>NW_027122648.1:0-2400000 GCF_030686945.1 Centruroides vittatus | reverse complement strand
ATACTCAAGAAGATCGCAACCTACCGGTTGGAAAGTTGAATATAAGTCTCTATTAGATTTATTTTGCTTTTAGCCAAGTTTATTATTACTTATTTTAATAATTACACAAAAATTTCACATTCAACGAAGATTTTTCCTTCGAATTATTTAATATATTTAAGTTACATTTTTCAAGGGAACTGAAAATGGATGAAATTGAACAAGGGTAAATAACGCTAAGCTTTTAGCATCATAGTTTAAAAAGATTTTATTTTTGTGTTTTGTACTACTACTACAGTAGTACAAAACACAAAAATAAAATCTTCTTTAAACTATGTTGATTCTTTAGAAATTAAGGAAGAAAGATCTGGAGAAATTCACTTCGGTTTCGTCAAAAAACCCTTTTCTGTATCTGTGCATGAGCGAAGATAACACATGAATACTTCATAATTTAATATCGACAGTAGCAATAAACCGAAATAGTACTCTTATGATTACAACAAATCTATTATTAAACAAAAGTAGAGGGAGTTTTGAGATGTTGCGTTGTGATAGGCTTAATTTGGAGGTAAAAAATAGATAAATTTATTACAAGTCAACAACTAAAAATGCTTTCTTTCGTAATGCATTGCATACAGAGTGAAGCAGATCACAATAATTTATGAAAATTTATCCACAGAAACAGAAGCTGTACGAACACGACAATAGAAATTAAGACCATTTGTCATCATGTTCTTTCCATTTTAACTTGTTATTTATACTGTAAATGCATTAGAACAGTTTTTTTAAATTCAAGATTACAGTTATTCTAATATTATGGCTTTATTACCATTGGATTATATATGGCTAGTCTATAATATTTCCGAAATTTATAAAATAAAATAGTATAAAATTTATCATAGAGCTCTGGTTCCACGGAATAGCTCCCCTATGACCGCTTAGTTACACAATGATGGTAAGAAACAGGACTTTTATTTTCATTTTTGTCTCTTTCTGCTTTGTGAGTACTAACATGGTCTTTTTCCATATCCAACGTAAAAAAAGTTCTTAAAACTTTTTAAACTACTTTAATATAGTGAGTTTGTTTTGAAGTGTTTTTGCTTAATTAGTTCGATTATCATAATTAAAAAATATGCAATCCGTTTCACTCAATTTGAGTAAGATCCATTTCACCTCTGCATTTAGTTTGATATGGCTTGTTTGACAATATATTTTGAGATGTCAGTATTATCATTCTCAACAAACTTAAACGGTTACAAATTATGGGCTTTCAATCACTATTTGAGATACATTTTATAGTGCAGTTTAATTTAATTTTCTCTGTTATAGTATTTTTACAATAAGTAATTTTACTGAACCTGATCCATTTCACCCCAACTTGTACGACCCAACTTGAATAGACGTTTGAAAATCATTCAATTTTTGTGTTTTGTTAAGTTTTTCTACCAACTAAAGTTGATCTCGCTGTTGTCATTTATATCAAAAAATGGTGGAAACTGTGAAAAACTTAGGCAATGAAATTGTTTTTTTTTTTTAGAAATTTTAAAGAATTATTATTTTTATAATAAGAAAAATAGATAAATTTATTATAAGTTTTATAAATTGACACTTTGTGTACAGATTTTTGAAAATTTTATGATTTAGATTTCAGAAATTTAATTAATTCTGTCATATACATTGAATTCTGTCATATACAATAGATCAACATATAATACAGCTACCATAGGAAATTTAATAAGAATTAATTCTGTTGTCAACGATAATTTTATAATTATTGTAAAATGAATTTGAATTTCTTTAAAGCATTTAACAGCAAACTTGCCTTCGCGAATTCTCTTTTATTTTTGATAACTTTCAATAATCTTAACACTGATAGCAAAAAGCCCAATTATTAACATGACTAAATTATGATATTTCATTTCACACATTTGTTTAATGATAAGCGTTTTGACATGGAACATATGAATTTTTTTCTTGCAACATCACAATTGTTTTTATGTATTAGCGTTTACAAATCACCAAATTTAAACATCGTGAAGTATAAAAACGTAAATGACTGTAGAGCATTTCTTCCTATTTCTTTCCTGGTATCACTTGTAATGTACCCTACGTAGCTGTGCACTGTATAACCTTAAATTCTTAAATATGGAATAACAACATGGACTTTATTTAAAAACGTAAATAAATCCTCAGCCAAATCTATTGATTTCTGTTTCTGTTCTGAATTTCTGTTGATGTTACCGGAAAAAAATTGTAGCAATTGTTCAATAAATTGTTTGTTCTTGTCATTAAAATATAGACAGATAGAAAAATTTTTTTTTTATAATACCAAAATCTGTTGATTCATCAGCGAAAATTAAGAAACATTTAACTGTTTATTTGTTTAAAAATATTTTTTTTTTACAATTATTAATATTCTGATTTTGAATATCAAATGATACACAATAGGTCCAATTAGACATTTTTCCAGCATTGAGTGAATGCATGCTTGTTCCAGCACTAAAATAACCGAAGGAAATCAATTTAAGACGATTTAGCATAATATACAAATAATCTCTAACTGCAAAGAACAAAGACAATATTTCAGAAATTAAAAGAAAAAAGTCAGTTTTATTTTGTTAGAAAACATGTTCAAAATGTCCTTCTTTAGAGAGAATACAAAGATATGGACGATTGAGCATCGCATTTTGGATTGCACGTAGCATTCCTGGTATCACCGTTTCACAGATATCTCCTATCCGCCTCTCCACTTCACCAACATTATGCAGTGCTGCTGGATACGCATCATACACCGATGCTTTTAGCTTTTAGGTGACCCAAAGGAAAAAATCCAGATGCATCGAGTCTGGGGAGTCGGTTTGGATCATATACCTCTTTCCGTACTGAGAGCACTAACAGGTCAAATATATGTGTGTTCGCTGCAGTCCACAATCTAACCTAATTCTAACCAATACCGGAAAGAAAGTCCCTGGCGAGGTGTTAAAATGGCCACCCTATATGTTGCATTATTTGGGTACGAACGTGCTTAAAATTGCTGATCACTTGAATAGATTCTAAATATGAAAAGTCAGAGAAAAAATGTAGTTGGTAAATACTCTAAATTTAGTATTCCAGCATCTGAGTAGCCCCTTGATGTTAATTGGTTGAGGCCAATAAATTTAACTCTTTCGATAATTGAAACAAATCTACATATTTTCAAGCATATGAAATTTGCTTTTTGCTGTATAATATCAGATTGAAAAAAAACGAATCTGTCAATGACAGATTTCTTTTTCTGAATGTATTATTACACAGTAAAAGTAGTTGTAGATATCATATCTTTCAAATTATAGGCTTTTAAAACTGGGAATTTGTAGTACCTTTTTTTCTTTATGCTCTTTAAAATTTACTGAAACATCGCGCAAATTTTTAAATTTGCAAATAGTCGTAAACCTTGACCTCTCGGAAATTCAAAAGCAAAGAACACACAGTACAGTAGAGCGTCGATAAGTGGAACGTCGGTAAGTGGAATGGCCGGAAAGTGGAACGATTTTCAGTCGGACTGTGTCGTGCTGAATCGAATGTTTTTGATACTAAATTTACTTCTAAAGTATAATTTTCATGTTTTTTATATTCTTTAATATATTTATTTTGTTTGTACAAAATGCAGAAATAATTTTTAACGATACGATAGCCTCGATGATTATTATAAAAATTTTCGTTAGGCTTAAAATCGACGAAAATTCAACCCGAAGCGACACGCAACGGAGAAAAATTCAACAGGAAGCGATACGCAATGGAGAAAAATTTGAACATCGGACAGGTTAATGTATTTTTTCGTACAAAGTCGAAAACTGGAACAAATCATTAACTGGAAGGACCCCAGTCCCCAATTGGTTCCACTTATCGACGCTCTACTGTATTTTCAACAAACGCCGTTACGCATCTTCCAATATGTAATTCAAAAGTATTATTCCAGTTACTTAGTTACGTACTTACGAAGTACAAATAATAAAGTAATACGTATACAATAATACATTTTTGGTTATCTTTTCTAATTACCTGTAATTTTTAATTTCAATATTAAACATATTCACACTTATGAAACTACGTTGTATCGAAAAATGCTTCAAAATGTTATGAATTGTAAAAGGTGGTGTTGATATCTTGTGCTGTTTGGTTTTCGTAGTGTACGAGGTGTATTGGTATTACTCAGTATAACACCGTATGTCGCGAGCGTTGACTGCGTGAGAGGTTTGAGTCATTAGTTTCATATGAGTGTGAAAGCGAAAAAATCTTATTTTATTACATGAATGAAAATGCGGAAAATACGAGTTCTACGATTTAAATTTATACTTATGCAGCGACTGGCTTTACTGTACTCTTCCATTTATATGTAAACAAATTTCAATTGATAAAAACTGGATATTACTAGCAGCAAGATGCGATTGCTCTCTCGCTTCTCTGGTTGCACTACTGACAAGAAAACGAGATTATTTTATTCTGAAAATGTAAAATATATTTAATTTTAAAATGTTAAAGTACTGTGCATAGATTCAAGTAATTATTTTTGAATTCTGTTGTTTGTAAGTTTTTTTCGCAACTCTCACGTATTGTACTGTACATACAAATTGCACACTTATTTATGGCAGCCCTAAAAATATATAGAGTCATTTTCGTACGTTCTTCACAGAAAATTAACTTTATTCCATCATTTTTAGTTCATAAAGTTATTATTACACCAATAACTAACAAATTGATAACTGTACTTCACCCTCTTTCTAATAATAAATAGTCGTAGAAAAGATATATGGATCCGATCGTTTGGTTGGAATAAAGTGCACTTTTTCACGTCAAGTTAAAGTCATCTTTTCAGTTTCACAACGGGACATTCTAAAGAATGACGACAAATTTACGTAAAAATATTAAATATTCAAATAATTAGATCTTATAGGCCTATACTTTAAGCATAAATAATGTCCTTCATTAACGGTGATACATAAAAGTAAAAAGAAATTAAATTATTAAGAAAATCATTTTACCCGATAATTTAATTTTTTATAAAATGTTTTACTTTATTCTGTTTTTCCCAAATAAAAAACAAAATTAATTTTATGAACTATTATTAAATTATACGTAAATATCATTAAAAACGAAGCTTTATTTACGTAAATGAGAGTTTAATAAACATTAAAAAATACATTTTTAATGTTTAATTTTTTTTAAATTTTAAGCTATGTCCATCATAAAACAAACGTAACTTCAAAAAGTTAAGAACTTTTTATAAACATAAGTGGTCCTCCGCGATATATCTAAGATACGATAAATTAAAAAATGTTAAAAATGATATTTTCTGATAATTTTTCTATTAAACTATTTTTAATAAAAAACGATCATTTTTTATCATTTAAGAACTGATATCGATATTCATTCAGCACTCATTCATTTAATTAACATATAAACCTTAAAATATACACCTAAATATATGAACTATACAAATGAAACAATAAAATTTCTTTATAAAAACGAATAAATGAGTTTATTTTATTTTATTATTTTAAAAATAATTAAAGACAATTTATGTATTTAAATAATGTCACTTAATTAATAAAAATGTATTTTTATTGTTAAATTTTATATTTTAAATATTTTAAGTCAAGCAACCGGAAATTATGAAAATTTCAATAGAAGTGAATGTCACATGAATTTAAAATCAAAGAAAATCAAAACAAAAAATAAAATGAAGTAGTAAATGCAACAATTCTTCAATTCGTTCAAATAAAAATTTAATTTATTTCCTAGATAAATTATTTACACATTCGTTTCCAGTATATTTAAGTCAATATTTATAGATTTTAATCAAAGTACAGACAAACTTTTACTTCAATTTCTATTAAAATATTCTTTAAAAACATCATTTTATTTAAAAAAAATATATAATTAAAAATATAATTTAAGCAACCTCTTATTTTTATACAAATAAGTAGTTTTTGTATTTATTTGTATATGTGCATGTCTGTTTGTCTGTTCTCTCTAAAAAATGTCAACGTTAAAAAAAATAAAACTTCTTAATTTACTTCTGATTTTTATTTTTACTTCTATTTTATTTTTATTAATTTTTATTTATTTTTCGAACGTTGATGTAGGCTACATTTTTCAGAAAGAACAGACAAGCAGACATACATACCAAAAAAAAAAAAAAAAATGCTTATGGAATATTTTTTGTGAAGTAAGAAATTTTTGAATTGCAAGTATTTTATGTATCAACAGCTTGTCTGTCTCTCACTATGTAAAATCTACGAAACATGGAAGTGGGAAAATAAATCTACGTTCAAATATATTTTAAATAAGTGAAATTATTTAAAAAATAATTCAATATATAATTTAAACAACCTGATCAGAAAAAAATGCAGCAACGAGTTGTTTAACTTTCCCGGCAATAGTTAAAACTGCGTGTGTGGCGTCATCTGTTATGATATTTTATTACTAAAAGCGTTTTATATATATAATTATTATAAAATGGGAAAAAGCTTAACTTTGAAGGTAGAGATGGGTTTTATAAAAAATTGTAAATACTAATAACGAGTAAAATCGTCATTAAGTTCGACCCTACTGGAGATATGATACACGATCCGTTTTATCTCCCACACCATCGACCTTTAATCACCAAAACTTAACAGCATCAATTCCCTAACACACAAACCTCCTTACAAAATTTCAGAAAAAGCATAGGAGTTTTTAAGCTTCAAAGAGGGAGAGCAAAATCGTGCTCCCCCCACACACATCTAATATCTATACATACAGAACCCCCCGAATTTTTTTGTATTTCTCGACATTTCAAGGTCTCCTGAGTCCAAAATTCCTCCTGACGCAGATCATTTTTTGATTGATCGCCATACTTTTTCTCTGTTATATATAACAGCTAGGGAAGTAAAAATGCAATTTTAGTTTTTATATTTAGTTTTTAATCATTTCTAAATAGACTTGAAAAATAATATTCAGAATTATAAAAATAATTTTTTTAATATTTTATTTGTTTATTTATTTATTACTTTTAAAGTCTCTATCGTATTTATCCATTGTTAAAGTATTTCCTAAATTAAACGCTCATTCAAAATTAACTCATATGTGATGTAAAATAGAAATTAAATTCTGGAGAATATAAGAATTCAATTTTGAAAATGATGGTTACGTTTGTTTGAAGATCTTTTCTGGCAGTTGTTCACATACTCCAAATTACTAATTAAGTAATTTAGAAGAATTAAGATTTGTGAACTATTAAAAGAAAGTATCTCCTTCCTTTAGTATTATTAGTTCACTTTAAGTAGGTTTACTACAGCGTATCTTCCATTCTGTTTTATTCACTATCACAACATCATTCAGTCTGAACTTTTTCATGTCCTTTTTCAATCCTTTACCTTTTTTTCCGCATTCTTTTGGATCTTCGTCTTCCTCTTATCCTGGTATTCTTAATTAGCATTTTCTTCATACGTGCAGTATTTCTTAGTTTCTAATCAAATGGTCATTTCAAGTTCACTTCCGAACCTTCATCAACAGTTGATTACATGCCTTGCATAGTCTACTGAAAGAAAAAGTGATTTAAATTAAAATTAATTACAAAATAAAGGTATAATTTAAACAATAAGTTAATTTATGCTTTAACGAAACTCAAATTCTTCTTACGGATAATGGAAACTCAGTTTGATTATTCATTAAAATGCTATACACTCCTAAACTCCTTTTCGAACACATTATTGAGCTATCTAAATGCAAGATTACTCTTTACATTCTAACAATAGATCATAAACCATTATTTAGGATACTTCAGATTATTTAGTAAGCTAAAAGGAAGTTGTAAATTCAATAAAGTTTGAATGCAAGACTCTCTACTGCATTCCTCTTGAAATTGTTGTCGATACATGTGTACTGATTATATACTTTTTGTTGTTGTTCCAATCTACTTCGACTGTAAATGATACGTAAGGGGAACACTCAAGTATTACGTAAACATTTGAGGAAGAGGGGGTGAAAGAAAAGCTTACAATTGTTTACACAAGAAAAGGAGGGTCGAGTCAATGTTTGCATAAGATGTTATTTGAGACATATAAAATATGTTTTAAATATTTAGAATATTTGTTCATTAAAAATTATTAATACATTGCTTCAGATTACTTAAATGGAAAGTAAGAAGTTGAAAATAACAGAAATAACGCCAATGGAATAGAAATTTCCATTATTTTTCCATTTGTAAGATTACTGTATTCTAGATTCAGTTAATCGCTGATACAGTTGCATGTGGATGCAGGATATACTGTATTATGTTCTGGATGCAGGATACTATGTGCACAACTGCACGATTGGTTTAGTTGCATGTGAAATTAACGCATATTGCAGTACATGTACAATACTGTACATACAACTGTGTTCTAGTTTATCGTGTAAGATTCTAGTGGGTGTAAGTGTTCTAGCTTTTTGTGTAAATCTGGCAGAGTAAGATCTACTCAAGAAGCTAGAATACAGTGCATTGCATTTATATGCAACAGCCCAAACAAGTTACATTTCAAATTTCATGCTACGAAATTACAAAATGGAGTCTCACGCTTCTAAATTTATTATTATTTGGTGGAGAAAAAGGATTGTTATTTGCTACAGCTCAGGGCCACAAGAACTGAAATCAATCCACGGATAAGGAACTTCAAATCCGTCCCTGGCCAGGAAGGATTTAAAGTTTAACGTTGCCTTGACCCTTTTGTTGCTAAGCAACATCTTAAATTTAGCAATTGTTTTCTAAGAGCTAAGAATCTCTTAACATTTAAAATGTTGATGATACCTTTAATTTATAACCGTTCTATAATACAAGATCCTGGATATCTTACTTTACTTAATATATAATGAAAGCAACTTACGCGAATAAGATAAATTAAATGTACAGTACCTGTAGTTTAACTTTCAAATAAATAAAAATTTAATATAATTTAGATTTAATTCTGAAAATTTCAAAATATTGTCTGATAATAAGAAAATAAATTCATTTATATAATGAGTTTCATTATATAAATGGATTTATTATTTTACATTTTATATTATTTGTTTTAAATGATATTATTCTGATTAAAATATATTTTAAAAAACAAATTTAAATTTATAAACACTAATAAAAGAAAAATAGCGTAGTTTAACCTGTGAATAACGGCCACTAACAGGAACATAAAAAAATGGCCGTTGTTTTGAAGTATGCATGGATATTTGTTCAAATGGTTGCCGTCTAGATACGACGTTATTAGAGGTTTAACTGTATTTAAATGTGCAGAGTCACTACAGTGATAATGGCCAAGTACAGTACTGTACATGTATTAATATTTTGATGCTATTACTTTCCCGTCTATTATATATAACAGAGGGAAAGTATGGCGATCCGGCAAAAAATGACCCCATAGATTTTTACATTTTTGGACTCAGAGCATCTTGAAACGTCGAGATAAAACTAAAAATTTGTCGGTTTTTTCTGTATGTATGGATGTTAGTGTATGTGTGAGTGAGGCACGATTTTGCTTACCGTCTTTGAAGCTTAATAACTCCTGCGTTTTTGTCGAAAACTTCTGCAATTTTGCATTTTGTTTATTAGGGGGATTGGTACTTTTAAATTTTGGTGATTAAAGGTCGAGGTGGTGGGGAGATAAAAGGGATCATATGTTTCTCCAGTAGGGTCGGACTAAATGACGATTTTACTCGTTATTAGCATTTACGATTTTTTATAAAACCAATCTCTACCTTCAAAATTAAGTCTTTTCCCATTTTATAATAATTGAAAATATAAAAATTTTTAATAATAAAATATCACAACAGATGGCACCACACACACAGTTTTAAAATGCCGGAAAAGTTAAGCAACTCTTTGTTGATTTCCCCCTTTTTTATTATTTTCACTTTCATTCTACTTAAAAATTATTTGAGAAATATCCTTTAAAATTCTATTTTATGTTAACATAGACTATTAAATTTAAGTATCTTACACTCTGAGATATTAAAATTGCAACTTTCAATCAAAATTAGTTCTCTTTATTCATAAGTTTAAAAATATATTTGCTATTTCATGATTTTAGAACAGGTATTTTTGATAATCTATTACAAGAGGCTATTCAAATATTTTGTCATTTTTATTTTTTATAAGAAATTATTAAAATCTTAACAAAATTTCTAGAATATATCTCTGTCCATATTTTGCAACTGGAATATTTGCATTTACGTGGCATTTGGCGCTGTAACCTGGTAGAAAATACGATGCATGTGGATGCAGATACAGTAGTATGGATGCGGCGTACTGTTTTCTAGAAGCAGGACATTGTGTATATAGTTGTATTATTGATATACTTGCATGTGAACGTAAAGCGTGTACTTAGCTAGTTGTATGATGACTAAGCAAAGTGGTTAGTTTGGTTGGTGAATCTAACATGCAATTTCCATGGCAGATTCTCATGGAAAATCGCCATGACATCGACGATCTGCCATGGAAATGCGTCTTCACGAGAAAAACTAGCCCGATTTCGATACTACACACGTAAAAAACCCGAAAAATTCCACGTGGTCACCCGGTTTGTCAGACCCGAACCAACGACAACTAATAGTGTTGAGTGGTTTCACTCGGTGGGTTTACTAAGCAAAGTACAGTACACTACATGCACATGCTTTTAGTTTGTATATAAAGCTAGCACCGCTATATTTACGTACAAACTAAACAAGTTAGTATCTCACGCTACGAGACTACAGCTTAAATCCTAACACTGCTAAATTTATTATTGGTTGGTGGAGGAGAAAGTCTCTTACATGTTACAGCGTATGGACGTAATAAGTTTAAATTTATCACTGAGTAGGGAACACCTTTTCATTGCTTAGCAACACCCTTAGTATAGCGATTGTTTACCAGTGATAAGAAATTCTTAACTGTAATATATTCAATTCAAAATTAAAATTCAAGTCTGAATGAATCTATACAAATTATAAAAAGAATGTAGTAAATTTCAGGTACATCAAAATTAAAATTGTTGCTACTTTAATAATCTAAAAATAGAAATTTTCTTAATATTTTTGAAGTAATTTATTAATTCAAAACAAAATATTTCAATTTATTTTTCTTTTAAATAACGAATCAAATGCTTGAGAATAATGAAAAAATATTCATAAATAATACATGAAAGTATTTAAATATTAGTTATAATGCATTTTAGATATAAAATAAAATAAAATTTGATTTATTTTTACAAAATTCTTTAAATATTTAATAAGAAATCACCAATTAGAAATGAATAATAAATGATAAATGATTAATATCAAACTTCTTAATATGTTTTAATAAGAAGATTGTTTTTATTTTTAAATAAGTTTTAAAATATTATTTAAAATATATATATATATATATATTTTTTTTTATTTACCTGAAGTTTCATATAAAAAATATATATTTATAATATAAAAAGGTACTTTTTGAGGTAAAAAATTGAAAAAAAAATTCTTTTCAATTCTTTTAAAATTTATATGATCTAAAATCGTTAAAGAAATCAATTTTAAAAGAAATATACAGTATATATATATATATATATATATAAATTCTTTAACTGTTACTGAAATTTTAAGGTATAATATAGTGATGTATTGATCTAAAGTAGAGATTTATACTTTGTAATTTTTTAAAGTAAAATAAAAATAAACTAAGGTATAAATTTCTTTTAGTTTTGTATCCATTCAAGAATTTTATATTTAAAATTTATTTGATATACGTTAAATCAGTATTCAAGCTATCTGAGTACCTAAGTTATAATATATTAAAGGGCCTTCCTTTCATAAAATAATAAATTTAAAATCACGAGGCCCTAAATAGTAGCCTCATAATGTGAAAATGTGATTATGGACCTCATGTTATGGCCTGACATTCTGAAGCTATGATTCACACATGAGTTAAAGCTTGTGTGTAAATTACTCTTAGTGATCAAGAGATGCTCTATGTACTGTACAGTATATTGTTGAGGTCTCAGTACATTAAAAGTTTTTAAAAAATCGTAAAAAATTTAATATGATATAAAATAAAAAGGTGTTTTTTTCTTAATATTCGTACATAAAAAATGCAACGGAATGAATCATTTGTAAAAAAAAATATTTTTTAGACCCTCATAAACTGAGGACCAGTTCATATTGCCATGCTGAATTCCCCTGTGATAGAGCCTAATATTCATATTGTTGATTTATACACTATTTTTATTTATTTATTTTCTAACTTAACAAAATTTATGTTATATATATAGATATATATGTATATACTATAATTTCCTATTTAATTTCCGCTCTTAAACCGTTAACGACCGAGTACCTGGACGGGAAATATATGGGATATAAGTTATATGAATATAAAGGGAGAAGATTGTCTAGTCGACTTTTTTTATAAATGTCTCATAACATGAATTAAGTACATAACACAATAATTAAAAACATTATTTAGTCAGTATTCAATGATGATAAACTCAAAACAAACTAACACAAAAATGATGCTTAAGAGAAGTAAAATAAAACTTTTTAGTATGTTTTTCTGTATAAATTGGAGTGAAAAATAATATTTATGCGTTTATGCATTGAAATAATACGTGTTTGATAGTAGTAGTGATTTGAATTTCTTCGTTTTCAACCCTGCTCAGAATTATCTTTTCGCAGTTCATTGGCACGAATATTTCCAATCGAGATTTAGTCAGCATTGATCTTAATATATTTTAGAATATATCAAAAAGTTCAAAATTATTCTACCAAATCTAGTAACACGTATAAAAATAACAAAAATTCTAGATAAAGAAGCTGTATGAGGTAAGTCCCAACAAAAACTTTCGAATGGGCTATTGGTTACATGGATTGGGTTTCCTGTATTTTAAAATTTCTTAATTGTTTTTTAATTGCATTCCCTTGCTAAGTTTCTGATTGCGCTACTGTTTTAAAGCTCAACGCATTGCTGTATAGTCGTTAATGCGTTTATAATAATGTTATTACTTTTATAATTTCAACGTAAAAATACTATATTATCAAATAACAAATGATTATATATTTCATTTTCATATTTAAATAAACTGAAGTGCCAAAAAATTAGAGACACCTACGTAATAACGTGCAACTTCTCCCTGAGCCTGAATAACTACAGCTACATGACGTGGCTTGGATTCTATGAGGTGTCTGAATTGTTGCACGGGCATATTCAATTCAGATACGTTTAATGGTTCTCCGTAATTCAGTTGCATTTGTTGGATAGTTTTGCAAGGCATTGAGTAACGTTTGCACAGTGTCCTATAAATGCTTTATGAGGTTCAACTGAGGCGACGAAGGGAGTAGCTGAAAATCTGTCAAATGTTCTTGAACCATTGTGTGGGAAGTAGCATTATTCTGCTAGTACAAATCATTACTGTCGGGGAACATAGCAAGCATACGGGTGCAAAATGTATGTCACAAGATTAGTTTACGTCACAACTGCCAAAGTCGACTGCAGTCTCACCATTAGTCCTCATTCATTCTAAAAGAACACTCTAAACCAGGACAGAGCCGCCACCAACTTGCACAACACCTTGCTGACACTATGGATTCATGGCTTCATGTGGTTGTTGGTTGTCACCACATACGAACACAATCATCAACTGAAAACGAGATTCGTCTGACCACACAACACAGCACCAGTCATCCACTGTCCAATTTCGATGTTCTTTGGTCCAGGTGAGGCACATTGCTTGATGACTGAGTATTGGTAGTAGTACCTGAGTGGGTCGATGACTTCCAAACCCCAAGGAATGCAGTGTACGTTGTACAGTGCATTGACAGATGGGTTTAGCAACGTCCATGTTGAAGTCTGATATGACTTGGCGCCGAGTTGTCCTTCACTGCGTGGTTACTAAGCTGGTTAGCCAACGGCAGTCATTTTCTTGTATCGATCATGAACGCCACACTGTGCTGATGTCTGTCCGGAATTTAAGTTTTCCTGGTAAACCGTTGAAAATGTTGCACGAGAAAATCCAAAATCATTGGCCACCTCGCTGATAGTGTGACCCATTCTTCTTGCTCCAACAATCCGTCCGTGATCAAATGGCAATAAATCCTTTACACGGCCCATTGATATTCTAACCAAGCTCACGCATTTCACCTATGAGTAGAAGGTAACAACATTGCATATGCTGCTGTCTAATTTTTGGCACATCAGTTTATTTATATTATTATTAGTATCAGCATTGATGATACTAATAATAATATACTAATTCACCATTACTATCAGTACAATTATATTTTAATAATTGTTTATTGAATTAATTAACAAAATATATTTAAGTCCTTATATCCAAAAACAGGGCATTGTATAACATTAATATAGATCCTATAGTATTTAATAGTATTAAAACTGCTATCTCTAGTAATTTATACGAGACAATTTATGCTCTAATAATTTAATTAATATGCACTGTTGTTATCAGAATTGGGCTGAAATTTTCAAATTGCAGACCTACTATCGTCCATCTGTGGCTGTCTATCCTTCGTTAATATCGAGAATGGAATTATATAGATGAAAATCGAGACTAGATATGGAAAGCTTAGGGCCCGAGGCCCCAATTAACTATATAAGAACTTCCGGTAGTGATTTTTATTGTTAAAATATGATTAAAAATTGTAGCCAGGCATTGGGACGATGTCACAATAAGTAATTGCTCGTTAGCATTTACGATTGTTAAAAATTGATAGTATTGATATAATTGAAAATAACGATAATGAATTTACATTGCAAAATTTGTTGTGTCTGTTAGATCAAAGATTACAGCCAAAATTTATATGAATGATATGAAACAAAAATAAAATTTTTAATAAGTTTATGTATTTTTGTTTTATAATAATAGTAATGGTAGTTCTTTATAACTTCCAAAAACAATTTTATTGCTTAAGTTTCTTTATGTTTTCCAGCAGTTTGGATATAAATGACAACAGCGAGATCAACTTTGCCTTAGTTTGGTAGAAAACTTAGCAGAAATACAAAAGTTGAATAATGCTCAACCATCTATGCTATATCATTTATGCTTAGTTTGGCTGAAAATTTGTTCCTGCCTTGTACTTTTGCTGTTTTCTTGAACAGAAATATATATTTTTTATCTTCAGCATAAATCTTTTGGATAGATAAAATATTTCTTTATTCAAAAATCAATAATTCTTTATCGTTATCTTTTCTGGTGTTTATTAAATTTATTTTTATTATTTTTATATTTTTTTGTACTTTTCCAAGTTTTCTTTTATCAAGCGATTCTTCAATAAATCCAATGTTCCTTATCTGTATCTATAGAAAGAATCTTTATTAATTCTCAATAAAAACATAAAATTCCTTTAAAATAAATAAATAAACTGTACATAAACCCAATAAAATTCGTAATGAGCCATAAAAACGAATTAAAAGAAGATGCAATTAAACCAAATCTTATGGAAAAATCTTTCTCTAAAACTCGTAAATAATTGTTAATTAAGAATAAACTTCCTGAATTTTATAATCTTAAATAAAATAAATTATTTTATTACATTAAAAATAGTTTTCAAAGTTTCGAAATTTCTATAACATTTCTAAAAATTCGATAGAAATTATTTATATAGAAGACTTTCCTTAGATTCATTATCGTAATTTATTTGTAATTTTTTAAACAAGAGAAAATAGAAGAATGAAAACAAAACTGTTTTGTACCTGCCAGGTTTGGAAATAAAACTGTTTTACATTTGTCAATTTTGGAAATAAATGGTTTTTTACATTTGCTACGAATACAAGAACACGCCATCAACATCTTGAATGCGTTTGAATTCAATATAACTCGCTTTACGACCGATAGTTCCACATTTCTGGTTTGTTTAAATTTCCTGTTTTAGCTATATAAAAATGATACCTTTGTGTAATGTTTTATAGTTAAAAATGTATTTCATAAAAATAACCCGAATTTATGATATTGATATTAAGGAAAATAGAGTGGCTCGCTTTGCGACGTTATTCTAGAATCTAATTACGTTATCAATTGGAAGTGTATCTGAACCAAATATTTAAATTACGACTGGGATATGTAAACTTCGTAAGCAGAAAAATTATGCAAAATTTAGAAATTATTAGACGATGGAGATGTACTTTTATAGAAAAATATATATGTTAAGTATTAAAAAATAAATGAACACATAAATGAAACAGGTATTTTGCCTTAAAAAAAATAATACTCGTAAAAACAATTCTTTAATAAAAGTCATTTTACGATTTTTCTTTCGTGATACGTCTCAGTTTACTGATTTCTGTAATAATTTCCATTTAACTCTTTTCCTAACAATTCCTTTTTTTTTTTTATTAATGCCATTTTTCTTGCTTTTGTCTCTTGTAATAATTATGAATTCGTTCTCTTTTTACTGATAAGTCTCTTTTTATTCTTTATAATAATTTTCATTTCGTTTTCATTTTCCAAATAATTCGAAATTTTTTGCTTTATTTTCGAAACCCGTTTGCTGTTGTTTTGTAATAAACCTACCGTTCTGTTACTTATTTTCCTAATAATTGTCATATTTCTTTTTAGATAAAAATACTATTTTTTTTTCTTACAATTCCCTTCTTCTTTTCAATAACTTTTCTCTTTCTTTTAAATAATAATTTACGTTTTTCCTAATACCATCTCTTTTTTTAAAAATAAAAATAATGCTATCCATTTCATTCCTTGCTTTTACTACTAATTCCTAACTTGCTGTTTTTTCTAATAATACTAATTTTGTTCTTTTTTCACTAATTTCTATTCTAATAATCTATTTTAATACCTATTTGCTGTTTTTTTCCTTCTAATACCATTACTTTATTCCTTACTTTCCTAATAACTAACGTATTGGTTTTTCTGTAATAATTCCCATTTTGCCATTTTTTTTTCTTTCAATAATACCCAGTTAGCTCCTTACTCTTTCTGAAACTTCCCATTTCATTCTTTCTCTATTCATTTCCTTTTATTAAATAATACTCATTTGCTTTATCCTAACAGTACCTAGTTTGTTCCTTGCTTAAATTTTCATTTTATTCTATATTCAACAATTTTCTCCTTTATTTTTCATAATTATTTTCCTAATAATTTCTCATCCTTTTTCCCCACTAATAATGCCCATTTTGTTTTTTTTTCTTCTTGTAATAATGTACTAAGAGTAAATGCTGCAGGATAATAACTAATATACTGCATATTGGTTTAGTTCTGTACGTGCCACTCATTGTTAAATACCCAACTGAAGACGTGATATGGATATTTATTTGACAAAAACATTTACTAATGTTCAGATGAATTTTTTAAGGTAGTTTTTACATTGCTGACTTGATACTAAACTTAAACTTTCTTAGATACATAACAAGCAATAAAATACACCAAAGATATATTTCTAGTAACTTACATTTAAAGAGAGGGAAATGAAAATTAAAACAAAGTAGAAGCAATTTTAGAAAAATATTTTATTATTATTTTAAAAATACATTATTTATTGAATCACATCGTAAATTTGGTTGTTTATTACATTACGCAGTAGGAATTTATCAACATAATTTAATACAAAATGCATAATTTTGATCAATTTTATATCTATTTTTTAAGAATAAATGCATACATTTTTTATCAAAAACATATTTATATAAAGGATACGAGAAAATATAATTAATTATAAACTAACTTTTCAAAATAATTTAATAGAAAAATATATCAAAATCGAAATTTACTTTGAAAATTCGTAAATAGCACTTTGTTCTTCCTGCAGCATGGAAAGGACCGAACTGCGACGGCTTTAAAATTTATTTTTTATTTGCCATTTAATGAAAATACTGTCAGAACTCCCGACGCAAACCAATTTGACCTAGTAGAGGGACCTTCCCAATAATCATAAAATATTTTATGATCCTTTGTCTTCAACTTATTCTTCGTTCTGACTGCGATCTGTCGACACGTACAGACGTTCGCCCCACAGTTATGTAAAGACTTATTTGTACATTAATTCCTTGATTAAACGAAGATACTTTGACCACTACAATATGCTTTGTCTGTGTATCTCTGCACTGTTTCCAGATTAACGACAAATACTTAAGAAAACATTATGAAAATTTGTTTATAAATCACGTTTTCTGAATCCAAAAAACAAATATTTACCTTTTAAAAAAATTTATAATACTTTTGATCGTGTTTTTAAGTAATTCAATGTTATTTTCTTAGAAGATATAACACCGAGGAAACTTTCTAAGATATTAATTATCATTTATAAGATTTTTAATGGAGATTAAGAGAAGGAAACCACGATTCTTTTATCCGTTTCCGTCGAATTGATTTCCGTTTTTGACTCGACTTCCTATTGGATTTTCCTTTGGTTTACGTTAAAACATATGAGAACTTGATCAGTTTGCACTTCTTCAAAGTAAACAAATGTTTTTTTTTCCCCCCGTGTTTTTCTTTTAGTTTTACAACTTGAAAAACATAAGCTTCAAGTTTTTCTCAAGTATTCTACTTCCAAATCGAATGCCTAACTTTTAATTTAAATGCAGGATTCTTAATTGTATTTCCACACTTTATCTCTTCTTCCCAAAAACCATTTCTTAGCTATGTTATTGGATTCTTTATAATGTTTATCATAAAATTTTTTCTTTTAATGTCTTATATAAAATTATTTATTTTTATATAATTTATAGGTCAATTTCATATTTTTTTTCTATGATGTATAGTCCAATTTACTATTTTAGAATATGCAGTATTATACTATTAAAGTACATTTATTATTAATTTAATTTTTAAAATAAAAAGTGAAATGTATTTTTTTTGCGAACAAATTATTTTAATATTTTAATTATGAGCTATAAATTTACAAAATACATTTTTAAAGTTAATTTTTGTTTAACAAGTTTGTTATTATTGTTTATTATAAACCTCGTGGCGCCATCTGAATCTGTATTTTGAAACTAACTTGCTTAAAACTAAAAAGAAAAAAAAATGTTTATTAATAATAATCACAATTTATAAAATTCGATTTCTATAAACGTAAAATAATATAAAATTATTATTATTAGTATTATGTAAGAAAAAAATATTGTATTTTAAAATTATTTTATATTAATTAAATTTTTAAATATGTATATTTATGTTTATATAAACAATATCTTCTGTACTTCATAATTAAAAAAAATATTTAATGCTAATAATTTATCTCAGAATTTAATCCGATTATGGTAACAATGTTTAACCAATAAAATATTTTATTTTCTTCAAAGAAAATCAGATAATTTACTAGAAACACTAATTATATTGTATCAATGGAGGTTGGGTAATTAATATTTTCGTTGCAGTTTATAAATTTCGTTTTTTAAGGTTAAGTTTAAGCCAGTTAGATAATTTTTTAAAGTAAAAGATAATTCATAAGCAGATTTTAAATAAAATTTCATTCATGCATATTAATTAACTTATACTATAAATTATTGATGCAGAGCTTTAGTAAAGTTATATCTGACTTTCTCAACATGTCGATCGCGATCCCACAGGAAGTAAATTATATTTTGATGAATATGGCGATTTAATTGCATATAAATAAGAATCATCAACATAAAAAATATGGAAAAATTCTGTGTATTGAATAATTAAATATATTTTTTCCCTGATTAATTATTAATTTGTAATAAATAAATCGCTTATTGTTTTCATGACCTTGAGATGGGAAATAATTGTTATAAAACTAATATCATAATACTTGTTTCCCATGTTGGTTGCCGTTATTTGATATAATTTGAAAGCACAAACAATTGAAAAATAAATATTTGAATATCGATTTTAAAATAAATTATTTTTCTCAGAATTCTTGCTATTTACTTGTGTTATTGATGATGTAACTCTAAAGCAATATAATGTGCTATAACAAGTGCAATATAATAACATAACCTTTTGTTTTATTGTTTAGTTATGCTGCTGGTATAATTCCAAAGCATAAAAAAGAGTAAAATAATATTGTAAAAACTTTTCCCTGTTAGATTTCATTCTTTTTACACTTCTAAAACATAATAAGGTTCAGCTGATAGCTTAATTATGCTATTAATGTAATTCCAAAGCATAAATAAGCGCGAAATATTTTAAAATTTCTTTCGTTGTTCGATAATGCTATTGTTATAATTCCAAAGCAAAAAGTTCCAACAACGAGTTGCGTAACTTTCTCGGCAACAAACTTAAAATTATGTCTGTTGCTATCTGTTATGAGATTTTATTTTTTTTTAAAAAACTTTGTATATCATATATATTATAAAATGGCACAAAGCTTAACTTTGAAAGTAGGGATGGATGTTATAAAAAATTGTAAATGCTAATAACGAGTAAAATTGTCATTTAGTTAGATCCTACTGGAGATACACTCGACCCCTTTTATCTTATCCCACTCCCTCGACCTTTAATCACCAAAATTTAATAGCATTAATCCCCCTATTATCTAAACCTCCCTGCAAAATTTCAGAAATTTTCAACAAAACGTACAGAAGTTATTAAACTTCAAAATAGAACTAAATCCTTATTATTATTATTTTTTATTTTTACAATAAGCCAGGACGATTAAATACAAATAAAGAAAAAATATACTTCTTTTACAGACAATACATATAAAATGTGTCTTTTATCCAGACGTCCTTAATTGTGCTGCCATCGCTAGAGGGAAATATTGGACTATTTTACATTGTGAGGCGGACGAGAAGCCTCAAATAAAAGGTCGACTCCGCCGTGGAATTGTCTTATCCCTCAACTGCGTGAGAAAGGACGTCTGGATAAAAGACACATTTTATATGTATTGTCTGTAAGAGAAATATATTTTTTCTTTATTTGCAGAACAAAATCCTGCTCCACTCACACAGGCACTAACATTCATATATACAGAAAGAACCGCCAATTTTTTATATATATTTTTTTTCCGTAAAGATTACATATCTTCTAATTTAAATGAAATTTTTATTGGAAAGGTGATGAGCCGTTTAAATCTTCTCAACCATTTAGAACAGATAATTAGATTTATATTGTGTTTCCTTAAAATAAAATAGAAATTTTATTTAGATTTATTTTTTAAAATTAATTAAATATTTTTATAAATAATTTAAAATGATTTTTTAAAATTAATGTTATTAATTTATTATTATTTTTTTCAAAATTCATAAAATTAATGGGTTATAACTACATTTTTTTAAAATAAATGAATTACTAATTTTAAAATCACTTTAAAGTTTTTCTTTTTTGAAATTAATAAAATTTATAAATAAATCATTAAAAAGATATTTTAAAATAATTTCTTGTTATTTTGTTAAAAAATAAAGGAATTATTTAAATAATAATATATTACTTTAAACAATATTATTAGGAAGAAAATATATACATATATATTTAAAAATAAAATGTATAACTATAAACAATACAAAAAATAAGGAAAAAATTTAGTAAACATCAAAGATGCTTTTAAAAAAATTTAAAAAAAGACAATTTCCTGCAGATTTATTAAAATTTACTTAATTTTCTTAAAATTTGGCTGTATTTTCTATGTTAGTAGAATTTATTCTATAAAATTTTTTCCAGCAATAATAGCGTAAATACAATAAAGGAGGAAATGCATCTTTCTAGTTTTTTTTATTTATTTTTTTCTTTTTATCTTCCCCGAGGAATCGAATTATTGCATCTCCTTACATTTCATATATATTGAAGTAATTCTACTTGTAGACAAGTATTGCTTCTATACAATATAAAGGAATATTGGCAAACAACTCCTTCAACCTACTTTCTAAATATCAAATATATAAGATCAATTTCATTTAAAATATTCTTTAAAACGATTTTAGAATTTATTACATTATTTATATGTTGACCTTTTTTAATTCTGGTATATTGAAAAATTTATTGTTTACAAGGACGTGTGAGTAGAAAGAAATTATTCTTGTAAACAGTAACTTTATAAAGAAAATTAAGAGTTAATCAGACCAAAATTGTCTAAAATATATATAATATATTAAGAAAAATTGTTTAGAAATTATAAACAATTTTTATATTCATTTCATTTAACTATATAAATATATTATTTAATTTATACATATTTAAAATTAAAATTTTAGTATAAATTACTTTTAGATACACGTTATATTTATGTACATATTAATCAATTTATTATATTATTTATGTATTATATTTATTTAAACAAATACAAAAATTATATGTATGTATATATTAATAAATTATCTAAAAGTAACTTTTACTAAATTTTTTTGTTGAAAATATTCATTTTTAACGTGTCATGTAAAGGATTTTTAATGTGAATAAATGCAAATAATAAATGAATAATAAATGAAAAAATGCAAGCAATAAAATCAGAACTCATAAAGATCTGTTTACTCTTAAGTTTGATTGTTTATAAACGAATTTGCCCCTTTAATACACTAAATGTCTCTTCGAGAAGAAGATTAGTTACATTCAACACCGAATTTTGACTCGCTCAAATCCTAAGTATTATAAGAGGGCTCTCCTGTCATTAGATAATGACATGTGAGGTTCTCAGATGTAACTTAATTTAGCTTAAGTCTAAATCTAGCTCTGGTCCTACTACTATCTGAAATTGTCTTCTAAAGAATAAATAAATTAATTAAATACTTATTCTAAATTTTTAATTACTGTTTGTGAAAGAAATCATCAAAACTAGTTTCAAAAATCCAGCAACGAGTTGCGTAACTTTCTCAGCAGGAGTTAAAATTATGTGTGGCACCATCTGTTATAGGATTTTATTTTCAAAAACTTTTCACGTCATTAATTATTATAAAATAGCAAAAAGTTTAATTTTGAGGATAGAGACAAATTAAATGCTAATAACGAGTAAAATCTTCATCAAGTCCTATCCTACTCGAAATATGGCACACGACCTTTTATTTCCCCATTCCCTCGACCTTTAACCGGCAAAATTTAATAGCATTAATCTCCCTAATACACAAATCTCCTTACAAAATTTCAGAAATTTTCGACCAAAAGCACAGGAATTATTAAGGTTCAAAATGGGTGAGCAAAATCATGTTCAACACAACTACACACACACACACTCTCTTTAACTCTATCATCCATATGTATTGGAAGAAACCCCCAGTTTTTTTTTAGTACAAAAGTACAAAAATGTATAGAAATGTAAAAATCTTAAAGGGTTATTTTTTGACCGATCGCCATACTTTCCCTCTGTTATATATAGTAGCCGGGAAAATAAAAGTGGTATTTTTAATAAGTAAAATTGAAATGTGATTTGTAAATCCCATATTTAAAATTAAAATATTGCGTTAATTTAAATAAAATGAATTAGAATTTAAATATATTAAAAGATACTTGTTGTACCTTGCTAATTTACCAGATTTCTGAAATCATCAGTAAATGGCACCATCAGTTATTTCGCCATTAAAACTTTATTATTAATTTTTAATTTAATAAAAGCTCATTAAAATAAACATTTTATAAAACTATTAACGTGATTTCTAATTAAAGTTAAAACATCATTATCTTAAGTATGAATACAGTAATTATTATCACGTTAGCATTTTTCTTGATATATCTTTTATGACTTTTTCGAATTTACTTAAAAATTATTAATTAATTAGTAAATAAAATATAAATAAAGTAAAAGTTTACCGAGAAATTGTCAATTATCGAATAAAATAATTTAAAATATTCTTTGGTAACGTTGTATTTCACTTAATGGCATTGTATTAACTGAATGGTCCAAGTACGTATTAAAGCGTACTGATTAAACAACACTAAGCATTTATTAAGGACAATTTAATGTGTTCAAGTATTCTTTATAAGCACTTCAAAAACACTTCTACTTATCAAAAAGTACTGTTTAAAGTACGGTTTGATAAGTAGCAAAATCGGGGGATCGTTTTCTCGCTGTTATCTCTTGTACTAAATTTTTCTAAATGTCTTATTATAATTCAGACCCACAACAATGGAGTTTCAAATTCGCCATTAAATCACAGACACTCGGAATAGATTTCTAAAATCAGTTTTATTTTGCGGTGAGGCAGTCTCATCATAATTAAAACATGCAACAAATTTTACACTGTTTATCACATCAAAGAATATCCTGTGACCCTTACGAAAGTTGTATCAATCAAAGCTTAATGAGAATGAAGAGATGCAAGAATATGTCAGACGTATTCTGGGACTACTGGTGCGCTGCATGGCGTCGGAGAAGAAATCAGAGACTTTCAAATGGCAGCATTATTAATAATGTGCATGTTTACATATTTTTTAGAAATTGGTATTCACGAAGACTGGACTGAAAAGTTTATTTGCGCAGTACAAATTTTAGCTACCATTTATGAGAAAAGCCACCTCTTCAAAGTCCACGATGAGACAGTTAAAATAGTCGACTGACAATGCCGTGTGTCAGTCGACTGTTTGGTTGCAGTAATGAGCGCGTAATGACGATCAGTCGATTAAAAATTGCTTGTCGGCGCTTGATCTTACTCGGTGGACTTCCAGACAGTCACGAAACACTTGTTACAGCTTTCGATGACCGCCCAGATGAAGAAGATACGCTTGAACATGTTAAGGTAAACTGATAGACTAATATAAAGGAAAAATTGAAAAGTTTAGGAGTTATGTTCAGGTATCACTTATGTGTCTAGGAAGGTGCCCATAATATATATGCTGTTTGTACCGAAATCAGAAAGTAACCTGATGTCGGTTAAAAGACTTTCTCAGAAAGGAAATGAAGTTAAATCTAAAGGTAGTAGCTTCAGTATGAAAGAGCAGTGTTGTGATTACAAAAGGAAACATTATTGATGACCCGTATCAACTGGAATGTAAAACACATAGCTAATTTGGCAAGATTTAAAATACGCTCTAACTATTCTATGACAGCACAAACAACTGAGAGGATCCAGCAGCAGTAAAGAAGCTTGCATTACTAAGCTCATCCAGAAAGTAAGTACCGTTTGGGTATTATAAAAGATTTACAATTTGTTTTCATTTGTATTTTATTACAGAAAAATCTACATACCTTAAACTACTTTTCGACGTATTCACCATGCGAATTAAGGCATGTCTCATATCTTGGCACTAATTGCAACATACCCGCTCCGTAGAATTCGGCCGCCAGCGACCTGAACCAGTTCTGGACGTTTACCTCGATCTCTTCATCACTTGCAAAGAAATTTCTTGAGATGAGAAAACAAACGGAAATCGGATGGAGCTAGGTCCGGTCTATAAGGAGAGTGACAGAATTGTTTCCAGCGAAATAAATCAAGCAGCGTCGTCGTTACGCGTGCGGTATGCGGTCGCGTGTTGTCATGCACGAACACAATGCCAGAAGTCAGTAGTCCACACCGTTTGTTCTGTATCGCGCGCCGTAATTTCTTCAATGTCTCACAGTAAGCTGTAGATCTCATCACCACTTTGCAAGTGATGATGAGATCAAGGTAAACGTCCAGAACTTGTTCAGGTCTCAGGCGGCCGAATTCTACGAAGCGGGTATGTTGCAATTAGTGCCAAGATATGACACATGCTTTAATTCGCATGGTGAATATGTCGAAAAGTAGTTTAATAAATTACGGTTAATTAAACTTGCAAGCACGTTTCTTATTGGAAATTAGATTCAATTTCTCAAATTATCTTTATCCAGTTGTTCTTACATTAGAATTTATATTGTAGATTTCCGAAGAGCAAACGATTGAAAATTTGAAAGATCGACAATCCGAAGAATTTTCTGGTTGTAGAACTGACTACAGATGTTCGGATGAAGACGATTACGTCACTGAGACGAACAATTGCGGAAGTCACTGATTGGAAGGAAAGAAAATTCAATTTGACATCACTAAACATTTCTCCGTGGTCTTTGAAAAAGAGGAAGACCACAGAAACAAGTAAAATGCAAAACAGAATTCGAGAGATGAAGAGAAAGAGACAGGCACTCAAAGAAAGACTTGAGACGAATAAGGGAAGAGAAATATCTAAAATGATCAACGAAAATGACTTTTATCATTCGATAGACGTTTTCGGAAGAAACGAAAGACGGAGAAGTCACATAACATGAAGAATGATAATGGAAAAGGCGGACAGTTCCGTATTTTTCAATCTGTCTTACAATTTCCGTAGTTTGGAATTTTCTCGAAGATCTTCTGTCGAGTGGAGAAGAGAAAACACAAGTTGCATACTGTGGTGTAAGTAGCATATATGCATTTATTTCTGCTGTACTAACAAAGCTGTATGTAGGAAGAAATAAAAAATAAATTAAAAAACTAAATAAGAAAACTTTATCTTTCTTATTTCACTTTTCAATACGATATTCAGTTATACAAAATTTTCTTTTTATTATATTCTGAAGGAAATTTTGCATAATTTAGCAACCTCGGCAAACTACTTATGACAGCAGCCCCCCTGTTAAGAATCACTGAAATAAATCATGAAAAATATGGAAAATTCATAAAATGCATTTTGCAAAAATTCGTCTCGAAAATGTTAAAATGGTTTGATAACAACGTGAAGATGGAATTTTTGCAAGGAGGAATTTGTAAATTCTCATCCCATTTGATATCGTCAATGTGAGGAGACTGCCGATCTCCTTTTAAGATATGAGAATTTGGAGTATCAACAAGAGATAGAAAAGGAGTCGATCAGAAAATGGAAAAGCTGTTTAATTTGAAATTGACGAAAGATGATTTGTTTAGGAAGAATTATACTTTAATGCCATCGCTTGAGCATAGAACTTTTGTCAAGATAGCTATTACATCGTGGAACCAAGGTGATATTAGAGCCTTAGCTTCGAAGTTTTACTTCTCATCACCAATCCTGAATATTGGTAAAAGAAAAAAGGAATGGCCAAAGGTAGAAGATGAAGTGATAAAAAGAGTATTGAAACTATCATTGCCAAAATCCTTGAAAGAGGAATTATCAAGTTTTGTTGAAGCAGTAGGTTGGCAGATATTAACATGGATAGATTTTCATAATAAACGCTGTAATTTTGTCATAAACTTACCAAACGAGTTTTTCTGGACACCTGAAGATGCTATTGATAAAGAAAAAACATCGCAAATGTTAGTGCAAGACAAAAACTTAGATATTGTCGGACGCTATAGATTAGCATGTACTTATTGTTTAGAAGATCACATCTTTATTCTGTGGAACCAACTAAGTGGTAAGAAACTCTATGGAAAAGATCTTAGGAATATAAGAATTAATAAATCACCTTTAGTGTCATTCTGGTCTCACGATATAGAAGGAGAAATAGTTCAGCTTGGTGATATAATGAAAAGATATTGTCAAGATGAAAGTGTTATCCCTTGCGAATGTGTATTTTAGCGTTCAGCAACTAAAGGCAATAAAGCAGCAACTAGATATTTCTTAAAAAAGTTAACTTCTGATGAAGGAAAAAAGAGGGTCTTGGTAAAAACTGCAGGATATGTAGCAAATAGACGTTGTGACTCTGCTCGCAATCGTACTGACTTTCCTAAAGAACACTATGCTGATGTTTTATGTTTTTTACTCTCACAAATGGACGAAGAGCAGCAAACAGAAGTATTTAAAAGCTACCCTTATAAAGTGTTAAAATGTTTTTTGGATTGGCCATGGCAAAGTCTCTTTATGGAAACGGCAAATCATATGTGGGACTTTCTTTCTGAAGGGAAATACGATCTTTTGTTAAGAATAATAGTTGATAAGGTAATAAATGGCTATAAGGATTGCAATTATCAAAATCGTTTTGGGGAATTTTGGCAACAAAGTCCTAAAGCCCATAAAAAAATATGTTATAGGTAGATGTGCATGAAGTGGGTTTTTGTTATCAGACTTATTTAAGGTCGAAGACAAAGAGAATGTTAGATTAATCTTAAAAAATGCTACTGTTAAAGAAAAAGAAGAAATTATCTTTTATTATAAAGGACAGAATATTTGTGAGAGATTGATTTACAATAACGAATGGGGTTCATTAAAGTTCTTTGTTCAAGAGTGTATATCATCCAAAGACATAAAGGTTAAGTTTAAAGAAGAATTTAAAGAACGTATAATACGCCGTCGCTCAGAGGAAACATTAGAGAAAGAAAAGGATATGTGGAGTAAGTTTTTTCAATTGATAGATGATCTTATTCAAAAAATTTTTAAAAAGAGAAATATAGAGAAAGGTAATAGTAGTCCAAATAAGAGACTTTGTAGTATAGAATTTAAAGAAGTAGCACATAATATGAAAAAAATATGTGAAAAAATGCCGAAGGCAAGAGCTAAAACAAAACAAATTGCCGAATTAATAGAATTTTTACTTACTGAACCCGTTAATCCAAATAATGTTAACGATAATCCAGTCAAGTGATCCAGGAAGACTAGTAGAATTTGCTGAAAAGTTTGATTTATTGTTGTATGAGACTCCTAGGATTGGATCGACCGCTGATCCAGAATTCTTTATGCATGGTATATTAGGTTTGGTTCTAACTTTATCTGATAGTGGACTAGTGGAAAAACTTGGTATCAATAAAGTATGTTAAGCATACTACAGAAGATGTTGAGAATGGTGAGCAAGTAAAAAGTGAAGTTAATGCTGTAAAACTGTTTTTCTCTTGAAAAAAGATGGAAGAAAACAAGTAGCCCTTAGAGTTTTAACAAATGATCAGATTACAAGTGATTTAGGAAGTGGATATTATTATAACGATGATGAACTTAAAGATATAGCAAAAAAACTAGATAAAAGAAGGTAAAAGAAATTAATGAAAATCTTTCGAAGTGATCGCAGAATACTGTTATTAACTGTACCTTTTGTGTAAACATGTTTGTGTAAAATATGAAAGAATTGATAAATATGTTGCTTGAAATTATCGAAAATGATTTTAGACTCATTAGAGTTGTGACTTCTCTAAATTCTTTAAAGATTTTAACTGTAATTGCTAGGTAAAGACAAACAGAATGCATATCTTAATAAACGAAAATTTACCATCATAGTAATACAGTGGTACCTCGTATAACGTACTTAATCCGTTCCAGATGCACGTCCGTTATACGAAACGCATTTTCCCATAGAAATACATGTTAAAACATCTAATTCGTTCCGCAGCATAAAATAACTGTACTGTATCATAAAAAAATGAACATGGGGTGCGTTCTTTTATTCCTCCGCGTAACTCTGCGCCAGCGACATCCGTTAAAAAATTCCTGCGGAACGCGTTCCTAAATTCCGGTGGGAGTGCACGCTGTCGAACGGCAAAAACGGCCGCTTGTAGCAGTAGTTTACAGTAGAAAGCAACATGGCGTCCTCCATGGATAAGATAGTTTCGTTTCCGGGTCCATTATGTGGTTTTATGAATGAGAATTTAGAAATTGTGAAAGCGCGAGTTAGCGCACGCGGTGATGTAAGTGTCTTTACGAAGTTTTTTTCGAGGCTATTTTGAATGCTCTTTCAACAAATAATCCATTTTATGGTTAAATTGGGATCCTTCTTTTGCCTTTAAAAGCTCATATTTTAGAATTATAGATTCCTCCATCACGATACTATCGATAGTGCGGGCGCCGCCATCTTTCTTTCACCGTCGTTCCTAAATGCCTACAAACAGCAGCGCACTTCTGTAGTAGCGGAGACGCAGAGCGACCGCTATTAAAGAACGCACCCATGGAGCAGTCACCAATTATGCCGAAAGTCCGTTGTTCGCAGCGTCCGTTATTCGAGGCGTACGTTATACGAGGTACCACTGTAATTTATTTCACGGATAATATTGTAAATGGTTTAATTTCTTCATCTCTCTTAAAAGATTATTTAAACTGACAAATTATTTTTAAGCTAAGATATCAATGAATTTAATTAAAATTTATTATGTGTTATGTCTCACAATGATATAGATCAAGAATATTTAAATACAGTATAACTGTTCAGTTATACTGAAATTTTATCTTCACTAAAAGTATAATTTAAACCTTCGTATATGCTTCTGTTATGCTTTTAATGTAAAAGAAGGCAGGTGGAATATGAAACTTAGAATATAAATATTTTTTTATAATATGTGCTTTTTATCTGGAAACATTGATATTCTTTTTTATTAAGTAATTATTATTGCTTTCACCAAAAAGCATCGACATGGCTGAACATAATTTGAAATATGCTCTTATTATTTCTAAACCGTTTTTGTAATTGCATTTGCTATATTGAATGATATTATGCTACAGGGAATAATGATAAACAATACACGATTTATGTATCATTTACTTGATACATAATTTATCCAAATTATTTTTATTTAACACAAGAAAACAAATTATTATTAAAAATAAATAATATCACAAAATGTTATTGTAAATGAGAAGTAATCAAGGGTTTTTTCTTATAAATTACTGGTCACTCTTTCGTGAATTTCTCAGAAGACGTCAGACGACGGTACAGTTGAATGTCAATTGTGTTGTGTGAGTGCGCTGGTGTGCGTCAGAAGCGTCTAGACCAGTGATTTTCAACCGGTGTGCCGCGAAAATTTTTGAAGGTTATTAAATAAATTATTTCCTAAAGAAGCCCAAAGAACAATTAAGTGTACATGTCAAAATTAAAATCTCTGAAAAACTCGTATAATCAATTTAAATTGTTTTAACAAATAAAGGTTTGCATAATGTAGTAAAAAATATATACTCATAAGCAAAATTTATGTGCTGGTTATTTCATTTAAAATTAAATTTTCTTTACATCAAAAATGTATCTATAATTGTCCATATTTAGTTCGAATTATTTTAACTTAAAAATAGCGAGACATTGGGCAGGTTTCTAAAGGCAATTATCATGCTAGTTTTAAATGCAAATTAAGACTTAATGTTAATTGTTTTTCTCATGTAAATGAAAATTATTAATTTAAATAACAATTGTTATATTCTGCTGCTATTTTAAGGAACAACAATAATGTTTTATTTAATTCACAAAAAATATAGACAAAAAGAATTAGGTTAAGTGGAAAGTATTGATAATATGGCGATAGAATTTTTAGACTCCAACCAATGCCGAATTCTATCGGGCTAGATACGGATAATTACTAAATAAATTATGCAACCAATTAATTAATTAATTATTAAAATTAATGACCTGAATTCAACGTCAGCAATCTACAAATACAGATTCGAAAGACAATCGAGATAGAGGATAGAAACGGAGGAGAAGAAAGCAAGATAAAAATAAAGAACTTGGGCAGCAGCTACCGACAACATATCAGTATGCAATAACTGTCTTGCAGAAAAAGTAAAGGCATTGCATCAAGACGATTGTCATACATTGCTCAAAGTATATCAGAGAAAATCTTAATAGAGCTTTGAAATCAGATCTAAGAGACGTCGCATAATATTTAGAGAAGAGGATGGACGATTCTTATTGCATCAGAGTACAGGAATCAATCAGATCATTAAAAAATATGGATCAAAGCAGGTAAAGGAGTATCTACGCCGATGGATGCGATTTATCTGAAACTAGAAGACGAGAGTGATCTTTTGTCAAATAACGACACATTTAGACAAGCAATGGAAGCATTATTATACACCGCTACGACTAAATGCTCTGATATAACGGTTGCAACTGGAATTCTCTGCAGAAGAGTAAGTAATCTTCGTCAGGACTGGAATTCAACGAAGAGAGTGACACGTTACCGTACAGACTCTAAATTTAAATTTTCAACTGGGGAGAAACTAAATTTGATTTGCTTTGTTAATGCAGATTACGCTGGAGATTCTAGAGACAGGAAATCATTGAGTGGGTATTTGTTTTCCGCTTGGTAATAGTTTAATTTCTTGATCAAGCAAAAAGCAATAGTTAGTTTATCCTCCACTAAAGCAGAATCCATTTCTGACAGATGCTAATCGAGAAGTAATATGACTACATCAAATATTATAAGATTCAGGAAAGCCACCAATCTTCCCAACAACGATGTACGAGGATAATAAAGGTTGCATTCAACTAATTAACATCAAAGAACAAAAAAAAATTATCATCAATAAAAACTTTTACTACTTTTTATTTATAAAAAATAAAAATAATAATACAATCAATATACAGTATTTCATAATATAACAAATAATAATAATATAAAACATAAAAAAGCCTTCCTAATTTTTACTTTACAATAAAAAAGTTATATTGCTTTGTGGGCCTCACAAAAAGTTGCAACGGGCCGCGTGTTGCCGACCCCTGATTTACACGATTCAGTAGAATGCAAAATCATCGCATTCCAATATGGCATCACAGAAGAAATGATCGCAGATGAAATTTAGACATTGCATCTGCAGTATTCTCTCTATCCAAATTTATATTTGAAAAACTTCAATCTTTAGACTTAATTAAAACAAACTAAATAAAATATTTATTTGTCGAGTGGCGAAATTGGAAATATTTTGACAAATACTTGATGTACTGACTAAATAATATTTTTAAACTTCTGTCAGCGTAGTGTAGTCTAGTGTAAGCCCATATACTGTATTTCCCGGCTCTGTTATATACGTAGTAATAGTAATAATAGTTCCTCCATTGCTATGTAGCATACCGAGCAGCAATTATCTTCCATCGATTTCGATCATGGGCGATAGCTTCAGCTTCCTCCCAAGTCATATTGAGCATCTTCAAATCGTGAATAAAAGTTCTACGCTAAGTATTCCTGGGGCGTCTTCGTTGTCGTTTAGCACCAGGGGAACCCATTTCATGGCTGTCTTAGGGATGCTATTGTTCTTCATATGAAAAATGTGGCCGGCCAGTCGGACTCTTCTACGGGTGACAATGTTATGAAGTTTGCACATCCCATTCCTTCGGAAAACCTCTTCATTGGTGATATGATCTAAATATCAGATCTTTAGGATTCGTTGTAGGCATTTCTGTTAGAAGACATCGATCCTGGAAAACATCGTTTCCCGAAGTTTTCCAGGACTCACTTGCATAAATAGCTATCGGAATTACGATGGAGGTGAACAAGGGGAATTCATTCTCAATGAGATGGATGGTGAGGGCCAGATCTTGTTAATCTGCCAGAAGACTGTCGCCGCTTTTCCGATGCGGCATTTCACGTCCATTTCCGCGTCACCATTTTGGGAGATAACACTACGCAAGTAGGTAAATCTCTCCACCTCCTCCAATCGTTGCGCTCCGACAATTACTCTCCAGTTTTGGGCATTATTATATACATGCATAATTTTCGACTTCACGGCGTTTATCCGGAGGCCAATTTTGTGTGCCTCCCGACCCAATGCACCCGTCGTGTACTGTAGCATTGTCTCACTTTCCTCTAATAGGGCGCTATCGTCAGCAAAAACAAAATCTCCAAGACGGTCCTAGACAAACTAGTGGATGCTGGCCCCAAAGCGCGCGCCGGACTCTTCTGCCCGCTGCATGACATAATCAAAGATGATGAGGAAGAGGAAAGGGGATAGGACAACCCTGCCTGACTCCTGTCGTAATTTCAAAGAAGTCCGTATTCGACCTTCAGTCTTGACGCAACAACTCGAATGCAGATATAAGGCCTTGAAAATGGTGACAAAGTTTGTTGGTACACCATATAATCGCAGGATCCGCCAGAGGGACTCGCGGTGAACACTGTCAAAAGCCTTCTTGAAATCAATGAAATTGATGGCCAATGGGTGTCGATACTGGAAAACATCGCAACGCATTGTTTGATGATATTTCGAAGGAAGAAGATCTGCTGGCTGCACAGTTTACTGCAGCGAAACCCAGCTAGCTCCCCCCTCCCAACAAGCGCTGATCGAAGGCAATCCGCAGGCGTTGCAGGAGTACCACACAAAATGCCTTTCCAGGCACAGAAAGGAGAGTGATACCTCGCCAGTTGATACACTCAGAGATACCTCTTCTCTTAAGAATTCTGACTATAGCGCCCCTTCTCTAATCCTCTAGGACCCGCCACATTGCCAGCACCTGTTAAACAATAACGTTAGTTTTCCCAACATGGGCTGCCCTCCGTGCTTCAAAATCTCAGCCGTAATTTCATCCAAACCGTCTGCCTTACTATTCTTCAGGCTTTTAATCGCACGCTCCACTTCCTCAGGGATAATATCACCAGTGTCCACCTGAAGCTCATCCTGTGTATCCTGAATATCGAAATCTGTTATGTATAGGCCTACGTAATAGACGGAAACTATGGAGATCGGACGAGAAATCACCCCTCAAGGTTTTTACAGGTGAGCTTGAAACGTCGAGAAATGGGGGAAAAATAAATAAACAAATAATAAAATAAAAATAAATTCGAAGGTTTTTACTGTATGCATGGATGTTTATGTGTACGTGTAGGTGGCATGATTTTCTTTACCCACTTTGAAGCTTTAATAATTCTCGTGTTTTCTGTCAAAAATTTCTGAAATTTTGCAGGAAGGTTTGTGTTTTAGGGGAATTGATGCAATAAATTTTAGTGGTTGGTAGGGAGATAGAGGGAGGTCGTGTGTCATGCGTCCAGTAGGGTCGTACCCAGTGGTGATATTCGAAATAGTTAACAAAGGGTTCGCTAGCAGAAAATTTTTCCCTGACAATCACCGACAAACAAAATGGAAGTTTTGGCTAGAAATAAATACAATACTTTTCCTTGCGATATATCTAATAATCAATGGCGTATTTGGAACGTAACGAGCCCTGGGCGAAGACCAGGTAACAATAGTATATTAGTGCTGTCGACCTTTTTTTTCTTTTTTTTTTAGGCAGAGAAATTTTTCACCCCGAATGGCACTGCTGATAATAGACAGATGTCATCATCTCTCGAAATACAATATCCTTTTTATTTCGCTGTCCATAGCCCGACACGTGTTCCACAGCCATCTTGTATTATTTCGCGCGCGTGAGATTGTGGGATCTCTCTTATGACTGGATCTAGTTTCAAGAACTCTCTTGAATCGATCGCGATAAAACCTCGTTTCGGTCGAGAGAGATTGCACCAAGACAGTCCCCGACCTTGCTCACAATCTAGATTGAAATGCTCGGTGCGAACGGGGTATAAGGCTCTAGTTTAGTAGTATTACAGAGTATAATATGTATATTTTAATATATTTTTTCAAAAATACAAAACCACTGAGAAATGTTCCGTGTTTAACAAGGTTCGGAAAACTGAAAATTTTAACAACGGGTTCGGCCGAACCTGTACGAACCCGCTGAATATCACCACTGGTCGTACCTAGGGTTTCTCATTTCCCGGTCTTTTGCTTGTCCCGATATTCCGGGAAATCCCGGTACAAAAATATTATTTTTAAGATATACAAAATATCATGAAATCAAATGATATAATTATTTTTTGTTTTTTAAAGTAATTTAATACGTTCTGCAACCTCCAAAATCATATTAATAATGCTGTGTAAGATATATATTAAAAATTATTTTTGAATTACGTAGAAATTTTCACAAATAGGAAAAATTTATTAAAGTTTGCTGGAAACTGCATACAACAACAACAGAAATGCCTTTGAATTGAATTGAAAATGAAAAAGCATGAACTTAGATCAAACTTCTAACTTAGAAGGTAATTTTTGTTTTTTTAAATAAAATATAATACAAAATATTGTAAATTTTTATAAGATTTTAAAAAGCAAAGATGGTCAATACTCCGATCACTCAATCTAATTCTTATTTTAGTAATGAAAAGTCTTGCTACCGAGAATGCCTTTTCCGATTCAATTGATGTGATTGGAATCGTGTTTAATGCATTTAAGAGAAGACAAAAATTATGTGTTTTTCACTTGTATCCTGAAAGATTTCAAGTTCGTTTTCGAGATTGTAGTACTTCTTTTGTTCTCTAGTATTCTTGATTTGTCTATCTCAACTGCTTTAATAGAAACATCATAGCCCAATAATTCGGCAGTTCGTTTGTCTTTAATAAGCAGGTTATGAAGAAAAACTTCATACTTGCAGACTTCGTACTCGTTTGTATCCTTGCCCAATTTGCACAACCTGGCATTATGCAATTATCGAAGCTACTGAGCATGGCTAAAACTTAAGACAGCGTAAGCACAATTATTCCAGATATTACAGGTTCTGACAAGTAAAGAATTTTCAGAGTCCTGCCACAAATAAGCTACGTATTGATTATTGACCATTTGTGACGTACCATAACGAGCAAAAGTTTAAAATACTAATAAGAAGGTTTAAAATTAATAAATACAAATATATTCTGGCAGTTTATGAGTTAATTATACTTTCTATTTGCAAAATTTCCTCAACCTTAACATAAAATAAGAAAAAAGTGAATTTTTAAGAAATTTGCTGGATTTCCCGGGATATTTCCCGGGTTAAAAAAACAAGCGGAATCCCGTTTGAGAAACCCTAGTCGTACCTAATAAAGATTTTACTACTCGTAAACATTTACAATTTTTTAAAATAAAACTCATCTCTACCCTCAAAAGTTTATAAATAAAATCGCATAATAGATGGCGCCATACGCAGTTTTAAATGTCGCCGGGAAACTTAATTAACTCGTTGCTGGATTTTTTATTATTATAAATTTAGTTATTCTTGTAATTTCTCGCGCATATTATCAGCAATATGATGATTTTTAAATAATAATAATAAACATATCTAATTATAAATTTGTATGTTGTTTTAAATTTTATAGTATAAAAAGAAGGAAAACATTTTTATTTAGGGAAATAAAAGTAAAAGTCAAAATACCAGTTTAAACCTTAAGAGTTCATATTTTTATAACGATGAAAGGAATTCTTAGAACAATTATTCAGTTTTTATAATTCTTATTGAAATATATTTGTAAAGTTTCTTGCCATTATTTTCGGAGAACGTGTAACAGATAAACATTCCGTGACATAATAATAAGCATAATTCTAAGAAATAATGCCGCAAAGGAATGTTTGAACACATCTAAAAAACATTCAATTGTTGTTTTGCTGTAATTCTTCATTGTACAAAATGTGTTCATTAAAAGATAAACACTGAAGATGATAGATTGACGTCCATCACGCAATAAAAAAAAGCATGAAATGAACAGACTTTATTTTCATTCGAAGGTTTGCTAAATGTTGAAAATATTCGAATATATGAATATTTTGATACGATATTAGCATATGAATACGAGAAAAGAATATTATAACTGCAATAGGACTTATAAAAAGCTGTGTTAAAAACCTTCCACAGCTTGTCAGAGAAGAATTACATACGTTGAGCAGAGATTACATAATTAAATATCAGTCTACGACTAGTTTATCTTCTCGTATTCTCCTTTAAGATTTACTGAGGGGATTTTAGAAATACCGTGAACTGTAAGGTGACAAGCGAACCTTACATAGAAAAAGGTTGCCCATCCCTGGAGTAGAGAATACTTCGCGGAGATCAAGGACATTCCTGTCATATTAACAGTTCAGAAATTACCACTATCGGATGGTTCATAACATCAATTATTTATAATTAAGTCTCGTGCAAACAGCGACAATAGTCTCTTACTAAACTAAAGAACTTTCGTAATTGGATCTTGTAATGCTGTAGTAGTATTGGAAATATGAGAAAAAATAACAATATGGTTATCTTGAGAACATTATCAATTTAGCAGTCTGTGTGTGAAAGAATTGCGTAGCGAACAGAGTTGCGAGTCGAAAGACCTGTTTGACCATGTTATTTATTACCACGACACAATATTCGAGTATTCTGAAGTCAGCACTTCACAAAAGTTGACCATAACCAAACGTGAAATTCAAAACATACTTGTAAAAATCTGGTGTTTTTATTGTTGTATTTATCATATTTTATTCAACACGAACGGAATTTAAATATGGTATGACAGTCTTACTGTTTGATAAGACTATCAAAATTTCTGGCAGAATTCAACGATCTATACATGTTTTCTTTTTATAAAATAAATAAACAGCTAATTTAGAATTAGCTGTTTATTTATTTTAGCTGTCAATTACTTAACACTAATTTATTGTTTGTTCACTCACCATATGATTTTACTCTTTCCTGCTTACTCCGTTATTAAAGTTACTAAACAACTAATTGTCTTCACAATGGTTTCGTTGCCTTTATATTGCATTTATAAGTTTCCTATATTTATCCTTGTTCTGTCAATTAATTTCCGTTATTGGTTGTCACGTGTCAATCACATTTACTTGTGTTCTGCAAGTATTATCAGTGCTTTATGTACGTTTCTCCAGTGTTCTGAGCAAACCAATGAATAAATAATCTGAATTTTTGATTTATTTTCTCTCACAGAGTTATCTTTTTTTTTTTATACAAGTTCTCATTGCTATATACTGAAGTATGCAACAAATATTGCAAAGTGCACTATAGAAGCACAGTAAGAAGTATTCCATCGAATAAAAATAATAATTGTATGCTAATTATTTCGTAAACTTAATAAGCAATTTAAGTTAATATAGTTACTAAATTAAAATGTTTATTTAAAATTTTCAAAACAATACCAAATTTAATTTTAAATTACAACACTAGATGGCGCCATATTTTCTATATAATAATACAGTAATAATAATGTAAATTAAAATTACGTATATTAAAATTTTAATTGATATAATGACACGTTTACTTTGTAGATATTTCATATTTATTAATAATATGTATATGAAAATTTTTATAAATGTTATTGAAGTGCTATAAAAATTAAATCCTACAAATACTGTACATCAAAACATAATAAATATTAAATTAAAAATTTTAATGTTTATTATATTAAATAATCACTAAAATTTTATAAAATGAAGAAAACACTTTTAAAAATATTTAATAAAATAAATAACTATTTAACTATGAAGAATTAGCTATTAAATAAGGTGTCTCCATCTAGTGTTAAAAATGTAAAGTATTAAAAATATATATAAATTTAGCGTATATTTATTTCTATAATTTTGCTTCAGATAACCTTGCATTGTTTTCGAATTAAATTATAATCACAAACGACAATGTCACGATTAATTATAAATCATTTTTCTTATTTTTTTTTCGTCTTTCCTCTTAAATGTCTGGCATCAATCTTGTTGTTACTGAGAAATGTCGCTTCGAGGAAAGTATAATCGGGTCATTCGATAGTAGTAAATAAAACAATTTAATAATATTATACTTTAAAAACTTTACACTTAAGAGCCATTAGCGTTAAAGTGCTTGTATATTTTTAATAATACCTGATAAACAGTTATTTATAACAGGATTATAATTCATTATCTACTAGAAAATGTTATTTTTTCCTTCTTGAAAATAGGAAATTATAAATCAAATCATCTTCAGAAAGAATTTATTATCAATAATCGATTCTCAATAATCCAATTTATAAGAATTAACATTAAAGCAATAAGAAAAACTTTAAATTCTTTAATATTCTGGCTTAAGAATAGAGGTCAAGTTTGTATATAATTAAGGCACATTCTTATATATATAGGTTTTTCCTTCAAGATTACCTTAAAGATAAGCTTAAAATTATAAGAAAAAGAATATTTTAATGTGTTAAATCTTTCTACCTTATTGATTTAATGATGATATAATTCATAATCCTTAGTCAAAACAGCATCTGCTGTGGTAATTTCCATATTGTTTCCACATCAAATTGACTCGAAGCTATTAAAAACTAGAGAAAATTACTATTTAATTTTATGGCTAAGGTTTTAAATTTCTCAACAATAATTTGTCTGAAAAGGAAGTGTCACACTATTTTTATGTACTTTTTTTTTTAAAGTGGAAACACGAATTAAACACGTGGGTAGTTTACAGAATGTTTTCGTTCAATTTCTTAAAACGTCATTGTATGACGTATAATTTACTGATGATATCATCGAGTGTAGAAAACGTCATAGATTCATTATGACGTCAAAAGTGAAAACAAATAGTACGTCATGTGCAAGAGGTTTTTTTTGTGATTTCCGATTTGTTGCTATTTTTAGTCCCTAGTTATTTCTAATTATAATTAATTTTAAAAGAAATTTCTCACTTACATAATTTGTATTTTTTTAAAATATTTTAAAAAGTTTAATTAAAAAATTTACTAATTAACATCTATAAAATTATTTTCAAATTTAAATATATAAAAAGTTAATGACATAAAATTAAAAAAATCACATAAAAAATATTTAATGAGATCATAATTAAAAACATTTTCTTTTTGTTTTATAAGTTAAAACAGATTGTGAGCTTTATAATTTTTATATTTTTGCTGATCAATAAATACGTACATTTATATATATATATGTTTTTACAAGAATAAATTTAGTTATATTTTTTAACAGAAGAAATAAATCACACTTTATGAGGCATTGGAAACCTTAAAACAGGTTTGTAAAAATTCTAAGATTAAAAAAAATTGAGATTTTTATGAAAAATATTTTGCTTTACAGAACAGAAAATAGTTAATTTTACATGCAAAGTGCTTTGCAGGTAAAAAAAAAAATTGTAAGTTTTTTCGATATAATTTTCTTCCAGAAGAGGTATTTTTAGTGACTTTATTCTTGAAGATTGTGATGATTTGAATTGATTTGAAGACAAAAATAGCAAAGTTCTTCGTTTAACAATGGTGACAATCGATGTTATTTGGAATGTGACGATCTTTGAAGCTCCTTTTAATGCCTAATGTCTTTGATAATGTCAATCTGAACGATCTTGTCCTCGTCGATAATGTACGCGATTCTTGAAGATTCAATGGACGTGAGTGTCGACGATCATGATGTCTTTTATTCCAGCACCAACACAAAACTACCTCGAAGTAGGCTCGAAACCTATTAAAAAATATACAGTAATACATAATTAATAATCACAGCATCGTGTACATCCTGTCCTATTTTAAACTGTAATAAAAATATGGGCTAGTCTTTGACCTAGATTTTGTGTTAGATTATAGGAAAGTACGGTTTCGTTTATTTATTTTTTGTTAATCCAAAAAAATTAAAGTTCTTATACATAAAAATATTTTATATATTTATTCGATATTAGTTAATTTTATTTAGCTATTTACAACAATAAATAACCTATAATTAAATTACTTAATCTGGTTATTGTAAATTAATATTATAGAGTTAAATAACGTGAATGATAATGACACCTATTATTTTATGTTAAAAATGAAGGCCAACGTGTATACACCATCATAATCCACATCAAATCCTTTCAGGAGTGTAGGTGACATGACTTTAAAATTGATTTTTAATAATAATACAGGTGAAAGATTTGTAAAACATAACTCTACTATAGAAAAGTTGTAATTATCATTACTCATACCAAATTATTTTAGTTAGATACTGATTAAAGCCATGTCATAATATAAGCGACATGCCTTTAAGCAATGTACTATTGTTATAATATAAATTTGTATAATAGACCTTGTACTATACAAGTATAATCGCTGTCATCTTCACTACTACTATCATTTACATCAAATTGTTTTATTGTATCATGGATATTATTGTATATGATAGGTTATTATATACAAGTACACGTAACACTCCTGTATTTTTATAATGCTAGATTTATACTATACAAATTTAGGTTTGTACAGTAAATCTAGTATTACTTAGTCTTCTTTATCATGCACATCAATTCCTTCAGATACAAGACGTAATATACAAGTAACAGTAATTGTACTTTCAAGTAACGTTTTTGTGTTTTTGTAATACTGACTCATACACAAATGTAGATTCATAGTCATGCATTTAGCGTGTAAGTACACTTGTACGCTTGTAAGCACTATTCTTATAAGCTTCTAACTTACAGGAACAATTCTTGTAATAGTGTAGACAATATTCTTCTAAGCACAATATATATCTAGAAGAATTTCTTATGGATGTAATCTTGTAAGCCGTTGAGAATTTAAAAGAGCAGATGCTTTTCTTTTACGACTGTCAACAAGAATAGATGCTTTCTCTGTTATACAAGAGAAGCTTTTATTGTTGTTGTCGGAAGAATCTGTTCTAGTGCAAAAACAACATCAGCCATACAATAAAGAGTTAAGAAACATCTATTTTATGCATTACTGCACTTAATATAAGAACATAAAGAATGTTTGTAATAAAAGCACCTACCTTACATTCATCCAGTAATAAACAATTGGATTGTACATGGAATTAGACATGGCTAACCAATATATTCCAAGATAAATATGTTGTATGTAATCAGCGTATGCTACATCCTTATCGTGGTAAATGTACAGAAAATAGACGTGATATGGTAACCAGCAAATGCCAAAAAGCATTATAACTGTAGCTAACATTTTTACTACCTAAAATAAACATAATTACAATTAATAATAAATATTTTAAAAATAAAAATACAAAAAATATTCTCTCTCTGATATTCTCGTATCTTATCAGTAGAAGTAAATAGAATTTTGATAGTTTTCTATCAGCTAAGAGTATAAATTACATATTTTGTAAGAAAACTTACTAAATAAGATAAGAATTTAATATATTTATTTATTTAATATTTAACAAATAAAATACAAGTTAATATAAAAATAAGAATAAAAATTAAGTAATACATTTAATAAATAGGAGTTTAATATAATAAGAATCTTTTATGGTAAAAATACAGAAATATGTTGGATAGTGTAAAATAAAATTACTGAATTATTGATATATTTATTATTATAAAATACGTTTTTTTTAAAAATAAACCTTAATATTTTTCTTTATAACTAAAATATACTTTTTAAGCACCCTCTTACATTATTTATAAGGTAATAAATCAACTGAAAACAATAAAAATGTTAAAAAAAATAAGAATATTTTTGGCAGTTTGAAGTATAAAATGGTGTTTTTTCCCGGAAGTTTAATTATTATTTGTAATTTCTTTAAATTATTTTATTTTGTAACCCTTCATTAATATTGACTTATGGAAAGTACATTCAGTGCAATAATAATTTTCTTTGAATAATTGCATTTATATACATTGCATCATATTCGGGTATAATTAGTTTAAAAATAAATAATTTGCATAGAGTAATAATTAAATTACTAAAGAACATTTTCGTATTGAATTTATTATAAAAATTCGATTTAAAACTTTAAAAAACTGTTATATTTAAACAAATTTTTGAAGTATCTTCAACGGTTTTTTTAAATATAAATTCCATCAAAATAAGCTTATCGAGAGGCAAACTAACCGACTGATAATTCTTCAGCATTATTATCTATAAATATAAGTTGATATAAGCTTAAAGCTGCTTAAAAATAAGATAATAGTGGAGAAAAACGATATATCTGAAGATAGTAAGAACCTTTCAGAGGGGAACCTTCGATAAGATTAAGTGTAGAGTGCCAATTTGCTCCGAAGTTTATTCTAAATTCCTGTTTGTCTCGATTAATATTTATACGAACAGGAATATATCATTGTTATTTATGATGCGATGTGCTTATTTCTCAATTCTTCCACACCGCCGTGTCGATACACATCCTTTATCATCACGTGCTGATTTCTTAGCTTCCTTTGGGCATGACCTGAGAGAGGTTACGTCTACAGGCGTGGATTTGTATGTGGGATTATGAATTCATTTATTATAAGACGTGGAAGATATTTTATTTTACGATAAAAATATACAATATTTAAGAACACAGCGAATATATTCTTAGAATATTTTTCTACCAAATTCAGTTTATTAAATGAAGAAAATCGAGAACATTTTCTTAATCAGCACAAACTCTGTTGTACTTTATAAGTTTTAAAATTAAAAAAAAAAAATGTTTTATAAATTTTACGTTAATTAGCGGTATAAAAAAGAAAAACAATTTTTGTATTCCGTTCGTGTGTCTATCCTCGAGATTTCCAAATTAAATAATTTAAATTTTTTTTTTTAAATTTCAAATAACTCCTAATCAGTTTCCATTCAGAATTTCCTACCGAATCATACCTCCCACATACCATACCCCAGAATCCTATTACAACAACTTATAATAATAAATTGCGTGACGTCTAATGACGCCATAACTGACGTCATATACGACACCACCGTGACATTACCGGAAACTACCATAGGTATATTACGTCAAAATTTTCTGACGTACAGACCAACGTACAACATATTCTTCATATTACTCTTACACTATTGTGAATGAATTTAAAACGTGTACTATAATATTTAAATGAAACCATTAATTATTGGACAATAGTTTTTTTATATATATATAATATAATAATATATTTTAACGTTTATATGGATGAAATAACAAAGACTAAAACATTCTGTCGACTTGTCTACGAGTATATCTCCGAAGGACACGCTTTAGGAACCTAAACGTGTTATGTTTCTGGAAGCGTGACCTTGACAGGTACAGTACATACAGTACAATACATTATAAACAAATCAGAATTATTTCAATCTGTTTCTAATCAAAAGATATAAAAAATAATTCGTCAAAAATAATTTTTAAATAAAAAAAACACTTTAACCGATTATTACATTATAGACTTTAAGAAAAGTTATTAACATCATTTATTTACCTATTCAAATCATATACAGATAAGGCTTTATGCGTATTGTTTTACTGTATTTTATTGTACACAGTAACATTACAGTATACTGTTAAATAAGGAATACCTATAATTAATCGTATGCATAATGTTATATACTTAATTATATACTTGTACTTTACATATTATTATAAATGCAAAGTGTAATAGTAAAGTAACATGGCAATTATTAAAATATTACATTATTAAAAATTTATAAGGTATTTTAACACTGTAAAATGAGGACGACTAAAACATCCTGTCGATTGGTGTGCATTTCTGAAGGTTAACTTTAACATTCTGTGTACAGTATACAGTATTTATGAATGATATATTACATACACGGTGTTTTATTGTGTGTTATAAATCGTATTCAGCTATTATTTTGTTAAATTTATTTTATAAAACGATAACAGTATGAAGTAATTTTACAACTTTAAAAAATTTTATTGGAATTTTTTCAATTTGTTTTATTTTACACTGAAAATGTTAATCAGTCTATGGAAAATTATTAAAAATCGGAAATAATTTTTAAATTTTTGTGAAGACATTTATTTATTTTTATTATTATCATTATTATATATATTTTTTAAATATGCAAAATAGGCTGAATAATTAATAAATTGTGCGCACATCAAGTATATCTTATATAAATTTTTAATACCATGTCTTAATTATTTTTGTAGGAATATTCTAATGTATTTTAAGTATATTTATTTGAAAACTTTACAAATAAAATTAATTCTGTACGCAAACAAATTTGAAATTAATTTACACGAGAGGAAAGTAAATTGTTGTCATAATTCAAAGATATCGTGCGCTTTATGTTTACACGATTTCTGATAATACAGAAATCACCTACAAAATCGCGTTTTCATTAATGAAAACACAGTACAATACACAACATACAATATTTTAATAAAATTATAAAAAATAAATGAAATTTAACCGTTTTCAGTAAATTAACCGGTTAATTAATCGAATATGTGAAATTGTATGTTTTAATTGAAAATCACTAAGATACCCCCTAATTTCTATTCTGTAGCATTACATAAGTTGAAGAATAGAAAAAATTAGGATATCATACTTAAATTATAGAATAAAAGAGACGATATTTCACATGGATCGTATAGTTTACGTAATCACAAAAAAGGTGAGATAAGTATTATGTATAACATCTCTAAGTCACAGAACACAAAAGAGATACATAAAATGTATCTGTATCATTACTACTCAGACACCTTATATCTCTGAGAAATTATTAATTTAATTATGCAAACGTTTTCCACCTGTTCCACAGGTCATCTTCAAGCAATTTCTTAGTTCTGGAATGTTATCTCGTGCAGGTTCGAATATATATGCGCACGATATTTCAAATTTTAAAAAACCGTTGGAACATTCCATGTAAGATATAAAATATAAACAATAATAAAAACATTAATAAAATTGATTAAATAAACATATTAATCCGCTAAATAATAATTTAAGGGACGTAAACTAACATAATATATATCTATATTTTTATAGGGGATGAGGATACGCTGTATGCTTGATTAAATGGGGTATTTGTCAATCATGAATTTCCACGCAGTTGGCAAATTCGTTGCGTCTTTATAGTTCAAACATCTACCTGTTGTCCCTGATTTGTATATTTCAAATTTTTCCATGGTTAATGCTAACGATGGTGAGCGTACTTGTTGGATAACTTTGGCTTCATTCCAATTAATTACTGATCCCTCTGTTTGTGCCATTCTTGACAGGGTGGTAGTGCAGTGCCCTTTACTGATGTCATACATATGTTCTTTTAGTCTTTTGTTTAAGCCTCTGTTAGTGACTCCTATGTATTCTTTATTCAGGTCCAATTGATCATTTTCGTATGGTATTTTATAGACCCCAGAGCATTCATCCGCTTTTGTGCTATCTTTGTCGTTCCTGAGGGCACTGTAGTTGGTGGGTGCGCGCTTATAGATCAGCTTTGCATTCTTACATTTGGCTATTTCCTTCATTATCGTGGACAATCCTTCTCTGTACGTGAATTTAGTTATTTCCCCATTTGAATTTCCTTTCGGTTTCTTTTTATTAGGTGTTATGTAAGATTTTATTAGGTTTTCGACTATTGACTTTTTAAATCCTAGGGTTGTTGCAATGGTTCTAATTCTATTCAACTCTTGTATTCTGTCATACACGTTGGAGCAATAGGCAAATGCTCTTCTAATAATGGCCCTAAACGCCGATAGTTTGTAAGTGGGCGGATCGTTTGATGTGGAGGGAATGTATAGTGGGTCATGCGTGGGTTTGATATATACTTTCGTAGATAAGGAACCTTCTTTAAATGTGACACTGATATCCAAAAAATGTACCTCTGTTGTGCTGAGCTGTTCCAGTTTTAGCATCAGGCCATGGTTATTCGAATTCATCGCATTCAAAAAATGTTGTATTTTTTCGTCTTTCTTCCATACAATTAGTATGTCGTCGACGTATCGTTTGTATAAAACGATATCATCTTTAAATGTTCTAATAGTAGTTTGCTCCAACTTACGTATCACCAATTCACAAAGTAGCCCAGACATTGGACTGCCCATGAGCACACCTTTCTTTTGCTTATAAATCTTGCCATCGAAAACGAAAACTGAATGGTAACATATTAGGTCAGCAAGTAGTCTCATGTCTTCGGGGTACGCTGTTACCCTTGGGTCTAACGTGCTGAGGGTGTCCATCAAAGCTTGAAAACATGCATCTAGTTTAATTGATGGATACAGATTTTCGAAATCCATAACTGAAGCAATTTCTTCTTCTACTAAAGATATGTTTTGGAGCTCGTTAACCACGTTCAACGGGTTCTTTGTGACATATTGGTTATTCTCAATGTGCTCGGACAAATATCTATGCAGGTTCTTTTCTAGTTTGTAAGTTGGTCCCTTGTGCTTTTCAACCACTGGTCTAATCTGCTTTATATCTTTGTGCGTTTTAGCGAATCCGAAGAGTCTCGGTACACTTTGGCCTGTTACACTTGTTCCTTTGAGAAATGGAAGTATTTTGGTGATTGGTGATTTCTGTAATTTTTTGACCTTCCTGTCTAGGTTATCAATTATATTTTGATCCACCCTTTCGCATTCTGTATTTCTTATATATTCTTCCAGTGTGTTGATATAATGTCGCTTATTCATTATTACTAAATGTTTGCTTTTGTCTGCTCGTGTCAATATTAAGTTGTTGTCGGCCAACCACCGTTTCGTGCGCTTAATTTGTTCCACCTCTGTTCGTCTTGGTCTTTGGTTCATGCTCTTAAGGGTTGTTTTCCAACGAAAATAGTCTTTGTTCACTTCTTCCATGCCTCTGATTCCTCTTTCAATTTCTGCCATGGTGTTTTTCCAGGACATTCCTGTTAATCAGGGACAACAGGTAGATGTTTGAACTATAAAGACGCAACGAATTTGCCAACTGCGTGGAAATTCATGATTGACAAATACTCCATTTAATCAAGCATACAGCGTATCCTCATCCCCTATAAAAATATAGATATATATTATGTTAGTTTACGTCCCTTAAATTATTATTTAGCGGATTAATATGTTTATTTAATCAATTTTATTAATGTTTTTATTATTGTTTATATTTTATATCTTACATGGAATGTTCCAACGGTTTTTTAAAATTTGAAATATCGTACGCATATATATTCGAACCTGCACGAGATAACATTCCAGAACTAAGAAATTGCTTGAAGATGACCTGTGGAACAGGTGGAAAACGTTTGCATAATTAAATTAATAATTTCTCAGAGATATAAGGTGTCTGAGTAGTAATGTTTTAAAACTCTGAGCATTTATCCAACTGTATCTGTATCATATTGAAAGATGTTTTTTAATGAACTATAAAGGGAAAAAAATGGATCGTAGATAACAAGAGCTATCTCATGTGGATGATATAATACAAAAACTGTGATGAAGCGATATCTTGGTTTCTTGCACGAACTGAAAAGTAAAAAAGTGGATCGAGGATAGAGAGAGATATCTCATGTAATCATAGAACAAGAGATATATCACGTAGGTTATACAGGAAAGATCAGAGTCATCTCGTATGGATTATCGAGTACTAAAGATAAATCGCGTGGATTATAGCTTAGAATACAGAATATCTTAAGTGGATTATATTTGATAAAGGAGATACAGTTAGAAGAGCATATCCTATTTTACCTTTAATTATATTTATCCGTGGTTTCATTTTATATCACAAAGATATATTTGGACTTTGAAATCAATACTTTACGTAAAGAATATCGACTTAACACAGAGATTATTCTCTCTCCCCTATAATTTAATAACAATTTTCAATATTTCGTATCTGTGTAATCATACGTCTGTTTAGTAATAATGAGAAAATTTTCCAATAAATTTTCATTTTATCTAAAAAGAAATATATATTTCTTTCCTGATTTTATTCAAATCTACAAAGTTTTTCTATTATAAAGAATATTTAGTAATGTATACAGGGTGGTCCAAAAGTCAACCGTTAAAGACTAAATTGCTGTATTATGGATATACATTATTACTGAAAAATTGTAATATTGTGCGGAATATTTTAAAAAGGCGAAAGTTCGACAATACTGATTTGGGGACCAACCTATATATTAAATTGGTGGCTATTGTTCCTATATCAATACTACTGAAATTAATATTTTTTTGCTGATAAATTCTATTATAATTAATGGAATCTTACGCTGTGAAATTATTATTTTTACTTAATCTAAATAATAATTATTATTATTTAGATTAATACTGTATTTAAAACTAATTTCTGCTTTTATTTATCTTTAAATATAAATTTTAGTTTGAATGAATTTATAATAAAAACGTAATATTAAATTAAAATATTTATGATTTAAAAAAAATCTTTAAAAATCAAAAATTAAAATGAAAATTTATTTATTTACTATTTTCAAAATTTTATATATTTTATTTATTAATATATTCGTGTTTAACGATTTTTTGAAAAAATGTTAAAAGATAATTTTTATAAATAAATGAATAAAAATAGAATGCAAGCAATCATTTTTTAATTAAAAAATAGAAAAAAAAATATTTCTTAAAAAACTAGTCTTTTTTACGATAAAATAATCACAACCGATTTTAATGTTAATATTAAAAATCAATACTTTAAAATAAATTTAAAATAATATTCCAAATAATAATTAATTAAATTATTTAAAATATTTTATAGTTTTAAATTTAATAATTTATAAAATATTAAAAATTTAAAACTTATTAAATATTAAGCATTTTATGTTATTTAATTAATTGATTATTTACGTTTGGCGTAGGAGGAAAACTAATTTTTAAAATTTTTATTTATAAACGTAATAATTTATTCATTATATTTATATTAATTTTATAATTTTTTCTTTTTTTTAAAATTTTTTTAATATATTTTTATTTTATTTTATATAATTGTAAATGCTTAATTAATGTAAATTTTGATCGTTGATTCTTTATAAAAACATACGGGATTAGTCAAAATAATGTCTCAACTATGGCATTTTATTTTTTTCAAAATAATAACATGGCCATATCACAGAAACTATCAGAGTACCCTGCAATTTTTCAATATGAGCACTACCTATATATATATAAAAGTGAAGAGGATTTATTTTGTACGGGCAAAATGATAAATGTCTCATTTATATTAATGCTTTCTATTGTTTTCATTTTAAACAATAGCACATTCGGACATTCGACAAGAGTAGAAAGCTCGAAATAGTAAAATATTTGGGTGCTTTTTATTGATGTTTAAATAGCGGCATTAGGAGGGAATTTTACATTAATGGTTCCATTGTTATCTTTTAAAATAATCGCAGTTGGGCATTCCTCACTAATATGGCATTAAACAGCGGCATTGTTGTTTCTCTACTTATGCTGTCCGCTCTTATCATTTGAAATAATAGCTTATATATTTCAGTTTTTGCTTCCTCTTCCATTTGACACTAAGAGGGCCGTTTTTCGTACATATCGTGGCTTTGACTAGGCCCACAATGAGAGCGGGATCCTACATATCTAAGACAGACCCCAGAAAACATTCCTGCGATTAAATATGTTTATTGATTTTCTGTTTTAATATAAGATAAATTTTGTATTGAATATTTTATTTCCTCAAGCTTTAACTGTTGATAAATGTTAAAATAAATCATTGTTCAGTACAATGACTTCCGACATCTGTTTACGTCAACAACGTTTAATTGTGAATGCGACTAATTAGCCTCTGTTATTGTCGATCACTTCGCATGGTTTATCTCTTAATGTAAGCAAATCAAAATAACTTTCTCTTAAAATAATATCTATTGCTATTTTAGGGATCGATTTCATAATTAATTATTAATTATATTTCTAATTTTATAATTAATACTATAATTTAACCATAACTGGTTTCAATTAAACTATATACGTAGAATAATACAATCATCACTAAATCATGTATATAATTATTATAGTACTAAAATGATAAAATTAGAAATATAATTAACGTTTAATTATGAAATCGCATCCGTAAGATAGCAATAATATGACTGATATTGTTTTAATAGAAAATTATCTTGGTTTGCTTAATTGCAGGTAAACCACGCAAGTGTTTAGTCCCTGTTTTGATGATATACTTACTCCGTATAACATATAATGTATGTAATTCCATATCCTCATTATGTTCAAGCAAACATTATTCAAACATTATTATATTTCCTTGAAAGTAATGAAAAATATAAAATTTTATGTCTTATATATACAGGATGGTTTAAACATCAGTTAATCGATTTACAGTAAAGTAATTTTGCTGGGGTTTCTACTATCATAATTACATTGTTTCAAGCTAATTTAAATTATTTTATTAATTATAAATATATTCTTGGCTAAGTTTTGAGCCACCGTGTATATATAAGATGAACTGATGTTAATAATTAGAAATTAAATGAGCGAAATTAGCTCGAAAATGTTATTCGAACGAAAATTTTTGTTTAGGATACTTTTAAAATATCCTGAACTATACGTTCGTTTCGTTAATTGGATAAAAGCAAATATACGTAGTGATGTGTAGTTATTACGTTGAACCAAATAAATCGTCGAGGATTTGAATTGCGCGTAACTGTCAAGGTCTTTTCAATCATAACATAATTAACAGTACACAGCTTGCTTTTCAAATTTAACCAATTAGCGATGAGATAATATCTAATTTTTCAAGTGCTCTAATAACTTGTAGTTTGTCCAACCGATATATTTCATTATGGAAAATTATTAAGCTTCAGTAGAGGGCTGATTTAGCTTTATTGCAGATCGAAGCAGGGGGTGAGCAACTCGAGGCTAACTACGATGCTACTACTTTATTAAGTATGCTTCAATTTGATAAATCGGTAGGTTAAGAATTGCTGTTCAAAATCTTTGTTCAAAATGCTTATATTTTATAGCTTACAGATAAAAACAATAAAGTACAATATTTTTTTATCGACTTTCTAGTATTGCAATATCAATTCTCCGGGTTTACATTTATAAATGATTGAGTCAAGGTTCTTTTGGATAGTCATTACCACTATGAAAGCTATCAAGATGTTTTCAAAGCTAATGGCAGTAGATGCACGACTATCACTTAATGGAAGGAAAATGTAGTTTTGGAATGGAAAGTAAGTAGTAAATATGGTAGAGAACAACTCGAAAGTATGGTTAACTTTTTAATAAAATTAATTTTTCTTTGGATATAACACATATAGTACGGAATTATTTTGTTACATAAAGACTAAGGGAATAAAATAGACTAGTAGAAAAAGAAATAAGAAAATATAACGATGACCAGAATAAATTGAAAACGTAATATTAAATAAAAAATAAATAAATAAATAGTGGTAAGGAAAACGATAAAAAAATCACATTACAGAGGTACAATTCGAATCAAAAGCTCTTCGCTATTGTTTCTATTTTCTCAAGAAAAGAAATTTCTAGAAAATTTTCTTGAAAATTATCGAGAATTCTTGAAGAAATTCTCTTATTGAGAAATGAAATATATTGAATAATACAATATCAAACCGTTTAGAGTAGAGATAAAATTTATTTCTGTAATAATTTATACGAAAATATAAAAATGAAGATAACTCAAAATTAAAGAAAATGTCGCCGTTTATAAACAAAAATTAAATGATTTATCCAATCATTTTATTTTTTAAAATATTACCCTACTTTATTATAATGGTGTCATACAAATAATTTTTTTTTTCTAAAGTGGTGAAAATATATTTTACTTCTGTATAGGCATTATTATTCATAAACATAAAACATTGGTTTTGACAAAAATAAAACATTGTTTTTATAATAATAATAATAATAATAATAATAATAATAAATTGACTGTTTATTGACAATTCCCAATTCAATAAAATTAAATTATAAAACAATGTTAGTTTTAAATACGATATTACTTTTTACAGTTATATTTTTATGCATGTTTTCTATATTTAATTATTAGTTTTATAATATATTAATGTTCATAGACATATGCTTTTATCTTTAACAAAAAAATACAATACTCTAATACAAATAAAAACGATTATTAATTATTGAAATTACTTGCCATAGATCTAGTTTAATTTATGTATTTTTAAACTTTCTTATATGGCAAATTTCAATTGTTCTTGTAGAAACAATTCTTCAACCGGAATATTTTTATCTTTTTTTCAATATTATCAATAGAACTTTCTATAGGTGTAGTAGCCAGATGATTACTGGTCTCAACTGGCTGATGAACATGTATATTTGATGTATTTTTAATGCGATTTGAATTTCGATTTCAGATGCTAAACTAAAAAAAAAAATATTATTTTCTTTATTATTTACATAATCCAATCAAAACTTTGAAGCACAGTACATCAGAAATTGATTCACTGTTGTCTTTAAAAAATCTCGAAAAATTATGCTTTTCTCAAGGTACTGTACTGTACTCTTAGAAAGGTCTATTGCTGTTATTTCATTTAAACTGGAAGCCCATCCAAATGGGTAAAATCTCTGAACGTGGATCACGGGTTCGAACCTCACCAGATTTTCTTCGCCTGTTTAACACCTAAATTGGAGCCAGTTTTCTATTCAAAGTTTTCCCAGGAAACACCCCGTTGACAGATCTTTGAAGTGTCGCGCTGCCTTATTCCATCAACGATCAACGAACCGGTTACACTTTTTATATATTCATTAAACGCCATATCGTTCAGCTATTGGTAATTTATTTTCAACTTAAATTTTAAAAAATTGGTTCTCCTCACAAAAAGAGTATCCGACCCCTGCCCTAAACAAATAAGCTACAGTACAGTACATGCCTTGTGCTATAATGTGGAGTACCTCGTAGCACAAGGCATGAGCTTTAGCTTATTTAGTAAAATTATTTCTAATAATTAAAGTACAAATTTCTGCGTAAATAAGGTAAAAATACCCGAAAAGTAGGGTGTTATTTTTATTTAATGTATATTTTATGTGCTCACAAGAATTTACATTCTAGCTACATGTTGATGATAGCACGAAAATTTCTTAAAAGAATATGTATAGAAGAACAAAATTGTGACATGGTTAATAAAATTATTACAAAAACATAAATTAAAACAAAAAGTTACATAAAAATTATGAAAGAATTAATGCCGTAATGCAAATTATGGTTTCATAATACATAGACGTAAATTATAAAGATGACATTGTTTCTTATGAAAATAATGTAACTATTTTAGATGAGTGTGGTAACATTTTGTAAAATAAATATTATAAGAAAATATATCCAATATCATCTTACTGATAGACAGTCTTTTAGATATTTGTCTTAAAACTTGACCAAGAACAATTCCCTCAAGGTAAAGAAAAGCATTGAATATACATTGAAAGTATTTTCAATGCTTTTCTTTAACTTATGTAATTTTAGAAAATTTTTTTACAAAAAAAGAAAGTTAAAGGATATTTATAAAATATAAACTTGAACTTTAGTTTTGTAAATATTTTGTCAGCAAAATGTTGATAAATTGTGCGATATAGATATAATGCAACACACGTTTAATTAATATACATTTATATCAATATATTTCTTAATATATTTTTCTGAAAAATTCTATAATAATTTCTGAGTGAATTAGAATTTATTATAAACTTAGTTCTAAGTTACCTAGTACTATTATAATTATGCTAATTGATACTCGAAGACATTAATTTACACAAGGCATTAATTATGTTTATGATTTAGTTTGATATTAGTGTCCTTTGGTAAAGATGTTGCAAAAATTTAAATTATTTTAATTAATTCGTGAATAGTTTATATTTTTCGAAATCTTTCGACTGATTTCAACATCATACACTGTAGTTAGAATTTAAAATAGAAACATTATTTAGTAACGAAAGTTGAAGTTAAAGAAACAGAAATACCCATTTTTTCATTGAATCAAACGGTAATTACAGTGAAAATTTATCTTTTATTGGAAATTAAGTAACGTGTTAAATTATTTAAACTTTATAATTTATTTTGAACAATGCAGATTAAAGACACATTAAAAATAGACATCCTACGATACAGTAAAGAATGAAAATTAATAGGATAGAATTTAAATTATTTTATACACAACAGATATTTTGTCATCGGATGATAAATATGACTTTATTATTTTTGGGGTGAATACCCTAAAAACTGTATTCAATTCTAGGATTCTATTGTATTTTCTTCCAGTAATTGGAAATGTCATCTCATCCATCACTGTAAGTGCTTGCAACAGCTACTTCATAAATGTGATGCATAACATTAATACTTGTTGCTACCAACAGCATAGATATTGATAATGTAAGTAAATGTAACAACAACAACAACAACAAAACAGTTTTATAGCAATAAAGATGCATTAAATGCTGCTTTTCTTATCAAATATGTGTTTCTTGAGTTTCTTCATCGGCAATTCTTTATATTTTAAAGAATTTCGTTTTTAAATATAAAATCTACTCATTTATATTTTAATTTAATCATTTTTCTTCAAGAAAGGCTAAAATATAACTTTTAAATAGTTGAATTAATTTGTAATGGTTTTAATAACAACAGGAAAAAAAATGTCAGAATGTAGATATGATGAAGGGTGATGTCGAGGTAAGACAAAGAATGAGAGGACTAAAAAGGAATGTACGTCAGAGCACAACACACGTTCAAAACTGTAGTGATTACCGAAGTACCACAGAAAAAAAAAAGAAAACACACTACGAAACATAATTCGAACTTAATAAATGAATCACAAAGTTTTAATATCAAATTAAATCCTTCAAAGTTTATAAGAATCGATTAATTATTTTTCAAATTAATTATACATTTATAATATTTCAGTTCAAACGTTTAAAGAAGAATACAAATTCATAATAAAACTCTCAATTTATATAAAAAAGAAAACGCTTTTTTTGCTAAAAAAAGAATTAAATAAATATCATTAAACTAAAAATTTGATTTAATTTACTTTAAAAAATTTTAAAATTGATTCTATAAATAAATATATATATATATATATTTATTTATTTATTTAGAAGAATGTAAATTTACCTTTTGCTTTGATCTAATTAATGTTTCTTGTCTATCAGTCGTCTCTCCAATTCTTGCACTTCCCCATAACACACTTCCCATTCTTGAGTAAGTAATAGCCATGAGAATCATTGGAATTACATAAGTTACTAAGAGAAACACAACGTTGTACCTAAATATATAACAACAGTATAATTAAAATATATTAAAAATTAAGAAAAAAGTAATTATATCGCCTAAAGCTAAAAAAAAATTCACAAATAAAACTCTTATATTGAGTACATTTTAAACAAATTGAAGTTTTTAGAAGTAGTTCCTTCACGACTCACTTAACAAGTAGCATAATATTAAGAAATCTGACCTTCAAAAGTATGCCATTGTTTCTCTTATCTATCTAAACTCGTTATTTTGCTTAAAGTTTGTAATCATCCATGACGATATTATCATCATCTTTTCGAATTAAAATGCTTTTTTAAAGTTAATAAAAATTCTGAAAAATTGAATTCTTGACTTATTTCAATTTATTACACCGTACGAAATATATTTATGAGTATATTCATTACAATACGCAAAGAAAGATGATGCTGTAAAGGAAGATGCTCGTTAACGAATTTACTACAATGTTACAAGATACTTATGAACACGCTAAAATATTCAAATAAAAAATATTTATAAACATATTCACAATAATATTACAACATTTTAAAATTTGTTTTACGTTCATTTTTAAATATCAACGAAACTTTCTTTTTTTTCCCCATTATCTAACGTGAACTTTGAATATTACGTTGTATTACGTTATTCTTTTTCAAATACAATACCACAACGAAAAATCATAAATCAACAGGTATTTATGATCCCAACATGGATATAAATTTCGTGTTAAGTATCTTATCGTATGCATTTTTGTAATTTAATCTAATTTTTATGCCTTAAAAGATTCATTTAATCACTGTAGATATATCGTTGACAGTAAAAGTAGTGACTATCATAAAATCTCTTTATATTTTTACGTTTTATGAAGGATTTAACTACTAGATAACCTTACAATTTATCTATTATTCAAATATTTAAAAGGATAAAATTTGTATTTTACATAAAAGTAAAATCATTTTTAAAATGTATTTTTATTTTATTCTACATCACTAATAAATAATTAATTAATGAATAAAATATTTTTTTTTTCGTATTTTTCATACGAATATTTGCATATTTTTGTTCTTAATTTACATCGATATCTTATTTTTAATTACTTAATTAATTATGTTTTCAACTGATTTGATTAATATTCTAAATTAAATTTGTTTTTAAATTCTAATTCCCAATTATTGACATTTTGTTAAAATTAAATTTGGATAAAATGAAATCGATTTAAATAAATTGAAGTATAAAATTACATAAATAATATTAAATTCAACAAAAAATATTTTATAAAAAACTTTTTTATATTAATGACGTATATTAGTTTAAAAATAATATATAAAATTGTGCTTATTAAGTAACTTTATGTAATTGAAATATTGATACGTTTATTTCATGGTGTATATTTTTAATATTTTTTAAATTATTTTTTTATATAGAATATTTTTATTTTTAATTCGAAAATAAAAATAACTCCATTAAGAAATAAAGATCATCAGAAAATCATAAACATCAGACAATGAATTTTGAGCTATTAAAAATTAATGCTAGAAAACAAAATTTTGTTCTGAACTATAAGATGTTTTAAAGATTTACTTTTAAATATATATATATATTTTCTTATACTGTATATTGTTACAATTTAAAAAAAAATAATTATGTAATATCAAACTTTAACAAATAAATAACATCTAAAATGTGGACTTTAAAGCATGTATAGCCTAAAAAGCATTTCATCATCAACCAAAAGACTCAAAAAACTTGAGTTCTGTTGCTATTTGAAATAAATTTCGATTTCTTTCAGCCAATGTGAGTATTTTCTAATTAGGAACTGAACCCATGTCTTTCTAAAGAACGTGTATTAGATTCTTATTTGAAGTAAATTTCAAATTTCTTATAGAAGATTTGAATTTTGTTTTAAATGAAAATGCTGAACTCATGCCATTTTCTGACATTGATCTCTACTTGAATCTAAATTACAAATTTCTTATAGAAAATGAGTTTTGTTTTAGACGAGAACCGAACTTATGTCCATCTAATCCGTGTGAGTCCTGTTCCCGTTTGAAATAACCAAAACACAGTTCTGTTTTAGTCACTTTCTTGGGGTGAAATGGGATTAAACACTAAAATCTATAGAACAGTTCATATAACTTTAATTTATAAAAAAAGAAATAAGTAGTGTTTTACCAATATTCTTTTTTCGACGTTGCCATGTGTCCGTCAGGCCATAACATTAGACACAAAGTCCTTTCTCCAAAATTATATTTGAAAGACACAACAGTTGAATATAATAATGTAGGTAAGGCTAATATCGTAGACATACACCATATAGTAATTATAATCAAACACACAGTTTTTCGAGACATACGTGGTGTCAATGGCCGAACTATCGCCATATATCTGTAAAAAAAAACATCAAAATATTTATCAATTATAGGTCATGATGATCGAATGTTATTCGAAATAATAGTTTAATGTGTCGAATACCATCCAAAGTTACTACAATTTTGATAAATCTATAGATTTGGTTACCACACTCGGAAGTAAATTTATTAATTCATTAGTTGATAAGTAATCAGCAATGGATCTTTGTATTATTTTATCCCTTTGGCACTTTCCCCATTTGAACTCCAAGAGTTACTAGACAGGTTTATCTACACGTTATGAAGTTCAAGCATGAAACAGGTCAAATGGTAGATGTAGTTTTATCTTGAATGTATGTATATATTCATTAAAATATAGCATTACACAGTGTAAACATTTAGAGTACGAACAATGGTAGCTTTGTTATTAAATGTTTATTTATTTTATAAAGTTTTTAAACAAATTTTTCAAATTTAAACTAAATTAAACACATACAAAGTTCCCCCTATCAAACAGGGAAATGTAGCCAAGTATATAGGAAAGTTTATTGCTCTGTGAACATATATAATTTAAGGGAATTTTCTAGAATTTTTTTTTTTTTTTGCAAGTTTTATAAGTTAATAACATTTAATTACTATCTTAAAAATAATTAAATTAAATTAACATTTTATTTATTTATTTTTAGAATTTATCCTTGTCAAGGGATTAGGCTAAACATTAACATAAACACTGATAATTAAAAAAATATATTTGAATTTTTGTTTAAAGAAAGATTTTTTGGATTTATTAAGTAAATACAATTTTTAAATAAGTTATTTTGAAAAATTTAAGTGTAAAAAATATATGTTTTTAATAATAAATCTTTAATAGATTTACACAATGGCTTCGGGCATTAGAATGCAAAAGGTCATGGCTATCAGAGGGCAAGTTAAACTCATAAAAAAGAGTTTTTAAATGAATTATTATTTAAATATACTTAAATTCCTAATCGAGACACTATGAATACTAAAAATTATAATATTATATAATTTTTCTACATATTTATCAACAGACTTCATTGATAACATCCTACGATTACAAGACATTGACATTAGGAAAAAAATGTCTTGTTTTCAAGGCATTTTTTTCCTAATTTACCCGAACTGCTCACTACCTTACTGGAATCTTTTCTCCTCTTTTTCATCTCCTCTTCTCTTTTTCCTTCAGCCAAGACCATTGAGTAAGCACGACCCCCAATAATAGTAATGAGAAGGTATAAGGTTTTTTTATTCCGATTTGACTAAAACCTAATTAATTTGTGGTTTTAATTTTATTAAATTTATAAACTGATTTACTTTAAAATTAATAAAATTTTGTTAAAAATATAAAAACAAATTATTGAAAATTTTAAATTTATAAAAATTGTATTAAGTTTTATAACGAATAATTGCATTTTATTGAAATGGATTAAGCTAAAATTATAATCCATTTATAAAGTAAAATAAATATTTAATCTGCTAAAAGAAATAAATGATTTATATTGTTTAAATATTTCTACTTAAACTGATTGAACTAATAGAAAAACAGCTCTTTAAATACGTCACTTGACTTTAATTGATTGACAATTTATTCCATATATTTTTACCTAAATATTTTTAAACAATACAAAAAAAATTAAATAAAAACAATTAAAACGCTCATTTATTTCAGATAAAATCAATTAAATAGCTCAATACTATAATTAATTCAAGTTATATATAGATCTAATAAAGTACTTCTCAACCTTCACTTAAAAAATTACCTCTACAATTACAAATCGCAATTCCCGAGAGTACGCATCCTGCAGGTTGAGAAGTAAAAATAGATTAATTATCCTTGCTGAAGAGGAGTAAAGAAAAAATTTAGTATTTTTGGTAATTTTTAAATGAGGAATTTAAAAAAAAATTATTTAAATATATAAAAAAATATATAGTTTTAAAACTCAAGAAATTAAGTGAATAAGTTTTTAATAGAATCTATTATATATATATAAGAGGTTAATGATAGATTCTTTTGCGTTTTTTATGGAAATTTTCTCTTTACTAATTAATACATTATATAAATCTTTATCAGTAAAAAAAATAACATCCTGAATAACTCAACTATCTTTAATTTCATTTAGCTGTAAGACGTTGCGGAAGATATTTTTATTTTATAAATTTAATAAAGGTTTTACAGTTTGGTCCACTGTTTTTAACTTTATAGTCAATTAATTTTTAATTTTGACATTAAAATTTCAATATTTAAGCACCATTTTTACGAAAATAACGTGTATTCCGCTTAAATAACCTTTTCTTTACCTAACTTACTTAAAATAATCTCTAGTTTTATAAATAAAAATATTTAAAATTTAAAATTTACTTAAAAACTTTTAAATTTATTTGAATTTTAAAAAGTAAACAACGTTAATTAAAATATATATATATCAGACATTCTTTACGACTGCAGTCTTTAGAATCACGACTTTTACAACTATTACACATTTTCTATTGATACAAATTATCATATTTTTATCGTGGTTTTACATAGTTTAAGTTGTGTTTCTAGAAATATAATTTAAGTTATGGCATTGATATTATGAGAAATGAAACGGCTCGCTTTACGACTGTTTCTATAAGCCAATTATGTCGTAAAAACGGGTGTTTATTACATATATAAGTTTAAATCATAATAAATGTTCACTTTTCTTCGAAAATTTTCGTAAAATTTTTCGGTTTTAGCAATTTATAAGCACTTAAGATACTTTGAAAATTAAATATATCCGTTTCACTGATTGGTAGAAATTGAAAAAACGTAAGCTAATAGGCGTGTTTATAGAAGTGTGGAATGTGTTGCAATCGATCAAATTTCTCCTTAGCTAATTATTTATTAATAAAGTCACGCCTTTTAGTAATTATTCTTATCAAAGAACCAATCAGCAATTGAACTGCAGATAATTTTTTAAGTAGTCTAATTGTATGTATTTACTCAACCAAAAAGAATCCAACGCGAAAATCAATTTTGTTCAAGATTTTGATATTTCTAAAGCTAATATTGAATTATATTATAATATAATTCAATATTAGCTTTTATAATATAAAATAATATTTAATACGATTATTACAATAAAATACATTAATAGAACCTTAAATTTTTATGCTACGAGTGTTTTAGTTTCAAAAATGATTTTAAAAAATATTATATAGGCACTACATAAAAGTATTAAAATACAAAAAGTACGCTATATACCATACGAAATAACAGTAAATTTTATTTAATGTGTTATAGCATAATGTAAAATAAGATTTAAATTTAAACTATTCTATTATAATTGTTTTAATGTTTGAAAAGAAAATTTAAGGACTTATAAAAATATACAGCAATTAGAAAATATATTTAAAAATTTACTGTATAATAAATTTAAGAAAATAATAATAATAATAATCACTTCTTACATATATATATATATATATTTAAATTCATATTATTATTTTCATTAAAAATAATCGTAAATTATGTTACTTAATAATTGAGATATGAAAATATATATAAATTAATATGAAAAATTATAGTTATTAGGAATAATTTATATAATATTAAAATTGATAACCGTTATTTTTATAACATTTATTTAAAAATATTTCTCTATTCCTTTATATAAAATGGTTATTTATTTCTCATTCATAAATATAATTGCATTAGAAAGTTTCCCTCAAATTTTCGAAACACAGAAGTCGGTAAATTACCACAAGGCATCCTTTTTTTTTTTCTACGATGTAGTAGAATATGTAGTATAATAATCATTTAGAATAATGTTTCAAAGCACCGTTTGTTTTGTTATTCGCTTGAATGCCTGATAACAAAGGATAAAAATTATCAGTGTTATAAGCCGATACATGTCAAAATTATTTAAGAATTCTATTTTTTATTTAAGGATTCTTTACAAAATTTATAGATTTAAAGATCTATAAATTTTGTGAAAAATTTTGAATATTTAAGCTTTGTTTTTGTTTATGAAGCTAAGGTATTGATGAATTGACTTGATATTTTTATTAATGAAGCTGGAATATTGATGATTTTATTCGATATTTTCATTAACGAAGCTGAATAATTTGATTATCGTGATTCTTACTTTTTGGCTATTTATAACATAATACGAGAAAATATTGTTGTCGTGTCAAATTGGCCCTCTGGGAGGTTTGCAAATCTTGACGTTTTGAGATCCCTGAACCGTAAAGTTTTGAAAACCACATACCACATTCACTTAAAAAAAGAAAAGTCGTGAATGTGAATGTATATGTTGGTATCTATTTCGTTTAATATCTCAGGATAGGATAAAGATTAAGAAACGACATTTGGCATATTAACTTGTATATAATGGGCATTGATGCTATTAAATTTTGGATTTCAGAACTGAAGAAGTGATGTGATAGAGGGGAGATGATGTGCCATATCTCCAGTGGGGAGGGACTTAATGAAAAGTTTACTGGTTATTGGCATTTGCAATATTTTTAAAAACTAATCTCTACCTCAAAAATAAGCCTTTTTATAATAATTAATAATATAAAATTTATTTTTTAACATATTATAACATATGGCACCATAAACAATTTTAACTTTGAGCTAGTGTCGTAGCATTTTTTAAACTTAAATATATTTTTTACGGAGATTTTTATATATTTCAACAAAATAATTCCTTTTAAAGATTTTATTACTTAAATATTATCTTAGAATAATTGAAAATTCTCGACTTTGTAACGGTCCCCTAAACTTCATATTTGACTGCTGGTAAAGTCGAGCGAGAGCACTTGCCAAGTTTTTATTAATTAAGCTAAAGTATTGATGGTTGTACTTAAATTTTTGTTAATGAAGACATATATTTCATAATTTTACTGAATATGTTGTTTATGAGGTTAAGGTCGTGATGATTTTACTCAATTCTTTTTACTAATTATGCTGAGACATTTTGACAATTTTTGATGATGGATTTCGAGCAAAATCTTTCATAAGAATTTATTTATATTTATAAGATATTTAACAGATTACGCTTTTTACGCTTTCATTTTAATTAAACGAATTAAATGCTTAGTTTTCATTATAATAATTTTGTAGGATAACCATTTAAATAATTAAAATAATATTATAGATTTTTAATGTATATCTACATTAATTATTTAAATACTTTTAATGTAAAAATTTATATTAAAGCGACCGATATTTAAATTATTTAGTACTCATTATATAATATGACATATTTCAATAACACGAATACCATTGATCAAAAACAATTTTTTTAATATATTAATTTATTTGAATTTTTATAATAAATTTAAGTTTATTTTAAAAATCTTCGTCTTAAATATATAAAATTATTTATAATAATAATGGTTTAGTGATAATTAAATTTTAAATGATATAGTTATATAAATATAAGATAGCTAATTGTATCAAAAGTATAGATTTTCCTTGACCTTTGCATAAGATTAAGAAGATTTTTTATATCGATAAAAAAAAGTATTTTATATTTAAAAAGAGAATAAATAAATGTTTAGAAATAAGAATTTTATATATTTATACATCAATCTTATAAAATTACCTTTTTTATTTAATAAAGAAATAATAAAATATAACATTTAATTCTTGGTAAAGTAAATATAAAATAATTAAAATTTAATTTTTTTTGTAGCAATTTCATTGCTGTTAAACTTAATTTTTATTAATAAAATTGTTCAAATGCAAATAGAATATCTTGTATAATTTATATAAATGCGTGTATGTGCGATTTTTAGGTCATATATACTCCAAATTAAACTTCTGAATTAAATGATAAATAATATAAATATATATGAAACAAATATGTTTACATTATCAAAACTACTTATCAATATCCGTTTTAAGTACTAGTGTACACCCTTAACACTATAAATACATGTACTGTATATTTAGCTTTAAAAAATAATTCAAAGAAATATATATACATATAAAAACTTACCTGTCAATGCTCATAACCATCATAGTAAAAATGGATGTAGAAATCGTAACATTAGCAACAAAACCAGTAAAAATACAATAAGTTAAACCGAAAGGCCAGTGACTTTCTAACATAAATACAAAATTAAATATAACATTAAATGTTGCCATCATAAAATCGGCTATTGATAAATTAAGTAGAAAATAGTTCGTCACAGTCCTCATTCTACGATGAGCAATTATAATCCACATGATTATGGTATTACCTATCACAGCCACAGTTACCATTATGCCAAATACAAAACTCCATATTACTTTCTGCCACAAAGGTAAAACGAAAGGTCTTGTGCTATTAACTTGTAAAACATCTTGAACATGTTCGACTAGATTATAAGAATAATTAGAATCCATTGATGAATAAGTCATTGTTTAACCGTTGTTAACTTTTTTTTTTCATCTTCTGTTATACTTTGGAAAAAGTTGAATTGTTTAGTGAAGTGTCGATCGACCAGCATTCGACTATCCAACCTCTTTGCTGTATGCTCGACAGTCGACTGATACTTCCCTCCTTCGGGTACCGACTAACAGATAGTTGCTACAACATAAGTTGCCTAACATGCGAGCATGCGCCTTTTATTTTTGTATTTCAAATGCCAATCACGTTTCTACGGAAGCTTTTCTTTGACAACGATTTGAGAATTGCACATTTATTGCTGGTTTTACTTAACTGTGATTTATTTTCTTTACTAAGAATTGTTAATTAATTTCTTATTAATTAAAGATTATTTATCTATAATTCGTTTGTTTTTAGATATTTTATTAATCATTATTTCGAGTAGTATGTCATTAATTAAGCACTATGTGACGCATTATAGCAGTAACTAAACATTATACTAAACAATGCTACACGTTGTAGCAGTCACTGAGCATTCCAGTATATTAAGCACGTTATGAATTATATCATTTAATTAAGCATGATGTTACGCATTTTATCAGTCATTTAATGTTATATTATGTACTAAATTAATAATTAACTACTATATTAAGCATTAGACTAATAATTAAGTACTACATCAAATATTATATTTAAAATTCTACAATAAAGTAAGCGATAATGACATAATTAATAATTTTCCTTCTTCTAAATTATTAAACAAATATATATAAATTAATCTCCTTTTATATAAATTAGGATTTATTTTTGAATAAAGTAAATCATTTATTAAAATAACCTAAAAATATATAATTAATTTATTATATAATTATGTAAGTAAATAATCTTATTTTTAATCATATTTACTTAAATGATATTTTTAAATTACATTAACGCAACATTTCACATATACATTGATAAATATATAAAATAAGTATTGAATATTATTTAAAATAATATATTATTAATATTCATTGTAGAGAAAAATCTTTTTAAATTATACCTTATGGACAATTAAATATACCAAAACTCATATATACGAATTAATATTTTATAAAAGGTGCGGTTTTAATGTTGATCAATGATTATTAACTTTAATTATTCATTTCTAATGCATTATAAAAAAATTCAGAATGAAGAAAATTTAATCATTGACTTTCTCAGTAACTTACAAAACTATTTTTGAGGTTAGGTTTTTCCTAGATTAGGGTTTTCCTTTTCTTCTCCCTTCTGAAAAGTAATTAACATTTATAACTATTGTTAATAATATGTTGTAATGTAACTGTAAATAGTAACAGAAATAATAGTCAAATAGTGTAACTAATAATATAATATGTTACTATTAAAGTAATAAAAAAGTAATTAACTATAGGTTAACCTTGTAAGTAATTAACTATAGTTAAACTTTTAAGTGTTTGTTACGTTTAAAAACTTTTCATTATAAATAAAACAATAATTAAATTCTTTGACTATAAGTTACACGTCAATTTATTTTACTGTATAAACACAGTTAAAAACTGTAATAATATATTCTATAAATAATAGTTATTAACGTAGCTATAGAATTATTTATAAATGATGATATACAATTAACATAGTAAAAATGCTTTATATTCTCAAGTTCGGGACTTCCCGAGACCCTAAATCATGTGCTTCAAGTGCCTTGGGGCAAATCCGACACTATTTGTAATTACTAACGTAACAATAGATAATCTTTATAACTAGTAACAACTGTAGCAAGCCCTGTAACTATTAATATAATAATATAAACAGTAAAATAGCAAAAGCGAACACTATACCTAATAATATAACGTCAGTTAAACACCATAGTATAATATAAAAATATATAAAGTTGTCAATATTAATTTATTTAAATAAAAAAAAAATGTATTATTTTACGTCGTTATAATGACATTTAATCGTCTATAATAACGAAAGTATTTCCTATTTTAATCTTATAATAACATATAATGGATTAACTTAATGAATGATGTTCAAAAATAGGATTTTATTTAAGTTATAATACAAAAAAATGTTTTATTCTAGAGAATAGTAATTAATTTTTCAACATAAAAGTTTTAATTTTTCTTTCTCAAATCTAACTAAATTTAAAAGAAAATTTAAAACATTATTTATATAAAACATGTTTTATCTTTTACTTATATAATTAAGGAAGTAACGTATAAAATCATTTCTATCGGTGTAATCAATCAATTTATTATTGATTGAAACTATAAAGACTGGCAATTGTTCAAGGTTTATTGGTTTCCTCTAGTTAAGCAACATTACTACATATCAAAATAATGATAAATATCATTGCTTGTAGTGCATACTCCTCTTCAAATCTATTGTTAGAATAATAATTATGTTATCGTTTACACGTTATATTTGTTTCATTACTTAAAATAAATCTCTTAACAGTTTATTTAATTAAGTATTTAATTAATTATACGGTTTTTAGTTACGTTTTTTTGTTGTTTTTCCCTGTCAAAGATTAAACAATCCTAAATCAATATTTAAATCGAGTGTAGGAAGAAGAAAATACTTTAATAGGGAATATTTCCTATATTTTTTTGAATATTATGAGAATGAATATTTATATTTTGATATTTTTAATGTATTTTTAATATTAGTTCTCTATTATGATCCCGTATATGTATGTATATAATATTATATACATATATTATGATAGTTTCTCTGTACATTTATATCTTGCAGTATATTCTCTAAAAGAAATTACCTATTAAATTATCTAGGGAATACATCCCTTATATAGAAAATTTCTTATATTTTCCTCAAGTTAAACACTGCTCTGAATAGAATAAACTGATAGGAAAGCTGGAGTAAAGAATATAAATGATCCCTATCAGAAAACACTTATATTTTTCGAGTTAAAATTATAAAAGTAATATAAATCAGTAAAGTAAAGATTTATTCCACTGCCTAATTATTTTTTTATAAGTTATAAGGACTGATTTACAAGGACTAAACACGACATAATATAGTTTTTCTTAATGATCATCGTGTAGATAATGCTTATACAGTATGTAAACATGTGCTATAAAGTACATACTGCACACAGAAAATGAAGATGATATACGATACAAACGTTATCATCACTTTAACGAGGACGTAAACGTTTAAGATACAGAAATAATTGATGATAAGTAGTAAACGAATTTATAAAACTGATATACAGTATACTTATATATAATGTGTTAATGATGATATGCCTCATTAAGAAAACTTATTTTCTCATGGATAAAAGTTATGATGATAATATGAGATATTGATGTTAAAAGGCGCCATAATTTAATAGGATTTTCACTAATAACTGTTAAGCTAAATATCATTTTCTTAATTTTTTAATCTTTTTAAATATATGACCATTTTCAAGGACTTTATTATAAATCAATGTCAAGAGCATTATCAGGAGAGTAAAAACTTTAAAATTCATTACTTAATTATTGTGAAATCTTATTTCTTTGTTATCATACCAACATAAAAATTTTAATATTATTACTTTGCATATTTTATTAACTACTTATTAACTAAAAGCGTCAATAAAAATGATTGTTTTATTATTTATTGACTATATAAAGTCATCAATAAAGATGATTAAAAGTAATGTAATTTATTCCTTTGATTTATTTATTTTTAAATTACTTTTAATTTTAAGATCTTTAAAATTATTTAGTAAATTGAATTATCAGTTTAAGTGATAAATTTTAATTGTATATAATAAAATAATATGAGAAACAATATCTCGGTTGGACTTTCTGGCCACTCAATTTGTATTTTATATATATATAATACAGTTCAGACCACATCTGTACACAAAACATACAGTACACAGGGTGACACGTAAGCCAGTTAACTAAAATATATTTTAATATTATTTTAAGCCTACTGAATTACATACTGATTTTAATCATTATTAAAAAAAACATATCTTGGCTAACTGACTTTTGGAGTACCCTGCATTTATTTTATCTAAAAGTACGTTTTAAATTTTATAGCGATCCAACTTTTATTATTATTATTTCTTCGTGATTATATAAAAATTATTATAAATTTAAATGAATAATTAAATAAGGTTTAATATACTTTTATTAAATAATAAAACATTTCATTAATTTATATATTTATTATAAAATGAATTGGTTTATCAATAAAAAATTATCTTTTATATAACTACATTAAATTTTATTAAATCGTTTTTTATTAAATATATTTTTATATAGATTTTTCCAACATAAAAGTTGGAAAATACGCATATTTAATTATAGTTTCGCCAATAGCAAATATCGATAACTTCCATTAAATTTGCAGCGTATTACGTTAAAAGTATTTATCATTTTTATGTTATCTTTTAGCGAAAAATTGTAATTTCTGCATTAGATTTTTATGTTATTTACTTAACGATAGTATCTATCAACATCTTTAAGTCATTTGCTAAAGAAATGATACAATGAATTGTAAAGAAGAAAGAGAAAAAGTAAAATATCTTTAAAAAACAAATTTATATTTGCCTAAGTGCTGTAATAAGAAAGTTCGGTTTTATAGAAGAATATATAAATTTCTTTATAATAATTAAAATTTTATATGGATATTAAAGTTATTTATCATGTAAATTTAATTTTAGATGAAAAGTTGAATTGAAATTTCGAGTAATTTTAAATAAAATAAATGTATGAATGTAGAAAAAATTTGTTTGTTTAATTAAGAAAATGAAATTTGTACAATAAAGTATAATTTATACATTACATATAAATGTAAATTATGTATGTTTAAAATTGATTTATGTAGGATAAAGTCTCATAAATCCTGTTATTTTGAGCGTTTTTCAGATTTTGATGGAAACCATGATAGATAAACGAAATCTAATGATTGTAAATTGTACTCCATTGTTTCGGAAATAAACGATATCGATCTTGAAATGTCAGTGTAGTACGGTTCAAAATACAGTTTGAAATATTGTGAAGATGCAAAGTGGTACCATTATCACCTACTAAACCCTGTATCTGTCGTATTATAAATTGCACCGTTAGGGAAATTGCCATTCTAATACGTAATAAAGAAGGAAATTTATTAAAGTACAATGTATTTCTAATTGAGAAATAGCTTCAATTTAATATTGGCCTGTTTTATCTTTATTTACAGAGAAAAAAAATCAACGTAATGAGATTGTTAAAGCAAGAATAATGTGAATTTAAATCAATTTCCAGAAGCTCTAGCATTACAAAAACTATACAGAGAATTAAAATTGTTCTTTAATTAAAATTTATATACGACACAATTATTGGAATAACTTGGTAACCTCTTTTAGTATCATTATACTGGTGTGAATTCATCATTTAAAAGGGTATTTTTGTATATTTGCATATTTGTAATATCCCATACATACATGCTTTTTAGTCAAAGTTTAGTCTAACAACTAAGCAATTAAGAAAGAAAATTTTTGTGACAATTTATTAATATAAAAACATTTATATTTAATCTAGGAATTTACAAGAAAATACACCATACATAATTATACATTTGAATTTAATGGTACATTTTTTATCAACCTCCAGAAAACTGAGTCTGCAAAACTCTCGTCCTTCTGAGGATGCATGCTTCCCAGATTAAGAACTGCAGAGATTAAGAATTTTAAAGTTTAAATATATATTATACGTTCTGTTGATTAAATATGTATTTAACAACAGAATGTATAATTTTATTCCATACCTATACCCAAATTCCAAATTAGACTCAGCTATTACAAGAAGAAACTCTTAGAAAAACGTCTTTCCTCATTTGCGTATTCTGATGCTCCTAGTTTGTTCGAGGAGTTCGTTGCAAGAAATTCTAGAAAGAAGGGAAGGGCAATAGGGTCTTAATTAAGTTTGAACTTCAACACGTTGTTTTTAACATAGTTTATCGGACCGTCGACAATACAGCGTGGTGTAGGATACTGTAATGTACAGTATATATTCATAAAATCAGTTATTAATTATTCAAATACTTTTGAACTTGAGTTAGATCCTCTCTTACGAGTATTTCTAGATGCGTTACTGGTTGTAAGTGATCATGATTTTGCTTAATCCCAACACAAACTGACTGAAAACTAATTAAAAGCAGTAACAAAAACACAGTTTCTTGGATCACAGACAAAAATATCAGGTCAGTCATAAGTTCATGCGTATTTTTATCTACAAAAATAGCAGCAAAAATTTTAATTAAATTTTATTTCAATCTATAATGTATTCACCATTATTTTGTACAATTTCTTGCCATCTTGATGGTAGCTTTTTAATCCCGTCTTCGTAAAATGATTTCGGTTTAGAATCAAAATATTCAGAAATAGCATAAATTTTTACATTGTTCTCATCCTCAAAAGTTTTCCCTTTTAAAAAATTCTGCAAACTGCGAAAAAGATGATAATCACTGGGAGCAATATCTGGCGAATATGGTGGATGAAGTAAAATTTCCTAGTTGTAGCTTTCAAGTTTCTGTACAGTTATTTTTGCAGCGTGGTCTGGCATTGTTATGCTGCAAGAAAACCTGCTTGCTGTTCACTAACGACGGTCGATTTTTTTTTCAATTTTTCAATTAAACGCTCTAATTGCTCACAATACATTTGAGCTGTAATTGTTTGATTAGGTTCTAACAGCTCAAAGTGAATTACACCTGACATATTCCACCAAACAGACAAAAGAATTTTTTTTGGATGCAACCCACCTTTTGCGGTCGGTTTTGGCTGCTTGTCGCGATCCATTCATTGTCTTTTTCTCGTCACATTATTATAGAGGATCCATTTTTCGTCTCCAGTAACCAGCCTACCAAGAAAAGGTTCTAAAGCAATACGGGATAAAAGAGACGTGCAAATGTTTACACGTTGTTGTCGGTTAGCTATTGACAGTTCATGTGGTATCCATTTTCCTAGCTTTGAAACTTTTCCGATTTGTTGTAGGTGTCTATGAAAAGTTCCATGGGATGAATTTAAACGTTCCACAATTTCATCAACTGTTAAAGATGGTTCTGCTTCAACTAGTGCGGAGAGAGCATCATCATCAAAGTCAACGGGTCTTCCAGTACGAGCCTTATCCTCCACACTAAAATCATTGTTTCTAAATCTTTCAAACCACTTCTGCTCAGTCCTTGCACTAAATACAATTTGATTATGTACAGTATTTATTTTCTTGGCTGCATTTGTAGCATTCTCACCACTTAAAAATAAAAAGTATAAAACATGTGTTTTGTATTCGTCGGTTACTTCCATTTTAACGAAAATAAACAACTGAAATGTTCACAATTCTGAACAGTATTATATGAATGAGATCCAATTTAACACTTCAGTGTAAAAATTATCACATTAGACTGACATTTTTAACAGCAAAACACGATTTTACTCAAGGTCATAAAAATGCGCATGGACTTATGACTGATCTTGATAAAAGGAAAGTAGCATTTGTTTACATACCAAGAATGAAAACCTATCAAAACCATCTAGCTAATATTTTTATCTAAATTTGTTTAGCCTACATGTTAAAAAATTGTTTATTTAACTATAATTAATAAAATTCTATAATTTTTTTATGTTTTAGTGCAATAACTTTTTCCTTACGCATAATATTGTTTTTTGTCACGGTATTCGTCGAGTAATAAGTATAATTGAATGTCTATTGTTAACGCTGATTGGTTAGAGATTGAAGGAAGGTACTGATTATAGAAGCTAACATCATTAATTTTGTAATTCAATACTTATCCACGTATTTGATTAATTAACAAATATACAAAAATGTGTTCTTTTGTTTATTTTTCGTAAAACATTTTTTATTTGGTCTTTGATTCATTAAAATTATTAATTTTTGACGGTGTATTCGTTTTTGTATGGTAAAAAGTATGAATATGTACTAAGAATAGCCAGTTATTATGAATAAAATTTTTAAAAATAATTTAAAATGTTACAATTATTTTAAATATTTAAAAGTTTTATTGAAAGTCTAAAAATAAATATCGTATTTAAGATTATAATAATAATTTTATGAAAAATTTACAGTTCGTTAGCTCCAAACCAACAATAAATTTTTCCATAAGTTATGATTATTTAAGAGTAAGAAGTGCAATTCAAACTTATTACTTACCAAGAACAATTACCTACATCTTGAGAAGTAGCTGCAATTATTTTACTGTGAGTAACCTTCATATTCATAAATTACCATTAATGGATAATTTATTTGCTATTCTTCTATCTGAGTAATTGTTTCTAAAAATTTAAATATTTTTATATTTTGGGGAGTAATTACCAGCTCTTGCAGATATATTGGTTACCTGTTTGATACATACAACATTGCAAAATTCTTAAATATTATTTACATTACTTAGAATATAGTCGATGAATAAAGGATAAACTATAAAATAGCATCATAAAAAGCAAAATATAAAGATTTTGAGTCTATAAATAGATTTTTTTAACTGAAAAAATTTTAAAATAGTAAATAAATGACTAAAATACCACATTTGATAAAATATATTACATTCTCTTAAATGCTGTGCATGTAATTGAAATCTAGCACAAAGAAATGTAATTGAAGTGTAGCACAAGGAAAAAAGCAGGAAAATATTGTAAGATATCACTGAAAACAATAAAAAAATAATAATAATTTTTGTAAAATTATTATATTTATTATAATCATTTATAAGTATTATTTCTATATTAGTATTATACAATCTCTCTAAAGTTATCATTTTATTAACTTATATTTAATAATATCTAAGAATAACAATGTAAATTAAGATCGTAAAAACGATAAATAAATACAATTGACTAAATTATTTTAAGTTAAAATTAAACAAGAAGAATCGTATGAACAAATGAAACCTGTAAAGCAGTCACATGATTTCTTGCTTCAGTTTTAAGAAATCTTTCTAAATCGAACCGATTTTATTTTGTTGACATCAAATCTCTTCACATTATTTCTGTTTACAAAGAGATCTCTTTGTTAAAATTATATTAAAAATTTTAAAGGTTCCAATTTTTTTTTATTGAGAAATAAATGAATTGGAATATTAAAACTGTGATTGCTGAAAACATATTTTAGTAAAGAAAATCTCTGAATTTTGTTCGATAGAAACTCAAGATGATCTTTAACGCCCACTAAATCCACGTTTATATCAATATTAACATTACATGTTATTAAGATCTAAGAAATGTGATGTGAGAGCTCACTTTTCTCCGAAAGCCATAAAAATACACGAATAAAATCGATAAAATAAATAATAAAAACGTTACTACAAAAAGAAAAGTCGAATTTATACTTTGTATATCTAAAAGAAAATCCTTCTCTATCCGTGATCAGGTCCAAATAATTCTGGCACATCCTTTATGCGGGCATGCAAATTACATCTTTTTATTGATTCTAATTTCGCTTTCTTAAATGCAAAAGTTAATTTTATATTTCATTTTTTCTCGATTTATACGAAACTATTCATATCCTTTTCAAGCTACATACTTTATTCTCATACTTCTTTCGAAGAAAGCCTTTTAGCCGTTCTATATAAATCTTACCTGGAAGATCGATATGTAAAAATGTATTTATTATTTCCATTTGGTAAATTGTCAGCTCTTATTCTTCAGCTAAAACAAATACATTGAAAGTAATTTTTGGTGACGGGCGGATAATTGAGGAGATAAAAAGCACATGGTTATCATAACATGGCTACATAACATTCTAAAAACAAAACAGTAACGGCCAATTATTCTCGAAAAAATTTCTAAAAGTTTCTAAAAACACCTCCTAAAACAATGTAAAAGACGTTGACCGGTTTTTAAACATTTTTTATTACAGGATGTTATTGAAACAGGAATATTACATTCACTGTCTAAATTTGTTTCTGTCTGAAGTCATCACATTAAATATTTACATTGTTGTAAAATTGTAAAAACAAATAATCGATTTATTCTTAAAAACTTGAAAAAGTGTTTAAAAAGTTTCCTTCCGACTGAAACAAGCTGTGACAGTGACTATAATACTCAAACTTCTGTAACAATCTACAATAAAATATATGAAGAGGTTGTTTCTGCGAGTAAATAATAGTAGTCATCAAAATCGTTTATTTAATTTTCAGAACTTTTTCAAGAACTTTTTCATTTTTTTTTTTTTGCGTTTTTAATATATAAAATCCATTTTTACAGGTTTTACACTACTTTAACTTTCTTTTCTACAAATTTTACTTATAATCCTGAAGAGTTTGCATACAAGAGTTGGCGTTTCCAGTAAAATTTTTTCTATACTAAAAATAAATATTTCGAATAATAAAATTGATTTTAATACTTTATGAAAATGTTAAATATCTTAAGGAAAGAATGGGAATTAATTATAAAGAGTTGAAAAATGCATTTATAAATATTATATTTTTATGAAGTGCACGTAGTTTTGTTAATGGATTATTTATAAGAAAACATACTTGATATAAATTATTTATCTCCACTTTTCACAAAAAATATTCTGATTCTTTCCAACATTATTTAATTTCATGTTTTGAGGCTTCTCGATTAAAATAACGGTTAAAAAAAAAACAATTTAAGATTACAAAAAGAAAATAATAATAATAAAGTGATGTATGAATTTTTGAAAATTGTAAAATTACATTAAATAATAAAATGTTCCATTTTTTCCTTTAATTTAAAACGGAGTATATATTTATTTATCTGTTTGTGTGTCTATCTGAAGTTAAAAATTTCTGCAGAATACTTTAAATAGTGGATAATTCATTTCCATGATTCATTAATGATTTTGGCGTAAAATGAGAATAGATCTATTATGACAGAAGTTTAATATGAACATTTTTAAAATAATTTATTTTTAATTAAATAATTGTTAAGTTTTATTGTGTTTTCTTTTTTAATTAAAATATTTTTTTTTCTGAAGATAATAAAACAATTGTGTAAGTATGGAGGATTTTAAGGTCAGAATCTTTCCCACATAAATTATAAGTATTATTATTTTGTCACATAAATAGTAATAAAATGATGCCGAATCTGTAATTTGTAATTTATATGAAAGAACTTATTGTGAAAGAACAATTTAAAATTATATTTAACCTAACTTTTATGAAATTTTCCTTTCACTGGAAGCCAAAATAGTTGAAGATAAATATGGATTATAATTGACAATTTACAGTCATAATTTTATCAAGTAAAAGTCATTTGATGTTAGATTTAAGTCATTGATATATTCCTATAATCCTTGTAAAAGTAATTAAAGTCGTGGCTTTGTTTAACGATCTAATAGAGATTGAGGCTTGGACATTTATCGTTTTGAGGTTCCTAGTATATTATAATTCACGAAAAAGTTACAAAATTGTATTCTATTTTTTTTAAATAATAAATTTGGATAAAATTTTTTTGAAGGTAAGCATTGTTTGTCTTGTCATTCATTGTCTACCTGTGTAAAAGAAATAAAAATAAATCTTTCCCCCTTAATATATAAGTGAATGAATAATTTGTAATGAATGCATTTGAGGTCCTCTAAATATAAATCCCCTAGCTCTAAGCCCCTATAATGTAGACAGTAATAATCCTCTGTTAACTGGGGAGAAGATCCGATATCTCAGGATAAAGAAACTTCTCTATTTTGATATATCTTGTTAACAAGAGCTGATTATTTTTCTCATTGTATATATGTGTTTTAAAGAATAATTGCCAGATAACTGCTTAACTGTTAATTTCATATGAAAAATAAATTTTCAAAATACTTTTTAGGAATTTTGTTAATGTTTCACATGAATGCTTCATGAAATCATTGATGTTTCCAAATTAAATCATCGAAGAAAACGTGAGAAAATGTGGAGCATGAATTATATATGTTTTGATCTTATATAAAGAGAATAATTTGATAGAAATGTAGAAAATTTAGGAATTTTTCAAACTTGTTCAGCACGAAATTCGATTTACAATTCTCCAAGAACTCGCGAACTCCATGTTAAAAAGTATAATTAATAGTAAATCTATTCAAATAATCAAATATCATTATATAACTATATTATCATTATTTGTTTAATATTAAATTTCAAGTTATATAAAGATTAAAAAATAGTTTACATATGTATAATAAAAAAGTTATTATTAAAAAAAAGAAATTATATTTTCATTCATTAATTAGGAAAATCAAGGCTTTTGTGGGCGAAGGTAAGTTAAAATTTTAATTGCAAATAATTAGAAGCAATATAATTAAGTAAAATAATAAAATATAAAAATTTTTAAAAACATTTAATTATATTAAGTGGAAACGGTTGAATGGATTAAAGTAATTACTCATTATTATTATTACGGATTATATCATTTAGAACAATACAAAGCAATAAAAAGTTTGATGATATAAGAAAATATCATTTAATTTTTCTATTAGAACTAATGCAGAAGCTAAAACAAATATTATTCTCTCTTAATTCAATCTTAATGACAATCAATAATATGTTTCGACTTAATGAACTTTGAACTTTTTATCATTAAAAGATGTTTACTTTAATAATTTTTGTATTAAGAATAAAAACTTAATAATTAGTAAAAAATTATTAAAAACATAAATAATCGATAAGAGTGTAAAAAATTATGTACTTTCTAACTTTTTATCCCTTGAGTATACTTTATAATTCTTAAAAAAGATCGCGTGCTATCGATTGGAAGTGTGCAACTATATTGATTCCAATTACTTTATTATTGAATTATTTATATATTATTATATACGAATCTTGATTTATATTTAACAAATATGAGAATAAAAGTTTTGAATTTACATTTCATTTAAAATTGTGTAATTTATTATCATCTATTAAACTATCCATTTTATAGTTCGACTTTATTAGTAACATTTGTTTTAAAAAATTTAAAATATTTTCCAGCTGTTATATATCTTTAAAACCCGAATAGTAATAAATCAAGGCGGAGTTATTACAAGAAAATTTTTAAAAACTTAAAGTATGTGCAATTATTAAACTTTGTAATTATGATAGATCTACAAAAAAGTGTGTAAAAAAGTCTCTTTACAACTTATTATAAACCTATAATTTATGTTGAAAATTAATGTAAAGTTTTTTCAGTAAGATATATTTCAAATTTGACCGTTAAATTTAAATTTAAATAAACCAATCATCGTTAACTGTAAACGATACATTTAGAAATTCAAAAAGTAATTATAAAGGGAGCTGTTGATCTAAAAGAAAAATGTATAAAACTTTAAAAGAACAGTTTATAAATCCTATATCATAATTTATTTTTGAAAGAACATTTATAAAAATATTTTAAAAATCTTTTTAATGATTTAGTGAATGGCTACAACATAATAAAAAAGTTATCAATTGATAAATATATTCTGTAGATTTTAAATTTTATAATTTATAAAAATTTCAACAAAAATAATTTTAGAAAATTTCTTTTATTTAAAAAATATATATATATTAATAATAACATGATATATTTATTTTTATTTAAGTTTTCAAATATTTCTAAAGTAATCGGTATTTATTTATCAAATTAATGATAAAATTAGATATTTTTAGTATATAAAAATAATAAAAAACAATTTTAATTCTTTAATGAAATGAATTAAATAAAATAAAATAATTATGATAAACGTTAGAGATAAAACTAAAAATATTTACCATCATTTACTAAAAATACTGCAAAATATATTTATAAAAATGTACTTTTTAATTAAGAAATTATTTTAAAATAATGAAATTATGTTAATTAACACATGAACATGTTAAGCTACAGAACAATATTTATATACAGTTAAATATTTAATATGTAACTATTAAACATCGTAAAGTAGTACATTATACATTAAGTTTAATTCGTTATATTAAGATAAATTTGAAAATTTGACCGTTAAATTTAAATTTAAATTAACCAATCATCATTTAGATATATTTAGACATTCAAAAGTAGCAAATAAATTAAATTTTATTCAGTAATAAAAATATATGAAACGATAAAAATGATCAAATAAATAGTGTATAAGCCTCAGCTCATGATTTATGTTTGACAGAACATTTATAAAATTATTTTAATTCAGATAAATATAACTGTCACAAACACGCTAATATTATCTATATTCGATTATCTTAATGTGTTTATCGAATAAATATGTTAAGTTTTAAGTATATAACATAAATTTGTTAATGGATTTTCGTTAGAAACAAACACAATATGTAATTTATAGTTATTATATTCTCGCGTGAGCATTATGATAAAAGTTTATTCCATTGTTAAATGATATAAATCATATGTAAGTTCTTTACTATAAAATGGAAGAGTTAGACAATATTTTATTCAATTATAAGATTTATAGTTTATAATTTATTGATTTAAAATGAAGATATGAAATATTTAACAGTGTCACATAAATAGTTTTTAGTCTTGAAATCTACCACGAGGACTGTTCTGTAAAATACTTACAAATAAATCAATATGGAGGATTTTTAAAATAAATTAAATATTAAATGTTAATGATTTATGAGTTAACGTTTTCGAAATGAAGTTAAACCTCGTGATGAGGTGTTAAAGTCAATGAACACGTGTGCAAATCACGACTGCAATCAGTGTCGATGACTTCTTCAATCAGTTGTTTTTTTAACTTTGATAAACGTTGAAGACGATTGAGCCTGTCTTTGATGTTCATCGTCTTAATTTCGTCTATTGTACATTGGGCTTTAGCCTATATTATGAGTAATCCCGGTTTAAAGATGATCCCGATGTACACAATTTATTATGAGTAATATGAATCGAGACATTTTTTTCCAAGCCGAATTGCCATCCATAATGGACTTAATTGTGGTTGGCATATACTGTAGTTTACAATATGCCGATGCCTTGAAATTGGCATTAATTAATAAATCAAAACTATAATAATTTTTTAAAACTTTCTACATCTCATCGTCCTTTTGATGCCAATTTCATAGGCTTTAAGCATACTTTAAAACAATGAAATTATTGATATTCTGATAGAGTTTTTCTATTTATGAACGTTTAACCTATTAACTATTTATAACTTCAAGCCCTACATTTCAGGTATTTATTAAAAGAATATGGATAGGTAAACAAACGAAGAGTTAAAGTAACTTATATTCTAAATCAAACAAATACTATATTAAATTTATTAATATTAACTGAACATTTCTTTCCAAAAATATTTTCCAGACGTTTTATCACTTGGATACATTCCCAATATTTTTATTGTCTTCATACTTTCATGTGACCTTTGTATTTTTGTTACACGTATTCGTGATGTTGCTATGACTATGACCAGACATTAGTAAATATTCCTTTACTTTACATTTGTTTATTCAGTCAATATTAATTATTATTTTTTGCAATTATATTATTGCATTTTTATGTAAAATATTCTGTCACACAAACGTATATTTGACTTTTCTATATGAATATTTTCAATGTTCTGTTAATTACTTATCAAATTGTATAGCCATTTATACCGTAAATTTCTTTCAACTTTATATTTATATATTCATCTTTAGGATAAAATTACAAGTTAAAATATCTTAAAATATTTTTTAATTTTTACTATTTTATTTTCAGAATAATTTTTAAAAATCCTATTAGTGAATATCTCGTGATAGATCTAGTGATGTTGTTTCCCAAACGCCGTCTTGTTGAGTTGGGTTCTGTGTGGGTTCTGTGTGTATCACGATCCAATAGTTGATTGAGATTCGATGGAAAGTACACTCTCCACATTCAATTCAGAGAATATTTACAGTTTATTTACAAAACAAAATACGTAAAATGTACAAGTTCGACAACATACTATATACAGGACAACAAAGTGTAGTGTCTCACGTATTGGATTGGCTTCCGGGAACTATTAAACTCTGAAGAGGCCTCAGTCAGCTTGTGGAGTTGGCTCAACTGCACGGTCAGTCCAGTCTCCGCACTAACCCGTCTCTGAAATGTTTACCAGAGGAGAACACTCTCTCTACGCTCAGCAGGCTTCCCAAGTGCCTGAGACTACCGTGTACCAGTCTCTTGCCCTTCTCTTCTTCCTCTCTCGTTTGCTCCGCTATTTAAGGGTTTTTTGGACGGAAAACTTTCGACTAATCATAAAACGTTCTTTCGTGAACAGCTTACACTCAGTTTCGCTGTTATCCGACGACAGTGGAGCTTACATTAAAGTCCGTCACTTGTTTACGTTTAGTAGTTTTTTTTATATGGCAAGCGGCCTATTGTCTGACCACAGGTGGGTCCAATTGCCAAAGTCTGCGCTTTGCATTTTCCTTTGTTTTCCCTCTGTTTAACACCTTACAAGTGATATATTGCCTGACCACAGTGTATACAATTGATAAGGTCGCGCTTCTTTTGTTCCCTCTCTGCTAAAAGGCCAATACTTTACACTATTGAATATCCATTATGAGTTACGGATTTTTCACTTCTAATTCTTTCCTGATTCGATTTAAAATGTGTTTTAACACTTCAAATATTAATATTTTAACAAAATATAAATTATTCATGATTTAATTTTATTGAAAAGATAGAGGACAAAATGTTTGACAAAATAGAATCTTCAGTCTAAAAACCTAAAATATTCTCTTAAAAATACAAGCATTTCATAATATTAATCAAAATTTTCAAATTATTTTTTTAAATGCCACAAAAATTTAATAAAATTTTAAGAAAACTGGACTTTAGTTTACATATAACGATTATCAATTTCTCAAATATAATTATGATCGTAATTTTGCGGATTATTGTCATAATTATGCTGGAGAATCTGAAGGTAGTTATCAATTCCTCTAATACACAAACTTCCTTGCAGAATTTCAGAAATTTTCGAGAAAAGGCGCAGGAGTTATTAGACTCTAACGTAGGTGAATAAAATCGTGCTCCTCACATACACTAGCATACATACATACAGAAAAACTCCCTAAATTTTTTTGCATTACTCGACATTTTAAGGTCCTGTGATTTGAATTATTTCTTTATGGCCACGCGTCACGTGCTGAGAGGAAATGCCTCCCGGAAGGACTATCTATGAGATAGGCCTACTGGCCATATTTTGGTGTTACAAACTTGAAGAAATTCCAGAAAACTCCATGTGGCCAGCCCGTTAGCGAGGAGCGATCCCATGACCAACTGCCAGTGCTCAATGGTTTTATCCAGTCGACCATTGGTTGGAACAGGTCCTTGAGTCCAAGAATATAAAAATTTTGAGATAATTCTTTTACCGACAGCTATTTTCCTCTGTTACATATAACATGTAGAAAAGTAAAATTGAACCCATATTTTTTGCTCACTCGTAGCGCCACAAATTCCATAGTAATGCTGAGCATTTAACAGAAGCACCCGATAGATATGCGAGTTACTCCATTGCTCATTAAAAGAGCAATGGACATAGAGAGCAGACTTATTTAATATGAACATCTTAAATATAAAAAGACAGTAAAACATACAGTTATGAAGTAAAAATATGTACAATAGTTTTGCTGTAAATTGAATTAATAAAAAATTCAAGAGATGTACAGAAATTCGCCTTCAAAACTGCTCTTCTGCCTTTTAGCAGGCTAAATTAATGAATTACAAAAAGTCCTTCATAGCAACATCTCTTTCATAGACATAATTGAAAGTAAAGAAAGAATCTGACACATTGTTAATCGGATGTATATATTGATCAATTCTGACTTTGAAAATAGTCGTTCTGTAAATGCAAGACCTCTTCTGGCGATTAACAATTGACTAATGAATCGATTATTATAAAGCATCGATTACTGATTTCTTAGTTGATTAGTTTTACTTTACCGGCTCTGTTATATATAACAGAGGGAAAGTATCGGCCAAAAAATAACTCCAAGATTTTTACATTTTTTGACTCGGGACCTTTAAACATCGAAAATTGCAAAAAAATTCGGGTTTGTTTTCCCTGAATGTATGGAGGTTAGTGTGTATGACACGATTTTGTTCACCTTCTTTGAAGATTAATAACTCTTGTGCTATTCGTCGAAAATTTCTGAAATTCTGCAAGGAGGTTTTTGTATTAGAGAGATTGATGTTAGTAAATTTTAGTGGTAAAGAGTAATCTGAGTGGGGAGAAAAAAGAGGGTTGTGTCATTTCACTCGTTATTAATATTTACAATTTTTTTTTATAAAACTCATTCCTACCTTCAAAATTTTGCTATTTTATAATAATTAAAAATAGAAAAAATTTTTAAAATAAAATATCACAACAGATTGCGCCATTCGCAGTTTTAAATGTTAATAGGAAAGTTAAGCAACTGTCTACTGGATTTTTTTATTACGATGTGTAGTAACACGAAAAAGCAAAATTCATATATAAAAATAATGTTTATTCCATACTTGTCATGAAAAACATTTTTTTTTAGATTTTTGTTTACATTATGAATAATGATCACAGGGACTGTTCACCCAGTAGTCGACCAGCCATCGTTTATGACTGTCGACAATTGGATTTACTTTCATCGAGTCTGACAAATGAGACAACTGTGAAAGGATAAGCGAGCTCAATAACAGGCATTATGTAGAAAATATGTACCTGAAACACGGAGTCCTCGTCATCTTCGAAAGACCTGACAATGCTTGACTACCAGAAGAGGTGTTACGCATTAATTTTTCCCGTCACCGTGAGTGAGGCAACCTATTATTCTTACATGTCATTAAAAATGGGATCGTCTTATGATGTTTCCTATGATGATAGCTTGCCTGAATCTGCTTCAATGGACTAATTACGCACGGATTTCGGCTTATACGGTCTACTATTGGAAGCGGTCGACAATAGGAGCACTATCCTATTAGCAAATTTTGGGCTACTTTTAATGCAAATTATGAAAAATAAGTATAAATAATAATAAAACTCAAAACTTCTTACAGTTTTTATTTAAACGTTTTAAATTACTGTGTTTACTAAACATGTTGAGTTGACCTGTGAAATTGCCATCATTTGCAAAAACAATGCACGGATACATCTCAAATATTTCTCTTATTTGAGATTTCTTTGAATGTCATAAAATTGGCATATATCCTTCATCCACAATTCAAAAACGTTAATTTCAATTTACATGCTGTGCATAAGCAATAATAAATGTTAATGAAAAGATGAAAACACTCCATTGCACAGAATCTGAAACCGTTCAAGAAATCCAGCTTCGGAGAGATGTCATTTGTCCTTTCGCTCATTAAAAAAACTACTAGTACGAAGAAAACATATCAAAAGTTTGAGTGCCACTTTAAAAAGCTATCTGTATACAGTTATTTACTCCTAATCTGAATTTTCTTCGAGTGCTCCTTGCTGGAGCTGCAGCTACTTAAGGATGTTTTGTGCAAACTGTCGTTAAAATTCTTGCTACTTCAGGACCGAAAAAGTGGGAAATACAATCACGAAGAAGAGACAGCACTCAATCTATAATACGAGAAGAGACTACTGATAATATAATCAATAAATTGTAATGTTTTAATAAGCGAAATTTAATATCTAAGAAATTTCTTGTACTTTTATAGCTTTCAAATAAAATTTAATAATCGATTTATTTTAGCGTATCGGTTGGTATAATTGATTATTTTGTGGTAATCCACTGTGCACGTAGAAATCGCCCAGTATTATTGCGTAGTGATGAGATTTGGAACAAGTCTTCTTCACGAAAATTTCTTTTGCGTGTCCGAAAATATCAGCAAAGGAAATTTGATTGATTTTGGCCTGCAACATATCTTTTCAGACAGTAGTGAATAAGAATACATTAATCATGATCACCGGTTTATTTTATATAAAATGATTTTATAGTTCCAGAAACAATTTTCTTTCGAAATCAGGCACTTGTAGGGGGTAAAATGACGAATAACCCTACACATGGATTAACCAAAAGCATAATTCATATATTCGTCATCTTATCACATTCACATTCAGGTAAATTTATTAAAGTTTGTCTGAATGTGGATGGTATAAGATAATAAATATAAGATTTAGCCTGATTAATGTGCTTTAATTCACTTCGAATAAATTATATTTAAAAGTATTTAAAATATATAATATATTTAATTTCTTCAATTAAAGCTATGAAATGAATATCTTTTAAAGAAGTAATTAAAGTATTGAAAAATAAATTTTATTATTAAAACTTATATAAAGAGGAAGGAATAAAAATATTCTAATCATTAGAAGTTATATAACTTTTTAAAAAAACTTCCATGAATAAAATTTGTTAAATGTTAATTTTCTGTAATTATCCACTAGTAATTAAACTAATTTTCTAATTATTACCTGAATATTTATGATTAGAAGGTCATACAAATCTATATTTAACATAGAAAAATTAAATAGAATATTTTTTAAAAGGAATTCAATAGAAAGAACTTTATTCATGTAAATTAAATATAATAGAATATAAAAATGAAAACTTTAAAAGTGAAAAGTTGTTAAATATTCATTGATTAAGTCAATTAGACTGTTGATATTCTTCAAATTTTTAAAAATTTTTCTAATTTCATGTTTTTTTTTTCTCTTTCAAAAATGTAATTTTAACTCGAGGCTCTTTTAAACATTTCTATAAACATTTTTATACTTATCTTTTACTAAATAGCCATCCATGATCGTGCTTTTTAAGATCACACTTAAGGTTCTTGTTATAGATAAGATAGCAAAAAAATGTATTTTATTTTTTAGAAAGTATCCATTATAAGAGAGATAAAGCACATAGAAAGTTTCTTTCTTTTTTATTTATTTAATCATAAAAAATTCAGTTGTATTTTTAATAAATCATTTTAAAATTCAAACTGTGTCTATAAAAAGATTTGGAAGTTGTACAAGAAACTATATAAATTTATTTTTGAGTGATTTTAAGAATAATTTATATGTAAACTCATATATATATATAATATATACATCAGCGAAACTTCTATTGTTTTCTGAATATTGATTTTCTAAAGTTTAGATTCGTGACTTACACTTTTAATATCGTGAGATTTATATCTATTATACTGATCGACTCCGCATTTTATTTTATGAACCTGGAAGGATATTTACTCTGCCGTAATCTATTTAAATAAATTGATTGATATATTTATTATTTACTACAAAATTTTCAGTATGAACCATTATTTATTACACACTTCATCTAGAACACTCAATAGGAAAAGTAATATTGCGATGCCCTTATCTTGAATAGTAAAATAGTAGTTATTGGAAAATCATTTATTTTTTTAATTTAAAAAATAAAAGCTGAAGAATTTTATGCATTCCAAAAAATGCACTTTTTTTATATTGAATTTAATCGTAAAACCTAGCAAACTTGTACAATTTTCTCATCGTTATAAATCTGTTTTAGAAGAACGTGAAAGTAGGCCATTCTTTACAGTTAATTTATTTCTTCTTCCAACAATTTTAGTGCATTTTCAAGTTGTTATTTTTTTCCTCTTTTTATTTCTGTCACTAAAAAAGTTTCTCTTTCTATATTTTTCGTTTTTGTTTACAATTTACTGTATAATTCACGAAAACTTGAAAACGTCTTTCACTTTTATTGTTATATCTTTAATTGTTCTTTATGATAAATGATACGCCGTGAAGTTTATTTAAATAATTGTGATATATATAAACATTATCTGTCATACTTTAGTTTTTAAAAAACGTATTCTACGTTCTTCTTATTTTTCTCAAAACATTTTCTTTTTTATAACAGAAAAAAATTATAAACATTAATTTGTTTGAAAGTATAAGCAAATTGACAAAATCTTGCCTATGTTTTTCTTGAATGTTATTAATTCATTGAAATATTTTAGAAATTTTATTAATAAGTTAATTTTTTTAAAATACTAATAACTAAACTACACACATTAATGATTTGTGAATTAATAAATGCACTACACATTTTTACGCTTTTTGAGGATAGGGTCAAGCAGCATAGTTGAGAGGTTTTATTTATTTTTTGATACTTTCCACCCTGTGGCACCAAGAGAGCCTTTTGCCAGGCACACCATAGGTTCAGTCGCAACGGAGTGGCCAGGTGAAAATGTAAGGATCTAACATATCCGGAACGGACCATTCCCAAAAAACTCCTGAGTTTTTTATCGACCCGCTGGAATTCGATTCCGGGTTTCCCAGAGAGATAGGATGACGCCTTACCCGCTTAGCCCATTCAGCCATAAATAGCTAAGATATTGGAAACGACGTTCAGAACTATATTATCTTTGATCCCTCGTGGATTTTCAGATGGGGAGTATTCTCTCTCCTTTCAAATTCTGGTCGATTCCGGAAAACGGGTTTTATCAGGATTCGGTTTTTATAGGGATCTATATTCGGTTTAAACAAAAATTTAAGATATTGTTTACGATTGATGACAATATTACAACCTTTCATTATCTTAAAAATATTACGGCGAGTTACTGTGACCCAAAGTTTATTATTTAATTTATTTTATAATTGATTCTGATTTTTAAAAACTCTTTTGATACATTAATCAAAACTACCTGTTGGCACACTAAAAAAAGAACTATAACTTAATTCGAATTTTAACTATGTACAGTACTTAAAAAATTTTTAATGCTTTCCTTATGATGTAACTTGCAAGTTCTAGGACATAATGCACATATTTTTCGTTTTTTTTTTTTTGTCCCTTTCGACTACTTAGAGTCTACACAAATTGGATTGCTGAAGACTGCAACTGCTGCAACCAAATTAACTTATGTTTGTTGCCGGGGAGATAGGTTATAATTTTTATTTTTCCTCCCCGTGGTACTACGAAGGCCTTTTATTCAGGCCCACAATAAAAAGGCAGACTATCTTTGGATATAAAAATTAATTGTAAGAGAGGGCAAAAGTATTAAAGAATGTAGAAGAGGAATTTTTTAATAAAACATCAATTATTTTTACATTTATATTACATTTTATATAGAGTTTTATTGAAACGTAGCTTTCAACAATATTTGAACAAATTTACTATTTTTAAAGATAACTTTAGAAGTTTTTGATAGAAAAATGATTTTATTCATTTTATTTAATCTTTATATTATCTAAGGGATATTCATTCTTTTTCTATTTAAAACACGAAAAAATGTAAAGTTTTGACATTCATTTGGTGAAAAATATTAAGTTAATAAGATTCAACGTTAGAATTATAATATAAACAAAAGGACCATTCGCTTAGAAAATTTTTAATAAAAAGAAAAACGTTATTCAATGTAGCAAAATGTATGCGATGGATTTAAGCTCCTATTCAATCGAAAGTTGATTTTCATTTTCTTTTAAATTTAAAAATTAAAGATTTAACAATTTTAAAATTCTCTAAATCATAAATTTCTAATAAATTTAAGAATTTGGAGACTTTAAATTGAAATTTTCTGGCTTGAAAACTTTTTCTGAAAGTATTTATTTTAAAACCTTGAAAAGTTTATTTGCTTATACTTTGCTTTCATTTTTGTTGATCTTCAAAAAAATTCAGATATTAAAGTTAAAGAAAATATTTTTGAAAAATGATAGAACATTTAAAATTAAATATTAAATTTTTTATGCATTTGAAAGTAGAAAATTTCACATCGCACAAATAATTTAGTTGAATGGTCTCAGGAAGATTTACTAACTGAATGGATTAATCTTAAGAATGTAGTGGGAATTGAATATTACTTTAGTTCTGATGAAACTTCGCCCACGTTTGATCGTGCAATATAAATTCATATAAATATATAATGCTAGAGTTTACGCTCGGACCGTTAAAGCACGCAATTTTTAATTTTTTTAAGTAAGATTTTGTGCATTTTTTGTCATTTCATAATTTAAAACAGCGCTGAACTAGGAATGTCTTTTGGAGCTCTCTTCAGGAAGGCACCCGCCTACGGCGGCCCTATTTGAATGATGTCATGTTCAAAACGTAAATGTCAAACTATGAGTTTAATTATTACACAAAATATTTTCAGACTCTGTATAATGAGCAATATTCAAAATATTGTTCACAGGGCTCAATATATAGCTGATATACTGTAAATAGCTAATTTTAACAATATGATTGAATATGTTTTCAAGAATAAAAATTAGGGGAGGAGTGGTAAAGCGAAGTACTTAATCATTAAAGTAATAAAACAAAGTTTATAAATGCACAAAAATGTTTTATTTTTCACAGAATCTTAGTTGAGAATTATGTTATTATGTTAAGAATAACTTGCTTTGTATGAATTTTTCAAATATTTAAAATCTTTATGCTTCACTCTCTTTTTACGAATTCCTTATTTTTCTCATTTATGGGGTAAAGTGAGGATTCATATCCTGTACACAAAACTGCCAAATTTTGCTGCATGTATGGAACAAGATATGGCAAGTGTTAAATGTTTACAGAATTTAATTTATGTAAACATTCAATACTTTAAAAAATTTAATTTTTAAACAAACAAAATTATATACTTTAAATTCTTTACTCCAGTTTTTCTGCCCATTTTTCTTTTTATAGTTACGAATCATTTGGAAAGGTGAAACAAAAGAGGCCTCATTATAAATACACGTTATAAAAGACAATAAAAACGGTTGGAGCAAAAAATTTTCTCTGTCCTACCTTGCTTTTCCCAACTGTTAATATTCGGATTATATTATTTTATTCAATATATTCAAACACTTTATAACTACGAATACAATCTAGTTGCGTTAAAATGAAATTTCCACAATATCTCAATGATTTCGGTAGTTTCGAATAGCAGGTACCGTACTTACTACACTTATCTTCTCGAAGACATAAGCTGAATATTGCAAACCGAATAAAAATATTTCACGCTACATGCAAACGACTCTAGGAAATGCAGTCTCTCGCCAGCAACGTGACCTTTGGGACACTCGAACATAGTTTAATAATCACCAAAAACTTTTAGTACCATACAGACGAGGGACGAGTTCAAAAACATGCAGCTAAATAATGAAACCAATGATGTACTTCGTTTTATATAAAACGGATTATGCCATTGGTTTGTTTACTTAGATTCTTGTTTATTGAACTCGCCCCAACCGTGGTCTGCCCGACTACTTTTCTGTGTACCATCTTTTGTAGATTTATAAAAATGTAGTATAATTCTTTCATTTTGCAGATTATTAAAAATATTATTTGAAAATTAGAAGAATAGAATCCATCCAGAATTATTCGGAATCGGAATAATCAAGAATATTCGAATAATATAAACAATGATTAATGTAAATGAAATTATCACATCTTGTAATGAAAACAATTTTTTTTCTATTGATTAATCAATATTTTTTGATTAAAATCTTGCTTCTTAACAGTTTTTCGTCATAGAGTATAAACTGCAAATAATTTTTAAAACGTAATTGACATCGTGATTGACAGACTATTCCACATTCTTATCATAAGTTAATAAGCATTTATCCAGTATGTAATCTGTCTAAATCATGTCATTATATTTTTTTATTTCTCCTATTATCTTACTCTTTATGTAACTACTTCTGTTTATTTCTTGTAAGCATTTCATTTCGAAAGCTAACAGTCTCGTTTCTTTTCATTCCAAGTCTCTCTTCAGTACCGTATGTTGTTATTGATGTTATAACTTGAAATAGTCGACTATAGACTTTAACCTTCAGTTGTGTTTACAAAACTCGATTATTTTACTAAACTTGAACGTTTAGTTTAGAAAAATGAATTGTGAAGACTGACCTCAAGTATTTAAATCTATTTGAAACTTCTCTATCTAATTTAATGTGATTGTTTCTTTAGTTTGTGCCAGTTCTTTTATTTAGTTGAAGATATTTCTGAAGAACGATGAAAAGAAAAGGAATAGATATAAAAAATAATATAAAAAAATAAAAGATTAGCAAAAGTTACATTGTGAGGTACTTCAGCTATTCGTTTGAACTAAGAAGATTTTCTGTGAACATTAAATTGTATAGCGATCAATAATTGCAATGAAAGTAAAGGATAAGATATTAAGGTTTACAGACATATTTAGAAACTAATCAACCAAAAAATAAGTTTAATATAAATACTTTAAACTAACACAACTTATAACAAACGAGTCCGAAACTTGGTAAGAAGAAAATCTGGCTAAGAAATAAAACAGATTTTTGAAATACGGGGCAGCAAAATATTTATTAAACAATGCTAAAATTTCTGTTGTAAGAAGAATACAAAGATTGAAAAGGAATTTTTATAATTAGTGGAGAAATATTTTAAATTAAATTTATTTTTCACTAATCCTGAATTTCTTTAATCTTTAATGTTCTTCCTAATCTACCATATTTATAGTACGTTATCAAGATCATCATATCTCATAAACAATGCTTAAAAATTTAAAAAAATAGTGTTATAATATTAAGAATTAATTTAAATAATAATTTAATAACATTATTTTAAGAAAACTTTTAGTAATTAGAGTCAACATCTCGATGATGACATTTCTAAAATTTCATTCATGATCTAAAAAGTTTTAAAAATGCAATACAAAGATTGTACTTATCTGAAAGACAACAGGGAATTTCTATTTCTTAAACAAGAATTGTTGGTCTTAAAGTTAGACAATGTAAAGGATAAGCAATTCAATTTAACAACTTGCAGATTTTCATCCAGTATCTCCATCAAATACATTTAAATTCCTTACCTGCATGGATCTCAGGAGAGCTATCGACGATTCTTCTATAATAAAATGATGGTTACTCTAGATCTAACTGATCTATAAAATTGACCAAAATAATTTAAATTTATAGTTCCTTGGATATTGAAAGAGAAAAAGAACTAAATATTTTGAGGTTGTATATATGTTTTATTAGATCGTGAAACGTATAGAAGCTGAGAATGATCGAATCCAGCATAAAATAAATTGATTATATGTAATAATTTTTAAAATATTATTACTAAAATATCAAGTTTCAATAACTTTAAATTTCGATTCCTATAGAATAAAACGAGCAATGTAAATAAAAAAAACATTGCTTCTTGAATTTAAAATATTATCAGAAGTAATCCATTATTAAAATTTCTATACTTATATAAGCTATCTACATATATTTATGCAGTATACTAAAACGCCATTAATTTTTTTTGTTTTTAGATAAATGCGTTTGCCAGAATTTATAAAGATATATTTTCTGTTAAAAGTAACGTTAAAAATTTAAAAAAGTTATAAATTAACTTAATGTATGCAAATTAACATCATTGATATACATTATTTATATCTTTTACTTATATATAGTCTAGACTTTAAATTATTATTATTTTAAAAATAATTTAAATAAATAAATAAATATTATTTTATTATAAAATAAAAAAACTAACTAAAATAAAACTAAAGAATGTAAATTGAGAAACCATTGAAATAAAATATGTCGTGAAGAATCTCTCATGGTACAGTTTGTCGGTATGAGGAAGGCACATAATGGCATGGCTATAAAATGATCAACAGACACGTTTGTTGTTGTTTTAGGATTTTGTTGTATAACTTACGTCAAAGATTTAGAAAAAATTTAAATATTTTTTCTAATTCTGTAAACGTTGGTAAATCTTTCATTTTTTTAAACACTACCAATAAATTTGGTATTGTAATTATAGCATCTTATTCAACGCTGTCCAGAAAAATATTTAGCAGTCCAAATGCAACCAAATGGGGCTTAGTGACATTTCAGACATCAAGAAGATATTCCCATAAAAAATAATTAGTACCAAACTTACTAGTTTTGGCTCTATAAGTACGAAACATTTTATATTAAAGACACATTTGCAGACTGCCAAATTTATAACATGTTCTAAACAAACCGAACATTTTAAGTGTTCCCACATTCAAAACTTATTAACAAATTAAGATTCAGAGAACGAGGTGACCAGACAATAAGAAACACACGATTAATCATTTCGTTATCGCTAAAATGTCGAAGAGATTGCTCTACGCAGCTTCCGATGTGGGAAGTCACTCCATCCTGCATGAAATTGTTGACTCAACGCTTTGTCACCGTTGTAGTTAGAATACTAAAAAAGTGCTTGAGCATCTCTCAATATTTCTGGATCGGCACAGAGTATGGATGAATTGTATTAGATTTACGGAATAAGACAACGCAACACATGGTCAATTTGCCAAAAGGGGATGCCTACAGAGAGGATTTTCTATGGGAAAATGGTTCCTATTGAGGTGTTAAATACGTGAATACATACCAAAAATCTACACTTGGACAACTCGTTGGTCAGCGAGACTTGCTTGCCACAGCTTCGGACTAGCATCAAATGTCGGCCTGGGTAAATATATCATATATCCAATATAAGCTCATATATTTAAATAAATAAATATATATATCCTGGCAGAATTATCAAGGTGTTTAAGGCGTTAGCCTACTGTTCTGGATGACCCAGAATTAAATCTAGGTGGTGCCGAACGTTAATCTAATGTAGATCCTATCATTGCAGTCTGCAGTCTACGGACCAAATTGCGCAGTTGTTTTCAATTTTGAAATTACAAAATGCATACTGTGGCGGGTTTGTTAGTTTACATGGGTCACCGTGGTTTCACGACCGCCAACGGTCGATTCAGGATAAGTAATTTTAAAATTTGAAGTAAGTTATAGATCACATTTGCTATGATCCGGACTCGTTAAAAGACAGATCTTGCTGGTCCTTGGATAAATTTGTATTAAAACTAAATTTATACCAGCAATAAACGTGACGTTCCGTCTCTCTTTTTATGGCTGGAACTGTTTGCGATCTTCTTTGCTCTTTCCTACTGTAACCATTGTTTCATCAAAGATAAAGATTGAAACCACATTCATCAACAAATATTAATTTCAGCTGATCATTAGGCACATTTACAGTAAAGCATATCTCTCAAATCAATTTTCAACGTCAATTCTGTCCGATGTTTTATAGCTTCTTTTCAGGAAAATACATACAAATAGTTAAGACATTACGTACAGTTGCTAGAGCAGTGGTTCTTAACCTGGGTTCGACTGAACCCCTGGGGTTCGGCGAGTCAGTCTCAGGGGTTCGGCGGAGGTCAACCACCTGATGTCATCATGACGTAGAAACCGTATTGGTTTTGAAAACTAATGCTACATAACGTGTATTCTATTGGGAAACTAACTTCTCTTACTCTCTAACTGAAACGAAGTGAAGAGGTCCCAATCGAATACACGTATAAACGACCTGCAAGACGGTCAAGCACACACCCGACTCATACGTTCGTGATGACACGCCCCACTCGGCTATCATTGGCTGCGGGTGATCACGCAACATCGCTTGGCCTTTCTATGCTGCAGAAAATTTGGTGCGCCCAGTATTCGAATTGTGACTGTCGTGATTGTACGTCGTGTGATTTCTTTTTTAATATTTTAATCCCTTCATACTATGTCGAGCAAAAAAAGAAAGTGGTCGGTCGAATATGTACAATATCGATTCACATGTATAACGGAACGTGATGGGAGTCAGTGTCCTTGTTGCATGATTTGCAATGCCAAGTTGAGCAATTCTAGTCTAGCACCGGCAAAACTAAGAGAACACTTCTTTAATCTGCATGGAAATTACAAAAATACAACACTCGCTGAATTCAAGGTGAAGAGGGCCAGATTTGATGAAAAGGGTAGTCTGCCTGTCCTCGGCTTTGTACCCATCGATAAACCGATCCTTACAGCATCGTACGAAGTCGCTTACCTTATCGTAAAGCAGGACAAACCACACAATATTGGTAAAAAACTCATAAAACCAGCCGTGTTGAAGATGGCGAATATCATGCTGGGAAAAGCGGCTGAAGTTAAGTTATTCCAAATTCCTCTTTCAAATGACACCATCAGTGACAGAATAGACGACATGAGCAAAGATATCTTGGCCCAAGTAGTTGCAAATCTGATTTCAAGCCCGGCAAAATTCAGCCTTCAACTCAACGAAACTACAGACGTTTCCAGTCTAAGTCAGCTTGTAGTATTTGTGCGCTATGTGAAAGACGACGTTATAAAGGAAGATTTTTTTATTATGTAAGTCTCTTACAACAACAACTAAGGCAGCCGATGTAAAGAAACTTGTGGATGACTTCTTCAAAAAAAATAATCTTTCGTGGGATATGGTTTCTGCAGTTTGTTCGGACGGAGCTCCAGCCATGCTGGGAAGAAAGTCTGGTTTTGGTGCGCTAGTGAAAGCCGATGCACCACACATCGTTGTTACACATTGTATTCTACACAGGCATGCGTTGGCAACAAAAACCATGCCTCCAAAACTGGCAGAAGTCTTAAAAATTGTAGTGGAATGCGTGAACTATGTGCGAAATATCGCTCTGAGGCACCGCATCTTCAAGGAGTTGTGTAAAGAAATGGGGTCTGAATTCGAGGTACTTCTGTACCATTCAAACGTTTGGTGGTTATCCCGGGGACAGGTTCTGAATCGTGTTTTTGCCCTACGTGAGGAATTAGCCCTGTTTTTGCAAGAGCACCAACATGGTCATGCAGATTGCTTCAAAAATTCTGAATTTATTCTCATGCTTGCGTACATGGCTGATATCTTTGCAGCTCTCAATCATCTGAATCAACAGATGCAGGGCGGTGGTGTCAACATCATCGAAGCGGAAGAAGCTCTGAAGGCGTTTCAAAAAAAGCTACCGTTGTGAAAACGACGAATAGAAAACGGTAACTTTGCAAACTTTATCCTGCTAGACGAATGTGTAAATAAGAATTATGATGTGCCTGGAATCAGAGATATTTCTGTATCGGGGGAACTGAAGCACGCAATTTCCATGCACTTAGACGAGCTTGCAAAGTCTCTTGAAGGGTACTTCCCTTCAAGAGAGTTATCCAGCATGGGTGAGGCAGCCGTTTACGTTTGATGTTGAGAAAACAGATGTCAATGATACATACCTGGATGAAATAATTGAAATTCAGCAGAGCCAGGTTCAACAGCAACTCTTCAAAACAACAACGCTCTCATCGTTTTGGTGCCACCAAATAGTAACGTACTCTGTTATTGCGAAGAAAGCTCTGGAGATTTTGATACCGTTTGTGACAACATATCTTTGCGAGCAATCCTTTTCGAGGATGCTGGACATTAAAACGAAGAAAAGGAACAGACTTAGTTGTGAAAATGACATGCGAGTGGCACTTTCCAAGGTAAAGCCTCGCATTTCCGAACTGGTGTCTAAAAGGCAACAGCAGCAGTCACACTGATTTTAAATTTTGTTCTTTGTTCTTAATGTTTTATTCTTTGTTCTTAATGTTTTGTTCTTTATTCGTAATGTTTTGTTCTATAATGGTTTTGTTTATTTTGTGGACCAATGAAATATATATCTATGTTTTGAATTTGAAAAATTATATTTTATTTTTCCAATTAAAAGGGGTTCGGTGAATGCTCATATGAAACTGATGGGGTTCGGTACCTCCAGCAAGGTTAAGAACCACTATGCTAGAGACAGCTTCACCTGATGTTGAGAAACATCATCAGATAAAATTAGCTATAGCTTTCAACATTATACCCCATTTTCTTCAATCTTCCTTTCAATATCCTTGACTATTGTAACTGTTATCTTTTTAAAGTGTTGAATTGGTGCTGTAGACCTCTTGTCAAGTATCCCAGTGTTTCTACATTTTGCAATTCCGTGTCAAACTGTATTGTAATTTAAAGACAGTTGTTGCCTAGCTTCTTTAATATTTAGTCCGTGTTCATCAATTAACTTCATCAAAAGGTGTTGTTTCTCATTAATTATTTTATCGTACAGAGAATCGTTCAGTCCGTTTCCTTCCAATGCAGGAGAGAAATGCAAATGAAATCTGTTAACACGTGTTTTAATAAACGCAAAAACTTATGAAATATTTTATTAGGTAAATAAAATATGTTGATATTTAAAATTGATGGAATGTATATTAAAATTGTTGCTAAGATATTGTAAATTGTTTTTATGTAAATTTTAAAAACGCGGTATGTAAATGATCTTGATGCTTTTGCAGTGAAAATAAGTTGAAAGTGTTTGAATAATTCAAACACTTTCAACTTTGATAAGTCAAGAAAAACTGTTGATTTTTGTTTCAAGTTCCTGTTGAATTTTTCTCCGTTGCGTGTCGCTTCGTGTTGAAGTTTCGTCGATTTTAAGCCTAACGAAAATTTTTATAATAATAATCGAGGCTATCGTATCGTTAAAAATTATTTCTGCATTTTGTACAAACAAAATAAATATATTGAAGATTATAAAAAACATGAAAATTATACTTTAGAAATTATACTTCAAGAAAAACTGTTGACACAACTGTTGATAAGTCAAGAAAAATGCTTTACATCAAGTACTTTAATAAAATATAAAATGCAAAATGCAAATATTCGTACAAAACCTTAATTATTCTTATTACTCTTGTAAGCAGAGTTTAAAACCTTCTACTCATTAGCACCCCTCCCCATTAACTCACATCTGCGATTGTCGAGAATTCGGAGAACTGAGGGGTCACGAGGGGAAGGTAGAGCTTGGTCAAGGGATAGAGGAGAGAAAGGTCACCACTTTTTAGACTGGACATATGTGGAATGGACGTTGAATGCATCTGTGCTTGTGATCACCTTTCTGTTTAGTTCAATTGTAAAATTTGTAATACAGTAGAGCGTCGTTAATTGGAACGTCGGTAATTGAAATGGCCGGAAATTGGAACGATTTTCAGTCGGACTGTGTCGTGCTGAATCGAACGTTTTTGATACTAAATTTACTTCTAAAGTATAATTTTCATGTTTTTTATAATCTTCAATATATTTATTTTGTTTGTACAAAATGCAGAAATAATTTTTAACGATACGATAGCCTCGATTATTATTATAAAAATTTTCGTTAGGCTTAAAATCGACGAAAACTTCAACACGAAGCGACACGCAAAGGAGAAAAATTCAACAGGAAGCGATACGCAACGGAGAAAAATTTGAACACCGGACAGGTTAATATATTTTTTCGTACAAAGTCGGAAATTGGAACAAATGACTAATTGGAACAACCCCAGTCCCCAATTGACGCCAATTTTCGACGCTCTACTGTATTACAATTCTATAGAACTTGAAATGTAGATGTACAGAAGAATGCCAAGAATAAATTGGTTGTAAAGGATTACAAATGAAATATTGCAGAAAATGGAGAAAAGAGGAAATGGGAAAAATTAACAATGATTATAAAAAAGAAGACGTTGTCATATTTTGGACACATTCAAAGCCATCCAACATACCAAATCTCATTATTAATTGTAAATAGAAGAATAAATGAGTAAAAAATTAAAGAAATCTTGAGTGGATAATTATTACATACCCCTTTTTCAAATATTTCTATCATATAGGAGCTAAGAGAATCTTTTTTAGGAGACCATCATGGGTTCAGCCAGGTTCACAACTGGGCTGCTGGAGATGAAGGACAGAGCTTGACATATCTGAACAGACCATCCCGAAAAATTTCTGGAATCATTCGAATTTGATCCTTGGTCCTCCAGAGCAGTAGACTGTCATTAATTAATCGCTCGATCACCCAGCCGTCAGTTATTACATATCAAAAAATGAGCAGGGAGAGAAAATTGAATCTTTGTTTCATATACGTTCGCTAACTCTAAGAGGCCGGAACCCAAAGATACAGGATATAAATCATTTTTCTCCTTTAAGTTTGGAGGCGGCAACATTTAAAATGTTCTTGTTCCGGTTCCTTCAAATTGGCAGCCATGAATTCATACAACAGATGTTTGTGATTTCAAACTTCAATTGAATTAATGTAAAAACAGCTATTCTAATGTTTCTTAACCAAATATATTATTGAAGTGATAAATTTATTCATTGAATTTAACCGTGTTTTATTAAATAACTTACAAATTAAGTTTTAATGACTGAAGCATTGAAATTGGTTATATCATCCTTTAATGGAAACTCTTTTAATTAAAACATGTTATTCAGAAAGTATATTTAATATCAAAACAAGTTTACAGATTAAATAGTAAATGTATATAAAAACTTTTAAAAACAAATGATTAATTTTATCTAAAACTTCTAAAAGTCTTTAATGTCGAAAATTGCATAGCTTAATTAATTTAAATACATTTGTGATAAGAGAAGTAACTTGTTAGTTGATGCTAATTGAAATATATAATTTTTCGATCGTTAATTTTGTTTAAAGTAATTTTATTGAAAGTTTATTCCTTTGATTAAATTAATATTTTTATGAAACATCCCTTTAACCTAATTCAGTTATTTACGTGTTTGATTCACGTTTATATACTTCGATATTTGCTGTATCTATTTATTATTGTTCATGTTAAATGCCCAAAATTCTAATACACGAACATTAATATAGCAGTATGACACTAGTGCATTCAGCAGACTTGACAATTTTAACAGCGCAATGTTAATAGCAATGAATCTGCTGAACGATGAAATACGAATTAATGCTATAATTTTGTAATATAAAAATTAGTAAAATTTAACTTAAATTGTTTAAAAATTTCTTGAAAAGTTCAAGACATTTCGATACTAAGATTGAAGTCTTAATTTTAAGATATCTTGCACGCTGGTTGGGCTGTAATTTGAAGAAAAAATTGTAGTTTCATCTAATGTTTTTCCATTTATTAATCAAGAGAAAATTCTAAAACTTTTGCATAGAAACTTATTGAAATATCTTCATACATATAACGATAAAATATATTTTTTCTTCTTTGTATATTCTACAATTACATCCACGTGTTTTCCTAATGTCAATAGGGATTCCACCACATTTTTCTTTTACTCTGTAGAAAAATTTGTAATTACTTTTATATAGAAAATATCATAAGAATATTTATACTGATATTGAGTCTTATAACATGTTATAATTTATTTTTGTTTTATTACTAAAAATATTAAACAAAAATCCATAAAAGTGTAAATGCATTTTTCAAATGTAATGGAAAAAAAAATAATAAAATTTAAATGTACTCTTAGTAAAAAAATAAGTAAATAAAAATAATGCTTTGGAAAAAGTTTAAAATTATTATACTTGGTATTCAACTAGACGAAGAACTAATTACAATTTTCAGCTACAGATTTAAATTTAATTAATTAAAAATGAAATTTAGTAGTTAAATCTTTGATGCTTACACTGAAAAATTACGTTGATATAGAATAATAAAATAATTAAAACTGATTTAAGATTATTTTTACATGAAAAAATTCAATGTTTTTATTATTAACAATTTTAGAATGAAGAAAAACAAAATTAATTGTCTGTTAGCTATCCTATCCTATAATTGTTCAATCATCAGAAGTGTGAAATAAAGTTTTTACACCATTTTCTCTCCTTGTATTTTTCATTATTTCGAACACAATAATTTTCTACAACTACCCCTTAGTTTAATATGAGATCATCCTCTTTAGTAGCCTAATTACACGTCTCTTATTTCGTTAATTAGTAAATGATGCATATTTTGAATGTAAATTACAGTTTCTGTAGGTAAACATTATGACGAGACTATGTTTCATTTGTACCAATTTTATGATAAACCTCTGTCGTGTCTGAATGCATAAAATAAATATTTAAAGTTAATTTTTATTAATATACACATTTATCTGTGTCTGTATACAGAGTATTCGAAATAATTCCTACAATTTCAAATGAGAATAATTCTATATTTATCAACTACGTATTAACATGCCAAACGAAAAAATCTAGCAACTAGTTACATAACTTTCCAGGCCAAGCTTTAAAATAAAATTTCCTAACTGGCTTCACCCGTTAGGAAATTTTATTTTATAAACTTTTTATATTATTAATTATTATAAGATGGCAAAAAAACTTAATTTTGAGGGTAGAGATGAGTTATATAAAAAAAGGTTGTAAGTGCTAATAATGAGTAAAATCATGTCTGATCTCACTTATGTATGACACAAAACTCCTTCTATTTCCCCACCCCTATGACTTTTAACCACCAAAACTTAATTGTATAATGTTCCTAATACACAAACCTCCCTGCAAAATTTGAGAAATTTTCGATAAAAAACATTTATCGGAAGATTTATTAAGTTTCAAGAATAAAATCGTGTCACCCACAGTCACGCACACGCCCACACGCACACACTAACGTCTACACATACAGAAACTTCAAGTTTTTTTCGTCATTTTTCGCGACGTTTCAAGGTTTCCTGAGTCCAGAAATTTAAAAAACTTGGGGGAGTTATTTGATCGTTTGGCATACTTTTCCTCTGTTGTACAGTACAGTACATAACAGCGGAAAAGTAAGTAGGATATCTTCAAGTTGTAGATTATCGCGACATGCCTCATCGACATTTGGAGGTTTGCCTTTTTTTCTCAATGAAGTTCTCATTTATCGTTTGATCGATCGCAATGAACCCGGTGACTTGGTGCTCAACAGCTAATTCCATAAGTCACCGGATCTTACGCCGTGGCATTTCTTTTTTTGTCAGGCACGTTAATGCTTCTGTGTACGTTATCTACAGCCATGAATAAACTCAAAAATTGCATTGTTGTTTCTGTGGAGACAGTGACAGTTGACAAGTAGGGAATTCGACTATCGTCTCGACGTTGCTCATGTAACGTCGTGACTATCATGAGTCGTGTATGAGAAGTCACATATTGCATTCTAATACGAGAGACAAAATTTGGACAGTTTATGTTTTGGTTGATGTATAACCAATCACTTTGTACTTGTTTAATTCGAAAATATAGACCTTTGAAATTGGACGAATTGTTTTGAATAAGCTTGTACTGTTTGAAATATCAATAAGTTTGTGTTATCATGATTTAATCCTTATAAAAAGTTAATCAAGATCAAAAATAGACAAAATACATTTATACATACTGTATAGGCCTATATAAATATATATATATACATACGTTGAAATCAAGTAAATTTAAAATGCATAATAAGTAGTAAAGTCTTACTAATTCCTTATATGTTAATGCGTTTATATTTTAATTAGTAATCCAAATACCTCAGTTTCAAATTGATTACTACTTCTGACACGTACTGGGGATTATTGGTATATTAATTTCATGATATCGGTAATCTTTAGAGAACTAAAATTACGTGACACACTCTACCAATTCCTAATTGATATTATCATGAATTATTTTCCTGTTTACATTTACATTCCAATGTATAGTATATGATGATGATTATAACAATAATAATATATTATTACTCGGGAAAACCCAAATATAATATTTGGATTTTCCTAAGAACACATTGTTTTTACTGGGAATTTCCGGATAGTCGTAGGCCTATATATTTAATACAAGATCTGTTTAAGTCATATCAATTACGAATTTTATACTAAAGAAGTATCCAAGTATGTTTACAGCTTTAATTAAATTAAATTTATATTTATGAGAATATAAGTAAAGTTTTCATTACATTCTTGTTAATTTGATTTAATTTTGATTAAGAATGATAAATGTAATTAATGTAAGAATCACGATAGTAGAGAGAAAGAGAGAGAGACTTGGTATTTATAGTTATTAAACATAAAAAATAAACGTTACATTACAATTGAAAGTAAGATAATTAAAAGAAATACAAACTCTTACGAAGTTAAATTTGAGAAACTAATGGAAAAAAATCACAGTTTAAAAAAATTCTCATTCACTCTATGGAAAAACTATTATTCTCCCAATTCACTCACTCTTCCTCCTCTCTCTAAAGTGAGGAGTCAAATTTAGTTTGATCTTAAATGGTCTAAAATGATCTAAAGCGACTGAAGTGATATAAATCACTTCAGTCGCTCCCTTACATTCTAAAGGATTTAAAGTGACTGATATTATAGAATGAGAAAGTGAGTACGAATTCACATTACTGATTCAAACTCCTCACTTTACAGTAATTGAGGAAACTATTTTTTGATTTGTTATTTTTAGTTTTAATTTGACATTAATTTAATAATTATTTTTTTGCCATCTTATAATAATTAATAATATAAAAAGTTTATAAAATAAAATTTCCTAACAGGTGAAGCCAGTTAGGAAATTTTATTTTAAAGCTTGGCCTGGAAAGTTGGCTAGATTTTTTCGTTTGGCATGTTAATACGTAGTTGATAAATATAGAATTATTCTCATTTGAAATTGTAAGAATTATTTCGAATACTCTGTATACAGACACAGATAAATGTGTATATTAATAAAAATTAAAATTAATAATTATAATAAATTAATAAATAATTTAATAATTTTATAATTATGTATAATGTCAATTATTTTCACTTTAAAAAATATAAAGCATACATTAAATAAAACTTTAATAATTATTATTTATATATTAAGATATCAATTTATATACTAAAAAATCTGAAAAACTACAATAAAATAGTAAAATGCAAACTTCTTATATGGATTTTAATTAAGATATTCACTTAATTAAAAAAATAAAAACTGTACTTTAATGATCACTCTTCCTTTCGTTTCAATAAGATGAAGTAAAATTATACATCCGTAGTTAAGAAATTAATATGAAACAATATATCTAACAAAAAAATCTACCTTATCAGTAATTTAATTAAATTTCTTTACGATTATATTACTAAATTATAAGCTTGTAATTATCACAACAAACACCCAATTTAACGTTTAAGTAATCGATATCTAATTTTAACAAGAAATTTTTTATTTTATGTTTAATTAATGAAATTAGATACCCAGAAAACCAAATCGATTAGCCAAAAACATCAGTTTCATGTAATTAAAAAATTATATTAAAGTCTGTAATGTTATTGTATCAAAAACATCTTACCCATCTTTCTGGAATTTTCTTGAGATGCAATAATATCTCAGATGATGAAGATTTGGCGTAATTTGTGATTATTCATCTACGGTAATGAAGATTTAAATTATTTAGAAATATGGCGCCCTAGGTCCACAATATGCAGGATCCTCTCTAACTAATAGTGCCGAACTCTTGCGGCCCTAGGCTAGGCCTAGTGCACCTAATGGGAAATCTGCTGTTCATAACTGTTTATAAAGTATACGTAACTGTTATTTCCGAAGAATATCAAATATTTATAAATTTTTTCTGATGCAGTCAGGTGTTCGAAGCCTATAACAAGAATTGTATAACTATATTTTCAAATAGGCGTTTCATAAAATATTTTTGTAAAGCAAGCCTATTGAGGTTTCAAGGGGAACTACAAATAGTAACTATAAACAAATACATAACAAACATATTATATAAAAATAAATATTTACATAACATTTCATGTATAAACTATATGGCAACAACGCCTTCAAAATTTTAAACGCTAGTGTGCAATCTCTTGACAGCTGGAGAAATGATGTTAAAAGAAGTAGAGAGTTGATATTTATCGTTGACAACAAATACTTTTATCGACATTACCGATAAAAGTCAATACTTATCGATTTGATATATCTGCACAGCGCTATTCAAAAAGAATAATTTATTAATTTATTTCTTAGCCTTACTTTTTCATTCCCCTTTTCATTTAAGAATTATACGATTGTTGAAATAAACAGAATTAATTGAAGCTATGAAAAACGCAACTGGCACAAAATTTCAGCCTTCAGAAAGAAATTACTGTAAGAAAAAGTTGGCTGATAAACTGTAAATTTGGCTACAGCTTTATTGCTCTGCATACGCCAATGAATTTGGAATAGAGTGAAGAACTGAAGTCTGTGTAAGTATCATAGCTCAGCGTTTAGTTTTCGAAAGTGAATTACCAGTGCAACTGAATCACAGATCCCTTCAGAACTTCGATGAATAGTTACCATTGGGAAACATCGCAACTTATTGATATTTTACAAGACTACACATTGAAATCGAACTTCGTTTCCTCGTCACTATCCGAATTTAGCAACTTGGTGAAGCAGGAGAATACAGAAGTAGGTAACAAGGTCTACGAGTTTTAATTTCTTTAGCAACATCCTAATTATGTTAAGCAGAATTTTCGGAATTGGCAGCCATCAAAACCAAATACAGATCGCATTGAGAAACTGATGCGATCGCAATTTCAAAAATTTTGAAGTACCGATGAAGAAGAAGCAAATTCCTTCTTTCCACTGATTTTGTTACAAGACTAAACGTCATAAAATTAACACAATTTATCCACATATAATTTTTTATTTACAAAATAAATATAACTTTCGAACACAAATTAATAAGGTTATTTTTTATCCGTACACTCTGTGTCGGATATTGTGGATCAACGGTGTAAAATATGCCTATTAAAAGCTGTGAAAAAGTGTGCTTTTTCTTTGAAGAAATTTTTTATACAAATGAATCATGATGACTTATATTCATATTATGGGAACCGTAGACTAAAAAAGTTTGAAAGTTTGTACTATACATCCTATATTTATTACAGTTAAATCTGAACAGCGGCCACTGACAAGAACATAAAAAATGGTAGTTACTGGGAGTGATCTGAAAACTGAACAGATCGTATAAATTAAAGGAAAACTTTTTATTACTTTTAAAACTGTAGAAAATCATTAAAAACATTTTTTTAAACAAAAGTCCTTCTCTAACGTGCAGAGAACTCATAAACACAGAGATCGATCTTGTAGGCTAAGATCCATGTTAATATCAACAAAAATATATATAGAAGAAACAGTTTCCTCTGCCAATAATGATAATTAAAATAATTTCTTTAAATTGAAAAAAAAAATTGAAACGTACTTACTCCTTGGTGTTAAAATGTTTTAACTATTACCGCTGGCGAAAGATGCCGCTCTTTTATTTAAATACCGGTATATTTAACGTAGGTCGATCGATCTAACTTGTAAGTGCAGTTTTTGGAGTTCTCTGCATGTTCCAAAAAGACTTTTGTACATTTTTTTGTAAATGTCTTATAATGTTAAAATACATAAGATACAAACACATTCAAACACAACACACAAATACATGTAAACACGGACTAATCAGGTTTAAGAAAGCCAATTTTATTAACCACGTGAAAACCAGTAGTCAAACTAGCTATATTATTCTAAAAAATGTTCACGAGAACCTTACTTCATTTAAGGACTGTTACATCAAAGAGAAGGAGTGGACGAAAACTAGAGGAATGCAATCGTTCTCAGATATTTATTGTAAAAGAAATTTATATTACAACAAATATCTGAGAAACGATTGTTGTTCTCTAGTTTTCGTGCGCTTCTTCTTGACGTAACAAGTCCTTAAATGAGGTAAGGTTCTCGTAAAAATGGCCTCCTTTTAGAGGTGACAATTATTGGGAGATGGAAATTATTAAAGATTAAACTGTTTTTTAATTAGATATTTATATAATCAGAATATCTAAGAGAATGAGGACAATACATTTTTAATGTTAAAATATTCTAATTAGCGAAAACTTTTTAAAATAAGTTAACGAAACTTTTCGGTTGCCGTGTTCTACAGAGTAATTAACTCGAGATTAAACACTTATTTTGTTCAATAACATGATTGTACAGTCAAATTTGTATATAAACAAAATACTGTAGTTAATTATCATTCGATTCGGTAATTTGTTGAAACTTACACAATCAACATCTCTAAGGATTAATGCTTGTTTTCAGCTGTCAAGATATCGGATCTTACAATATAAATTATTATTGAATCATTTTATCGGGCAGAATAAGATTTAAATAATTTTATTCACAAGATCTAACTATTACGTAAGGTACTGTACTTGAAGCAAATTGTTTTAATACATATTTTTACCATGTAACTCAAGATATACTGTGAATGCATTCATTTATCTTGAAATTTTGCACACTACCTAAGAAAACAATTTTCTTTCGAACGAAATATTCGGAATTACTTCAGATGTTTGATGGGCGAAGAAATCGACCACCGAAAATCGGCAACTCTGATTCCTGTATATATAGTCAGTCGGTGGCTTTTTACTACCGTGACTCCTGATATTGTTACAAAAAGTTATTGACTGATTTTTTCGTAAACAATTACAAAGAGAAAATCAGTCTGTCAACCACAGATCCAACAATTTCTTCGCCAGCATAGGAGTAGGAGGATCCGCGATTCCTTCTCAAGCATTGCTAGTGAAACTCTGTCTCCAAACTGTCGTCAATTTATATCTTTTTTGGTGAAGTGACGTTATAACTGCTGCTTACCTCATTACTTATTCTTTCTGGAATTACATATACTTTACACGTTTTCTGCTGGCAGCAACTCTAACAATTTTGTAATGTTTATTTGCTAATGAAAGAAATTAGTTTTGTAATAATATTTTGTGCCGGAACTTTTTTGTTTGTTTTATTTTTGGAAGATCGCTTTTGAATTTTATCTTTTCCGATTGGGAATGTGAACGAAACTAAACAAAATATGAGTTTAAAACAAAACAAAGTCTTGTTCCTCCTCAGTTTTTCCACAAATGTAACATTAAAAATGAGTAATAGCACCTCCAGTTTAATAATAATTTCAATTATTACTGTTTAAGTATTATTAACCCTATAAATTTGATAAACATTTAAAGAAAAAATAACTTCTGATATATTAAATTTAACTTTAATCAACACATTGAAATATGTCAAATATAATTTTATTATTTGATTTTTATTAATTATTTGTCTTAAAAATAAAACTATTAATTAGTTTTTGTTAGAAGAAATGTAATACATTTTATTAATTTTTTACAAAACAAAGCTTTTACATAAAATTTATTCCCAAGTTAGAAGTAACAGTAAATGTCTTCGTATCTTTGTCCTTTTTCAAATGTCTCAGGAAAACAAGTCTTTACGACTGTTTCGACCTTTTATTTGAGGCTATTTACTTGCTTTCATATGTAAAAACGTTAAAATAATTAGTGAATATTATTATATTTTATTATTGTCTTGGCATTTATATTTATTAAATATTTTTTAATAAATGGAAATTTATGTCTTCTTCTTCTCTAAAGTTCCCATTAATTAAATATTCTCAATTTATGGAAATAAATCATAAGCAAAATGATTTTAAAGACAATTTAATAAATTGTTAACTTATATAATAAAAATTATACAATGTCTATTTTATTTAATTAGTTTATATATTACAGCATGTTCGAATCATTAATATCTTATTGATAGTTAAGTCTAAATAACTAATTTCCAATCCCATTTATTGAATTCATGAATAAAACATAACAGACAAATTTTAAAATAAATTAAATTATTTCTTTTTTGAATGATTTTTATTTGCCTCTTTTCACTGTTACTCTAATTTATTGAGTGGATTTACTCTTGAAGCGTTATTTCAAATAAGTCGCGATGCAATTAGAAATATAGAAGTAAGCTTTACCAAATAAAAATCGACCATACGTACTAATTTTCTTACAGTTACAATATTACTTTTCTTATGTAGTATTCATAGAGAGTAAATATTCATAAGTAGCTAATATTCATAGATTGGTTTGGTTTGGTTCATTTGTATAAACCAAACCAATTATTATTTGTATACAGCAAAGATACACGTGAGTGATATGCCAATACCTCCCGGAAAGAAGGGAAACAGGCTCCTATTTAGATGCTATAAACGTGAAAAATCCCAGAAAACTCCAGGTGGTCAGCCTGTTGGCGAATCACGAACCTACGACCAGCTACCAATGTTCAGTAGTTTTATGCATTCGCCTACTGGTAGGCGAATGCATAAAACCATAGATACCTTAGATAATAATTACCATAACCATAGATACTCATAGGTACCGTAGTCAATAATTACATTGCACAGAAGTGTACAGAAATTGCTTTTTGAGTTTTTTTTTTTACCATAAATGCCAAAAGTAGTGATCAATTCTCATAATTTACGTTGAATTCTTAATTATAGTGTGTTAAGTTTTAGTAGTCAACATCAACTGAACATAATTTTAATTACTTAAATTTTATTGTTGATGTTTTTTGATGCTACTTACTAATATTATTAATTTTAAGCGATAAATTTAATTAAATGTAAATTATTAGTATCAATATAAATGTCTAATATTGCGCTTGAAGTGAACAAACATCATATAAATTCATTTATTGTATACATTAACTCCCAAATTTTTATAAACAAAATTCAAAATAAAAGAAAAAAGTTTATACAAAACTCTAATTTAAAAACAGACTATATTTTAAACTATAATCTGTATTAAAGTACAACAAACTTTTTATTATTTATTTACTATTTTAATATTAAATTGTAAGAGAAGAATTGTTTGAAGTGTTATTTTCTGTTGTTACAGTAATACTATGGACCACTAAGAAGACATTTCAATTTGTATAAATTTCCGGTTGCAACATTGTTTTAATCTAAAAAGTCACAAAAGAAAAAGTCTTTTAAAATTGTTTTTACTACTCCTAAAGATATTAAATAAATAAGTCTTGCACACACAATTTTATATTGTCGGATGGATTGCGTGGAGGCTTTAGCTTCGGCTTGCAGTTTCAGGGGTACAGATCCAGTGCACCCTTATGAAATTTCTACAAATGATGGCGATCAATTGAGAACGAGCAGATTCTATCTTGGAATTCTGTGTTGTTGGACCCGGTTGAAGAAGCTACGACTTCTTCGATGGATTTTCAGGTGTGTCAATCCCACCTCTCAACCTGTTAACCCCTGCAGAAGGGATATGTAGACCTCAGTGTTGGACTCCACACGATCTACATTCATATGTAGACCTCAGTGTTGGACTCCACACGATCTACATTCATATTGACTTTTCTTCAAGTAAATTTAATATAAAAATGTTTTTATATCTTAATATATTTTACATAAAAATTAAACCTATTTTTATATATTCCATATTTAAGAAGATTTGTATTTAAAAACATTAATATGTTTAAAACTTTTGAATTTAAAGAAAAGAAATAGTGTAAGAATATAGCAAAAAATATTTTATAAAACTTCACAAATTACCTATTTTTAATTCTAATATATTAATCATATTAATAAATAATATAATACAGTATAAGAAATTATAAAACTATTATTGAATGTTTAGTAAAGGAAATTTACAATTGCTAAAGTATTATTAAAAATTCATAAATCTTTATATCTGTTTTAACTTAAATACTGTAATGCAACAAATTTCTAGTAAAATTATATTGACAGCCGAATGGCAGAAACGGATAAGGATCCTGTCTTCAACACTTTCCGTCCCCATTATGGACCTACTTGAACCCACAATATGAATGGTAAAAATGGCCTCTCTTAGTACCCATGGGGCGAGGAGAGCCAAAAATAAATAAAACTTTAATAATTTTTAATCATTATTTAAGCTGTAAGATCTACAGACAGGTTAAGATGTAGGACTATAGACTATTAATTTTCATCCAGGAAAAAAAGGAAAAAAAAAAAATGGACAGTTAACAAGCAAAATTAAGATTTTTATTTATTTAAAAAAAATTTAATTTAATTTAAAAACACATCAAAAATTTATTACCAGATTTTCTTTTAGAGAGATTATTTATCAAAAAATAAATATTTTGTGTAAAATGTTGTTATAGTCCGCGATATTTAATTAACAAGCAAATATCTTAAGTTCAAATTCAATTTAAAGAATTGTGATAGAGCTTAAACATCAAAAGAAACTAGAAAAAAAAGTAATTTTAACTGATGTTTTTAATTAAAATTGTTTTTTAAACGTATGTTTCCTGAGAGAAAATTAAAGTAGTCTTAGATTGTTAATGAGAGGAATTTAAAAAAATATCCTGATGTTTTAGAGTGCATTTTTAATGGTTTTTAATAATTTTAAATCGAAGAATTTCTTTGAAAATTTTTTTATTTTTAAAAAATTCTTGGAAGTAATTTACCTTTTTTTACTAAACAAGAAAGTTAAACAGATAATAATCTCTGTGGTTAAATTATAAGAGTAATCATTACGTTATCTTCTCATAATTCATCTTCCTTTATTGTATCATTATCATTAACGTATTAGGCATATTATGTCAATTCCTGCCATTATAATAAAAGTATAGATAATGTTATTGCTAATAATATTATCTGCATCTTAAAAAAGACACTTTTAAACATTTTCCTCTTAAAATTTGTTATTATTTACAAGAAAATCTTGTCAACTTTATACAATTTCTTCGTGATTCATAGATATTGCTTCAACTCAAAATAGTTTAAATTCGGTCGATTTTATAGACGTTTTCAACCTTTATAGTAAGAAAACAAGCTTAAGTATATTTAAAAATTAAAATTTTATTGTAATTTGTATGAATTAAACATATACTGTACCATTACATTCTCGTAATAACCGTAACATATTGATTGAAGCACAGACTAGAAAAATGATTTTTACGGCATGAAAGATTTATGTTATTGATCTGTATTAAATGTTATTTTACGCCAAAAAAGTCAACATACTTCTTGTCAATGTTGTAAGTGTATATAATATTAGTAATCAAGTAAATAAATACAAGAATTACCCTCGTCTCAGCTGCTACGTACTGTACCTCCAATTCATTATTAAAAAGTAATAAAAAGGAATGGATTGATGGAAACAAGGAATCGCAACATATGGGCGATCTGCTAAAGAGGATACACTCCCGAGAAGATTTTCTACGAGAATTTGGCACATGTTTAAGTATTAGACACGTGAAGAAAACTTGAAAACTCCAATTCCCATCGTTTGTAAGGCGTAAACCAATATTCAGTGGTTTATCCAATCGACGGTTAAATTAATAAAAATAATTCACAAATATTAATTGATACTGAAAATAATACAGAAAAGGAGAAGGATAATTAATTTTCGTAATCGCGATTAAAATTTGATAATTACACTGTATCTTTAATGGCAACTGTTAACAGTAGATCGTTTATACGCAATTAAATAACCGAAACATCATTAAATTCACAATTGTTATAAAAGTTTAATTTTATATAAATTCATTTTTGAATGGAAGATAAATATTTGTCATTTTGAAAAGTTATTCATAATGAAACAAGTCAAAATTTGTAATTGACTAAATTGACAGATTTAATATAAATTTTTATATTAAATTCTGTAGATGTCAGAAGGTATTTTGAAGAGCGATTATTAAAATAAATATTGTGTACTTTACTTCAGTTATGTAAAATTTCAAATGAAATTGATCTATCCATATTTAAATGGAAATTGAGAACAAGAATTTTAAACGAAATTCATTATTAATATGTTAAGTTATCTAAACGTTATACTTTGAGTGCTATACACCACTGAAACTACAATTTTGAATATTATTTTAATGTAAAAAAAATATAAAAAGTGTATTTTATTTTTTAAAGAAAGCTATAAATTTAAAGAGAGAAATTTTAAACAAGCGCTTTGCCGTTGGCAGTTTTAGAGCAGCAATTCTCATAAGAGAGCATTCTAAGAAAGGTTTATAAGATCCATCTTTAATCTTAGGTACTGTACATGGACAAACGGCGACAAGGATCTTTACACTACGGTATTTATTGACATTTGGTGAAACCTTCCATTTAGTCAGCTTTTTAATGTATGGAGAGTCAAAAGATTTCTTACAGAATCCTAATGCACGGGTTTTATTGGACACACATGAAAAGCAATTACATGTTAATAAAGGTATCATAAAATATATATGAACAGACAACTCAGATCACATATACTGTACAGTACAGTACGTTCTGGTCTCCAGGGGACAAGAAGTGATTATCGACCAGATATCGGACGTCACAAGACCTTACTTTAAGACTGTACTGTACTTATTTGTTTTATACTGTACATTAGAGAGCAGTCGGAAATATTTTAGAGCATGGATGTTCACATTCTGTCAGCTAGACTTCCTACTGTATTTCTGGGAAAAAGAATGTGGGTGGTAAATATGCTGTATCTACTGATTATTTAATAGGACAATAAAACTTACATATTTATTTCTATTCTTATATTACAATGACAGTAAAATTATGTGATAGCCTACTGAATTTTAACGTTTTCAAGTATATTTTAACGTACATAGAGATTGTAAGACTTGGAAAAGCGGAGATAACGGAATACCCCAATTTTTCCTTATCAGAAGTAACAAGATCACACTCTGAGTGATCTTTTTACTTGCGATAAAGAAGCATAAGAGCTTTTGAGGATTCTCTCTGCGATTGTATATATATTTTAAAATTTATATCTATAAAATTAAAGATAAAAACGATATTTTTAAAGTTAATTAAAATAATTCATTCAAATATTTAACTAAATTTATATTTCAAGACATAAAAATATCAAATTTCTCATTAATACAAGTGAACTTTATCAAATGGTTATAGTAGGAGATAGACATCCTGACTGACAAACGAACAGGACACAAAAACAAATTACTTCGATTGTAATAAGTAATATCTCAATTGTTTTAATTGCACTGAATCTCTGATATAACTAAGTTTTAATTGGAATCATTAAGCAAAATGGCATTAATAGCAATAAAAATAATTATAATAATTGACTATCACGACGATATCAATAATAACTAAATTTAGAATTAAATTCATAAATAATTCTTTCAGCATCATTAACCGTCGACATCAAAATATTAATTAATTATGATGTTTTCGTGTTTTACTCGAGGATATTAAATGTAAAAATACATAAATTAAATCAGTCACATTAAAATAAATTGTTAAGAAATGTAATCAAGAAAAGACAAACAAGATAAATGATATTTTTCTCAAATTTAATGAAGAAATTTGTGATAATTTGTACATAAATTATATCTTACAATTATGTTCTTATCGATAAAGTTTCGTTTTAAGTTACACATACGTGAATTAAGCGTAGTTGATGAAGAAATTGTTTGATTTTCCAAGAAATATTCTCTTGAAAGATTTCTTGAAAAATCAAACAATTTGTTTAAAAATTGCTGTTTTCAAGTTTTTAGAAAATGATTGGTTCACTTTCCAGTTCCAAGAAATTACAAAATAAACATTGCTTCATTTTGAATATTAATGCGCTTTTTAGAAGACCAGTGATTTTACACAGAAAAGGTCTTGGAATAGCAAAACATATAAGAGATTTTTCGGGATAAAAAGCATACAAGAGATTTCTCGAAAACTCGTAAAAGCTTATGAGATTTCTTAAGATACCATAAAGATACAGGATATTTCTTAGAATTGCTCCATTCTAACTGTTAAGAAACATCTTGTACCTGTAAATCACTGGTATTTTCAAAGATATCATTGATATATCGTGATAACTATTTTTGTAAAATATTATTAGTAGGTCTATCGTCAGAAATCGCTAAAATTCGATTAGATCGCTGGTTTCTAAGAATTCCTATTATTCTTCAATATTGCTAATTTGTAAGAGAACTTCGCAAAAATTTTATGCGAAATTTATATATCAAAAAACTTAAAGTACTACTAATTTATATGAAAATGTTTCTACTTATTTTAATAAAGTATCTATTAATATTAAACTTTTAACTTAATTTAAAGAAAAGGAAAGTTTTGTAATCCAGAATTAATTACAGTATATTAGTTAGAAATTGACGATCTACTTCTTAATCTCATATTTTAAACTAAATGCAGTGTATTTAGAATTATAATCCAAGAAAGTCGATTCCGCATCCATTCGATGGCTAAACTTTCTTATTGAATTATTCTGGAAATAAGTATGCTAAGTAATTGAATAGAAATAGATAAAATCATTATCAATTGTTACCAGATTGAAAAGTATGAGAAACCAAATTGGTGATTTGAAATACAGAGGCATTCTTCTCTCTAAAACACCATAGAAACATAGAATACAGTTTTATATATTAGATTTGTGGGCTTTAAACTACCTTCGGAGATGGTGTCACCTTCCTCCTTACTGTACAGAGGAAGGTAACACCCCTTCTGTATTACTTGCAGTTCACTGTGAAGTATTTTAAAATTCAGGCACATTTTCATATGATGCACGCTTGATCCAGCGCTAAAATTTCAAAGGAAAACCGACGTAAAACTATTTAGCATAACTTACAAACAATCTTTAATTGTAAGGTTTAAAAGTCAACATCGCAGAAATTGATACCAAAAAGTAAGCTTTACATGTTCAAAACTGGTTTTAGAGGCAATTCAAAGATGTGGACGGCAAGAGCTGTCCATTATACGGTAGATAGCACAAAGCATTCTTGATGTCACCGTTTCACACGCCTCTCGTATGCGCCTCTTCAGTTCGCCAAAATCACGCTGTGTTCTGAATATACATATATACAACGATGCTTTTAGTTGACCCGCAGAAAAAAATTCAGAGAGGTCGAGTCTGGGAAACGTGATGATCATGGGACAGGGCCATGTTGTCCTACCCAGCAGTTCCGAACTATTCTAAGAGTCGCTGACTCGTGTCTTTCCGAGAGTAGTGCATCATCGTGCTAGCTCCAAACTTGCTGTAATTTGCCGGTCAAGGCGTCAACCCATTCGTCCACTGTCGTGTTTAGGATATTTAGGTATCAGTCACTATTTAGGATACGCCAATGAATACGGAACCAAAAAGTTGTTCATCCCAATTTCCACTTCAGACCTTTAAGGTAAAATGCACTGTGTCCTGTATGTCGAGTTCATCGTGGAGTACGATCAGAAAAGCACAGTGGAACACATTGTGATTGTTATATACTCGTACACTATTCCGGGTAAACAATACCACATCAGTCCATAAAATTTGCTGAGGGAGATATGCTTCATCTTACTGTAAAGTTGCATCACTCAAACTCAAATTGCTGTGCGATATGTTATGCTGGTTGCAGACAGCAGCAGAATGAGCACATATTAGATCAATGTAATATCTGGTATATTATAGACGTTTAAGTAGACATCTTTGTATATTTATAAAAATGGATAGGAGTTAGCAAATGTATCTTTTATTATAATTTGTAACATAAAAACTTTTATAAAACATGTATTAAAATGTACTAAGAAAGGGACAGAAGAACAACGATTTGATCGATGGAGTACAAAAACGCGAAACATGAGCGATCTGCCAACGAAAGATGTTTCCTGGGAGAATTTTCCATGGAAAACTCCAGGAAGAATAAAAGTCAAAAAACTCCATGCTGCTAACTCTTTGATGAGGCGCAAACTCACAACCAACTACCAATGTTCAGTAGTTTTATCCAGTTAGCCACTGATGGGTCCAGAAGAAAATCCAGAACTCCAAAAATTGGAATATTGAATATCAAACTTATACGTGAAAACTCCATATAATGATTTTTATTCTCATTCAAAGTAGACTGAAAAATACATTATTTTAATTACAAAGACAATTTAATATTAAATTGTCTTTGTAATTAAAATAATGTCTTTGTAACTAAAACTTAATTCTTAATGAGGAAGAGGAATTATAAGTTTCAATCTATAAATCCTTCACGAATCTAAACATACTTCTATACATAAAATATCAAAATGATATGAAAACATATTTTAAATAATTTATAAAAACATTACTCTAACTTTATTTAAAAAAAAATAAAGTCCGTTTACGTATAACTCAGTAATTTAAAAATGAACACGTTTTGATGATTAAGATTAATGCAATATCTCATCAAATACGTTGGTTTAGTAATGAATAGTTGTACAAAAGAATTTTTATATTTATTCTGCAAATCCTTAGAAACGTGGTTTAATTATTGGGGCAAACAAAGGGGTTTGGGGCTTTTAAAATAAAAATACAATTATATACATAATACATAACTAATAAAGAATGATAATTCAAATAATGTATATAATAGATGAAACTTAAAAAGTGGGAGACAGAAGCATGAATAATAGCCAATCTAACCTCAGAATACAAAACCAAGATAGAATAGAAAAAAAAATGAATTAGGAAGTTAAAAAAAATCAAAAGAAGATAAAAAAGAAGGACAAATAAAAAAACCAATCCGGCACAAATAAAAAACCAGAAAAACTCCATGCTGCTAACTCTTTGATGAGGCGCAAACTCACAACCAACTACCAATGTTCAGTAGTTTTATCCAGTTAGCCACTGATGGGTCCAGAAGAAAATCCAGAACTCCAAAAATTGGAATATTGAATATCAAACTTATACGTGAAAACTCCATATAATGATTTTTATTCTCATTCAAAGTAGACTGAAAAATACATTATTTTAATTACAAAGACAATTTAATATTAAATTGTCTTTGTAATTAAAATAATGTCTTTGTAACTAAAACTTAATTCTTAATGAGGAAGAGGAATTATAAGTTTCAATCTATAAATCCTTCACGAATCTAAACATACTTCTATACATAAAATATCAAAATGATATGAAAACATATTTTAAATAATTTATAAAAACATTACTCTAACTTTATTTAAAAAAAAATAAAGTCCGTTTACGTATAACTCAGTAATTTAAAAATGAACACGTTTTGATGATTAAGATTAATGCAATATCTCATCAAATACGTTGGTTTAGTAATGAATAGTTGTACAAAAGAATTTTTATATTTATATGTAAATACAATAGACCTGTATATAGAATTTAATGGGACATCTTTTCAATAACTTCCATTCAGTTTTCAATGAAGAATTTTATGGAAACGATGATGCTATTTATGTTCACTTCTTTTCAAATTGTGTTTACTATTATTATAGGAATAAACAGAATTATAAAATGAATCGATACAATCGTGGACATTAGAATTTAAATTGATGTTTGTATTCTGATACTCAACAAAGGTGAGGAATATATCAAAGATGTATAACATGTTGTATTGACATGTAATTCAGGTATTAATAACACTGAAGATATAAATTATGCAATAGAAAGAGGAGATACTGAGACTTTTTCGGTTCTTTTTCAAAATAAAGAAATAAATAAAGTAATAGAAACGTCATTATTCTGAATTAAAAATAAGATTCAGAGAGAAAACAGGTAGATAAACACAAACTTATGTTGATTTGCATTTTTTATTCCTTTTCCACAAATCCTTTCTTCTTCATAAAAAGATTCAAAATATTAGAGAAAAGAAAATACTCTATAATATTTTTCTTATTTTCTTTTCTTAACAATCATTTGGAAAACCCAACAACAAATTTTTTCAATAGGAATTTAAATAAAATTCAGTTTTTAAATACATATGTACAAGGTTATATTTTTTGAAGAGAAATAAGAAAAACGAATATTTCGAATATGATTTGTGTTTGTTTCTTGTTTATTTTTTCTGACTTATTTAAAACATATTTATTTACGTATAAAAACATGAAAAATTATTTACTTTTTAAAAATATCTTAACTTTATAAAAAAAGAAAATTTTTTCTTAATTCTTTATTCAAAAAATACTAACTAGTTCTATTTTAAAAATAATTAAATCCACATATATGAAACTGTACAATCCATTAGATATTATTTTAGTACTTTTAGAATTTTTAGAATATATGAAATATATTATAAACAAATGTTAAATGCTTTTTGAAAATTTGAGAATCAAACAATAAAATCAAAATTCGTACGTTTTACAAGATTTTTACGTCTAAGTATCTGTGAAAGGCCTTGTATTAGTGATAAAAAAGTGAATTATTCTAAAAAGAATAATTATCAATTTTGTTTCATGTAATACGAAATTTGCCAGTTTTTATCACTCATAAAGACTGTCATATCGATTTATGCGGCATAGTTCTTAAGAATTTTTCAAATTAAAAGAAATTAGGTTTCAATTCGCTTTATCTGTAAAAGTAAAAAAAATTTGCAATAATCAATATTTGACTAGAAATTAACCTCCTTTTTTCGATAATTTAAAAATAAGAAGTACACGTTTGGCTGCAGTAGGATTCAAAACAATGTCCATTGATGATATCGCAGATCAATTAATAAAAATGTTAACTTTAGTTGAAGACGTTGGTTCGAATCTTAATTAGTATTACAGAATCACATAAATTTTTCTTTGATTTCAAGTTCTTAGAGTGAAAATCTATTATTACTTTTTACGTAAGATCTTTTAAAACAAACTAATGTCTGTAAGACAGATATGGATTTAAATTAGGAATGTCATTTTTATTCAACAAACATTCAGCTTGTCAAGAATCATTAAAACATAAAATTTAATATCAACAAAATTATTATAAGTGACAGATATTGATTTTATTAAATCTTCTTATATAATGTTCTTATATAATGTTCTTATAACCTTCTTATATAATGTTCTTGTAGAAGTTTGTTATACCAGAATTCAGGAGCATATCTGGGGATACTTATTGTTAGCTATGGGGTAACAGAGTACTCAGCTATCTTACTTTCTCTATACAATATTTTAAAACTTGTTTTATCAATATTACATTTATTGTTTTTAATATGTTCGTATCAGGGAGAATCTTTACATTTCAGCCTAATAGAGGCTTCATGTTTTTTAATACTAGTTCTTAATTTCCTTTTAGTTTCACTTACGCAACATTTTTTATTATTATTACATGTACATATAAATTTATATACCACACCAGCCATTTCTAATTTTTCTAAATTATCATTTTTTCCATTACTTATAACCAAATTACATCTGTTTTTTAATGTAGGCACTATAAAAATTTTAGATATAAAACGTATTTAGATCATATATTATACCAACTTTTCTATAAAAGGAAAACTAACATATTTATAATCTGATTTATTTAATTTTATTTTAAATCTATTAATTTTATAAACCGTCACCCATTTTTGTAACAATTTCTGTGGATATCCATTTAACAAAACGTTTTTAGCGCACATTTCATTTCTATTTTTTGATTTTTCTTCACCTTTAATTGGCATTCTCTATAAAAATTGTTCCATATCCCCAATTATATCTATGGCATTGTTATATATTGAAGCATTCACAGTTGTACCTAAGCTGAAGACATATTTTACATTATCTAGAATCTAATACTCAGTTCTAATTATCATTAGGTTATTTAATAATGGTAACCTCAATGTATGAGGTGTAACTTCTCGTAAATGGCAGTTAAAATAATTTATATCAATATGGCATCTTTACTTTTATCACCCTGTACGTTGAAGTTACTAACATTAATAAGAAATTAAATATTAATACAAATTGATTTAAAGTATTTAAGTAAATTTAAAAGTTTTCGAAATTATAAAGGGAAATAAATTTAATTTAAGAGTCTTTTTTAACATTTTTAAAGATTACTTAATGGGATGAGACATTCTGTTGTTTTTCTGTTTTTCCTACTCGTTAATGAGAATCGAATGATAAATTAATCGAAAGTGATGACATTTAACAAAGAATTATTATTCTTATTTTTTTAATTTATAGATTTCTTTTAATTAAAAAATGTTTGCTTTCAAATTAATATTCTTTTTAAATAAAATTGAAAAACTTTTTAAATGATCTAATGTAGTTTGTTTTAAAAACTACTCATTTTCTTGATTTTACCATAGACAAGCTATTTTTCCCATGAAATTAATTATTTTCTGCTACAAAGCATTTTATCTTAAACGAGTTATTTTTGCCATAAAATAATTTTTGTAAATTTTATTTTATAAACAATTTTTTTTGAAAATATTCTTTGCCTTTCTTCATATATTTTTTTACTTTTTAAATTCTTTCTTCTAAATTAGGTACCTATATATATATTTTAAAATATTCCTTTTCTAACAGCAGCTTGAGATTATATAAAGAGAATATTTTAATTCTTAAAATATAAATTTTGTAACAAAACTATTCTTTTTTAAAATATAATAGTATTTACGAATTAGTTCATTTTTTAATCAAAAATGACTCGTTCATAATGAAACAAAATCTGGTTTTGTAGATAAAAATCTAATTTTATGGCAGAAAATGCTTCATAAAATCTCCTAATATAAGTAAAATGTACACATTTTAAAGTAATATACTGTATCAATTTCTTTAAAATAACCATTTATCGAATTTAATAAAATATTCTCGATAGTTTACCAAATAAATAAATTATTCAATCGTATAGACCACTACTGTAAAATTGGTTTTTAAAAAATTATATTCTATTCGGTGATGTTTGTGTTACACCAACGTAATCTTTCATAAGGCCTTCAGACATGTATTGTAAATGTCAGATAAGTTACAATATATAAAAATTATATTATAATTTATTGTAATATATTTTTATATATTACAATAAACATATTTCTACTCAGTCGTTAATTTAAAATAACAGATATTATTGGATATATTTTAAGAAATTATTAACACATTTTTACTTGTTTTTAACATAAAAACACATTCATTAATTAAATAATAAAGTAAATAACTTCAAACAACTAATTCTCAGTGTTTAAATTGGTTTTAATCCATAAAAATTCCAATATTTTCCAAAGTAAATAAAGAAATAACATGAAAATAAATCAAAATTTTTGTATCCAAGTATAATTTAATTTTATATAAGATTTTTGGAAAGAAAAGTATAACTTTTTTATTATATACTATATAAACTCAAGCATTAAACTTTTATAAAATTCGATTCAATATTTACAAATTCAAAGATTAAATTTTTAATAATAAAAACTTATTTTTTTATTAATTAAATTATATGTATTCAATTATTTTAATATGTTTAATTTATAACTTTTTAAATAAAAACTTTATTAATAAATTCATTAATGTTACAATTAAGACATAAACATTTTAAAATAAGGTTAAGATTTTAATTACTTTGTAAATTTCGTTGTTAATTTTTATAATGTAAGAGATTAATTTCATCATCCAACGTCTCATTTAGTTAATTAATAATTAATTTTTAAATGAGGTAAAAGTAATTTAAACTGTTAAATTACTCAAAGTAATAATAATAATTTATTTTAAAACAAAATATTTTTAAAGTATTAAATATTATTTAAATTACATATTTATTTTTCCATTTTTATTATATATTATGTCCATAAGTAAAAATTCAATTTTTATAAAAAATTTATGTAAATTTTATTAAATCATTTCAAAATAACTTATTTTATAAATGGAACATTTTTAAAAAGATTATTTGAATTTATTTTTTAAATATATCCTACAAAATTTGATAAATATAATTTCAGTAACTCAAAATGGATTGGTACTCAGAGACATTCTGCCAAATGGGGGTGCCTCCCGGAGTATATTCAATGGGTGATACTGGCATATTTTCACGTGAAGAAAATTCGGAAAACTCCACGTGGCCAGCCCGTTGGTTGAAGGTCGAACCCGCGACCCCCTGCGTTCATCCACTCGACCATTGTAATTCCTTAGAATAATTCGCAGGTTATTTGTATTTAAAAGTCAATTTGAAAGCAAGTGCGGATTACCAAATGTTTTATTTCCATTTTAACAATTATTGAGGGATTTATATTGATGCTGGTAAAATGCCGCTGAGTGTTTTCCGCAGAAAATAACGATAACAAAAAGTCGAATTCATATCGATTAATATTTATTTCAGTATATTTTACTGAAAGAAACAAATAAGAACCCAAATTCTTTATGAAACTAAAAACAAATCAGTCATAAAATGTGATTTGTTGTTGTTGTTGTTGTTGTTTTCAAAGTAAAAATACTGTATATAGTTTATTAATTATTTTTGTTTACAGAAATAATTTATTCAGATTATTTTACTTATTTTATAAAATTCTTTATTAAAAATGTTAAAATTGATATCAAAAATTTTTTAAATTTGTTTTTATTAAAATTATCTCAAAATGAACGACAATCAATCAACGTAATTCATTTAATCAATATATTACACATGTGAATTATGTTTTTTAAATGTCAAGGAAACATGGTAATTTTTAAAAATTTAATCATTTAAGTGACGTGTGCTTCTTGATTTAATTTATATTTTCTAAAGAAATACAAGTAGTTAAAATTTTTTCTTAATATAATCAAATTAAACCATGAATTTCATAAGAGTTTACTCTTAATTTAATTTAATCAAACATAGACGTTTAATAGAAATTTAGTTCACAGATTTTTATACTTAACAAACATATTAACTATAATCGACATCCATGTCGTCAAGGCGTCAGTCAGCCTACCGCTCTGAGGGATCCGAGATCGAATCCGGCGAGCAATGAGCAATTTCCAGGAATCTTCAGTGAACTTTTTTCCTCAGATCGGTCTGATTACATCCTTCATCCCCGGTTCAACATTGTGGATCTGGTCAAAGCCGCGATGAGTATAGGAAAAAACAAGAAAGGTTTTCTTAGTGCCCACAAGGCGAAGAGTTTTAAAAACTTAATTAATTAAAATTTAAAAAAAATTATTTTAATTAAACTTTTAAGTAAAATAACATTTTAATTTTTTTTTAATATGAAATGTTAAATAAATATTTTTATAATAATTTTATGATATAGTATTTAATTTATATAATTTTATATTCGAAATATTTATTTATTTATAATTAAAATTAATTTTTTATACTGAAAATCTACTTATTCTGCCTTAAGAAATATATTTTTAAACATTTTTATTAAATAACATCAAAAACTTTATGTAGCCTTTTTTACAATTATTATTTTATTGAAATATTTTAAAATAACATTAAAGACTGATTAAAAATTACTTAGTAAATTATAACAGAATTTAATAGAAAACGTCGTAAATTTTTATTAATGAAGTTTTTTTGGCTAAAGTTTTCAAGAAAAGTTAAGATCTTTTCAAGATAATTTGAATCCACTCCACTGATTGGCTGGAAAAGTGATCATTAGATCATGATTGATTAATTATCTCTCCAATCAGATAAAATATAATGTCAATCGTCAGTTACCACGCCTAAATGACGATTGAAATTCTGTATCCAACCAATTAGTGAAACAAATACTCATTATTATTCAGGGTATTAAGTTTTTTAGATTAACTCAACCAAAAATTTTATTATATAGACTTTTACTTTAATTCATCATTGTAAATTGTACTTTTACACATTATATTCGAGATTATAAATAACTTTTTATGATTATTTTTCAAAACTAATAAAAAATAAATGTTTATTTATAATTTTTAAAATGTCGTCCTCTTTTCATTTTATAGTTAATTTAGTTATTTAAAAACATTATACATTTTAAGGTGTGTAAAATTTATATTTATTTTATTTATCAATACTATTTAATTTCGATATTTTTCAGTAAAATGTTATAGGATTTTACACGCTGTAAACTATAAAAATCATTGTGCTTAAACAAACAAATTTCTTTGCAAAGTTCATATTCGTCTAGTTTTTTTTCTTTTTTACAGAAAATGAAATTATATATGATAATACACAACGTACTGTACATAAAAAAAATATATCATATAGTAAATAAAGGCATACTGAAATGAGTCTGTGGTAGTTATTATTATATAAATGTACAGAACATTATCATTAATATCAAAAATGTCTTCAAACCGAATGGATTTCAAAACTTTATATTATTTTTTAAAAATATTCTACATTTTCATTTTCTTGGCCACATAATATATATGAAAGCCTAATAAATGACATAAATACTAAACGAAGTATCTATTGAATTAAGAAAACTACCTCTTACTATACTTTCTTTCTTACGAGAAAATTAGTAAAAGGTGTGGGTTCAACTCCTTGGAGAATTAGAGGAAAATCTCTCTTGTTTTTATCTCAAAGCACCTATTGAATTAATAAAACTACTTCTTACTTTACTTTATATCTTACTAGAAGATTAATAAAAGACGTGGGTTCAACTCTTTGGAGAATTAGAAAAAGATCTGTTTTGTGAAAAAAATTAATTAGAATTTTTACATGTTTTTATAAATTCAGATGATATAATTTTTCGTGATCTGCAAGATAACATTTATTATATTAATGAGTTAACAAACTACAGTTAACAAACATATTAAAAATCTTAATTTTTAAATTAAGATTTAATTAAAATGGATCTTTATTAAATCCTATACACAACTGAGACACAAAATTTGTTAAACATTAATGTGAGGGAAAAAAGACCTAAATATGCTTTCACATTATCGTAGAATTGTCGTATAATATTACATGAAACTCTAAACTAAACAAACTAGATGTTAAAATTTCCAGTGTTTAAATTATAAAAAGCCTTTTCTCTTTATTTAATTTGTTACAGGTTAGATATACAACAAGTCTAAATTCAATTCTATATGACAATATGCAGCTCTAACGAGATGTTAATCTAAAATGAAATTTTGTGTAAAAGTTCAAAAATAGGTATAAATATTATTACATTTAATATGCAGAGTGCATAATAAAGTCCCAAGTTACCCAAATAACTTTTTTACGAAGTTAGCTAGAGCTAAGGAAGTGAGGTATTGGTATGGTATGCTAGCAGAATGAAACTGAAGGCAGTCCCATTAGTGGTAAATGTTGGAAATTAGCGTTCCTATCTCAAACGATAAGTGATGCAGGAAAAAGTAAATAAGAAAGTCAAAGATCATCGATGAATTAGTAAGAAATCTATTTAAATCATCCGTTTGTGAAAAATATAACGCTGGAAAATCTATGCACGATGTCATCATTTGCAAATAAACAGTACACTTTCTCATATGCAAAAGATGACTGTGATCATCTCTTTAGATAAAACTCAGGTGTGGCAGTGTGCAAACGATCAACGATCATCGGACAGTCCATTAAAGAGCATCGTGTTAATAAAGATTACGGTAATCTATACAAATAAAGAAGTATTGTGAGATGGTACTGCTGTTCGCCGAATGCCAACACGACAATATGCGTTACGCTTTTTTAGTAACCCACGTCCAATTGTGTGGATCATTGGCTGTGTTCGACGGCTAAGAGAAACTGGCAATGTTGCATCCTTTCGAGGAGGAATTTTCAAAAGAATCAACCCAACGGCATAAGTATGCATGTACAGTACAATCTAGCCTTCAATTTGCACTATACGTTTCTATAAAATGCCATTTTCTTATCTCATGTTTCCCAGGAAATTTTCTACGGAAATATTTGTTATACTTATTTTATGTTTTACGAAGAAGCCAGTCTTGGCGATTTTTAAGACAAGATTTATCAACAAAAAATAAACATAATAAGTATAATAACAGTATTATAGTGAATATTATATGAAATTATATCAGTTTATTATATAAATAAATAATAAAAATATAATATTCAAACCCATTTATAGTTCCACAATTTTATAGAATCAAAAAATGCTCATTTTTACCAAGAAATGTGATAATTTATTTTCTTTTACGTTAGAGAATAATTATCAGAGGAATGAATATATCTAATTTTATTTATTTTTATTTTAAAATAATAAAGATAATCGCCAGATGAAAGTACCATTCTTTGGATCTTTGTAATTATAAATTATAAATAAATTTTTAGAAAAGGCGATCATCATTAAATTAAAAAATCTCTAGTACATGAATGAAAATAATAATAAAATTCAATACTTAAATCAATGTAACAACTTTATTTTTGAGAAATTAAAAGTAGGAAAATGAATTTTAGCTTGTTTTGTTTTTAATGATATTATCTGATAAGTTGAAAGTTTAGTTGATTGATGGAAAAGGCAACGCAACTGTCAAAGGTCAAAAAGTCAAGTTCCCTTGACAGTTGCGTTGCCACGTGATAACATAGGATGAACCTGATGTCATAAATATGTGGAACTATAAATGGGTTTGAATATTATATTTTTATTATTTATTTATATAATAAACTGATATAATTTCATATAATATTCACTATAATACTGTTTATACTTATTATGTTTATTTTTTGTTGATAAATCCAATTTCCATAAAATAATATACATAAATATATAATTTATATTATTTATTTACATATAATAAATAAATAATATAAATTACATATTTTACATTAAGAAAAGAACTAAGAATCATAAAGTATATTTGCTCATGAGTAAAAATAGAATCTAAGTTAAGAAAATTACAATTATCTATGGGAAAATTGGCTCCAAGTAAGAATTACAGTGAAGAAAACCTGTAGAATCTATGCAGCTAGCCTGTTGGTCAGACGAGAATTATGGGACCAACTAGAGTTATGTGGGTTTTCTTCATTTGACCATTGGTTGATCTAAATGAGAGGAAAATGGCTGAATACTACAGTCAAACCTCGCTATAGCGCCTACTTAACTAATTCTATTCATAAAGTGCCAATGAATACTTGTAAACGAATGTAAAAGCCTTACTGTCCTTAAATTTTATTATTATTGTTAATTGTCTACTTGGACTTTACTTATTAATAGGACTTTATACTGGTGTTTAAAGATTGGCACAGTAATGAGAGTTAGTTCAGGATAGAACAAAATTTCTTTATTATATCGAAAATTATTATATTTATTATATATATTATTACAGGTGATATAATAAAAAAATTTTGTTAAAGAAATAGTTAAAATAAAGAAAATATATTATATATTATATTAATATATAATATGTTTTCTATATATTTTAACTATTTTCTATATTTTCTATATATTTTAATATATAATATATATAATAATATATATTATATATTAATATATAATAAAATAATATACATAAATATATAATTTATACTATTTAATTACATATAATAAATAAATAATACAAATTACATATTTGACATTAAGAAAAGAACTAAGAATCATAAAGTATATTTGCTCATGAGTGAAAATAGAATCTAAGTTCATATAATATGCCGAATAATTTAAGTAAGTTAAATATATTTGTCTTCTCACTCCAGAAACACATATTGAAAAGAGAAAATTCGGTTCTGCTTAATTACTCGTAATACAAAAATTAAACTAAATTATTTAATTTATTTTCATTGTAAATTCATCAATAAACTTAACATTTTCTAGCGAAATTCTCCATATTTTTCCCTTGTATATTTCTTCAATTTATTTTTATATAAATGCTTATATATTTATTATACCTATATTTACCGTATATTTATATATATTTACACCTGGAAATAAAACTTATTTAACTGATTACTTGTAATTTTATACATGAGATTTTATTTTTCATAAATAATTTTCGTAAGTTGTGAAAAAAATCACACATTAACAACAGAGACTTTATTCTTTTTCTTCATATATTTTTTTCTCATAGAAATTTGTATTTTATTTAAATGATTAAATGAAATACTTGAATACAAGTATATAAAAATTTTTATATTATTTTTTAATGAAATTATATTAATTTTCATTTAATTAACAGTAAAAAATTAAGTTAAACTGACTTAAAAACATTTTCACCAATAACACAAAAACGTTTTAAATCCGAAATAAATAAATAAACAAATCTCTGTTAGCATTTCAAATTTACAAAACTTTCTCACGAAAATATTTGTGTTGCAGTAAATAAAAATATATTTATATATTTTACTACTTTGTTCAGTTTTCTGCATTTTTTCTAATCGTATATGAAATAATTTATTATTTTATTGTTATACGAAGTGGATAAGATGGCAAAAATGCTTATTGAATATTATATTTTCGCATACAAAAATATTATGCAAAGCTGAAAGAGCTTTAGAATTCAAGATATATGAAGAATTTCTTATTTTATATTTGTATTTCACCAAATCTTAGATTTAAACTTGTTTCTTTCCTATATTTATCTATGTAAACTCTATATAAAATTCTCTACAATTTTTTAAAGAAGTAATATAGAAGTTTACATATTCTCTGAAGATTATAAACTTTAAAATATCAATATTTTTAATTTATTGAGAATTGTAAAATTTATAAACCTATTTCTTGAAAAAAATAGCGCATGACTTACTTCAAACACCTTATAAACATGAAAAACATGTTATTGAAATTTATGAAAATCAAATAAAAATATATTCGGAATATATTTTATAGATAAATAAGAAACGGAAACTGCCTCACCTAACTGAGACTTTATGGAAAGATTAGAGGTATATATCATAAATTTGCTTACCTATTTATGAATTTATATCTATCTTATATATTCTGTATATATGTATATATATCTTTATCTTATCTATAAATCTATATATCTCTTTATGTACTTAAATATCCAAGGAAGCATTTTAAAAACTATAAATATCTTGAAAAGTAAAATAAAAATTTAATTGAAGCTTCTTGTCTCAAATTGTATTCACTTTAGGATTTACTAGTATAAAAGGTGCTTATTAAACATCAAAGTGTCATTGTGATGTTTCTAATAACAGTGTGATTAGTCTGCAGATATATCTCCACGAATTTAGTGTTTGAGAGAATTGTAAAGTGAATAAAATAAAAATATATAAAATATAATTTTGAAAAAAAAATTAAATTCTAGAAATGATTGGGAAGTTGTTAAGAAAAAATTTAAAAACTGTTTTTAGAGAATTATTTGGAGAAAATTGAAAAACTTTTTTGAAAAAACATGAAATATAGCAATAGCAATTTGCAAACATTATATTGTTTTGTTAATTAATTTAATTCTTTGTTAACAATCTTTATTAAAATATAAAAATATGCTTTATCTGTTTATCTATTCCTTTCAAATCATAAATTTCTTATATTTTTGATATATTTATATATCAAAAATATCAAAAATATATATATTTTTAAGTTTTTGTTATATCTATATATACTCAAAGTTGTTCGAACGGTCACTAGAGATTTGTTTTCCCTCTTGAAAATTTTTTATTTATAAATAAGTTCCTAATAATACTTCAATTTATGCAGTTTTCTAGATTAATTGTGACAAATACTCTTCTATAAGTAATTTTTTCCTGTTTCTTGTTTTTTTTCTAAAACGTTACCCGTTACAGATGCCAAAACTCTGATGAATCGCTGCAATTTCCTCGAAAAAAATGTTGTTTTTTCAATTCCTCTTGTGACTACAACTCTTTGATATATATGCAATCTGTAGTATATTCGTATAAAAATATTTGTGATATAAAATTAAAAAGTAAAATATTCCAACCAAAAGTATAATAGTGTACAAGTATCGTTAAATCCGGTGAAAGTAGATCAATAAAAGTGGCGAAAGACTAAATAATGTTTATGAATTATAAAATGATTAGCTACCAAAAGTTGTCTTTAACAAGTCCATTATTTGCCTCGCATTATGTTCATTAACTTCATTTTAATTTAAAAAATATTTATAGTAATTTTCCTTCCAGAAATAAAAAAATTTACTAAATTTATATTGTCGATTTCTTCCACATTTAAAAATTTACAAGCGCTGGGCAATTGAGACTCATTAGCTAATTTATTCATAATGAATATTCCTAAAGTACTCTATTTCTAAAACTAGAGCGAATAGAAAATTAATTAAAAATAAAAATAAATATTAGAAAAATAACCTACGATATTATTTGTCCGGCCTTTTGTATCAGCCACGAATGATGGTACTTCACCACTTTGCAACTGGATGAATGGGGTGCGAGATACATTTTCTCGGAAATAAAATTGTTTAAATATACCTTTGCATTATTTTTATTTTTAATGTAATATTGGTAATTTTCTAGATAAACTATTACATTTTCATGGTGTTAAATCCGATAACATGAACTTAAATGCTTCTGTATAAATGGGCACAGAGAAAGTTCCTTTCTTAATCGCTTAAGGTGTATTAAAAGTTATGGTGAAATACACATGATAACATAGGATGAACCTGATGTCATAAATAAACAAGATTAACGAATTTGTTCGAGGAATCAGAGGCATCAGAAAAAGTTATAAGCGACATTGCTGTATTTGTTGAACGTGACAAAAATATATTTCTACGCTTCCTATTTTTTAAACTTATACTTTAATATTCGCATTTAATTAGGAAAATATTTGTGTAAATAAGTTAAAATCTAATTCTGATATTCTTAGTTGTACTTTTCTGTTTTTCTTAACATTTTAATTTTTAACAAACACGTGATATCGGTCAGAAATATGGATATAAAGTAAGTTGCTTTAAATGAGCACGAAATACACGTCTTTATTTCGTGAGAATAAACTTTTATTTTAAGTAATAAGAAATATGCACATAAGGGAATACAAGAAAACAATATACAATAAATGGATTTCCGAGAAACGATATTATGAAGGTAAACAAGGTAATAAGCATATTAAGTTGGAAAGAAATGAAATGCATCAATTAATAAAACACGAGAAAATTTTAAATTTTCGTCCTCTCTAGTTTCTATTTATTGTGTAATTAAACTAATTTTTAAAGTTCTTGAACTAACAGCGTTTTATAATATTCACATATTTTACTAAGAAAAATGCCAAATTCTTAAATAGCTGGTTATTTACTTGAGTGATTATTTACTAGGTTATTGCTGTAATTTTAAATTTCGTATATCACTCACACTGTTTTCATTATGCAAACAGGTGTTTCATTTCACATCTCCTGAAATATTCCAAAAATTATCATAAAATTTCATATAAAATTCTCAAGTTACATAAATTTGAAGTTTATTCACATTTCAAAATATGATCTGAATTAATATCACAGTGCACGGACAATGTTAAATGCATAAGGTAAGATGACGGATAGTCATGATCAAACTGAAAATTCTAAGTGCTACATTATTCTGGATGCTAACTGTTTAGTTATATATATATATAAAACATAAAAAAGACGTTATATATATAACTAAGCATATGATAATTTAATAAAAGTTTATTATTTTGAAGTATTATAAATGCATTTTATGTCATTCCTAAAGTTATCACGTGTTTCGATATATACAAGATGCCTCATAAGACTGAAACCATAAAAGTTATGTTGATGATTATTTATTAAAGATATGGCATAGCTCTGAGCAAGGAAGAACGAATTCGAGTTATTTTGATGGCGAGGATCTGCAATCAGAAAGAAATCCAGACTGCTGCAATAGGATGAATCCAGACCGCTGTGCATGATTGGTGAGAAGTCTGGATGCAGCCTATTAAACTCGGCTCGGTTTTCACGAGACAAAACATTTACTTAATTTCTGTGAATATTCACAAAATTAATTAATAAATACAAAAATTTATTAAATTATTTTTCATTTTTGCTTTATTAAATATTATTTGTTGTTTATTTGAAGCACAAGACATTGACAACAAATTTCACGTGGTTTAATCTACTTTCTACCAGTAATAATTATTAACCAGCAAATATTATTAAATACAACAATTTATAATTAATTTAAATATATTGAATTAAATATTAATGAATTATTTATTAACGTTGCTGTAATTAAATCCATTTTATGACACTGTTTATCTAATGTATTTAATAAGATTAAAATTATTTAATTTTAATCTCAGAATTATTATTAAAATAAATTTACATTTTGTAAATTGTTAATTTGGTTTATAAGTTAAAATTAAAGTAGAAATATAATAATATTCATTTATCTAAAATTAAGAAAATTAACGTTGAAGTGAATGATGCGGTGGATAACTAACGCATCCTCTTACAATATAGTATATAAAAAATTTATCAAACTATTAAGAGTATAATAAAAATGTTAATGATTTTCCCTTAAAGTTAAAATTCCTGAACTAAAACCTAAACTTTATCACGTTAAATTCATTCGTGAAATTGCTAATATTTTAGAATTGCAGCGTTGTAAATGCATTAATAGCAGAATTTGGCAATAAAATTATAAATAAGTTTGAAAAATGTAGTTGTTCAGCCATTTATATGAAAATTTACACTTAATTTTACATTATTTAAAATAAACTAGACGTTGTGTATCGTAAAAACGTACATCAGTTCAAGTAAATGTGGTGGAAATATTAACTTACCTGGTACTAAAGATGTATATAATGTATAATCTTTTATCATTTTAAAATTTTATGAGAAAAATTTACTTGAATTAATTCTTAATTTTTTGAAGTGTCTAGATATAATGATAAAATAATATGTAAACCTTTTTTATTTTGCTAGATATTAGATATTATAATATTTTAGAACAGCAGTGGCCAACAGGCATCCTCCACAATAGACAACAATTACATAGTTTATAGCATATATTTAAAAAAAAAAAATTTTAATAAACACCCATTGTCACTTTCCCATAATATGTGGCCAATCTTATAGAAGAGAAAATCGTTCCACCTTCTGCGACCTCCTCCGATATCTCGGAATTCTTCTGAACTTTTATTGAGATAGATGCACTCGCATTTCGACGAGGAGATACTACTGTTATCTTCCTACAAAAATTGCACTTCATATTGCTTCTTGCTCTGTTCTCTTCTCGCTTTCCACCAATTTAACTTAAGTGGTCCAACCAATCAAGAGTCAGGAAGCTTACAAATTGATGTTAAGTGCCTGTTGTATGAAAACTATAAAGGTGCGGCCCTGGCCGCTTCAAATGTTTTTGTCTTGAGGCCAACATCTTAGTACTCATGAATCCAAAAAGAAGTTGGCCATTGCTGTTTTAGAACGTTAAATTCTGAATTTCTGATGTAAAATCTTAAATAAATATAAGAGAAAACTTAAATTATCTTATGAATTTTTAAATTACTAAAAAATATTCAAAGACGAGCTTGTTTGCTTGCTGTGTAAATGCAAAGAAATGCTTGGAAATTTATGTTGGGATCTGAACTCACCTCTTACGTCAAAACTACAAAGAAATATATATTAGAAATATTTAACTTTTCTACTAATGAAATTCTTAACTTTACCTTAGGAACAATTAATTTTAATCGTGTCATTCTTCCGTGCAATAAATGAATATCTGATTTTGTTACTCATTTATGAAATGAAAAATTAATAAATTTTCTAAAATTAATTTGTCAGAGACGTTCTAGTAAAGATTGTTAGTAAAATTACCTTAGATTTAATATAATTATCAAAGATTTTAAAGAAATATTTTATAAAACTGCATGCAATGCGAAGAATTTTCCACGATTTTTAAAGGATTAAACCAAATTCTAATGTAGCGTTTAGTTAGAAAATTAATTAATAAATATTTTAAAAGCAAGAATAACAATTTCGTTAAATTTAAATATTACAAAAGATTTAATATAAAATTTAATACATACGACTTGTTCAGATACATCCACCATCGGACGAGTGGATGTATCTGAACAACGAGTAATTCAATCCAATTATTTTAGATACTATTTAGAGGACGTTTACTCCATTTTGACTTTAGAAGACGTCCTCCCTCTATTTAAACATTCTCACATCCCTTTTTTTTCAGAACAATTTATAGTCACTTGGTAATTTTACACGTGATAAGTTTACTCTGGTTTCCCCATTACTGAGACACTCTTCAACCATCCTATTTTTTTCTTTACACCCATTCTATAAAATGGCTTCTTTTATCACACTCAACAGTTTTGGTGTGGTGGAGTACTTTTGTACTGAACGTCGTTTACAGAAGCGCTACTTAGGAACAAGTGGGGTGTGTTTATGTCATGTTTAGTAGCGAATTTCATTTACGTTACGAAGGTAGCCTCCCGGGTAGCTATAACTGATGAAAGATAGCTATTCCAACATAGCAAGTGAAGCATGTTTTATTTATGCATAGGAAGGAAGGGACGCATTACAGTATTAGCAACTAAGAACAGATATATGCAAATAAAAACTTTATAAACGAATTTAATTTACTTTGTTGTATGCTTTAAAGTTTGCGGAAACGAGAGGAGTGGCAGTTGAGATTAAAAACGTCTCCATACTGTAGTGAGTCTTGAGTTTATTTGCATAACTTAAAAAGAATTGCTCCATAGATTTAGCACACATTTTTACAGCTAATTGGGTTGTAGAACAGTTTAAGCAATTAGAATATTTTTCACTTCAGTTTTTTGTTCAGTATTTTATAAATAGTTATAATAAACTGAAATTTTTCGGGAGACCTCAGAAGATAAACTATCCACACAAAAGAGATATACTGAAAAAAGTTCAAGAGAATTCTACATAGAATTAGTCTACCACTGCTTCATTAAACCGATTATGATATACAAGTATCAACTCAAACTGTAAGAAATGTAATGAAAAAAGAGACCCTTTATTAGCCTAGTTGACAGAAAGAAACGCCTTCAGTTTGCAAAGTAGTATGCGAATAAGCCTTTGACCATCTGTAAATCTGCACTTTTTCATGATGAATCAAAATACAATCTATATCTTTCAGATAGGCGATTCATAGTTTGCAGAAAACTAAATCAATATACGCAAGCTAAAAATGAGTGTAGAATTGTAAAATAAATTAATGGAAATTTGATGGGTAGAGCATTTATAAGTTGTTCAGGAGTATGTAATCTGAAATTTATTAAAGATAAAATGGATAAGCGAGATCGAACCGTCAAGCGGAATATCCCTTTCAATTGAAAGGGGATGCCAAGAAAGAACCATAACGTTTGTAGAAATATAAGTACATTGTCGCCGTTTTTAAGCTTGCCCTAGGCGCCAAAATTATTCGGAACTGCATTAGTATAGTATATACACTTAAACATTTTGAAAAAATGACCATGACATAGCATGACATTTATGAAGATCGAAACTACATTAATCGATAAATATTAATTTCAGCTGATTATTAGGCGCATTTACAGTGAAATCATTCGCATATCCGTATCGCCAAATCAACATTAACATCTTATAGCTTCTTTTCAAAAAAATATATAGCTATATAGTTAAGACATTACGTAAAGTTGCTAGAGACAACCTCACCTGATGTTTCTCGTAGATGAAATTAGTAATAGCTTTCAGCGTTATACGCCCATTTTCTACAATCTTCCTTTAAATATCCTTGACTATTGTAAATGTTATCTTTTTAAAGTGTTGAATTGGTGCTATAGACCAAGGGTGGCCAACAAGTCGATCGCGAAGCCAACGCGTGAACGTAACGCGCAAACGCAACAGTATGCATGCAGTTATGACTCGACTCAGAAAAACACAGCTATTTAGCTTGAATATTTGGTACTGTCATACGTCAACCGAAAAAAAATCCTAGTATGTAGCGAATATATTTATTCTTGTTTCGGAATTACATACGTGTGTGAATCGGCACTTTCATACTTAACTTTAACGAAGACGAAACAAAATTCTGTCCTGACTAATTCTTATACTGAAGGCTCATTATTATTACCTTTGTCAGGATATACACCTAATTATGATTCCTTGGTTAGAGACATGTAAACTCAGTCCTCCCATTAGTGGCAAGGTAATAAAATAAATTCTAAATCTGTCATTATCTGTAGCTAATTTGAATTAATAAATATTGTCAATAATTATTCATGTTGTTTTAATTCCCCTGGACGTGAGTTTTTTTGGCCCGTTAAATAATTATGTTGTTTTTTACGTAGATAAATATACAAGGTGTTTCAGTACGAAGTACACTCTCTCGAGCTATTGATAGATTAACAAAAACTAAGTAAAACACTCTTATACCATTCTTCCATAATAAATTTTCCTGGCCCAAAAGTAATCGCGAAAGTGAAATCTTAAAACTAAATTATCAGTCATAATGTGCATTTTATAACAACTTTTTCATATTTACAAACAAATAGTACCAATTGATACATTGATACATTGCAATTGATACAAAAATTAAATTATATTTTAAGTTACTAAAAATCTATTTTGAAAAAGTGTCGAAAAATAGACTTTTTAGGTACCACCTGTACGAAATGAACTTGTAGCTGCAAATATCAAAAGTTAGGTCTGGAAATTTATTTTCTTTATGAGCCTATATCTCGAAAACTTAATAAGTGATTTTAAAAATAAAAAATAATAATTTTTGAACATATATTTTGCTTATCTACCCATAGCTTGCGGGAGTGTACTTCGTACTGAAATACAGTGTATAGACATAGTATGTATTTAACATCTTCCCCTCACCATTTAGACTATGCCTATGACAACAAGTGGATCACGACACATTTTTTAGATAAAAAGTAGATCTTATGTACACAGAAGTTGGCCACCTCTGCTATAGACCTCTTGTCAAGTATCCCAGTGTTCCTATATTTTGCAACTACGTGTCAAGCTGTATTGTAATTTAATGAGAGCTGTTGGCTAGCTCCTTTAATATTTAGTCCGTCTTCATCAAAAGGTGTCCTTTCTCATTACTTATTTTATCGTACATTACATACAGAGAATCAGTCGGTCCGTTACGTTCCAATGCTGGCGAGAAATGCAAATGAAATCTTTTGACCGTATATTAATAAACGCGAAAACGCATGAAATATTTTATTAGGTAAATGAAATACGTTGATATTTAAAATGAATTTAATGTATATGAAAATTGTTACCGAAGATATTGTAAATTATTTTTATGTAAATTTTAAAAACGCGGTATGTAAATGAACTTGATGCTTTTGCAGTGAAAATAAGTTGAAAGTGTTTGATTTCTATTGATAAGTCATGAAATTGAATTAAATCCCATCGAACATCTAAGGGAAGAAATAGGTCATGAACTTAAAAAATATGACACTCGATGCAAATAAAAACTAAAAGCTGTTTTATTGGATGTTTGGAGTAAAATTATTCCAGAAACATCAAAATAAACCTTGTTGTAGTTATGTCATAACGCTTCAGACAGGCCAGTACTGAACACTGGCAAAGGCACACTAATCATCAAACAAACCTAACTTTTATTCTGATAGGCATTTACGGCAATGTTTTGGCATAATATTTTATTCTTTCTCAATTTGTGTTTACAATTGAATACTGTAATTATTTTTTAAACAGTGTAGGAAGCTGTTATACACGTCTAAATTTAATAAAATACAAAACGAAAAATTCTTTGAGATTTTATTCTATTGAAATATGCAGTTATTTATTGCCTGCAGTACGGAAATTTATTTTACCACTCGATATATCTTTCTTCTATTTGATTTTCAGCAGACAATAGAAGAATATTTTATTCTCAATGTCTGTGATGATATCTCCACTTCCGTTATTTTAACTCAGGCATCTGGTCTTTTATAACAAAATGTATAATTTATAATTTTCTACAACTTCTATGTTTTAGATTTATTTATTTATAATAATATATAATCGTATATTATTTTAGTTATTGGTCATTGATCACTTTAAGTAGGCCATTCAAAATATTAACTGAAAAGTTTAATAAATTTATGGCTTTGTAATATATAAAATAAAACAATGGCTCATTTTATAACTTGGAAAATACAGAATTGCAACTATTAATAAATAAATATATATAATAAAAATTATTTGGTGTCAACTAAATATGACTTTTGAATTTAATAAATTGTACTATAAATCACAATTAAAGCAGCTAAAAGTAATTTAATAAATCATTTCATGGCATTCTAAAATTGTGTTAAGTAAACGAATCTGAAAAGAAAATTAATTAAAATAATATAAATTTATTGTATTGCAATGTTAAATCTTTGAGAATATATAGATAATTTTATTCAAATTTGAGATATTTTGAATATTTTTATTAAAAATAAATTCACGCGCATAAATGCAAATAATCCGTGTAATATGCAAATCTTATAATAAAATTTTACTTTCAATTATAATGACTTAAATTTTTAAAAGTTATTTTAAAAGTTTACAATATATTGTATAAATTATTAATAATTATGTGTTAAAAATTGTTTTAACATATTTTTAAAATCCTTAAAATCCTTAATTATAATGTAACATGAAAATTAACTGTATAAAATTTAATAAGTTATTTTTAATTTACTAAATTTTAACTATAAATTTAATTTTAAACAGTATATTTATTAGATTTTTTAAAAAAATAAAAAATATTTACTTCGAAAATGTAAGAAATCTACCGTTTATCAAAGAAAATCTCTCGTATCAAATGAAAAAGAATAGTGTTTTACGTCTTTTTTGTTTATTTTTATTTATTTATTTTTTAAAAAAGATTCTAAAACAAAAAAGATGAGGGGTATTTTTATAGTCCAGTGAAGACTTTCATTCCTCTAGAATCTAATTTTCTCAGTTCATTGATTTAATCTTTCTACTTTTTTGGAATGAAAATAAATAATTATTTTGCTTAAAATACATACCCGTAAGTAAATTTGAAACCTCAAACTTTTTTAAAAAAAATTGTATTATCGTGTCATTTGAAGCATAAATAGCATTAAAATGTATTCAAGAGAAAAATTCGTAAATAATATCCAAATACGTATTTTGGATATAATTTACGATTAACTGCCCGGATTGCTGATGCTGTAAGAAGTTAAAATTATTTATGTAACAAGTTTGTGAAATTCTAAGAAAAATAATGTAACTCTGAACTTACTATAAATATTAGTAGTCCATTTCGGAACTTATTCGTGAAATATTTTAATAATTTCTCTCATTATATAATAACAAAGATTATTTTGAACTATAGCTAAAGTTGATTCGCTGCAAAAATGACAAGCATAATAAATTGTCACTATCATAAAAATTAGCGCACCAAGAAGGAGTTGTCAAAATCGAACGAAATTTTACATGTGTGAGCGTAACGGTGATATAAGTAGGTAATTACAAAATGAAAACAAAAGGATCATTTATTGCATGAAAAACTACAAATGAAAGGAGATTCTAGTACGTTGTTGGGCCAACTCTAGGGTAAATATACGTGTGATACGGGCGGGCATGGAGACGTACAGGTGACATATGCTGTCCTGCAGCATCTCAGTCCACAGCTGCTGCAAGAAGTCCTCTAGTTCGGTCAAACTCCTGGTTTGGCGTCCAACTTGGCGTCCCAGGTGATCCCAGACATGTTCGATTGGTGACAAATCAGGGGACCGAACAGGTTAGGGAAATATGGCAATGTGGAGGATGCAGTTCTGTGACACCCTTACTGTATGTGGTCGCGATTTGTCCTGTTGGAAAATAGCTGTTGGGAGCCCTGACATGAGAGGCAACACATGTGACTGCAGGATGGCACCCCAGACCATCACACCAGCTGTGGGGCGGTGTGCTGTTCCAAAGCGTAGGCAGGATTGAGACGTTCACTACAGGATGAGTTTCAGAAACGAACACGGCCGTCGTCAGTGCCAAAACTGAATCTAGATGAGTCGCTGTGGACGACCCGGTTCCATTCTGTTGCAGTCCAATCCTGTCAGGGGTGACACCACCCCAAATGGAGGCGACGATGGGTGCTGTCAATCACACATAGTAGCCGTCGCGATACCAAATGTTCCTTACTCAAGCGCCTCAAAACGATACGGACAGATACAGAAGCCTATAATAATGGCGCCACCTGTGTCCGGATGGCGGACAACGATACGATCTTCTGTGTACATGCTCGTTGGGGAGCAGGCGGTTTGCTCAGTTACTGGTCTGCCGAGGGCGGCCTGAGTGTGTGCGAGCTCTCTCTCCACCACTAGTCCTAACACCTCCTTACAATGTTGTCGGAACGGTCTAGGTGTCGGCTAGGTGTAGGCTATTCGGTGAGATGACCATCCAGCTTCTCTCAATCCAATGATCCCCTCTCAAACTCGGTTCGCTGTTTATAGGGTCTTCGAATGCGACGTAAAGGCATCTCTAGTGATACAGCCAGTGGTGATATTCGAAATAGTTAACAAAGGGTTCGCTAGCAGAAAATTTTTCCCTGACAATCACCGACAAACGAAATGGAAGTTTGGCTAGAAATAAATACAATACCTTTTCTTTTCTTGCGATATATCTAATAATCAGTGGCGTATTTGAAACGTAACGAGCCCTGGGCGAAGACCAGGTAACAATAGTATATTAGTGCTGTCGACCTTTTTTTTCTTTTTTTTTTAGGCAGAGAAATTTTTCACCCCGAATGGCACTGCTGATAATAGGCAGATGTCATCATCTCTCGAAATACGATATCCTTTTTCTTTCGCTGTCCATAGCCCGACACGTGTTCCACAGCCATCTTGTATTTTTTCGCGCGCGTGGGATTGTGGGATCTCTCTTATGACTGGATCTAGTTTCAAGAACTCTCTTGAATCGATCGCGATTAAACCTCGTTTCAATCGAGAGAGATCGCAGCAAGACATAGTCCCCGACCTTGCTCACAATCTAGATTGAAATGCTCGGTGCGAACGGGGTATAAGGCTCTAGTTTAGTAGTATTACAGAGTATAATACGTATATTTTAATATATATTTAAAAAAAAAAACAAAACCACTGAGAAATGTTCCGTGTGTTTAACAAGCTTCGGAAAACTGAAAATTTTAACAACGGGTTCGGCCGAACCTGTGCGAACCCGCTGAATATCACCACTGGATACAGCGTCCTTCTGCAGCAGGAAAACTACAGACGCGCTTTTCTACAGGCCAAGGGGGACTCACTTGACTCTACTGGCATTACGCAATGAGCCATCATACTATAACTCTACTATCATATCTGCTTGAGACTTATATGCATGCCAAGTTTCGCAGCGATACAACTCCTTGGTGCGCTAATTTTTATGGCAATGAGTGTATACATTATGTATAGATAATATTAATACGATCTGTGCAAATATTAAAGATTTAAGTGTATATTATTTATGTATATAGTTTATGAAGTATATATATGACATGAATAAAGAAAATAAATCATTCCCTTATGACATTCTCTATTCAGAAAATTGAACCTGATGAACAAAATCAATCATATTGTATTATAATGTACTGATTATATTAGTTTGTATGATTCTACTGCATGATTTATATTTTTTTTACCATCAGTGGCTGAGTAGCTAAAACCGTAGAAACTAGTACTCTAATTAATCACGGATTGGCGCCTCATAATGGACTGTCAATGTGAAGTTTTCTGGATTTTCTTCACGTGTTTAACATCTAAACAGGAGCTAGTTTTCCATAGCAGGCCCCCCGGTAGGTATCTTTTCTTAGCAAATCGACTAACTGGTAATTATTCGTTGCCTTATTCCATCAATCCAATCTTTTCATTTCAATAATCACTAAATTTAAAGAACAAATATCAAACCTGTACAATTCATTTATTTTAAAAATAATTCATAAAATTAAAAATTTATGAATAATTTTTAAATAAATGAATTGTAATTTAGTGATAATTAATATTTTTGTAGTTTTTATTGAAAGATAATGAATTCACATTTTATGAAAAAATATAAAAATACTACAAAAGTATTTGATATTACAAAAGGTTGAGTTGTTATAATAAGTAAAGCATCGATTATCCGAATACCGATCAACCAAAACATTGGTTAACCGAAAGCGTTTCAGTCGGCAAATTCAAATTTCCGCTAGTGCTGTGGCGCTGCAATATTTGGCTATATCTTGTGCTATTCCAATATTATTTTTGTTGGTGTGCGATTTTTTAGCTGGCAGCACGGCGGGATCATGAGAGTATTTAAGGACGGCGCAGTATTTGACGAGGCAGCCCCACCAGTAGGCGAGTGGTCTCCGTTGCCGCTCATAGCGGTGGTGACCGGACCCTAAACACTGGAAAGTTCGGTCGGGGTTCGCGCCGCGACTCGGACAGGCTGGCTGCTAGGAGTTTTCCGGGTTTTCTCCTAGCCAATAACGACTGAATAGGAGGCCAGTTCCCCATAAAAGTCCTCCCGGAAGGCACGGTTTCCCGCGCGATACGTTAAGGCCGTGAGATAAACGGCCTGCTCTTCGGTCGCATAGCGATCATCACGACACTCATCGAAGAAAAAAGCTATATATATAGGGCTATAATCTCCATATGAACCAACATCATACAAAGACAAAGACAATGACTGAGGCTTTCTTTCTCATCGTGAGTCACCACTCACGATGGGGAAAAAAAGCCTCATTCAAACTTACAAAGGATAATCAACTTCCAAATTCTAAAACATTACGTTAATAATGAGATAAAATTAAAGTTTAAAAAGTAAAACAAACCAAACTTTGCAGAGAGAAACACTTTAATTATTTTGACATGTCCCATAAATGCATTATGCCAGTAATGTTGGCCTCTTCAATAGGGTTATTTTGTACACAGCTCAAATTCCAACAATTATCCATCATGGGATTCCATTATAAGTTACCAATCATATATCCGACAAAAGTTTCCCAGTATGCTGCTGTTAACATGCTCGTATTTAAATTAACAGTATTATTTTGCATAATTATAGCAAAGTGTTCTTTAAATTTTCTTTTTACAATATTTTTCTCTTTATAAACAATTTTTACATTATTATCATTAATCTGACAGTTATTAATACAACAATGTTGGAAAATAGAAGTATTAACCTTCAATCTTATAGCTGCTAGATGTTCCGACAGTCTGATCTTCAGTTTCCGTTTCGTTTCTCCAATATAGAAGCTTCTTCTTCTAACGGATCCTTTTTAATATCTTCTATTCTCATAAGTTCAGACAACCTATTATTTTGAGTTGGATTAATTAAAGATTGGTTAAGGATATCGTTATACTTTTCAAATATACCTTTTATATAAAGAAATGATACGTATTTTTTGATTTCTTGGTTTTCTTTCACCTTATATCTATTTAATATGAAATGATTATACCAGTTATTTAATATTTTCTTTGGACATCCATTTAGGATATATTTCTTATGCGTTGTTTTAATTTCCTGAACTCTTATTTCCGGTTTTGATGTTCTGGAAAATATCTTTCTTATTTATATTAAATATATATTACGTTTTTGATTGATAGGGCAATACGATTTTAAAGTTAATAACTTTTTAGCATTACATGATTTTCGAATTTACAGTACACAAGATGATCTATGAATCTTGTCATTGTTATATCTAAATAATTTATTTTATTATAATTTTCAGTTTCCTGGGTAAATTTAATATTTAAATTAATATCATTGACTTATTTCAATATTTGAACATGTGGTGTTATTATACTATTATATACGATTAATATGCCATCAACCTACCTTGCATAAAATATATCACCCTTTAAGTTCAAACTTAAAGGGCATTATATTTGATAATCTGATATTACGGCTTAATAAAAGCCGTAATATCAGATTAACTCTATGTCTCTATTCATAAATAAAAAAACTGTTCTAATAAATGTTGAATGCACTTACAGTATAAATAACAAATTAAAATAAGAAACCATGAAACAAATATGCATTATTTTTATTATCCTGTGTGTACAACTTCTGTGGATAAATTTTCATAAATTCTAAAGATCTATTCCGCCCCATCTAATCTGATTCAAATCACACCATATGCACTGCTATACGAAGAAAAGCATTTTTAGTTATTTACTACCGTCACATTAGACCTATCATAGCGTAACATCGTCAAAAATCCCTCTACTTTTGCTTAATAACCTATCTGTATTTTTATTTATAATCATAAGTGTAATATTTCAGTTTATTGTTAGTGACGATGATAACTTACGAAATATTCACGTGTTCTCGTCGCTCATTCGCAGACACAAAAATATTTTTTCGACGAAATCGAAACGAGTTTCCTCAAATTTTTTCTTTCTTAACTTCTAGTCTTCAACGACCAGTAATACACAGGTACAAAACACCAAACTAAAATCTTTAGAATATGACGCTAAAAGCTTAGCATGATCCATTTCACCCCTTGACCAACTTCATCTCAACTTACCTTATATCTTAATTTAGAGGTATATAATAAATCTTTCAATTTATATATTATATGGGCACTCTAAGTTATATAACATGATTTCAAATTTACGTTCATGCTTCATTTACATTTTTAAATAAGTGATATGGAAATGTTCGGTAAGAAATGTGTTCACACTACTGCATAGCCTACATATAATCAATTATTTGCCTTAACTCTAAATATTACAAATTTCCTTAGAATTTGAGATAAATGTATGTACACACTTTTCTAAACCACTCTGTACACGGAATATAAACATAAAATTACAAAGTACATTTATTGAGGAATGTAATTATAAAATTTAAAATAGTACTAATCAGGAAATTTAATTACACATTTCCTTTGTCGTTTAAAAAATTTATATTAATTTCTTAAAAAAAAAGTTATATATAAATTATTAAGTATGTATTCAATTAATCAAATTAATTAACATTTTGAAACCTCTTTTAACAATAGAACATGTAACAGAGTTTATGTTCTCAGAAAATAAGCGATTAAACTCATAATTCATTTCAATGAAAGAAAATTAATAATTATTAATTTTCTTTAAAGTTTAATTGATAAAAACAATGACAATCAATGACAACCTATTGTTTCGTATTTAATGGTATTATTATTTACTTTTTATTTATTCTTGAAATATATACCACTAAAATTTTCTATTCTAAAAATTGTCATTTATTATTTTAATCTAGTAACCTTGAATACAATTTTTATCATTAAACATCTCTTCTCATTAAATTAACTATTTGTTCTTATCAAACAATATATCCAATCAGGTTTATTTACTGTAATAATTAAGTAATTACTTAAAATTAATTTCCTTTTAAAATTAATTAAAGGAAAAAGTATTGTACAGGTAACTTTTAAGAGTTTATAAATTTCTTAAGTAAAAAGTGTTTTTCTGAACTTTAAAACCTACATGGTAAATATTTAATTAGTTCAATTATTTAACGTAAATCTAATTTCTATATATTATAGTCATTTATTTATTTAAAATGTTAAATATTTAAATGGTTTGTTGCATTAAGTCAAAACATAAATGTAAGTTATATTGTTTGTAAAACACCGAGGAAACAATCTTTCTTGTTTTCCATTCTAACACAGAGTGAATCTTTCTTGCTCTGGTTAGTTACAAAAACGGTTTTTGATATTATGTTGAATTTACACATGTCTTTGTGGTATTTTAAGTGGGTAATCTTGAAAGAAAAGTAATTAACTGTTAATAATAATGTGATATTGGGGAGTAAATTGATTCACGTTCTACAGTTATAAATAACACTAAAGTGGGGTTCTATAAAGTTGGGACTATAAAGCCATATCACTCATAAAAAGAAAAGATTCAGATTGAAAATTTTACTATTTATTTATTTAGCGTATGGCTACACATCTAATTCAAAAAAGAACAAATCATAAATGAAAGAACACAAATCATAAATGTAAATCTAAGTTAGAAATATAGTTTAAAGCACTTTCAGTCACAATCAGGAAGTCACTCAGTTGTCCCGGAAAAGATCCTACTGGACAATCTTCCAAGATATGGTGTATAGTCTGTCTTTCAGCACCACAGTCACACTGCGGGGATGCAACTTTTCAATCTTATGGCAACTTATCAATCTTAGGACAATATTTTCGCCAGTGGAGACTTCAACTGAGTAAGACAAAAACTGAAGCTACATGCTTTCACCTTAATAACAAGCTGGCAAATGAAGAATTAAAGATTTATTTTGACAATAATTTACTGAAATATAATAAGAACCCGAAATATCTTGGTGTCACTCTGGATAGAATTTTATCCTTTAAAACACATCTGATGAATTTGGCTGCCAAGGTTAATACCAGAAACAACATCCTCCAAACGTTATGTGGAACCACATGGGGTTCTTCACCGTCCACCTTACGGATCACTGCTCTTGGCTTGGTTTTCTCTGCAGCGGAATACTGTGCACCGGTATGGATAAACAGTACTCACATTAATAAACTGGATGCCCAACTAAACACTACCCTACGTATCATAACAGGTACTCTCAAATCAACTCCTGTCCATTGGTTACCTATTCTGAGCCATATCCCTCCATCTACACTCCGAAGGGATAGCACTCTGCTCAGGGAATATAGGAAATTATTATCTAATCCACAACTCCCGATTCATCAGGATATTGATGACCTCAGCATAAACCGGCTTAAATCAAGACACCCTCCCCTATTAAGAGCTAAATCCCTGCATTTCAATAATTTCAACCTCACTGAATCTTGGAAAAGGCTCTGGGCTGATGTCTCTCCGGTGGACAGCCGACAACTTCCTTGTATCACAAAGCGACCACCTGGATTTGAGTTATCCAGAAATCTTTGGAGTGTGAAAATTTTACATTTATCTATTACAAACCGAACCCATATCTTCTAATAACCTATATCTTGTTGGATTGAATTGAATTTTCTGTTAGAATTTAAACTTTTATTGGATCTTGGCCTTTTGGTCTAAACATTGGGGTTTTATCGTTCTTAAGTCATTGTGTATTTAGAGAGCCACTATGGTCAGTATTAGTGAAAAGTAAGAAACGGTACTGTGTTATGTTTGTAATAAAATTTATCTATAAATGTGTAATACAGGTAAATATTATCTCAGTGAAATGTACTGTACATTTACAGAATAGACTACATTGCAGTTATATTCTTTTCTGAAGGTTATTCCTATATAGAAAAGAATTGAAAAAAGTAACAAAAATAAAAATTTCCTGTTATGTTGAAGCAATTTTCTTATTTTTTATTATTTTAAAATGTTTATATTAATATATTTATATTATTATTTACAAAATTTTAAACCTGTTATAAATATTTCACATTCACTGTTAAGCACGATAACTCTGTTTTCAATTACAGGAAATGTTATTACTGTGATTTTAGGAGATTAAGTGCACATTTCTGATTCTTTTTCATCGGAAGAAGTAATTTAAAATTATTATTTCAGTAGAATTTTTCTATTGTTTGATATTGTCAACATCGTTCAATATTTTATAATTGTGTTTTAATACTATTGTTCACTAGACAATACAATCTACCTAGAGCTTAGTGTAACTACAATTTAAATATATATATAAAGAGTATTAACACAGTTTAATTTTTTATATATTTAAATTGAAACTAAAACTTTAATTTTATTATATTTGACCATTTAATCACGGTAAAAATAAAAGGATAAAAAAAAACCAATTATTTGTCATAGATAGCCATTTAGCTGAGGCCCTGGACTCAAAGGGGCTCTCAAAAAGTAGTATTTTATGTAGAAAACATAAAAGTAAACTTTATATAAAATTTACATTATTTGTTTTACTGATTTTATGTGTATATTTTTATGCCTTTCAAACAGTTGTGGCCTACGACTAGGATCATTTCAGAATCTATTTCACTTATTTCATAGGCCGTAATAGTCACGTAATATATGTTGTGTAATACAATTTTAAACTTCACTTTTAAATTTTTGAAATATTGATTTGATTATATTTCATTAAAATAAATAAAATATTGGGTAAAATGTATTACTGTATTACAAGATTCATATCCAACTTTCATATCTATGGATGTATACATAAAAAATACGCAGTAAACAGCATTTAAAAGCGTAATTCTCAAAGTTTTTATAAATCACTGTTTAATTTTAATTTATTTTCGGCACATTTAATTAATTAATATAAAAAACGAAGCGTAATTTATAAAATAAACGTATAAAATTGACTTTAAAGTCATCCCTTTTTAGATATAAATTCATAATTAGACTGTACTATTTAAATGTACAGTACTTAAACGTGTTAAAAATTTCGAATATTTATAAAGTATTTAAAATTTTAATTATTTATTGCGTGATACAGGCCTACACAAATAAATAATTTAAACTTATTTTAGGATAATTCAATATATTTAAAATAATGGTAATATTATGTTTTTACTTTCGATATCTTCAGAAAAAAATGTAATGAGATTTTTAATTAATAATCTTATAAATAAAATATATTTTTAACCAGAAAAATGAAGTTGAATTATGTTATTTGTTTATTTTATTTAGAAATTTACATTTAATTGAATTTCTTAATTAAAATCCAATATAGATAATTAATCTCCTTTTATTATGAGGAAAAGTTTTAATGAAATTTTAAAATAATTTTTGTTTTGTTAATTAAAATTTAAATATAAATTAATATTACAATTAATTTCAATTTAATTCTGTTATCTTCTGATTACATTTTACAATTTAATATACAGTAATTCCTTTTTACAAATTCAATTTAATATACAGTAATTCCTTTTTACAAATTCAATTGAACTGATTTACATAACATTAATTTGTTTTCAATTTCTTGATATTTGCAACTTACAATAAAAAAATTTAAAAAATATATTTTTAAATAAAATTTTAAAAATTTAAAATAACTTATTTCGAGATATTTTATAAAATTTTTATGATTATTTTCAAATTGCGTTATTTTTACTCATGACTTTAAGTGGTGAACAATCCACAAGCGGGTCAACTGTGATAAAAGGCTTGAAAAATCAAGCCTTTCATCACAGTTGACCTGCTTGTGAATTGTGCTTGTATTGTGGTTGTCGTCTTTTACTTTTGAGTGACATTACTAGGTCGCTGATTGGCTTAATAAATTTTTAACCGATCAATAACTTGCTTGTGTAGTAGTATTATCCCAGATCTTGTGCTATGGCCCTTCTAATCCAATCATGGGGAAGCTAGAGTTATTTGGAAGCGGGCCTTATATTCATCGTCAATTTCATGTGCATTCGCATAGGGCCCTGTGCTTAGAGGGACTTGCGGGTTAGAGGTACAGTACTCTGCGCTTGGATAAGTCTCTGTTCATGATGTCTTAAAAATACCCATATTTATATTTTGACCGAGCCCTAGAAAAAATGAATCATTATTATTCACATTTATAGGTCTAAAAACATATGTTACAAATTATTCGTTCCATTACATTTCTTGTATACTGTATTAATAAATAAATACCTTTAGATATTGAAATATCTTATTTAAAAAATATACTGCAACTTTTTAACGTTATTTTATACTTTTTTTAAAAATATAAAATAACATTTCTGGGCCTCGAGAAGATAATTACCAATAGCTTTTATTGACCTCTGAGAGGCCCTAGATATAAGTACGGAATTTTGTCATCATTTTTAATGGCTTCAAGTATGAAGATCATTCTTTTATCATTATTTCTCTCAACTTAATTTCTACCGTATCTCCAACACTTATTTTACGATGTTCTTCCGATTCCTTGACACTTCATTATACAGAATGTACTGTACATAAATAATTACTCTGATTACAATCTGTTACAGAAGTTTCATTAGTATTTGCAAAATTTGGTAAAATTTTGTGCAAATTCTAATAAAAATAATAATTTGCTAATCGTAATTTTTATTTCCTCAGATACTCAGAAAACCAGTAAGTTCTTTGAAATAAATTGTGTTCGTTATCCTTGACCGAATATCGAGAAAATCCTTCTCTGATAAAAATACTTTCTAGGACTTTCCCAGTATTCTTTATTTGTTTTTGTCCCTAATAATTGCTACCATAACCTTTAAGTCTTCAGATTTACATAAATTTACTCATAAAATGCAGGAATTTTAACTATTTTAATAATATTATTTTCTGTACCTCTTCAACATATAAAGATTTTTTGTCTAATTTCGATGAAAATTTGATTATTAAGAAGAAAAATATTTATCTCAAAGAATTTCAGAAAACTTAAAAAATAGTTTTATATATATATATATATTTACTTAGTATCTAGAATTGACAATGAAGAAATATCAATTTCTAAAACCTATTTTATTAATGTATATTGAAAAAGCTATAAAAACATAAAAAAATTAATGTTGAGAGTGGGGGTGATTTTTGAAAAATTTTTCGAAACAAATACATTTATTTTTTGGTGAACTGAAAATTTGTACGAGTAAAAGTATTTCCTAACTTAGAAGCTTCTTGAGATACATTATGTTCCCATCCCTTAATATCTCACGAACGAATGGATCAATTTTCCTTGAAAATTTTAGAAACATTTACCCAATACACATTTGAAACATTTCAAAATGGGTGAACAAAATCAGCCCCACACAAACACTAACACAGAAAGAAAACCCGCAACTTGTTTCGCATTTCTCGACATTTCAAGGTCACCTAAGCCCAAAAATATAAAAATATTGGAGGGTAATTTTTTGACCGATCGCCATACTTTCCCTTTTATATAACAGCCGGGAAAGTAAAAATCCCAACTTTGTTTTTTTCTTTTTTGCAATTGTCACGTTTCAAAGTCCCCTGTCCCAAAAATATAAACATCTTGCGGGGAAGTTCGTTTTTGGAACAATCACCATACTTTCCCTCTGTTATATAACAGAAGGGAAAGTAATAATGATATTCAAAGTTATTTTAAAAATAACTTATTTTTACCATTTCGAAGAATAGTTAATTAATATGAGAAAATGGTAGTTAATTAATAGTTAATTAATTAATATACTCAAATTCTATATTTTCATATCAGTGATCAGAGTGATTTTATACATATAGAGCTAATCCTAGTTTTATACACTTTCCGGGAGAGATTTCTGCTAGAGTTCATCGCTAATTTCTGTTAATATTATTGTTAGTATGTTCATAATAACAGATTCTGATTCTTAATAGAATAAATAACATATAATCTTCTTGACAATACTTTAATTCAGGCATTTCTTAAAACGTTTAATTTTTTATAACGTTTACATAAAATGCTATATAGTTCATCTTCGGTTTATGCCTTATTTAAATTTTTTCAACGCGGTCCACATACCGAAAAAATTTCATTTTGGTAAATCTTTGAGAGACGGTATCTTTTTCATACTTTTTATCCTAATGTGTGGAGTAGTATCATTGATAAGTTTACTAGACTCACTCTGGAACAATAATTCTGTCTACAAGACACTTTATTTTGATTAATAAATGATCTCGTAACTGCTTTATTAGTATTCCGACCTTCAATTAATCCAACTTCTGCTCTTCTATTAGAACAAATTTGCAATATTTTCTCTTGGACATTGCACTCTTTCGTTTTTATTCTTGCCATCCACAATCGCTAAGAAATTACGAATCTGTTCTTTGACAATACCTGTAATTTGTTCTTATAATGCTATATCGAAAGAACTTATTGCATTATAAGTTCTTTCGATATCGAAGCCAAAAGACTCTAGTAGAATAGCAATTTTTCTATCCGAAACTTATGAAGCTCACTTGCCAACATGTAATTGTTGAAACAGCCTATCCATTCTAGTTACTTTTCTTAATACTGACAAAATGTAATGTCTAAATTCAACATGGACGACTCGTGTCGCTTCGACCTAAAACCTCTAATAAAGTATAGTTCGAGTCTTTTTTTGTGATCTCATCATTAACGTCACAATATCGTATACACAGAGAAGTTAACCATCGTCAATGATAAATTGCAATTAATTAACTAAATTAACTATTATGACATGTTACAGCCAATAAATAAAAAGGAACGGAAAATATCAAAAGCAAGTAATTTGTGACAATTATCAAAACAATATGCTTTTTGTCGTTTGAAATTGTTATTATTCCAATAGAAAACGAAATAAAATAACATTGATTAACGAGTTTTTTTAACGGTGCTCTGATGCTGATTCATTAAGCAGACATTTTTTTTTTCACGAAATTGATATCCATTTAGTAAGGTTTTTCTGTATTTTACAAATAAATAATTCAGTAAAATAAGCCTTTAAACATTTACAAATAGATAATCCCTTCAACTGTTGATACTTTCGTTTCACTTATTGGCTGGATATGGAATCGTATTATTGTATCAAATGATATAATAATACGATACTATATCGGATGATTATTAAATAAACGAATTACATCATGATTTTTTAAAAATGTTTTCCTACCAATCACAACGTAATTACTTCTGTTACACTTTTTCCGATTCCATCCAATCAGCAAAAGGAATTTGTCCAGTTTATAAAGAATCATACCAGTATACTTAAACAATATTGAACCGAAAAATTTCATTTGGAAATTATTATTCGATTTAAATTTACTTAACTCTTAGAATATACTATATGTAACTGTATATACAGTAGATTATAAGATTATAATAAAATTATGTAAATATATATATTTAAATTTAGACAAAATATATTAATATAGTTTAAAAGCTTATAGTTAAGTCTACAATGAAGCTATTTTGCATGCAAAAAGGAGTAATTTAGAAAAATTATTATTTTAAAACTTTATTAAAGTGAAATAGGTTTTAATTAAGTAATTTTTTAATGATCATTTTTATTCAATATTTAAATCTTTATGTACTAACACTAGGAATAATCATAATTGAGCAAATATTCGTATTTTTGACAAATTAAACATGAAAAAGTGACATTTTTTAAGCAGATTAAATAATAGATGATTTTTAAACAATTCATCACGTTAAATTATCTTTATTAAATCGTAGGAAAATCAAACTTATGTCCCATGAATGAATGAATCTTATAAATTTAATTGTTTTATAAATAAAAATAAATTATTAACATAAATTAATTACGAATTTATATATATTATGTATATACATATTGCAACCACGATCGTGGACTAGCCCGAAAACTTTATCTTTTGTGTCATTTTCTTGTTTTACATAAAAGTGATATATATTCAAGTTTTCTTTGATAAATGGGAAAATTTGATTTGCTTTTATATATATTCTTATACCTTCCGGCGACAGGTAGAGATTTACATTTCTGACTGGCTCGTTTTCAGACACTAAGGAGCCTCAAAATTTAGTATTTTATGAAAAAAAAATGATATAAATGAAAATTTATTTTGACAAGTGTCGAAAAAATTGTTTCCCCCCATAAACTTTAAAGGTTTTAGCAAAGAGGAAGGTGAATATCACCCAAGCCAAGTATATAGCTCCCGAGCCAGTACGTACTGGCTCGTACGTACTCACCACCCCAGTCTGATAATGATTACACACAGAAAAGAAAACAATTGTTAATTAATTTAAAAAAAAATATGATTTGCAATATTTTTAAAAGTGGATATAAATGCTATTTTAGAAAAGTACGTTTGTACTTTTTGTTTATATTTTAATCCCTTTCCCCCTTGTGAGTTCTAACTCCGAGATCCACAAGGGAATCTGCTGCGTGATGAGGAACGAGACTGACCCTCTAAAAATTCTGAGTAGTTTCTTGCCAGGATTAAATCCAGGGTTAGCCAAAGAGGTTCATCTGGTCGTCACAACATATCTGTACTTGTACTTTTTAAACAGGATTGTTCAGAAGTCAGTTTGCTTATTTGGTTACTGCAACACTACACGTGGGGATGCCTCCCAGGAGGACTTTCTGTAAGAAACTGGACCCTACGTATGTGATAAACATACGAAGAAAACCCCGAAAAGTTCGCTTGCCATAAATGAAATGATAACTCACGACTAGACTATCAGCACTTAGTGGCTTTATTTACCCGGCCACTGATAAGCAATTAAAAGTCAGTGTTTTATTTAGTTTGGTGCAATTACACTTGTGAATATCAACTTTAAAATTAATTAGAACTGAATAGAATATAACTAAAAAAAATTTTTGTATAAATTGTTTTCAGTGGAAAAATTAACAATTCCTTGTAAGAATACATTTTAAAATATTTTTCTACTGATAAAATCTATAAAAATGTGATTAATATATTGTTTATATTTGAAAAATATTTTCATTTGTAATTTTTACAAAAAAAATTCAATTAATTGTAGAAATAGTCACGTCTATACGTTATTTATTGAAATACGAGTGTATTATATTACTTTATAAACAGGTTATTAAATAGAAAATTACTTAATATAACTATTTAAAATAAATTTTTTAGAAATTTATTAGAAAAATTCCCGAAAAATGATTAAAATTAAAATTTAAGGTAGTAAATTTTTAGATGTTTTAAATGTTAAAAATTCAAATTAGTTACGAAATTTATGTAATTTATTTATTATTTTTTAATTTGTTGCATAATAAAATTTAGAAAAATAAGTTATATAAAATGCGAAGCTGATTTGCATTTTTAATGTATTTTTTTTATATTTTTTCCTTCTAAAATTAATAAAGAAATCTGAAATCTTTATTAGTTTTGCATTAATACATATATATTAATACATTTCTGTAGAAAGATATTCTATAAATAGTTAGAAAAATGTCTGAAAAATAATGTAATTATGTTTAATATTTTAAATTTTAAGTAGCCTACTTAGGTTTATCTCACTTTAAAATATCAAATATAAAAGTTTTAAATACGAACTTTACAAGAAAAACAGTAAATAAATTCTAAAACTTAATGCACTTATCATTATTTTCTTATTTGTTTTTATTATATACGAGTGAGAAGGTATTTTTCTAAAAAAAAAAAAAAATTTCTTCTAAAGTCATTGTTGAAACCAAGGATTCTTATTATATTATCATATTTCAACATCACTTTCTAAGAAAGGATGCATTTATTAACAATATATTATGCACAGAATATGACAAAATTCGACCTCAAATTTAACATTTAAGATATATATAAAGGGAAAATTCCTTTGGATAAATCAAAAAAATCCCCAAGTTCCTTCACAGAATCTGAAGTAACAATTCCCAAAGTAGATCGCGATCTATTTGTTGATAATTCATATTTTGACTCTTACAGATAAAACACTTATAAATATAATCAACAATTATTATAGTTGATCTTTTTATGAATATAATTGAATTTCAAATAAATTAGAACTATGTAATGTTGTCAATGTTCTGGGGTACTTGATCATAATATCGAATCGTGTTTTATTAATTTAACTCAATCCCCCAAGCAATAAATCAATTATTTAAAGATTAAAAGTAGAATCTAGAACTAGTTAATGTTCTTACAGAAGGTCAGTGCATTCTAATATTTATAAAATATATCCTTGTATACATAGATGATATCTTAAGATATATTTTTGTAATATCTTTAATTTCTGTAACCTATATAGTAATCTTTATACCCTAAAAATTAGTAGTAAAATATTTATTAAAAAAAATTATAACTAGCTTTAAATTAATTATTTTAAGTTTATATTTAGTTCATTGATAGGTAAATTTTGTATAAATTTAATTACACAATATCCTACTTGCACATTATAACAAAATTTACAAGTAGGGTATTCTAATTCATAATTATGTTATAATTTACAAGTAAAAATATACTGAAATTCTAAAAATATCTTTATATATATTTATATTAGAAGATTTTAATATTTATAGAATCGGACTAGAGTAGTATCAATGTTATGCAGAAATGTAAATTTTATTTATTTTCATATTTTAGAATCTAAAAAAAAACTACAGTTCAATAGCAAAACATTACATTGAAATGAGTAAATAAAAAAATTATGTTCAATCTAAATGGAGGAAATTAAAACACAAATAAAAAAATATGTAAATTTTACACTTGATTAAAATTCTTTACAACACATTTCCTGCTAAAAGAATAAAAAAAAAAAGATAAGAGGATTTGGATCACATCCATGCTTATATAACAATTAAATTATATATAATGAGGTTTCGTAACTTAAAATATATAAATTTCCTTTAAAAATTGCTTGTTTTATAAGAATTTTAACATATTTTCTTCTTAATCTTAATATAGAAAAAATACGAATTTTGGAATGTAATAACGTGATATTTTTTAGGTAAAAACCTTGTTTCTTCATCAAACTTCCTAAGTTTTTAAATGCAGTTTCAAAATAAAATTTTCAAAGAAAATATAAGTAATAAGTATAAACAAGATATATAATAATGTTTACGCAATCATTTCTAGATTGCTTTCCTCAAAGACACGAAGAATCATTTACTATGCACGATCTTCTCAAGGTTAAGTAACCCCTTGACCAGTTTATAAAGATACTGGAAACGTGAACTGTGTTAATTTAATTCAATTTATAGTAACTTTTGAGCTAAAAATTTTAATAATTTATATAAAATATATATAGGCTATATTTAAAGTAATTTATTTATAAATTTTAATAATTTATGTTTTGACGTGTAAACAGCGCGAATTTGATTTTTTAAAAACTTATGACTATTCTTAATGTCGAAAGGTCAAGGTCAATGATATAAATAAATACAAGTATATTTACTTTTACTGAAGGGATTTTCTTATAAATTTCATTTTAATGAATAATCATTTACTGTTTTATCAAAACAATGGAAGAGATAAAAGTGTTTATTGTATTGATTGTTTAAAGTATGTTGTTAATTTTAGATTATTTGATATTTGAAAGGTCAAATTGTATTCAAGAAAATTATAATTATAATTAAATATTTTAATAATTTCATTATAGAGAATTGGATAACTTATTCGGAAATCCCTAAAGTTGTGCTGATAAATATATTTAATTAATAAAAAAAGTAATCATTATTTAAAATAAATTATTAATCATTATATTAAATACATATATTAATATTTTAATGTCATTTTAGTAAAACTTTACTTTCTACATACAGAATGAAGGGCTTGAAGCTGACGATGGCCACTTTCCTTATAATTAAATAAAATTATATAAACGACATTTTTTAATTAAAATATTTAAAATAATAAAGTCAGTAATATTTATCTTAAAAATTAATATTACAAGTTTATTTTTAAAAATTACTTTTCTACATTTTCTTAATAAAAATTAACGTTCTGAACAGAGAATAAATTGTTTGAATTTTCTAAAGTGAAGCTCCGAATAGCCATTTTTTAAGAATTAAATATAATTATTTAAACAACATTTTCTATTATAATATTAACATAACAAATTTTATAATTTTTACTTAAAAATTTAAATATTTAAATATATTTTTCTCGTAAAGTTCTGCTACATTCTCTTAACAATAATTAATTTACTTAATCTCTACAGTTTTTAAAAATATTTGAAAAATTGAATTCAATTAGTGTCTGTTATACAAGTTTTATTCATTTATTTTTAATTTTTAATTACTTAATCAATGAATTTATAATTAATTATATTTTTGTAATCTTTTAATTATTTTAATTTGATATCTGTTCATTCTCTAGAAGATTTTATTTGAAAGCTGAAAAATGTGTACATCAAAATTACTTTACCAAGGACTATAATGATATTGATCGTGTTTTTTCTGTTGAAGAGTATATCACATGATCGAGTTATCATTCACTTTTTATATGAGTTTTCTTCAATAGATTAAATGATATATTTAAGATAATTATATAATACTTTTCAACCGGTAGGCAGCGAACTTCAAAGAAGAATTAATGATGTTCTTTGATAATGTTAGACGCTTATAATTACGAAAAGGTTGAGAAATAACACTTTAACGACTCAATTTTCAATAAAATTTTAAAATGTATATATAAAGTATAATATGATTTAAATTTTAGATTAATTTTTAGTCAGTAGTAAAGTATTCATCAAGAAAATTTCGAGTTCCATTTATTTACAATGGTACGTATTTAATATGACGAAAAAGTTGAAAAAGGAATTTCCGATAATCTTAAAAAGAACTTTAAAAATTAACGTATAAAACAACATGCCAGATTTTTAGATAAGTTTTTAAATTATATACAAGTTAAGAGACATTGGTGAGAAGTTATCTAAGTGGTAGTTCGCGAGCCCCAGGTAAAATAAATTGCATATACTGTCAAGGCCTGTCACGGAATTACAAAAAGGTTGAGAAATATAATACATTTGATAATTTAAAGTTGAAAATAATGAAATTAAATATACAATGACAGTTGTTTATAAAACATTTTCCTCATAATTCATGTCTTGTTACTTATAATGATGATAATTATGTAATCGTGTGTGTAAGATTATGAATGACAGAGACGTTTTGATTATATTATGAATATTTTTAACTTTTATATATAATTTCTTCATCTTATTTTGTTTATACACATTTATTTAAAATGTAGTCACGAAAATCTAACCTTTCGATTGAATTACAAAAACGTGAAATTATATATTCATGAACTTGAAAAAAATATGATTTAAATATGATTAATATGATTTTGAATAAAAAATTATATTTTCTTAAGTTTAAATTGATTTATATATGTAAATTTTTCTATTATATGAGAGTATGCAAACATACTTTCATATATAAAAGTCTCATGTATGCGAAAACATAAATATATCAGTCCCTGAGACTAAGAACTCTTGGAAAGAAATAAAGCGTATCTATCCCTTCTGCTTTCCATTATTAAATTTTTTCCCACTCTTTATGCATTTTAAATTACTTAAGTTATGTCTATAGACTTTATAATTAAAATTATATTATACAGATTTTGTCCCGAGCCCCTTGATCATTCTGTCATCCTGTCATCCTGTGGCTGTAGCTCCGGCTTCTCCTCTCTGTGATCAGCCCCGATTATATAATCTTATATAAATAAAAATATGAAAAAGTGTACGTGAGAGGGAGTAAATTGTCATATAGAGTAAACGTGAAAATACACAATTTACTCATATATGTAAGACTATAATATACGAGGACTACCGAAAATAATGAAAAAGTAGGCATAACTTATTGCTTCATTACAATGTATATTGTATTATTATATGGATATTATTACTATTATATATTACGATAGTCTCCATTATAATGCATTTGCCATCGTTGAACCTAAGTGCCCACAGCCCGGATTTGACGCCCTCTGACTTCTATCTACTCGGTCAAATGAAGGACAGCCTTCGGGGAGAACGTTCTGATGACATAGTGTAGACGAGATGAAAGTGGCTGTGAAGAAGTGTATACAATAATGCACACCTGAATTTTTTAAAAGAGGATTTCAGAGTTGGGTTCAATGATGGCGCAAATGTATCGCTTATAATGGAGACTATGTTGAGTAGTACCGTTGAATAGAGGAAGAGTTACTCTACCAACAAATCCGATTTGAACGACTTACGTCAGCAAATAAAAAAATTATGCGCACTTTTTTATTTGTTTCGGTACAGCTCTCGTATATATTCTCATATAATATCTTCATAAATAATTTTATTTTATTATATAATAAAATAATTATTATAAATTATATTTGTAAATGATACATAATGCAAGTTTATTCAAAATATTCATAGACATAACATTTTTAAACATGACATTCAAATTACTCATAAATTACTGATAAATAAATTTATAAACTTTAATAGTATCTAGTTAGATTCCTAGAATTGTTCTTCAACGACATATATTTTCTGATAATTTTTTGGGAAGTTTTCAAAACATTTCTAAAACCTATTTTAGTCATCGTATTGATGACTAAAATAGTGTACTAAGTACTGTTCTGCTTGAAAAGAAACGTTTAGATATTAAAATCTGACAAATATCAACACTATATTATCTATGGGGTAGCGCATAAAATGACCAACATTTATTTTTATTAATAAAACAGAGAATTTTAAAAACATTTAAATTACAACAGGAAAAAGTTAAATATAAAGAGAATAACCATTGCATGAAGATTTATTTTCTGCGAATCGTATTCAATATGGCCATTATTATGTGCGGTAATTCTTCAACAAGAACTGTGATGGGTATTGATTAGTGGATGATTATTTACACTAGTGTGCAAAACTTAAGCAACGATTATTTTTTTGCCATAACTCTACAAGAAATCACCCGAGAGATATGAAATTCGTAATACAGAGACAGTATTTTATACTTAATGGATGAAAAAAGCATAATAATGCAAAAATAAATAGAATTCATACAGTATGGAATCAAACAAAAAAAGGCTTAATTGAAAGAGTAGCGTTGGTACAAATGATTGTCTGCCCAAAAGAGATAACAACAAAGAGATGTCCCTTAGTGAGAGATATGATCTCCCTTAACTGCAATGGTTGCTTGTCACCATTTCCCCATACTCAAAATCAGATTATCGAACAGTTGTTGAGGCAAGAGTGCCCATTCAGCAATGAGCATCTGTTTCAGTTGTTAGCTGTTCTCAGCAGATATAATCATGCCGTAAGGTGTCTCCCCAAAGCATCTTACACATGTTCTATGGGATTTAAATCAAGGGAGTACGCTGGCCAATCCAATCTAGTGATATCTTCATTTTCTAGAAGCGTCTGAACAGCACGAGTCCTATGTAAACTGGAGTTATCATCTATAAAAACAAAGTCTACGCCATGGCACCTTGGAACAGATGCACGTGGGAAAAGATCTCTTGTTGACAATAGCGATTTCCGGTAACAGTACTTCTGTCGAAAATTTGGTGTCCCGTTCATCATAATGCCTCCCCAAATCAGGACCACCATAATGGACTCTTTCCATGATGTTAGTGGGAAAAACCATATCCCTATCTCTCTTCATATCAACTGGCATTGAGAATCGCTTGTGATATTGAAATGACTCTCATCTGTAAAGAAGACGTGATTCCATTGATGAGATGTCCAGTCTTTGTGATCCTTACATCAGTTTAAAGGCGCCGCCGCCGATGGGCAGCTGTCAATGGGATGCAGCGTTCAGGATGGCAGGCGAATAGGCCACATTTATGAAGGTGTCTGCCACATTAAGCGGCGACACTTTTTGTACGCAGCTGCTGAGCAATGTTGCCTGCTGACTGGTATTGATCTCTTTTCGCCTGCAGGATGATATATCAGTCATCCATTGGCATTATATTTCTTGACGACCACCATCAACCTTTCTTACAGCTGTATCTGTGATTTGGAAGGCTCTCCAAGCTCGTGAAACGACACTTTTGTTGACTCCAAACTCTTGGGGCCATTACGCTCCCCTCAAGCTTGCCGATCATTCTACCACGCGTAAAGTCATCTAGATGGTTTCTTCTAGTCATATTGCACGTACAAACTCACTTGAACTTTCAGAAAATGTCTTTAATAGCGCCTTTTGTACTTCTTTTTATTGTAGTCTTGTACTGCGCGTGCTGACTGCACGCGTTTTTCGTGCCCTCACGTCGCCTGTGATGTCTTTTTCCTGATATTTGCATACGAATCACCTTTCTACTGAACTGGGTGTTTATTGTACCGATAGATAAAAGCTCATTTCTACAATTTAATGGCTGTCTGCTTAAAAATTACATTGTTGCTTAAGTTTTGCACGGCAGTGTAGTTACAGGCCTAAAATTAGTGTTCTCGGTTTCCTCCTCGTTTGCAGCTTTTTCGGAAAAATATTTTCTTTAGGAAATCCCAAAAAATCCTTAAGGAATCTCCAAAATTGGCTTCAACATTTCATGATTGATAGAGTGTACTGTACATGACTTTGAATAAATAGCAAATAGTGCTATTTAAGGATACTGAGACTCAGCTTCTTGCTACAAGTTTGCCGTGACAATCCTAATGGTTTATGCAACATTAATGCACACAGAGAATATTGCTTTGGAAACTCTGCGTGAAAGTTTCAACTAGAGTGTTGTCTTTTGAAACCGATTTTCTGATCTTTTTTGTGTGAACAGAACTGTCCCCTCGAATGGTCCCGATTTAAGTCAATTTAACTATTTTCTTTGTAGATCCCCTATAATATTTTCCGAAAAACCTGAAAACAACAATAAAACCGAGAACATCAGTCATTTAGTTTTGTAACTAGATAATTGAAAGATTTATATATCACCTATCTTGTTGAAGAAGTTGCAGCAAGTTCTTTTCGTATATTATTTTTTGTTATTTAATTTAAATCAAGGTGTTTATTAATATAAAAAAATATGTTGAATAATTTCTTGCTCGATTCTGAAGATTTTAAAAATATTTGCTTATTTCTCTTTATTTTACTTACCGATAATTATAATTTTTTCCATAATTTAATTATATATTTAATTGCCTTTATCATAAAAAACAAACCAATAGCTGAAATTTATAAGTATCACTAAACATAATCTGCATATTCTGTATATATATTTTAAATTAATTTATGTGACAATATATATTTAAAAAAGAATCTAATTAATAATAATAATTTATTACGCGTGTACATTGTTTACATATTTGTAGATAGAACGTGACAGAACGTAATAACGTTAAACTTTATAACGTTTGCTTTACATTGATTTTGATTTACATCCATGTTTACTGCGAAATTTTGATTGTTCTGCAGGGATTTAGTTTATTAGTTATCGTTGTTTTCGAAGAGTTACCTTAGGAGGCCAAAAGTCAATTAACCGTATTGTGTTTTGTGTTGTTTGTGTATTGTGTTACACTTGCAAATATGAACTATACAGTGCGCTTTGTTTTACTTTTTTTTACAAAATTGATGAAAAGTGATAAAAATATAAATTTGTTTATTTTTAGTTAATTGAAATTTAATAATTAATAAAATTTTGGACCGTTCTGAGATTTAATGAAGTGTAAATAAAAACTTCAACTGTTTTGGTTGAAACTTTCATAAAAAGTTAAGATACATTTAACTTAAAAACGTTCGTTTCGTTCATTGGTTGAAAGTAAATATTACGTAGATAGAGGCGTGTCTTTTCTGGTTTTATAGCGAATGATCAAATCTTTTGTCATCTAATTATAATATTACAATTATTCCGAACAAAGTTCTATTTTTGACGTCAGTCAGTCAATAATAAAGACTATCGATTTTAAAAATTACATTAAATATTTTAAAAATAAATTACAAGAAAAAATTAAGAAAAATTAACATATTTATCTTAATTAATACAAAAATAATTATTTTTATAATATCAACATTAATTCAACTCTACAAGCGCATTAAACTTTAAAAAGTTAGTTTTATTTACAGTTTTTAAAAAATGTTTTAAAGAAAACAAACTAAATATTAAAACTTCAAAGTGTTTTTAATTGATAAACTTAATAAATATTTTTAATAAAATTAATATTAAAGTAAATACACTTTAAATGAAAATTATTTACATTAAAACATTACAAAAACTTTAAATGAATAAAATTATAGTCTGGTTTTTTAGAATAGATCTATTTTTTTTTTCCTTCAATTTTGTACAGCACCTGATATTGATACAAAAATTCCGTCGAATTAAGTGACAAAGTGTAACGTTCCAAGAAATGCCAAAGGTAATAACATGAAATTATTCATTACTAACCGCTTTTTGTCATTAATAAATTTAATTAAATTTTAAGATAAAAAAATTAATCTAATTTAAAAAATATGCATGTTCTGAATACATAATTATATATGTAAATAAGCATGTAAGTTGTAAAAATCAAAGAATATATATTTAATTTTTGTTGATTTTTTAAATTAAATGTATTTTTTTTATTGGTTTTTAAATATAATATATTAAATTAGGTTTTAAATAAAGAAATTTAGATTTTTTGGTCGTATTTTTTTATCATTTACATAAATTTTGTTATATTTGTTGATAGATTACTTAGGATTCTATCGCAGCAGTTTCCAAAAACATCTGTTGGGCAAATATCAAATAAAATGATATTCTATTGATTTTGTTGTTGTATTTTTGAAAATCTCATTTTTTGACGTTTGTCATTCGATTATAATGTGTTTTCTTTTCTAGTTTACTAACAGCTGCAAGCTGTTGATCGTAACTTTCTAACGTCTCTAAATTCGAACGAATATAGAGTCTAAAAATATATTAAAACATTCGATAAATTATTCTAAAAACACTTAAATATTGACTATAAGTGCAATACTTACTTTACTTTTTTAAACATTATTAAAATTATACTTAGAATTTTTTAGAATAGTTTTAAAAAATTCAAAATCTTGCATAAAAATTGATATTTTCTAAAATAATTACATGCAAATTCGTATTTTTATGGTCTTTATATATCTACTTCATATATAAAATATGAGAAAGTATGTTTATGCTTTACTTTATATGAAGCAGAAGAAGAATAATAGTTTTGAGAATAAAAGAAAATATAGCTTAGGTTTTTTCAGTGTTTTAAGTTGCTCGTAAGTTGTCACTCTATTGAAAAAAACCTGTGAATTTATGAACACGCTTTATCTTTCTTGCAATTCTAAAATACATTTTATAGTTTACACTTTTTAAAATTAAAAACAATTAATTTAAATGATTGAAAATAATTGAAGAATAATTATTTAACTTTTATAAATACAATTTTAAAACGACGTACATAAACATATCTATTTTTGTATAGAATATGCGAGTGTATATAGTGTACAGTATTTCAAATAACTGTTCATTGTTGTAGAAAAAACATTATTACTGAGGTCTGGTATATTAGAAATAATGTAAAAATCTACAGCAGTAAATATATTACACTTCAATTTTTTAACACAAATATATAAACAGATGCACACGCACAGACAGCTAGACAGACAGTTCAGAAACAAATAACCATAGAAACAGACACTAAAACATAAACAGAACAATTAAACACAAAAATGTTCAAATAGACACAGAAATATTGACATAAATAAATATAAATTTACAAACACAGAATTGATACAGGAATACCAAAAAAGGGGGAAAAATTAACAGACACACAAACATGTGACACACGCAAATACAGAAAATTAATCTGAGCACACACACAAATACAGAAAATCACAGACAAGCAACCACACAGACACGTGAAAACACTAGCAGATATCACAGAAACAGAAAAATACTAGCAGATATCACAGAAACATAGAAAAACACTAGCAGATATCATGCAAACACAGAAAAACAGACAAGCATCACAGAGACATAGACATAAACGACAGAGAAACTAACACAGTTTGATTACAAATATTCAGTTAAATATATTAATGACAGAAAAAGGTATGTAAAAAAGTATGTTTATAATTTAAACTCTCTCAAACGATTATTATTTAACTTTAATTTTCTAATAAACTTTTTTATTTCTTTACACTAATTGACCTATTTTTATTATTTCCTTCGAATTTATGTCATTATTTCCTTGGAATTCAAGTAACAACGTCGTATTATAATAAATTGTCGACTTTTGTCACTTCAATTTCTTATCTCTTCGTTCTTATTTTACAAGATACATTTAAATGATTAATCAAATGAAACTTTTCCTGAATTTTAACGATTTCTTAATGCATTTTATAAAAAAAAACAGATAATTTGTCGTGATAAGCATAGAAAATTTAATCAAATTTTAAGAAAAATAATTTATTTTTGTCTCTTTCTTAACAAATACGTTATACTTTTTACACATAGAAAAATAAATTTAATTTTATTACAAAATAAAATTTTACCTTTTAAATTTAATTACCGTGAAAATTTAAAACGCATTTAAAAAAAGTCCTTATAAAAATATTTACATACCTTAAAATGTATAATAATTAATTTTAAAAATTATATTTAATTAGTAAATGTAATGAATACTCAATATAGTGAATTTCAAAGTACTGGGATGTCATTCACTAAATCAAGAATTCACTATATACAAAAAAAAAAAAAAAAACAACAAGAACCAACAAAATCGTTCACTAAATCGGGTGGTCACTATATTAAGAGTCCATAATATATTTAATATAGTGGACTCTCGATAAAATGAACTCTCAAAAGTAAGTCATTCATTATACACGAGAGGAATAGAAAAGGCCAACAAAATTATTCACTATAATGGGTGTTCAGTATAATGTTTAAAATTTTAATAATTGAATTTTATTATTTATATATCTTAAATTGTATAAATTGTTACGAAGTATGTTCCTATAATTTAATTTATAGTACACTATTTTTAGTATTATTCTACTTTATAAATTATCCACTATTAGAGTGAACAAACATGTATTGATCCTCAGATAATACTGTACTTCAAGTTCTTATCCACGTGATATCTTCTAAGTAAATACTCGTAAATCTCAAAGAATAACAAACATTACTTTTTCACTCAATCAAGAAGAAAAATCCACTAAGTATATAACACAGAAACACCGAGGAAACTTTTTATTACTTTAATCCTGTTTTTAATGTTATATTTAATAAATCAAGTTTACAGATAACTGAATTTTATATTTAAAAAAATTAAAATTTCTGTTTTAAATATTTTAAAAGTACGTTAAACGATGTCAAGTTTATAGAAGTTGATCCAAAAGTCACTTTACTGTTTTGTTTTGCGTGTTTTTAACAGATAATTGATTTTTGAGTCACAATGCGCACCATTATTTTTAGTTTTCGTCTATGTAACATGTAAAAAGTTAGAATAAACGTCCTTTGAAATGAAAATAATAGTTTTATATTCTATAATTAATTTTATATACTGTATATTTGTTTTGTTTAATGCTATAATAGTTTACTACAATGGGGCCCATCTATAAGGGTTGAACTGATGCAGCCCCTCTAGTATAAAATAAAAGTTCCTGTTTTATTATCACTGTTTTATACTTTTTATTAATTTATTCATCGTAAACAAATTACATATCTAGTTCTAAAATATATATTTTAGTTTTATTAGTGATATAATTTTTTCAGTCTATATTGATTTTTTTTATTTATTTTTATTGCTACAGTTCCACCACTACAAATTCTAACGAGCTGCCATTGGTTTACTATATAATATTATGTAATTATAATTTGAGTCCCCAAATAAAAAATTATAGTTTTTTATATTTATACAAAATATAAAAAATTTAGTTTGTAGAAAGTTAAATTATGATTTAATTAAAAATTCTGATTAAGCTGTTGTAAAATATGTTACGTCCCTTCACAGTTTACTTTATTCTTATCTCTGATTGGTTATGAACAGCAAACACATAACAATAGGCATTAGAGATAATATAAGAGCTGTGTTATGTTGCAAAGGATTAAAATATTCAAAAAGTATGCATAACTTTTACTTATTTGATTCGTTAGACAGAAATAAAGTCTTAAACAGATAGGGCTCGTCTTATTGAACCGTACATAAATAATCCTTAACATTCTTATGATATAATTGCATTTTACAGAAAATTTTAAAGTTATTTTAGATGTATTTTACTCCTAAAACCTAACAGAATTTTGCTACATCCTGCGTCATATTGCAACTTAGATACTATATACAGTCTGATATAAACAAGCATAAACACATCTAATTATTTTATGAATATGTTATCATATTTTACAAATATTTATGAACTTAATGATACCGAATATAAATGTCATATAAATGTCATAGAAGGATTATTTGAATTACACGTGTAAGTTTGATATACTTCGTACAATATATCTCCGCATTTGCGGTTTAACTAGTTTCTTAAAATGTCACTAAACTCCCTGTTTCTCCTAAGAAGAATATCATAAGTTGGAACTTAGGGCCATTATTAATAACCATTTTAATTATATAGTAACGTACAAAGATGGGAAAAATAAAGCATCCCGTAATAGAAAATTTATATCGGTCGTAAAAGTGAAGGTTGCAAAACCTGCGGTCGTAAAGCGGGTGTTAGGTACTTAAAATATAAATTTAAAAATATCCAATTTAAAAACCATCAAAAAACCTTTTTATACTCGTTTGACATTCTCAAAAGATTATCGAGATTTATTTGATACGTGTATAAAGAAATATATTTATAGTATGGAAAATTTATTAAGTTTTTTTTTATTATTTTAATTTAATGAATAATTTTAATTGTAAATTTTGCAATTGTTGAGAATTTTTAGACATGATTCTTTCCTGTTTTGAAAGATCTGAAATTTTTATAAAATATTATTGAAATAATAATTAAAAAATAAATTTTATTTTGTTAAATTAGTTTTAATGTTAAATTATTTATTAAAATTGTTTTCACTCGTTTTATATAAAATATTTTCCGTCGTGGGGGAAAGAAAAGAAAAAAGTAAAAATTATGGCACCAGGAATCGATAGTCACGAAATTTTTGTTATGAATCGTCGATATTAGGAATAATGGGTAACGCCCAGGGCGCGAGGGGGGAACGAAGATCCCTAGTTTTGTTATATTTTAATCGAGCGCTTATAAAAATAAGTCAATTGTATATTTGATTTAAAGCCTATTTCATTCAAAGACATAAATACAGAATATTGAATTTAATTTAAGTATGTTCTAGTGACTCTATTCTTAGTGTATGTGTCCGAACCCACGTGTATTTTTAACAAAACATGGGTTAGAGCACATACTCTAATTACAGTTACTAGAATAAACTTAAAATTCCATATTCATAAATATGTTGAATAAAATGGATAAGAACCCACAACTTTAATTACTTAGAATATAAATATCAACAAATTAATTAATTTTACTAAAATTGACAATTTGAATATAATTAAGAAGTCATTCACTCAAATATTTCGCACTCGTTAATCATTTTTATTAAAGAATTTAACTTTTAAATCGATTACGTTGATTATAACGTCCCAAGACACAAGTAAGTTCTTATTAAGATCGAGTACTTTACAACATTATTATCCTATGCAAGAGACAAACATCTATCTATTTGATATATAATCATGTCAATTATAGATTATTGACTTTATACTTGGTCTTCGCGGAATTTAATTTTAAAATATTTTTTATATAAGTATACCTTAGAATATTCAATTTCTTTTTTCTTTTCTTAAATATTTATTTATTAAATTAAAAAAAAAAAAAATTATAATAAATAGGCCTACGTAACATTTTCTACTCCAACTTCCGGGAAAATATACCTTTTGTTCTGGATATCGATCAATAAAATGACATCTAGATCTTTTGTTTTATTATATTTAATTAAATATAAATTAATTTCGACTTTCGAAAATAACTTTTTCATTATCTGTTATTTGTATTTACATTATTTATTTGTAAAATTATTTAATTATTTTTATTAATTGTTTACATTTCTATGCTTTATAATAGAGAAATATGGTAATGAAATAATTAAAACTGTAATAAATTATGTCATAAAATAATATTTTAATTAATACATGTTTTATATTAAGATAAGTTATCTTTATTTAGGAGTAATTAACGGTAAAATCAACAAATGTTTCATGATAAATGTTAAAAAATGGGAATTCGTACAATGTAATTGCTAATTTGTTTTTCTCATTTAAGCCATCTTTCATTTAAGTCATTTTCTTCTTCCCTCAATTAAGTTCTCCTCCTCTTTCTTCATTTTAACTTCTTTTCATTAAAGTCTAGAACGTTTCTTTTAGATTTTTCTACAAAATATATATATTTTAGTCAAACGTTTGTATATTTTTGCTTGTTAAAATGTATTTTATTATTAAATTTATTCCACAACTTTTGTTCAGAGTTAATTAAAAAACAAGGTTAAGAAAAATAATATTTTATATAAGAGTAAAACAAAGAATTCTTTTTAAAGTCTTTCACTAAATCGAATGATATATATTTTATTTTATATCAACAAAGAATATTATTTTCTTATATATGTTATAGTAAAAATATTATTTTTTGCTCCATTGATTTTGGAGTTCTTGAAATAGTTCCAATAGGAAATCGATCACGAGTGACAAAATGATTGAAAATCCGTAAATCGTTTTATACACAGAAAACTATGTTCAAAAGGTAATATAATTCAGGCAAATAGCAAATCTAATACGGTGGATTGTGACGAAGCACAGAAATTAGAGAAAGATGAAAATTTAACGTAAAGCAAAGAGAAGAACTTCGTAGTAAATTCAGTTTAGAGAATGTTTGATAAGAATTACAAATATTTAAATCTTTTAAATAAATAAAATTCTCAAATATATTATTAATCACAAATTTTTGTTATTAATAAATACAAAACATTGAAAAAATTTGCCAAAAAATACACAATTTTCAATTACTAATACATCTAAAAGGTCATTAAAAAATCTATCTTCAAATCTAACTTTGTTATAGATTTAAAAGTTTAAAAATTATCTGATAGCAATTTTAAAAAAGTTAACTCTTTAAACGATAAAAATTTAAAAGCATTCTGATTTTTTTTTAAGTTTATAGCTTTATTTGAAAGATTAAACAGTTTTGGACATTTGCCAAAATGATAGGTTTTAACGTTTGAAAATAATAATAATTATAATTAATAAATATCGTAATAAATATATTAAATAACATTATAATTACAGCTTTTAATTGATTTTTATGAAATTTTAATACAATATCTTTATCAAAATATGCTTAACTTTATAAATTAAATATAAATGTCATTAAGCGAATTAAAAATTGTGTTAATAAGATAAAAGAGAAATTATTTAAATATTCATAATATTTTCACATCATCTGTAGGCACAGATGTCTGTTTACAAACAAAGAGTTTGATGCAAATGTGTACAAGAAAAGATAAACAATGAGAACAATAAATATTTAATAATTTATTTCCTTTCTTTGAAAATTTTGATAAACTCTTTGTCATAAAATCGATTACCCTTTGACTAATCTCACGCCATTATAGAACTGCACAATAGTTTTCGTCAGCTGAAAATGATACAATGCGAAATTTTTGAATATTTCTTCCGGTGATCTGCACGAATCCAACTCAGATTTAACCATAGTGATTGTTAAAGAATTTCAAGATCGAATTTCATCAGAAAATTTAATTAAAACGAATTAATACTGTAAATAAAGAGTGAAAGACGCATTTATCATTGCAGGTATACAAAGAAAGTACAATATTTTCCTAACAAAAGAAATCTCTTTTGTCTGAATAAGTTTTTCCTAAAGTTAAGAATCTCTTTCTCAGATTGGAAGGTTAAGTTGCTATTATTCTTCTCATTCACGAATTTGAAGTGTGTGAGAATGCGTCTGCAGGATCTGTTGTGGATCCTGCTACGCAATGAGTCCTCATAAGTGCAAACATTTGCAGGAGCATTTCTTCTCTTCTGAAACATGCTATCTTCATGCATCAAAACAAATATTTTTGTTATTTATATATATATAGACAAAAACATTTATTTAATGAAAGTAAAAATATACAATACAGCTTCTGTTTTGTCAACAAATAAACAATATATTTATATAAATATCATCATTAAAACAAAATATTTTATACGCATAATTACAAAATTTAATTTTTCTTGTATAAATGTTTAATTTTAGAATATAATTTTCAAAAATAATATTATCATTTTTAAATATATGATTTATTTACATAAATATTAAATAATTAATATATAATAAATTTTTATCTTTATAATTTAAATATTTCAAGAGTTTAAAAGGATGTAAAAGTATTAAATATTTAAAATAATATTATCTATTTAATATTTTAATAGTTTATATTCTGTTTTATCAAATATTAGTATTAATTTATTATAGAATATTAATCAAGCTGTCGTAGATCTTATGTATATATAATTGTATAAAGGTAAAACAGTAAAAATGTAATCCAACTAATTTGTTTACATCAAAATTAATTGAAGACTATCTCCAAAAATTATTTAAAAATTATTAAATTAAAAAGTAATTAATTTATCAAGTAAAAATTAAAAATAATTTAAATAATTTGAGATTTAGAAGCATCTTATTATTCTATTTTCATAAGAAAAGATTTTTTTAAACTAAAAACAATATATTGCTAATTTTATTATTAAAATTCTTATAATTTATTTTTATTTTTTTTTATTTAAAACTATTTTTCCTCTAATTTTTAAAATGATTAATACAAGTTTTGTAAATAAATATTAATTTTGTGAATTTTTAATGGTTTTTTTCTAAATCATTGAGTGTAATCATGCAGAATGTCGTGTAAATTTATTTTTAAAAAAACACGAAAGAAAGGTAAAGTAATAAATAAAATATTTTTTAAAAGTATTCAAAAATATGGAAATGTTAGGAAAATATGTAGTGTCTTCAAGAAACAAGCATAAGAGATATTACAAGATTTTCAGTTTTAAATACTTTTTTTCATAAAAAAAATTATTTAATTTATATAAAACGTTATATAACAAAATAAATTGTAAATTTTTCATATTTAAAATAATTTTTATGTAACAAATCCGTAGAAATTTATTCATAAAATTGAAACCATTGTTGAAACTAAATTTGTTGCATGAAATCCATTGATGCCATTTATGGAATTTACGTTTAGTTGGAATTTTATACGATTTTGTGCTTTATTTAAATATTTTTTTGTGGAAACGATTAATTAAACATTAAAGTTTTTAATTTAAAATTACGGAAGAAAATAAATATTTTCAAATTTTATCTATAGAGATACAGTTCCACTCATAAAACATAAGCTATTGAAGTAAACCAAAACCAAGAGAAAAATATATTTGATAACGTATCAAAATATATTTTTCTCTGATATTGCCTATATTTAGATCCAATATCTATCCTATAAATTCCTTCCAATATAACGTTATTATATACAGTTACGTGAATATCAATGAGCAAAGTATCATCATTCGTATCATAATGCCATGAAAATGCTGATTCTTGCGTATATATCAAAATGTTGACAGTAGATCTTCATTTTTTGACAATTTATTATGTTTCTTGTCATTAAATCAGATACGGAAGTATCTAGAAGATTAATTACAAGATTCCGCATTAAAAATATCACAAATGTTATAAAAATTCAATGTTAAGGAAGTCAAAGACCTCTTTGATATACTTGTCCTTCTTACTAATTTCCAACTAATGGATCACGAACTATTGAATATTACGCTAAATAACAATAAATCGTAAGAGAAATGCTCGAAAATTAAAAAAGAAGGTTAATGTTACCTTAGATACCCAAGATGGCGGCTCGTCTCTAATTCCAGCGAGGAAACAGCGGGACGCACGTTCTAACCTAACCTAACCTATTCTAATAATTTGGTTGCTAATAATTATGGTAATTTATTAGAATAGGTTAGGTTAGGTTAGAACGTGCGTCCCATTGTTTCCTTGCTGGAATTAGAAACGAGCCGCCATCTTGGCTACCTAAGGTAACATTATCCAAAAAGGATTTCCTAATTTTATGCAAAAAATGGATATTTATGAGTTGGTTACATTCGATTCAGCTTTGGTATATGTTAACGATACGTCACTGATGACACACTTTCGGAAAATTTGATTTGTCACGTTATCAGTGACGTGATCGACGAAGTCACTGATCGATGTTTCCCATTAAAGTTATTACTACATGATATATGAGGTCATCACTCTTTTAAACTATTTTTAGAAACCTCTTTTAATACCATTCTATAAGAGAAGAGTTAAATCATTTCCAGTTAAATTTGTTTATTTTATTCTTCCATTCTTCACCAATCCATCAATTTAAACAGCCAGATCCTTTATCAAATCTACACGTTAATCTATGAAAATAAATTTAATTAGCTTATTATTAAAATATCCGAAAAATAAGTAATATTAATTATATTTTAGAAATACTCGGAAATTTTCGGAAAATCGATACTTTTAATTTTTTTTATAAAATAATAAATAAAATAAAATTTTATAATGTAGCCTATTATATATCTATTAAGACTATATGAAAACAACTTATTTTTCACATTATGTATTTTTATGGAAAAATATATTTATTGTTATAATTATATAATTATTTAATAAATATTTAGATAATTTCATAATTTATATAGATGATAAAGGATATATTGCAGTAATCAGTAATGGGTGTTATTTCAATATTGATTGATTATTTAGTCCAAAATGCAATTTACGTATTAACCAATACCTCACGTTATTACGTGAAGCACTGGTACATAGATAATATGGTCGGTCATAATTATTCTCATTACAAGCGGCTTGATTTGCAAAGGGGTTCTCCAGCTTTGATGAATGATAAACGATTCCCTAATCTGTACTCGTCATGATAAATTTATGGGGGAAGAATACTCGTATGTTCGATCTTGGATTTCTCGTGAAAATAGGATACTTTACCAGGAGATTGTTTAATTGAAATGTTAAATTGTTTTCCTTGCAAATTATTAGAATTAGATAAAAAATATAAAAAATATCTAATAATTAATTATATATAGTTTAATATAAAATATACTGATTAATTAATGAAAAACTGCAACAGTAAAACATTATCTTACACATTAATTACGTTAAATTAATCCATATAACGAGCGAATTTCCTGAGTAATTTTTAAAATCTTACGAATTTTAAACACGTTATTTTGTATTATAAACAAAACTTCATGAATTATAGCGTATTAGTCATACTCTTATGAATCATTATTGCGAAATTAGCATATTTTCGACATTAGAGTCGGCTGTTTTCAGCCTCAAGAAGGAATTCAAGATCAAATTGTCAGAATCATAGTAATAATATTTTTGCGCTGCAATTTGAAAAAATTGTAGACCTATAAATTCCCACAGTCGTCCGTTCGTCCATCTCTCTTTCCTTAATCTCCAAAACGGAATTAGATGAAAGACGAGATCGAGTTATGGAAATCGTAAGGACAAGAAGCCTAGATTAACTGTATACAAATTTCCGATACAAACTGGAAGTCACGATATTTCAATTTTCCCCTGAAAGGTGTTAGATAGATGACCGGCACGCACGACTCTAGTGTTAACGGAAAAGTATGTTGTACAGGGGCAAGTCACTACTAATTTTGAGGTGGACAACACATTTTAAATTAAATACATTAAAAATTACAGCCTGGCATTGTGACGTAATAACAACATACTTTTCCGTTAACAATAGAGTCGTGTCAGTCATCCATCTAACACCTTTCAGGGTAAAATTGAAATACCGTGACTTCCAGTTTGCATTGGAAGTTCTTATGTAGTTTATCGGCGCTTCTGCCCCTAAGGTAGCTATATCTTATATCTGTTCTAGAATTTTATCTTTCTAATTCTGTTCTCGAGATTGAGGAAAGACAGGCGAACGACAGACAGGCGAACGACAGACAGGCGAACGACAGATGGACGGACAACAGTGAGAACTTATAAGTCTACAATTTTTTCAAATTGCAGCTCAATGAATTGTTCATAACAGTGATATATTTTTTCGAATACTCGTGAAATTAATGTATTATTAAATTTGCAATTGAATAAAAAGATGTAGATGAGGAATTTTCATAACAATGATGAATAATCAATATAGATTGAAGTATGATTTATCGATAAAAAGTAGATTATTACTCAATAAGAAAGCTTAAGCACCAAAGAATTTGAATTAATACGTAATTTTGTAGTCAAATCATAAGATTTTTAAAATTAATGTGTCAAGATTTTGCCATTGAAATAATGGTAATTTAAGAGGATATAATAGAAAAAAATGTAAATTATCAATTCAAATTCGACTTCTTATTTATGAACAAAGAATAAAGAAATTCCAAAGAAATTTTTATACTTAAAGTAGTAATATTTCCCGGCTAATATAGAATATACAGATAATAATAGGAAAAATGTGGTAATCGGTCAAAATTAGACCCAGATTAATTTTGCATTTCTTAACGTTTTGGCATCTAAGGAGCCCGAAAATGTAAAAAAAAAAAATCTTTAAAACATTTAGTATGTGTGTGTCGGTGTCTATTTTTCATTATATTTCAGGACCGGAGAAATCAAAATTTCTGAAACTTGGCAAAGTTATTTCCATATATGGAGCATGATGTCGTTAAAGTTAGATGGTTAAAGTTCAAAGGAATGGGAAAACGGAGATCATGTGTCATATCCTGAATCGGATCACACTTAGTGAAAATTTTACTTGTTATTGGCATTTACAAGTCATTTTTAGAAACTCATCTCTACTGTCAAAATTAAAACTTTCGACTTTTTCTAATAACTAATAATATAAAAATTATTTTTAAATAAAATCTACTAACACACAACTTTGTGTTAAAATGACTTGATGTTTTTTTTACATAAATATTCTTTTAAACAGAGAAATTTCTTTTAATTCAACAAAATTTCTGCTATTAAGCTTTAGTTATTACAGTAGAGTCCTGAAAACTCGACTTAATGTGGACTGAGAAGGTGTCGAGTTACTAAAAATGACTAGTTTTAGGGATTGCGATGATATTCTAAATAGCTGAATTTTCGTAAAGGTATTATACTGTATATGCAAATCCTTGTATATATTAATTACATATCGATAGTTACTATTTCTATTTCTAGTTAAATTTTAATTTTAAAAAATATTGACTATTCGGTGGTTACTTTCGAATTAGTGATATTTTCATGCTGGCATTTTTCAGTGGCATCATGGAAAAAGGGTTATATACTTTTATTTATATTATACTTTTGTCCACTTTGGACGTTCTTGTGAACTAGGACTTGTTATACTGAGGGAAGAGAAACACACAGTTTCCAATTTAAAAATATCTATCGTAACGTAATCTTGTACAACGTAATCAACAAACGGCTATATACTTTGTTAACATGTGGAATTGATGCTATTAACAAGTATCACCACTAAACGATGGCTTACTTGATCCTGGTGTAACATTATAGAGATAAAAATTAGATTACATGTATTTTTGGGGGGGTCGACACGACGAATTTTACAGAATGTCGAGTTATCGAGCGTCAAGTTTTCGAAACTAGTTAAATTTTATATCGTAGTTTAATTGAAAATTACCGGACTTTCTAATGGTCTTCTTAACCTCCTATTCGAATGGAAGAAAGTCGAATCATTTTTTTTTCTTTCTTATTTCTTATTTTTATTATCATAACTTTCTCCTCCAAATTCTTAATTGGAATTCTTAGTTTTATATAAATTGTAGTACAAAAATCAGCTTAAATTTTAAACTTTTGTGAATTTTTCACATTAAAATTTTTATTTAACTACTTAACATAATTACAACATTCTTTTAATATTATATTTAGCATTTTCTTTATGTAAAAAAGAAAAGAAAACTCCCATTTGTTGAAAAAATATTTCATTCTTTTCGATTTAATTTTAATCAAAATTTAATAACTTTTACTTTTGTATTGATTATAAATTAATAACGTCAGCATAAGAATTTCTAGTTCAGAAGGTTGTGCTTAGCTTCAAAAATTGTTATAAAACTTTAAGTTTTAAGGTATTGAGGTAATTTCAATTATGATATCGACAATTTTAATAGTTTCATTGATTAAAAATTGTTTATTTTAGACGGTTGAAAACATAGAAATCTCTTCAATTGAATATAATTTTTTTAAATAAAGTATGACTAATATTTACATTAAAATAAAAAAATAAATAAATAATAATAATAATTTATTTAATTTGTAAGAGTTTTAAGTTGTTATTGATTTTCAATAATTTATTAATGAATGCCAAGATATAAAATGATGATGCGTTAGAACTGAAGTGAATGCAAATTATATTAGAATTCAAAATAAATTAAATAATTTAAAATATTTTTAATAATTAAATAAGTTTGAATTATAAGTTGTTTAAAACAATAATGTTATAATTTAATTATTTTTCAATAAAGGTTTATCATTTACTTTCTCATTAAGTATGAAAATGTTATCTTCTGAGAAAAGCATTGGTTTTTTTAATGAAAATCTGAATAAAATATGTACAAAAATTCAAAATAATTTTTATTTTATTAAGAATATCATATAAACAAATTAAATTACAATTTCATATTTTCTGCAACTTACTTTTAGTACTAATGTACAGTACTGTACAGTACTGTATCTACATTCATAAATTATTATATTGAAATTGGATATAAAATTACTTGAATGTAGTTTATAGCCCAGATTTTAATTAAAAAATATTAGTACAGAATATTTTTCATGAAAATAATTAAAATAAATTATTTAATTTAGAAGCCAATTTATTTAATATATAGAGAATAATAATAATAATAATAATAACTCTCCTGTGGTCACCACCTGGTCGTGGTGGGAGAGCCCAGTAATTTTACTGATCCATAGGGCAATGCAGGCTGGAGCACAAGCTCCTGGTAGGGACACCCATGCCAGTAAGGTCTATGGGGAGAAATGAAGCTAAGAGTGACCACACACCCACATTCTGTGGAGATATTTATCATGGTATAACTAGATCAAATGTGATACCGGCTCGGACGTCGCCCGGGTTAACAAGGTCCGCGTTCGTGGGTTAGGCAGAGGCTCACGTTCGAAAAATAGGCCACAGTCTCCCTTGGTTACCGGTGGCGAAAGCAGCACCGGCCCAAGCATGGCTACTGCAATGCCCTCAACAGATGTGAGGAATCAACCCAGCCTTGGTGTTTCTGTGGCAATGCATCCACAGACCACAAAGGCTGGAAAACCACGCCAACGGATGAAATGGACAGTAGAAATGAACGAGTTTATCATCCGTACTTATTACACGATCACAAAACTCGAAACAAACATGACAGCATACAGACAACAACTACACCATAAATTCACACAACAATATCCTCACCTCACTGTCACCGAACAAAGGGTTGTTGATCAAAAAAGAACAATTATACACAACAACCTTATCTCACAAACAACACTTGAACTTATCAAACAACAGGTTGCTGATCAAATACATCAACAGACAGAAACATCTAACATTAATGAAGATCATGTAACCTGTCAGGATAATCCAGCAACAAGCATTGATAATAACACACATACAACAATTACCACTAATGATACTACAGACACTTCCTCATCCATCACTGATAACATAGACATGGATTTAGTTAATACGCTCTCACTTATATTTCAGGAAACACTCACTAAATATACAGGTACAGATCCCACACAACGACCACGAATACCAAAAATCAACACGTCAAAGGAAGTAGGAAAAACACTAAATTATGTAAACACTCACTTACTACCACACTACATTCATTCAATTTCTACACTCGCAGACATTCATACATTAGTTTATGCTGGGGCAGTCACAGTAGTGACACACCATGGACTGAAAGTACAATCACAGACAAATACACAGAAAACACAATTCTATCACAAGCCTGCCTGGCAGAGAAGAATAGAAACACAAATAAATGACATTAGACAGCAATTAGGCAGGCTGACACAATACACTAAAAACAACATAACACCCAAATTAAGGAAACAGCTCAAAAACATTTTCAAGAAAATAAAAACACACACAAAACATGAACATCACAACACACGCATTACAGAATACATTGATACACTAAAACAAAAACTTGCTGCCAAAGCACGTAGACTCAAACGATACAAAACATGTACACTACGAAAACAACAAAATAAATTATTTACAAACAATGAAAAACTCTTTTACAGACAAATTAATAACAAAGCAAACACTGATACACAGCACAGTGGCACACCAACAGAAGAAGAACTCACAACATATTGGTCTTCTCTTTGGTCCAGTGCTGTCACGCACAATGCTGATGCAGGCTGGATCGAGGAGGAGAACAGAAACTTGCACAACATACCAACTATGCCCTGTGCTGAAATAAACATACATGATTTCCAATACACTGTTAACAGAACACACAACTGGAAGACACCTGGTGTAGACAACATTCACAATTTCTGGTACAAAAAGTTTACATCACTGCACCAGGAACTAGCTAAACATCTAACACACATCATCATCAATCCACAAGACATGCCAAATTTTCTTACTCAGGGCATCACCTACATGAAACCTAAAAACAACAATACCACAGACCCCACACAATACAGACCAATTACATGTCTTCCAACACTCTACAAATTATTGACATCCTGTATTGCAAACAAAATATACAAACATGTTGAAGAACACGACATTCTAACAGAACAACAAAAAGGTTGCCGTAGAAATCACAGGGGATGCAAAGAACAGTTACTCATAGATTCAGTCATTCTACGGCAAGCACACAAACAACACAGAAACATACACATGGCATATATAGACTACAGAAAAGCATTCGACAGTGTTCCACACAGTTGGCTGCTACATATTCTACACATGTACAAAATACATCCATCACTCATTGCATTCTTTCAAAACACTATGCAGCACTGGAGAACAACACTACATCTCAGGGTTAGTAACACTTCCATACAAACAAACCAAATTTTTATTAGGCGAGGAATTTTTCAAGGAGATTCCTTGAGTCCTCTCTGGTTCTGCCTAGCCTTGAACCCATTATCCAACATGTTAAACAACACACAATATGGTTACAATATCAGACACGAAAAAACAACACAGTTTACACTGTCACATCTCATGTACATGGATGACATAAAACTTTATGCATCCACACAAAAACAACTTCATCAACTCCTACAAATCACACATTCATACACCAAGGACATACAAATGGAATTTGGCCTAGATAAATGCAAAACACTTCACATAGAAAAAGGAATCCTGAAGAAAGAAGATTTTGCACTTGGAAATGGAGACATTATTGAATCCATGGAAGAGGGCGAGTTCTACAAGTATTTAGGATTCCAACAGGCCAAACTAACAGAACATGCACAAATAAAGCAAAGATTAATTAAAGAATACCAAAGTAGGTTAAATGCTATTCTCAGAACACAGTTAAATGCAAAACACACAGTTCAAAGCAATAAACACATATGTCATTCCAGTACTCACATATTCTTTTGGAGTTATACATTGGACTCACACAGATCTCGAGCAACTCCAAAGGAAAACAAGAACAACACTTACTAAGCATAAACAACATCATCCTAAATCCGCCACAGAAAGACTAACCCTTCCACGTAAAGATGGCGGACGTGGCCTGATTGACATAGTTAACCTTCACTACAAACAAATACAGTCACTGCGAGAGTTTTTCTACAAAAAACAAGAAACATCACAATTACATAAAGCAGTAACTCTAGCAGACTCAAATAACACACCATTAAACTTACACTCACATCATATGGACACAACACAACATATAAAAAGCATAGACACCATTAAGCAATCGTGGGCTCGAAAGGCACTCCATGGCAGGCATCCTTATGATCTGGCCCAGGATTTTGTTGACAAAACTGCGTCAAACAGCTGGTTAGCTCGGGGATGCCTCTTTGGGGAGACGGAAGGATTCATGATCGCCATACAGGATCAGGTCATAAATACTAAAAACTACAGAAAACACATACTCAAAGATGCAACACTCACAAATGACACATGCAGAAAATGTCACATCATGCCAGAAACTATACAACACATCACCTCTGGTTGCAAGCTCTTGGCACAGACAGATTATTTACACAGACATAACCAAGTAGCAAATATAATACACCAAGAGCTTGCAAAGAAACACAAATTAGCAGACATCCACGAACCATACTACAAATACATTCCACAGACAGTATTGGAAAACAACACGCACAAAATGTACTACGACAGAGCCATAATCACAGATAAAACAATTTACCACAACAGACCAGACATCACACTCATTGACAAACACAATAAAATCACATACATTATAGACATATCCATTCCAAACACTCACAATATACAAAACGCATGCACTGAAAAAATTAGCAAGTACACAGAACTCGCCCAGGAAATAAGGCATCTGTGGAGGATGGATAGGGTGCTTATTGTACCTGTTGTTCTCTCCTCTACAGGTGTCATACCACACACACTACACAAAAGCCTGGGCACATTAGAATTGAATAGAAACACATACATCACACTACAGAAGGCCACTATATTGAATACATGTCATATTGTGAGAAAATTCCTGAATACAGACACACACACTGATACACTTCTTTAATTTCTGTTTTGGTTACTATGCCTTGACTTTGGTCCGGCATAGTACACAGCCACCGGTGTTAACCGAGTATATCTCACTTAACCCAACATAATAATAATAAACAATAATACTTAAAATCATTCGCAAAATATATCCATCAGTCTATTGAGGACGTGTTAGGTTACAGTATTATTATTCATAAATGTGCTAAATTTCAACTGTCTCTGATAAACAGTCTATGAGTTAGATGCATCTATACATCTTTACAACTTAACTCTTAGGATACGTTAGATAGTCTACATAATGGTTATCTTCAATTCAAATATCAGATGTAGCATTGAAGTTTAATAAATAAACCTTGACACTTTAATTAAATATTGTTAGATCTTTAGAATTTAACAGAAATCCGTATCTGAAGGTCAATTTGGAGAGAGAGCAATGTACAGAAATGCTGCTCTAAGTGGTTCTTTTATGAAAAGTCGACAAACATATACGTATTAATAATTGGTTTGAACGTTACCCTTTCTTTTGGTATTCCATTAATATGTTAATTTTCACAAAAATTATTTTGAATTTAACATTTTTTACACATTAAACACACAATTTAATTGCATAAATGATGTGTTAATAATATCGAGATACATTATTTTACATCAAAAAATAAGTCAAATATCTCATTTAAAAATGGGATATTTGACTTATTTTATTAATTTATAATCTTAAATAATAATATAACTTTGGGGGCGCTGTTGACAGTGCTGGCTGCTGGCGTGTTTTTTCTTCGAGTTACTGTTTCGAACTACAATTTATCGTCTTCCATTAATTGACTTTATAGAAGATGTCTTTTTCTACTGTGATACTTTCTTTTTTAATTTTGTTCTTTTTGCTTGTTATTGGAGGAGTCGAACTTAACCCAGGCCCAATGTCTCGTACACCACCTTCTTCACCTCGCAATAAAGCTTCGACGTCCGCCGGCAAACGCCGCCGATCTCCAAGCGAACCAACGCTGAAATCATCTCGATTGGAGGACTATTTTGCATCGCAGGATATTTCTTCTCAACTACCTCAGAAGATTCTATGTCTCCTCGAGGAACGTTTTGATACTATTCTATCGAAACTGGAGGAATTGTCGTCGAAATTTGACTGGCTGTCTAATTTACATAAGGAATACGACGAACGTCTGTCTCGCCTGGAAGGAGAAATTGCTGAACTTTCGTCCTTTAAAACTGTATGTATGGATAAACTTTCTCTTCAAAATTATTATATAGACTCTGTTCATAACGATTCGAAGAAGGATAATATCATTGTTTCTGGTTTGAGTGGCAATGACCAGGAAATAGTTAACAATGCTAATCGCTTTATTGAATTATTTAAAAGACAGAGCGGAGAGTCTATTCCTGTAGTTAATAGTTATCGAATATCGGGTACTCGACTTTTTTTGTTTAAACTCTGTAGTCAAGATGACAAAAGAGCTATCTTTAAAAACTTAAAGAAAATTCAAGCGTCGCCGTCATTCTCGCGCATTAGGTCTTTGACGATTTGTCATACAGATCGAGATTAAGGCGTAAAAAACTGTTGCCTTTTTGAGGAAGCAAAATCTTTGAAAAAAAAAGTATTTTTGAAAGCCGATTGCCTGACTGTCGATGGTGACAGATTTACTTTTAATTTGGATACGAATGAACTACAGAAGATCGATACTTTTTTAGACAAACCCAGCCAAAAAGGTTAAGTGGAACAACTGCTAACGAGACAAATAAAACTTTAGAAATGAGGATACTGTCTTGGAATTGCCAAGGAACGCTGGACTTGTCAGTGAATGACCAAGAGTTCATTTATATATTGCAAAATTATGATTTAGTTGCTTTAACTGAGACATGGTTAACTAAGCATTTCAAACCGGTTCTCTCTATGTTGAACTCAGATTTGTTTCTATACGAACAACTTGCTAAAAAGCCAATTGGTCCCGGTCGTCCTTATGGCGGTCTTATTCTTGCAGTTTCCCAGAAATTGGGTTCCTCGGAAATGTTGTTTAACTCCGATAATCTTATGGTGATTAAATTAAACTATGGAAGATTTTCTTGTTCACTTAGTCAAAGCTTGATTATTGTTCTTGTTTATATGAGAATAGATCTTTATGATTTTCTGTTAAAAAAAATGGAAGACTTGTTGATGAATTTCCCTGACGACGATATAGTTATTTTAGGTGACATGAATGCCAGAATAGGCGAGGAACTAGATAATTTTTATGCTGGGAGTAATATTAATGTTCTAAATTCCCGAAGATCTAATGACTTAACATTGAACCAAAGAGGAAAAAGTTTTTTACAACTGATTAAGTCGCACGGATTATATATTTTAAATGGTCGATGTGCCTCAGACAATCCGGCTAAATTCACTTTTCTTTCAACAGTTGGTCTATCTGTTATAGATCTAATAACAGTAAATGTTTATTTACTAGATAGATTATTGGATTTTAGAGTTCTTGATATTTTTAATTCTGATCACTTTCCAATCTCAATTTCATTTGAATTTACGACGGATAGCGTACGGACTCTGAAACTCCCAAAAATTCGCTACGTATGGAAACAAGATAGATCGGATGACTATTTATCTTTGGTTAGCTCGCTGTATACCTCGATTAAGACCACTTTTTCGCTGGATGCGCAGAGTTACTATGATGAATTATTAAACATTTTGTTGACTTCGGCTTTACGATGTGGGATGGTCAAGAAGAACATTTCCTTGTTATCATTTGAGAAGCAATGGTTTGATTTACAGTGTCTACGTCTAAAGAAATCTAAGAACCGAATACTACGAATGTTTCGAAGAAACAAAAGTAGAAACCTCTTGGACGAATATTGTAAATTAAATAAAAGCTACAAGTCGCTATGTAAGGCGAAGAAAAAGATCTTTTTGGCTAAAATAAATTCACTATTATTGAAGACAAAAAATACTAGAGATTTTTGGTCACTAGTCAATAAGTTTCGAATTAAGAAACCGTGTGAAAATGCTATATCTCCCTCGGATTGGTTAAAATATTTGCAAGAGTATTTCGCTGGACCAGATACAGTAATTTATATCGATGTAAGTCTTAATAATACTGTGCCTCTTTTGGATGACTTTATTACCCTGAGCGAATTAGAAGTTGTAATCAGAAAATTAAGATCATCTAAGGCCCCAGGTCCTGACAATATAAGGAATGAAATGATAAAATGCCTTTCTACAGAAATACTAATGGATATATTAGATATGTTTAATTCCTTTTGGTCTAGGCGCTCCTTTCCACTATCTTGGAAACAAATTGCTTTGAGAATGATATATAAGAAGGGATGTAGGCAGACGCCAACTAATTATAGACCAATCGCTTTAATTAATGTATTTAGAAAGGTCTTTTCAACTATTGTTGCAAATCGACTCCGGATTTGGATGAACGAATTTAATATTGTTACACCTGTTCAAGGAGCATTTGTTAAAAATAGAGGTGTTGAATATAATTTGTTTATTTTGACCGGTCTTATTCAAATATCACTATCGAGGAAACGAGGGAAATTATATACCGCATTTATTGACCTCAAGAAAGCTTTCGACACAGTTGATCATGATTTGTTATGGTATAAGCTTAGAAGCATTGGTCTTTCTTCGTTTTTTGTCAACTTACTTAAGAGTCTCTTCTCCAATACTAGATATTTTATAGAAACTTTTTCATTAAGCACTGATTATGTTGAGTCCAATAGAGGGCTACCTCAAGGAGAACCACTGAGTCCTATCCTTTTTGTTTTGTTTTTGAATGATCTCCCGGGGCTTCTGAGAGGTAAAAGTTCTATGATACCTTTATCTTCTCATGTTGAAATTAACTGTCTTCTTTATGCTGATGATATCCTTCTCTTGGCTAATTCGGCTTCTTCGCTTAGAGAAAGACTTAATCTTACTTGGAAATACTGTGAAGATAATCGATTGACAATTAATTTGGAAAAGACAAAGCTTATGATCTTTCGTAGAGGTGGAAAACTTAAAAAAACAGATAGTTTTAGTTTAGAAAACCATAGATTTGAAATTGCGTCTAACTTTAAATATCTGGGTATTTATTTCTCTTCACATGGTACATTCTCCTATCATTTAAACAAGGTGTTACCTGCTGCAAGATCTAGGATCTCCAATCTCGTCTCGTTACTTATTAAAATCAAAGCGTCTTCATTAAATAACTACTTTAAACTATTTGATTCTTTGATTGGACCAAGTATGTTTTATGCTATCCCGGTTTGGGGCGGTGTTTTAGTGGACAAGTTTGAACCGATACAATTATTCTACTTTAAGCGGGTGTTTCATATTAACAGATCTGTCTCGGGGTCTGCATTGAGAATGGAATTGGGAAGACCTCCCCTCGCAATTGGATTGGTGATAAAATTGTTTAGATTTTAGAGGAAACTAGTTGACCTACCAGAAGACGATTATCGAAAATTGACATATACAAGACTTTCAAAGATGGATGGTAATTCGTTTTTGAAGCCATGGCCAGCTATCGCTAAAGGATTATTAAATAATATAGGATTGTCATATAGCTATATGTGTTTAAGTGAGAGTCAGTTCTTTCTGGACTGTGATCGACGATTGAGAGACCTGTATTGGTTTAGGGATGTTCAATATTTGACTGAAAGAGGCTGGAACAGTGAAATCTTCCTTAATGGAAAGTGGAGTCCAATGCCTTATTTATTGTTCGATTTGAGTTATAAACTAAAGTCATTTGGTGCACAGTTTAGACTAAATAGGTTCTCCATAAACCTAAATGGCAAATCAATTAATATCTCGGACGATTCAGAATGTTCTTTTTGTGGATCAGTAGTGATGGATATGAGAAAACACCTTCTCGATTCTTGTAACTTCTTTTTGGATACCCGAGCTGTTACTTTGCCATCTGATTTTTGTTATCAAATTATACTCGGTGATAATTTTTTTAAGCTAACTTTGTATAAATTATACAATTTCTTTGTTCATGTAGCTACCTGTAAACAATAATGTTCTTTTAATCCCCTTTGTAATAACGAAAGTTATATCAAATAATAAAGATTGATTGATTAATTGATAAAAAAAAAATATATAACTATGTAATGTTATAGTTTATTGATTCAAATTTTAAAATAAATTTTAGTTAATATTGTAGACAAATTTAAAATATATTTATAAAAATAAGGTTTCATTATTTACTTAATAATAAGCTAAGTAAGCACAAACACTTTAATTTAATATTTTAAAATTCAAGGTTAAATTAAATTTCGGAATATTTTACTTTCGAAATTTAATTTAACCTTGAATTAATAATTTAAGGTTTAAAAGAAAAAAATTCATTTAAAATGTTAATTAAAATTATATATTAATCAATTTACATATTATGAATAAAATATACATTAAAAATTTATTTAGATATTTTAATTAAATAATAATTAGCTTTTTCTTTATTAACTTTTAGAAAAATACTTTTACATTATTATAAATTTTTGACGTTTTGAATTTGTAACATTTAGTTTAAAGCTGTCTTTCACAATCTTATAATAAGATGAGTTTCACTCAAGATTATTCAATAATATAATTTGAGGGCTCGCGATCTACAGGTTGAGAAGTTAAAATATTAGTTATTAAAATTAAAAATTTAAGCATTAATTTTTAAATTTTGATTTTAATAATATTTATTATACGATAATATATTGACTATATATTAATAATAATAATATATTTTTATGTAAATATAAGACGTTTTTATATTAAAAATTAAAAGAAAACATTTAATATTTTAGGGTAAATTTTTCATTTGATAGAAATTAAATGGAGGTCAAATTTATGTTTTTTAAAAGTTAATAATGTATAAATTTTAAACTATTTTATTAATTGTTACATTTTAATTATTTAAAACTACACACAAAATTTTAATATAATTTTAAAATAATTATTTTTATAGTCTAAAATATTTTCTAGAAATTTTTTAATATATTTTTAAATTTTTATATTGATCTAAATATAAGTTATTAATAGTGTGTTGTTAAATAAATATTATATATATATATATATATAGTAATTTAAGTTAATTAATTTGTTAAAATGTTTTCTCATGTAAACTGTCATTAGATAATTTCACATTGTCTTTAATGATAATTATTTCTGAGTGAATATATTGTAAATTATCAAAATAATTTGTTTTAAGTATGTTTTCCTTTGTACCAGCATTCATACCTTATTACTAATAAATGATTTGATTGATAAAATAATAATTTATTTATAAAGTTTATTTTGAAAATAGTCTAAATCTTACAAATTATAATAAATAAACAAACAAACAAATAAAAATTTAATTACTTATTTATTGTAAAAATTTGTTGTTAAATTAAAAAGTTATTGAAATAAATAATTAATTAAATTTATTTTTTAAAACTTTCTAAAATTTAAATATTTAAAAAATTTAAATTCAATTCAATTAAATTTTTTACAAAAGAAATAATAAACAATTTTATTTTTTTTTTACTTTTAAAATTGTCAAAATATATTAAAACTTTTAAAATATATAGCATTTAATTAGAAAATTTAATAAATGTGTGAGGTGTGAGGTATAAATTTTCATATTTTTTCATATTCAATGTTGTATGCTTGTAAATGTTAAAGTATTTATGTTTCTTTGATGTAGCTCTATCTTCAGAATTTATTTATTTAAAAAATTTGTTTAATTTTTTAGTAATTTAGTGCTTTTTTCAAATTAGAAACTAGGAAAATACTGGAAAATTTTTATAAATAAAATTTCAATATTTATTAAGATATGATGAAAAGAAAAGTAAATTTTATTCTTCTAAAACTTTAATTCTAGACATAGAAATTAAGAATAACCATCTTTTATTCTTCATGAATTAAAAGTAAATATTAAAAAATATTCCTTTTTTAGATTTATTATTGAATTATTGAATAATTTTTATTAAAATTCAATTTCTGTTTATTTTTATTAAACATTTTGTAATAAAAGAAAATCACATGTAGAAAAATAAGAAAAATGAACGCATTTTGCCATCATTTTGGAATAAAATATAAACTTTGAAATTAAATTAATGGATTCTATTATTATATATTAAATTTTTTTCTGATTATGGGAGTGACGCATTATAGTAAGAGGTTGACATTTTCTTTGACAGATTCCTATTGACTAATGAACTCTACATGATACATGGAGTTGTTTTATCGGCAATCTCGTACTGTTATACGATAATAGTTGTTCGGATACATTGTAGATATTATTAGCTGATGATCATGATTATCTTTGAAGAAAATAATTATAATGTACTTCAGATGCATTATTGGCAGGGTAAATAGTAACAAGTTATCCAAACCGTTAATTTTTTCAACATTTTTAGCCATAGTTGGGAAGAGAAAATTTGAAATTTTTCTTCTGTTTTTTGTGTTGTTATTAATGGGCTTAATTCAGTCACACATTATAACACGTCCTTAAAGTAGACACTTTTTGGAACATAATTTCGTATTGTTCTTAAACGCAAATTTGATTATTAAATAGGAATGTTACTTGTGTGGATTTTACTTCCAAAAATCTTAATTTGTTCAAAACAAAGATATTTTAACTTTTGAAACATAAAATTGCCAAGTGTGATCTCTTCTTTGTGTTTAATGGAGGAAAAATTCTTTCTTAAAATTCAAAGTTTACATTTAATGTTGGGTATAGTGCATGAGGGATATTAATCACTTTTCTTTTTTTGAATTTTTGAGTAACTAAATTAATGTTACATATAATATGAGAATATTGATCAAAATAAGTTTTTTAAGAACTTCCAGACAAGTTTTACCAATATTTGGAGTGACTAGTGAAAGAATAGTATCACAAATATTAGAAAAACAAAATTTTTGCTGTTATTTCTTTAAAATTAGAGATGATAATGCGAGAATGGTACAAAATTGACATAAGCGTTATTCGTGATTTATATTTGTCTATTCAGCAATGTATTTCAGCTATATTATCAGCAAAAGGAGATCTTACCGCTTATTAACAACAAAAAGTGATCTTTTGTTGGTGTTCGAATTATTTTGTCCAACCCTGTAAACTATAAAATAGAACAAATGAAATAAAATAATTTCTAGGCAGATGATCAAATTAGTTTAAAATAGAATAAATAATGATACAGAACATGTTACGATAAAACAAAAAATAAAATTAAGAAATAATCTTTACTTTAATTTTAATACACAGTAGTTGGGTGCACAGTAATGGCACAATACTAAGGAGTTAAAAATGACTGTTTCCTTGATCACGCAGAGAATTTGATTAGAATCAATTTCTGTTTCGTCTGCAATATCTGCCGAAGTACCTTGCTTAGCTATTTTGCCGCTGTAGGTAGAGGCTAGAATGCTGTCTTCTGACGTAATTGTAAATGCTTCTGATACTAACTTGGTCTTTAATTGCAGAATATTTTTAAGTGTAAAAATGGTATATTTTAGTAGACATTATAGTTAATGTGCATATAACATTATTTTAATTAGAAGTAATACGTATTGGTTTATGTTTATATTAAAAGCGATCAAACATTACCTACAGGTTCATCTTAATGTTCCTCTTCTTTGTAATCTTTAGTAGAAGTGAAGGGAAACCAGAGCTTACGTTATAAGTAGTCAAAAAGCTGTGTATCTAATGCAATTAGATTATTCTATCTTTAATTTACGATGTCATTATTTTTATTTATTTACGTAGACAACTTAACAATTAATTGTAATTAATTTTAAACAGCTGCAGGCGCACTTTGTTTCAGACTTCGGTTTATTTGTTTGCTTTGTTAATTTACGGCGACGAAACGCTTGGGCGATCTGCCTAGGTGAAATGCCTTCTGGGAGGTCTTTTTAAGGGTAAATGGACCCTATTCGGGCGTTAAAGACGTGGAGAAACTCCGCTGGCTGGCCAAGAGGAGTTTTCCGGGCGAGGAGCAAACCCGTGATCGAATTCCCAGTGTTCGAGGAACGGAACCGCTTGGCCACTAATGAACCCAAAATGTAATTAGCCACCAGTGAGACTTCAGACTTTGGTGATATGAAGGAATCATTTGTGTTGGTGCTTTTTAAATGTATTTAACCAGGTAAAAAGGGTATTATTAATCTAATACAAACTTTTTTATTCATTTTTGGAGTGGAACTTAATCGTGGTCCCTTACAGAGACCACGATTAAATAATCGGGCTATAACATTAATCATTAAATTATTTGAAATTAATAATAATTCTTCTGATTATTAAAAACTAGATTTATACTCATCTGTTAATTATGATTCTATCTCGTACTTGAAACTCGAACTTTTCATATGAAAATTACTCAAAATAACAAATGTTCATTCTATAGAGAAAAAGCCGATATCCGTTAGTCACAATAAAATATAACGAGCAATTATGTATTGTGTCATAGTCAGCAAATTTTTTATGTATTTAATTTAAAATATGTGCCGTCCATCTCAAATTAGTGGTGTCTTGCCCCTGTACATCATATTTTTCCTTTAACAAAGGTAGATTATTGACACGACTCCAAACACCTTACAGAGGAAGTTTTGAATTGAAATACAGCAGGTGATCGGTTAACGAACATAATCCGTTTCAAAGCTGTGTTCACTATCCGAATTATTGGTTAACCGATTATGAATTTATCATAGATTTCTAAGGGAATTTGAATAATCCGTTCTGGAGACTCCAAAAATAAAAAATATATACTTTCTTACTATGTTTATTTATATGTAATAACAAAAAATACATTAGAGCGTCGAAAATTGGCGTCAATTGGGAACTGGGGTTGTTCCAATTAGTCATTTGTTCCAATTTCCGACTTTGTACGAAAAAATATATTAACCTGTCCGATGTTCAAATTTTTCTCCGTTGCGTATCGCTTCCTGTTGAATTTTTCTCCGTTGCGTGTCGCTTCGTGTTGAATTTTCGTCGATTTTAAGCCTAACGAAAATTTTTATAATAATCATCGAGGCTATCGTATCGTTAAAAATTATTTCTGCATTTTGTACAAACAAAATAAATATATTGAAGATTATAAAAAACATGAAAATTATACTTTAGAAGTAAATTTAGTATCAAAAACGTTCGATTCAGCACGACACAGTCCGACTGAAAATCGTTCCAATTTCCGGCCATTTCAATTACCGACGTTCCAATTAACGACGCTCTACTGTACATATATACACAGTCTTGCATTTTTCTTAGTCATGTTTTTTCCGTTTGTGGGAGTTAAAGAATCTGCCCAATGTCGATTGCTTTTCTCTCTTCGGAATTTTTCGGAAGTAATTAATAGCATTGTAATTGTAGAGATCCCTAAGCCTATTAACCTCAACTGGTTTGGATGCGATTCTAAGACCGTTGTTCTGACATCCTCCCACTTCTTCAAAAGATCTTTAATAGCAGATATCGGCATTAATCCTCTTTTTCAGAAGAAAACATATCTCGCCGAGTTTTTTGGTGTTTTTCATTCGAGAGTTCTTGGCATTCTTCTGTCGTCAGATCAGTTTCAGATTCCATTATGAGCTTTTCAATGTTCTTTATTTCTCAGATATAATTTTTGTTACTCCTTTAGTTGCTTCAGTCTTCTTGATTAGACAGTATCTTTTTTAGATAAGATTGAACTGCAGCCTACTGTAGACTTGTTCAAGCCATACATATTGCCCAGCACATCAGACATCTTCTGCCCACTCTCTACTTTTGTTACTATACTCTTACCTTTCGAAAATAAAAACCAACGCAAGACTTAATAATTGCCCGTCCGACAGTTTCGCTAATACTATAAAAAATTGTTTCTGTCAGAAAAATAAAAGACTTGTTCAAGCCATAATTCCTAATTTTCAAATGGAATTTTATATACGCCGCTCTTTCTTCTTTTTAAATCATGTCTTTATCATTTCTTAAAATACTGTATAAATTTGGCGCTCTTTTGAAAACTATTTTTGAGTGTTTTTTGTCGACACTTGTTTCATGATGTTCTTGATGTTTGTATTATAAGTAAACTTGAAGAATTAAAACTGATTTGTTTGGGTTATTATTATATTGCCTCTTTCATATCTCTTAATTAGTCCTTCTACTGTACTCTTTTTACATCCCAAGTTTGAAGTTGTTTCTTTGATTCTATTAATTTCATTGATCTTGTTCAGAAGGAGGCATGTAATTAAACTAAAACTGTATTTATGAAAATATTCAGTTTCTATATTATCAATGTTAAATTATATATACAAAATATGTATCAAACGACATTATAAAGTTTAAACAATTTACTTAAAATCTATTTTCAAATTTACAGTTTCTTCTTATCTATTTCGATATTCAAAAAATCAATTTAAAAAGTTGATGATTAACTTTTTGTCAACAGAAAGCCAGCTTCAAAGTAACATTTAGATAATTACAAAATCGTTTTCTTCGTATAATACCCAGCATTTATTACTTTTACATCTATTATTACTGTGTAGGCGTTCTCTTGACTACCAGATAATCAATAATGTAAATGGCAGCAGTATAAGAGACATGAATATAGTTATAATATATTATCGATTTCCATTAATAACTAATTATTATTATATTGATTTTTTAATGTGTAAGACATTTTCTAACCCAAACAATATTCAAACTTTCATTCTTCTTACATACTACAGAGCTGTGGAAAGTAACTATGCATGATAATTAGAATTTGTCTATGAGCTTCCCTCGACTTCAGCACAGATAATCTTTTCCTCTTTACTTCTGGATATTTTCTTCCAAAAGTACTGTAGTCCAATGCCTTTCAACTGTCAGGACCTTGTTAACTACGAAACACAATATAGTGCTTGGTCGATCACTTGGCTTTCTTCTCCCTTTTATTTAGTTATCAACTAAATAAAATGGAGAAGAAAGCCAAGTGATCGACAAAGCACTATATTGTGTTTCGTAGTTAACAAGAATCAAGCACGACACGATTTCAAATCATTTATTTGTCAGGACCTTGTTTCAATGGTTGGAACAATCCGTAAATGCTATATTTACGTCTTCAACTGATGCAAAATAGGCTTCAGAAACTGATCATATTTTGTTGAACTGCACTTCAACAGGTCACAGCATATCAGATTCACGTTCAGTCCATCATGTATTGAATTTCGCGAGGTATTCTCTAATTGCATGACTCAAGATAATCTGATGCGTAGGGACTAACTACTCAGGAATTAAAAATCTGAGTACCAATTTTTAAATTTCAAACTGAAAAATTGTTTTATAATATATTTACATTGTATGGAGGTTTTTTTAATTTTTATGTTTATAAATTTTATTTTACAAAGATAAATTTAAAACTGCCTCTGCTCTAAGGAGCACAACTGAGGAAGAAACAACTGCCCCTGCACCAAGAGGGAAATTGTTCCTGTATAAAGTAGGGAACAAACTGTCCCTGCTCTAAGGAGGAAATAACTACACCAAGTGGAGAACAAGCTGCCCCACGTTAACTACATAAGTTGCTTTAGTGCTTAATTCAAAATAACATTTTTAGCGTCATTTTAAAAATTCCTTTATTAAATAAGAAAGAAAATGTTAATTATGTACCCATAAACTCTGAATGCAACATAGTTTACTAACTGTAAATATACTCGATGATTATTCGCATCGTTATCCTCATATTTTAAAATTTATATAAAGTAAATTAATTGAAGCGGTATTAAAATTTAAAGATTTCGCATTAATAATTAACACTTTTTGTCAGTAAATAACCAGTTTCTGAGTTAGATTTCTAAATCAAGTGTCGATAATTTTAATACTTAACCTTGATAAAAAGAAAGGAAAAAAAGGGATAAAATTCATTATTCTGGTTTTAACAGAAAAGAAAATGTCAGTTTATGATAATACGTCCTTCAAATATAATAAAAATACTTTTTTATTTAGGATTAAGTGCAGTAATAACTATAATTACTAACATGAATCGAAGCTAATTCATAGTCTAAGTTAATAAAAAAAAATAATCTTTAACTGAAAAAATCTTTTTCTTTACATTATTAAATGAAAAGAAACTTTTTAGTTTTATCTTCTAAACTTAATTATAAAAGTTATTAATGTAGAATAATCGAATTATTAATAAATAAGCATTATAATGCTATTAGGCACCTGCTTAATGGCATAATAATGTTTCTTTCTACTCTCATTAAATACAAGTGTATAAAACATATTTAAAAACAAATTCAATTATTTAAACATAATCATAAAATTAAAAAAATTATAATTAATTTTAATAAACTAAATTTTTAAATAAAATTATCATTTAAAAAATATTTAACGTTTAAATCATAAGTCGTTTATTTAAAATGCTTAATATGAAATTTATAATTTAAATTTTAACATTACAATTTAAACTGTTAAATTTTTAGCATCTTTATATTAAATCTAACATTAAAAATGCTAAAGAAAACAGTTTCTTATTAATAAATATAGTTTAATTATCTATGAATATCATTGATTATTTACTAGACGCTTCTATCACATATTAATTAAAGAGTTTAACTTTAATGCAAATAAAAATGTTATTTTTATAGAAAAATTCAGTTTATTTACTAAAAGTACGTTAATAAATCTTAGAAAACGTGTATACAACTATTTACTTTGTTTATTTACTTAATAGGACTTTGTGTTTTTGGTTCATTTACCTTTCTTACATCATAAATTATATTGCGACTTTGGGAAAATCCACTAACATCTATCATCATCATCAATTTAAGTTAAAGAAATAAGCTTAATTAATGACTTATCAATGACACTTTCTATCATTTGTTACTTTTACTAGGAAATGAACGTTGTCTGATACCTTCTTCACTTAAGCATATCAGCAAATTAATAAATGAATTAATTATTGACTTATTAAAAACTAATTAAATTCAATTCATTACTTTTAATACTTACTAAATATATAAAAATAAAACCTGTGATTTTATTGTTATTAAAACTATTTAAAATTTGATAAATTTTATACATATTTTTAATTAATTAATTTCTATGAAAAAATTTTTAAAAATATTAATTAGATAGATAATTTATTTTTTTAATTAATTATAAAATTTTATAAAATAAACCATAAATTATGCCATTTTACCGATTTTTATAGTATTTAGAAATTATTTTGTAAGTTATAATTATTGAAAATTTAATAAAATTAAAAATTATAATAATTTAAATTTTTTTCTCTAAAAATACAGTTTCCATTTTAGAAGAAAAACAGTAGAATTTAATGTTATGATATTATTTCGTCCTTCATGCAAGAGTTGTTAAAATGACCTTTACCATTTCAAAAAAATTCAGTAGTTGATTGAAAGAAATTTTATTGAGGAAAAGAAGACACTTGCAGTTTTATGAATAATAATTTTTAAACTTGGAAGAACTTTAAATAAATGTAAATTTAATATTATTATTTCCAAGTCTAAAATTTGCTTACTGAGTTACTGGTGTTATAAAAATACAATTATCGTCATTATATGTACGTCACGATTTTGTGAAAATATTTTGAATATTTTCAACATTTTCAATTTAACAAGATATTTAATGAACTGAAAAAGAAGAATTGATTACATAAAAATGTAATAACGTTCTATTCTAAAACTATTACTTTGAAAAAGTACTTTTACAATTTTTATAAAAGTTTGCCTGAAAATAATACGAAAATATTTCATGTTTATGCTTAAAAAAATATTTACAGTAATTAATTAATTAAGAGTGACGAGAAAATTTCTGAAAAATCAATGCATGAGGTTTGATGTTATGAGTGTCGTTGTTTACAAGTTTTTATGAGTCAAGTAACAACTTTAATTATTTAATTGCTGTTAATTTTTATAAAAATTATGGAAGATGAGATTTTCCTGTTAATTACATGAATTACAACGTTTCAATAAATTCAGTTTACGTATTTTGTTTTGTGTGCAGCACGCACAGTTGACAGGCACTCTGTAAACTGAATATTAAAGATATTATTGGATATATATAAATCAGAGAATATACCGGTATATTATAATCTTAAAGATGATTTATTATTAACTTAAAAATGTCTTGTTTTATATATACAGGGTAATTCATATAGACCCAAACACAAATTTCTTATTATAAATCCTAAATGAATGAATGGTAATCGATAAGCCTTCGGGGAGTGTACCTCTACTTATGTTGAACCATCGATACTGGAACTGGGACGCCTCCATCTCTTTTTCTCTACAGAAACGCTAAACATCGCTGTATATGGGCGGATTTTCTCAGAATTTGTTGAACAACTTGATGATATCTAATTGACAGATACTTCAAGCAAGATGACGCGACTTGTCAGGCATCACAGAGGATAACGGCCACTTCCAAAATTTGTTGTGTTATAATGTGTTTAAAATAAGTGAAGGTCTTTGTTTAGTCCGGCTTTGCTTAGTATTTTATGTAGAAAATCGTTTCATTCTCGTATTTATTTTTCCTTTAGATAAGGTTCTTGTTTTTAGATGATCTATTTTAGACAGGTTTTACTGTATATGTTCTTTAACTTTTTAAATCTTCAATAATTTCATTAATGTGAGTTTTGTAAAGTATTGGATATATAATAATTTATGACATTATTACGCTGGAAAAGATCATTTTGAATATCTTTAAAAAGTATACATCTAATTCTGTTTTTACACGGTAGATATGTTCTCGAAGAATCAACATTAAAAAAAATACTGTCCGTATGGAAAAATGGAAAGTTGGTTCAATGGTTTCACACCTTAAAAACCAGTAAAAATAATACGATAAACCAATTATTATATAATAATAAACTATTGTAAAAAGGAATGGACATACAGGACGCAATAAGAAAGGAATTAAAGCAATTGTATAAAAAAATGGCCGAACAATAAAGAGAGAATTATAATACACCAGGACAGGGGGTCGAAGTAAGTAGAATTATCGAAATGGCAAAGTTTAAATTCTGTAGTTAAGTTGACAAATTATTAAGATGTAAACTACTTCGCAGATTATTGCAAATACAAAGGATGCATTTCTAAACACAGATCACAATTTCATTTGATATAAGAATAATCTGTCCTTCATGGTAGTTCGGTTTATCAGTCTAATTGAAACAAGGAAGTTTTTAAATCTGTATGGGATATGGGCCAGAGATAAATTGTTCTTACTAGGAAAGTCTAATAAAATATCATGTGTCAGATAGATAAATGATTTGATTGAAAGTCAGAAGCAACTGAGTTATTAATCATATTTTTGGTAAGAGATTCAAGCGACATTTTCCTCAATGTGTCAACTCGCATGAAGACCATACTGAAAAACCATACTGATTTAGAATTTGAGAAAGTTTTTGTTTACTTTTCCATTTCCATTACATCTGTTCACAAAGTATTAAAAGTGTATGTAAGTAGCGAGTTCTTGATTGTTGATTATTGTGAAATATAGTTATGAAGGATTTTTGAGAATTAATTGTTAGACCCAGCTTGTGACAATATTTGTTTATGGCATCTGTTTTCCTTTGTAAGGATATATTAATGAGTGCTAGGAAAACCATATCCTCAGTTTAGGCAATGGAGTGAATGAATCGCTTCATTCTCTATAATTATGCCATTTTTCTTGGCAAAGTTTTCTTGTAATCAAAAATATAAAAAAATTGAAAAGGTGGCGAAATAAAAGATTATTCACTTTTTATAGGAAACATGTGTTAATTTACATATAGGAACTAAATCATAGACTCCATTAAGATCCGTAAAGAAGGCATATACTTTGTGTCGTTTGCGGCCTAAATTAACCTTACTATACTTAATTAACAAGAATATTGCTAGTTCAGTGCCAGTATTAGGAATGAAGACGAACTGAGTTTCTGCTCTTAGACTACTTTCCATAATTTAATCATTGAAAATTCTGCGAATCTGGTTGTGAATATTTCATTGAAGTTAGAAAGTAAGGTTATTGTCTGTAGTTTTTTGGGTTATCATTATCTTCCTCAATTTTACTTTTCAATTAAACACCAAAATACCCCTAACTTTTAACACTAAATGACGCACACAAAAGTGCTAGCAATGGCCCTTGCACGATTTTCCCGGCATTTGTAATTTACAAAGTTAAAGTTAAAGGCCCGCCATTTTCCTTAAATTTTGGTTATTATATATATATATTCGGTTTATGGCGTCTGACGTCGTCTTCCGATCTCTAGGATTTTTCCTGGAGCTTTGTTGTAGTGTCATTTTTTTTTTTTACCGGAGATAGGGTGTAGGCCTATCGTCCAAATCCCCAACCTGGAAGGCCAGGGTGTCTCTTTTTGTCTGGTACCTATTCTTTGACCTGTCCGGCTAGGGTGGCCTACCAGTAGCTAAGCTACCTCCGGCATCGCTCTCCGAGTCATCGGTGTACGCAAGCTCCTCCACCACAACAAGGTAGAGACACCATCGGAGGAGAGTTATTATATATATATCTTTATAATTTTAATTTTAATTAACTTATTTTAATTTTAAGCTAATAATGCATTCTCTTTAAATAATAAATTGGAAATTTTATTGTATTTTAAACTATATACATATTTTATATCCCTTTGTTCATCAAACAATTGTTAGCTATCAGTCAAGATGCCCTTTGCACCCACACCTCGAAGATGCGTGTGTGAATGCGACACGGGGATTGTTTATGTTTATCAAGCAATGTTGTAAAGGAATTTCGCCTATTTTTCCGATTTTAGAGACCCCCTTCTAAATTTTTAGTAATACCGATTAAAAATAATTAAGAGAAACAAATTAGAATTAAAAAAACTATCAATTAACTGTTATAAGGTTCAAAACATTCGAAGAAAAAAACGAAGAGGATAACCGTTTTTTCCCCTTTTTCAATAATGTTTGATGACAGATGTTACTCTATTCATATCAGGTGGACACATATAACTCATAATAGACAAGAGAGAAGGACTAAAGAATAACGAATCATACTTATGCTTCATTATCGCACCTTCCTAGGAATAAAATCATGATTGGTCAGAAACAAGAAGAAATCAAAAGGGAATGAGGAAAAACAGAAACAGAGAGGAAGAGAAAGCAGAAAGTGAGAGAGAAAGGAACAGAAAAGAGAAAAGTGAACACAACATCCAGAAAGAGAGTCAACTCTGAAAAAAGAGGGCCAACACAACGCACCCGAAGAGAGTGCTAAATCTGGAGGAAATAGAATCAGCAAAAAGACAGAGATAAGGAAGGAAAAGGATGAAGTGCAAAAGGAACCGAAAAGGAGATAGAAGGTCTTTGAAGAGAAGACAACTCTTTTCTTGGTATGTTGTGGTCGCGAAGTTCGGACACGCCCCTTTAGGTACCCTCTTTTTTTACTAATAGAATTAGGCTAACTTTCAAAGACAGATTTTGTATTTAATATTCATTTAAACTAAATTCTAATGTTATGTTTAGTTTTTTTCGTGATTAATTTTCCTTTTGATTTTTAAGTTGGTTTAATTTATTTTGCATTCACCATCCTAAGAGGCTCATTCCTGGACTTCGGAGTGATTCTTACCCTCGCGCCTTACATATCTGCCTTTTTCGCGTCTAAATCGGAGGTGTGTCAATAATACAACACCTGGTGGCAGGATCCTATCGTAAACTCCCAGAACTCGATTTTTGACGGCATCCAAGCTCCCACAGTTATGTGTAATGATATTTGTTATGACATTTTATTAAATGATAATTTTTATATTTTTAATTATTATAAAATGACAAAAGGTTTATTTTGGGAGTAGGAATGAATTAAAAAAGAATTGTAAATGCTAATAAAGAGTCGAACTTTCATTAAGTGTGACCCCACTCGAGATACGATCCATGACCTCTTCCTCTATCTCACCATCTAGTTGACCTTTATCTACAAAAATTTAATTTTGTGGGGCATTGATATAGATAAATTTAACAATTTATCTGTATCAATGCCCCACATATGAAAGTAAATCTGCCAAGTTCATTCAGTTTTGATTTCAGACATGGAAGAGCCGCAAAATTCAGCTTTTTATATAAAAGGTATGGAGCGAAATCTGTATTTATCTGTGTTATTAATTTTATAAATATACTTTTATGACTGTAGAATAGGGCGAGGCTGATATTTGTGACTAGTACTGGTCCAATTTTAACTCTCCGTAATCTTGATGACACTTACTGATTTCCACAAACATCTAATATCGGAATAGTAGATTATTAATATTTATTTCTTATATATAGGTATGAATATTTGTAATAGAATACGTCAAATATCGTTCATGTTCAGAGGGGAATATTGCACATATTGATATGTCGTATTAATATCGCATAAAATGTTTTTATAATTTTGTTAGATGGTATTAAAATAGTTGCTAAGCAATAACAACTGATAGTTATTGCTTAGCAATAAAGTCATAAAGTTGAATTTTAATTAAACGTGCTTATTTTGGAAAACTTAAAAATATTTCGTATAGAAATTGTTGGGAATAATATAATTCAAACATTTTAACGAGATTAGCGCCAAGAAAATTAATTTTATATTTACTTTTCAAATTAAGTAATTAAATTTTGAATAATATTTCAAATATACCTTTAAAATTAAAAAAAAAATAATTATAATTAAATTTTCAAAATGTTATTTAGTTTTAAAAAAATTTTAAGAATTTCAAAATAACATTAGTTAATTATCTACGACATATAATTTGAATGGAATTTATAATTTAATTAAAAATAAAGACTATTAAAAATTTAATTTAAAATCAAATTAAATTTTTTAAGATTTATTTTTGTTTTTAAAATATTTTATTTTTAGTTTTCTTGATATGAAATATTAAAAAAACATCTTGTATTGTATGACATAATACAGTAAAAAGCGTAAAAAATAAACACTACACGCTACAGAATGGCCTTTATAAACGGATAGATGTTCTATTTCGAACCAAATAGTTTTGTTCTAATATTTTATTCACGATTTTATACAATGGTAGCTATATGTTGCCATTGTATAAAATCGTAAATAAATATTAGATCGAAACGATTTGCTACATAAAATGTATAAAGAGCCATAAATCTGTCTAACGCAGAAATGGAAAATTTCCTACAAAAAATTGCATGACACGAGAAAATTGAAATTAGAATTTAGCTTAACAAAAGCTAAGCTTAATCATAATTAAAACACATTTTAAGAGCATTGAGTTTTTACACATTTTATCCTCTGTACCACACACTGTTATAGGCCGTATAATTTGTTAATTTAAATATAACAAGTATATTAAATTTCATGATTATTCCAATATAGAAAATTAATACGAATATTTATAAATAGTCAAGACGAAGAAACTTGCGTATAAGTAAACGGAGATTGTTTATTTATATGTTTGTATTTTTATATCATCATTTAAGTTTGTAAAAAAGTCAAATGTCAGTGAACTTCACGTTGATAAACAGAAATCTTATGAAGCGATTTTAAAAATAGTCACTTAGAACATGAATAAATAAGAAAACTTATATGTTTGAAGCAACATGTTCTAACGTATATATTGGAATATATCAATTCTTTAATAGCTTTTCAAAAATACAAAAGCAAAACTTTTGAAGTCTTGTGAACATCCATTCACAATCATCGAAATACAATCAACACTACTGAAGTCAACCTTTTCTTATAGACTTCTTCTCCGCCTGTATTTATGCAAATTGTTTAAATTTCTTCTGACTTCGAATATTTGTATAAATTTCTTTGTTAAATAAATATTGAAAATCCGGAACTTAAATATATTTCTTTGAAAATACAATATTGGAGAATAATAACAAAACCAAGATTTAAAGAATTTGCATGAATATAGAACGAGAAGTAGCCTATAAAGGTCGACTCCGCTAGAATTGATTGTATTCCGGTGATTGTGAATGGGCGTTCAGAAGACTCCAAACATTTTGTTTTTGTATTTAATCTCCACTATCGTATTTAAATATAAATATATGCACTACGGTGCAGAATTATACGCCAGTGAAATTTTTTGAAAACTCTTTTAAATTATTTACAGTAGATGCACAAAATTTTATGATTATTTAACGTTGTCTTCTAATGACTTACATCAAATTTAATACTAATCGATTAATCCAAACATTAATTACGTAAAAACAATCATTTCAAGATGGTGCAGAATTATACGCCACATATAGTATATACAAAATAGATTAGGCGTCACAAATTTGCATATGCTTGCTATTGTAAATTGTTGGTTTACACTTTTGGCAAATCAATAAGTGAAATTTCTGATATTATTCGACGGTCTAGAGGTGTCATTAGAAAATACATCAACAATTCTGACAGCTATGGCAGTAAGAAATGAAGTGGAAGGCTATCTTCACTTTCCAGCACTTACAAAAGAGTGATCTGTCGAGCTGCTAGTAACAGAAACATTACTACAAACTAAATTCGGGCGAAATTAAACGTTTATGCTTTGAAATGGACTGTATGAAGAGTACTTCGCCCATCATCTCACCTAAAATATCCAAAACAGAAGCCCAAACCCAGCCAGAAAGACCACCATAAGATAGCAAGAGTTGAATGAACAAAGATGAGTTGGACAACTGAGTGGCAAGAAATCATTTTCACTGATTACCAAAATAGTCTATAGCAGCGGTCTGCAACCTTTCTGACCTCACAGATCACTAAACTCACAATTTTGAATCCCGCGGACCACAATCATGAATTTTTTTAAACGATACAAAATCTGTATAATAATTATCATAAAAGTTCAATTTTACTATATTAATATGAAACTCTCTTGTTTAATTAGAACAAATTAATGCAGTTACATTGCTGCTTGTTTGAAATAAGTTTATGGATTCTTAGCGCTTTTCCACGAAGGACGACAATCGCACTCACAATATTGTTTATTGTTCATTATTTATTGATAACAATCACTTCGTATTTGGTTTTAGATTCGAATAAAAAGCCCCCAATGAGTGAAAAAAACAACTAAGCATTTTGCATTTCTTTCGTAATACTTCGTGTAACCTTCACTTGATCGCTGTCCGAATTTCTCCATGGACCACCCAAATTTTCTCGCGGACCATCAGTAGTCCATGGACCACCGGTTGCTGACCGCTGGTCTATAGTATACACCATCTTTACCCTCCTGTAAAAGTGTAGCCTTGAAATTCCATAAAATTATATAGTTTCACGGGATACTCTTTCATAGGATGATCAGGATTGTAACATTTATCCAGGCGCAAAAGAATTGTCTTAATATTGCACGAGCATATGCATAACATGTAATGCATTAGTTCATTGCAATGCTTACAGGAAAATAAATTAATTCATTTAAAACAAGCAAACAGTGTAAATCGCCGATCTATGTAATCTCTTCCGAAGATAACGAGAAAAACATTTGAAGATTTTCATAAGGTACAAATAGTCTCTGGCGGTAAAGGAGAAAACTAACAATGTACAAATTAATAAAAAAAACAGTTAACATTATTTTATTATAGTGTACGTTCATACGACCGCCTTCAGTGGCAATACAAAGGTGTAGGCGCCTGAGAGTTACTCTATGTAGCATACTTGGAGTCGTCCTCTTAAACGCCTCTTGCATTCGTCTCTGCAGTTCAACAAAATCACGTGACACTGCTGGTTACGCGCCACAATTGATCCTTTTAGATGATTCACAGGAAAAAATCCATCGGGGTCAAGTCCGGAAAACATCGTAGCCATGGAACACTTTCACTTTGTAAAACTCTTTATTTAAAAGCCTCAGTACCGCTAGGCATCACTGGGGTGGAAAACAGAAAGTATTACACTAGTTACATTGATGTCTTATCGATGAGCAAAAGCATTATAATGTATAATTTATACAGCAAATAACATTTACAGCAACAATCACAGCACCAACATGTCCTACAGTGATGTCTTATCACAAAATATAAACAGAAAATAAATGTACAAATATACAGCACAATGAAACTACATTAACATTGACGGCATAATTAAAGCTGACGGTGATGTCTTAACAGGGATAATTACTCACAGCAAAATAACATACAGGGATAATGACAACAATTCAATGCATACAATTAGTAATCTAAATTAAAAATATCTTCAAGACACAACACCACTGTCACTTGGTAATGGAAGCTGTCTTCGCAGCACCATATTTAATTAACTGTAGTCCTTCTGAAGTAAGAGGTGACAAGGTTCCTGAAAGCCTGAAACAGGTTGTTGTCTTGTAACAGCACATGTAAGTCCTGAGGCCAGTTCCCACTGGACGGCAGCAGGGAGAGAATGGCGCTTCGTTTGTCGTCCAACATCGGGCACTGCAGCAGATAGTGCCTGGCACCATCTGGAATATTACATAGTTCACAATTCTGTTCAGTTGTTTTGTTGAACCTGAAGAAATAACTATTAAATTTACCATGCCCGGTAAAACTGTGTTGTTCTATGTTTAATATAATGATGATTACTAGCTGAGACTGTGGGAAAAAATCTCTTGTAATGCTGTTGGTCCGCAGGTTCCATGTACCCTGCCATAACTCAGTCGCTTTCTCTTTTAGGCTGGAAATTATGTAGTTTTGGGGAGTTGCTGTATAGGTAGGTGTGCCGCTGGAGACAGATGCGGTGCGGGCAAGCTCGTCCGCTCTCTCATTTCCAAGGACACCAGAGTGCCCTCCGATCCACACCACCGAAAACCTATTGACGTTTTTGGTCATTTCCCGGAGAATTTCGTTGACTATAGGATGGCCCCAGTTAAAGTTGTGGATAGCCTGAAGTGATGAACTGGAATCTGTGAACAGGTTGATGTTGGTATTACGTAGCTCCTCGTTACTCCATTTGATTGCTTTCAGGATTGCCCAAAGTTCTGCCTGAAACGCAGAGCAAGTATTTCCCAGTCTATCAGAGAAATTATAAACTTCCAGGTTGCCATGATACACTACAAACGCACATCCAACCCCATCATTGTTCTTCGATCCATCAGTAAAGACACTGAAGGACTGATCTGGCCAGGGTTGACCTCCAATGTATGGCCAATCATAGGGAGGGACAGAAGGGGTACAACTATTTGTACTCTCGATATTGTCAAATATTACACCGTTCAAAAGAACGTTTTGGCCCTTCCTCATTCTCCATCTTTGTACCACAATTTCCAAATGTAATGTCACTGGGAGTTTGCTAGCAATAACTTGCAGGGCAGCAGTTGGAGCCGTCGAATAGGCTCTGCAAATATGCAGCAGGGCCCTCCTCTGTGCACTCTGCAATTTACTGTCAATATGGATTTTCCCTAACCCATCTGCCCAAGCAGGTGCACCATAGCCAATAATGGGCAGGAACACTGAGTCATAAATAATACTCATTATTTCAGGACACAATCCCCACTTTGACTTTGCTACCTTTGACAGTGCATTGAATATCTTGTTTGTCCTATTACATATATATTTGATATGGGGGATCCAGCAAAGCTTGTGGCTAATAACAATGCCCAAGTACTTTAACGATGTTACAACTTTTACACTACTATGCCCCATATGTATAGTAGGTACTCTTCGATATAAATGTGGGGCTCTTGGCTTTGTAAAAATAATTCCTTTGTCTTGTTTGAGTTAAATTCTAGTTTGTTCGTTTCGCCCCAGTCCTTTATTTTTGCCAGAATGGAAGGTAGCCATGGAACAGGATCAAGTTGTCCTATCTAGCAATTGTCGAGATGTCGATTCATTGTGTGTCCGTCTGTCCGGGAATAAGTTAATGCACCATTCCGCTGATACCAAACGTGTCATAATTGCTCCAACAGTAAATTATTGAGCCATTCGTCGATCGTCGTAGCACGATCGTAGTCGATCGACGAATGGCTCAATAATTTACTAATGGTCAGATTAAACAGATATCACTAATGGTCTGGGTCTAGGTGCCTTCGATGAAAATCAAAAACTTGCTCACTCCAGATATCACACCATATGTTTAGTGTAAAACGTACCCAGTGGCGCGTTAAGCACGAGCCACTGGGTACGTTTGCCCGTACTGATGCACGTTGCACGTTGTGCCCAGTACTGCACATTATGGCAGTTATACACTTTCTTTTGAGAAAATAGTTCCTCACCAGTCCATAAAATGTGCTTAAGCAGTTATAGTTTGTCCTGGCATAAATTTAACAACATATTGCACCAGTCAATTCTTTGTCGCGTGTTCTGATAATTACAGATTGGAGTTAAATGACAACGTAAAATTGGATGTATTTGTGCCTGCTGCAGTCCGCATTGTTTCGCTGCTTTATGTATGCTTATATGCCGATAAAGATCAAAGTATATCAAACCGAGGTTGTGTGGACAAGGAACCATGATCTCTGATTGTGTTGCAGGTTTGCCTCAAGCGAAGTATTGCATTCAGAATCGTTGCATGCATAGTTCTCGATGCAGCTTTTCCATAAAGTATAATCATTTCATAGTAGTGTTCGAAAGTATAAGGCATTGTCTCAGTGTTTACCAATTGGCAGACTGCACGATGTTGGCACTTTTATAATTATGGGTTGCCACAAGATTAATCAAGATTTCACTTTTAATTTCCTCTTGTTCTTATGTTTCGAAAATTTACGTATTGTCTCGAAACTACTACGTAATTCATATATATTCCTTTTATGAATGTACTCGTTTGTTTTACTGTAAACATCGCATTGGTACTAATGCACCATATGCATATATTCGTGCAATGCAATGCTGGAACGATTCCTCTTGCGCCTTAATTAATAGATGTTAAAATGAACACACTGTGTATTTTTAATTTTTGTTTTTAAACAGTGTTTTGGAATTAATCTAATGTGTTCAATTGACTATTTTGGATTTCAGAATTTTATAAAAATTTACAATTTTAGGACGTTTATTTGTACTAATGTCTTCTTAATTCAGGAAGGTAATAAAAAATTGAAAAATTGTTTGTATATTTTCAGTTTGAGAGAATATGATTTAATATCAATCTGTAGTGTAAATTACATTCTGTAATATATATTCTGCCGGAAGCAATTATTAATTAATTATAAATGTGGAAATAATTTCACAGTTGACCCACTTCCAAGACTTTATAAAATAAAAATAAAAACATAAATAAATGACAAACATACGGTTTAGTCAGCATTTCGAATTTTTTAAATAGTATTTGAAATGATTTAAATCTAATGTAAATTTTCACAAACCATTAAACATAGCATCATTAAAATTTTTCATTTAGTTTGCAGCCTTCAGAACATTTATATAAGGAAATAGACACACATTTTACACTTTCACACAATGAAAAATAAATCAAATTTAATATTATATCTGCAGAAACTTAGTAAATATTATATAAAATTCCTCTTTGTACGTAATGATTGATGAGGAATTAAGCTGAGATATACTTGAGCTGGCTTAAAATTTCACAATTAAGCTCAAATTGCCTTCAGTTAAGCAGTTTATCATTATAATTTTGATTGAATAATTAAAGTGTGGAAGAATTAGGCTACATGCCCAGTCATAATTACATCTGCTACAATCGAACATGACTTACAATGGCATTAGCATGAGTGAAAGACAGAAAGATATTTAACTTGCATTGCCTATAATGAATTATGGAGGTGTGGATCTACTCAAAACTAGAGACAGATTGAGACATTTGATGTTATCAAGTTTCGATATTAGCTTCTAATCTGAGGATTTCTCATTCCTTTCGGGGAATGTTTCCAATTGGACACCAAGAAACATTTTTAGCTGTTTTACTTAATTAAATATGCATTTCCTTGGTATTCAATTGAAAACATTTGCAAAAAGTGTAAAAGTCCTCAGATTAGAAGTCAATATAGAAGCTTGATAACATCAGCTTTCAAAAGGACAAGAAGCAAAATTTTTATCAAATTGAGACATGTGGGGCTAACCTATAACATACAAGAAATCCTTCCTCCTGTACTAAATTATAATAAATAATAATGTCTTTTTAACGTTTATGTGCCTCCATCTTGCATCATAGTTATGCCATAAGAAAATTAACTTATAGAAATGTATAATATATTTTGCAATGAAAATTATTTAAATTTTGACATTAAACTATATAAAATTCAAAATTGTATGAAATATCACAATAATTTGTTAATCTTAATTCAATCTCACTTGTCAGTGAAAATTTATATACGATCTTCTTTTCAAGAATAAGGTTTCAAATACTTATTTTGTGAAGAAATATCGAAGAAATTTCGTGGAAAGGTTTAAAAAATAACATCAACGCTTCTAAACGATAAACTCTCATCATAAAAGAGCTAATATCTATAATTTCAACATGTCATAAAAAGATTTATACAGTAGAAAAAACCATTATAATAATGGATATAAAATATAATAAATTGGCATTAAATCATACAAAATAATAGTTTTTAAATATTATATATTAATCTAAAAGAAGTGAAATCAATTTTTAAAAAAGTTAGTAAATGGTGCGACTCGATATATTAATAATACACACATTGTTCTTGCAGAAAATATTGATCATATTTTTAATAATATAATTAAGCATTACAGAGAAAAGTAATGTTATTTATGCAAAATATTAATTATTAAAGATAAAAATAAATAAATCCATACAATTGTCTTTAATATTCATTAATGCTCTGGGTAAGATGAATTTTATTATGACGACTTTTTGTTTTTTATTTTTACGAGAAAATTATTTGATGAGTAGATTATAATTGTATTATATATAATCATAATTTCAAATTATGAAGCTATGTTTTTACATGTGTGTGCTATATGAAAATGGAATTTGATAATATGTACAATAACCTGTTTCGTACGTTACATTTCCCAAATTGTCAAACTATCTCTCTAAATATGTGAGAAATTTTGCTGACAGATAAGCAAAACGTATATAAATCTATTTTTGAAATCGATAGTTGGAAGCGTATATTTATAAATATTACATAAACTGACATAAACAAGTCTAAATTGTCTGTTTCTATTCAGAATTTGTTTTAAATGGAACAAAAATATATAGAGTGTATCTGAAAAGTCAGTTAACAGATATGTTTTTTAAGATTATTTCAATCGTTTTGAAATAATAAATATTGCTCAGTTAACAAACTTTTAGGCTTTTTTTTACTTAATTTGTCCTTCATTATATAATAATACAAAATAGAAAATTTATAGGTTATATTATCTTTTTGTGAGATTCTAGAGATAAGAGATATATTGAGTGAAGATCCTTCTTACTCGTCACGTGATCTTTACAAATGTTCCGTCCCGAGTTGTTCTTTACGCCTCGAGATTGTCCGTTAGATGGTCCGTGGAAAGTCACACCTCCACACTCAATAATTAGTTATATACAGTTTATTTACAAATATTTACAAAGATGTACACTATGCAATAACATTACGTACGCTAATGTACCGAAGCTGTGATGCCGCACGTCGGCTTGTCTGGCCGGGGAACACGAGTCACTTTTCCGGAGATGGCTTAACCGCGTGGCCGTCCGTCTCTACACCAACCTTTTTCCAGAGGACTTTCCAAGAGGAGAACACTCTCTCTATACGCCTCAAAGGTCTACCTAGTGTTAGAGACCACCACGTATCCGGTCTCTCGCCCTTTCTCCTCGTTTTTCTGCCACCCTTCCAATTTAAGGGATTCTGCTACTACCTCCTGCGACCAATCAGTTCCTTCCCTTTCTTAGAGCCTTCAAAGACGTCCGCCCTATTTCCCGCCGACGTAGCTTACATTTGCGTCCGTGCTTTATTTACATTTATTTTCCCAAGCTGGCCGGCACGTGGCCAACACATTGACCCTTAAGTGGTGACGCTACACCTTTGATCCTTCCGGCCGTTTATGGCCCCGGCTCCAGGTGGGAGCAATTATCTCAGTCGGGCGGTTCCTTCGACTCAGGCCGCCAAAGGCGACCTTTACATATTGTTAAACTAATATTTAAAACTTGTTTCAATAGAAAAATTATCTATCTAAGTTAAAAAGGGAACTTCCTTTTAACTTAGATAGACCGCCCGACGCATTGGAAGTGTGGTGTGATTTTCCAATAATTCTATTGGATGGATTTCAGCATAAAAGGTGAGAGGTTCTTGATCTTGTTTTAGCACTTTTACTTGGCGCCTAGTGCTTTAGACAACGCTCTTATCCCTCTCCCAGTTCATCACCTCTGCTCATCCCAAGGACTCTCCATCATAGATATAACATAATTATTTTATGTAAACTCTTTCTCGTCAGGATAGACTTAGATATTTGGAATTAGATATCCTCACATATTTGATGGTAAACCTTAAGGGTCTTCCTTAATTTTAATATATCCATCCTGTATATGAAACGGAGTTGAACAGAACTTCCCATTCTCACATTATACAGTATTTGAAATTATTTATTAATGACTTATAATTAAATCATACAAATTTAAATAATTCAGCTTTGTTTATTTTTCTATAAAACTAAATATATATATATTGTTATATTTATCTCATTTATTTTAAAATTGTTTGATAGTTTTATGCAAGAGAAACAACTGAAAGAACAAATCTTAAGTTTAGATAAAAGATATTTCGAATAAAATCGAATATATTTAATTCTTAAATCACTTGGGTATTATAAAATCTAGAAAAGTTATGCTTCTAAAGTGTTTTAAATAAATTTTCTTTCTTATTATAGCATTCTAGAGATCAGTATTCCATAATATTTTTCCATAGAGATTGGTTTTGGTACATCTGTCTTCATCTTCCACGTGGAACGTCACTTACAGAATTCACATAACTTACTTTAAAATTTAACTTGTATATTAACATGATTTCTCTTACAAATAAATTGATTAAGATGTTTTTTTATTTTTATTTTATAAGTAAAGTTTTAAAACATAATAAAAGCAATTATTGTTTTTAATTATTCTTCTATGTAATATTGAAGATGAGATATTAGCCATTATTATTTTATAAAATATAAAATATCCAGCAACGAGTTGCGCAACTTTCTCGGAAACAATACCATATGTTATGATAGTTTGTTTAAAAACATTTTATACTATTAATTATTATAAAAATGGCAAAAAGGTTAATTTTGACGGTAGCAATGAGTTTTATTTAAAAAATTAAAACTGTAAATGCTAACAAAATGTAAATAAATATTTATTGTAACATGGTCACAATGCCGGGTTGCAATTTTTAATCCTATTTTTAATTACTTTAATTTAAATTATATGCTCTCCACCTCAAATTAGTAGTGGACCCCTGTACATCATTCTTTTCCTTTCACTAATTTCTTTTGGGGGAAAATTTTGAAGTGAAATAATGTGATTTCTGTTTTGTATCGGAAGTTCGCATATAGTTAATCGGGACCTCGTAACCCTAAGTATTTCACAGCTGGTCTTGGCTTTAATCTATCTAATTCAGTTCTCGGTATTAAGGAAGGACAGAGACAAACGGACGACATTTGGAATTTATAGATCTACAATTTTTCTAAAATGCAACCTAATTACAATTAAAATCTTCATTGAGTTTGACCCTACTCACGATATGACAGACGATTGTTCTCTACTTCTCCTCCCTTCGACTTTTAATTTCCAAAATTTAATAGTATCAATTCCCTAACACAAACCTCCCAATAAAATTTTAGAAATTTTCGACAAATACATAGAAGTTATTAAGCTTCAAAATGGACGAACAAAATCGTGGACCCACCCACCCACATACGCATAATACACATTAACATCCACACATATAGAAAAAAATCCCAAATTCTTTTTGCATTTCTCGACGTTTCAAGATTCCGAGTCCAAAAATGTAAATATCTTGGTGGGGTCATTTTTTGACCGATCGCCATACTTTTCCTCATAACTTCCATATATAACAGCCGGGAAAAGTAAAAATGAAGATTATTGAAAATATTTGTAACAAATGCTTTTTTAAAGCCCTGTATAAGCGAGGCCCTCTCAGAAGAGGCCTCACATTTAAAGTTCCTCAAAAATCTACTCTACTCTTATAGGAAGTCTCACATTTATGAAATCTCAGAAGGAAGTCTGCAGAAACCCTGCTGGCTTCTTTATGAAAGAGTCTACAAATAATAAAATTTACAATAAAGAATTATTCAAATATTTAATTTATTAAATGCGTTATTCTTTGATTTTTTTTTCATTTATTAGTTTAAAAATGAATACATATTGCGTTTCTTTTTATTAATATTGACATTTATTTCAAACATTTTTCATATTTAAAATTACAAAGAATTTATTTAGTATTACTTTATTTTTAATATTTTATACAAAACTGAATTATTTAAGATTTTATTAAACGATATATAATATTTTTATTTAATAAAATATACAAATGACAAATTTGATATTTGCAAATAATAAGAAAGTAATGAGGAAATGGAGCAGTAGCTATTACGAAGGCTTAATGGAGTGATCATATAAAACAAAATACATTATATCTTTGATTAAATTTAAATATAATCAATGAAAAATAAGAAACAAATATGTAGAATATTCGAAATATCTGCCGATCAATTGAAATCACATGTTATTACTTTCGTGATTGCTTCATTATAATTCGCGATGAGTCATTTTAAGAACGGGCTCACTCTTTTTTCCAACAAAATTTAATGTTAATAAAATGTCATAACTTGATTTACTACAAATAAAAAATTTACAATATTATATTGATAAAAATATTATCGACATTTTTGTATACAATATTATTCTGTAGGAATAAAAATTATAATGTAGGAATAAAAATTCCGACTATTTTAATCCCTGAAAATCTAGAATTCAGTTATTATCCTAGATTACACCATTTTTAGCCTGCAGCTGTATTAAATCTGACAAATTAGACATTGGTCAGTTTCCATTCGATAGAAAGTATGCAGAATTTAAAATTTTTGAAGTTGTTAAATTTCTTCTTAGTTTTCAATTCTCTTCTACTTTTCCTTCTATCCATTTCTTTGACATGTGTCAATATTTCTTATAGTTTGAGCAAATAAATCACACAAATTTACCGTTTTGAATGTCCAACAACTTGTATTGCATTTCGATATAGCTTGTTTCTCGTTTCAGCAATCGGACAGTTGATCTACTTCTCTAACATCTTGCACATTCAACACATCAATATGGTATCATCTTCAATTACGGTAGTAGCAAAAAAATCTAATAAATTAGACTGTCTTAACGTGTGACTGTCTTTGGTGAATGAAAATGCTTTCGGAATTAAACAAATAAAACGTGCTGAACATCTTTTAAAAATTTGTTGTATTTCTTACAACATTCTATATCCTAACAATAAGTCTACAATACATAAAAATACTTTTTGTTCTTCTAATCAGAATTGAAACACAGTCTACTATTGAAATCGCAAATTTTCAATCGAAAATAGTGCCAGATTGCAAAATGATGGTGACCATTGTCATTCAACATATATATAAAAATTGGCATTTTGTAAAAATATGCGTTGTTTTTTCAGAAAAGAAATAAATAAACAAAATTTAAACCATGGACTCGTGCGACTCTATGCGATCCCTCTATACCTCACCACTGATTACACGTATCAATTTCTAGCTTATGTCTACTTTTTAACAAAACTAAACACACAGACGTGTATGATTTCGAATCTGTAACTTTTATTTACTTTGAAAACTATAATTTTATGTATAAATTTTCTAAACTTGCACAAGTATCAATAATTTCGTAATGAAATACAGTACATTGCATATTCTATAACTGGACTTTATTCACTTTGCAAATAGATTAAAATGTATTTAATATATTTTAACATTATAATTAAATTACGATGTTAAAGTATAGTATTTATTTAAAAATTAGTACGAAAGTCATTTTAAAATAAATATTATATCTATCTATTTCCTTCTTAGCACTATTTAAATCAAATTAATAAATAAACACTAACACTATAAACTATAAAATAAATATTATATAGTGATTAATATTGGAATGTAATGCAACACTTATTTTTACCTAGCAGTGAATTTTAAAATTTGACGATAATGTTAATTTATGTTTTTGATTATTATTATTATTATTATTACAGGGTAAAACTGGAACTTCTGTAAGATCCAAGCTGAAGGAAGGAAGGAAGGAAGAGAGGAACAGTGATAAAGAATGAGGAGAAGTGAAAAGATCTCAGTAGAGTACTTAGAAGACAGAGTAAATGGGGAGAGGGACTTAGTAAAACAGTATAGTGAAAGCTGGTACATAATTATTTGTATATTATTTTGGACGTTTTTAGAAAAAAAGTTTTAAATAAGAAACACTACAAAATACATAACAGAAACGTTTAAGATTCTTGAAAACAATCAGAGTATCACAATTTCTACAGAAATCAACTTGAATAGAAAGTCCGATATCATTCTAGAATATAAATTTTACGTTTTCATTGACGATGATTTCAAGTTTAGGAGTTAGTACAATCAAACGTTACGAAAATTCCAATATTTTACTGTGTGTAAAATAATAATATCATATTTATTTTAAACAAAAAATCAATAATTAATTATTAAATTTTTAAAATTATCTTCATTATATTTACAAAAAAAAAACAAGAATTAAGGTTTGAAATTTCTAAAAATATCTCCTTTATAACTAAAACAAATTATAAATTAATTTTTAGAAACTTTAATAAATAATTTACTACAATAATTGAATGATTTAGAAAGATAACAGCTTTAGAAGAAAATAAATTTTATAAAGCTATTTTTACTAAATTTAAGACACCATTTTTATGTAAGAAAAAATTGAAAATTTGAATAATTGCTTTGATAATCTTAGAATTTTTCTAACAATTTTCTAACGTAAAAGTCTTAAATTAAATAATGACTATAGAGATAAATTGAAATGCATTATTGTAGTCTAAGATGTATTAAATGTGTTTGTTCCTTTTGTTTATCGTAGGATTTCCTTGATTAATTATGAACTTTGAGCTGAAAGAAATGGGAAAAATAACTTTTTTTTTTGCTTAATAAAACAAAGAAATTATAAACATAAAAAATAATGTATTTTCTTTGAGTAAATTTTTGAAATATTTATCACAAAACTTATAAATTTACGTTAACAAATAAATGGTTAAAAGACATAAATTGTACAAAAATATCTAAATTTGTTGAGTACAATGTGGTGCTTTAGGTAGAAATTAAGTTTATGTAACAAAAGTAAACGTTTTTATAAGGCTTTGATAAAAAGTAATTTGAATTTACGTCATTCTGAACAACATGTTTACAAAATGTTACAGCATACTTAACAATTAACTTAATTGTAAACTGGAGTTAACCAAGGAAAAACTTATTTTAAGAAACACTAATTAAAATATCTGTTTTTAGAAAGATTAAAAATCATTTTTAAAATGTATAGCTGAAAACTGTAATAAAAACAAGTAATTTAAATTAAAATTTTAGATGAATGTAATTATTCTTTAAATTTAATTCATTGAGAAATGCGTAATGTCAACAAAAACAATGGATTATTTCATAAAAATGTGGTCGTAGAATTATATTTGATGTTAATTGCATAATGTATTAATAAAATTTGGTTTTTGATTCATTAAAATTTAAATAATTTTCTATTAATATTCAAAATAGTAATAAATGTCAGTGAAAACTTAATAACCCGGACAAAAATTTGTCTATAATTGTTAATAATAGGTCTCTATTAGTATCAAAAATATTTTCTAGTCATACGGTTTCTCCATAACGCATGAATATTTTCGTTTTATTGTTCTCATGCAATACACAAAGAATTGTTAACAGTGTAACTCTCATGTAAAACTCAAAGAATTAGTGATCATGGACTTAAGTAATAAACAAATGAAATAAAATAATTACATATAAAATTAAGAATGAAGTTATTCTCGTGAAAATGAGACTGAATAATTTATTACGCAAATTTTTAAAGGTATAATTTCTCCGCCTTAAGAATTTATATCGCGGATCACTGACTCTATAAGCTCTCGGGAGAATGATCACTCGGTTCGAAGACACTAGATTTCTGGAAGTTTAACCCTGTCGAGAACTTATCATTTCACAAGTCGTTGAAGATGTTATCACAGCTGTTATTGAACATTCAATGAATAATGTTGCAGCAGCATCGCGGAAATTGGTTGTATCCCATGACACAGTATGGAAGATACTGATAGAGTTGGTGCATTGATATTTCTATAAAATCAACCGAAACCATTAGTTCTTTGCTATCAACAGGAAAATTTAATCAACCTTTTCATTGGCATTCCCTGACAGAATAGGACTGATTGTATTTTAGTTATGGGCAGGGCCGGATTTACATAAGGGCATTTGGGGCCTGTGCCCAGGGCCCCCACAAAACTAATTTACTTTTTCTATTACCGCGACAGCCTAGTGTGGCCTAATCATGAGGGCAACAGGCAGAGAAAACCAAACCCGGGAAAAAACCTATGAAACATCGGAAAATTTCGAGAAAAAATTTCACATAGGTATTTTTCAGTTAAATTAAAATAATTAGTTTTACGCAATAAAATATATGTACAGTATGTTTACAATAACCTTAATTTTAAATGAAATTTACAACTTCCTAGTTCAAATCTAATTGAAAGTATTGAAAGTACAGTATTTTGTGTAAATTTTCTAAATCATCAAATTTGTCTACACTTAAAGGGGGAACCCCCACCGAATTTGTGCCCAGGGCCCCTGGATTGGTAAATGGTTATGGGAGATCCTGTGAAGTGATGATGCACATTTTCGCTTCAATGGAACGGTGAAACTGTTCTACTGAAGTGCACCGTAACTTTAGCATTTGGGCCGTGGAAAACCCTCATGTTTTCCAGCAGATTCAACTACACTTGCCTAAAGTTAATCTGGTGTGAATTCACAGTTGCATTTAAACATGGACCAATCTTCTTCGAAAAACTTCGAAAAGTGTGTCTGAGATCCCGTTAGTAATCGCGGGCGTGCGTCGGACCAACGGGCTGCCCACGTAGTTTTTCGAGTTGTGTTCACGTAACTAACACCTCAATAGGAGTAATTTTCCCATAGAAAGTCCTCCCAATAGACACCGCCTTTTGGCAGATTACTTATGCCTCATCACTTGAACTTAATTTATGTTTTGTAATGGCCCATAGATACCGAGAAATGCTCAGTACCTTTATCTTAATGAAACTGCAACGACGACAATACTTTGAGTCAGTTTCTTTCAGGATATATCGTCCAGCATGTGGAGGTAAGACTGGGCTCTGCCTACAGCAGTTTCTGCGACATTTCACCGATACGAGAATGATTAGTCGTGCAGTTCTTACCGAGGACACCTTGTTCTTCACATCTTAATCCAAGTGATTTTTGAATGTTGAATACTTAAAAGGTGTGGTTTGTCGTGAAAATGTGCATATTCGGCAGCTTTGAAAGACTCTATCACACTGGATTTGAGAAGCATCACAGAGGCTGAATTAAGTCAGGTTCAGTGGCGGATTTAGCACTTGAGAGGCCCCAGGTCCAATTCAAATTTGAGGCCCTTGCTAAATATTTTCACTACCCCTACACCCTACAATGTACAGCACATTCTACGCGCATGTTTTTTACTCTGGTAGGTACTATACCGGTGGTCCAAAAAAGTGAGACATAGGGAAATAACATTGAAAACTAACCAATATAAAATTACAACTGCCTGGCTGTATTTAAAAAGTTACTGATGTTCAGATTGTATAATTAATTATGAAAATTAAAACTTATTGGCACAAGAATTATTAAGTTTCAATAAGTAAAAGTGTTAAAACAAAAAATCTAGTAATCCATGGATATAAAAATAATTTATTTTTAAATTTACTACTAATTTGTATTTCAGAAATCTAGTAGTCTACGAGTAATAAAAATTTATTTGTAAATTATTATAATAGATTTCACAATTTTTTGGTAAATAATTAAGGATAATTTAATTTAAGGGATACTGCTAAATTATCAATTATTTTGAGAGCTGAATTTTGAGGCCCCTTGATTTATGAGGCCCCAGGCATGTGCCTGTGCAAAAATCCGCCACTGGTCAGGTTCGCATTACGACGGATTCCGCCGCAGAAACCGATAACGGTGTGACATATTTCTCGTCATGATGTAATTTCACGACGAAAGTAGCATTTTGACGAACTAAGTTTAGCGCGACTTCCTGTCAAATCCTCTTTTAGGATTTAACTATAATCCTTTTTTTATTTAATCTAAAACCGTATCAGTTCTTCGCTCGTGAAGGTCAGCTAATACATCATGTGAACAGGAGTGTGTCTATGACAATAGTCGTCTTTTTAATGCCGGTTTTCGGTCATAGCGTGAATCAACCTTTACTTTCAGTCGTTAAACAAATTGTTCTACGTCTTCAGGTTTCTCGCCTTCAGAATAGAGACGTCATATAGCAGTATCTTATGCATCGCAAAGGTCGCTGTAAATCACAACAGTCTTGTACAAATAAAATCTTTGTCACTTGCAGCGCCAAAAGCACGATAATGATGAATTTTAATACTAATTTTTTACGGAAATGTTTTTGGTATGTCTTGGAATGCCACCATACCAACACATTTTGCTTTCATTCGAGCTGATAAGTACTTCTCTAGAGCAGTAATTTTAACTAGGGACTTGGAAGGGTAAAAGTCAACTTTAACTTTCGTTTATTTTAACGTATTTTATTGTTAACTATTGTGTTAAGAAAGAAACACAAATATTACTTTATTACTTGTTTTAATAAACGTGCTTCTATATAACTAGTTTCTTTTGTAATTTTATTTATATATTTAAAAACATTATTCAGAGAAGGAATCAGTGACCTTCACCTAACTGGAAAAGGTGTCCATGGAACAAAAACGGTTAAGAATTCCTGCTCTAGACAGCGTTGAATAGAGGTACTTTAACTACGATCACTCACTACTTTGTCACACTTATTGACATATTTCTCGACTTATTAACACTTATTAAAAATATTGTAGAAAATATAACGTATATTGCGAATTTGATGTATACTATATATAAAAATATAATATATATCGTTAACCACATCTTAATTTCGATGCAGTAATAAACTCCATTATAATTATATAATTATATAAGATGCACATTCTTTATTAATGCATCAAATTAATGATATAATTAAAAGTGTACCTGCAAAATTCTTTAATAAATAATTATTATATATTAAAAATTCAAATCATAAATATTGAGATTTATTTTTACAAGTATGTAATTGTCCTACTTTCAAGATTTTGGCAATAACCCAATATTATAAGTTCTCTTGGTGTAGAAACAATGCCAAATTTTGCATTATTTCTCTAATTATTTCCGTAAATATTTCTAAGTTTTTATATTTAAAAAATTATAAATAATCAAATTTTTAATAAATATAGAAAGTGAATAAAGTGTAGAATTATTAATAAAAACTGTAAAAGTTCTAAGAATACTTAATGATAAATTACAAATTAATATAAAAAAAGCAGTAAATGAATGTAAATTTATGGAAAATTAGTAGATTTTTACTTAAAATAGACGACAAAAATTATACTATAATTAATTTCTTATGCAAATCACTTCCTAGACAATTATAAAAAGTAGCTAGACACCACAATAGTTGAACGTATATAAAGATTAAACAAGTTAATATTATTCTCAATGACATATTTTATAAAGTCTAAATTAATTTTATGCAAAAATTTATCCTTATATTTATTTAATTTATATTTAAATGTAGTTACTTATATAACATTAATTTATATAAGTCGCCATATTTTATATAAAAAACAGAATAAATAATTATATATATTAACGTTTAAATATTCATTAATTAAATATTCTTAGTGCATTTTATTGTTGGGAGAAATATTTCTTTTAATTTTAAATTAAAATTTTTATTAAAACAAATTTATTAATTTATAAAAGTAAAACATTACGTGATTTTCATAATTATATAATGAAAATTAAACATTGTATAATGTAATTTCCAGTTGTAAGAGAAAATCGGTTGTTAACTGTGTTCAAATTCGAATTCCAACTTTCAGTAAAAAAGACTTTAAAAATCAAGAATATTTTATATTATGTATTTATATTTATATATAAATTATGTATTATACTGTAAAAAATAGTATATAAACTTATATATAAGTTATACAAACTATTAAGTTAATGTTTTTGAATTTATAATCGCAAAACTCTAAAACAAATAATATTTTTCATATTTTTCACTATGTAATTACAAAAATGTAAACGTTTTATCCTTTAATTGTGAAAATCTATAAGAACTTTTTAATTTGTAAACGTTAAAGGACATTTTGACTCATTTTTATCTTGAAAATTAAAAAAAATCATTCTTGAATTTGCAATTGGGAAAATATAAAAAAAGCACACGTATTGCTTAATAGTGAGCAATTTAACTATATTGACCTTACTCTGTTAATTCAGTGTATTAAGTATTTTCTACAAAATAAATGTACGCAATCTCTTCAGTGCTATTGCAATCTGTTGACTCATTTACCTTACTTTTAACACTCATGAATGTTTAATAATAAACCGCTCTTATCTCAATGATTGCATTTGCCAAAAATATAACGTCATGTTATTTGTTTTCACTTTAATTCGATTACTAAAAATACTCGTAATTTAAAGGTCAGCTTGTCTATTCATTCGATTTGCAGCATATACCATCGAATTAGAGCTTTCTTGATAAATTTACTTAGTCAATTTCGACGTGTCTGACATCATCTGATAAAATCATTTGCATAAATTGAATTTTAATTAATTATTTCTACAATCAATTTGCATGCTCCTTAACTTCATTTGCATATGTTAAGCAGGAAACTTATCATTGATCTATTCTTCAAGCAAACACGCTTATGAATATTGAAAAATGTTAAACGTTTATCCGAATCGGTAATGGAGAAAAGAAATTTATCAAGCAGAGTTTTATTATTAACTCATTTTAATGACAAATTATTCTAATAATCTTTGTATTATCGCTGTGGAACATCGAGTATCCTTTTGTAATCATCAGGATATATTGAGAATATCTCTTATTGTCAATGTTATTTGCCACACCTATGAAACATCATTGATGTTCTTATATTAATTATAAAGGCACGTTTATGAAGGTAAGAACAGATATTAATTCTGTTTACGTAAAATTTTAAAATATTTTTATTCTCGTAGCTCAGTTTATCATCGTTTTACTGTGGATAGCATATATTTGCTTGATGCGATTATGTTATTAATGACTTATTAGTTTATGTCAACAATAATTTAATGAGTTTAGCAAAAGATTAAAAATTGAATACATTAATTTGTATTTAATTTTTAAAAATACTAAATAAAATGGTCTTTTCAAAAAGATTCTAAAAGGTTTTCCAAGACTATGAAATTTCTTGTTGAAAACATTCGTGTAGCTTAGAGTGTAACATTTTAAATTTACAACAAAATGCAAAGAAATCATGCCATTAAGTTTATTTATAAAATATTTTTAATGTTCTTGCTAAATTGCTTAGGATCCTTGCACTTCCCAAATAGTAGTTCGCAATTTTCAAATACCAAGATATGTCAGAGTTTCCCAGCAATTAAAAATTTAAAATTATTGAAATAAGTTTAAAGATAAATTAAGTAAAGAAAATTTTAACGCCAAATTTAAATTTTTAAATATTTTATTCAAATTAATTTAAATAGATTTCTAATTAAAATATCTATAATATAGATTCAGGCTACTATTAATATAATTTAATAAAACATAGATTCAGGCTATTATGACTAATCTAACTGTTATTTCTAGTAAATTATTAGATTTATTTATCTAATTATAATTAAATTCATTTAAAATATATATTTTAATGGCAAATATATTAATATAAATTGTTTGATTAAATTAATATAATGACGAAATTTGATAACAAATGCAAATGAAATTTTCAATTTAAAACATTAGAAAACTTGATATAAAATTAACTTTTCTTTTAATTCTTCAAAATAACACTTGAACAAAATCCCATAGTAAAAAGTTTTTCATACCTAGTCCCTAGGTATGAAAAACTGACTTGATCATATAATTAAGTTACAAATTACCGGTTCAAAGCCTCGGTTTTGTAATTTGTGTCAAATTGCTTAAAATTTGCTAAAAATTAGCAACTAATTTTAAGTTTAACAGGCAAGAAATGAATAGTGAATATGACGATTGAAATCGTTTTTATGGAGAAACAAAGACGTTATCCCTGGTTAAGGTCCTCCGTTCTAGATAAACATAATTTGTGAGATAAGCCATGTCACATCTTCAATGTGGATGAATGTGGTTACAGCTTAATAATAAAGCCCCGAATTAATTTAATTAACAAATAATTAAATAAAAAATAATAGAATCAAAAATATTTTAAAGGAATAAAAATCAGTTCCTCAATTACGTATTGCAAATAAAGCTGAAACGATTATAGTTGTAGGATGTTGTAACGCAAATGGTTTCTTTGTGCCATTGCGTATGTGCTTAAATTGAAAATGAGAAGGCTGAATGTTTTGATGGTATGTCCCGTGAATGAAATGTTTACATGTGTAAAAAATCCTCTTTTATAAATTCAATCTTTTTCAAATGCATTAAACCACGTCTTTACCAAGAAAGCCTCCTGGTAAAATAACATTACTTTTGGATGGTTACAGGAAACGTGATCATCCAAATGAAAATTCGTACGAAATGTTAAAAGTACTGTAAATAAAACGATATAGAGCCACACGCCTTACATTATTTTCATACGTTCGTAATAATATTTTGATTTTATCAAAAGCTATCGTTTTTATTTTGTCTTTTTCCAACGATCCTGTGTTTACGCAAATATTTATCTTATTCATTGTCCTGATATCTGAACAGACTACATCCCTAAAGAACGGAGGAACGACTGGTCAGAATTGCCAGAGACAACGTGGGGTGTATGTGAGCGCGTTTTAAGGCACGGATGTTTGGTAGCGTAATCCGTTGTTTAGATAGAGAGAGAAGTACCTAATAAGATTTTCAACAATTCGTCTTCGTATATACAACTTCAGTTCTTTGAACGAAAGTCCTGTAAACAGTGGTTTCTCCCTTGATGTTACACAGTTTGAACGGTTGTTGGTAACGTTTAAGAGAAAAACGGTAGATTTCTTTAGACCGGCTTGAGTTGATCTGGCTTTCGGTATCATGCGGCCGCCTAGTCAAACGTTAGGTCGATGTTCTAGATCAGCGGTTCTCAACCTTTTTTTGACCAGAGACCACTTTGATTTCATTGCTGTTAGCAGGGACCACAAGGTTTAAGAAAAAAAACTGTCAATCTAAAAATAAACTTTAATCAAAACTTTTAACATAAGTAATCGTTAAACCCAAGAGTAACACGCTTTAACAGTACTATTATAATAGAAAACATAACATTTTTAGTAAAAATTAAATTCAGTTTGTATCAATGTGGGAATAATAATTTAAAATGAATAAAAGTTTTAAATCTTTCGCGGACCATATTTTAGCTCTTGCGGACCACTGGTTGGGAACCGCTGTTCTAGATGATACGGAAAAAGGTAGAAACAGAGTTCGTACAGATGGTATTTACTGAATTTCAGGAACGTAATGAGTCGAACAAATTCAAACGCAAGACAGGCGAGATCACGAAGTGACAGGTAGAGAAAAAATACCTGAACGAGTGAAGATGGCGCCAGTCGAAAAAGGACTTCGAGAAAAACGGAGAATTCTGATTGAAAAGAGTACCTATGACAAAGGAACCAGTGTGAAAGAATCTTGAATGAAAAGGAACCTCGATAAAACGAACCTGAGTAAAAACCAATCTCGTATTCTTCGGACACGGGTTTTTAACGTCTCGGTTCTTCGATCGTCTATGTGGGTGCGCCGGGAGGTGGACGGAGTCTCGTTCCTCCTTTTCTCGGCTCACAGGTCAGTGAGACCTGCCCACGTCAAGATGGCGGTTCGGATGGGTTACGCGTTACGCGTCACGCGAGTGGAGGAAGTGAATGGGTCCGACGATAGAGCGGCGGTGACGATACCCGAATAAAGGACATAGACAACGGATAATAACAACAACAACTATTTATTTAGGCTAACGTTACAATTACAAAAGAGGCGCGCGACTGTCGCCTCTGTTCGGATCCGCGGAGGGAGAGTCTACATGAATTTGGGTCATACCTCGTGATCCGGGTCGGTCTTTCCTCTAGGTCAAGTATTCCTTTGTTCGCCGTCGGGTTTCCTCGGGACTTCGGACACACACACACTTTGTCTAATTGACACTACGTAACCGACCCCCCTTTCTTCTCTCGTCGCCCTTTTATCGTCTCGGTCACGTTTTCCAGTTTTACCAACCAGCATTTTTCGACTGTTGTTCCTCTCCTGATTCATATTTTCTCCGTAGGAACCAAGCAATAAAATATTTTATTATTAACGGCTTGGTTCCGGCGGGTTCGAATTTTCACATCTATTTCGATTGGTCTCGGTTTCTCGCCCACGCTTTGCCGATTGATCTCGTACCCATTTCCAGAGGAAATTCGAGACCAACTCGGGCTGCGGGAGAAGAAAAAGATGATGTTTAATTCGATGCCGAATTCCAATCTTAAACGGAGGTGGTTGATCTTAGTTAGGACTTGCATTGTTTATCCGTTTCATTGCATTCCAGTCTCCATTGTCGTGTCAATAGTTTGTTTCTTCCATTGTCGCGTCGATCATAGTTAGGACTTGCACTTTTCCTATAGACGGATTTATCACACTGGACAGTCACGGGGACAGAATGACCTTGAGACACAATTTTCTTCTTTGTATTTATTATGATATGCATTTTGGACCTAACAGGTCCATCATCCTCAGTCATAATACGTAGATCTATTTGTGGATTTCTAGGTATATGCATATACATTATTAGTTTTATAGTAAAAACTTCTCAATATGGGTACTCGTACGCGAGAAAGTCCACTAAAAGGGTACATTTTATTTTGGACACGGAAATTTGGAAAGAAAATTCTGTACTATTCGATACAAAAACATGGAATCTGACGAATTTCGATTTTACACACTGGAAATCTACAAGCTACATCTCACATATTTTATGTCTCTCTTAGTTTGTCTAATATGAAAAAAAGATTTTTATTGAGCAAATTTGAGGCGAGTTCAGGCACTGTCCGGAGCTTCACGCTTTAAACATTCTTTTTATTTTTGTAATATTGGGCTTAATTTTTTCAATTATTTTTCACTTGTTGGAAACCTGTCTCCTAATTTTGAAACTTGTCTTATCTCATTAAATTTGTTTGTTAATTAAGTTAAGTTATGGCAACGCAACACTTGTGCTATCTGCCTAGGGGATGCTTTCCGGAGGTTGTTTTAAAGATAACTAGCCCCTATTCAGGCATTACAGATGTGGAAAAAACTCGGAAAACTCCATGTGGCCAGCCCGTCCTGGTGAGGGGCGAACCCACGACCGAACTTTCAGTGTTCAGGGAACGGAACCGCTTGGCCTCTGGTAGGCCCATTAAATTTGTTCTTCTAATTTAAAACATTTACACTATTTCGTAAATTGTCTCTCTTATTTTCTGCATTTCTTTACTTAAATGAAATAAAAAGGTGTAAATGTTGGAATTGGTTATAAATATCCAAATTCAAAGCCATTTGAATTTGCTATGTAACAATTAAAATCATCTTTTACTACACATGTAGGCAATTTTTACATAAGATTAGTTGTAATTATAAAATTTGTCTTTATTAGAGTCTCTCTCTCTCTCTCTCTCTCTCTCTCTCTCTCTTTTCATGATTATAAAAATAATTAAGTTATACTTTAGTTAATTAACTTTTTCTAGCTACATAGCAAGCATTTGATCTTGAACTCTGCTTAGTGATTGATTACAGGATATTGTAATTATAAATACTTTAAAGTATTTTATATTACTGTTAAATTAATTTTATTACAATGCATAAATGTTTTGAATCCCGAAAACTTTATCTAATTTAAAATATCTAATAGAATAAGTGAAAAAATGCTAAAGTTTTACACGCGCGGAGGATATACTGAGAATCTTAACCTTCTGCTCATCCCGCCATATTGTCTCCGATTTTTGCCGCCACCTCGCAGTATCCGTAAAACTTATCGACGTCTTCCTTTACCACGTAAAGCCACGTAACCTGCAAAAATGTTTATTCATTCCAAATTATTCATAAATGATGTTATACTCCGATTCCCAGTTTTACCAGTCGATAAATGTTTTATGCTTCTGATCCATTTGATTTGTTTACAGAGTCATACGACTCACTACCTACAATTCTTTCACAGATCATTTTGTAAATTTTTAAAATATCACTTTTACAATGAATGTAATTCATGGATCCGAAATCATCTCTCGAGAAAACGAGAACACTTTCAACTTGGACATTTGCTTGGGAGAGCTTGGATGTAAGTGATACTGTTATTAATGCTGTCTCCGCTTTGAAAGCGACAGGATTATGACTTTTAATTCTAGCGCAGTTCCCAAGTATGCATTTGAAATGAATGGAACGGAAGTTACCAATGTGTCTGAGATTTAAGAAACCAGTTCTTAGAGCAAATAGATTTTGGTCATGTAAACCCTGTACCAACTTTTAGTAATACTTCCTTTCTGATGATTGCAATATCTTACCCACTCTCATAATTGTCACTAAAACTATTAAGCCTACTGATTCCCAATAGAAATCTTATAAAATGTTGTCACCCTCAAAACATCTGCACGAAATTGTAAAGGCTAAGAAGTAAGAACTCACAGAAGCAGAAAGCTGAACTTTTAATTTTACCTGAAAACAAGGTTAAACCACGGGGAAAGAATTACCAGAAAGGAGAGCCAGTTAAGTCACTTAAACGAACAAGTATTATTTTGTTGCTACCATTATGGTAAGTTTTTAATTTAACTTTGTTCACTTTTACTGAAAAATAACACTTGATTGTATATACATTTTGTATTTGTTTCTTCTGGAATCCACGGTCAAGCTACTTATATATGTTGATAAAAGGTATAGACGTCTCATCTAGTTTTATCTTGTATAATTAAAATTGTTAAAGATAAAATTCAAAAGTATATATTAAATAAATTACTGGTATATAAATATATTTTTTAAAGTTTTTTTTAACATTATTCAATTATTATTTTATTTGAAAAATATCTTTAATTGTGTCACTTTTAACATTTTCCTCTATTTCTTCCTCATTTCTCTTTTATACTTTTAATTGTTCATTATCTTTTGTTTAATTGCAATTCAGTGATTTTTATTATTAGTATTAAAATAATTCTTACATTATTATCATATTTCATATAAAAAATAATTTTCTCTTAATGTTTCCTCTTATAATTTTATATACTTCATCAATTATTTTTTGTTCTAAAAAGTTTTATTTCATTGAAATAAATTTCCTTTAATGTCTTTTCTATGTCACTTTTACATTTTATTTATCATTAATTAATATTAATATTAATTAATAAAATTAATTCGAATTATTAACTAACTTTATGCTTATTTTATTTATATGGTTAATTATTTCATCCAGAATATATTTTTGTAAAGTGTTTAAATTAAAATAATTATGTTTTTTAAATTAATAAATCTCAACATATAATGAAAGTATTCGAATTACAATAAAAATTATAAGTTTAGCCTTTTAAATTCATTATTTATTTTTTAATTATGAAATAATTTAACTTAGTTTTAATGTAGAGTTATTGAAAATTCTAACTCCAAGAGAGTAAAATAGTATATTTAAAAAAACACGCGTTACACGCTTAGAGTTGAAGCATTAAATCCCGAGAGAAATCGAACCTGGACTCATCTTCTATAAGAGAAAAACTAATTTTTATTACACAATTATCCTCGTATTAAACTGTATTTCCTGCTTGCTTCTAAAGTAATTTCCATTTATAGTAACAAAGGTCATACTATAAATTATACCCTTATAAGTTCCTAACTCGTTTAAATTGCGTGATCGAATAATCTCACGAAATTAAACTTTTGTTCAATTATAAATTATTCAACCATTTACATATTAACATACCAATCTCATCCGAATACTTAATATACAATAAGTTTTAAATTATACTTTAAGTTATATTAACAATAAGCAATGTCATAAATATAACTTACTTGTTAATATTTATTATAAAACGACATATAAACAAGATATTATATGTTACTAAATCCTTATTATATATTATAAACTAATTAATTAAAAAATAATAATTTTATAAATTTAAAAAAAAAATGCTTTAGATTTGTAAAGTGATGTACTTTACAAATCAAAAGCTATTAAATTTTAGCAGTTTAGATCAGTTGTATTAAATCACATAGTTCTAAACCACTTTATGATCAATGAAAATAGAAATATTTCAGTGTACATACACTAAACATGGTTTAAAACTCCAACAGCAACAACTCATTTTGATTTATTTCTCTCTAGTTATGTCGCTAAATATAATTTTATTTTTCCAAATTTATATCGCAAATTAACAACACTGTTGCACAGATCCATGTTCTAATAGTAGTAATGTGATGATTCTCTATGAAATTACGATTGAATCCGATCATGCAGAAGTACTGTACATCTATCAATATCTATATTCATTACGTGCGAATAGGGCCGTTGAACATGTTGAAAAGGAGTTGAATATATTCTAAACATTCGGAAATCTGAAGATAGATTAAACATTAATCCAATTATCTGTTGAAGGCATAAACCACCTACATATTAATTTGGTAAGCCTCAAATACTGTCCTGCTTAGTTTGAGAGAACGGCCGAGGGTACAAACATGGTTCAGGTATCAAAATAAAGCTTTGGCCTTGTAGATGATGCCTCCGAAGAGAGATTTGAGAAGGTACAATAGTTCAGGCATAACGGAATGGCAAATGTACAATGTTAAGTCTACGGGAAAGCAAGCGCACTCGCATGCCATCCAGCGATTTAGTATTTTAACTATTAGAAAAACCTTGCATCCTTATCCCTGCTCTGAATTGCTTCTTTTTTAGTTTTTTCTTTTTTGCTAATTAGACGTTAATTAAAAGTCTTTTTACATTATTTTTAATACATACACCATCTAGAGAATAAAATTAAATTAAAAATCTCTTTTATTTTTAATTTTATTTGAACTAAACTTATGTACTTTTCAACACCAAAAAAGAATAACATTTTTTAAAATAAATTAGTTTTGTTAATATTGACTGCAGCTGAAATCACGTAGTGCAGAGTTTCGATTTCTAGAAAACCTACCAAAAAAAAAACAGTAAAAATAAACATTAACTGTTGGTAGGTTGTTTTTATTATTATTAGTATAGAGGTATATGCTGCATATCTCCAGTACCGCTGGGCACAATTGGGCAATAATACAATAATAACCCGATATCTACATAGTGAACTATTTCTCAAAATAGAGTTGTCAACAATGTCAAAGTGTAGTACTTATAGAGGGTATCTGCATTGAATATTGCTGTTTACATTACCTAATTATTATAGAGGAAAAATTATCGAAGAGTACAGTATGACTTTTCGAAAGTCATATTCTACTCTTCGATTACAGGAACTCTTCGAAAAGAAGTGGATAGACTTACCAGATGAAAATTTGAGAATAAAGAATAATCCTATTATAAAATGGATGATATTACGAATGTGTTTGGTATGGAAAGAATATTTTTTGAACTCAAATCGATATGATATTTTTGAAGACATATCCTCACTATTACTAAGAAGGAAATGACTCACAGACAAGAAGGAAATGAAATCTATTTTGAAATTCTTTAAATTAGATACTCTTCATCTTTTTAGTTTACTCCATTTTGGATATCATATGTGTAATCTGACCTTTATCATAAAATAATTAATGGAAAAAGGAGTCGAATTTGATCTTCCGATGTAATATATCTATCGACTACGAAAAAAACAAACCAAACTGAAATTAATTGGCAATCTAATATATTTTAATTTCCAAATTAATATTTGAAAGCTAAAAAAATCCTAGAGAAGTTTCTGCAGAGATGTAACTAAGAAAAGACTTTCTGAACCAATAAGGACAAATAAATAATTATTAATACAAGGAAAATCTTCAACTAATTTCATTTAAAGCTAATAATAAGAAAATGAAAATATATAGGTTATATAGTGTAAAGGAAATTTACATACATAATAGGAAGCAAGTATAACTTCTATATGCAGGAAACAAATTGATTTTCTTGCATTCAGAAAAAATTTACTGGAAAAAAATATACGAATTTAATAAAATCGTAGAACAATTTAATATAAGACATTTTTACAAAAAGAAAAATCGATAACCATTAAAGAGAAAAATGCTCAGAATAACTTAACACTTGACGATAAAATCATAGAACAGAGTACCCGGAAGAAAAAAAATATATACCGTTATTATTCGAAAAATAAATTTGTAAGAACGAACGGAATTCTAAACAAGCATTTTGTGAAGTGTGGGCAATGAGAGCCTACAGAGGTTATATAATATCTCGAAATCAATACCGAAAATAAGGAATAGAAACCTGTACATGGAATGAAGTTGAAAAAAACAAAATTGAATCAGCATAAATCAAGAAATATGCCCAACTGTTAAGACCATTGACCAAGTTTTATCTGAATTGCTAAGAAAAGAAAATAAATATATTATTGATAAATTAACAATATGATATGTTTTTAAGGAATATAGAGAAAATAGAAAACGGATATAGATAGAATAACGGATAAATGATGACTGTGCTGTATTATGAAGAATATACGGAAAAGACATAAAAAGCGGATCTTATTTCCTTCTTGGTCTGTGAGCAGATCAAGAAGGAAATGAAATCTATTTTGAAATTCTTCAAATTAGATACTCTTTATCTTTTTAGTTTATCCCTACTATCGTACCCTTTGTGTACTTCGTTGCACAGACCTTCAAGTATTTTCAGGTTAGGCCAGAAATGGGAAAACCGCATCTCATTTCAAGGGATTTCAAAAGAACGCAGTCTGTATAGAAAGTTACATAAGCATATACATATCCAATATACATACACCAAATACATGCTTAAATTGAATTTATACAGATTATTCATACTCAAAAAAGAACACAGACGAGCGAGAGAAAAAAAAAAGGAAGAAGAGAAAGAAATATACATTTACAACTCAATATTGATACCATAAAAATTAACATGTATTTTTTATATTGTTATTATACCTCATTATAAGCCACAGAAGACAATATATGGCCTAAAGCGCCCAGGATAACATTACATTAAATCAGAACAACATTAGTTTAACTTGAGAAGACAAGAAGTAGAATGTTTCTTTTGTATTTTAATTTTAATTTTTGATATTTACATTGAATTATTTTTATATATTAATTTCAAAAAAACAAAAAAAAACAGAACTCTAGGAAATAATTTATTTAAATAATAATTATAATGTTGTTATTATTTACATTTTCCACACACTTAAATAGCAATAACACAATTATATTTTCGAAATAATTAATGTAATTCACAGAAAAACATAACTTTCGTTTATTTAAATTAAACTATTCAGTATTTACAAATTTCATAATTTCTATCAGAGTTTAATCAATCAAGATTATTTTAAACTTATTTTCGTAACAAGCTTAGATTATAGGAAATAAAAATATAGCTGAGAGGTATGAGTTGAAGCACGTGCCATATGGAAATGTACTGTACTTGAAACGTACATCAATATATTTAATCTAATCATTTTTATTATTTTATTATATTTTGTGACCTTGAAAACTTAAAAATACAAATAAAAAATATTATTCAATATTAGTTTTGATTAGAAATATCAAAATAAAATAAAATAAAATAATAAATTTTCCTGAAATAAATAAACAAATAAAAATGTTTAAATTTGTTTATTTACTTAAACACTATCTTTTAATAAAATTTGAATAATCGTTTATTAAAAATTTCTTAATTCTTTTCTAAAATTTATAATTTAACTTGAAAAATAAATAAATAGATTGTACAAATTAAAATTACTTCAAAAAATTACCATAGGGTAAAAATAAGCGCTAAATCCAGCGGAATGTTTAAAAAATTTTTGATTTTGTTAGTATTTATTATTAATTTTCGTAAATAAAACATTTCTTCAAAATATGTAACATAATTCAACAGAAAAATATATAATTTGTTGGTATTTTGTGCAAAAATTTAGATAAACTTTAATGATAAACTTTGTCAACTTAAAATTTAATATTTAAAGCTTAACTTTAAAAGTTTTTATATATTAATTATACTCAGTTAATTATTAAAATTTGGTAAATTAAGGATAGTCAAATTAGTCTCATTGAAACATAATTATCTACAAGAGAGAGATGTAAGTTAATTTATTAAATTTACTTCAGTTTCATCTAAAAATTTAAAATAAATTTTTAAATCGGAATTTATAAATATAAAACTTCATTCTGATCAAAGGATTAGAAGTCATGAATTGCGAATTGATAAATTTAAATAAATGCAAAATTTCACTGAAGTTTATAACTTAATATTCAGTGATTCAAAACAAAATTTTATTAGAGAGTAAAATATGTAATTAAATATTAAATTTTTCAATAATAAGATTGTTTCTAATAATTAAAAATAAAATTTAATAAAAGGTAGTCCAAGTCAGTTAACCGAGATATATTTTTAGAATCGGTAAGCTATCGTCGTTACTCTTATATACAAAATAACTTCAATATATATATGTTACAGTAAAAAACAGTTTTTAGTTAGAACGCGTTTTAACTAGATGAAACTAGTTTATGCTAGATGCCTTTGTTATAACTAGAATTTACTGCTAGTCAAAAATGAATTTGAATGAAAACTAGTTTTAACTAGTCAAAACAGGTTTTAACAAAGACATCCAGTGTAAACTAGTTACAACTAGTTAAAACGCGTCCTAACTAAAACTGGGTTTGACTGCAATATATATATATGTACAAAGTTTGCGTAATGTGACAAGAGAGCCGTGACTGGTTTTCATCCTGTTTCCAATATATACGAAGTAGTCCCTGATGAAGCTTCTGAGGCTCTTAAGAGAAGCCTGATTACTGATAAGTGCCTGTCCTGAGCAGGGCCAGTTGACTCCTTCGGAATTTGCCACCATCCTGAATTCCAGGTGAGATTTTTCCAGTATTTATCCGGGATATTATTGAGCCACTAAAATGCTCGGCCACTCAGGCCGAGCATTTTAGATACTATCACACATGAACTTGTTAACGAGGCAACAGGCATGTTTCATGTCTGCTGCCTCGTTAGCAAGTTCATCTGCTCTCCGTCATTGCCATTATTTCCTTGGTGACCTGTAATACACGTCAAAGAATACTGATTGTTAGAATTAATAGTGCGCCAATTTATCCTGTTAACAATGCAACGGGTATTCCTGTCATCGTTTAGTGCAAAAACAGAGATAGCTAAGTCAGTGTAGATGTTAATGCATTGTCGATGACAGTAATTATTGCACCATTCGACAGCACAGAGCAGAGCACACAATTCAGCCTGAAAAACAGTGCAGCTATGCTGAAGATGCCTTTGCCGAAAGGTAGTCTTTAAGTTGTTGGTATATGTCACAAAGGGACAGCCAACCCTGCCAACCAGTTTTTAGTTAGGACGCGTTTTAACTAGTTGAAACTAGTTTAAACTGGATGTCTTTGTTATAACTAAAATTTACTGCTAGTCAAAAATGAATTTGAGTTAAAACTAGTTTTATCTAGACAAAACGGGTTTTAACAAAGACATCCAGTATAAACCAGTTTCAACTAGTTAAAACGCGTTCTAACTAAAAACTGGTTTTTACTGTAACATATATATATATATATATATATATATCTGTTACAGTAAAAACCAGTATATATATATATATATATATATATAATAAAACCACATATATATATATATATATATATATGTTACCGGCCAAACCCGATTTCAGGCCAAACTAGTTTGTCCTACGCGTGTCAGGCCAAACTAGTTTGTCCTAGGCCGAACTGATTTAGAATTATTATTCAAGTATATTAATGTTTAAAATAAAATTAAAAGGCAATCAATTAGATGAACAATATTTATTCAAACATAATCTACTTAATTATAAAAAACGGGGTTAATGTTACCCTAGGTATCGAAGATGGAGGCTCGTTTCCGATTCCTGCAATCAGAAGACAGGGAACAGTGGGGACGCACGTTCTAACCTTACCTAACCTATTCTAATAATTATGGTAATTTATTAGAATAGGTTAGGTTAGGTTAGAACGTGCGTCCCCACTGTTCCCTGTCTTCTGATTGCTGGTATCAGAGACGAGCCGCCATCTTCGATACCTAGGGTAACATTAACCAAAAATGGTATCGATTAGAAGTGACACAACACTTGTACAAAACTATAAAATAAAAATAAGCTAATCAGTACTTATCAGTTTGTAATTTTTTTATTAAGCCATGCACTTTTAAAGGTAATTAAGTTTCGAAAATATTTTCAAAAATTTAAACGAAATAATAAAAATAACTTTTAGAGTCAAACTAAAATTAAAAATGAACTTATTTGTGCTTCTTAGTGTAACATATAAAATATTTTACCTTTTATTTATTTTTACAGGGTGTACTGTGGTGGCATTTCGATTACACAAAATCAGTTTTTTTTTACACTGGCACCTATTTATGGTACATAAATCAGTCCGGCCTAGGACAAACTAGTTTGGTCTGACACGTGTAGGACAAACTAGTTTGGCCGGTAACATATGTATATATATATTTCGGTTAACTATATTATAATTCGGTTAACTCATTTTGCACAAACCTGTAGATTGAAATATATTTTTAAAAATCTGTTTTAATACGATAGATACTTTCCCATGAAATCCATGTAAAAAAGTTATTATCTGTATGGAAAAATGGAAGATTAAAAATTAGTAAAAATAAATCAGCAATGAATTGCTCAACTTTTCTGGCGACATTTAAAATGTTTGTGGCGCCATCTGTTATCATATTTAATTAAAACTTTTTATATTTTTAACTATTATAGAATAACAAAAAGCTTAATTTTGAGAGTAGAGATTGGTTTTAGAAAAAATTGTAAATGCTGATAACGAGTAAAATTATCAATAAGTCCGACCATACTGAAGATACACATGATCCCCATTATCTCATCATTCCCTCTACCTTCAACCACCAAAATTTTATATTATCAATTCCCCTTATAGACAAATCTCTCTGAAAAATTTCAGAAATTTTCGACAAAAAGTACAGGAATTATTAAGCTTCAACGAGAGAGAACAAAATATTTCGATTTTACTTTTTCGATTAAACACTAAAATACTTACAACTTTTAACAACAAATGCTATAAAAGAAACTACTGTATTCGGAATAAACCCAGTGATACAAATACATACAAAATTCGAATGACATTTTTCTTGTTGCTTAATGGCAGTATAAAATTGAAGAAAAGATTGATTAACATGTTGCCAATTTCGGTCGAATAAAAATAATTGATTCATAATGCTAAAGAACCTAAAGTGATATATATTGGTATTGAAAACTGTTTTTTGTAGGTAGAGGAAATGGAAAAATCACTAAATCCCTGTCTTGACAATAGAAAAATTGTAATTATTTATAAACTAAATGTAAAATTAAAATAGCTTCATGTAACTATAACAGGTAAATTGGTAATATTATCAATTGACACTACACGCGTTCAAATACATCGAAAATACAGCCAAATTATAAATTTACTTTAGCGTGTAAAGGTAGCCTTAAATGCAAATAAAATAAAATAATAATGTATAAAAAAATAATAGCAATTTTTCTTGAAAAGGAAGTATAACTATTTTTGTTAGAATTAAAATCGTATAAAAATATCCGAGTTAAAACAGAATTGGATGAATTTCAAAAATACCAACATTTTCAAAAATAATTTTAAAATTTTTAACATTTATTTCTAATTTATGTAATTTTTACTCAATTACAGAAATTTGATACAATTTATTTTTTAATTAGTTTTTTTAAAATAAAAAAAACAAGTTAAATAAACTTTAAAAATTAGTCACTAACACTATTTAAATATAAATTTACTACAAAATTTGTAATTTTTTTAATATAAAAATTAAGAATTTTAAAAATAAATCTTAGTTATTGTATTAATGAATTTATTCTAAAATTACTTTAATATATCTCCCTTTAATGGTACTCACTGAAAAACAAATGTATACAATTTTAATGATTTAAATCTATTAAATAAATGATTTCTGCGAATTACATTATTTATAATGTCATATGATTAGTTAAATTGATAGTTCAATGCTTTGTCTATATACAGTATATAATGGGAATTACTTTTTATGATAATGAGATTTTTTTTTTAAAGAAAGTCAATCAATGAATGTAACGATTCTCTAGTTATTCAAATTTAAATTTTATTTTTTGAATTGAATAATTAACACATTCCAATATTCACCACTAGGCTAAAATTAGCGTATCACCGAGATATTTGACACTCTTATGGTATTTGAATATTCACATTACAACATACGAATTAGCGCTGTTAACAGATTCGACAGCTAAGACATGAGAAAAAATTGGCACTGTTATTGATAAAATGCCAGTTGTTATCTACAGATTAAGCTTTATTGAATTGAATTGATAAAGTAGGGCATTTATCAATGGAGTGGGCTTCCCGGGTCAAAAATAGACTTATATAGGTGTTAGACATTCGAAGAAAACCCAGAAAACGCCACGTGGCGAGGCGAAAACCTGCTTCCAACTACCAGTATTTGGTGGTTTTATTCATTGGTGGAAGATTAATCTTAAAATCTGATGCAAAACCAATTTTTATACAATTAAATTTGGAAGTTAATGAAAATGGCAATTGTTAGCTATTGGAAATTTTGGATTCGGGTAAATTCTAAAAATTTAGCACTGAATAAAATTTGGTACCGCTGCCAAAATTTAAAATTCAGCACTAGTTATAAATTGGCATCGGATCAGATTCCAAGATTAATCTTTAGATACAAATTGATATTGTACAGATTCCAAAATTCATCACCAGGTAAAAAAATAGGCGTTGTTATCAGGTTTCTAAACCCAGGTTTATATTCAATTCGTTCAGTTGAAAAATTTAGTTTCTTTGTTAAAAGAGTACAATTTACATAATTATGACATAATTTAACTAAATGATTTTTTGCAATTTTTTATATTTTTTTTTCATTTCTGTATTCATTAGATTTATTTCGAACAATTTTGCTGAATATTATTTGAAAATAATTGCAAAAATTTGTTTATCAATGACAAGTATTAAAGAGCTAGAAGCAATTTTATAATAAGACATGTTTTTAATTTAAAAGTTCTAATATTCTATAATTGCTGAAATTTTTTTTCGTTTGTAAACTTTTATTAAAAGAATATAAATCTGAAACAGCAAAATAAAAACTGAGTGTACTTGAATACTGCTGATTGTCAAGGTATTTTATTATCTCGAATTTTCAATTTATCAAGCAATAAATCTTTTTTGACGTAATTATTTATAAAAAATATTTTTGAAAAATAATTCTCTCTTCTGAAATTTATTGAAAACGTTTTATATATCAAACTTCTCAACCATTCTAGATTTTTAATAAAGTGAATAGTAAAAGTGGATTGTGAGCTACCAGTTGGTAAATTATTATCCTGTCAATAAATATCTAAAATAAAAATATTTTGATAATAAATTATAGTACAAAATTAATCAAAATACAAGTCTGACAACTTGAATCAATTTATTTTCAATCAAAACTGGAAATTTTTGAAAAAGCAATATGTATTGCTGCATAGAAGAGTGATAATTTCCTTGCAAACGTACAAAGCATTCAATAATAAATTTTTATATAAAACATGATAAAAAATCTATCAAATTTCTGTAAATATTGATTGAGTTCAAAGAGAAGTATAATCTACTGTTTGATTTTGTTTAATTTTGGATTGTTTTTCCTTTAAATCATTGATTTTTTTAGAAGATAAATTGACGTCTTCCTACATTTCAGATAGATTCTAAGAAAAAGTAAACAAAGAATAAAAAATAAGAATGATGTTGCAATTATAAGATAGCAATTATTTTAATTGCTATTAAAGTAGTGACTTATATACAATAAAAAATTCTGTAAAATATTATCAATTATTAATTTTCTCCTTATTATCCAGGATCAAGTTATGTAAATTTAGCCTTAAATTTATAGACAACTTTTTATGATAATGAAAAAATTATCATTGACATCATTCAAATTTGCATAAAATTAATGTTATTTTTAAAAGTATTTTTTTTTTTAAAGTGGAATTTATACAAATTACCTTGGAAGAAAAATATTCTTAATCATCAACATTTTACTTTAATGATTGTATTTTTCTGATAAGTTTCCTTGATGATGAGAAAATAAATTGATTTTTATTCAAAAAGTTTTTTGACTCAGAATAAATTTTACTTATTTCTTTTCTTCATTTTAAAAAAAAACATCTAATTGAATAGAGTTTAAAGGTCAAATGTTTGCTTATTTTTTGTTTAAAAGAAAAATCCTTTAGTTATAATTTTAAAATTTGTAAAATTCAATAAGACAGAAACATAAATTAACTTTTTATAAACTTTAAAAATCGACTTTTTTAAAATTTAATTTTTTGAATTATTTTAACAATTTTTTTAAATTTTAAAACTCGATTTTTTTGGAAATTTTAGAGACATTTGCTGATTTTCTAACCACGAAAATCCATTAAACTTTACATTAAATATCGTTCTTTAAATATTAATATTTAATTTTCAAAGAGAGAAAAACTATTATAGAAAATTTTAATATATTCTTTGGAAAATGCCGAAAATTCAGATGACAGCCTTGCTGGTTGAGGTTTAAAATTGTTTTTACCGATAATAAACGGTTACTTTTTAACCTTCACCGTTAGCAATTTAACCTAATTTCATTCTATTATTTTTTTTAGACGATTCTACATTATAAATGATTGTTTACAAAAAGAAATAATAATTCAATGGAAATAAATTGCTGTTTGAATATAGAATATAATTTCCAATTAGAATAAAATATTTTATATAAAACTTTAATCAGTATCCTTACATAAAAAGAACAATTTAAAGGAAAATCATCATTGACGAATGTATTAAATTCGCTTCATCAAGTATATAATTTCAAAGTAAACATTATTCTAAAAATAAAATAAAATATTATATTATATTTTTGGTAAAAATTAATAACAATAAGTGTACTTATAACTCACAAAAACACTTCATTTAATTTCAGATGAGAGCCTTTATCCTGAGGCTCTCATATGCGTCAATACGCAGAATTTCAATATTAAAAAGTTCTTCTTGTAGTGACACAATTGAAAAAATAAAAGTATAAAATAAAAAATGTATTCTTTATAAAAGAGCTTTAGATAAAGGCCAACTCCGCCGTGAGACTACGTTCCTGAGGTGTAAAAAAGAACGAAAAGTAAAAACACACTTAATATATTTCAGTGTTTCTTATATTTTTGTAAAATTTACATAATTTTAATTAATTCACTGCAAAAATCAGTATAATTTCATTAAAGTTAACTCATTCATAAAGTAATTTTTAAGCGTGTAACTAATTAAAATGCATTTTTTGAATAAAGTAATGCGATATTATAATTAAATAACCTTGTTTAATTATAATTAATTAATTAATAATTTTCTAAAGTAAATAATCAAATAAATCAATTACTAAAGAGGAGAATAAAATAATATGTATAAAAGTTTTATCATTAATCTGCATCCTTTTATTGATTTTTATTCTTTTGTTGAATTTTAAATTACGAAGACAAAACTTTGCTTTTCATGATTAATATCGATTCGTAATGCAAGTAAAAATGAATTATTACACTCTCTTTTATATATTCTAAATTTTGGAAATTTCTATGTAAATATTTGAAAAATTTCTTTTTATTTCGAAAGTTTAAACCTATTTATCACATACTCGCACTAGGTTTTAAGGTAATAAAAGTTCATAAATTCTAAATTTTTTTTGGAAAATATTCAAGTGTAAATAACTGTGTTCTATATTTATAAATAATAATAATATTAATATTTTTTAAATTTTACACATATTTATCACATATATACACATTTATTTAACACGTTCTTACACTAATAGAGACATAAATTCTAAAAATTTAAGAGAATTTTAAAGGAAAAAAACTGCGTGTAATGTTTATAAGTAATAAAAAAGAATATAAATAGGTTTAAATTCCCAACGAAATTTATTATATTTAAATTATCTGATGTTTTCTAAAGTAATAAAAGTTACAAATTAAAAAAATGCTGAATTTTTTAAAAGAATTATACAGTAGAAAATTGTTATTATATTTATAAACAATAAAATATGTATATATATGTTTTTAAATTTTATACCTATTTATCACATGTTTATACAACTTTCTAACGTTTCATAATAATTATAGAAATAAAAATATCTCATAAATTTTTAAAAAATTGAATTTTTTAGATAATTTTAAAGGAGGAAAATTGCGTATAAACAAAGATTATTGTCATTTATTATTTGATAAATGAAATTGTAAAGCCAATTGACGTATCTGTTCATGAGAAGAACACAATCAATTTTGATAAAATACTTTTTAAAAAAAATTTTATAAAAATTATTTTCTGTTTATATAAATATTTAAAAAAAGAAAAAAGGATAGAAGATATATATCAAAATATGTAATTTTATCAAATTTTTAGCCATCAATCATGTGAATTTTATATTTACATTTCTAAACGTAATTTGAAGGGATTGAATAACACAATAGGAAATTTTGTCAAGAATATGGAGACAAATCTACACCATTTTTCTTTGTTTTAAAATAATTTTTAGATATGAATTATATCACAATTGAAAATGTCATTGTTACTACTGTTTCCATTTCTACTACCACTGCTACAATCGCTGCTACCGCTGCTGCTGCTATCTGTTGTTCGTATTTAAAACCAAAAAAAATTTTTTTAAATTTTAATTATTAATTTTTATTAACTTAATAACATTTTGAATAATGTAATTAAGTTAATAAAATTTTTAACGAACCAATTTAATGTAAAAAGGTAAATATTTTAATAATGCTAAACAATTGTTTACTTTAGCACGTTTAACTTAAAAATAAATTCAAAATAATTTTTTTTATGTCTATATTTAAAATATAATTTTAAAAATTACTTTTCATTTATTTTTATTCATTCTGTATATTAATATATAATATATTATATATTAATATACAGAATGAATATATTTATTAAAAATTCATTAAATTTTTAATAAATATAATTATAAAATTTAATATAAATAAAAAAATTATTTGCTAAAATATTAATGATTTACTTTTTTTTAAAATATTTTTGTAATTTAAATTTTTGCATATTTACGCTTAATATTTATCATTTTTAAATGAGAAGGCGTCCCAAAATTTTGTTAACTGAAATGTGGAAAAGTTAATCAATTTCGTGAAATGATTTGTGGATATTCTATATATTTATTCCTACACCAAATTATAAAAATTAATTTTTTTAAAATGTGAATTATATAATATCATAAAATAAAATTTCATCAGATTATATGGTTAATGTTATTTATGGTTCCAAGATGGCGGCTCGTCTCTGATTCCAGCAAATAGAAGAAGGGAAACAGTGGAGACGCACGTTCTAACCTAACCTAACCTATTCTAATAAATTACCATAATTATTACCAACAAAATTATTAGAATAGGTTAGGTTAGGTTATGTTAGAACGAGCGTCCCCACTGTTTCCTTGCTGGAATCAGACGAGCCGCCATCTTGGAACCATAGGTAACATTAACCGATTATATTAATTTATAAATTACTTAATTGTTATTTGCATATTTTAATAAGAAAATTATTCACTTTATCTAAAAAATTCCTTGAAAATTACATTAAAAAGATGGCTTTTTTATTGCGTTTATAATAATAGAGAGTGGTTAGAGAAAGTTAACTACTGTAAAGACTAAAGCGTTATCTTCAAATGCTAGTTCATGATTCGTATGTACGAGTTCACAAGGCGCCAAAACGCAACGCGATTAACTGACTTTGGACCACCCTGTATATTTATTATAAAAAAGTAATAAATTTTAATTTTTAATATAGTAAATTGCTCGTTACCTAGTAGTATTATAATAAATTGGTTATTGGTTATTGGTTAACGTTACGTAATAAATTATTATATTTTATAAAATGTTTGAATGCTTTAAATATATTAATACATTTTTCTTAGTGAAATAATGCATTATATATCATAAGTGTCTCATTTATATGAGATACTTGCAATATTTCACGTAATAAACAAAACCGAAATGTGACACAACATTTAATTTACATATTATTTTACTTGTTTCTAAAGTTTTCCATTATTTTATTCTTTGAATTTGAATATTTTCTTATTTTTGTTAGCATCTTTCATTACTTATTTGATATATATATAAACATATATTTTAATTTTTTGAAATTTTTGTAATTGTCTTTATAAAAAACAAGTTGCGTAACAATTATCTAACTTCAATACATAAAAAGAATTAATTTAAAAAAAAAGAATTAATTTTAAAATATGAAATGTTATAACAATTTTAAAAATCAATAATAATAATAGAGACATTGTCTAGGTAATAAAATGTAAATATTTATTGTTGGATAACCTAAAATAAATTTTATTAAAAATTATAATATATTTTCCTGTTATTTAATTTTATCCTGTTATTTTATTTATATTTAATCCTGTTATTATTTAATTTTAATGTTTTTAACTATAACAATTTAAGCAATTTTTATTTATTATTATCAATGTTTTATATGATTAGATGCAGCAGAAAGCATTACTATAATTCATTTTTCCTTTTCCGGTTGTTATATATAACAGAGGAAAAGTATGGCGATTGGTGAAAAAATTACTCCCAAGATTTTCGTGTTTTTGGATTCAGGGGAACTTCAAACTGCAAAAAGAAAAAAATATATCCGAGAGTTTTTCTGTATATATGGATGTTAGTGTGTATGAGTGTGGTACGATTTTTTTACACTGTTTGAAGCTTAAATAACTCCTGTGTGTTTTATAGAAATTTTATGAAGTTTTGCAGGAAGATTTGTGTATTAAGGAGGTTGATGCTGTTAAATGTTGGTGATAAAAGAACGAGGGGGTGGGGAGATAATGGGGATCGTGTATCTCCATTCAGTCGGACTTAATGGCAATTTTACTCGTTATTAGCATTTACAATTTTTTATAAAACCCATGTCTACCTTCAAAATTAAGCTTTTTGCCATTTTATAATAGTTAAAATATGAAAAGTTTTTAAATAAAATTTGATAATGGATGGCTTTACCAAATGTTTCCAGAAAAGTTAAGCAACTCGTTATGGATTTTTTCCATGCTTTTTTGAGGCTTTTTTCTTGTTCGTTGTGGGTTTTTCTTGTGGGCCTACCACAATGAAGGCGATCGGGTGGTGAGTATCGGAGCATATTCGAGACAAACCGCCCGTAAAAATTATTGGAGTCGTCTGCCCGAATCGATCTCGGCTTCCCAGAAAGCTGAGCTGATTTCTTAACGGCTATCAAAAACGAATAATACAAAAATGTTATAATAAAAACTTAAAGAAAAACAATACACTAAAACTTGTCTACACTGAAAAATATCGCAGTTCAGTTCTAAACAAGTTTCACTGTAATTATATTGAAAATAATAAGTTTCGGAAAAAGAGCAATTAAAAAAAAATCATCTTGCTTTTATAACTTTTAATTAAATTTTAAAATTTATTTTTATAAAATACAAAATTATTTTCAAATTTACTTTATTTAAATTTTAAAAATTTAGTAATTGATATTAATATTATATCCGTATTAATAAATGTTAGCACTGACTGACAATACAGTGTTATATACTATATTGTATTACATTTATATTGTAAAGACAAAATTATATTATCTTTTGAAAAATAAATAGCCTATTAAAATAATTGAAGATACAATCTCTGTACAACAATACATGAATCGATAGGAATATTTCTGTAATTCTTGTACAAAGATATCCTCTTGATATTTCTGTCATCAATACATTATTCGTAATACTTGCCAATTCAATACTAGTATAATTGTTAACATTTTAAATTTTTTAATTGTCGACAGTAACACAGCATCAGTAGATATGCATGAAATTCTGTTTCCTCTGCACGAGAAAACACGAATTTCGTCCATACCTAAAATTAACTTTCCTTAAAATTAATATAAACAAGTGAGCTTTTGTACGTTGTAAAAAATAATCGTGTTATCTATATTAACGTACAGCGTTGATAGGCTTTTGGTAACTGCGAATTTAAGCGAAACGAAGTATAATGAAACTATAGACTAAATAATGTAAACAAAATATAATTCGGTTAATATTATTATAATTGGATTGTGTTTGCAACTTCCATCATTTATTTTCTATCTCACAGAATCAGTTTTACTGTTTATAAAGAAAATTCAACAACAACGAGCGATTATTTATTGTGACATCCTCACAATCCCAGGCTTCAATTTTTAATCATATTTTTAATTAATTTAATTTAATTTTAAAATATAATTATTCCACGTTATGTTATTAGTAGTGGCTTGCCCCTGTACATCATATTTTTCCTTTAACAATATGTGAGATAATCCGTGGGTAGGGGGCGTCCCTAACCCTTGCGCGGCGTCGGGTTGGCGAAACCTGCTCTCGATGTCACTGGATGGCTTTAAATAGGAGGGCTAGTTGTTGAGATGGGTACGCCGATAGGGTGTCCAGATAGACAGGTAGACCGTTTAACAATTAACAAAAGTTTCAGCACGTCCCTCGCGAGGTTCTCGGGAAATCATTCCCGTTCTAACCACGTGGAGAGACAGTGTGTTTACATATAGGTTAAGAAAAATACCTCGGAGAGCGTGTTGTCCTCTAGATCAGTGGAGGAATATAAGGCGTTGTCGGTAGGGCGGCGAGCCTAGTCCTCGTTGTTTCCCTTGTCGTATGCTGGATCGAAACGGTCCTTTCTACGTCTGGACTGTCCACTTGAAAAATCATGAGGGTCAGCCTTGGGTGGAGTCACTCTGGCGTCAGCAATATTTCCGCCGGTGCCCGCCGACGATGGCGAGTGGATCTTCTTCGGGAGAAGTTACTTCCCTGGGACGAACGCGCCGAAGTGCAGGTGCTTCGTCCTTATATTCGGTTTTGGCTGGGAAAATCCATCAGGTGATCGAATGTCGTTGGAGACGAAAGTTGATTTTGCAGGTGTTGAATCATAGGTGAGCCGTTGATGACCTAAAACTGTCGTTATACGGAGCTGCTATTACCATATTAGGCTTGAGACTTGTAAGATTCCTTCTGTTTACTTGTTCGATATTCGATTTTCTCCTTCTTTAACAATAGGTTGTTTAATTTAACACTCGATTGTAATAATTCTCTGACAGTTGTTGATAGTAAAGGTGATATTTAATCCGTTTTCTCTGCGATGTTTTCTTAACGATCACGACAGAGAAATAGGCTTAAGAATTTCCTTAAATTGGCGCAAAATCGGGCCTCCGATCCTGACACATAGATTCATTTCGGTCATCTATCTAACACATTTTAGGGGAAAAGTTTGAATTGAAATAACGTCACTTCTGGTTTACATCGGAAATTCGCATATAGGTAGTAGGTGCCTCTTATCCCTTCGGTTCTCATATCTATTCTCGTCTTTCATCTATCTAACTCCGTTCTCGAGATTAAAGAACGACGGTCTGACAGACGGACAAACAGACGACAGTGGAAATTTACAGGTCTAGAATGTTTTTCAAATTGTAGCCCAATCATTGTAAATGATTACAAATTTACTTGTATTCTCCTCAACGTTTTTATAACGAAACGACGTGATATTAAGTAAGCACTTGCTTTTCGTCGATTTCGATGAATGGTGTTATAGTATTTCTGTTGATAATACAGGTACTCCTCACTTTACGACCGAGTTCCGTTCCGACGACTACGTCGTTAAGCGAATTGGTCGATAAGCGAGGAGCATGCGTTGGGAATATAGGATCGTTGAAAATTATACAAATTATGCAACAAACTTCAAATTTATTCATAAAAAGACTATTATAGTACACTATTATCCTATTATAGTACTATAAGACTTAGTGCGCATGTCACCATCCGCCACTGACCGACACTCAAGCTGAGAAAGGGGATTCCCCGAATTGCCAGTTTTCGACGGGGACCCTAAAAAGAAAAGATTAAGAAAAGCATTCTCATCTAAATAAAAACACTTTCTAAAAGGGACAACCTAATGGAAGGATTTCCTTTAGTTGAAAAAGAAACAAAGAAAGAATGAACCGGTTATAAATGTATGGAAACGTAAAAATACTTTAAACTATTTTCAATAGAATCAATCATGGTAAACTTCTCTTCCTTTAGTTTATTTACATAAGGATCGTTAAAGACGATTGTTTGATATGCCAAATTTTTTTTGTCTTCTATTCATAACAGTAAAAAAAATAATAATAAAGAAATATCTCATAAAAGTTATTGAGAACGTTGAATTTCACTGTTATAAAACGATTAAGAAGCTTAAAATAGATATTAAATAAAGATCGTTTTTATTTTAACGAAGAAAATATGGAGTATTGACTGAACAGCGAAATGACAGGTGTATATCCAACTTTCAAAAAATAAGGTAAAATAGAAATTTTTCAGTTTCGAATTCCAACAAGAATTCAAACTGAATGGCACCAATATGTATTCACTGCAATTCACAGAGGAATGCTTACAGAAAGGTAAAAAGTTCTATTGAAAAGAGTGCTATATCTGCTGCATAGTAATCCTGATACCGTAGAGATAAATGATTTCACACATGCGATATGAACAAAAACATATGCTTGCCAAGAAACTAAATATCTGAATTTTGCGTGAAAAAATTTCCTAGAATTGAATACATTAGAATAGAAATGTAAATAATAACGTTTTAAATGACTCGTTATTGAAATATTGTTTTTGAATCAATTTTCTTTCTATGAAGTTCTAAATAAGAATTTCTTGAAATCTCTTCATATTTATGATCTAGCTAATGCTTTGAGGTTTCTATTTACATAATTTGTCAATTTATTCAGCGCATAGTTTGTATTATATAATCTTCATTTTCCTTCATGAAATTATATTTAATCATATTTTTAACTGACTCATTTTCTTCATTTCTTTGTGCATAATTCGAATATTAACAAAAACGTTTTTAACAATTATTTTCAATAACACGTTACTGCTAAATTTACAACGGAAATATTGATCACGGAATTAGATGTTGCCATTCAAAATTACTCTACACTTTAGCAATATTTAAAAAATTTTCGTTCTGTTTTGATTCCATTGTTCGAATATAAAAAGTTGTATATATTCCTCAAGCAGATACAATAGTATTTAAGAGAATACCATTTGCCTTTTGAAGTAAACTACTATCTAAAAGTAGTTAATAACTCAAGCAAGAGAATGTTGAGTTTCAGTTTGATATACTGAGAAGTCTGGGATTACAGCGCTCATTTTTTTTCAGTGAAATAAACACATTAATGACAACACAAAATTGTATTCATTATAATCTACAGAAGCATATTTACAGAAATGTAAAAATTTTAATTGGAAAGTATCCTGTATCTGTCATCCATTAATGAGTTCTAGATCACACTTTCATTAGAATTACAAACCGTTTTTATTTCTTCTAAACGATTCTTATTAACACAGTACAAATGAGAAGAAAGCTAATGAAAAATCTGGCAATTCTGAAACCCACAAGAATGTAAAAGATTCTGATATTTGTCATTGTGTAATGTCACGTCTAAGATACCAAGTTTATTGCTCCTCGTTCCAAGACTCTATCAATTTCGGCAAAGGAAATGTTTAAGAGATCACTAACCTCTAGAAATCGATAATTTGCTGTAAGATCAAACAATTATCTCCGAAAATAGCATTTAAGTAAAACGAGGATAGCATTTTATATCGCACCTTATATTTCCAAATATCATTAAGATGCTATATAGGCATTCTTATAAGTTTAGTATTTTCGGATCAAATAAATATTAAAATTTCTAATGTATTAACCGAACATTCAATTCTTTTGTTTCATCGTGTTTTCATTAAATTTAAAAGCTATCGCCTTCTCTAGATACAATTGCGATTATTCAGCTGCATTCATTTATAATTTAGTTTGATTTCAATTTTCTATTTGAATTTCAAAATATTTTTATTTCAGAACATAGTCGTAGATAAATATTATGTAACTGATCATAAACATTATTCAACACAAAAAAGCAATTTCTTAATAGCAATTTTTAATCATAAAATTGTGAATTTACCACGTGTTTCTCAGCGATTCGCTCTTTGAGAAAATTAATGTTATAAACTGACAAACTTTGTTTTAAAGATGTCACGTAGATCCGGCCAATTTATGGCTAAAATAAAGTTATTGATTGGCTAGTATTTTTGAAGTCTGTGGATGTGATAATTAGAAAATAACGATGTTTGAACCGGTAAAATATTGAAATGAAAACGGAATAGAAGCAGTAGGATAAATTTAAATATACGTTTAGTATTAGTAATTTACAAGTTGAATACGCTTGATAATAAGGAACTACTTTGCTTACAATAATTATGACATAATCTGCGTACTTTTATCGCGTTTACAATTATGATATGATCTGCGTAACTGGATTTTACTCAATAACGGGATTAGCTAACCGGCTGATTGACCAGTAATTAACTGCTTAACTGTCTAACTACTGATTATTTTTGGATTATTACCTTTGATTTCTGATTACATTCTATTGTTAGACCATCCGATTTTCGAACCACTTGACATTAGACATAATCCTGACTGAACCATCAGATATAATGTCTCTTATTTATTAAGGATTTCCAAGCTAATCTCCCAAATATTTTGTCTTTCTTCTCTTTTTGAAGAGGAAGAAAGTAATGAGAAAATGGTACCCAAGAACATGCCTTTTGAGGACAATGTTCCTGGTTAGTCGGTTGTCAAGTGAATGTTGTAACATAAACTTTTAGACTAAATAATTATTCTTTAATTAGATTAATTAAAGTATAAAAATATTATTTTTATATTAAATTTTCTTTTGATTATGTTGTTACAGCTTATTTACAATCACAAAAAATAGTATCGTTTCGCTTTTGCTTGAGTTCAGAAATAATGGCCAATTACTAATAATAGTTTGGTTTCTTCTCTCTGTATCATTACTACATATGATACAACAGGGAGTGACAATACAAATGATAAAATATAATTTGGTAGTAAATTGGAACTGATAATACTTTTTTATCGACATTTGCTAGTTTCAACAACACATTTGACCAAATAAATGAAATATGTATTCGTATAAATCTAAATAAATATCTAATTATAATCAAATAAATAATTTACTTCTTTGAAAATAACACAAAAACCATAAAAAATTATATTTACAGACAAAAGTAGTAAGAGATGGACAAATTTTAGGATTTTGTGCTGTAATATCAGCACAATTGTAAAATTAATCTTACCAAACAAAAGATTAAGAAATAAGATAAAAGTATAAAGACAAATAGATAAAGATATTTTCGTTTTCTATCAATTTTTCTTAGATATTCTCAATCTTTTTCTATATAGTTTAGCATTGTTTTTTCTAGTTTTATTATTTTGATATCATAAATATATGCAGCAAATGAAATTGCTGCACTATTCCCATTTCATTTATTTCTTATCCACCATAATATTTTGCTTTTTTGCAAACAAATTAACTTTTGTTTTATGATTCGAATGATTGCATAGTAAGGCATTCATTCGAGTTCAGATCCGAACTAGATTGTCCTTATTTAGCGCGAGTAAATTTAAGTTAAAGTGCATCAATCGTCATATTGTTCGACTCATCTGGAGTAATGACTTTCTATGATAGACATAACAGAAGTCGGTTAAATAACCAATAATGAATTGGTGCATTAATTTAACAAACTCAATATTTAACTCTCTATAGATCATTACTCATCTTTTTTTGAGTGACCACAGAATAAACCGAAATGCCTCGTTCTTCTGTAATTTTTTTAATCGATTTGAATTCCATATTTTGAGTGACTCTTCCGCCAATAAAGTCTAGTATGAGATTTTATTTTTAAAAATTTTTTTATTATTAATTTTATAAAATGGAAATTTTGAGAGTAGAGATGAGTTTTATAAAAAAAAATGCTAATAACGAGTAAAATATTAACTCGACACATGGCCCCTTAATGCCCCCTTCCCTTCGACCTTTAACCATCAAAATTTAATTGCACCAATCTTCTAATACATTAACCTCCCTGCAAAATACTAGATATGTTTGAAAAAGGCACAGGAATTGTTGGGTTGCAGTTTGAAAAAAATAACTATACATTAACTTCCGATGCAAACCGGAAGTCATGTTATTTCAATGCCAAAATTTTCCCCGGAAAGGTTTTAGATAGATGACCGGCACGACTCTAACCTAACAGGAAAAGTACAATTTACAGGAGTAAGAGACTACTAATTTGAAGTGGAGAACATATATTTTAAGCTAAATAAATTAAAAAAATATGATTAAAAATTGAAGTCCGGCTTTGTGACCATGTCACAATAAATATTTTCTCGTTAAGCTTCAAAGTGGGTGAACAAGATCATTCCTCCCACACACAAGCATCCATATTACAGAAAAATCTCCCAACCTTTATTTCTTGACGTTTCAAGATCGCGAGTTCAAAAATGTAAAACTTTTTGAGGCGTCATTTGACTGATTACCATACTTTTCCTCTGTTATATGTAACAGCCGGAAAAGTAATTAGTAAAAACAATTGTATAATAAAATTATGCATTTTTATATCATTCCTAGAAAAAATCATCGTTTAAAAATAATGAATATTTAAGAAAATTTCTTAAGTAAAAAAAAAAGGCTGAAAACGCTAAAATATTTCATCTCCATTTTCTGGTTGTTGAATAATTCCCTTAAATTTTATGTAATTCTATTGAATAACACTATTCTGTAATTTGTCTTATGCCATTGTATCTGTGAATAGAAAACTTGACTATAATATTACTTGATGTTCAAAATTAAAATATACCTGTAAGTTATATTTATTACCTCAATTTACAGCCGATCTTGTTTAATGATAAGAAATTTAATTAAAGACAGCATAAAGACAGTTGGGCCTATGTGTTCACGAGGCGATAAGTAGAAAAAATGTTTTGAGGTTCAATCAACTATTCGCGTATTTCTCTTGACATTTGTTTTCAATGCAAGGCTTTTGCTATAGTTTCGGTGACTCTTTACGCTTATTTTCATTGTTCACGTGAAAATTATTGCTTGATTAAAGAGAAGATTTGAGTCAAGTAATAACCACTCTTACCACATATAAATAGGAATACAAATAGTGCAAAAGACAAAAGTTAACAGCGAGAAAACACTTGAACGACCATTACATATAAATCATCAACGTCTACCATGCACGAGAAATCATACCCTACAATTGTTTCTCACGTGTTTCTCGTAGTGTGAAAGAATTTAATGATACGTTTGCAGTTTAACTTTGAAAACTTCTTTCTTCTAACAAGCATTGAAATATTTTAATTAATTAATTTAAAGAAAATTCTGTACGATAAAAACTAATTACGTCGTATCGTATTCAAATAATGGATCCAGTTAAAATTTTTGTGAAAAAATGACTCCAGGAAATAAATTACGCTCGTTAAACGAGTGACTACTGAATTTATTGCAATTTATTAATAATAAATAATTAGAATAATGCGCTTTATGATTACAATAATTATAGATTAATGATAAAGTAATATAAAAAAAGAATAAATAAAAATATTTAAGATAAATTAAATCGTTATTATCATATAATATCTAATCAAAAAAATTTTATAAAAGATTTAATAAAATTTCATCTTGTAACGTTAAACGATTTATAATTGAAGCATTCCATGTAATAACTTACCTAAAACTACTTAGGTCCGTTATTTATTTATTCGTTTTTTTTTTGCTATTCTTGATTGGGTTTTATATTATTATGTAAAGGATACTGGAGTAATGGAATTATGGAAACAAAACAAGCCATATACAATATAAATGATAAAAATTTCACAAAACAAACAATATACAGTAAAGTGTGGTGACTTCCACCAATTTAAAAAAAATTGGATTAAAACCAATACAATAGAACTACAATTAATATATTAAATAATAATAATAGCAATTCAACGGTATCATATACTCGTGATAAAAAACTTTTAATAATTACGAAATTTATTTATTTATTTATTAAAATTATGTGGTGGCCGCATTTACCTTTATGATGGTATGAATATGTCCTGTCTTTGGAAAGCGCATTTTATGCTACATTTAAATAACGTTCTATGAATTGAAAATGGCCATAAAGATATATTTTTAAAGCTCATTATTTATTTATATTATTCTTTTAAAGTTTAAAACTTTATAAAGCATTAAAAACTATACAAAACAAGATTTTAAAATTTTCTTATTCAAAATAAAATGATATCAGAAATATAAAGTAAAATTAAATGATATTATGAAATAATTATTACAGACATTTTGATCATAAAGATATTACTGAGATTATTTTCCTCATAACATTAACGAAAATATTTTTGTCATAAAGATCAATTTTTATCAAAAATTATCACAGATGATATCTATTTTTATCAAAATTGTGTAACAAAAATTTTTACTGCATAATTATAAAAATTAAACATAAGAAATTGTTATGTTTTTTACCAATACTTTTTTTATTTCAGGGATTAAAAATACCCCTCGCCTGTTAAGAGCTTTTAGTTTTTGTATAACCTGAATTATATTTCCATTTTTATAGTAGGATATATCTTTCTTAGTAGGCCACTTCCTATAAGAATTGCTAATTATCATTGCCGTAAGTACCTTTAGGATCTACTCTCAATTTTTTTCCTAGAAATTTTGAATCCTCAAAACTTCCTGTTACAAAGTTGCCAACATCATATTCTGTCTTTCTTTCAAATTTCTCTGGGATATTGTCGTGGTCACTGTCTTCACTTTCTGAATGCAATGGTTCAGTTGAACTATCTTTCTCTGTCAGCTTCTCCAGATATGAATCTCTGTTTTCTATATCTAAGTATTCACCACCGTCATCATTATTCATCTGTTTGTTTTCAGTACGCACGTTTCTTTTGATTGAATTTAAAGATTTTTGCGCTTTACATCTAAATGTTCAAGATCACTAACAGAAATTCCTACTCCTGATGAAACATAAACTCGTTACCTTTTCATTCGCTTAAGTAGTTCAAATTGTTTTTGTGAAGTGTTGAAACGTTGAATAAAAGCTTCAGATACATTATCTCTAATATTATTTGCTTCAAGTTTTTCAATCATTTTTAGAACTGGTATTGTTGTTGTAGTAAATATTCTCACTTTTAGGCATGCAACGCCTTGGCATTATTTCAAAAAAATAAGACAACATCGTTATAACATAATAAATATAATTATTCATTCATATAACACTCAAAACAATTAAAAACTAAGTTTTTTCTGTGGTTTGGTTATTATTTTTTACTACAGGCTGCTATGGTGGAAAATAGCACCATCTACAACTTTTTGATTACAGGTGTATGTGGGGCCATTATTCGCCACGTACACCTGCATTGATTGCTTTGATTATTGATTGATTGCTGAAAGTTATCCATAATATAATAGCAATTAATGGAAATTAAAACTAATTATACTTCATCTTTTTAATATTTTTTTATTGAATCTAGAGGCATCAATAATTATTTTATCAAAATATAGACTCAAATGCATTCACCATTTCTTTCTTCTAGATCAACTTTTTCGATGTTAATTTTTATCATCATTATAGCTAAATACAAAAAGTAACTATAAAAAATAAATGTACACAAAAACTTTATTTTGATATATTTTCTTTTTTATAAACCAAATTGATATCCAACTGAGAAAATTAACTACGTTACAATTATTTTATATTCCGAAAGTTGTAAGAATTTATTATTGTTGTTCAATATTTCGGCCACTATCACTTACATAAGCTGAAATCATCAGATTTACGGTACGTTTTTGTGATTCTTTGTTAATTTGTCAATAGATGTCGATAAATGATGCTAACTTTCAATATGACTGCCTCCGAGTGAAATGTGTTTAGTTTCACGGTTTTTTTTTTACTAAAACATCGTACATGTTTCTAATAATAGGAATACCGTTTGAAGAAAACGGAAAGCTGAAAGAACTATGACACATGATCCCTTCTATGTCTCCATCCTGTCGACTTTTAATTAATAACCAAAATTTAATAGCATTAATACCTCTTTATACACAAGCTACCGTGTCAAATTTCGTTTCTTAAATATTACCCATTTCTGAGATACTTGTTTAATATCTCAGAATAGAACAGAGAATAAAGAAGTTAAACAAATTAGACACCAACACACATCCACAAATTTCCTCCCTTTATTTGACGTTTCTTAGGTTCGGAAGTTTCAAAACGTGTAGATTTGCAGAAAACTGGGTGGGTCAAATTTGACACGATTCCAATACTTTTCTGTTTTATATACATAACAAATTGGGAAAGTAAAAAGGAGTCGGAGTCGGCGGACTCCAACACCAAAACTCCACGACTCTAACTCCGACTCCATAGCCCTGGTAAATATAACATTAATTTATAAGAATAGAAACAACTACGGACTCCTTAGTATTTTCTAGACCTGTTTTAAAAGTACCCAGCTCCTCTCGACGGACTTGCATACGGCCTTAATAGAAAAATTGTATGCTGTTAAATGCGAGCGAGGCCTACTACATCACGCTACCACGTACTGTACATGTACAGACAAATTTTTTTAAAAACTTAAGAAAAAGTTCGAGTTCTCTACTTTATCCTTATCCATATAAATTAACTGAGATAAAAGTAATTAAATTTTATCGAATTGAATCACTGACTTATCTCATAATTAACTCCATTTTTTCGTAAATGAATCTAAAAGCAATTTAAGAAATAAAAAATTAAAGTTTTCTTTTTAATGTATCGTCAGCATTAAACAATTCGTTATAAAATTAATTAATTTTCCTGTTTTTGAATTAAGAAATTTATTAATTTGAAATCAAATACTTATCGTTAATTTGTTAACTTAATGAGAATCTACAGTTCAATAAAAATCATAAAACATTTTGTTAAATAGATTGTAAGACTTTAGAGGAATGATTACATTCTTCCTGATTGGTATCAGTTAATAAATATATTGTAAACATTCTACAACTTTATTCAATAAATAAACTGACCATTGTTAAAGATTCTAAATAGTCATAGTTTATTAAAACTTTCCTGTAATTTTATTAAATTAATTTTTAGTTTAAAATATTCTAAATTTACAAAGTAAAGTTTTAAAGGTATAAATAAAACGAGCAATTATTTATTGTGAGAACTTCACAATGCTGGGCTGCAATTTTTAATCATATTCTTAATGTATTCAATTTAAAATATATGTTCTTCATCTGAAATTTGTAGTGTCTTGCCCCTGTACATCATACTTTTTCTAATAACATCACGCATGCTGATCATTTACGTAACCCCATTCAGGGAAAAATTTTGAATTTAATTCAAAATTTTTACCTGAATGAAATTCGTATATAGTTAACTGGCTCCTCTCGCGCCCAATCTTGTTTTGACGTATATCTATCTCTCACTATTCTCGAGATTAAGGACTGACAGACAGGCAAATGACAGTCAGAGTTGGGCTACAATGTTTTCAAATTGCAGTGGAATTTAATCTGGAATGCAAGCAATATGGACATGCAATACTTTATATTACAGATGTTAAAAAATACATTATTAATAACAGAAGTATATTTATAGACTTTATAATTAAATAATACTTCAAAAATTATCATTATTTATCTTTACCTAAAATTTATTGCTGTATATATACATATATATGCATTAAATTTAGATACAGTTTAAGCAATTAAGCAAGACCTTCCAAACAATCTCCAAAATTGTACTGGAACACAAATGCAATGTATACATAAGCCTATATATACATTGCGCAAAAATACTTTCTTTACGTATATGTTGTTCTTTTGTTTACGATTTAGAAATAGATATAAAGGTCTTTCTTAATCGCTTAAACTGTATCTAAATTTAATGCTAATACATATGTTTGAAAATGGGTTTAAAATAAAAGTACAAATAGGATATTCCCTTAACGGAAAAATAAATAAATTTTTCGCGGAGTACAAGAGCATATTTTAAAAATTGAAAAAATGTGGACTAGGAAAAAGATTAAAATTTACTAAAATTCAGTATAAAATATTTAAAAAAGACTGAAAACAAAGTAATGTTAAAGGATATAGTAAAATAAAAAAATATTTAGTGTTGAATATAAATGCATCAAGTTGTAACGACAATTTTAAGAATAGAAATAAACGCAATTAGAGGGATAAATTAATTTAATTTGTTTATTTATATTTATTCTCCATACGATTTAGCTTTATGGATAAACAAAAAAACTTTCTTTACGTATACGCAATTTCATTACGATTTAGACGTGACTGGCTTATGACTTCCACTTAACTATTTCAGCTATGGGGTATTCAGTATTACCAAAGAAATTATAACTATCCGTTTTCTATGAGAAATCGGATAGTTATAATTTCTTTGGTTATAACAGCTGTTGCAGATGTATTAACTAATTTATTTGATTTACAATTTTGACGGATAAAACTAATATATTGTTTTCATTGCTTAATACCTTCTTAACAAGTTTTGCCGCATGCTACACTGCATAGCAATACGTTAAGCTCCGTTTTCATTGCAGACCTGTCAAAATTTTTTCCATGAAATAAATAATACATCATGATAAAATTGGTATAACCAATAAAACTACCAATCAATCAACGTAATTGAAATCATCAAAGATGAAGAACGTGATTATAACCATGTTCTTCTTGCCCTTAATAATTCCAATTGCAATAAATATTTGGTATTATTTTTGGTAAAAATAGAAATTTTTTTCAACAGATAAGTACCAATAATTATAATTTAACTGCGTTTGGGTGATCCGTTTGAGTGGGATATTTTGAAAGCTGTCATAACAGACATATTAACTGTATGAAGTTCAAATTTTGCTACGACGGTGAGGTAAGGCCACAGTCTCATTGGGTAGTTTAGTCACGCAAAAACATAAAAAAATACTGTCTTTGGAGTTGACTCCGCCTCACACAACGTGACAATGCATTGTTCAATGTTACTTGAAAATGTACCCTTATTGTTTTCACGGTGAACAAGCACTACGAATATATTTTTCAAGTAACATCAAACAATGCATTGACATGTCGTGTACTGCAATTTCAATAATAGTTCGCTTCAAAGTCAATTCCAAAGAGAATTTCAAAGACGACCGTCATAGTGTTTTCCTTGGGCTCCGCGCCAATGCAGCGGAAACACGGGCTTCTTACTCAGAATCGCGCTATCGATCTCCAGAGTGTGGCTTCAAGATTGACCCCATTTCTTCAAATGGGCAATACCAATACATTATACACTTATGAATCGTACTTAGACGCCTTCGTGAAACCATAATCACAACAAACCTCGTATGTAACAGCCATCATCTTTCCAAACTTTTCATACTAATGGGTACACTTATTGCTTTGCCATTTTCACTTTTGTCGCATGACAAACTACTCAACCCCCTTACCTCTCCGTTTGGGCAGAATTTCAATTTCATACATGTAATGTTTTTATTATTACACAGCTTTCAAATTATCTCTATCCATACGGATTACCCTATATTATCAATAATTATTAGATATTAAATAAAATTCTGAAAATAGAATCATAAAATTGTTGTCTTTAATAATTTCATACTCCTCTTATGATATAGTTATGAACAAAGAGAGTGAAAAGATAGTTCTGCGAAAGAAAACTTTAATATTGTACGATAATATAAAGGATCAGTTTAATTTTACTTCCAAACCAATTATCTTGATGAATAAAACTCTGAATATATTTCCAGACATTTTACTAATAATATCTACGAATATACACCATACTGTTCAATATCTATAACTAATTATTAATTAAATTGTCTTATTATTTTACTATTTCCAAAATTGAAGTAACTGAACATGATGTAAAATACGTTGTAGTGTTTCGGTACTAGCGTATTGGATTGTAGGAAATGACGTCACAGATTCATGTATTAAACTGAAATTTTACGGTTGTTTCATAGAAATCTGTATACTTTCGCGAATTTTTCTATAAAATACGATGAAACAAATTTATAAAGAAGTATATTTATAAAAAGAAAGATAAACAAAGCGTGCGTAAACAATGTGGAGACATACAATAGTGTGTGTTGGTACAAAATGTACTGAAATGTCAGCAACGTGTGTTCGGATCGCATATAACATCCAATTTAGCAAAATTTCAAAAACCGGTATTTGAAAATTCCGATAGTCCGGTATTTTCGATAATCCAACATCACTCTGGTCTCATAGGCAAATATAAAATTGTTAAATTAAAAAATAACTCTACCATATTACAAAATATTTATTTTTTATATAAGTTGATAGAATGAAATATTCTTAGTTTTTGTTGTGCGGGGGTGACAAAATACTGCTGTGCCGCGAAATTCTGATTGGCGTATGCGAAAAAAATTCAAAAAAGATTTCAAAATTCTTAATTTTTAAAATTTATTTTAAATATTATTTGTATAGCTTTACTTTAAAAAAAAAAAACACTGTAGATCTTCAACGTACCATTTAGTTTATATATTAAGGTAATCTTTTGCTAGTTGGAGTGCCACTAAGTAATGTGAGTGTGCCACTAGCTCTAAACCACTATGATAACCTTCAATAAATATCAAAAATATCAATTACATAATGTATTTAATAAAACTAATAAGTTGATATTTATTCATAAAAAGTTATTAAATTAATAATATATAATTATCACATAATACAATAAATATACAAAAAGAGTTTGTGAGAAATTATTCATGTTTTTTAGACTGTGAGTTCGAACTCTGTTTTTGACATGGATGCATATAATTATTACTTTTTGATATTGATTGTTATGAAGCAATTGCATTACAGGTACCCCTCACTTTACGACCCAGTTCCGTTCCGACGACGACTATGTCATTAAGCGAATTAGTCGATAAGCGAGGAACTTGCGCCGGGAATATAGGATCGTTGTAAAATTACACAAATTATGCAACAAACTTCAAATTTATTCATAAAAAGACTATTATAGTACTATAAGAATATTATAGTAGCGCAAGTCTATTATAGTAAGCTTAGTGCGCATGTCACCATTCGCCATTGACCGACACTCAAGCTGAGAAAGGGGATTCCCCGAATTACAGATCGAAACTCGATTGGTCGTAAGTGCGAGTGGTCATTAAGCAGATAGGTCGTAAAGTGAGGAGTACCTGTATTTAGAAAAATGTATAGAACATTTCTTAAAAAATAAACAACGAACAAAAACATCAAGTTCTATCTGCTCAAAATAATAACTTTTACCTGTATTGAGCTATACAGTAGAATTAATATATAAGATGTGTTAATATGAAAACATTAACGTTAAAGTGGCAGCCTACTGCTTTGGGATCCGAGAACGAATCCGGTCGAATATCTGCCCGAAAAATTCCTAGATTCAAAACTTTAGGAATTTTTCGGGCAGACTGTCTGTCCGGATATGTCGGGCCCCATTTCTCGTCACCCGGCTGCTCCATTATAGGTCTAGTCGAATGGGTTTGATAAAAAAGCCCTCTTTGTGCCCACAGGTGAGTTTTAAAAAAGAATCACAATCCACAATCAATTAAATAAAATTATTTTCTTTTGAGTATCTTTAATGGTCTTCAGCTGTTTTCTATTGACTGACAAGTATTAGATAAGTAATTATAGATTGTAATTCTACTGAAGCAAAGCAATGTGTTATGTTAACAATTAACATATTCTGTAAATAAACTAATTATCTATATTCAGAATTATGTTGCGCTGTAGACAACTGTAACATGCCATGGGTAATCATTAGTTTTCAGCAATAAAAAATCATATTTAAAAAAAGTTAATTAATAACGGATATTTTTTTATCTTGTGATCCTAAAGGTAATTATTATTCTTAATTTTTATGCACTAATTATGCACTAGTTCGTGTATAATCGGGGCATCCTTCACCTATCTTTCCATATCTATCTCGACTTACATCTATCTAACACCGTTCTCAAGATTAAGGAAGGACAGACAAACGGACGAGTGTGGAAATTTATAGGTCTACAATTTTTCAAAGTGCATCCCAAAAGTATATATAAAACTTTATTGAGTTGCAATATGAAAAAAAACTATAAACCTATAAATGCCCACTGTCGTCCGTCTGTCCGTCCCTCCTTTCTTAATTTCGAGAACAGTACCAGAAAGATAAACGTCGAGACCGAATGTGGAAAGAGTAGGGACAGAAGGCCCCGATTAACTAAACATGAACTTCCGATATAAACCGAAAGTCATGATTTCAATTGAAAAATTTTCCACTGAAAGGAGTTAGATAGATGACTGGCATGACCCTATTGCTAACAGGAACCGTATGTTTTCTTCTTTAAGTTATTTACAAAAATGTATGAAATGCCTAAACTAAAATTCTTCGTTAAATGACATTTAAAATATTGAATTTTATAAATAACAAAAATTTAAATAAAAAATTTATTAGATTTTAATAATATTAAAAATATATAAAGAATAAACAAAAAACTCTTTGAAAAGTCACAAATAACAAAGTATAGAGTAGAAATATAACATAATAAATTTAAAACACGAATATAAATTCTATCCCAATTCTATTCTAATCTAAATTCTTTTAATAAATTCTACAATTTATTAAAATATACATACATTTCCTTATAAGTTTATATTAATAAATAGAAAAATTCATTTTAAACGATACGATAATTAAATAATAGAAAATATAGAGTAACTTCAAAAAACAGTTAAAATTAAATTAATCTTTAAAAAATAGAGTTTATTTTATTATTTAAAACGCTATTTTTAAAAATTTTTAAACCTAAAATTTTTAATTTAAAATATATAAAGTTAACTTTTAAATTTAAATCTACTATAATTTATTATTTGCAGAATCATGTTATTTGATAACTCTTTACATAAACACATTGGAATTAACTGAAAAACATATTATAAATTAATACACTTAATATTTGTTTATGAATAACATATTTATATAATTATATAAATATAATTTATATAATTAAATTCTCTCTTCCTAAATACAAGTTTTAATTTAAAAAAATACGATTTTTATTCTTAAGTTATGCATCAAATTAGCGTGTAATGTATTAAAATAATTTAAAAAAACGTTTTACATTAAAGAAGACTTTTATGAAGGAATTTTTAGAATAATTTATTATTTTTTTTTATATTGTATCACATTAAGAAATTAAATTTTATCTTACGGCTTTGAAATTTTGTGTGTAGAATACCATAAAAAGTGCTAAATACTCAGTAAACTAACATAACACTTTCTAGAGAAGGTAACAATGAGAATTGTCTAATATTTACGTTAAGTGGCTGAAATAGTATTGAAGAAATTACTTTAGTTAGTAATTTCCAATTTTTTAGGTCAATGAACAAGGGAAATAGGAATTTAATAAACGGTACTGGTAAAAGTTGTCCTTAATTTGTCGTGAAATGTCCCAAGTGGGAACTTTAATAACTTCAGTCATTTTATTTTGCTCTTTTCAGGTTACTATAAATGGAATAAAGGCATGTACTTTAATAAAAACATCAATAATATTTATAAATGATATATTTAACATTTTTATTGTAATTTTGTTGAAAAACATTGAAAAATTTGCATCTCCAGAGTAAAATACATACAGAAATTACATTTATATGAAACATGAAAGATTGATGTTTTCAGATAATATCTGTATGAACAGAGTAATTTACCGTAAATTTACAGAAAATCGTTAATAGAAAGATTATATAAAAATTAAAAATGAAATATTTATTGATAACTAGCAGACCCGGCCACGCGTTGCTGTGGCTCAAAATGTATCTATTATAAATGTATAACGCCTCCCCCGTGGGGGGAATTTCAAAAAATCCCTTCTTAGTGTACATTCTCTTGACGTACCCTATTAAAACGCAATCAAACACGCATCTAAAATAGTATAATAAAAGTCGAGTTCTTCACAGTAAGCCTTAATCCTGTCCCTCTCCCCCGCAGGGAAATATCGAAAAATCCATTTTTAGTGTATATTCTGTTGACGTCACCTATTAAAACGCAATTAAAAACACAAAAAACCGCATCTAAAATAGTATAATAGAAGCCAAGTTTTTTACGGTAAGCCTTAATCCTGTCCCTTTCCCCGCTGGGGAATATCGAAAAATCCCTTTTTAGTGTATATTCTGTTGACGTAACCTATTAAAACGCAATTAAAAACGCAAAAAACCGCATGCAAAATAGTATAAATAGAAGCAGAGTTCTTCACAGTAAGCCTTAATCCTGTCCCTCTCCGTCGCAAGGAAATATCGAAAAATCCCTTTTTAGTGTATATTCTGTTGACGTAACCTATTAAAATGCAATCAAAAACTCAAAAAACCTCATGTAAAATAGTATAATAGAAGCCGAGTTCTTCACGGTAAGCCTTAATCCCGTCCATCTCCCCCCAGTAGAGGGAATTTAGACGTGTATATTATATACAAACACTTGCGTATTCGAATGCAACGTTGTGTCAAAATTCAAAAGGAATCGGTAGGAACAAACAAACGTTATATTTTATTTATATAGATAGATAGAAAATGATCTGCTTTAGTCCATTCTAACAGAAAAGCATAATGCCTCACAGAAAAGCCAACTTAGGTTGTCAGAAGTTAGCGCCATCTGTTGGACATGAAAGCCTTAATCTATATATAAATATATTTCTGAAAGGGGGGAAATAGTGGTCTTCACATATGTCACAAACCTTCGCGGGAGTGTATTAAACAACTTCCCAAAGTTTCATGGCAATCGGATAAATAGTGTGGTAATGCATGAAGGACAGACACACAGACAGACACACACACAGACAAACATACATTCGTTTTTATATATATAGACTAACTACTTTTAAGACAAACATTTAATTAAAAATCCAATTATAAATATTTCGCAACATACAAACATGATGATGTAAGGTTTAATATTGATTTCCTAAAGAACCTAAAAATTCTTTTGCAGGTTTTATGTAAAAGTTAAATGAATGGGTTTTTAAAGATTTATAGACGTTTACATTAATAATTTATTTTAGGATTCTATATAATATTTGTAACTTTTAGTGTACAGTACATATTGAGGACAGGAACTGTTACACTCAGACTTGATGAAAAATTTTTGAGAAAAAAAAATTTCATCTTTTGAAAGTTAAATTGGTTCAAATCCCAGCGAAAAAATTTTCAATTTAATTACCGGAGGATGATCGTATCTTTCTCCCCGGAGTCATTTCCTTTTTTAAGTGACACATCGAATGTGTCATCGGAAACTAACTAAAATATTCACCATTGGTCGAAAATAGTAACATGGCTTAATGAGGGCGTCGAAATCAATGGGAGGACCCCTGAAGTAAATGGATAGAATCGAGGACGGGGGTCCGAGTATTCGCCGACCCACCTCCTTTTCATGTGAGAGTAGTTTAATCGTGCTCCATCGCCGATCCCTTCGACCGCCGTTCCTGTCCATTGCTGCCGTTCTCCGAACATTCGAACTTCTCGATCCAGAACATTGATAAACCGACAAAACGAACTCGAATTTCCTCGAGAAAAGACTTCTCGTTCTTTGTCTTTTAGGTTGTATGGCCGGATTATTTTTTCGTGGTTTGTCAACTTTTTTTTTCTTTTGACTTGGATTGGGGCTCGGCCTGTTGAATTTCTCTATATTTTGATTAGGCAAGTTCTTTCTGTTCTTTACTTTTTATTTTTGTTATATTTTATTTAAAATAGCTATTTAGCTAATATAAGCTTTTGATTTGAAAGCGATAAGGATGAAAGTTTCTCATAAACTAAACCTCAGCTGAATAAAGACCAACCAAAACCATAAAAACATAAGACTGAATAAAAGCAATAGCCAACTCTAATAATAGCAACAAACTCAAAGCAGAAACCCCACAAACCATTATCACACTCTTCAAAGTAATAGCTGAGCCTAAAAGAACAATTAAAAGATGCCCCGCAACCATATTAGGAAAGTTGAATTTCTTTTTTCTAGTTATTGAGGAGGTGTTAGTCTAATACTGTGTTTTGTTTTGATTTATCGTAACGAATAATTTTTTAGGCTTGTTTCCTTTTGTTTTCACTGCTACTAGAACGATCTACGATTCCGTTCATCAAGCGATCAACGATCTACGATCTCAACTCATTAATCAAGTTATCAAGGTATTTAACATAGCGCCTAATAGTGTAAGCTCTTTCTATCGGCTAAAAACCCGTTAACCCAGTACCTACCAGTAGAAAGCCTAATCAATTATATTACGTTATATCAGCTTTATTTGCTATGTTACGATATATAAGCCTTATCCATTAAATGACGCCAGATAAAAACTATAACGGAACTCTCTGTTATCCTATGTATATGTGTAAATAGTTTACATAAATAAACGGGTATTATTTCTTTATAATTAAGTTATGGTGTGCACTTTCAGTCGTCTCTCAGGACATCTCCATCTCTGGACCCAAGCGCCCACAAACGCGACCGCTCGCGCAAAAACGAAATTAGCGGCCATCAAGGATTCTGTCTCTACTCTAAAAGACACAGTGGTGTCAGTCCTGACATAGGCATCGCCGGTCTGGTGTCGACCCTCTGGTCACACTTGTTTGCTAAAGACAAATAAAATAAAGTCTATTTTAAATAACTTGTTTGCATCAGATTATGTCTGAATTGGCAGCTAAATTTTCTTTTAACGCGTATTGTACTAAATGTACTGTACATAATTTATGAAATCAAAGTAATACTCAGATTAGCATGATCGTCTGTACTTGTAATCATGAGTTTATTTAATTTTATGAACATAGACTTTATGGGTGCTTGTTTGAACTGCTTTGAGTTTCTAACTTTCGGAGAGGAAAACTCACCCTAATGTGCCCTAGATCAACGGTCTCCAACCGGTGGTCCGTAGGCCACTATTGGTCCTAAAGAGAAAATTTTGGTGGTCCATGGAGAAATTTAAACATTGGATATGCGAAATATTACGAAGGAAATGCAAAATGCTTGGTTGCTTTTTCTCACTCATTGGGGGGGGAGGTTATTCGAATCTAAAACTAAACGCGAAATGACTGTTATCAATAAATAATAATGCCAATAAATCAATAAATAATTAACAATAAATTATGTGAATGCGGTTGTCGTCCTTCGTAGAAAAGAGCCAAAAATCCACAAACTTATTTCAATAAGCAGCAACAATCTTCACACTAATCTTATAATATAATCGAGATGGGTTGATGATAATAATAAGCGCAGAGCCCAAACGGTTAGGCGTTGAAAGTTAGAATTTGGTACACAGTTAGGGTACGTCACGAGAACGTACACTAAGAAGGGATTTTTCGAAATTCCCCCCACGGGGAAGAGGGAAAGGATTAAAGCTTATCCTAAAGAACTCAGCTTCTGTACAATTTTAGATGCAATTTTTATGTTTAACTGCGTTTTAGTAGGGTACCATGTGGGGGTGAAAGAAATGTATTCCTTAACAATAGAAGTGTTAACAATGGAAGTGTTAAGAGAAAGCGGTGTTCAAGATTTACAGGCGCAGATTCCTTTTTTTGAGTTTTTGCGGGAAATCGAACATATTTTTAGACCCATCTAAAATTTCTCTAATTAGTCTGGAAAGAGGAAGACCCAATTCTTGCATTCTGTGAAATTGGTAAGATTGGCTATAATATAATAATTATAATCTTCGCTGTCGTTACTTTTTGCCCGAGCAACGCCGGACTTATCTGCTAGTTTGTTATAATTAAACGAGAAATTATTTATTGTGACATCGGCACAATATCGGATTGCAATTTTTTAATCATATTTTTAATTTATTTAATTTAAAATATATGCTCTCCAACTTAAATTAGTAGTGGCTTTCCCCTGTACATCATACTTTTCCTTTAACAATAGCTATGTATCTAAGACCTTGAAATAATATGACTTCCGTTATTACGGGAGATTCATGTATCGTGGTCTCCTGCCCATAAGGTTTCCATATCTGGTCTCGTCTTCCATCTATCTAAGTCCGTTCTCAGATTAAGAAAAGACACATTAACACTGTAATGACAATACAAAAAATTTTTGGGCAATTCAATCCTTTTTCTATATTTCACAAAGACCGATAATATACAACATGAAGATAAAACATAAATATACTTTAAAATGACCAACACGATGTCGTCAACAACACGTACTGTACTGTATAATATCAATACATGTAAAACACTTGACGCCGACCTTTCTCTGTAGGATCCGACGTCAGTTACTTCAAACAGTACTAAAAACTTTTTCAATATCAGCCAAGTCCTAGTTGTATTTATAGATGAAACAAACTGTTTTTAACGATATCTTGTCAGTCATTTGAAAGAATATTTATGTTTTATCTTCGTGTTGTGTATTGTCAGTCTCTGCTGAAATATAGAAAAAGGATTGAATTGGCTCAAAAATTTTTGTATGGTCATTACAGTATTAATATGTAAATAATCCTGGGAAAAGATATAATTATAAAAGACAGACAGAAGAACAGAAGGACAGACGGACGGACGACAGTGGAAATTTATAGGCCTACAATTTTTTTTTTTTTTTTCAAATTGCAGCTCAACTGGTGAATTTCATATTAAAGTAAAATGGAAATGGAAATGGAAATGGAACTGGTGAAAGTAAAATGGAACTTTTGTGATTATTATTCTATAGAGGTTTGTATCGTTTAAAAAATTTATGATGGTGGTCAGCGGGTTTCAAAATTGTGAGTTAGTGATCTGTGAGGTCAGAAAGGTTGGCGACCGCTGCCCTAGATTAAATAGTATATTCTTTTTATTCTCCTTCTTCTTCTTTTTAATGAACGAGTGCACATGTAGTTTATGCTCGATAAGATCCAAATTCATGTCTAATTTATATCATTCCTTATGTTATCAAAAGACACGAGTTCGAATTCTACTTAACACCAAAAACATTTTGTTTTTATGTCGTTGATTTCTTTCTTGGTGTAAAAATGTGCTGTAGGTTATAGACGTGTTTATCTGGAGAATGTAATTTATAATTTATACGCATTTACAAGATTTATAATAGATTTTTCTTGCATGATATTATTTTTAATTACTTACTATTTTTAACTACTACTTACATTAATACACCTGCAGCAAAGACTAATTGAAACACCACTTAGTGACATATTTTAATTTTTATGGCTGGAAATATTAAACCAATAAAATTTTCAAATAAATTGATTAAAACGTGATATTTTTGATAAAAATAATCATCTTTCATGTTGCTTTAAAAACATTTTTCAGGTAATATGATATTTATTTATTATTATTATTTTCTTTAATTTATTAAAACTCGGTTAAGTTAAAAAATAAAAGATCCGCTTAAATATTATTTTAAAACTTAATTACATTGTGAATTTTTTCTTAAAAAAGCTTTTACTTATGAATGGAAATTCTATCTTGAAAGTACTTCTTAACGGAACTTTTAACAAATTACTTCTTTTCTAGATAATATAATAGCTTTGCTGTTAAGTAAGAAAAAATTTCACTTGAAAAATGTGGAAATTTAATTCTTAAAATTCCGAATATAATAAAAATAATTATATTAATTTTATGTATATGTCTAATTAAACTTTTACTTATATTTTAAATTAAATAATTGCTTCCAATTCATAAAAAAAGCATTTTTAAATAGAATATCGAGTAGGATCTTTCCTCAAACTCAATTAAGATTTACAGAAAGGTCAGTTAATTCGAAACTATAAACTTGGTCTTGAAGATTTCATCTCAAAAGATCTTGATACTGAAAATTACTATTGAAAGGTTTTCATTATTAGTGTGTTGACGAATAGACAAGGTGGTAAAGTCATTTGTGAAAGAAAGTAAAAATGTAATCCTTGTGTGCTAAGTCACTAAGACATATTTTGTATTAGACGGCGCTATGTTGGCGAGCTACACATATTTTTGGTCATACGTCACCGTCTTGTTTGCTGTGCTATCTCTCTGTGTGGCACGGTGTTTCCCCTCGTCCAGCTTTTATTCGTGTTACATATAACTGTATATTTCTGTGCATCGTTAGATTCGTTTATTTGCTTCATTTTCTGACATCATTAAACTACCCTCCTCGATAAGAGGGTTTAAAAATGTTTAATGTGTGTACAAGAAAATTATAAATAAAATAAGTATTTCATTAAAATGCGAAACGTATCGACAATTTTCACATTTCCAAGACAAACTTTTAGGTATAACTATGGAATAAATTTAATCAAAGACTAATAATACATTAGAAATTTCTTAATTTTTAAGTTATTAAGAAATGTTTACATAGATTTCTCAGAAGTGGATATTTTAATTTTTATTTATAAAATTGGTGATTAATTAATTAACTTTTTAATGTTAAAAATATTAACTTTGTTGTTGAGAATAATCATTTGATAAACATAATGCTAAAATTAGGTATAATCAAGATATATATCAGTTTCTAACATGAATATTTCACAACAAAGTTTAAATGTTGATATCAAATGACAGACCGTGTCAGGAAATATTTGAACAACAAGGGCATCAAACTAGCTAACGTTAATATGAGAACGTTTGCAGTTTATAGCAGTGCATGTTTAAATAAGAGTCTGGATGTAAAGCACTGTACAACAATTGCTTTAAAAGCATAAATGATGCTGCTACCCAGGAGAAGCTAGTAATATGTTATCACATGTTGTTATCACAGAATTTAGTAACTTCGGCTGATTGTTGTTCTTCCGAATTAGCAATAATATCCGCGTTAGTATCGTAAAGTTTTTAGTTTTTCACTATTCTGTATTTCTGAACGATATATATTATCGCGTTTTACAACATATATGACAATGCATAACTTTCGCATAATTAAAACGAATTGCTAGAACAAGAGAATGAATCAATAAAAAAAAAATGTAATTGTTCAGTGGATCATTGAAAATATTGTTTGTTTAATTAATAACAAACAAAATTTTATTTTTTTCCTGTTTCCTTGATATATTTTTATATATTAGATGTATACAATAACTCTCATTCTGTTACAAATCATTCATTGAAAATAATCATTAAAATTAATACAGGTTTGCTTAGACTTAGAGAAATATTTAAAATTTTTCGTATAAGAAGATAAAATTCATGATGCAAATAAAATTGTTTTAAGATTAAATTTCTCAATAAAAATATCAGAAATCTGTTTTTTTGTTTTTAAGTTGTTGTATGCAGTTATGTAGAAAATTATAAAGAATACGTATCAAAAATCATCTACAAAAATTTTTTATAGACGAATGCCTCTTAAGTTATATTCATTCTTGAACTATTTTTGGAATGTGTTGGAATATTAAAATCCTATTTTCAATAAAAAAAAAACACCTCGAAAATTTATGATTCCATTAAAATGTCGGAATTTTATTTATTTCCTGAAAGATGTTTATTAAACGAAGATATTATTTTTAATATTTTGAATAATGTTTAATTTCCATTTTTTGCATTAAACAAAGAAGTAACTTTCAAAATAATATTAAAAAAATTAAGTTAATTTACATTTAAAAAAAATACTATTAGCATTTAATATCGTCGATAGGCTCTTCGACATTGCAACATTAAGCGAAACGACGTATAACAAAACTAATTTTACCGTAAAGTAAATAATACAAACAAAATATAATTCGGTTAATATTATTTTAATTGGATCGTTTTTGAAATCTCCAGCATTTATTTTCCACCTCATAGAATCAGTTTTACTGTTTATAAAGAGAATTCAACAATAATTTTAAATGATTACGAATGTACTTGTATCTTTCCTTAACGATGTTAATTGAAGACTTGCTGTACTGTTTAAAATACATTTTTATTTCGAAAATTTTAAAATTCAATTATATTTTTTAGTATAATAAAATAATTTTAAAAATAAATATTCAATAATTTCCTTATAAAAGCAGATATTTCTTTGATAAAACATGCAAATTAAATAATTTGATTAATGATTAAGAAAAAACGATTAATTTGAACTTTTTATTTAATTTCGTTAAACATTGAAAAATCTAATTATTTTAATAGGTTTTTTATAAGATATTTAATACAATCTATTATTCAAGTTTATGTAACATGAATAAATTATCGATTAGTTTTGTTATGTAATACATCGTGGGTGGTCTGTTATTTTTAAGATACCTGTTATATAATTGTTAAATAAACAACCCAAATAAACTCTTGATTAAAATGTAATTTAAAACTGCCTAAATACTTTTTTAATTTGTAACTTAATTGGATTCTGTGATGTGAATAAACTTTTTTAAAAATATACATATATTTTTCCTTGTCATGGCTATAATTTGTCTATGGGAGGGCGGTGGATACATCTCTGGTGAGAAGGCATTTTCGTAGAATCCTACGAAAATGCCATGTACAGCTTGTGAGACCTTTGTAGTTAACAATAAAGTTGTTATGTTGTTAAAGGCTTAGATTAATTCTGAATACAGATATCCTAGCATGCGAGAATAACGGAACAAAGGGTTATGGGCCCAGGAAGAAAATTCTAATGTTGATGCAACCGGATTGAACGATCAACCACAGTAAGCTTAAATTTGCTATCTTCGAAACCGAACTGTTATAACGAGTAGAATGGCCGAAATAGGACATGGACAGTTACCGAAGTTTACGGGTAGCAATTTCACAAGCTGGAAGTACCGTATAATGGCCATCCTAGATAGTTGAGATCTAGGAAATTGTTAATAGACGACCCACCTACGGATCCCGCTGAAGAGGCGAAATGGAAAAAAAAACGGACTCTCAGGCCAGAGGCATTTTAACATGCGCGATGGACGACACACTAGTGGCACTTATCTTAACGTGTAAAACGGCAAAACAAATTTGGACTCATTTAAGAGAGAGATATGAAGGGGACCTAAGGAGACAAGCGATAGAGGCAAGAAATAATGTGGCGAGATTAGTGATGAATCGTGACGAGACATGGCGAGATTATCTATTAAGAGGAGAAAAACTTCTAGAAGATAATGGGAGCTCAAATAGAAGAAGACGAATTCATCACCGCATTATTGAAAGGTTTACCGCAAAAGTACAACCTAATAGCCATGCAATTCGACAACCTAAAAGACCTCAAGATCTCCGATGTGAGAAAAACCTTTGAAAGATATAAAGAAAGAAATGGGCTCGAACATAGGGAAAACCTCGCAGCCTACGGAGCATATCACCCACCGAATTACAAAACCCCAAAAGACAATGCACAAAGAAACTCTCGAACAAGGGAAATGCTATGCTACATCTGCCGTAAACCAAATCACAAGGCAATTGAATGCCGGTTGAACCCGATTAACAAAGCAAGGAATAGAGACAAACGGGATAACAACTTCGATCTCGATAACCGAAGATCAAATTTCAAAACTTCTAAAATAGTTTGGGAAAACTCAGCTAGAGAGGACGTTAACCGACAGAGAAAGGAGAAATCAGCTAACGAGGGTAACAACCGACAGAGAGTAATGCCTTTAAACATCAACGGTGAGCCAGATACATGCTGGATCATAGACAGTGGGGCGACCAGTCACATGACCCCAAATCGCTAATGGTTAGAGAACATGAGAGAAGACAGAAAAACAATTACCATGGCCGATAATAATATCATACACTCAGAAGGCATAGGAGTCGCAGAAATAAGAAACGACGACTCTAATAGATTACTACTCAAAGACGTACAGTACTATACACCCCGGATCTGATCAACAAGTTAATTCGTTAACCAAACTGGCAAAGGAGGGAATCAAGATAATCTTCGACGCCAAGAACTGTAAAATACTTGACAAAAGAGGAAATGTCATCATGTCGGGCAAGAAGTGGAAAGACCTATACATTGTTAGACTCAGGACCCCAGCCACGAAAACAGTACGAAATCCCACCATAATGACTGGGAGACCTGGCATAAGCGACTCTGCCATATCAATGGAAAGTTCATGAACATTTTAGCCAAGAACGAGATGGTACACAAATCCCACTCGTACCACAATCCAACACATCTGTATGCGATACCTGCATTAGAGCGAAGTTCACCAGGAAGCCCTTTAAACCGGTGAGCACAAAACAATCAAAAAATCCTCTCGATCTCCTGCATCTTGATTTAGTCGGACCCTTCAGAGACGAATCAATGGGAGGAGCAAAGTATGTACACACCATTGTGGACGACTACTTAAAAAAACTTTTCACCAAGTTCTTAAGGGCCAAATCCGAAACGGCGGAAGCAATCATAGACTTCATAAAAAACGTCGAAAATACAACTTCGAAAAAAGTCAAACAAATCAGATCTGATAACGGCAGAGAATTCCTTAACGAAAACCTAAGGACATTTTTAAAGAATAAGGGTATTAACCATCAACAGACTAATTACTATTCCCCTGCTCAAAACGGCGTGGCAGAAAAGGCCAACAGAACTCTTATCGAGGGTACTACAACGCTACTGATAGAAGCGGAACTGCCAAAAAACTTTGCGCTGAGGAAATGAATTGCTTCACTTATGTACACAATCGGACACCCACCCAGAATGACACGAAGAGAACCCCCGAGGAATTGTTCTCCAGAAGAAAACCCACTATAGGACACTTAAAAGTATTCGGTTGTAAGGCATATTATTGGATTCCCAAAATGAAGAGAAGCAAACTTGACTCAAAGGCGGGAACTAGGAATCTGCGGGATACTCATCCTGTAGGAAAGCGTACGAATATTCGACCCTACCGCTACGACCGTAATCGAGTCACATGATGTAAAATTTCTAGAAAACCAAAGGGACAAAGACCCTCCAAAAACAAGCAAATCCAGCGCAGGACTATACCCTAGTCAATATAGAGACAGTGCACCAATTCAACTTCTACAGCTCAGGACAGAGGATACAGATGTCGCAAATCCTGATAACAAAATCGAGACAAATTACGACCTAAATGAACCTACAGAGGAAAACCACTCTCCAATTGAAGGAAAAAGACCTAGACCATTTCTAAATTTCTACTATGAACCACCTCTAAGTGACTCCGATGTCGAAGAAGACGTTCCGGAAGACACAAAAGATCCAACGTACCGACTCTACAACAGAGTCCAGATATCAAAAAGAAAACTCATAATCCCAAACAGCTACGAGGAAGCAATGAACCTACCGAGCAAAGACAAATGGATTGAAGCAATGCAAAAAGAGATGCAATCATAAAGGCTCACAATGTATAGGAAACTGTAACCCTATCAGAGGGAATAGAACTCATAAAATGCATGTGGATATACAACATCAAGCTCGACCCCTTGACCTCATGCACAAAATACAAGGCCAAACTAGTAGCCACAGGTATGCTCCCAAAGAGGGAATAGAACTAAGACTTCCACTAGACATTCTTACCTGTTATAAAAGCCGACAGCCTAAAGGATTTTTGATATACGCTGCTATACACAACTATGGCGTCAACCATCTAGACATAGAAACGGCATATCTGTACGGAAGGTTAAACGAAACAATATATATGAAACAACCCAAGGGATACGTATAAAATAAGAAAATCCTAAAGCAAGTATGCAAATTGAATCAAGCATGGATTAAAGCAGAGTGGCCGATTCTGGTATCAAACACTTAACAAATACCTAATAGAGATCGGCGCAAAGAACTTCCAATCTGACAAGTGTGTGTACACCTGTAAACGAGGCACTAGAAAAGTTATCCTATGAATCCACATAGATGATATAATAACTCTATCTACTGACAGGAAGGTCTTAGAGGAACTAGAAAAACTACTAAGAAAATTCAAGGTCAAAGAAAGTGCAGACACAAAGGATATTCTAGGCATGGAAATAATAAAAGAAAAAGGAGAGGTAGTAATCAAACAACGAAATTACGTTAAGTGCATATTAGAGAAGTACACAATGCAAGATCGCAAGCTGAGAAGTACCCCACTTGATCCTGACGTTAAACTAAAGAAATATAACAACTCAAAACCGTGTGATCAGAAGTTATACCAAGAAATGCTAGGCTCATTGATGTTCTTGGCAACGTGCACAAGACCCGATATAGCGTGTGCAGTAACCTTGCTCTCCAAGTATACTAAAGACCCTAGAATTATTCACCTAACCGCATTAAATGACATACTCAGATATCTGAAGGGTACGCAACCGACAGGACTGCGCTACACACCAGACAGACTAGATGTCAGGGGCCTCTGACGCCAGCTGGAGAGCCCCACCCCCGGAAAAGAGTATAACAGGATACGTATAATCGATAGGAAAGAACGTATTAAGTTGGACCTCGAAGCAGCAACCCGTCATCCCTCTTTTGGCTTGCGATGCTGAACTATACGCCCTAGGAAGCTGGGCCAAAAAAGGGATTTGGATAAAATTCTTTCTAGAAGAACTGTTTGGGAAATGGGAATAATCCACTGCTATGCGACAACCAATCTGCGATCTCCATAGCGAAGTCAGGCTACACGAGTAACAACTCAAACCATTTAATTAGACTGGCATCATATCTAAGTCAACAGATAGAAGACGGAACATTTCAACTTAAATATATAAAAACAACGCAGAAAGCGAACCTAGGAACAAACAGAGCACCGCCGGCAATCAGAGACCCAGGTAAACCATTTTACTCCCTTTCGCACAGAGATGCCGAAACACGGAAGATCCCGGGGTTTTAGGGCAAGAGATTGGGACGACGATGAGCCAGGGACGTCGGGTTTTCATAACGGAAACCGACAGGAAGATGGGTGGCGAGGTGAAGGCAGTCCAACCATGGGACGCGGGCCAAACGTGACGAGAGACCGCTGTAGGAATGAACTTGAAGGGCTTAGGCTACAGATCGAACTCGAAAAGATCAAGCAGGAAACGGCGAGAATAGAATTAGAACGGCTTAAGTTAAGGCCAAGGGAAACTGACTGGCAGAAAAGAGGGTATCCTAATAGGCTGGTAGACGGCGAGGCCGAACGCATGCGACCCAAAGCAGCGGACCGCGTGGTGGTGGAGGTGAGAGCATCCGAACTCTCTTGCCTACCGGGGAGCGGGGAAGCAAAGGATCGGGTCAAGGCAATGCGGTGAGAAGAAAGGCCCATGCCTGTAGCCGGATTGAGGACAGGAACCTCTAGGGTCAGAGTGGCAAAGGTCCCCATGCTAATAGTAGAGGAAGGACGCGAAGAAACGCCAGGATCGGCACGAGTGACGTGCGCGATCACCAATAGGTTAGGGAGAGAAACACATGCTCTCTTAATGGAAAGGGACTTCCGAGCGCTGGTAGAAGCGAGAGAGGAAGCGGATTCCGAGGCGAGAAAAAGGGAATTAGCTGAAGAGCAGAGTATATTAAGTGCGGTAGCAGGGATGTTTGTGGAAGCGAGCGAAGGGGTTAAACGAGAGCCGCCCGACGACAAGAACAGGGGAAAGGTCATAGGACCATCTGACCTGACACAAGAGCTGCAGCGCATGGCCCAGGGTGAGCGGAGGGCGCAGCCCGAGCAAAATAGAGCAGGAGACGCGGCTCCGCTTGCGAGGTGGTATTCCGGTAACGAATCGGTTGGCCGAAGCGAACGGCCCATTGCGAACAGGAAACGGGAGTGCGAGGACGCTGATGAGGGGAGGCGGGAAGTCAGAACAGTAAAGAACGGGGTAGCTGGGACGCTTCAGGGTCAAAACTGTGGCGTCGGGTAATACTCGACTTGGGAGATATCGGCCGGGAGCCCGAGATTCAGTTGGCGCAGCACGCTGATGACCAAAGACGAGAGATTGGGGAAACTAGCGAACCTCTGCTAGGGTTACCGAATACGGCACGGGATGAGCCTCTGGATGCTACGAAGGAGTGTCATTCCGCGGACTACTTGGCCGGATTGATCAGGCAACAGACGGACGTGATCTTGGCGACTGTCACACTGGTTCGAGGAAAGCACAGCGGTGAAGAGACCCGGAGGTCTCGGGCCACGATGGGCGCGGTTAGTGGCCAGTCGAAACAACCCACACACGTGCTATTTCCTGAGGGAGGCATATCGCCGGTCCAAGAAACGACGGACGACGGTCACAACCGAGCTCGCGGTAAGAAACCCAAATTCCGTGAGAAGGGCCGAGCGACATCCAGTGACCAACAAAGCCGGATGACGCGCCGTTGGCGACGAGGACGACCTCCTCGTAGGGGGGCCCGCGCGGACAGGTCTCGGGACCGAAGGGGGTCCTACACTATTTCGAGGCATCTCGGTGCGTGGAGGGGGCGAATCCCCCCCGGATGTTCCGGAGAACGGGTCAGTCCGATCGAAACGGACCACCGCGATTTGTAAGGTTGTACGGCAAGATGCAGGGTATCAAACAGGCTCAAGCGAGCACAGTTTGATCCTAGGCAGGGGAGGTGTCGGGGTGGAATCGAGTAAACATGACTCCCGCCCTTTCCTTTTGGTCTGGTAACGATCAACCTAACAAGAAGACGATGGAGGGAGAGACTGATGAATGTGGACGGGTAAACACCGGGTGGTCATCCGACCCGTTGCTGACAAGTGTGGAGGGCAAAGGTCGAGGCGGGAAGAGGGGAGTGGACGCTCGGAATGGGGGAAAAAGAGAGAGAGACGCAGGTGGTGGACAGTTCGCCGAGGTTACGCCATTCGGACAGGAGTTCGCCGAGGTTACGCTATTCGGACGGTTGGCGAGAGAAGATTCTCCGATCGTTTTGGACCCGAGTATGGACCCTTCAAGTGCCGTAATATTCGCAAGGTGTCTTCCCGACGGACCTGAGCAACGGTGTTTTCCAACAGGACTCACAGAACTTTACCTGATGTTATTGGCGCACCGGGTCGGTCGCATCGGACGACTTTTTGAACTTTACTCTTACCTTTGACGAAGAGCTTGTGAGACCTTTGTAGTTAACAATAAAGTTGTTATGATGTTAAAGGCTTAGATTAATTGTGAATACAGATATCCTAGCATGCGAGAATAACTCAACATTCCTTGGATATATAAATTATTTTTATTTCATTTAAAATAAGATATATTTATGTTTAGAATTGTCTAAATTGTATATATATATTAATTTATGAACAATTATAATTGCTATTTTATTTGTTTTAATAATACGTAAATTGCTTGATATACAATAGAGAGGTTGAGGCAAAAGTACAAATGCTAAACTTGTACGGCAAGCAGAAGTACACGTTTGACGTTTTAAGTCCAAGAAAAAATTGTTGCAGCGCACGTTCACAATATCACGTGACTCAGTGAACGTCGCGCATTGACTCACGGGAAATTTATTGGAAAAATGGCTGATACATTTAACATCGTAGGATACCAATGAAGATAAACAGATTAAACTATTTTATTTATAGGATGTTTAATAACACTAAATAATTATTTTTAATTAGCGTTGTCTCTCCTACCGTACGATCGGACAATAGGACTACCTCATACTTTTGTCGAGAGAAGTGGTGGCTTATGTAAATTCGAAAGCAGCTTGGAAAATTAATTTTAGAAAATTCATGAACGTATTATAATACCACTGTTGATGGTAGAAGATGCCGTGAAAGAACAAACCTACTTTAATTATTATGCCTTTGTGTCCTTTATCATAACTTAAATTTATCTTTGTATACTAGTACATTTATCAATTGTTGAAAGGGTTATTTTATAATCAATTACATTTTAGTTTTACTTTGATGTATTTAACAATAAGTTAAATTACAATTCACTTTTTATATTAAAATAATGGTAATACAACAGTATATATATAATAAGCATTATTTTTTCCAATTTAATATGATAGATTTTTGTAATAAATTCATTACATTTCTTTATCTTCCCAAAATTGTTTGTATGTCTTGCTACAAACCCAATTTGTCTACATGAGGTATTGAATGGAAGATTTTCGTCTCGAATCGTGAAAGCTTCGACAAGGATAACTCGTATATCACTGTTTGATGTTTTTATGGCCAACAGTCAATGAGTTGAAAGTGCTTCAAAATCTATCGGCATGACATTCTGTAATTTTATATAAATAAAAATTAGGATTAATATTATTTTATATTTAATAAGAAAATAACGAAAAGATTTCATACATAAATATTTTTTACTGACTATATAAAATGTTCATTGATATACCAAATTGTTAATGTAAAATCTATAATAAATATAATTTTTAAAATTTATATTGTAATTGAATTGAAATGAAACTTATGTTACTAAAATGAAATAAAAGTAAAAGATATATTATAAGAATCTAACTCAAATTGTACAGTAGCAATAATGATGATAATAATATTACGAAATGGTCTTTCTTCATATCAAATTTATACTGTGTGATCCAACTTATTAAACTTTTGAATTACTATACGGTTTATACTAAACCATAACTTCTTTGAAATAATATTTATTTAACTGATAAACTCTAATTAAAGATATTAAATTTATAAAATGAAACTGTGATTATATACATTTTTTTTATTATAAACTCATTTCACCTCAATGAAAATTATTATATATCAACGAACTTTAAGAATAAATTTTACAACAATGAAGGTGGTTTATTTTAAAAACAACTTATTTAATTAAGCTAACTAAAAACATAATAAAATTGTAACACTATCTGTATTAGTTATATATTATAGTACATACAATTAGATTAGTTTTAAATATATGTAAAAAATTTATATATAATATGATTACATTTATTTATTTAATATTAACTTATTATCAATAATATTATCATTTTAATTAATTTCTATACATTTAAATTTATATTACTGAGTATTTATTTAAATATAATTAAGAAAGAGTTTAAAGAATATTAAACTCCAAGAAAACGAACCTCTGATTGTAATTCCTAAAAATTTGTTTTTCACATGATAGATATAAACCCTACAAATAATTGCTGAATTCTTATGTCTAACTGTTAACTTTTTAAAAATAATAGATTCGTTATAAAAATGAATTTTGCTGAACTTTTCCCTTCAGTTTATCTATAACATGACATATTTCTGCAAGTAAGTGAAGTAATTAATTTACATACAGTCGGCAAAAATTTTTTGTATTTCAGAAATAAGTTATATAGTACTTTTAAACTCTATCACTTCGCGCCTACTCCCTAAAATTTTGTTTCTCATATGATACATATAAACCGTGCAAATAATCTACAGATGAAAAGAAGGAATTATAAGTCATTTGAACAGTTTATAATAAATTTTATTTTAACAATAAGTTTAATATATTGTGTTTAGCTATCAAATTTATCCTAATGTCAGAGTAAATTAAAACACGACAATTTCAAATAATATAACACCGAAATTTCTTTAGCTATACTAATCATAAATCTTATTGTTAAAATAAAATTATTTTAATTAAGGCAAAGTTTAATATATTTAGTTTAATTATAAATTAAATTGTGCTGATTTGCAATAATAATAATAATTTTTAAAACAGCAATTTAAAATAATATAACATTAAAGTTTTGTTGATTGTAACAAAAAATTACAGCTCTATTTATACTTAAATTCAAAGGATATTGACAGGTTTTTTTACTACAATAGTTATAGAATGAAGCTGATAAAATTTATAAAGAAAATTTCAAAAATTGTTTGTGGAATAACATGGTTCATCTGAGTTTCATATTTTATAAACTCATCAATATAGTTTAAAATTCTACCACCTTCATAAATTGATGTTAAACTTGTGAATTTTCGAAAGATTTACTTTTATCTAGAAAAATGTCTAAGCCAAACTTTTGGTCTAAGGCAAACTTTTGCTTTTTCAACTCGTGATTTTCTATATTTCTAGGTTTGGCCTCGTTTATTACCGAAAATTGTAAACGAAGATAATGTCTATATCAAAAACTATATTATAATACACTGTATTAATTTTAATGCAGGCCATTTGGGAATTTTTGAGAGTTGAAATCTAATTTATATTAAAGTATCTCAATTAAATATAGTCATACGAAGAAAAACGATATTTATTATAAATTATTTTAATACTTACTACAGGAGAATTTTATAGTACCAGAATATATTTTGTCTAACTGTTAAAATTTAAAAAATGATAGATTCATTATAAAAATGAATTTTGGTGAACTTTTCAGTATATCTAAAACATGACATATTTCTGCAAGTAAGTGAAGTAATAAACTTTTGCTGACTTTAAGTAAATTATTCGTAATTCAGAAATAAATTATATAGCATCTCGAAAACTCTATAACTCTCTAAAATTTTGTTTCTCATATGATAGATATAAACCGTGCAAATAATTGTCAAATCTTACCGATTTTTTATGTCTAACTGTTAAATTTAAAAAAATAATAATAGACTCATTATAAAAATCAGTTTTCCCGAACTCTAGAATATCTTGTTACAAACCTAAACTCCCAGAACTATGTGTTAACAAAGATTTTCATTGTGAAGCGCAAATGCCTCAAAATCAATAATCACACATATTAAATAATAATAATAGTAATAAATACTTACCTTCAAAATTTATTGAAACAGAATTCAATATCACATGAAACTAATTCAGTAATATTTGAAAATAAAAAGTTATAGGAAAAAGTTATGCATATATTAAAATAATAAGTCAATGAACTTTACTAAACCTCTAAAAGACGTATTTTAAACATTTACACAATTGTCTAAATGGTCGTACATTGCATTAAATTTTACCACCTTAAATTGATTCTCTTATATTTCTTGATGTTGAACTTGTGAATTTTTCAGAGATTTACTTTTATCTAGAGTTAGGTCTAAGTCAAAGGCAAACTTTAAATAAAAATACTTACTTTCTGAAGAGGATGGTCTTGTATAAGAGGTTCTTGCAAAAGAAGTTGGATCACACAGTATAAATTTGATATGAAGAAAGACCATTTCGTAATATTATTATCATCATTATTGCTACTGTACAATTTGAGTTAGATTCTTATAATATATCTTTTACTTTTATTTCATTTTAGTAACATAAGTTTCATTTCAATTCAATTACAATATAAATTTTAAAAATTATATTTTATAGATTTTACATTAACAATTTGGTATATCAATGAACATTTTATATAGTCAGTAAAAAATATTTATGTATGAAATCTTTTCGTTATTTTCTTATTAAATATAAAATAATATTAATCCTAATTTTTATTTATATAAAATTACAGAATGTCATGCCGATAGATTTTGAAGCATTTCAACTTATTGACTGTTGGCCATAAAAACATCAAACAGTGATATACGAGTTATCCTTGTCGAAGCTTTCACGATTCGAGACGAAAATCTTCCATTCAATACCTCATGTAGACAAATTGGGTTTGTAGCAAGACATACAAACAATTTTGGGAAGATAAGAATTTGTAATAAATTCATTACAATTCTTTATCATATTAAATTGGAAAAAATAATGCTTATTATATATATACCGTTGTATTACTATTATTTTAATATAAAAAGTGAATTGTAATTTAACTTATTGTTAAATACATCAAAGTAAAACTAAAATGTAATTGATTATAAAACAACCATTACAACCATTGTTCTGTTAAATTTTTTAATAATTTGTATTCTACTAATGTATAAATGTACGTCCACTCGCCATCAGGAAATTTTACTACTGTTAATCAATTCATTACTTTTGATAATTTATCACCACGAGATAAAAAATCTGTTAAATTTGGAAATTTCTTACAAGAGATGTATTTATCATATAAAAATCATAATTTTGGAAGTTGGGAATGTCATAGTAAGGTATATGAAATTTTATTTAACTTATATAAGAAGTACAATATAATTTATTACAAGGAGGAAATATTGAATTTAATTTTTTAAACTTAACCGATGCAATAATGTACATAAAAATTCCATCATTTGACATTGAAAAGTTGGGGGTACCTAAATCCTCAAAAATTGACAAAAAATGGACAGATAGAAATTTTTATTTTTTTAATGGAACTACAATTATTCAGACATCAAACTTCTTGGGTGTCTAAGATTGGATAATATTTAAAAAATTATTATTACCACAAATATTTTTAAAAGAAATGTTCTTTTTGTGATATTCTATTTTACGAACAATTCTTAATTAAACAAAAACAGATATTTTCAAAATGAATACATTGTATAGGTATTTAATAAATAAGTAAGAAATATAATTTAGATAATTATTATATTGAACTATTTCTGTATTTTACTTTGTCTTATTGTTAAAATGTTATTTAAAGTTGTCGTGTTATAATTTACTCTTTATATTAGAACAAATTGTAAAAATTATTAATGCAAATTAATTTATAATAATAAATTTAATAATTAGAAAGAATATATTAGTTAAACTTTGCTTTACTGTTACAAGATGTTTTATAAAAACTAAAGAAATAAACTAAAAAGTTTTTTAAATATGAAAACTGAATTGAACAAAAAGTTTTCTAAAAATGTTAAAATAAAATTAATTTAATTCAAATTTGTAATTAGAAAATTAATTTTGTGATCAAAGCTTCTCAAACCACTACTGATATGCAATAATATTTCCATATGTATGAGAGATTTGTAATTTCTCGCTTTACGACGGTTTTCCAGGAACCATTTATAATATAGAGGAATATCCATTAAAATATTTGTTTTAATATTTCATATTCTAAACTTTTCGAACACGATTTCAAATGTTCTAATTTTTTTGAATAATCGTTTGCTTAAGTAAACACTTGTAGTTCTTTAACACTATGTAGAAATTAATTTAAAATATTAATTATAGAAATTAAATGATGAAAATATAGCTAAAAGAACAGGCTAAATATTCCCTTATTTAGTTTTTTTTTTCGTAACTTTTTATTTCACATAGTTATTGTCATTCAAGAGTTGGAACTTTGTAATAGAGATAAATTATTCTAAACTTTGTTGAACTGATTGTATATTATGTTAGTTGAAAACGATGTTTACTGTGTGTGCTGTTTAGACCCAATTTCTGTAAAAATAGGTGAGTAAATATGATGTTTCTGTTCTAAACTTTCATGATTTTTTATACATGTTTAATATATCCCCGAAGACCTTAAGTTAAGATCAACGGACGGCTTTTGTTTGTTGTATGTAATACTATAATACTATACTTGAATAACGAATCTAACCTGCAACCAGTCAAAAATAACAGAACAGGCTCTGGTAAAAGGCTCGCCCCATGTTCTTTTTACCAACTAACCCACACCTCTAAGGCTGAGGCGGTGATTTATGTTCACACTCACAGCTTCCAGAACTTTTTCCATCGAATCCTGCATTAACTACACATATACATATAAGTATCTCATCATTGACAGAATTGAAAATGCTGCTTGGAGAGTTTCACCTATTTTATCTCAATCCACGTGAAAGCGATTCGCAGTCAAAAACTGGATGCTCAAAAGTCAGTTAACTGATATAAGTTAGGCTTATATATTTTTAGTTAGCAAGTAAAACTGCTTTGGAACAGCAACATTATAACCACTATAATTTGAATCAAATAAATTGACTTTTTGGCCACAGTGTACATATACAATTCCTCTAAAAAAGTGAAAATTGAAAGAAACAAATGGGCAGTCCCATAGATAACATGAAATATGGAAAACTCTCTTATTCCTAAAATTCAAAATAAAATTTTATTATAAAGGTCTTACATGGATGAAGTACTGATCACATGGAACACAAAATCGGATATACAAAGCTTTATAAACATAAACAATAGTAATCAATATGGATTAAAAACAGCCCTTGATAAATTCAGAAATAAACAAGCACACTTCCTAGATCTAAACATCATCCTAATTAATGGAGAGAAACGCACAAAGATATAGCCTATGTTAAACCAATATCCCACTCATTATACAACCCTTGCTATTCGAACGATCCTCCAAGATACAAAACGGCAGCTTTCAAAACCCTTATCACAAGGACTTACATACATTGCACAGACATAAAGCACACTATAAAAGAGTTGAATGGGATCAGAAAACATAGCAGCCACTCACCGATACAACCAATACATCATCAACACCTTAGTTAATACATACAACCACAGAAGACTTCCCAAAAAAATAAACCCATTCCATGAATGACCGCACCGGTAAAATACAAGTTGCTAGATAATACCTTCAGAAAGACTATTAGATGGGGCAACACACAACTAACCTATAGGCGTAACGATACCGTTTACGACTTATTGCATAACGACAAGAATCCAATCGGTCCTACCTCAGTTCCAGGAGTGTATGAAATATCCTTTACTCTGGTCTAGAAAACAGAGTTAGCAAATATAAGCGTACTTACATATCACGCCGGTTTAGGGAGCATCAGTACAAAGTACGTAAAAAGAAAAGCACTACAATGCTAGCTATTACGGCAACGGTTCCGGAGAATATACTACATTTCATGAATGCAAAACTCCAGTAACCAACACTCCGGAAAAACTCTAGAAAAAATAACTAGAAAGAAACATAATATTAAGAATTCATGTATTAATCATAAGGACGCCTCTAGCTTGGATTCAGCATGGAAATTTCTTATAAACCACGACGGGGTCAAAACTATACACTATTGTTGTATACAGTATATGTATTTAACAGATTTTGTGAGTGACTACTATCATTGTATTTTATGGTTTCTTTATTATTATTTTTGTATTTTATTTTATGTTATTTTAATTATTTGTCATCGATTCATATTTAGAACACTGTGAAGAACGTTAAAATTTAAATTTAGAAAAGAATACTACTAATTAGTAGTATTCTTTTATTTGTAGTGTTTATTTAATAAATAAAAAAAATTGTTGCTGGAACAAGCTGGAACGATTACAGAATATATATTAACTAACCAAAATGATTTGGAGGTAAAACTTAGACAATAGCAGTGGACAGGAAGATTAACAAGTGAGCATTACGTTACTAGGAGAAAGGATGTTCTGTACACTCACGGACACAACCAATACACTATCAACACCTTATGGTTTCATAATCTCTCGTACGTCGGAACGATTGGAAATCCCTACATAGAATGGTTACGCGTGAATTTTGATAATGTCCTTAGTAGTAATTGCCAGATCTGGTCTAAATATAAATTATATCTAACAATTTAGGTGTGAAAACAATAAAGAGACGAAATTGTTTGAGACAAAATATTGTCGATTGTAAAATAAATCTTAGAAAAGAAAATCTTTATGGGATTTATTATACATTTGTCTTTATTTTAAATATAAGCTAATGTAAGTAGGAGATACATATTTCTGTACCCATGACACAAAATCACCAAAGTGGAAAATTTGCTTCGCCAGCAAATTAATTACTTAAATCGTAACTTTATTGAACAAATGAACATAATGAAACACTAAAATTAATTTATTTTAACCGTACACCATACAATATACTTTAAAAGTAAAATAAATTTTATATTATTTTACTGTATATATACGTAAAATCATTTCGGGAACCCGTCCTAAAATACAATCTTCAAAAACAATCTCCAAGAAATCATATAAAATAAACAATATTTAACAGTTATCATTACTTATATCACGTATTTTTTTATCCAAAAACTAGTTTTTGGAAGTGTTATTAAAAAAAACTTTACTTTTAAATAGAAATATGCTAAAATATTTTGTCCAACAGCACATGCGTCATTTTAGTGAACGCAGCTGTAATTGGCGGAAAATAATTTAAAGTGAACGCAGCCATACAGTGCCAGACCTCAGTAGTTAGTAAAAGCGATAACATAACTAACTATCAGTGTGTTTCCCGCCAAATAAATTATAATTAAGTGGTAAGTACCTTTCAACTCATTATTTACAGAGCGTACATAAATAGTTCATCAACCCGGGAATACGTTTATTAATTTTAAATATTTATAAAATACTTTTTAGAGTATAATAATAACAAACTAATTTCAAATATTTTACATTAAGTGGGTCAGACCGCGTCTAAGATGGCCGCCATAAAATCAACGCGCACGTTAATTTCAAATCGTCATTTCGTTAACCGTCATTTCGGCAACGTTCCCGGACATGATGACACGTTCTCGAAATGACGATGACATTCTCAAAATGATGATTTTGTTTCCGAAGTGTATTCTCTTACAATTTTTCATTAACTTACTTTATGTGTTGTGTGTATGTAATTTCCAATAAGTTAACATACTTGGTTTTTTTTCTTCACAGCAATATGAATACTCCCGATGCAGAAAAAAACAAAAAAAGAACAAAAAAGAGACTTAAAGAAGATAGTGCAACTTATTTGCGCCAAAGAGAAAAGGCTAATGATAGAAAAAAAAATTTTTAGATAAGATGACCGATGAAAAGAGAAATTAAAAGGGCTAAGGACAGAGAATATTATAAAAAGAAAACAGCAGTAAAGAAAGTGAAGAATATTGCTGATATGACCGAGCGAAAAAAGTGAAAGCAGAGAAAAGATTGGACAAAAGCATCGAAAAAATACAAAGAGAAGAAAAAGGCGATAGCAAATATAATAAGTAATACGCCGCCACAATCAGATGACGAGTCAGCCGCAATCCCTTCAGTGAGAAGACAAGTAGGAAGGAAACAAGTTCGGAAAGATAGAGCAAAAGCACACCGAAAAATAAAAAAACAGGAAGAAACTGTAGTTCAAATGAAACGAAAAATTGAGTCTTTAAAAAAAATTTCAAACAAGAGACTCAAAAAACCAACCTGTACATACAACTCCTAACAGCAGAGTTGATGCTCTAATTAAAGACATCCACATATCTCCTGAAGTGCGCAAAAGCCTTTTGTTTAGCGAAGTACTGAATACGCTTTCTAGTCTTTTTAACGTAAGATCGGTAGAACGTATGGATGTTTTTATGCCTTCGATAGAATCTCCTGTTGCCGAAGAGCCCATGGTTACAGATAATTTGGAAGACCATTTGAAATTTAAGGAGAGATACAACACTTATAAAACTATTTACAATTCATCTTCATCAGATGACGAAGATTTAATGGCAATTTCTGTTCGTCAGCAAATTAAAGAAAAATACATTGGTGTTGAAGCAAGTTGTACGACTTATGGTCAAGAAAAAATACAACCAAATTTGATATCCCCTGGGACATTCATGTTAATTAAAGTCCCTACTCAAAAGACAAATACCTATTATAGATACGTCGCTACCTGCCAGACATGTGTCGATGACGATAACAGGAAAATTTCAGTAAATTTCTTGAGATCTGTGCGGTGCGTAAAAGTGCCAGAAAATTCAAACTGGAATTAAATGATGTGTCTTATATTAACTTTGAGCAAATAAAAGTATTATTCCGACACCATTAATAAAAAAAGAACAGAATCGAGAATATTATTATCTCAATACTGATATTGATGTTTTCGAAAAAATTTAAGAATTATTTTTTGCTTTGTTTTATAAGTCTTTACAAAGTTAACAAGTTTTTGTTTCAGAATTTATTTTATATTGTATTATATAACTTTTCTTTAACTAAGTAAAGTTAATTTAATGTTAAGTACAAATGTTATGGCTTTATAAATAAACATCTTTGATTTCTAAAACTGTTGTTTACAATTAAAATATACCCTTACTATACCCTATAATATCATTATCGTCATTCTGGAAACGCCTGATCATTTCCGAGAACGTTACTAAAATTGAATAAAACATTTACAATTTTAGTTATCGTCACAAAAAAAAAATTGTAGTTATATTAAAAAACATTACTTCTATGCATGTAATGTGAATGTAAGTATAAAAATTACTGATGTTTTTATATTTCTTAAATTGTATGCATGAAAATAGCAACTAATCTTCGTTTTTGATGTATTTTGCTTTAAAAAGATTTTATGCGTATTATTATTGTTATTTTTTAGATAATATTGATAAATATATACCTACGCCATTGAATAAAGCAAAAAAATATACTTTTGTATCTTTTTAGGACATTTCAATTAACTTTACAAAACCGTTCCCGAAATGACTGTTTTTAGCGAAGGCTCTGTTACAAAGCGGTATTATAAAAAAAGTAACGGATTCTATGCGCTGCCCTATCAAGTATTTTTTAAACAGAAATTTAGTGATAATATGAAGTAATTGTCATCATTATAGCTTGTAATATTTTTCGCCGTAAAACTAATCTGAAAATTTGCGACCTTGGCGATTTTGATCCCCATGTTGTTTCGCCTTTCAGAGTTTTATTTGTTTTAAATATAAAATCATAAAGAATTTGGGGAAGTTAATCTAATCCTTATTATTTCTAAATAAGGAATTGATTACATGGTTGAGATCTTCAAAACAAAATTCTTCATAAATTTAGAATTGGAGAATCAGATAAAAATAATTAGTTTTAAGAAATTTATTCCAAGTTTATGGATATAATAAGCTGTGAATCCTTAAATTTAGTTTATTTCTATTTAATAAAATTAGTCTTTTTCTAGATAATTATCTAGAAAAAATTTTAAAATTCATAAAATATTCCTATTGATTACCTAAGAAATTTTGTAGCTTTTATCAAGAAAACGACTAAAAAATGCTTCAGGATTCATTTTCAAGAAGGAGCGGTATTCCATTAATTTATTCCGTAATTTTACAGAAATTGCGGAATAAAATTACAATGTAATTATAGAATAAAAGATATCTATTATATAATTTACAAAGATAGTTCGATAATATAAAAACTTCAGTTTTAGTTATTTTTATTTTGTAACAAATAAAAATGAAATAACAGTAACGAGTTGGAGTTTTTGTAAAGATTTTCGAAGAAACAAGAACAATGAAGAAAGAACACTTGAGAGTTTCATCAATAAGTACCATGTTATTTTTATCTCTCATCCTTAAAAAGTATAGTTTGATATTTTATAGGCATCTAAAAATAACATTTTACAAGTGTCAAAAACAGAAGAATTTTTCGGATTTATTTCTGATATTTTATTTAAGATGTTTTAAATATTTACAGCAGATGTGGTCGACTACATTTCCTTCGAGTTCACATCGATAAGAACCGATCAAACAACACGACACAGATGTCAATGGCTGAGTGACAATGACTGATAACAATCAAAATGTAGCAGACTGTTTATATACAGTACGAGTGTTGATGTAATATTATATATATCACTTCTGACAATTTTTAAAATTATTTTTGAAAGAAAACCTGACGCTATCTAGGAAGGAATATAATACAGAAAGATTTAAACAACATATTTTATTCGATTCAGCTTGAAAAATAATGTCTACATATAAAAACTGTGACAAGAGTGAGGAAAAATGAGCAATTCACGAATCGAAAATAGCGTTGTTGCGATTCTGTCAATTCGTTTATTGAATAGATTATTTCCGTTTGATGCCAAGTATTTTGGAATCGATTCTTCTTTATCGATTTTTTGTGGGAATTCTTTATTGAAATTGATGTCTTTTGATTTGAGTATTCGTACCATTCGTACGTCAAGATCTAAGATTTATAACAGATTTGTTAAGAGAAACGATTATATCCAACTAGCAGGTAGGCCCGCGTTGCTCGGGCAAAAGTAACGATAGCAAAGATTGAGATTATTACGTTATAGTCACAAAAAAAGAGAGTAATTTCATCAACGAACTAAGTTTTTCTAAAGAAAGGCCGAGTTTGAAAATCGAATGTTCTAATATTGTTCGATTTTCATGACGTGTTCTGATTATATCTTTCGATTTTCATCGAATGTTCTAAAGAAGAAAGGTCGAGAAAAACCGAACTAATCTGTTTAAATTTGAAAATCGAATATGTTCCAACATATAACTCTTTTTCTTTTTTCTTTTTTTCCCTAGCGCCCATAAATCTTGCACGTCGCTTTCTCTTGTTCTCCATTGTTACTTAACACTTCCATTGTTACTGAACACTATCATTGTTACTTAACACTTTGGTAGTTAAATCTGGTACCCTAACTGTGTACCAAATTTCAACTTTCAACTCCTAACCGTTTTAGCGAATATTAAGATTATTACGTTATAGTCAACCTTACCCGTTTTCACAGAATGCAAGAATTGGGTCCTCCCTGTTTCCAGACTAATTACAGAATTTTTAGATAGGTCTAAAAATATGTTCGATTTCCCGCAAAACGAAAAAAACTGCATCTGCGTCTTGCACGTAGCTTTCTCTTAACACTTCCATCGTTGATGGAAGACTTGACACCATCTTCCATCGTTGATGGAAGACTTGACACCATCTTCCATCGTTGATGGAAGATGGTGTTAAGACTTAATCCTGTCCCTCTCCCCCGTGGGGAGGAATTTCGAAAAATCCCTTCTTAGTGTGCGTTCTCGTGACGTACCTTAACTATGTACCAAATTTCAACTTTCAATTCCTAACCGTTTGGCCTCTGCGCTCATTATTATTATTATTATTATCAACTCGTCTCGATTATATATAGATAATATTGAATGACTCCAAAGCACTTAAATATATTAAACTGGCAAAAATAGAAATAATTTAAAACATTAATGATTTCTTAAAACCCCTGGAATACGAATAATTTGTGAAATATCAATATGTTCTAAAATTTTTGAAACATTTCTAAAATTATTCCGATGATAAATTGCTGATAGATTAACGACATATCTTTAAAACAGACAACATCTACAAAAGGTATTATTTTCAATATCAATAAGCGATTTGGTAATGTAGAACTTCGACTCCCAATTGCTTTTGCCGCAATTTGATCCTGTATTTAAAATCTTACAATTCAATCGCCCAAGAGGTTATGGCTAATCCATCTCAAGCTAAGGAGGACCATACAGGATGACACATTATTGATCGATTCAGATAAAGTTACAAGCCTGAAAAAACTGTTTCGAGTTTTGGAGCTACTAGAAGGGAAACTTGTCCATGACAGAAATTAAAAAAAAAAAAAAAAAAAAAAAAAAAAAAAATAGCATTGTGATGAAATGAGTGTACTTAGCACATTTGGCCAATCAAGTAGCAGAGTTGTCTTCAAATCCATTGGTACTCTGGTTCGAGATGAAGAAAGTTTTCTTTTGAATGTATAAGGAAAAGTAAAAATATGGAGCCATTATGGCACCATATTTCTGCACCCGCAAAAAGACTATTTTCGAAAGCAGTGACGAATTCTAGAGTCGATTCCGGTATCAATTTCTTTCTTGCGTTACTTGTTTCGATTCTGGAATCGATACATCTATCGAATCACAACATCCTAATCGGAGACGTCTCTTCCTTGCGTTTAGCGCCATTTGTATTATTTATTTATTTATTTAACTTTAAGGGGTGTTTTTCGGTTATTTTGAAACTACAGAGAATTCACCTAATTAAATAAATAAAATTTAATCGCTAGATCTACTACTACTTATTTTTTACCTGCAAAATAGGAATGAGAGCTAGTAGAAGATGGCATTGAATGCAAGAAGTTTTCTGGCATGTAGAAGTTTTCTTATCTGATTCGTAAATTGTTCACTTCTCCTTACCCCTGTATTCGCATTTTTACTGATTTCAGATTTAGACACTATTTTTCAATCTGAATTTGAATAAAATATATATTGTTTAGAACTTTTTGTATTGAAGTAAATACTTCTTTTTAAGTTTTTTCCCTGGAATCTCTGAATGATCAGACGTACGTTGGAAGCTAACAAGAACTCACGAGCTACACTTTGACCATCTTTTGATTTGTAATAAACTTATATATTTCCAGTATAGAATATCATAAATATATAATAATTGCCATAAAATAAAAGCAATGTTTATTTTTAAAATAATTTACGTTTATACATTAAAATATCTTTGTGTTTCATCGAAACAAGATGGACCTTCTTTGATTTTATTCCTATATCTATATAGTCAAATCTCGGTTTTCGAACATAATTCGTTCCTAAACTTTTCCCGTAAGAATCAATATAAAACATATAGATGAATCCGTTCCTGACGCTCAAAATAAAGCCATTATTTTATTTTTTTAGTTGTATTTTTTGCCAAAAATGCCTACAAATGCAATGTAATATTGTATATAATATAATAGTGTATTATATGTAATAAATTTTTGTTATTTAGCTTGATTTAAACATTTTTAAAGACGAATACTTGGATGCCATTTATATTACGTAAATGTCAATTAACGAAGTTTTTATTAATTTAATTTAAATTCATCTGTGGCGCGTACTGAAAACCGGAAACAGTATCTTTCCCGCATGCTCATTGAAATTTAATTTAAATTGTAACGTCAAAATCCGTGTCATGACGTTTAATGACGCCACGCGATCTCGGCGCCACTAACTTCTGAGTCGGTAGTTCTGTCGCTGGTTGGCCGTGCCGTCGACTTTCTTTAACATACGAAGTACAGGAAGTTGAATACGGCAATTGGGGCAAATATAAGTTTGAAATACTATTCGTGAACCGATTTGTTCGAAAAGTGAGTCGTTCGAAAATCGAGGTTTGATTGTACTAATATATAAAGCAAAAATGTTCTTTGCTAGAGGTAATCTCTTAATCTATTGAACCGAGTTTTAAAATTATTTTGCTATTAGAAAGCTTACTCCTTCCAGATGAAAATAGGCTATAGATCATTTTCATATTAAAAAAGGAAAATGCGCGAGAACGATGTTTTTACCGCGGCGTTTGTCTCCGATCGTCTTATGTCTACTCCGTTTATGGTCAATCCACTTTGTCACCTGGTGGGCTTTTTAAAACTTATTTGGAGCGAAGTATTGTTACGATGCTGATTGTGATCAAGTTAAGCCTGTTTCATCCTAGCAATTGTCAGATTGGAGTACAGTAGAGCATCGATTATCCGACTCAATTGGGACTGAAGTTGGACGGATAACTGAAAAAACGGATAACCGAAAAGTATGAAAAAATACATTATTAGTATAGTGTATTAGTATATTAGTATATCCCATGTAATAAGCATATTAGTATATCGCTATACCTACTTCGCGTTGAATTTTCATCGATGTTAAGCCTAACAAAATTTTTTTTTAAAATAATAATCATCGTTAAATTATTTCTTTATTTTGCAGAAAATAAACACAGAAATAAAAAAAAATAGAAAATTAAGACTGGTTTAAATCCTGGCCTCCCTTTCATGGTCGAGCCAGTGTTTCCAGCAAAAATTAAAAAAAATAATAATAATATTAAAGTAGCCAAGACATAGCCAAATATTGTAGCGCCACATCACTAGCGGACATTTGAATTTGCCGACTAGAACGCGGTCGGTTAACCGATGTGACGGTTGATCGGGGGTCGGATAACGATGCTCTACTGTACTTCGTTTTTAATTTGGAATTGTGATGGATTCTTTAAACCGGATTGTTTCTGGAAATATTTATGGCAATATGATATTTTTTTCTGAAACTTGGTATGGTTCAACTAATAGGAATTTGGATTTAGTTGATTGTTTGAAAGGTTATGATTTTCATTTTGGAAAGACTTTTAAAATACACGTGAAAGATCGTTATTGTGAAGATTGATTATTAGCAATAAAATCCTCTTTCTCTTTTGTGGTAGTTTATCGGGATAATTTTACAATTCTTGTTAAATTTGGTGTTGAACTTCGAAATATTTTGGTTTGATTTGTTTACTTTAGAGAAAATAACTGGCAATCTATTTTCGATACCTTAACTAGTTAGTTATTAGATAATAGTAGAAATTTCTTAATTGTCGGTGATTTTAACGCTAGGATTTGTTTGGCGAATGTAATTTCTGAAGTATATTGTAACTTTTTTGGTATTAGTTGTCCTAAGAAGAAAATTTCGAAAGATTTAACAAATGATTCGTATGGTAGGAAGCTGCTTCATTTCTGTGAAGATTTACATATAATCATTGTTAATGGGAAATGTGTTAGATGATGAAGCGGGTGAATATTCTTTTATCTATAGTCGTAGTTGCTCTGTTATTGACTTGGTTATAGTTTCTCCGTTAATATGGAAAGATTCTGTTTCTCTCACGTTGAATAAGTTTTTGGATTCTGATCATTGCCCTTTGATTTTGCGTTTGTTATATGCTTCAGAAATTTTTCTCAGGGGTTTTCATTTGGTTAATGGTGATGATATACAGATTGAATTCATTAAAAACCTATTTCGTTTACGTCGTTGTACACCAGGTTATTTAATTGTGATGGAATGTGCCTTGACTCCTATAAAACTTATGATATTTAGTAGAATAAGAAATTGGATTATTAAAATTTCTAATCTTAATCACTATCATTTGTATGAAATGTCTACTTGGTAAGAATTCTATAGATTGGACAGGTTATCTTATTGGCACTTGTAACGATCACGGTATTAATTTTATAAGTGATAATTTAGATTTGGTGGACTGATCTGTCTCCTCGTCAACATTTTTGATAATTTTTTCATATGGCATAAATGGATATTAAATAATAGCATATCTAATTGTTGCTATAAGGATTTAAATGTTACTTTCTTTGATAATTCTTTATATAATCAAGATATTTTTCTTTATGTTTGTCTGTTTCTATACAGGCAAGGTGTAATTCGCTGTATTTTTTAAATAATTACTTTAGAGAATTGTGTAATTTTTGCATGGAAGAGCATATGGGGATGCCTGGCATATTTGGCTGATTGTGGGCGTCTTAAGGTGTTACGAGAAGAAATTTTTGATTGCGTTGTTCTTTCTACGTTTTTTTTTTTTTTCTTAAAATTTTATCGAAACCTTGCTTTCAATTTAAAGTATTTCTTTTTCTAACAGTCTGATGATCTTTTGTTTTAGGGGGCGTGTTTCCTCTGCTTTAAATTTGATCTTACTACCGGTGTAGTTTAGGAGCATCTGTCAGTGTTGTCATCGATACTAATATTTTCTTTTTTATAGGTAAGAAGTATTCTTATTAGTAATTAAACTATTATTATTTATTATTATAACTATTTTATTGTTATTATTTTTTCATGACAGATGCTCCCAAATTTAAATTTACTCTTAAATTTAAATCTAAATTTAAGCTAATTCTAATGTAATTTAATATTGTTATGTATTTTCCGTTTGTGATTTTATGTTCAATGTAATTATGTGATTTGTATTTGGGAGATGATTTTGTCTCCCCATATCATGGAAATATGCAGTATGCATAAATGAACAAACAAATAAATAAACTTATTATCTCGTATTTTCGGTTTCGAATCGTGCATTTCGGTAATTCTGTAAATGCTTTGTTTATATTATCTTGGTTATTCGTTTCTTATAATAATCTTAAGTTATCCTTATAGTTGTAAGTAGATATAACTATAAGGAGCGAATTTACTTTCCTTATATGAAACTAAGCTTTTGTAAGGTATATAGTATTTTTATATGTTCGTTGTTTTAGTATTAATCCTACCGTAGCATCATTTAGAAACAAGAATTAGTCTTTTGTTATCAGATATCAACCTACATAAATTGAGTTCTTTCGGTTACTTTTCAGATGTACACTGTGAGTGAGCCTTAGAGGCGATAAAATGCTTAAAAGAAAGTCACAATTGTCACGAAATATATCTGTGTAAGGGACTTTTGGAAAGATTACAGTGCGTAAGCTATCTTAAAACTCTGATCCCTCACTCTTTCCTGCTGATTTCATCTTTCCTACAAACTCTCAAACCCTTTGACCGATCTGGACCAAATTCCGCATAATTACTCTCTGGTACTCCAAGGGAAACGTGTAATACCACAGAACTCGGACCCCTCACTTCTCTCTGATTTTATCCCCTACCCAAACTCTCAAACATTTTGAGCGATCTGGATAAATTTTGCATAGTTAGTCTCTACAGTCCTCCAAAATATATATGCTAGTTTAAAACTCGAACCCTCACTCTTTCCCCTTGATTTCATCCCCACAAATTGCCAAACCGTTTGACTGATTGTCACCAAATTTTCCATAGTTATTCTCTGTCACGCTGCGGGAAACATACGCTACCCTATTACGAGGACAATTCAACTCCTTTCCTAAGTTTCCGGTCAACGATGAAAATTCTTTGCTAGTATATAATATAAAGTTTGAAACAGTTAATTACACTTTAATTAACGGATACAAATTTTACAGATAAAATAGGCCAAGTATATAGAGAAATTTATTTTTAAATAGATGAAAATGCGTATTATTTTGTACAAAATGTTTGTACAAAGTAACTTTTAAATGAAGAGCTTAAAACCAAGAAGTGTATTTCGAGTTCTTTGTCTGTAACTTAATACTTTCCAAACAGGATAAACATTCACTCAACTATATATAATTCTCTGTATTTATACTCGATATTTTCTATTGACTGAATAAAAATCATATGGAATTGAACAACGACTTTGAAGAATTAAATCAGTGAAGTATAAGTAAATATGGAAGTTGAATGTTAAATATAATAACATTTTCTCATCAGAATAATTCAATTAGAATAAGCATATATGCCATTATTAATACACAAGAAAAATAAAGTTAAGAAAAAGTTTTAAAAACTATAAATAAGTGGCTTGTTAATTATATGTGTTGAATTATAATTAGTAAAATTTTAATTTTGTAGGTATGAAGTTATAAGTTAAAGAATTAATGTTTTTCCTAGATTATATCTATAATTATGAATGCAAGAGTTGATCAGAATGTAATCAAAACTAAAATTGAAATCAAAATCTTTGTTTATAAGATTTTTTCGAAAAATATCTTTGGATATAAAGAAGAAAGAGAAAGAAAACAATAAAAAAACGTGATTCTTCTCATCGTACTTGCAGTTCATTTGTCAAAGAGCCTATCTTGTAACATATTGTTCTGTTCAAACTGATGTTACTAAACTTTCTGCAATTATTCTTCCATTTCGTTTCAAATAGGATAAAAACCAAGAAAAATAATTTTGGAAGAGTATTTTTCAAAACATATTAACAAATTGTATTCTTTTATATCTGCACTATAAACTATGGCACTTGATGGTGTCAGAGACTAAATTTCACTCTACACATGTGATGAGATTTTACATACTTAATGATAGTTAAAGAATATAATAAACTCTATATACATGCCATGTTTAAATTTAAATCAGTGTGAATAAATTGTGGTTAATTTAGGAAAAGAAACTGATAAATTTTTAAAATTTTTCTAATAATGTATTTTGTGTAGAAAATAATTATTTGGAGAATTAATAGTAGATGTTATTCTCTCTATAACTTTCCAATGAAATTGTCGTAAACATCATAAATATACAAGTTATGATGGGTATAAAAAATATATATAAATTTATTTTTTTTTATTCTTGTGATTTATATATCTCTTTAAGAATTTCCAGTATGCATGGGGTTTTCTTCTATTTACGGAAGGTTAAGCCGATACACTTTATCTATTTCTCTCTGTCCATTATACCTTTCTTTTTGAAACATTCTTCATACTTTTTTCCATTTCCTATCATTCTTCTTTCTCTCTTTTTTCCTATCATTCTTCGCATTTCTTAATCTGCCATTTTATTTTTTTCAAGTAATTTTCAATCCATCGTAATGTTCTCATCACCCATCCCTCGTGCCTCTTTCTGACATACTAATACCACTTCAATCTTCCTTTTTCCTCTAAACTTGTACAGTACATGTGGTATAAGTATTAAAAGATAAAAAGAGTCTCTTCACATTCAATTCTTGATAAGAAAAAATTATAAAATGTCTATTTCTTTATTTAAAAAAGTAATAAATTATTTTGGAGCAAATATTTAATGTCAATTAGTAATTAGCCAATATCAATCTCATGTACAGTACAAGATATAAGTTAAACAAAATTTGAATTAAATTTTGTTTTTACTTAACTAAATTGTTCATCTAAATACATTATTGCTATTAATTTATTTATATACTGTATATAATAATTATTTAAGGAAAATAAAAGAGAAACTAGACTTGAAAAAATAACATTTTATCTATCAAAGTGCCTTAAAATAGTTTTTAATTTAATAAATAATTATTTTAATTATCTTAATTTTTGTTTATTTATCGACATTTAATTTTTATATAATCATTTATAATTACATATTTATAAATATATCTTTAAAATAAAAATATTCTAGTCTTAATTGATTAAAACCAGTTGCAATAAGAATAATTATTCTCTTAATCTTAATAAAAATATCTTAATTTTTGATGTTGAAAATTTGATTGCAATTGAAAATTCATATTCTAATCATTTTACTCTTTTGTAATCTGGTATCATAATGATTTTCTAAAATTTAAATAATAGATTGGATTAGATTAATGAGATATGGAAACTCAGTACGTTGGTAATCTGCCAAGGAAAAGACTGCCACCCAGAAAGACTTTCTGTGGAAAACTGGTTCCTTTGTTATAGGTATCAGACACGTGAAGAAAACTCGGAAAACTCCACGTGACCATTCAGTAAGTTTATGTATGATCATCCTAATGGTCACACACGAACCACGATCAGTGTTCAGTGGTGTTATTCACTCGGCTATTTGTGTTATGAATTATTTATGCTTTATTGAAGTTATGAATGTCATTTCTTAAATTTTGCCAATTTAAGAAATGATATTCATAACTTCAATAAAGCATACATTAAATATAAAAAAGTTTAAAATAACGCTTACACAATTTTATCTTTTATATTTAATGTTTAATACATTACTCTAAAACAGAGGTTCCCAACCTTTTTTTTATTGCGGAACCCTTTTCACCTTAATAAAACATGTTAGAACCCTGCAGATATCAACGAATTAAATCATACTAGGTAGTCATTTTATACCAAGAACGAAACCGAAAGTAAAACTAAAAGTAAATATAATCAAAATTAATTACTTAATATTGAAATAAAATCAATTGAAAATTAAAACAATGCTTTTAAAAACCGTTTAAAACATGTTTTGAAATTTTCAAATCGTAAATCAAATTTATTTAAATTTACGTTATTTGTGTGCAATGGTGACAGAACATTTTGCTTTTCTATGTTACATCTGTTTTAAGGTTATGATTTTTTAGCTTTGGTTTATGTTTTACTGTTTTTATGGTTTCCATTACCTTCTCAAACGTTATATCATGATTTTGGTTCGTTTCGTTACCGGTAAATCGGTCACACTGTTTATAAAACTACAAATAAGATTAACACGTATATAGTCTCGGAAGGAGTTTTCGATCCGGGACTACAATTACACCTTACATCCCAAATTTACATTGGCACATTATACATCACTAGACTCAACGGATTTTATTGTGGAACTCCAAATTTTTATTGAGAATCTCTGCTCTAAAATCATTAAGTTTATACCGAAAACGAACTAAATTCAACAAGTAGGCCTACTTGTTTTACGATTGACATCACATTATATTATGAATATAAGAGATTCCATATATTTGTTAGCATCTTTGTGTAATTTTATGCGCCTGTGCCTAAGTATGGTAGCCATATTTAATCTAATGTGTTCCAGATACATTAGTGAATAATATTCTTAATTTAGTATAGAAAAGTGTTTCTTTTACGAAATCGTTGAAAACATTGCAAAAAACATGACTAAACATGCAGGCTAAGTATCTGAAGATAAAGGATAGCAATTAAGTCTTTATAAAAGTTTTGCTAACTTTTGAGCTAGTTTATAAAATATTATATATCTATAACTTTAGATATACAGTAATACCTCGACTTACGCTACCCCGACTTACGCGAACCCGGAGTTACGCGATTTTCAAATCTCGTCGATTCGTCTTTTGTTTGAGCGCCACGCAACTCTTGATTACTCACTCCCCCACACTATTGTTCAGCTTACATGTTCGGACATGTCGCGCGGAATCGACGCATAGCTACAATTTATTTTGTGTTATTTATTTCTGCGTTTGTTATATCTACGGAGACTTTAGAGACTCTACTATGTCATCTAAACGAAACAGAACTGGTTCTTCTGCATCAAACAAGAAAATAAAAACTTTATCTTTGGAATGTAAAGTTAACATTATTAAAGACTTCGACACAAAAATGAAAATTTGTGAATTGGAAAGAAGTTTGATCTACCGGAATCGATGGTCAGAACAATTACAAAAGGTAAAGAAAAAATTCTCGAAGCTGTGAGAAACTTGACAGAAGGCCTCAGTTCAATTGAAAAGGGGTTACAAAGTTTAGATAATATAGACTCCAACGAAGAGCGCATTTCTTTTACAAAACGAGAAATAAAAAAATTAGCAGCATGGTACGAGGAAATTTTGCGGGAGAAAAAAAATCTTTTGAGCCGTCAGACGAATTTGTTAGATTTTATGAAGCCTTCTACATCAAAATAACTACGGTTTACGATTTTAATAATATAATATATTTGTTATACATATGTATTATCTAAGATTTTATTAAACGTGTTTTTCTAACTTATTGTTTTCTTTAGTCTCCGGCCCCAATTAAAAATAATTTGTATGTATTTATATGCGAAATTATACCCCGACTTACGCGAATTCGACTTACGGCGGTTATCGCTCGGTCCCACCTGTCGCGTAAGTTCGGGGTATTACTGTATTACAATTAATACGTATAGCATGTTAAGAACTTAGTTATTTATTTATTTACATCCGCTATGTAATGTTATATAGCATGGGATTGCTATCCTCAAAAAGCAATTAATTCGCCCTATAAAAACGTAAGTAATAAAACGAGAGAGAGAAAGAAAGGGGGATAACACAGTTTTTTTTATATCAAAGATCGATGCTGAAATTCTTGACACGAAACTTGATCATATTATTTTTAAAAATTAATCTTACAAATATGAAGATTAATTAAGTAAAAATGCTTAATATTCAATAAAAGAATGTTTTCTTTTGAATTTTAAGAGTAAAGATATCAATATATCTAAAAAAACAGACTGCAGCAATAAATAATATCGACTAATTCTAAAGTATCAATCTATTAAACTAGGTTAATTATTTGCTATAAAAAGATGAAAGATTCTCATAAAAACCTTTAACAGACTCGTTCATTTGTTTTTCTTGTTCTTTCTTCTGTCTTTCAAGCAAACAATCTGTTACTAGTCACTAATTAATGTCTAACATTTTGATTTTTTTACTCCTCTCTTTTCAAGTTTCTCTTAATCTCTATACACACAAAAATTTTTCTAATAAAATAACTTGAGAAAATCATTCTTACAATAAATCTATAAACTTAAAGAAGAAAAGCTCATAAATGCACTAAATAATGATTATAGATATATCTTAGAAAACCTCTTGACAATCTGGTAAATATTTTGAAACATTGATCTAGAAGTTATTATATTCAATGTAACTAAAAAGTGCTCAAAAATGTTTACGCAGTTCAAATTAAAAAGTATATTTTATGAAATTACTTAATAATAGTAATAGATGAAAAGTAAGCGCAAAATGTACTCAGGTGATAGTTTGCATTACGTCGTGTCACATGATAGTCGATTGACCAATAATATGTTAAAGTTTTAAAAATGGATTATTATTTATAACTACTTAACATTTTTAACAAAAACACCAAAAGGGCCATTAGCAGGCGGTCAGCTCTAAAAAAAAAGCTATTAAACATATGCAGACTCCTACACTGTTTGGTAGCTCGGTGTCGCTGTTATCTCAGATTGTAAATCTAGACAACAAAATGCCGATTGGATAAGTCCATAACGATCTAACGAATTTATTCAAAATTGAAGAGGTTCATAATACTCATCATAGACACTAAATGTGGTAAATTTCATCTAAATCGGTTCATCGCTCTTTGAGATATTAAGGGTCAAAGTTGGCACTTTAATAGCAATTCGCGTATGGCTTAGGTCTATGATAAAAATAAATAATTCTTAATGAAGTAAAACTTTTTGAAAATCAAAATGCTCAAAGTGTTGGTTCATAACGACTGCTCACTTTAAATGAATCAATATTTATCGGACTGCGGCACCGTTTTTCTCATTAATCGTAAAGGCCCAACAAGCAAGTACTTTCAATGGTGCATCAGACAAAACATTTTTGTAGAAATAAAGCATCCAACAAAGGTTTACATTAATAGAAACACTTTTTATAATTTCTTTTTAAACAGAAAACATAAATTGATGTCATACAGATATTAATTTTATAACTTTTCAACGAAATATTAAGCAGTATTCTTGTGTTTAATTAAAGACTGTGTTTAAACTGGTCAAGGCAACTTATAATAGGCCAATACAGACTTTATTTCAAGCGATGTTCTACTAGTGAAAAATTTCACTAGTAGAACATGGATACAACAAAATAACGGATGTTGGTCACCAGAATGCACTAAACGTTGAACATTTCCACGTTGAACTTTAACTAAAAACATACATTGCAGTCGACATAAATTATGTTCAAAGCAGAATTATAATTACTTCAACTATTAAAATTGTACATGAATTTTCATGATTGTACTGTACATAAATTTTTACATTTAATAAAACTCGCTAAATTTCATATTAGGCTAACTTTTTATCGAAGTTGAGCATTTTTACATCTTATTATTATAAGATGTAAAAATGCTCGATTATATTTAATCGAGATTACGATTAAATATAGACATCGAAACTATAATATCATCATCAGCCAAAGGTTCCCTACTAATTACATTGTCATCAACCCTGACATATTCTTCAAAATCTTTGTCAGAAAATGCATTCGGTAACTGCAGAGGGAGCACATCTTGAACAGCTTTTATTTCATAGAAGTTCATGTTCGATAGAAGTTACCATTTTTGAAAGGGAAATTCGACGATAGTTGCTCTTTAAGCTGTGTATAACGACTTGATCTAAAGGCTGTAATTTTAAATTTCTATTGGACGTCATGAACACTACTGTAATGTAACGTAAATTCTTGATATCGAGAAGAGAGGGGCAATTGCCAATCAATAACAAAATTTTTCGTTCCTTTCTTCTCAGTTCTTAACTTCATTCTCACAATTCTCCACAGAAAATTTCAGAAGATCATCCGAGCTCCGGTTAGATTTGTAGTTTACCGGCAGCGTCGATTTTTGAAACATTTTGGAATTTTCGATTTACCGATTACTAACACTATTCTCTTTTTCGTTCCCATAAGATTTGCTGCTAGTAGAATAGTAATTCTTTCTTTAGATAACTTTCCTTCTGCACAGCTTTCTCCTTTGAATTTTAGCGTTCTATTTGGTGTAAGCTTATAAAAAAAGATTCGTTTCATCTGCCTTAAAGACACCACATTCTTAAAAATTTTCTCTAATTTTAGGCCACTTATTTTGCAGCCAGTCTTCTATGACGTTCATGTTTACTGCAGCTACATCTCCAACAATTTTTTGCCTTTCAATACTATGTCTCTTGCATTTTTATAACTAATAACAGCATAAATTTTAAATTATGTGACGGTTAATTTTGAAATTCAAATTTTAAAAATTTTCAAATGAACAGTTTTCAAATTTACAGTGGAAATTTTCTAGCCAATGAAAAGCATACTTTCAATTTCCAAATATTAAAAGGGCCGGAAATCGTACATCATTTAACCGTTATTAACAGATGAGAAATAAAATTTAAAATTTAAATTACAGCACTAAAAAAATGAAAATTGTTGACAGTGTAAATTTATAAGTTCATTGTTAATAGGCAGGTAGATGAATCTTAGAAAATATCTTAATGAATTTAGAAAACTGATAGAGAGAATATATAAATTTAAATTTGAGATAAAAATTAGGTAAATAAATGTATGCATCGAAATTAGTTAATTAAAATCAAATATCCAAATTAAGTAACATTTTTCATATTAGATTATTTTAGATCATAATCTTTTGTTTAAAGCTGAGAGCTCCTTACAAGCAGGTTCGTTATTCGCGTTTTTCATGAACTGTAGAGAGCGCTGCAATTTTTACAAAATGGCTACTTTATCTGGGTCGCTTGTAACTAGTAATGTAAAATTAATCATACATTATTGTCCGATATAATGATATATGCTGCTTGTAGCAGTTTATCGAGAAATTTTGTAGTAGGAGAACAATTATTGCTAGCAGGACACGTCATTATGTGGTATCGAAACAAGATGAGCGAGATCGTTCTACACATATTTGTGCCCTTTGTGTTTAAAAAACATCAGCTTTGACATTGTCCTATCAGGGCTGGATTTACAAGTAAAAAGCTATGTAAATTGTTGCTTAGGGCTTCGACTTTCAAGAGGCCTCAAACATTTGTACAAAAAAAAAAAAAAAAAAAAAAAAAAAAAATTGAAGTCAAATTTTGTAATAAACATTTTTTACAAACCAAACCACTTTACTTTTTACTTTGTGTAGTATTTCATTAATTTTTTTTATAAGAATTAACATAAGATCTTTTTTAAAAAAAATTGATAAAACCAATTTTAAAAAAAGATTTTTAATGGAATGGGTATAAAAATTTAATTAAATTCAGTTATAAAACAGAAAAGTAGTGAAACTTCACATCTCTTTCTTCGAATATCCGTATTAATAGTCTGTTTTAATTCTTTTCTTTTTATGACTTCTAAAATTGTGAAAGGTTGGTAAGGGGACTTACAGAGTTTAACTTAGGGCTTCGAAATGCTTAAATCCAACCCTGTGTCCCACACAAAATTACTGGCATTTTAAACTTTAAGAAAATATCTTTTAAATTTGACAGTATAACTTGTTTATGTAAAGCTGGACAATTGAGAAACCGCCAATTCTTAACAATCTAATCCACTCTTTCAGAATTCAGAGCTCATAAATATAACCGATTTCCAAATAATCACGTTTTTCCTGTGGGAATACACGAAAACTTATATTAGGCTCCCGTAATTGGCTTTGAAATTGCAATTTGGAACGCAACAGAAAACTTTGCTTTTTCTATTGCTATTTATCTTTACTGCTGATAATACACAAGAATGAATCAAACGACCCAAAGAGAATAGTTTTGTTTTTAAACATCAGAGGGCGAGCATCCGGTGAAAAATGCGAATAAGTGAACACTACTGTACTGTACATAAAGATTGGGACCGACTAACAAAATTGTTTATTTTATCATTTTTTCACTTCAACAATTTACTGTAATTAGTTTTTAACTATACTGTATAAAAGTGTTTCTCCATCTTTAGTGTTAGGGATAGGAGTGTAGATAGTTGCGTGATTTAATTCCGATTGTTACAAGATAATTTGGCATTAATTGAATAGAATAACACAATTCGAACAGGTTTTCTTGGTTTTGGTATTTTAATAAATATAGTGAAAGCTGCTTAGGCGACCATTCGACAGGCACCTGTCAAAACGGGTAAAAATTTCTGGCACAGAATAGTTTATACATAGAATCTTCGTATAAATTACGCGTATTAAACGACCACTCGTGTAACGCGGCCGCGCGCATCGAGTTTTGGTCCGAAACAACATACAACAACTGTAATAAGCGACCACTTTCGCAAATATATCTGGTCTAAACTCTTGTTTGAACCCACCTGGGGCACTTCTCCACCCTTGAAATTAGGTGAATGTGTTAATGAATTAGTCTAGCAACAAAGGAAATTCATTTCAGTCTGTTCGAAATTATCCGAAAAACGAAAGAAATGCGAAGTGCTGTCGTTAGAAGATCGTGTTAAAGTTATAAGAGAAAATGAAAATGGTTTATCACAACGGCAATTAGCGGCGAAGTTTAACTGTGGGAAAACGAAATTTATTTTACATAAACCTACAGCATTTTCCTTTAGGGGTGTAAAATATTGTACACGATACAATTAATCGGCTGATCTCATCGTTTGATAAAATTTATTTATTTTTTTGAAGCTCATATACAGTACATGTGCGATAAATAGTTTCTGTATTAACCTACCTTATTTCCGCTATATTTTTAGAAAAATAATATCCAAGTAATTTTCGCACGCAAAATATTCAAAAAACAATAAACGCATTAATGCAAAAATCAGTTTTACCGGCAATCTTCCTTTTTCGATTCCGTGATTGCCAATGAAAATCGCGGAATGTAATGAAATCGTATTATGAGAAAAAATAATAAAATCATTTTATTATTAATTAATAATTTTTCTTACTGTACTTAAGAAAATATTAAATATTTAAAAAATACAGTATTTTTAAAGTTAAAATAAGATTAAACTAACAAAACCAAAACTATAGTAATGAAGAGATACGGTGCGTTTGTATATCGATGAAGTAATGCACGTAACTGAGGAGCGAACGAAAAGAACCAAGTTGAATTGATTAAGTCGGAAAAAAAAAATGTGCATTATAATCGAGAAAATGCGAATATTGTATTAATCTTTAAAATAGTGGTATTCAATCTGTCTTACAAAATCACGACGACTCCTGTAAATCCAGTTATCCGATAAGAATAAAATACAATACCAATATAGCTCTATTATTGAAAAAAATCGTTTATTTTTGCTCATCTCGAGTTTTGCTTAGTAGAAATGGCTAAAAAGTGCGCAAAATACGTACGGAAATACGGTATTACAGCACCATCTATCTAAAACTCCACTTTTTGAAGGAACCATGAGTAGTCGCCATAGACAAGTTTTACTGTACAATCTCTTGTTAATTATCAAATTCTTCTTGAAAATTTTCAGTTTATTTTTTTAACTCACGTTAAAGTGGAATTTGAAATAAAATATAGAAATTTTATTCTAAATTCCGTGATATCTTTTCTGTATAAATCAGAAATTTGTAGGATGGAAAACGAAAAGATTTGTTTAAAAGTCTTTTTTTTTCTTTTTTTTGGAGTGACATGTTTACAGCAAACCTTTCATGAATTGTAACTTATTTGCTTTAAAATATAGTTTGTAGTAAATTATATTTGAATTCGTGAATTTGTTGTCATCTTTAATTCAACTGCATCTGAACTAAACGTGAATAAATTTTCATTTATACTTTTTAATAATATAATACAATGGACTTCTGATATAGTAACTACCCGATATAGTAAACTTTCGATATAGTGAACAAATTTGTTGGTCCTTGCTATTATTTATGCTTATATTGAACTTTTTGCATAGTGAATTCTTTATATCATGAATGATTTAGCTCAGTTCTTTGAGCGTTCGCCGTGTTCATTATTCAATGTTTACACTAAGTTTTATTTATTTATTTTTTACTTTTAGTTACAAAAGTCAATATTATTTTCTATTTTTCCATTGTCTTGATAGCAATTTTCAAAAGAAACAATATTCCACAAAAGATCAAAAAGATTTTTCTGCGTACATTTTATATAACGTGATAAATAAGTTCCGAATTTGTATGCATGTTTTTCCTTTTAACCTCGATATAAGCACGATTTGGGTCCAAATGGATCAAATTAAGGTTGTCCGATAAGTTCACATGAGAAATATCATTCTTCCATCCAATATAGATGAGCGCTCAAAAATTCAAAGTCGCCACAAGAATTTTTCATTTTTCAAACTCCCAAAATCCTTTGAATTAACTGTATTAAAATTATTGTAAACGTTATATTTATTAATTTAATAATTTTAAATTTAAATATCTCAAAAATTGTGTAAATATAATGTTTAATTTAATTTAAGAAGCTAATTTCTAAAAGTAATTAAACTTCTGCTTAAAGAACATGCAGAAAAGATTCCATTAGCGGTCCAGTCAACAATATGAATAAAACAGCGAAAACTAATGCTGAATGGGTAATAATGCATGTAGAAGAGTTTACATCAGCGCAACATAAAGCATCAAAATGAGCCAAAACGGCAATTGATCATTTAGCAAAGTTCATGATATTAATTTCGGTATATTAAGGAGATCGAGGGGATGATGGATCATACTTGGAGTACGGTAGGACTTAATGAAAAATTTTACTTGTTATTAACATTTACAACTTTCTTTTTATATAATTCATCTCTACCCTAAAATTAAGCTTTTTGCCATTTTATAATAACTAAAAATATAAAAAACTTTTTATAACAAAATCTCATAAATAATGATGCCACACACAAATTTATTTATGTTTAATAACATCGAATTTATCTTTTAATTAAGATCTCATAACAGCCGGGAAAGTTACGCAAATAGTTGCAGGATATTTTTAATAAGTTATTTAATTAATCAACCCCCATTTAAACTTTACTTACTCTATCATATATCAGGTGAAGTTAAAAGGGAACGAAAACGTCACAAATATGGCGCCGAGAAAAACACGCATGCGTAACACGTACATCTGGGACTCCAATATGTCATATGACTAAAAAACATAAACTTTATAGGTTGTAAAATTATGTTTAATAATCTCGTTAAAATAATAAGTGATTTCCAATCTCAGAAAACATCCTCAAGCTGTAAAATTAAACAGTTAAAATCAAATTAACAGAATTTATATTTGTAATTATTAAAGTTAACGTTAATTTTATCTTAAAAATATAGTGTATTAAATGTTTTGTTTATTGTACAATGTAGTTAAATATAATTATTTGATGTAATGTATGTATTTCAATATTGATTAATGTATTATTAAACCGTGTTTATTTTCATGTTACATTCAGTTCTAAATTTTCTTGATTTTAAAACGATATGTATCTTAGCCTATGTATATATCCTGTAATAGTAATAACTCATTGTAAATACTGACATTTTAGGTAATTGTTTTTCTAATAAATTGTAAAGTAAATTTTAATATTGATAAAAGCGTTTATTTCAAATACGGAGTATTATATTTTATTTTACCTATTTTTAACTACAGTATATTAAAGAAATACAGATACTTAACTTTGCTAATATTATTATATAAACTCGAAAAAAGCAAAATTTTACTGTACATTAATGTGTGAAGTTTAAGCGAAACGTAAAATATGTTTGTAATGTAAATATAATATGAGATTTTCTTGTATAAGTAATTTTTTTAGAATATTTACTGTAACACTACATTATACTGCTAGATAGATAGATAGACTACTAGCACTAAGTTGGTCAGGTGATTTACCGATGTTTCGACCGCGCCCAGGTTTGTTTTTCTCGTTGGCCTGGTCAATACAGCAGTGACGTCACTAAAGGACAAGGACGATGGAAACTGGTTGACCCAGTAAACTTCAGACATCTTGTAAACAATTGTATGCATAGAAATAAATTCAATAATGATAATTAGATAGCGTCGAAAGTTATAAAATTTTATTGAACGTGAAATTTTCTTCATAAGTGATTTAATTACGTACCTCCTACGTGAAACATTATTCTAATACGTGTTTTATCCTTTATCCTTTATCCTAAATCCTTTATGCCACTTATTGTCGCGTATTTATTAGCCCCAACCTGAAAAGTATGACGAAATGTAGTAAATTTGTTAACAGACAGAAGTAAAGTACTCTACGTATGAATTCTAACCTACAAAGAACTGGGGCTTTTCACCCACACAGTGCAATTTTAACGTGCATATAGCAGTACATATACAGTACCTTGCATATGTATGCGCATATATTGCTATTTTAAACGCATGTAAATCAGTGTCTTAGTGATAAACATGTATTTTACATAAAACAACACTAATTAACTATGCATTAGTCAATGCTAGTTAATTACTATTCTTCGTTATCTCTATAATAATAGATAAATTCATTATACAGAATAAGCGGTTGAATGAATGAAATAGCATTGAGCCAAATTAAAGAGGGGGATTAAAGAAAAACGTTCTTATGAATGGAGATGATTCAATTGAAAATTTGAGTAAAAGTGAATCGAATTTATCGTAATCGAATTGAGAATTAAAAGGAATAATATTAGTTTATTTAGATTTTAAAATGACAAACTACAGCTAAATGTACTGTATACTGAATTCAGTTAAACCGTAGAATTTTTGGGTAAGAAAAATTTTTAATCTTTATCGTTAAGATAATTTGAACAGTAATATAATTGTTAAGCATCAACTTTAAATATTAAATTTAATCAAAGGTGTTATAGATTTATATGAGATTCTTCTATTAAATATTCAATGATTTAACAATTCATTTTATTTAAATTATTTTAAATATATTTAATTTAAAATTGTGAAAATTTAATAAACTCTACAACTTAAAAGAGTTAATGATTATTTACAAATATAATTAAAGATATCCTTAAATTATGTGTCAACATTTCCGTTAAGGATATTCAGTCAATTTTCGTCGATTTGATTGAATAATGTAAATTTTAAGTTAAATATCTTTGGTTATTTAATTATTTCTTTAGTTTTTTACTAAAGAAATCATTAAAAAACGTTAAATTGATGTAAAAATTTGCAATATCCCCAGATAACTCAATAAACTACTTGCCGATATTTAAATTCTAAACTATAAAGTGAAACAAGATTTGGATAAATATTGATGCTGGAACTCGCCCAAAAATGCTAATTCAGGCTCATTAAGATCGACAATAGATTAAAGTGATAAAAATCCGTAAAATATTATCGTTCTAAACTCTATTGTGTTCTCTCTTTGATATTATTAATTAAGACCTTTTTCTAGAATACAAACACGTGTAATATTGGTATAAATATTTATATTCATAACAACCGTCAAATATCATTTGAAAAAATATACAGTATATTTTTTTAAATATAAAGATAAATTTGATATTCCAAAATTAGTTGCTTTTTAAAATTAAAAATAATTACATTTAATAAATTAAAAAATTTTATTGAATAAAATTAAATAACGAAGAAAAACTTTCGAAATTTTCTGTGTATTCATTACAGACAATTAACCTAATAAAACTCCTTAAAGTTTTCTTTATTTTTAGAAAAGTAAAAACTAAAATAATTAAATTGTTTAATTGTTTCCGGAGAATAATATTAAAACATTTTTAGAAATACAAAACAAAAAAGGCCACATTCATTGCATTAAAAAAGTTATTTTCTTTATCCTAATCTACTTAACCTGGGGTGCAAGCACCCCAGGTTAAGAAGATTAGGATATAGAAGATAAGTAAGTAACTCAAAAAAAAATACAAGATTACAATAAAATACAATACATTATTTTATTAAGAACCGATTCTTTCATAATATACTTAATAAAAATATATAAATATCAAATTTAAATGTACTATTACGTGCATTTTCTATTGTAAATACCTAACCTAGATCTGATAAGTGATATTTTGTTCTTAATCGCTTAATCTGTAGATTAGGATACAAGGGAGAAAATGGGAGGAATTTTTTTGGGTGAAGTACAAAAACACATTTTAAAAATTTAAGATACGTTTTACAACTCTACAACCGTTATATAAAAGATTTATATTCGTGTGGTATTGAGGAGTATTGGCATATAAAGAATGTGTTGGTGACATTTTTAGGAGACTGAATTTACTTTGTTAAAAGTGTATACGGAAAATATAGCTTTTATGAATGTAATAGTTTGGTTCTTACTTATTGTAAGAGGAACAGAAAAAACCCTGGACCTCTTTATCTCATTCCATCTTCCACTTCCAAACAATCATTAAATTTAGCACGGACTAACCATATTCAAAAACGGTAAGAATAGTTTTTACTTCTCTGCTGGATGCGTAAGCAAATAATTAAAGAATTGCACTCATATTTTGATGAAAGATTTGGACCAAATTGCTCGACAAAATTGCTAAAAGCCCGCTAATCTGCATAATGAATAGGATTAAAGACTCACATGTATGGTATTGAAACAAAACTAGAACTATCAAAGAGCCAATGTAAGAGTAATCCGTATTTAAATCTAATAAGTGAAATTGATGATTTGATGCAAATCATATAATAATTTAGAGGTTGCTTAAGAGATTATTATAGTGACTTAAATAAATTTTTCGGCAATACTTAAAGAAAATGACAAGTCAATTCCAATAGTCGGAATTATAAAATTAAGTAAGTTAAACGCAATTTTTAGAATTGGCATTTTGAAAGGATTAGAAAACTAATCTTTAGGAATATTAAAAATATAAAGAATACCGGATAATTTGATAAAGTAAACATTTCTGATGATTATATGATGATTGAGATTGAAGCCAAAAAATTATCATCTTATTTAGGAAAATAAAAACTAGATAAACTAAAAAGAAAGTTTAAGCAATAGCAGATGTACGGTACTAATACATCAATTACGAGAAGATTACCTTCGATTTGAAGGAAGAAAAGTTGGTAAAGTTGAATTTTTTTCATCTTAAAATACGATCTCAAGAAGAATTCTATTAGAAAACAAAGTGTATAGTACAGTTACACATCGAAAGTTAAGTTCGATCAAGCATTTGAACCCGATAAACATTATGCAAAAGTAATGTTTCTGAATCTATATTCTCAATGAAAGTGAATAATAAATTACGAATTAAAACAGACAACAGTATTCTTTTCTTAGCTGACAAAAAATTGTTTCAGAAGCTTAAAAGACAGTTTCAAAGAAAACAGAAATGATTAATCTGAAATATTCTATTATGAATAATTCACTATTATACAGAGGGGAAAATAAACGTAACTTACAGCTATTTTTGCATAATAATATGTTTGTTTTTATACTCCAATTGTCTTAAGAAACGATTGTATCAAAACTATTGGTAAAGCACCACAACATCATTACAAAAGTGAAACTTGAAATCATTTATTTGTATTTTCAAAGCTTGACACAATCTAAAGTAGCATTCAGTTAACAAAATGGTTTCTGTTAAATGAACACGAATCAGCAGACACTTCATGGAAACGGCAGTGTTGCAGGAAAACGCCTTTTTAGACGACTAACACGTCTAAGCAAAAAGGAAATAAGACATCTTTAAAGAACAGTTAGAAAAATCGACACGCAAAAACATGCATCAATTCTGCAGTTAACAAACGAAGTCGCTACGACAATGAAAAAAGATGTCTCGGTTGCTAGTTTTGGGAGAGATCAACAATACGATATACAAATTGCATTGTGCTACAAAGAAGCAAATTTTAACAAAAAGAAAAGAAAGAAAGAAAGATTTGAATGGGCTAAGGTACAGCAAAACTGATCATTCACGACATGGAATAAAGTCTTCTTCAGCGATGAGTTGACGTTTTTCCTGAATCTGTGCACCAAACAGACCATATAATTCAGTTTATTTGTTTACGGTGACACGTGGCCGATCTACCGATGAGGGATGCCTCCCGGAAGGACTTGAAAACTGGCCCCTATTTAGGTGTTACTAACGTGAAGAAAACCCAGAAAGTTTTATTTTTAAAACGCTACATTTACAAAATCAGAAACTATTAAATTACGTAAAAGATTATTAATTAAAGTACATACAACGTATATAGACAATATTTTTGTCATTCTGTTTTTATTTATTTACAAAATCAGCCATTTTCTTCTTTGGAAGCGCGAGCAGTGGAAGCGGCGATCAAACTTGCTTGGTAGCTGCTTCCTGCACGCGTATGTAAAAGCGTCATCTGGTCAGTGGCGTAGCGAGGGGGTGCAAGGGGGTGTACAGTACATGCACCGGGCGCCACTCGCAGAGGGGCGTCAAAATGGTCTCCAAGACAAACTATATATGTTTCTGGAGAGGGGAGGTGCGCCAATAAAGTGTCGTGTTCCGGGCACCAGTTATGTTCGCTACGCCACTGCATCTGGTGGTCGCTACACGCTAAATGCGTTTACTCCGGACACGCACATTTGCTTGAACCAGTTTGTCCGATATAATGGCGAGGTTGAGGCCGAAGTTTTCAACTCGAAAACGTGTATGTAGGACGTTCAGCGCCGCTTTCCTGTAAGCCTAGAAGTTTGGCAATGGCGTTTGGAAAGTCAGTGGAATCATGCTCGACATTCCTAAGGCCATTGCCAAACTTCTAGGCTTACAGAAAAGCGGCGCCGAACGTCCGACGTACACGTTTTCGCGTTGAAAACTTCGGCCTCAATCTCGCTAATCTGCTTATGAAACCGTACTAAGAAGTTTGTCTGCTCCGCTTGGAAGCACGTTTACGCTCGCGGTCGCTGGACGCCGCCAAGTAGGACGTAGCCTTATACAAACCGAAAGTCATTTTATTTTAATTTAAAATTTCCCCCTAAAACGGTGTTAGATAACCAGCACGACTCCATTGTTAAAAGAAACGTATAATGTACAGTACAGGGCCAAGCCACTACTAATTTAAACCTTTTAAAGGCGTTCTATTAAACAAAGTTCAGTAGTAAAAAAATATTAAATAATGAGTGAGCTCACACGGATCTTCTTCGGATTTATTTAACACAGTTTAATAACACAGGTCTGCAAGTCAAAAACCGCATTGCATTTTTATACATTTCCTTATAGATTTCAACTTGGTAAAAGCGAAAAAATACCAAAAAAATTCCATCTCGTTATTTTGTTTTTTGTTACATTCAAGTTTTTGTTTCTATTTATCGTAAAATTCCTAGTTAACTTAAAATTTAGTATTCTATTTTTCATTTAAAAAATGGACTTAAAACGAAGACTTCTCCCATTAATTCTATCAATTATAGCTGGACTTGGCAATAAATAAAAAAGCTATTAAATGGTTGTAGGGGAGGTGGGTCAAGTAGTTTTAGCGTTAGGAGGAAGGTCGCATAATCGTGTAGAAACGGGTTAAAAGTTAATAGTGAGTAATATTACTGGCGAGGTTGAACATGTTTTTCCACATGTTATCTGGGATACTAGGAATAAATATAAATAACCGGCTGTTGGATTAGATCTTGTTTCAATAAGCTAAATAAGTTCAGTATCTCGTTGGCCATCTAATGCCACACTCAGTTTATATCCAGCATTTGAACGCTACTGTGCTTGTATTTTTATTTCTGGAATATGGCTCGCAGAGGTTGTGTAATTTCTCTCGACAGCTTTAGTAGATTAGTATTAGAATATAGTATTAGAATGTTTGTGGTAAATACACAGTGAAAAGTCAACAAAGAAACAAGTGAGTTTGTGAAGAAAGTTTATTTTGCGTATTCCAAATTGAAACTTCGAGATCAAGACAAAGCATGGGCTCCGCATAAGGTGTGCAGAAGATGCGAGGAAGATCTTCGTTTGTGGTTTAAGCGTAAGAAAAACTCATTTGTCTCTTTGTCATTCCTATGATATAGCATGAACAGAAAAATCACACAACTGACAGTGCTACTTCTGTTCGAGATGTTAAAGGATTTAATACAAAAAATAAAAAAAAAATATTTTACCCTAACCTTGACTCAGCTATTCGTCCAGTGTCCCATGGTTCTGACATACCAGTTCCACAGCCATCTTCTAATTTAAATGACATCCTGAGTAAGTCAAAGGACTCAGACGCATTAGCTTCCCAGGACGAATGTAACTCAGATTTTTCTGTTGATGAAGGACCTCAACTTTTTTCTCAGAATGAGCTCAACGACCTAGTAAGAGACTTAGATCTTTCAAAAGATGCAGCCGAATTGCTAGGATCAAGGCTAAAAAACAAAAACCTGCTATCATCTGGGACTCATTTTCATGGTACAGGCATCGAGAGAGAGAATTTACTCAGTTTTTCTCCAAAGATCTGGTTTATTGTAATAATGTTCATGGGCTCATGAAGTGAGTTGAAATAGAATATGATTTATCAGTATGGCGCATATTTATTGATTCGTTTAAAACTAGCCTCAAAGCAGTCTTGCTGCATAATGGAAATGTATTTGCATCTCTTCCTAAAGGACACTCGGTTCATATGGGAGAAAATATACTGACTTGGCTACGATTCTTGAGAAAATCAAATACCAAGAGCATCAATGGATGGTTTGTGGAGATTTCAAAATATTAATCATGTTGTTGGGTCAGCAGGGAGGTTATACAAAATATCCTTGCTTTCTTTGTTTATGGGATAGTAGAGCGAGACAGCTGCACTAGACAAAAACTGACTGGCCACCACGAGACAGTTTAACCCCCGGAGAGAAAAATGTCATCAATACGACATTGGTTTCCCAGAAAAAGAGTTATCATCACCTCTTCATATTAAATTGGTGCTCATAAAGTAATTTGTCAAATCACTGCCAAGAGATGGGGATTGTCTCAGATATCTGTGTTCCAAGTTCCTGAAACAGTCTGAAGCTAAGTTAAAAGAGACAGTTTTCACTGGCCCCGACATAAGAAAACTTTTATCTGATCCCCCTCTTTTGGAAACAATGGGAGAAAAGGAAAAAGAAGCATGGGACTCTTTCAAAAGTGTAGTCCATAAGTTTTTGGAGAATACTAAGGACCCTGATTACAAAGCCATTGTACAACGCATGCAGGCAGCGTATGAAACTCAAGGATGCAAGATGAGCTTAAAAGTTCATTTCTTACACTCCCATATTGACTATTTTCCCGAAAACTTGGGATCCTACAGTGAAGAACAGGTGAAAGATTTCACCAGAATGTCCATGACATCGAGAGACATTACCAAGGAAAATGGGATGTCAGTATGTAAGCTGACTACTGTTAGATGCTCAATCGAGAAACCAGAGAAGGAAACCGGAAACAAATTCGGAGAAGCATCAACGAGAAGAAGAAAAGGTTTCATAAGAAAAAAGAGTAGACCTAAAATTGTGTATAAATATCAGAAAAAAATTTTTTGATTAGTTGTAAGAAAATATAATATATTTAGTTCACTGTAATAAATAAGAATTTTTTCAAAAATTTGTTTTTATTTTGAAAAAAACCAATACGTGATTGGATGGTACATCCAATCACATATAGGTTTTCGTTACGGAAGTCATTTTTAGAATCTCCGATCTTTAAAACATATAATGCAGCAAAAATATCCCATGCAGCTGGAATAAAAAAATAAAAAAAAAAATTTTGCAGACCTGTGTAACAAATTTTAAAGTGTGTTAAACAAAAATGTGCTGGAAGTCAGTGGCGCACTCACAGGGGCCAAGAGGCCCTGGCACTCTCCAAAGAAAAAGGAAAACAAACAGTAGAAAATTTTCCAAAAATCTCTTGTTAATTAAAATTCACTTTTTATTTATATTGCGTCGTGTCTTCTATACTACTTATAAATTAGCTGTCACATAAAGTAAAAATTTTATTGAATTAGCATTAAAAATGTTTTTATCAGTTCAACTCGGTTTCTCCAAAAATTAAATCCTGAGTACGCCACTGCTGTAAGTACTCGAAATCGTCGATTAAAGTCTTCAAAGCGAGAGACAAATAATGGGGGCATTTCCGGTTTGCAGGAGTACGGATTTAGACATGTGGCAGAATATAGATAGCATGCCATTGATTCTAACTGTGTGTTACGCGCACCGTAACACACTTTCCTAACGCAAATTTCCCGTAATTTTCCGTAACAAAACCTTCTCAAAATCTGTAGCTTTTATCACCTTTATTAGTGAAATTATTAATTAAAAACGGGTATTTATAACGACATAAATATTTTCCAAAATAAACAAAAAATTTTAATTAAAAATCTATTAAAATTTAACAAGCCACAAATAATTGATTACTTTAAATAACTTATATCTTACGCTCACAATACATAACAGTATATCGATTCATTTTGCTACTTTCCAGTCGACCCAAAAATAAATCTATAATAAGAATTTAAATTAATTCTTTTACGAAAATAAAAAAATTAACTATGACTATTATATTACATAACTGTTATCCAATTTGAATCTTGTTACTTATAAATGTATTATGTAAATTCTCTTCAATTTTGATGCTATAAATATATAAATATGTTTATATAATAATGAACATGTAAATATTTTTGAAAAATCTCCAAAATATATATATTTTGAAGTAATTTATTCAGAATTGTTAAATATATTTGTGTTTACTAACTACCCACGTCTTAATTATATTAGTTTCTATCTCTTTCTTCTCGTGCCTAATATGTTTTTTCTCCAAATATTTATTCACTTCAAAATAAATTTTTAATTTTTCTTAGAAATAAATTATTTAGATGTTTTCAAAATAAAAAATATAATTCAATTTAATAAGTAAGCTTACTATTAACATTATTTATTAGAAAATGATCAAGACGCTTTTTTTATAATGTCAAATAAAGAGAAATTTATGTTTAATATTTACATCATTATTACATCATTATGTTTGATGTTTTCCTTTTATAAATTTAAAATATTTGCTACAGTTAATCCATTTAAATTGATTAAAACACCCAACATTATTGAATTGATAATTTACAACGTTTAGAAATTGAAAATTCAATTTTGAGTAGAATTTCATTAGATTTAATTAGTATCAGTCGGGTTTAATTACTATAAATACTATCCAAGATAGAAAATTTCCTGTGTTGAAACAATAAGTTGTTTAATACAGACACTTAATAATATTCAAATAATTTCTTTGCAAATTATCTAGTAAATAAATTATTTTGCATGCATGTATAAATCGGTGTTCCTAAACCGAGGGCCAACCTTGGGGCAACAGTCAAAAAACCAACTTTTTGGGAGCCAGAACAAACACGGGAGCCATAAGAATAAAATATTAAAATTATGTCAGTAATTTATTATCAGACAATATATACTGCATATACATTTTATTCTTTATAAACGAAGTCATGTAGGATTTCGCGTGTGTAGGCATTATACTTTTAAGGACGTTTATCTAATAATATTAAATAGGTGCTACTTAAAGTAATAGTAATAGGTACTAAAATATAGGCTTATCAATAAGCCTATATTTTAGTAGTATTTAATAGTTTTTAATGTTTATTTTTTAATTTTTCCTCTAGCTACTATTAGAGGGTAGACAGTAAGCTCAAAAACGTCCACAGGTCGAAAGAGGTTGAGAAACACTGCTGTAAATTACTCACAAATAAAATTTATTTATCACTTAAAGTGCACATAATAAAAACAAACATTCAATAGTAGAATGGTATCTCTATCACTGAGAATATCATTCAACTCGGATAATACCTCTTTCCATTGAGTTACATTCTATTTCGATAATAAATCTTAGATGAAATAGGTGTCGTTCGTAGAACAGTACTAATTCCAATGGTATTATTACTCGAATAATAATTGTTTTCACTGAGATATATTCCATTCCAATAATAAGTATTATGGAAGAGGTAGTTAATATTCCAATAATATTACTACTTCAATGAATTCCAGTTATACTAATCTTATAAATAGCACTTGTTTCTATTGAGAAATATTATATTTCAATACTAAATCTTTTACTAAGTTTAACCCCACTGTTGACAGAGTGGTTAAAACCAGTGAACATTGAGTCCATGTGGCCAGCCCTTTGGTGAGGTTGCGAGATCGTTCCTCTTCAACGGGCTGACCACGTAGAATTTTCCGGGTTTTCTTTCTGCGTATCACCTGAATAGTGGTCACTTTTCATAGAAAGTTCTCATTCGGGAGGCATCTTCTTGGCTGATGGCATAAATATTACGTTGCCTTATTCCATTAATCCAATCCATTAAGTTGGAGTTTCCACTGACTTTCACTTTTTATACTTCAAACACGACATTCATAGAATGGTACGTTTAGAATTCACTGGATAAATATATGTTTTACAAATGATACTTCTTCCTATTGAGATTTATAACTAGAATGGAAAATAATTCTTTACATAGATATAAAAGCAGTATTGTTCGAATAATGCTTGCTTATTTTCACTGAGAGAACATCAACAAGCATCAAAATAATTTTACATGTTATTAACAACAAATTTCTGCTCTCAAAATTTATAGTTTTTTCTATTTTTGACCATAAAACATCAATTTTTATGGGGGTAAAAATGGTTTCAAAGAGCCATATTTTTGCTGTTTCCATATTATCAAGACTTGATTATGTAAACTATTTAATTTAAATAGAATTATTATTAAATATTTATAAATTAAATTTAAATATTTATGAAACAATGCACGTAGAATACATTTATCTTATATAAATAAATACATATAAACAATTTCATTTCATTCTATCAGAATAATTCACGAAGAAAATAAACAGCCCGGATAACCAATTTTATAATTATTTTAGATAATAAAATTGGAGTTAGAGTAAACATTTTAGTATCTCGACTCCAATTTTCTGGACAAATCTAAGATTTTAATAAAGGAAAAAAAAGAAACAATCCTTTTAAATTGTTGTTACAGTAGAATTTAATTTGTAGAATTTGTATTGATGAGAGATGAATACACATTCCTATTGTTGATTATAATACATATCCTAAGAGAGATTGATAAACTCCTTGTCTTCAACATAATCAATTCGCTTATAATATCATTCTTAATAAAGAACAGAGCTTAGATTGAGAAAATAAATTTGATTAATTTGTAGTGTTATTGTTGAAACTTTTCCACATACTTTTCCAATACGAATTCTGTATATTAAATGTCAATCATACAACGTTTACACAAAATTTAATTAAAAATTCAGAAATTATATTCATTTTTGGGAAAATTCTTACAAATTTACAATTTAAATAGCCAAGAAAATCTTTTATTTTTAGTAAAACGTTTTTAAGTGAATTAAAAGTTCTTTATTTCAATAAATTTTTTAAAAGTTTACAAGAAAAAAAAACCATTAAAAGCTACAAAAAAGTTACTTATTTACAATTAAATTTGTAAAATTTCTAAAACAGTTTACTTAAATTTTTTTATTTATTTATATATAATAAATTTTCGAGAATTTTGATATAAAATCCTTAAAATTTTAGATTTTTTTAAAATTAAAAAAGTACATTAAAAATTAAACATTATACAAATATCGGTTTATATATAATATACAATCGATATAACGTAAATAACTTTTTAAAAAATCGATTATTTAATTAATATTGATATTTTTGTCAATATCTTAATTAAAATTATGATATTAAATAGGACAAATACAAAAAACTAATAGAAAAATCAATTATTTAGCCATTTACTTATTTTATTTCAGCTTCAGTAAGGTGAGAAATCACGAAAAAATAAAGTATAATTAAATATAAACGCTATAAAAATATGTGTTTTTTACCATATTTGGGGATCACGGATTACTAGTTGAAAAAAATCTTCAAAACTCTGTTTTCTTTCATTAAAATTCTTTTTTTAAAAATAATTTCTAAATAGAATATGTTTTATAAAATAAAAATTTATCATTTTATTATTTTTAATTGTAAAATATAGAAAAAATAAATTAAATTAAATCATTTTTCATCCTCACTAAACAGAACAAATTCGGATATCTTTTATAGTATCATAAAAAATTGTCTTTTTTTCATATAAATCTTACGTTTATTGTCATAAAGTCATATATAAATCCTGAACATTGATCATGATTTCTTCTAAAAAAAAATTTCAAAATATCCGAAAAATGTCTGTAACGCAGTATGGTCCAACAGTCAGTTTATTTTCTGTGTGTTCTAAGTATGTCTATTAATATGAATTCGTTAAAAATTCGTCATTTCTTTATTAAATAATAAAAATGTCATTTAATTTTTTTTATAAAGTTTGCAAGTAATAAATTATTTAATAACAGCAATTTGTACTTTACAAAGGTTAATTGCCTTTTGGACCACCCTGATCTAAATTATAAACGAAAAAGTTTAGAGAGAATATATAAGAGCACTTAACATTTTAAAGGTTATTTTCGATATAAAAATATCTTAAACTATTCTATCGACTTTAACACACTTTCAAAAACAAAAGTATATTAAAGTTATTTGTAAATGTATACATTTTTTGAAGTTATAAAATAAAATGACTCAAATTTTCCCATTATCACAATAGGGAATTACAACAAAACTTATATATTATCTTCGTTTAACGAGATAAGAATGAGTTAGATCATTTTACCGTGAAAAATTCATATCCTGTGTAATTCTCCAACTATAAAAGTCGATATTTTCAATTATAAGATATGTAACGCATACATTTATCTTAGAAGCATGCAATAAATATCAAAGTTACATATAAATTACGATATTTTAAATGGATAATCTGATAATATGCAAAGTTTTATTACGTCATATTATCAAAATATAGTTCAAAAATCTCTTTCAACACTTAACATTTTTTCCAAATTTCACCCTTCGTCTGAAGACATTTTATCAATATTTTTAAAATATTACGAATATTTATGTCAATAAATAAGAAAATTTTGAATTTAGTTCAACCATTTTTATTTTTATAGTTGAATAAAACATGTCTCTTGATCAGGATTCCCCAACGGAGTCAGTATTGACCCATTAGGGGTCGAGGAAAGTTTGAGGAAATCGATAGAACTTTACAAATATAAAACATTTATTTAAAAGTTAACAATTTTTTACTCGTAAATAAGTATATAATATAATATAATATAATATAATATATAATGTATTATATAATATTGATAGGGGTAGATGGAAAAATTTTTATTAAAAGGGGGTCGATACTTGAAAAAGTTTGAGAACCCCTGCTCTTGATGATAGACAAGTACTTAAAGGCATATCGACTAAGATACATCAAATACAGATCTGTTATCGATCCTGTAATGTGATTTTTGCTATTGAAGAATGATGTTAAATGGAAAAACGTTTCCTGTAATACATATTTTCGTGTATTTATGGTTAATGTTGGAGACATTAATGTATCATTTTCGCATTTGTGAACTATTTATTCACATTTCTAACTCTCTAAAAAACCACTTTATGATTGCAGCTAAAACATTTTTAACTCTAAAAATTAATTCATTTGTAATTTTAACTCTCTTAGGCTTTTGAGATAACCGATGAAGCCCTGGCACACTTATTATTATTTCTTTTTGAAGTTCCTCAGTGTATTTACAACACTCAATAAAGTTAAACATCGTTTTTTGCGTTTTAAACAGTTAAATTTCACAGAAATAAAGTATTTTTTCTAATACTCAAGAAATTCAATCAAATGAATGATTTGTAGCAAATGTTTTTGAGTTCTTTGTAAATTCAAGACCTCAGACAAGTAGCCTTGTTGATCCTATTACAGGGGCCTCAACAAGGAACATCTTATATAGAGCAGAAGAATCAGCAGAATCAAATGGTCTTTCTGGCTCTTCTGCTCTTTCTAACTCTCCGTTTGGCCCTCTTATTCTGTGTAATTCTTCAGCATTTGTGACTCTTCGAATATAAACGAATCTCTTCATATTTGTAAATCTTTCAAAAATTTATAAGAAATTCTTACAAATTAGAAATTTTTTGGAAAATATTTTATAAATTGCAACAAATAATTGTTAAATATAAAAAAGTAATGGTCCATTACAGCTATTTATAAAATTTTAAAACCTATTAGATTCATAAAATATTTTTTAAATGTGAAATTTACATGTAATAATTTATAAGCTTACTTTAAATAAAATCACGACTCAATTTTTAAAGATTATAATTTAATATTTATTTATTTATTTTTAAGCTTGAGAACAAAGTAAAGTTTTTTTTTAATATTTAAATTTTATGACTTTTTAAAAATTTTTAATAAATAAATTTCATGATAATAAGAATGTTCACACTTTCAAAGTCAATATAATTAACTTATGCAGAAAAATTAAAAAGAAAAAAAAAATATATTTTATCTCACAATAATGAAGCTTTAATCCATGTAATAAATTTTCTTTTTGAAACATTTCTGCAACAGAAGATAAAAATATCTTAAATGTTAAATCGATAATGATATAAAAAATCGTTAAATAGAATTAGATAAAGTTAAATCCTTACGACAATTGTTGATAGAGATTATTTCTCAATTAATTGTAAATAATTTAATTAAAAGGAACAAATATTTATTGTGACATAGTCACAATACCGAACTGCAATTTTTAATCATATTTTTAAAATTTTTAAATTTAAGATATATATTCTCCATCTCAAATTAGTAGTGTTAGCAACAGAGTAATGCCGTCATCTATCTAACTTCTTACAAAGGAAAATTTTGAATTGAAATAACGTGACTTCTTGTTTTCACCAGACGTTCATATATAATTAATCGGGGTATCATGTCCCCTGAGGTTTCCACATCTGGTCTTGCCTTTTATATATTTAACCCCGTTCTTGAGATTAAGGAATGACAGACGGACGATAGTGAGGATTTATAGTCTACAATTTTTTTCAAATTGCAGCCTAATTATTTAAAATAAAAGTTTGAATAATTTTAACTTAAATTTTATAGCAAATAATTCTCTAAAAAGAAAAATGTATGCAAGTCGATATTATAGATGGCGTACTCTAAAATATTATACAATTATACGATGTAATACAATAATAGAATACAATGATGTAGATATATGTAATACAGAACTACATTAATAAACAATACTATAAAAATACTACACAATAGGCCTACTATATACTCTCGTAATATATATTTCTGTATCTATTAATACATCTGAACAGCAGTATTATAGATTTATCAATAAATTCAATACTATTGTGTTACATGTGGATTATAGCAATATGTAAGGAGAGCAGAATATGATCACTTCCTGAAATTTTTAAACTTGATGTAATGTTTGTTTTATTTGATGCCAGTGTTTGTTTTGCAGTTAGTAACATCTTTCTAATTGCACTTAAATAAATGGAATCAATTCAAACGGCATTTCTTTGAAAAGTCAGTTTGAGAAGTTAAATATACGTTCTCATTATTATAGTTTAGTTGTTGATTATTATTAATTATCATGAGTTAAATCCATGCAAACGAGTTAACCCTAATTAATACAGGACGCTAAGGAGAGTGTTTTTCATGGCATTTCATCTGAAAGCTTGTGTTTAAGCACATTTGGAATAGAATGATTCTTGTAATTGCGGCAAAATGGTCGAAGTTAATGATCGAAGTTAATTGGATCATATTACCCAATCACACGATCCAATTATTTTAAATGTTTATTCCTAATTTTTCTAATGTGTGCAACTATGCTCGTAATAATTAGCCCATGTACCGGCGAGATACTACTATAAACAACGCACTGTTTGGTTTTGAAAAGAACTGATTACTTCTATTCAACACAGATACAGTCCTTCCAACAATAATAGAACATATAGTGATTGCCTAGAAACTCTTTATTATTTTCATGTAACTTTGACGAAATTTTCTAGTATGTTTGATAGCAAAATATCAACAATTATTGCATAAGTTTAGAGAAAAATTATTAATAAGCAAAAGAGTTAGATATTATTATCAAAAATAGTGTCCAACATTAATAGAACCTTTATCGATTAGAACTAATTACAAAGAAAGTAATAATTAGAATCCATGAAATTTGCGAAACATATGATCAACAAGTGAAAAGAAAGGTTTACTTAGTAAATTGCATAATAAGGACTTAACTATAAAGAAGATCAAAATTGATGTATTTCACCAGGAAGGGAATAACGTAACTTGGATTGATAAAAATTTGGGAAGACCTCATGCAACAGTCTTAAAGCAAGAATTCAACAACACCTAGAGAACGATGTGCAATTGTTTGACGTGCACTGCAAGGAAACACATCCATTCAAAAAACTCAAAAACGCAGTTTTTGATTTTTATGAATGGATGTGTTTCCAAAATTACTGCAGTTCAGCTTCAATTCAGCTGAACTGCAGTAAATCAACAATACACAATGCTTTGAGATCAACAATGTTTCTTTCATCGAAATGTAAACAGGCGACAAGCTTAAGGAAAAACACAAACAACTTCGATTACAGTTTGCCAGAAACAACTTTGAAATAGAGGAAGGACGGCGAAAATTAATTTTCTCGGATGAGACAAAGTGGAATCTCGACGGACCTGATGTTTTAAATATTATTGAGCAGACAAAAGACCACATCAAAAGCAGTACTCAAAGAGAGTAGCTGGTGATGGTACACTCATAACTTGGGCAGGGATTGGATGAAATGGAAAGACAAATCTAATATTTATTAAGGTCAAAACAACTCTCAAACTTATCAGGAGTGTATCTGAAGGCAGCTCCAAACTTATGGACAGAAAATTGCTTTGAATACCTGCAGGATAATGCAAACTTCCATGTATCAAAATTAACGTTATCCTATTTTGCAGAGCAAGAGCCTCCGACTTTTGGACTGGCCAACCCTCAGTGCAGATTCAAAGCCAACTGAAAGTCTTTGGGGTAAGTTATTTTTGCAAACAGTTTTATCAAAAAATTAGCGAACCTCACAATATGAATAATATACGTTAAATTAAATGCTAATAAGAATTTCCATTTGTAATTCAGTAATTCAGTATTTCATATATAAAAGTAAAAAATAAAGTATATATTTAAAAATTATTTTAAAAAACGCTTTTTATTGAGTATTATGCATTAAATACACCAAAAAGTAGAAAATAATTTTCTTCAGCTTTCACAACATTCTTGGTATTATGCAACCAAAATAAAGGCGTGAGGCCCTCATGTTTAGAAATATTCTTAGTTACATCATTTCTATCAATTTTTATGGGCTTCCCGCGAGGAGCCCGCACTTTTAGTTTTGATCTCATAATTTCAAGAATATTGCGAAAGCTGAAAAAATTTATTTTTTATTATTATTTTTTTGTGTATTTATGTGAATAAAAAGCATTTCTTTAAAATTATTTTATATTTTTATTTTAGTTTATTTTGTTAGGAAACTAAAAAATGGCTCTTTTGACACAGCTGTTATTAAAAGAGCCATTTGTTAAATTATTCAATGCCATTTGCCAATGTTATTCAATCAAAGCCAATGTTTAAATTATTGTCATTATAAGAGGAATCATACTTGTTGAGAATTATAATTTTCAGATTACGCATCAAAATAACTTTTTAATTTAAATAAAATTGTAGTTTTTTTTATCTAAATGGGGCCATATTCCTCCTATCCCCCTACGTTATTACAATTTGACAAACATGGTACTCTAGACTATAGTCAGCTTAAACGTATTTTTCAGGCCTAGACCGAGGCCCCGCACTTTCAAATTTATAAAATTTGACAAAAATTTGTTTGCAAATATGTTGGACCCCCTAGTAACTTTTTCCGCAGAAACCTCCAACCGGCCCTGGACTTTGTATTTTGTATACAAGAATTTTAATGCTGTAGGATTGTTCAAAAGTCAGTTAAATGTTTTAAAGATGAAATTGTAATTAATTAACTTAAAAATACAATGATTTCAATTGCAATTGAAATTATTGTATTTTTAAGTTAATTAACTAACCCTTTATCAATTTTGTAAAAGAAAAATATATTTATGATTCAAAATTATAGATGTACACGAAACCCACTAAGAAAACACAGTCTTCGAGAGAAACAGCGCTGGAGATCTTTACCCGAGTCCAGCTAACACTTAGGGGCCCGTAGTGGTTTCTACCCCTATAAATTAATGTTAATTTTGTGTTAAGAAAAAAAAATACAATTTTTAAGACCAATTTTTATTAATAAGAAACATTTAACGTATTTTATTTGTTCAAAACAAAATTGGCGAGAGGGGCCCGCTCTAAACCAATACAAGGCTTCCGTGCTTCATGCAAGACCTCAATTGTCCTGCATTTGGGCAATCCTGTAAGGATTTCGTTTATAATTATAGAAAACTATAGATTTTAAACTATAGATAAGCTATAAAATCTTTTATTTCAAAAACACTTTTAATAAAATCAGATTTATGAATTAAAAAATAGTATCTGATAAAACTAATTCTTTAATTATCTTTGTCATATTTTACCTTTACATAAAGGAAACAGGATAAAGTTATTAAATAATATTTAATTCAACAAGGTTGAATGGATGGTTACTAACCCTTCTGCATTTTTATACAGAATTTTTTATTTATTAAATATTATAAAAGGTATATTTATTTTAAAAGAATCAACAATGCCATAAATTAAAAAGAAAAAAAAATTGTATCCACTCTGTTAGATGAATACATGAATCAATACTGTGTAAATATCTTGCCTTACCTACCATTAACCTGTCAACAAAATAGATTATCATATATCAAATTTAAAATATACTAATAAATAAATTGCTTTTATATATTTATTACAAAGTAGTAGATGATATCCTTTTATATTAGTTATTTATTGGAATAAAATTTATATTGTAATGAATAATTTATTAATAAAGTTGTATATGCTATAAATTACAAATCTGAGTGTACTTTTAAGTCATTACTTTGTGATATAAATAGAGAAATAAAAATATTAATAGTATTTTAATTATAATTAAAATAAAGACCAAATCTGCCCAAACCTGCACATTGTGTAAATATGGGGAAAAATAAATATCAGAAAATATAACTTCAAATTAATTATTAAACTATATTTGTTACTAATTTCTGTTAGAAATTTTATATTTTTAAATTTTACTCTCCTGACTGAAGATCCTTTACATGAAAGAAGTCTTTAAAAAGCTAAAGATAAGCAAAATTAATTTAAAGTTATATTTACTACTATATTAAAATCTTTTACTGAATTTTTGATCCAATATTTTATATTTTAAAATGTTATTTCTACAATTGAAGATTATCTCCTTGAAACTATTTTACAAAAAATTCAAGATAAGCAAGATTTACAATAATTATTACTTATTATTATCTACTCATTACAAATATTAAAAAAATAATAATAATGAATTTAAACTTACATTTACTAATATACAAAGTTTTCTAATAAAAGTTTTAAAGTATTTTAAAATTTTAATAATTTTTTAAAATCCAATATATACAAGCCCTATATACAATCTATACTGTACAAAAATTTAGAAACTTATAAATAAATTAAATGTTAATCATCAGCAGAAAAATAACAGAAAATATAACAAAAAGTTAATTAAATCCATTAACTATATGTAAACATTAATGTTAATTAAACCGTTATTTTGGACGGGTCTTTAACAAGAGATAAACGTCAAATGGTATTTGTTTGGGCTATTGCATCAATGAGAGAATAAATGATCTCTTAAGTCCATTCAGGAATGTTGGTAATTTCTATAAAACAATAGAATTAATTTGGAAAAAAGAAAAAAAGTTTTTTTTTCTTTTTTAGAGGAAAACAAACAAGTGAAAATTTAAATTGTGTAACTTTTCTCACCTTTTATTCTATAATTTACAAAATATAAAATACATGATTTACTATTCCTTACCAAGATTGATTTTTCATTTGCTATCAGTATTATTTAAGTTAATATCAATTATTCAATGAGAAAACGTAATAAATTGTTTTTGCTATTTATTTAATTCAGTATCAATAACAATTCTGAATTGAACGAAATATATTTACAAAATTTAAACGAGCTAATTTATAAAAATTGAGCTTTTCAATCTTTACTCATTCAACATAGAGAGTGAATTGAATAAGTAGATCGCGATCTATAGATTGGGAATATAATAAGTTTATATATACTTAATATAAGTTTTAATTTTCAATAAAATATTTTCTCATATTTAGAAGTTAAAAATGATTATATGTAACAATAGATAAATAAATAAAGAATGTGAATTTATATATAAATTTGTTCACAATTACTAACGTAAGAATTTTTAATTATTATTTTTTATTAAATATTATTATGCTTTTAAATACTAATGGATTTAAAGGCATTTTGACAATTTTATTATTAAGTTGAATACTTTATAAATGCTTTGTTACTAGTATTTACTCAGTAATTTAAAATCCTATTCATTAATATTAAACATATGATACAATTACTAATATTATCTTTACGATATTATTACATAACATTAAACTTACCTTATTTTAAATAGGAATTTTTAACATTTTTTAAAATTTCATATCTAAAACATAGCATTATTTTTTAAATATTTAATAATTATTATTTAATTAATAAGATATAAATTAATTAATAAAAAATATAATTTTTAATTCAAAAATTAAGTATTTTCTTCTTCATAATTTAAAAGTTTAAATAATAAATTTCAAATGAATTTAAGTTATAACTACAGAGAATTTACTTTAAATTATATTATATAAAAGTTAATTATTTTATATATTTTCAAATAAAACTTTTAAGAAAAAAATTTAATTAAGGATTTATATATTTAATTATTTTTTAAGAAGTATTTATATTTTTATCCCTGTTATATTGATTATTCATTAATTTTAGAAGAAAGTGTATAGTTTCTTTTTTTAAAGAATCAGATAGCATTTAAATTATATAAAAATCATTTAATGAATTGTTAAAATTGAATAACATCCTGAATATTAATTACAATAGCGAATGAGGTAGAAAATAGTGGCGCTAGTACGCTTCTTTATATATAAAGGGGTGGAAAGCAACACAGTCGAGCTCAGTTGACAGTCGCCAGTCAAAGAGTTACTATCTATCCAACTCTATATGGATGCAGGAAATCTCACTTATTTTAATTTATCTTGCTTGGGAAATGTTGAAAATTGTTCCCATTCAACAATTTATGACGTATCTTACATACCACCTTTATGGCAACAATTCTGTTGGGGTATTATTTTTGGTTTAATGGTAATTGTTGCGACTATAGGTAATGCTATTGTTATATGGATTATTTTAGCTCATCGTAAGATGAGAACTGTTACTAATTATTTTCTTTTGAATTTATCTATAACTGATCTACTCATTGCTACTTTCAATGTCGTTTTTAACTTTATATATATGTTAAGAAGTCATTGGCCATTCGGAATGACTTATTGTGTTATTAGTAATTTTATTGCTAATTTATCTGTATCTACGTCAGTGTTCACTATGTCAGCTATGAGTGTAGACAGGTGAGTTTTTTCTTCATAATAAAAATATTAAATTTATAATATAATATCTAATATTTCTATAAAAATATTTACTTAAAGTAAAGGTAAGTAAAGAGTTGTCTATATTTAATAAGAAACAGAAATTTCTAAATTTAGAAAGTAATTTAATACTGTTTTCATTATATATAATTTAAATTTGTCTAATTTTATTTCCTAAAGAAAATTAAATTATTTAAAGAACGATTTATAAAAAAAAACTTAATAGAATTATTTTTTAAAACTTTCTTTTTGGAAGATAAGTGTTGCTCATTTCTTACCGTATTTTATGACAATGAACTACCGTAAGAAGTGAGCAACACTGGTTTTATGTTCTAAAAACCAATACTTAAATTACATGAATTACGTTCAGGTGTTACTTAACATTGCATTTTAAATAATGTTTTTAAAGCATATTTTCTTGGAATTTACTTAATACTTCTATTTAATATTATATAAGTTATTGGTAAAAAATAAATCGAAATTGATAGAAATTAAATATAGAAAATTTTTACTAGAAGATAAATATATAGTTTTTATATAAAATTTTTTAAAGTTAAAAATTGAAGAGGTTACCGAAGAGGTATTGTCTTTTCTATAAAAATTTTTTCAATTTTCTTTAAAGTTATATATAAAAAATATTATATTTATATTTGAAAATCGTTGACTAAAAAAATAACACGTTAAAAATAATTATATATTAATTAAAAATTAATTTTTACTCACATTTTTAAAGGTCATTTTTTCTATCAAAAATATATATTTTCTTAATGTAAATATTCCTTAATCAAATATTTTTAAAATAAATGTTTTTAACTCTTTAATATAAAAACACTTAAAATAAATAATAAAAATTATTTAAGTTTTTTTTAACATTAATTATTAAAAAATAATATTCTTTTAAAACGTTTATTTCATTTTTTAAAAATTATTCCATCAAATAAATATTCTAGAATTTAATTATTCAATAAATTTTCTTCACGCGTCACACGTATTACGTAAATCGTAGTGTTTTTTTATGTTTATTTAAGAAATATTACGATGTAAATGTTTATGTATATCATAAATAATCACTTATTATTGTAATTTTATTAAATTACACAACTAATTTCGATAATCTTTCAGAAATTACGTGATACTGTTTTATATTCCAACCGATAGATCGCGAACTACTAGAGTGCTTCTGATTGCACTTCTACCTAATGTAACGTTCTCTCTCTGTGTTAAAACGAGTACAGATAAACAAGTAATTCAGTTAATAAACTGTTTTCGAAGATGAAAACTTTGTTAAATCAATAATACATAAATATACAGGGTGATAACCGTTTTGATTTTGATCAAGTCAGATATTTGTGTATTAAACAGAATGAAATCACCTTGAACAATTTTTAAGAAGATCGTGAATAATGTAGTTGAATTAGACAAGAATTTATTTTGTATAAAGTGTTTTGGACCATCCTGTATTTTAAACAATGATCTCAATTTCAATAATTATTTAATTATTCGAAACTGAGAAACTTTATATTAATTAATATAAAGTATCTCAGTTTCGAGCTATTTGAATAACATTTCGTAATGTTTAATTGACTTTTAAGCCACCACTCTGTATATTATATCTATTTTACTAACACAATCTGCCATGGTAAGTTATATAATATACTGTATAAACATTTATTTAATATAATACTTATAATAATATAAGTTATTGATTTGAATATAAAACAGGTAAAATATGTTTAAAATAATATGAAAAGCCGAGATATGCATCCTTCTGTACAGTACGTTGTATCAGCATGTAAATATTGAATCGAGTGCTGTACTTCGATTGGTAGGAAAGAAAAAAAAAATTGAATTGATGACAAGCATTTTCAATATCCCATTCATTGATCTTTCCCTTCTTTTCTTTTATTTTATCAAATATATTTTTTTAATAACAAACATTAGATAATATAAATTTTTTCAATAAAAAATCTATATTTATTTCTTTAATCGTAAATATCAAAGCTACTTTTTAAAAATTATAAATGCATAATTGCATATCTCCATCGAAATTAGAATATATTGGCTCTATACTTTAAAATAATTTGAGTAAAGAAGGATTTATTTTAAATAATTTTAAAGATTTAGGTGTTAAAAATTTTTATATATTCATCTATATAAAATTTTTGTTATAAAAATATTCACAATATTAACATATAAATAAAAATAAAAATTTTATATAGAAATATAAAACGTTTAGATCTTTTGCTTTTATATATGAAGAACTTTTAAAAGAAAATAATAAAATTTTCTTCATATTAAAGAAAATACTCTTTCCAATTTTTGCATTATTCGACTGATTTTTTATAAAATAATCAAATATATTAATAAATAATAATAAAATTTAAATAAAATTGAATATATATATAGTAAATTCGCGACACAGGGAATGATTTAGCACATCGCTTTAAGCGTTTACTATCAAATATATCGAAGATCCACTGTCTATGTCTGTGTGTATATTGAATATATATAATATTATATTATGAAATAAATATATTTAATTTTAATTTAATATGTTTATTTACTGCATTTTAGTTTTAAAATGTCATTAACGTAGGTTTAATATTTATGTAAGTTGTATTAATAATAAAGTAAATAATTCTCTTTTTAACTTTAAAAATTACTAACGTCTTACTAATCGAAAATGTAAATCTATAAATAAAATAAATATTCTGAAATTTGCACTTTGATAGGATTTTTAACAAAAGTTTCTTAACAAAAAAAATTTAAATATAGACTTTTCAATGTTAAAGTAAAATAGATTTTTGGAAAAATACATATATTATCATTTTAAATTTCTAATATAAATTTGTACAGTTTCAATTCTTTAAATATATATACAATTCGTCCAAAAGTCAGTTAACCGAAATGTATATTAATATTATATATAGGTTAACTGAACCACTCTGTGTAATTGTATATTTTTATCAGTCATTACATTTATCAATTTATGATGAAAATGGAGATTATTCAGAAATATTCCAGTATTAAAAGTCTTTTTTAGAATTTACGCTTGTTGAACAAATAAAGCTAGATTAATGATGCTATTAAATGTCAAGCATATCCTGAGATTAAGTAATTCTGATTTTCAAATTGTCTCCATTATAGATTAAAATTGTCGTGGTTTCGCTACTTAATCTTTTAATAATTTTACAGATTACACTAGTACAAATTCGAAAAAATATCTATGTAGGATGTTTTACTAATATTATTAAATAAATAGGGTATATTTTATTTAATGTTTTATTACTAAATTAATTTCATTTAAAAATTATGTTTAAACTAAAAATACAAATATTGCAAAAAATTTCTTAAAAATTCATTTTTATATTTATATTTATATTCATTTATTTGAGTAATTATGAATTTAAGAAATTAAACATTGAATGAAATAATTAATTATACAATTATATTATTTATTTATTTTAACAATTATTCGTTGTATTTTAATTTTATATAAATAAATGTAAATCCAATATTCAGTTAACGTATAGGCGACATATTGGACTCGATATAATGACGTTTTGATTTAGAGAATAATTTTATTGTTATTTAATATCTAGCGTTCTCTTTGTCTTTGTATATGTATACAAAGATGCCTCGTACTTCGAATTTAATTCATCTCAGGAGTCCGTTCGAACTCTCAATCGTTCGAGGTCCGAAGCAATTTTTTCCATTAGAAGTGAATAGAAAGTTAATTAATCCATTCCCGGGCCCTAAACGACACCCATTTTGATAAACTTAAAAGAGCAATACGCTTAATTTACGGTAAAAAATAACATAATTAAATTCCCTAAATGATGAATTAAAACACGAAAACAATAAATAGAATATGTAAATACTGCGTAATTGCATTTACTGGTCGCACACCTTTGACTTTGGCATCTTAAACATGTCTGCCGGATCCAGCACACGTGTGCCACTTTCATGCTTGGAGATAAGTTCCTTTTTCATTTCAATCATCGATATTACAGCCTTCTTATTTGTTAGACTTCGTTGCTTGCACACATTTCTTGAATGACAAGATTAATGATTAAAGCTGATATTGGATTGAACGGAAAGTTTTTTCATGTTTTTAACAGCTATCGTTACTTAACAGAAATGTGTGATTTAATTATAACAGTTGTAAAATTTAATACATAAGTAATTTTAGATTGAATTCTTTGCTTATGTAATGCTTCGAGTGCATTTTTTACTGCTTGCGCAGTTCGAACTGTGAAGCGTTCGAAGTTAGAATCGTTCGAAGTACGACGTACCACTGTACGTATATATATATATATATATATATACAGATATACAGTGGTATCTTTTTAATCTTAGAATATAAAACTTTTCAAAGAATTTAATCGAGAAATAAGTAAACGTGATAAATGTCATGTTAAATTTTTTCAAATTAATGATGTTTCATATGCATCATTAAATGGTTAATTAGTTGAAAATGTGCTTATTATTAATAATATTTATTAAAATTCACAATTTAAGTAAATTTAACTTCTAAAAAATATGCATCAAAGAGGAATAGAGAAATAAAAATTTAAAAAGTTACATTGATTATGTTATATTTTATTATAATGATATTAAAATTCTTTCATTTTAATTAGTACTTTTAAACTAACCTTTGTGAAAAAATTACATTTTAATTAGTAACAAATTTTCACATTATTTTAAAAAGTAAATCCGAAAATAATTAGAAAATTGATTTTTTTTTTTTGTTTTTGTATCTAAGCTTCTTATATAAAAGTTATTTTCGTGTTGTTTCTATTTATATACGTTTAATAAATTAGATTTTTTGAAATTTATACTACACTAAACGATCTCTTTTTTGACAGATATTAATTTTCAATTTTGTTCAAGTAGCAGCATCTACAAACTCGACATTTTTTGTACAGCTTTTAGTATTTGCCACAGGGGTGCTTCTACACGAATAACCAGAATGTATCGTGCACCATGTAATTTTCTAGTTCATTTCATTTAATAACAGCATCGTTTAATTGGTGATAAAATTTCTAGTATTCATGCTTCTAATATATGTTCATTAAAGCATTTAATGATGGATTTTGTGATGAATCCATATTAAATTCACAATATAAATGCCAGCATTTATTGTTGACTGTTAACTTCAATAATAAAAAATTTCAATTATAAATCAGTTAAACTCAATGTATACACTTGAATTAGCTATAAATTGCTTAAATTTAGATGTATACACCTTAAATTTAGAAGGGTATGTCATGAATTTCAACATCGTGCCATTTCAAGAGAGTCAATCTAATCTAATCCCTAGTTATGGTAAAGGTTTTCCGATATTGCCAGTTGAAGGTTTATCGACTTATACACATGGTTAAAGTGAATCTTTGAAATAAAATAATAATATTTAATTTATAAAAACTTTAAAAATTGATTGTTTTAATTCTATAAATAAATAATATGCAGATAGACATGACTCGCTATGGGGTCGATCAGTATGGGTTTGGGATGAAAAAATGACATCACGCGTATTGTTAATGAAAAACTCTACAAGGCCTGCACTATCTCCCACAGTACTAAGTTAAAATTTTACCACGCGTACATCTTATCGATATAAATAAATTTAAAATACTGTATTTTAAAAAGTACAATATTAAGACATTTACTATAAATTTGCTAATTTCATTTTGAGAATTTAAGTAGAATTAATAAAAGTATGCATTTTATAGATGAAAATATGTATTATTTAAGAAATTAAGCAAAATTTTTACATAATTTTTACAAAAAATATAAAATTATTACAAAAATTTATTTTTATATAAATGATTTTTTATAATAAAGAAGTGGATTTTTGCACGGTATTGGATTGATGGGATAAGGCAACGTAACAAAAGACCAACTACACAATGGGGAGGACTTTCTATGAGAAATTGCCCTCTATTCAGATAGTACAGACAAGTGAAAAAACATGGACGTCGCTACGTAGCCTGCCTGTTTGTGGAGCAATCAGGATGGCTACCGACAAGCTACCGGTGTTCGGTGATTCTATCCACTCGATCACTTGGCGGGCATTTTTACACAGGGAAATTTATACTTTTATATGAATAGAAGAGTGTTAAATATCCATGCCATCTAAAATAAAGCGTAAATCTAAATAAAGAGCAAACGCCATCTAAAAAGGTACAGTTTTCTGCATGAAAAGTTTCTTCATTATCGTAAAACATTATTGTAAAAGATGACAAAATTGTTCCAATAACCACCACCTTATAAGTTGCTGAGGGAATTTTTAATTAAGAAAACGAACGTTTTCGGTCTATTCAATAGACCATCATCAGGTTAGAACATACGAAAATGGAATACATTATAAATGGAACATCACGTATAAAATTCAAAAATACCAAAAAATCGTTAACATCCGAACCAATCAGAATAAAAATTAAAACGTAAATGGTACATAAGTGTAAAAATAAAATAACATACTACATTGGCTAAACATTAATTAATAACCAATAACATTAATAAAATAATTGATACATTATAAAAGAAACAACAAGTGTAAAATAAGAACTTATTACTCGTACTCATGTACTAAAATTACCTATCCTAACCGGATGGTAACTGTTCCAACTAATTAAAATTAGAATTAAAGGGCAAAAAATACCCAAACGTAAATTAACAAATACATAACAATATTAAAGACTCGAGAATAGATGCATTAACGCCAGGGACGCTGAGGGATTACCGTCAGCTTGGAAATTTGCAATTAAGAGACTTACAAATGGCTCATGATTTGCGATGTGTTTCGTATTTGGAGATCCTTAATATTTTATTATCTGTTAAATGATTTTTAGCGTGTACTAATAACTTTAATATTGTTATGTGTTTGTTAATTTACGTTTGGGTATTTTTTGCCCTTTAATTCTAATTTTAATTAGTTGGAACAGTTACCATCCGGTTAGGATAGGTAATTTTAGTACATGAGTACGAGTAATAAGTTCTTATTTTACACTTGTTGTTTCTTTTATAATGTATCAATTATTTTATTAATGTTATTGGTTATTAATTAATGTTTAGCCAATGTAGTATGTTATTTTATTTTTACACTTATGTACCATTTACGTTTTAATTTTTATTCTGATTGGTTCGGATGTTAACGATTTTTTGGTATTTTTGAATTTTATACGTGATGTTCCATTTATAATGTATTCCATTTTCGTATGTTCTAACCTGATGATGGTCTATTGAATAGACCGAAAACGTTCGTTTTCTTAATTAAAAATTCCCTCAGCAACTTATAAGGTGGTGGTTATTGGAGTTTATGTTTTTTGCTGAGTACGTTTATGTTCGACAAAATTGTTACAATTTTTCTAAGAAATTTGCATTCTTTTACGTCAAATTATGTATTTTAAGGAAAATTTTTGCAGTTTTATATACAATACATATTTCTTTTTGTATAATTAATGCATTTTAAAAATTATCTCAGTAATTGAGAAGAATGTTTAAATGCTCATTAATTACTGAAAGAACTTTCCAAACAAAATATTTGGAGATTCTTGAGATATTGCTTTAAGAATATTCTTTAAAAAAAATATAAATTTATGCTTACCGTTTATATATTTATTAATTTACAGTGCAGTCTCGATATAGTAAACTTTCAATAGACAGAGTAAAGCACTTACTATATCAAAAGCTCACGATGAGCTTATGTATAAAGAATAGCAAGAACTAACGAAATTGTTCACTATATCAAGAATCTGCTATTATATTTTTATTTTCTCGGTCGTTATATAAAAGAGGGAAAGTATGACAATAGGTAAAAAATTACCCTCTCAGGATTTTTTGCATTTTCGGACTCGGTACCTTGAAATGATAAGAAATGCAAAGAAAAAAAAAAGTTGGCTTTTCTTTTTGTATTATGGATGTCAATGTGTGTTTAAGAAGAAATGATTTTTTCATCAAACTTGATGCTTAATAACTCTTCTCCCTTTTGTCGAAAATTTGTGAAATTTTTCAGAGTGATTTTAGAATTATAGAAAAATGTTTTCAGAAATTGTCAGAAAAATCGAACAATTGGTTCGAGAGATATCAAGAGGATGGAAAGCATAATTCAAAAATCTTCCAAGTTACGAAATTTTTTAGAAACTCGTTTCGTTTCAAAATTAAGCCTTTTGCCGTTTTATAATAATAGAGAGGTTGAAGCGCACATATTCAGCCCAAAACGTGAACGGCGGACGGACGAGCGCCGCCATCTGGCAATTCTAGACGGTCGATAATGGCGTTCGATTCGTCTAGGATGGTGAGTATACGATCAGAATAAACTTCATTTTTTGCGTTTGGGGTAAAAATTATGACCTATTTTATTTAAATAACGATTATTTAAGCATTTATGAATAACATTGTAAAAAACGGACGATTTTAATTAAGAAATTATTTAATTATTTAATAGTTTTTAGTGTGATGTGAAGTGACCACAGAAACTCTAAGACTGTGTTCACTTTTTTTTCGCACAGTAAGCATTTAATTAAAATTATATTTGTAGTCTAGTGATGAGGTATTACTCTTGTTGGATCAGTATGAAAGTGGTGAAGAAGCCAGTTTATTATATCATATCACTAAAGATCTACCTGAAACAAAAGCAAAAATAAATTTAAATAAAATGACTAATTCTGATTGCTTGTTTTATTTTCGGTAAGTGAAATATTTATAAATTAAAGTAAATACTTAAAAAAGGAATAATACTTATAAAATTTTTAATTTTAATAGATTTTCAAGAGACGATTTGTTTCATCTGCATTTTGCTTTACGCCTTCCATCTGTAATCATTTGTGAAAATGGATCACGCTCACTTGGAATTGATGCATTATGTATTTTATTACGAAGATTAGTTTATCCTAATAGACTTGAGGATATTTAAGAGAAAAATTAAAATTATTTAGCCAAGTAATAACAGCAAAAGGTGATCCTTTGACAAATTGTTGGGGGTTCATAGATGGAACGGCACTTCTTATTTGTCGACCAAAAACACATCAAAGGGTGGTATTCAGTGGCCATAAACGTATACATTGTTTGAAATTTCAATCAGTGGTTACACCCGATGGTACGATTGCTAATTTATTTGAACCAATAGAAGGAAGACGTCATGACAGTGGAATGTTAAGAGAATCTAATTTATTAGAGCATTTGGTTGCGATTCCTTGTTCTGAGAACGGGACCCAATTTGTTTTATATGGAGATTCTGGTTATCCTTTGCGTCAACACCTCATTACACCATTCCGAGGTGCTAGCTTAACACCTGAGCAAAAAGTATTTAATTCCAGGATGAGTTCAGTAAGAGAGTATGTGGAATGGGTATTTGGGAAAATAATTCAGATATTTGCTTTTCTAGATTTAAAAAAAAAATTGAAATTGTATCTTCAGCCTGTTGATAAACTGTATATTGTTGGTGCACTACTTATAAACTGTCACACATGCTTATACGGCAGTGCAACATCAGATTATTTTAATTCTTTACCCCCCAAATTGGACAAATACTTAGAATGTAATCAAGAAATAAATAAAGAATTTTTTCAATATTATAAAAATTTTATTCAAGTTTTATTCAAAGTTTTCAAAAGTATTTCTAATAACACTTTTCATCCTGCTTCAGTCTTGCTTCTCTCTCTCTTCTCTCTAAATCAAATTTTTCTTGTTCCAGTTTCAGTCGTTCTTTCTTTAAATTTAATTCTTCATGTTTCAACTGATGCTCTTGGTCTTGCTTGCTTTGTAAGTATGAGACAAGAAAGTTTTGTTTTCTCTTTTCGTGACAGTGGTGTCTTCATCTAAAAATAATTAGAAATGTATAATTATAATATAAAGAAATTATTATCCCAGATACCGTTTTTATATACCAGATGGAAACTCAGGAGATGATACTCTTAAAGTTGTCATCGCTGCATTCCTACCTTGCTGCCCAGCAATGGATTGTGGTAGTGATTTCTCAGATGTTATCTGGGCCTAATATTTTAACTCTTTTATTTCTTGTAGAAGTTGATTACGTTCTGTAAATTCCTCTTCTGTTCCAGATCTTCGCAAACTGGCTTGATTATTTTGAAAAGAAAACTATAATAAACTATTTTATGAACACAGCTATAAAAATTTTATCGACACTTCACATCACTTGCTAAAAAATTGAATAATTAAATAATTTCTGGATTAAAATCGTCTGTTTCTTTACAATGTTATTTGTAAATGCTTAAATAATCGTTATTTTAATAAAATAGGTCATAATTTTAACCCCCAACACACACAAAAAAAATGAAGTTTAAGCCGATCGTCTACTCACCATCCTAGACGAAGCGAACGCCATTATCGACCGCCTAGAATTGCCAGGTGGCGGCGCTCGTCCGTCCGCCGTTCACGTTTTGGGCTGAATACGTGCGCCGCAACCTCTCTATTATAAACTAATTGCATAATATACTACTTTAATAACTCATGTGTCTTATAAGTTTCTTAAACATAAGTATTTTTCTCCGGGAAAGAGTTCTAGATCATATTATTTTATGGGTCACTTAGTATTCTGTTAATTAACCTGTTTAATATTATATTACTTTTTAAACTTTTATTAGCATTCTGTTCATTTTTAATCAACTTTTTAAAATTATCTTTTCAGTTGTTTTATCTAAAATCTTTAATGATTCAATCAGTATATTTGAAGTTTGTAAATTAAATTTATTAAAGTCAAATATTTAATTTTCTAAAAAAATTGTTGTAAATATTCAAAAAGTGTTTTCTTTTAATTATTTGAAGTAAGACAACCGATCAATATGTTATTCTGTAAAGGTAAAAGAATAATATAAATGTTATATCAACAAACTTATTTAATAGGAAATTTTTTTCTCAATTTCTTATACTTTGAGAATATTTAAAAAAAAACATTGTTTCATTTTATCATAAATTAATATACTGTATTTTACCATTCATAAATATTCAGAAATCCATTTGATCAAGTCCAAATTGAGAGGACAGAAGGGACTTCTAGAGTTGCTATAAGTGAAAACTCTTTAAGCTCCTCTGTCTGGTCTTAATTAAAACTTTTTCTGGATATTTGCAACAATGTAGAGTTCCAAAATTTAATCTTTTATGTAAAAATTACTTCGTATAAATGTATCAATAAACTTTATTGCGATAAGTGATAAATAATGTGTTGTTCTATTTGTTTTATTGCTTACGATATAAATTCAAGAGTGTAAGGGCCCCATACCTCGCCGAACGCCATAGAAGTGTATGAATAAATCATACATCTTTATGGGTTTTAGCGAGATGCGGAGCCTCATAATTTTATATCAAAAAGGATTGAATGAAAAGAGATGAATAGATGAGGAGAGATAGAAACTTATGCTCCATCTTTCCTCTTTTAGTCCTCATTTTGATGTGAAATCAAGTATAGTTTAGCACTAAAAATACTATTTCTTATTATTTAAAAAATATATTTGTTTTTATCTTTTGTTATTTCCAGTAACGCAGAAAATATATAAAAATAACATTATTGAAATATGTTTTTCTTAGCTAGATCATAACTTCTATACTTTCTTAGAATATTAATTAATCCATAAATATGAATAAGAAATTTAAACATTTAGTCTAAATAATCGATTAAAATTTATAATTAAAAAAGAAAAATGTTTAATTTTATTAATGAGTCTTTTGTATATTTTAAGAAACTAAAACACTTTTTATATTCACTTGTCAAATGATGTAATAAGAATTAATGAAAAAGTATAAGATCTTTAATAATTAATATAAAATTTTGATTAATTATAGAAATTAATGTTGATAAAGTAAACTTTTTATAAAGAAATTAATAATTTAAATTCTTATTTTAGAATAAAATGAATGATCTTTGATAAATAATACATGCGAAGGTAATATATAGTGTGCTGTTTTTAAGAGGCAATGATTAATTAAATACATTATTTTTTTAGCTAGAATAAATACAGAATGACCAAAAAGTAATTTAACCATGTTATTGCAAGCAATTCAGCAATTTTTTTGCAAGTTAGTCAGCAGTTTGGGTCTGAAAGTGTTCAAAGCCTTGTAATTTGTTCATTGAACTAGAAAGATCTTATCCTGGAAAATATCTTTTGAAATTTTAAAGTAATAATTTAGTCTTTACGATAGTTAACTAATTTTTGGATCACCCATAAGAATAGCTGGAGGTCTTTTCTGGAAGCCCGTAGTGGTTTCTACTCCTATAAATTAATGTTTTATTTACTAACGTAAAATAAAATATTTATGACTTCTTTTTATTAATAAAGAAATATTTTACATATTTCCTTTGTTTAAAAAAGGTAGCGAAAAGGTCCCGCTGATGGACAAAAGGGGCCCACTCTACCACCCATACAAGTTCTGTCATCCTGTATATAAATCTTATCAGAAACGTTCTTTAAATATTACAATTTTAGAATTTGAAAAATGCGAAAATTCCACGAAAATTTGGACATAATAATTGATATTTTATGTATTAAAATTAAATAATTTATAAAGAAGATATTTAGTAAAGTATAACTTGTCTTTAAAATATATAATCCTCGTGTACTATTATTAAAATGTATTATAATTAAGAGATAATCACGATTAATTAATATTATCAAATATCAAAAAGAAGATATTATCATGTACAAATTTCTAGTCTCTCATTTATTACATTAATCAATCTTAAAAGCTAAGTTAAAGTTTATAAAAGTTACTTAAAGTCATAAATTTTTATTTATATTGTTTAATAATTAAACATTTTGTGTGTGGGTGTGTTAATTTTTGTTAGAATATTCTGAAGATGGAAGTAAATGGAGTTAAATTACAATCAGCAATGATAAAAATGTATAATTGATAACACACCATCAGCAAAATTAGTCAATCCCATTTATAAATTTTGATTATGTGGTCTTTTATATAAAAATTAAAGCAATATATTATTTAAATAATTATATATTTTGCTTAATTGACCTTATTTATAATATTTTCAATATGTTAAAGTTGTTTTACTTATTTTAAATGAAGACCAAATCTTAACATTTGGTTAACCTTTGTTAAATGGCTTTATAAAAGCTTTGGAATTTAATAATTTATAAATTACAGGTTAAGATTTATGAGAAACTATTGAATTATATTCATTATCAAGTTAAATCTTATGTAAACAAGTACATAAATTCTAATTTAATGACTATTTTAGGGAAGATTTTTAGATTAATTTACATTTTATTACAGGAATATTTTCATTATTTTTTGTTCAAAAACGTTCAACAGTAAGAAATTTAACATCTTTCAAAATAATGACTAATAATCTTGTTCCTGTAGGTTAATAAGGAAGCGATTAATTTAGAGTTTTGCGACTAAAATAATTAGAAAAACTAAACTTTGATCTACACATAAGTTATACAAATTAAACAGAATAGAAATTTGATGAATATTTAATTTAAACTTTTCATAATTACATTTGAATATGAATTAAGCATTGTAAATTAATATATTCAATGTTTATAAGTCATAAATATATACATACTTTGTACGAATATAAATGCAAATGATATATAATATATTTAATATTTATACATATGTTTATTATAAATGATTATAATACCTTGAAAAGTTTACTAAATATTCGAATAAACCGTTAGAATTGTCTATTGATAAAGTATTTATAGCATGCAACATAAATTAAAGAAAAATTTTTTTATTAATTCAGCTTTTTGAATATTAAATTTAAAAATATATATTTACTCAAACTTACTAAAGTAAATTTAGACTTTTAATCTATAATATTATATAACAAATATATAAATATTTTCTGTTCTTTAATACTTTCCAGTTTAGATTTACTGTAATGACATATTAAATTACTTATTTATTATATAATAAATAAAATTTAAATTAAATTATTGAGAAAAATAGCTTAAATCTATTTTAATTATTTTTTTTTTTGCGTGAACAAAATTTTTATCTCTTGATAATTATAAAATATGATGAAAAGTTTTTATTGGAAAATTTATTTAATTGAAGGAATAAATTTTGAAAATTTTTTGCCGATAACGATTGTAAGATTATTTATATGAAATTCTTAAAATATATACTAAAAAATATTATTCTTTTCCCACAAAAATTTTTTAATAAAAATAATTAGTTTAAAACTTCTTCGAAACTTTTTTAATATCTTTAGAAACACTTAAATGATCAATATATTGATATAAACCAAAAAAAAATATATATTAAAAAATTATTTATTTTTCTTCTGACGTTAGTTTATATCTTAAATATAATTAAATCTATATTTTAATTTGTAATTTATCAGAAATTTATATAATTTTATAAAGGTCAATTTTGAATTTTTCCAAAATTTCCAGAAATAAAATGAATCATTCAATTATAGAAGTTTAAAATTAAAGTTTTTTTTTCTTAATTCTGTAGTTAAAATAATTAAATTTTATTGAATTTTGCTTAATAAAAAAGTCGTTTTATATATGCTCTATAATTCAAATTTGAAGTTTTTAAAATACATTTATAAATATAAAAATATAAATAACGAAACATAATTACTAGTTTTTCCTACTGTTTCAATCTAGAATTATGTTAAAACAATAAATTTTAAAATACTCTGTTACGATTTAGAAAAGTTTTATGTACAAAAAATTAATACTCGATTATTTTCTTGATAATTTAATAAAGGCAAATATAATTATGATTTAAGGCACACTTAAACAATAATAATAATAATAATAATCAGCACAGAGCCTAAACAGTTAGGAATGGAAAGTGGAAATTTGGTACACAGTTAGGGTACGTCACGAGAACGCACACTAAGAAGAGATTTTTCGAAATTCCTCCTCACGGGGAGAGAGACAGGATTAAGTCTTAACACTTCCATCAACAATAGAAGTATTAAGTAACAATGAAATTGTTAAGAGAACGCGACGTGCAAGACGCAGATGCAGTTTTTTTTTTTTTTTTTTTCGTTTTTGCGGAAATCGAACATATTTTTAGACCTATCTAAAAATCCTCTAATTAGTCTGGAAACAGGAGGACCCAATTCTTGCATTCTGTAAAAACGGGTAAGATTGACTATAACGTAATAATCTTAATCTTCGCTATCGTTGCTTTTGCCCGAGCAACGCCGAGCCTACCTGCTAGTATTTAATAATTGAAGTGTTTGTCAATCAAAAAGAAAAATTGATTCTCATACCAGAAAGTAGTTTTTCTTTTATCAGTATTCTTGTATTTTATGCTTGACTCGTTATATACGATACATTCTTTGCTTCGTAGATCTCTCGCTAGATACGGATGGTGAAAGAATTAGTAGTGAGGTGTTACGCGATGTTCTAGACGACGTTGACTTGAGACGACCTTTTATATCAATTTTTATATAAAAATGCCCTACTACTAGCAAACCCTTTATATCAAATATAAAGAATCTTACCTAATGCTGGATTCCGAAATAACCTATTGAACCAAAGCCGAGTATCAATAAACATATAAGCTATTTGTGGGCGTTAAGAGGTCTTAAAAGATCGAAGCCATATGCTAAAACCTGGAGCAAACTAGACTCTTGCTTCATGTACGAGGGTAGATCAAATATAAACGGTAATATTGCTATTCTGCTTAACAAGCAGTTCCTAACTAGGTGATGTAGAGGGCAGTTGATGTTTGGTTTGTGTAGTAACAGTAACGGCTTTTGCCAAAAAGCCACTATTCTCATGGATTTGCCAAAAAGCCACTATTCTCATGGATTTTATATCAAATTTAATCGCTATCTAGTAAGTCTGCAAACTTACATTTCATTATCTTTTTTCTTATCAGGTTCAAAATAGTGTTTTAATTAACGAATGATTTTATTTTTCTCCGAAAAATCGTTTTAATTAACAAATTACACTCAAATTACAAACCATTGTTTACAAGATCACAAAAGAAAACAACACTCAAACAGAAAACGTATGCTGCGGTTCAATTGAGATTCGAACCCACAATTTTTACTAACAAGCCGAATATTATCATACAATTCTATAATGATTTTGAATTATTTTTCTTGAAAATTGAGTTTACGTACTACAAATTTATAATTTGGGTGTTACTTTTTATTAGTGTTATGTGTCTGATTACATTATCTAATTGGACCGCTGTGTATAAGTGCACCAATTAGGAAAGAATTGATAAGTGTAAATAGTATAAACAGATACTCTTTTCCAAGAATAATGAAAATTCCAATTAAATTATTCTTTTTCTTACAAAGATAAAGATTCTTGAAAAGAAAGCTTAATCTAATTCTAATTAAATTTTTATACAGCCATTTTCTTGCAACATTTATTTTTAATTATTTAGTCTTATTTCTTCGTTGGATAGTAGTGAATAACATTTAAACATTTAATTTGCATAGGTTAATTAAAATTAACGAACTTATGTAGTTACATCATAATTGAATTGTTTGTTAGAAAAGAAAATTTTGAAGGTCACAAACTTATATATAACTCTTCGAAGCTTAAAACATGTATTAAATTTATTTGATTTTATTATCAAAATTAATACATAAACGATATTTTATCAGCAGATACAAATTGAAATTATGTTATTTATTAATACTTCTGTAGTAATAATGATGAATTAAGAGATAAGATAGAGTATAAGCAAGATGTATCGCATTGTGCAACATGTTTCGTAAATTTATATCTGAATTTTTTTTAAATTGTACAAAAATGAAGTTTTGTGAAAATTTAACTTATATCTGAAACTTAACGCAGACAAAATTCATAAAAGCTTGATAAGTAATATTGTGAAAATCAGTTGAAAACAGGATGTCTTCGATCGCATTTCGAGAAATGGTAACATCACAGTGGTTTTTCTGACACAAAAACTCACTTTTTTAAAGCTTTAAGGAGGAATTTTATGCTTTAAAATTCCTTCAAAGCTTTTTAAAACTAGCTTTAAAAAGGGATTTTTAGCAAAAAAAAGCTCCTGCTTAAAACGAGTGTTTTTTATTGTTCTTTTTTTACTTAAAAATGGAAAATTTACTACTTGAAGCGAGAAATTGCGTCAGTTTAAGCGATTTTAATACAGAAATGAAGTTAAAGTTTAAAAAAAAATAAATTCGAGAAATCGAAGTTTTGATAGATTGTTAACAAATTTAAAAATTATATCAAAAATCTAAAGATTTAATTGATTATTTCCTTTTAAATGTAGAGTATAATTAATAATTTCCATGTGAGAGTAATTATAACGTAATTAGAAGTTAAGTTCAGTTATTCAAATTACATTTTAAAATAAATTTTTTAATATACATATTTATCAGAAACTAAGTTACTTTCTATAATTTTACCTTTAATTTACGACGTCAAAACATCTAAATTTGAAATTTTTAATTTTAAAAAACTATGTTATCAAAGTATTAAAATGCATTTGCAACAATTCATTCCTGAAAAAATTATAATTGGTTCAATAAAATAAAAGATAATTTAAAGAAATTATACATGGAATGTTATATAATGTTTTCAAAAAGAATATTTACGGTAAAGTTAGATAACAATTTGATATGCCAAAAGATTCGCAGAAGGTAAAGAAAATTGCTGTTATTTTCAATATCAGGAATGTATTTTCGACTGGTACATCAATTTGATACTTTTATTACGTGTAAAAGCCTAAAAAAAAATACAAAGTATTGTTGTCTATATAAATAATAACTCAATTATCTCTATTTCCTCAGTTTATATGCACATTTATTTCGAATGGCGATGAACATTTTTATAACTAAAAACATACACATCATCATCCAAAGTTTGGATGATGATGTGTATGTGTGTATTAAAATACAGTACATATATTTTTATACTTCAACACTATATCATATAATGGTTACTTAACAAATTTATGTAAACATAATCATTATAAAATTATAAACAATAAGGTAAATAAATGAGAAAACAATTAGATTTTCTTTCATTATCACGATTTGATGATGATGATGATGATTAAGTAACATCATCATCATCATTTTCAACATTAATTCGTGATAACGCAAGAAAATCTAATTGTTTTCTCATTTATTTACCTTATTGTTTATAATTTTATAATGATTATGATGATGTTTACTTAATCATCATCATGTAATCATGCTCATTATCATTTATAAAATTTGATATTATATTGTGAAGGTAAATAATTAAGAGTGTGAGTAACAGAATTAGAAAAATTTCGGTAGATTTTAATAAAAATTTAAATGGTATTTTTATTTTTATACAGTTTACACTTATTTTATTCACTTTATAATTCCATAATTATTTTGTTTTCATACATTAATACATTAATACATTATTAATTTCATACATTAATTAAACATTATCTATTAAAGGTGATGAAGCATAACCAAATTAGTTAAAGATTTATTTTTCATATTTAATAAAAGAATTTTATCTTTTAAATTAAAAAGAAAAATTTCTAATTGGTTTTATTTCTTTAGACTTTATTATGATTAGCATTTTATTATGTGAATCAATTAATTAAAAATATATAAAATTAAATGAATAACTTTATTATTAGATAACTTATAAGAAGAATATTTAAAATATATTTATTTTAAATGTTATACTATTATTTCCTTTTTTATATTTGGAAATAAAGAAAGAAGTAATCTTCTTATTTCTTAACGATGGAGTTTTGATGTTCTTTACTCTATTAAATAAGGTACACTTAACAGATTTAGTTTCATCTCCACCAGATACTTTCGTAATTTTATCAACAGAAATCAGATAGAAAAAGAATCCTCTTATTTCATTAAAAGAACATTTTAATTCAATATTTTTAAATTAATAATATATATTTGACAAAAAACACATTTTTTTACTTTATACTTATTTAATTCAGGTTTTTAAGAATTAAAAATTTGAATTAAATAAGTATAAAGTAAAATATCGACTTGCCATACTGCATTTATTTAATAACGTTTTAATTGTAACTTCTATAATAAATATTTGTGAAATTATATTGCAATAAATATTCAAGAGCAGATGAAATAACTTTTAGATTTTTTTTATAATTTTTTAAAATTTAATTGTTGGTGGAGTCGTGGACGGTGTTGGTGACCTTTCAAGTGAGGCTAGAAGTGACGTTTTACGGTAGCAGTGTGGAAAGTAATTGAATATGGTGTATCAGAAAGTTCACGAATACACAAATATTCTAAGAATAAGTTTAATAAGGTGTTTATTGCAAATGGCGGGGATAGAGTCTAACCCCGGGCCTTTGGCTAGATCTCCTCAGGAGATTGATCGTGCAGATATGCAAAGTAAGAGGCGTGGAAGACCCCGGAAAGGTAGCGCGAAAGTCTTAGAGAGAGGAGATGAGTTATCAAATCTGAAGAACGGTGAACAAGAACAAATTGTAGAAACCCCTTCTAAAACTAAAAGTGGGATAGTGAGAGACTCAAATATTCAAGACTACTTTGTATCGGCAGCGGAAAAAGAAGAATGTGAAACGGAAGAGACTCAATACACTTTAAAAGGAATATACGAGTTGATTCAGGAAAAGTTTGTACAGCTAAAATCAGATTTAAGTACGATAAAAGCAGAAGTAACATCACTAAAGAAAGAGAATAGAGAATTGAGAGAGGATTTGGATAAAGCCGTCCAGAGAGTGATCGACCTCGACCAGATAGTTAAGTCTGGCAAACAACTGCAAGGTAAGCTGGAGTTTCAAATTGATTCTTTGAGAAACGAGAAGGTAAAGAACAATATTATAGTCCTGAACTTTCCGTTCAAGACAAGCGATCTCACGGATGAAATTAATTATTATATTAAGAACGACTTAGGATTACCTGACTGTTTGCCTGATGGTGTGGTCAGTGTGTCAGATGGAGAAGATAAATCTATTGTGAAAATTTTATTAAGTTCTAGCTATGAGAGAAACTCGATTTTGCGAGAGTTTTGGAAAAAGAGGTCAAAGTTATCCGGTACAGGAAAGAGAAAGTTTCTATTTATAGCAGATCTATGCAAGAGATCCAGGATCAGAAGGAAAAAATTAACTTTAATGATAAGTCAAGAAAAAGCTAAGGGTCATAAAATAAAGGTTAGAGACGATTATTTCATAAAAGATGGTAATATTTTTACGTATGATTTAAATCTGGAAGAAGTAATTCAGATTAGATATTTTTTATGAGTCGCCAGACTGTTGATATAGAGAGGTTGGAATTTGATGTTAATATAGTTCACTCCATTGTTTATGCAGACGATATTGTGATAATCGCCCCCACTGCTGCCGCTCTACGGAGGAAAATTCAGCAAACAACTTTATATTTTAATAAATTAAAATTGAATATTAATCCGAAGAAATCGGCTATCATGGTGTTTAGAAATGGTTCTAGGATTTCAAAGAAGAACATATTATTTTATATTAATAAAGAGGAATTAAAAATAGTCAATGATATAAAGTTTTTAGGGTTAATTTTGACCCCTATGCTGTCCTTTGAAAAACAAGTCAGGGTCTCACTGGTCAAGGCAAATAAGTTGATATGAAGTTTAGTAATGCTATTTTCAAAAATTAAATTGAAAAACATTCAAACTTAATTTAAATTGTTTTCAGTAATTGTTAACGCAACAAGCTATGCAGCCCCTATTTGGTGTTTGCCAAAATATCAGAAGTTAGAGACGATTCAACTAAGTTCATACGGAGAGTATTTTTACTGGACTATAAATTCCCTGGAAGCATTCTGAGATTGGAATTGCATAGATTTAGAATGACGTCAATGTTGGCTAAGTGATGCGTAAAAATTTTTAATGAAGGTAAGAGAGCGGACAGCTGTTATTTAGCCTTTTGAACCAATTATACTGGAAATCATTACGTTCAGAATCGAGAAAGAACTGGGTAAGTCAACTGACTAGAATAATCAATAATTTTGGATTCTCGATGGGGCCGATTATACACCTTTCGGAGATTAGTGAAGAATTATGTAGACAGCTTACTAGATGCGTAATGGAGAATTCATTGGTACTGGACGCGGAGGATATCCGGTCACGAAAGATGCCGAATTCATATAATATAATACTGGACTACCCAAATATCAATAATTATAAGTTACTTAATCTCCCCTTTGGTGTTAGGAGGTTCTTCGCCCAGCTTCGCCTTAATAATGATGTAATAATGATTGAAAACAAGATTTATATCTATTCTAAAAGTGAATGGCCGAGGTGTCGTGAAAATTTCTCTAAATTTCTCTAAATTTCATCTGGTCTGTGGATGCGGAAAAGCAATAGTCCTAAGACAAAGTTTCGATTTAAAATTTTTTAAATGAGTGCTCCTCGGAAAAAGAAATGTATTTTTTCTTTCCATGTGGCTAAGTTAAATCTATTTATAATTTGTATAATTTTGTTAAAAATTTGTAACTATATAATTGCTAGTTAAAGTGTGTAGAACAAACTCCCCTTGTAACAGGCATAGGCCTAATACAAATAAAGATGGATTGATTGAATTTAATTGTGAAATAAAATCATAAAAAGTTTAAAGAACTGGAAGAATTTTATATAATTTGCTTTATCCATTAAATTATCTATTATTTCAACGTTCTAATTTATAAAATTGGATGGATATTCGTTAACTTTTGTCATTTCTTTCCAATTATTTCTGTAATTTTTTATAAATTTACTATTTTTAAAGCGTAATATAATAATTTTTTACTGTTCATTGTTATAATCAATTGCATAGTCATTTCTAATTACGTACAACTGTATATTTAATATCAGACTAAATATTCAAATTAACCCTACGTAAATAGTTATATAATACAATAAGATAGATTTTTTTTCAATAAGAAATTTAATTTTTTTTTCTGAAAATTTTCAGATTATCTCTTATTGTAAAGTGATATTTAAAAAATAGATTTATTTATTAGAAAGTGCCTTCAAAATTTTTTTAACATTCTAATAAGATGAAAGTCGCTTAACACCCTTATAAAATCAAACTGAGTTGGGCAGGGAGGGAAGTTTTGACATGATAGAAACGTGTTATACCTAGGGATAACCATTTTTATACCAGTCGCCACCTTGAATTCAACTCAAGATGTTTAAATGGAAATGAGGCCATGGAATAGTCTACATGATAGAATTTCCAGAGAAATGCAATTGTGTACTTGTTTTCCAACTAAGTTTAATCTGTGAAAATGTATAAAGCAACGCTGCTCAAACTAAAGCCTCGGAGCGCATACGTTAATCCGGATCATAAACATGTTTCAGATTAATCTTTATAACCTTTCATACATTACGGTTAAGTGGAAAACAAGTACATAATTGCATTTCTCTCAAAATTCTAGTTTTTTTCACGTACTCATGATTCCTTATCCATCTAAACATTTTGAGCTGTATTCAAGATATTCGTCCGGTTGACACACACAAAAATGGTTACCCCTAGTCATAATATGTTTCAATAATGCAAAAATTATTCCTGCCCAATTCAGTTTCATTTTATAAGAGTTTTAAGAACTTTTGACACCCTGTAGCCTATAATAAGTTTAAAGAAATTCAAGTTATAAATTACATAATTCTGCTTTTACAACTCAATTTTACTTCAAAATTAGGGTAAATAAAGCAAATTGATTAAAATAATTTAAATATATATTACGGTTAACCGACTTTTGGCAGGGTGGCCAGACCTTTTATTCCGGATACGTCTGTTATTTAGTCTCGTACCGGTAAAATATACATGTAGCCTATATCTATTAATTGGCATCTGAGCTCTCATGTATACCAGTATATCAATTAAGATATTGACATAAATCTTTTAACTCTCCTTCCTGAACTTATTTTATTCCTTTCAAAAAATGATAAAATATAAATGTTAAAACTTGTACATTTTCTAAACTTGATTTTCTGAAATTTAAATTTCAGAAAATCAATGAATATTAAATTTCTAAATTTAATATTCATTGATAATTTCTAAAAATCTGAATATGGTAAAATTGTATTAAAAGATTAAAAAAAAAAAACAATTCTCTTGATGTATTTAAAGTTTTAGTATTCAAATTTTATTTTTTAAGCTTTTATAAATAATATTTTTAATGTATTAAGTTCCTGTAAAACTTTTATAACTCATGATTTCTTCTTCTTTCTCATGTTTAACCGTAATGTGTTTCAATAATGGACTAAGCATAAAAATATATATATTTATATAATGTATTATGTTTAAAATATCAATTTAAAAACAAATTAAATAACTTTTTAAAGATTTTATTGTAAATATTTAAACTTTTTATATATTAAGTTACAATGATTTTTTTTATAAATCAATTCTTTAGATATAAAAGAAGGAAAAAATTAATGCAACTTTTAAATCAAATGTATTTCTTAATGCATTTTTTAGACCAAAATAGCTTTAATATTATGATAATTTAATAAATATTTATATCTGTATATTATGTATTTGAATATACAAATAATGTAAAAGACCATAATAGTATTCAACGTTTCTACAATAAAAATTGTCAACAAATATATTTAAAATAAATTACGAATAATTATTTTTGTATTTTTAAAATAGTTTTTGATGGATTAATAGTTTTTATTGATTTTTTTTAAATAAAATTACTCTTAAATTTATTTTTATCTGTTTAAAAGGTATTGAGATTTTTACTTTTATAATATTTAAATAAATTTAAATTGTAAACACTGTTATATAGTTTCTAATGGAACACTAAACTAAACGCATGAAATATTCATCTTGAAACTAGATAAATTTTTAAAAATTTAATAAAATTTAAATTTTATGGAGATAAATTATATTAACTGTTGAAAATATATTTATGTTGTAGTCATTTTTCACTACGTACTTTAATAAAAATGCTTAATTTATAAACAAACACTTGTTGAAAGTAGCATTTTTATGTAGTGTATTCTATTCTTAAATGATCTATATCAATATTTTCTATATAATTTCGTATATTTTATCTAATAAGTGCCTCACTGTACATGTTTTCTTTCACACTTCATCAACACTATATGAATTGGGCAATGATTCTGCATCTGTTACTACATCCATTGCAGCAGCATAAAAATCAATACCAAACTGAATTTGTATTCTCTTCCGAATAATTATGTAAAAACTGGGATACTCTAAATAAAATTAGTCAATGGAAGATACATGAAGAGAGAAAAATTAGACTTGCTACGTTGCATTTTTATATTAAAACTACTGACGTTGAAGAAAACTAGAACAAGGGATCAATATCCTTCTTGTTAGTCTCTTAGCGTAAACATATCTTGCTGAGGGGTATTCCAGTGGTCGAGTTGAACGAAAGAAGATAATGATGTCGATAAGTATTGCGAAATAATAAAAATAAAATTTGTAATTCGCCTTTTAAAAATGAAAAATATAATCAAATCTCTCTATTATCGATCTCAATTTTCAGATCAAACTATCGCATTCTACGTGCAAGAAGAGTACAAGAAATATGAGTAAACGTAGTAAAAATTCATCATAGAATCAAATATACATTATTATAAATACTTAATCACACTGTCAAGTTGGTGATTAATCCTTGTAGAGCAGGAATTTAACAGAGATTGTGTAAAATATTCATAATCAAAAGTTGATATCTTTACAATAGACAAGAGAATAGATTTTAGACAGTTTATTATAGTAGAAATTGAATTGTGATTTATCTATGAGAGACAATTCGCGGTGAATCAATTGGAAAGCATTAACGTAAAGAAATCTTAAACCATAAAATAATAGCAATGATCCCATTTATACAGTAGTAGTCTGTAACGTGAAGAAATACAATGTCAATGGTAAAATGATACATAGAAGAATGAATTTATGGGTACGAAAAATAAACAACATTGAGAAGGTTTACATTTCAGAGACTTATAAAGACATCTACGATTGATATGAAGTGAATTCGAATATTATATTTTTAAAAGATTCGTAAAAAGATATATTTAATACTTCAAAAAAACGAAAAATATCAATGGTAAATGTGTCGAATACAGTCAAATGGAAGAGCATTGATTCTGTCAATTTAGTAAAAGGAACGAAAGTCGTACAAACAGTTTTGAAAGTATCGCATTTCGAAAAGGAGAAGTTTTTGAAAGTGATTCTGTTGTAACTAATCGCAAATTAAGTATTATTGGATAGATCCAAGCTGAAAAAAAGAAGTAATTGAATCTTTAGTGGAGCTATCAAATGATCTCGTTGTTTTTGATATAACAAATAATGTTTGTAAAATGAAAATAATATTGAAATTTCCAGTGACGAAATTTTCTATTAGAAATAATTTAAGTAAATTTAAACATTCAAAATTGTTAAATACGTCTGTTAAAATATGAAATGTCATTTTAACACTGGCTTAAAAATTTTATTCGGTGAGGAGTCGTCTTTTAAACTTAAGTTGTTTATTAAAATTAATTATTGGTAAGGATTATTTGAGTGAAATTAATGTTAAAAAAACCATTAAATATCAACCTTTATAATGAATTATAAATTGAATTAGATTCTATCTTTGATAGTTTTTCATTTTAATGAAGTATTGATCTGAAAATCAATTCATCTTATCAAACGTACATCATATTATTTTCAACGATTCTACTATTTTAATACAGAAAAATTAATTTTATATAAATGGCCTGACAAACGTACAGACGTTAATCTAAACATGAATATATTCATTTTGTTGGGAATAAGTTAAAAAATTGTATTTCCGAGTAAGAAAATAAATGTCAAATTTCCTTATTAAAATCCTTACAAAATTTAATTTTTGATCTTTCTTACGTAAGCTGTAATTTGATTGTTTAAAAAGTTTCGAGTTTCGATATGAAATAAAATTGTTTGGAGACTTAAAAACAGATTAATATTAAAAAATAAATAATTGTAAAACGATAAGAAATCTTAAAATCAATAAAACATTTTTTAGAGAATTTTTGTTTTGAAATCATAAAATAATTATTTTAAACGTATTTTTAAATATTTTTATTCATCTTCGGGTTTTCAAAAATAATAAAAAGTTCCAATCGATATTATAAATCAATTCTTTAAATATAAAAGGAAAAATTTAATGCAACTTTTTAATCAATTATTTACTTGCATTTTTTAGACCAATATACTTTATATTTATAAGAATAATTGATTTGGCTGGGTAAGGTTTCTTTCCGCTCGGAATAGGTTTGTATATTCTGAGTTAGTTCGTAAGTTATATGATCATAAGAGTGGGCTCATAAAATAAAATTAAGGCTACCTGAAATAAAGAAAGCCAGAGCATGGCAACAAAGTGTGATGTCATCAAATAAATCGCGCTTGCTGGGAACAAGTGTCGGCCCATACACAGTGTGGCAATAATTAGCCCCTTGTAAACATTGGCCCCAAGAAATGAAGTTTAAGATATTATGTATACGATATACAGAAAAGGCATATAAAAACAGAAGGTGTCTAAAGAAATTGGAAAAAAAGTAGGATACATAGATCAGGTGTGGAAAAGGAAGCGGGAAGAGATTGAGTGAACCATTCACCAGTTGTACTGTCGGTGGCATCTCCATTCTGCCGGAATCCTGAGGCTTAGAATAGATGGATAAGAGAAGAGAACATTCGGGACAAACAAGAAAGCGAGAAGAGTATCCGGTGCACATTGAAGTTGCTGCCGAAATACCAAGTGCACCAAGGCAATTGGAAGAACACTTTTTACACTAGAGAAACAATAGTGACCTATTAAAAATATACTTATGAAACTTTGCTTATTGTTATATAATTAGTGTAATCAAAATTATTTCGATTATACTAATCATAAATTATGCATTTTTAAGCTTACTTTTTCTCTATCAGTCTCAACGTTTGGCTGATAGCGTGAAATCGCTATAATGTAGACGTAACATAGGTAGTCTCTACTTTCCTATCCGGTATGCCTAAAATGTGTATAAAAAACGAACAATAGAGTTGTATGTTATGAAGGGAAAGAGCTAAAAAGAAAAATGATATAATCTATTAATATTATTGAAGTAGAAAAGTTAACTGAATTATTATTAGTGAATAATTTATTATTAAAATGTTCAAGATTGAGCATTTTTAATTGTTTTAATATTCCCTTTTAATATTGATGAAAATTCTGATTTTATTAACTGAAATTATAGTTTTATTATTATTACTATTTTATTAGTATAAGAATTTATATTCTTATTTATTTTTATTTATTTATTATCAGTTGGTTATTGTTTTCAGCATAGCTCTCAAAGTTATTACAGTAAGTGGATTTTACTGTATAACAGTTATAGAGATAGTTTCTGTTATTTTATTCGATAATTTGATTTTTTACATAATAATTTTAATATTAACTATAACATATTGCATTAACTTATTAAAAAATGTAAGTAAATCTATAAGATTCACAATAAGCATTTATTACGTTCCATAAATTTATTTAATGTAATTAATTTTCATAACCTGTTATAACATGTGTATTGGGATAATTTATGTAATTAATTATTCAATTTAGTTAATTAAATCGTGCTGAAAATTGTTTATTCAAACAGATAATTACGATTTGATTCGTTATATAATTAATAATATTTAACAGCGTTTAGTAAAATAATTATATCCTCAATATAAAACAACGCTATAATGTAATTAACTATCTTTGATTATTTTATTAGCAATTTTCACGAAATTAAGTCGTAAAATTGACAGTTTCAATACAGAGAAAGATAAATATGATTTTAAAATTAGTAAAATTGTTAATAAATAAGAGTAATATGTAACTATTTATTATGAAAACCATATCCAAAGAAAGAATTAAGATTCTAATATCAACAGAGATAACTAATTCTCGGTATGATCTGACATTTAAAGCATTCCTCATGACGTACTGATTTATTTAAATTAAAGGGATGCAACCTATTTGTTGCATTTGAAGGTCGTGAGTTCAGATTCCTTTCAGAGATTTGTTAGTTTCTATGGACATTTAGCTGTTGAATTGTATCTTAATTCACTTCTAAGATATTTTTAATTCTTTTTTTGAGTTTATAAGTATAATTCTATTAGTTTATTCTATTATTTTATAAAAATAGTTATAGACGACAAAAACAAAACATCAAGAATTAAATAGATAAAAGTGTCTTTTAAAACGGGTCTTTTAATATTCTGTTATAACTTTTATCTACTGGAATATTTGTTTATATATTTTTACCAGTAAATACGTACTTTTATGTATTTAAAAAATGTCTCAAATTTTTATTCATTATAATTTTAACGTGATCATAGGTGTATTCAGGAGAGAGAGAGAGAGGCATATCTTCCTTAATTAATAATTTAAAATAAATATATAAAGAATACTTGTGATTATTTATTAAAATTATACTCAGTAATTATTTACTTGAGTGATTTTCTAATAGTTAAATAAATATAAATAAATAAAACATTTTAAACACCTATGTAACCCATATCACATATGTCTACAAAGTTAATTTTAAGATTTTCTTCGTGCGATGATATCTGGATATGAAAAATAAAGATACCTTATGGGCAGTATCATTATACTGTACGGATGCCCATAGGGAAGGATCATGAGAGGTAATTGCTCCTCCTGATCCTTTCCTGTTGGCATCTTTACTTTTTTTCTAATAACAATTTTTATAAAACAAAGATGTTTTGTAAGACTGAAGTAACTTCAGCTGATATAAGACGAGAAGGTTTCTTGTTCTACTTTAAGCTATATACCTGCACTGTACTATAGTATTAGGAAAACTCCACGTTTGGTAGAATAGTGAAATGTTTTCTTTTTATACATTTTTATTATTCACTCACATGAAGACAGATGAAATAGAAAGAAATCTGCTCAAAGAACATGATTTTAGTAAGTCAGTTAATTGATAAGTTAATCTAAGTCACGTTCTTCCTTCCGAGACGTAATCCTGTGGCACCGTTAGTAGATGTGACACAATTGATTTTTAAACTAATTCTAAAAAAGCATATTTAAAATTAATTTAAAAATACTTTTTATGAATCGGTTTACGATATTACAAAATCAGCAATAAAATTTAAAAAATGGTTATTCTAATCGCCTTAATTATAAGCAAATTTTCGAGACTGTTGTATCGTTTTCATAACTATATTATTTGGAATCATTTCCGACTAATTAAGATCATATTGACCATCGAAGTCATTCACAATCATATTCATTTGATCATAATTTTGTTTTCTGGCTATACGTACACTTCTCTGCAGCGTTTAGCGAAGAGATTTTAAAGAAAATAAATGTATGCATTAAAAACTTCAAAAATAAATTTTATTTATTCTCACAAGATTGCACAAATTGATATACAGATTTCATAAATAAAGATGAAGGATTTCCTTAAATGGCAGAAAAAATTTCTGTAATGATCGAAAACATTTTACAATACAATGAAATGTTTTCACGAAACAAGCACCACTATGCTGAATACAGACAATGGGTTTCACTTATTGAAGAAAGCATATCAATAAATTAAAAACAAAATGTTATTGAGTTTTATGTAAAAATACTATAAGTTCTTTTTCGTTTGTTTTGTTTCAAACAGTATTCTTACTCAATCCAACTTAGGCAGTGATGTCTTTAATCTGGTACATTATTAACAAAATTTCAATTTTATTAAAGGTTTCTCCTGTATGTAACAGTTTCTTCAGTACATTGTGATGATAAATCCATTACAACAAATAATCACTACCAATCCTATCCTTGCTCTTCCCATTCTGTGTTCTCTTTTTTATTTGTAATTATCGAATGTGGTATAATAATACATGAAATCATACTATGCGAAATAAAATACAACAAACACTGATAAAATGAAATACAGTATTTTTAGATGAAATGCAATAATATTTTGTTTTAAATTTATTGAAATGCTGTCGAATTGAATTTCAATTTGTGAAATCTATTGTCTCTATTCTGCATAATGTTTCGTGTTTCGTGAAAACGCTTGATTAGCCTGTGTCGTGTAATTTTTACGATCATTACAGAAATGCCTTCGATCATTTACGCAAATCCATTAACTTTATTCATGAAATCTGGATTAATTCATGGAATCTTATGAGAAGAAATGAACCGTTTTTTCCAATATTTTTCAATGCATATATTTATTTGTGAAATCTCTTCGCTGAATGCTGCCTCGGAGTGTAACATGACTGCCCAGAAAGCAACGGGGACTGGGGCAAAATGCATGTTGAGGTTTAATTATTATATTAAACCAAACGAAGTAAACGAAAAAAACATTACTATTAGGAACACTACCTCGTAGGAGTCCAGAACAGTATTTTCCTTTTGTTTCTTCTGGGCATGCTAGTTTTTAGAAAATCTTAATAAATGCTATGAACATTAATGAAATAAATATTATTTGTATCAGTATACTACAAAGCACATTATCATAAAATACTTAAATTACATTATTTTTTAAATACAAGTATTATTTTCCAATCATACAAGTCTAGTATCACACTTCAGTAAACCGGAAATCTCGCCATTATTTCTCTCGCGGTTCCAAAATTTAATCGAAGATTTAAAGATTTTTATTTAAGTTTGTTGCAATCTGCATATATTTTGAATACAGTTATATATTTATTAAATATTTTCCTAATTACTTTCATATTTATAGTCGTTTGAAATGAAAATGAATTCTATTCTGAACGATAATAATGGCAGCATATCTGGTTCCGTTGTAGGGCAGTTCTATTTTATCTTTTAAAATTTATTTTCTTAATTTTTTAATTAAAATTTTTACATTCCATAATTAGTATCCCAAGTGTCCATCTCGCGCATAGCCAATTAACCCAATAAAGTTTATTCTCTGTTTTATAAACAAAGGAACGGTCTATGAAGACATGGAAGGATGGATATGCGGATAATCGTTATAATGCGTTACAACGGGATGGAACATTTACAAAAATGTTACATAATGCTAGAATCTCAACCATTGAGTAACAGAATGATTCATTTTTGTTTCCGAAGAATTGAATAGCGAATCATGGGTATATGCCATACGTTATAGAGCATTACAAAGAGTGGGATAGTAGTTGAAAAATATAAAAGTAGCTTTACGTAATTTATGGATCATAATGAATTCCTAATAATGACTCCTAAAGTTCTTTATAATTACTTTGTTTCAATCAAAAAAATAACGAGATAAATGTGTTCATTGACCACAATGCGGACGGCCTGCTTGCTCTCATCATGCAACTTGAACATCTGATCTTCCAAAGCCGATTTTTTTCCTCAAGCACTTGTCAACAAACCTGGAGTATAAGGCAGATGCTAAAGAATCTCCCACCATATCCTCTGCAATATGTCTATTGTCATAGCAATCACGTCAGGGCACGCTTTGTCCTGAATTAAAATGATGCTTTGGCTAATCATCCAATTTTCTTGTTTTGCATTCCAGATCTCTATGGCTCGTATCGAATCTTCAGAATCTCGGGACAGGTTTCAGAACAAGTACAGAGCAAAACTTTCTCGTCTATTCGAACATTCTTACACGTGGCATGCAACTTGAATTATATACAAGTTGCCCGCAACAATAAATTTTGGTCGCATTTTTGCTAACATCATAAATTAGATTGCACTTCGCTGCGATAGTTTGGACGTTCCCGTCTGCTCGTCAGCCATTTTGACTGCCTACTGTGCATCATGCCTGAGAAAGGTCGCTATCTCTAGTGGAAAAAAAAACAAATTCCTCAAAAATCATATATGGGTGTTTTTTTTATGAAAACCTTACATTCTTATACTGTTTAAACGTTCCGTCTCGTTATTTTTTTGGCTGTAACGAAAACAAATACAATCCACATTGAACAAAAGGAATTTAATATAGACTATATTATGTATAGGCCTACATTGGTGGGAACGTAATTGCACCGCGCACCTGCTAGTTTTTAGAAAATCTTAATAAATGCTCTGAATGAAATAAATATTATCCCTACACTAAAAATCTTTAAAGTAACTATACAACTACACAAAATTTGCTAGGAAATTCTCAAATTTATAAACATTTTCTAAAATTTCCTTAAAATCCTTTAAAAATTCTCAAAATTGTCTTAAAAAATTTATAAAAATACGCTATAAAAATCTTTACAACTCTTAGAAAAATATTGGAAAACTAAAAAATGTTTACGAAATTTTCTAAAAACTTTTAAAATTCTCTAAACTTGGTTCTTTTAAAATGTTCTTAATTTAATCTTTTTTACTACCAGCACCTTTGAATTTTTAAAATGCGTTCTGAAACTGTCATAAAAAATTCGTTAAATTTTGTCTTTAAGCGGATATATTTGCTTTATCTCATATATATTTTAGCCCAATTTTACATACAGAAAATTTATTTGTGTCTATTTATTAATATAAAAAAGTTTTAAGTTAGTGATTTATATAACGTAAAAATACATAATTAAACACCGAATTACTAAAAATAAATATCAAACTAAAAAAACGTCTTCTACAAATATTGTATTATAAATTCTATAACCTTAACTTTGATGCTTGTTAAATATATATTTTAAAAGTCTTCAATAAGAGTTTTGCACTCTCAGAAAAGATGTCGACCATTCTTCTGGTTCGTGCATCCTGGGTTAAGAACAACTGCTCTAAACTGGCTATAAAAAGGAATCTATATAAATTCGCTAGGAAAATCTGTAAAACCCTCCGAAGCACTCAGAAAATCTTCAGAAACTAATGAAAATATCTGTAAAAATCTTATAAAATCTCTCCAGAAGATTATTTAAAAAAACCTAAAATATTCTCTAGAAAAATTTAGCAATTTTAAGAGAATTTTTAGTCATTTAAGTTAATAACATGCGACTTTTGTGTTAGTTTCTAACAAACTACATTAGTTAAATTGGCATGAAGAAAACCTTTTTAAAATTTTATAATTTTCTTCTAAATATTTGAAAAATATTTTACTCGGTTATTTTATATTACGATATAAAAAAATAGATAAAATATTTCAAGAATTATTCGGTCTAACGAAAGAATTTCTTTAATATCATTTTGCTTTTGTTATTCTTCTTTTATATATTTAAATATAGAAAAGCGTGTGTATATCGCATCACTCTGTTACTTTATACAAATTATAAATGTTCGAAATTCGGAAAAATAAGTGAAGAAAAGTAATTTTAATTAAAATTAAATTCTCGTAACCATAGGAAATGGGAGAAACGTAATAAATTATTGTAGACAGTTTTATGCGCAAATAATTCGATTTATTTTGTCACTTTTAAGAGACTCTTTGATTAAATTTAAATTTATTTTTCTACTCGAGAAGATTTTTTAAATTAAAAAATGCAACATATTTTCAAATTTACAATTGATATAACATAATTTTAAAATATAAACAATTACAGAATATTTTTGGCTAAGGTATAAATCATTGCTTTGCTGATTGCCCGCGCCTAGTACTTAAATTATTTATTATAGTGATATATTGGTTAATTTAATGTTGCAGAATATATAAACCGAGTACTCATTACATATTATTATTATTGGAATATGGAGTGACCAAATGTTAGTTAACTAGGATAACCAAGATAATTTTATTTTACTGTCTTTTCGCCACCTCGTATAATGAAGAAAATACAATCAGTATTTAGCGCTTACTTTCGATGTTCTTCTGTGTTTTTTGGGGGTTTACCAAGTAATTAAAATATTTTATGATTGAAATTTTTGTCCTAACCATTAGAAATTTAAACTCTAATACCTTGACGTTGTTATATATATATATATATTTAATAAACTTCTTTCTATTTACAACATTTTTTAGAATAAATTCTAAAAGATATAAATAGCTCTCATCTCTATCAAGGTGTTATCGATCTTCTAAATATCACTTCTAAGATTAATTTCTAAGAATTCATCCTCAGGACTTTATTAAACTAGAAATATTAATGATAACACAGATAAAAAAGATAAATTTATAATATTCTAAAAATATTCCACTTTACGTATTTTAAACGATATATATATATTATATATATATATAATCTAATCTTACTCAAGATGCTCTTGAAACATCAAAAATATCATAAACAGAAGAGGTTGATGATAACGATGATGAAGATAAACATATCATCCACATAAACTAAAATGTCTTAATATTATAAATAGATTATAATTTATGGTAAAAGATTTTCAGTACAGTATATCAAATTTACCTATTCTACAAAAGCCTCTTATAGTGTGTAAATTTATCAAATATTTCCTTCAAAAACTATTCATGCGGAGAAAAATTGACTTTAAACATTCGTAAATCAATGTTTGCTATGAGAGAGTGTTTTTTGACTTTTCCGCAATTGGAGATTAGAGTAATCCGGTCGTAAATCTTAACCCATATAGGAAATTATCTGTTGTTTAGGACCTGTAACATAGTAACAATCATCAGTCTTGTTAGCTACTATTAGAACCGTGACATAAAATCTATCATGCCAACATTACAATTGCTGAATATATAAAATATACTTCTGGAAATTTTGTCGTTATTTCATAATTAAAAATTTGTTTCCTTACTATATTACTAGTTAAATTTTGCTTTTTTTTATAAATTAAATAAACAATTTAATTAATTTAAATATATTATTTATTTATTTATGTGTAGAGGGGTTTAGAATTTATATATAAAGGAATTGCCTTAAAAATTAGTTAACCAAATACTTAAGCACTAAATTATGTATTATGCTCCTGGAAATTTTATAAGAGAAAAATACACTTTTCCAAACTTAGTTCACGATTTATTTTCTCAAGTATATCAAAAATACATACACACACACACACACACACATATATATATATATATATTTACGTATATGTCGTATTATTTTGCAGTCGTAGTCGTGGGGTCGAGTGTAGGGTGAGCAAAACAAGAAAATTGGAGATCATAAAAACACGTCCGTTCGCTTTCGGGTTCTCACTCTTTGTTGGTGTTGTTAACCTCATTCCAAAAAGGACGAGATTAACAAAGTAAATTACAGAAAAATATATACAAAGTTTACAAAAATTTAAAATATGTTATATATATATATATATATATACACAAAAAGCGATGCTTATTTTAATTTTGGACTACTCTCTAGAAAAAATTTTAACATAATTTTTAACTGTAATTGTTAACTGAATTTTCGGACACCCCTATATAATTTTAAAATAATTTCTAAAATTTCATTTAATATTATAATAATTTAAATTTTATGTATTTTAAACTTAATTTTAATTAATATTAAGATATTAAATATATTCAAATTCAAGAAAGCTGAAAGAAATCAACAAAAAACAGGATATCAAAATGCTCCAGAGACATTTAAAATATAAGCGATCTTTAAAGAATATTTTAGAAATAACTGTATTTTTTAATAGTCACATATATAAATTACTGTTTTCATTTATTTTTAATTTGAAACCATAAGGTTTTCAGAAAGTCAAATGTTATTTAATAGATTTAACTTATATAATTCCCTCAGGAGAATCCTCTAAACGCAGATTAATGGACTCACTCACGAAGAAATTCTTTCGATTTATATAACTATTTTATGGTTTTTTCAATAGAAGCGATTTTTCTTAAGGCACTGTTTTGTAGTAAGTCTACCTTACTACAAAACAGTGTCCAAAAAACATAAAAAGTAATTGATACTTAATGGTTAAATATTTTTTTTCTTAAAGTTTATTGGGTTTTATAGAATTTCTTAGAAAATTATTGAAAAAGAGTGCTAAATAAATAGTAAATATGACATAATATTAATGTTATTAAATTTTTCTATTTTTATACGAAAGAGGATTTTAAATATACAATATTAACAAATAAATGAAGTTTCTTTCAATTTTTAAATAATGAACAATATCAGGCATAATAATCACCATATAAAGTTTTTCAGATGACCAATATTTCTTCATTCCATGACCTTTTTGATTCGAAAAAGGCTCCCTGACATATGCCTCAATGGATAGTCTTGCTTACTGTATTTGACCAAGTCATAGTGGGATACGATTGACCTTCATGACGGAAAAGTATCGATAATCATCCATTACATTCTTATTCTTTATACGAAGTTTTTTAGCCTACTTATATAAAATTATACTGCAAAACAGTTATATTCATTCATTACACGGTAATTGACGTTTCAGGTAATCTCTTTTTGGAAAGACACTAAAGCATAATAAATTAAACAGCGACATTTATCATTCACCATAACAAAAACAAATTCTATTTCCTCTATTTAACGTGCAAATCATAAGCTTCGCTTCTATTTGGCACACTCATTTTGCTCACAAATGAAATTGTCAGGGCACACAATACAGCAAATTTATAAAATTACAACATAACTTAGATATAAATCGAAGTGAAAAGAGCACATGAAAAACGTGCTTTCTTTGTGTGCTCTTTTCATTTGTCTTTCAACAGACAATAATAATATTAATAATAAATGTTATCTGTGATCGACTGATTGATTGAGATTAACTTGTTGTCCGTATTCGCTATATAACATTACTCTATAGACATGATATAATATCGGAAATTGTATGTAAAACTGTGATTCGTATTATAAATAATCCTCTTTATAGTGTAATGAGTTTATATATTTTACGAAAAACAAAACAAGCACCTGATCATTCCCTGAGAGATATTTATTCTGAACACAAACGTTTTCAATCCAATCAATGGATCATCATCAGGCGAAATTCGAACATTACAAAAATAGAACAACAAGTTCAAAATACAAAAATATATAACGGCTAACCAAAACGTAACTAACAGCACAATATCATTTCTAAATATCAACAAATTAATAAAAATGCTGCTAAAATTAAAAATAAAATATTAATATATAACAAACAAAAAGTGTATACAAAATATTAATACCTCTGCCTTAAAAAACAGATAAATAACACTAAATAATACCACTGCTTAATAAGCTGTACAGAGTTTTTCATTAAACTGTACATATTAATAAAGCTACTGCTCTTATTAGAAGTTTATAACTGCATACTTCCATGCGGAAGGAAGCCCCTCGGCATCTCTTGCGTTGATGCAATTCCCTTTAAGCTTGCTTTTATAGATTTCTAATTTCTCGGCCGTTCTTGCCAAGGTCGGGGAGTGGATTTGTTTCAGTATATCTGCTTCATTCCATCTTACTACTGAGCCTTTCGCTTGTGCCATTTGTGACAATACTGTGGCATTAGAACCTTTTCTAACATCATATCTGTGCTCTTTTATCCTAACTCCTAGATTTCTGGTGGTAACCCCGACATAATCTTTACTTATTCCTAACATCTGATTCTCGTATGGAATCCTATAAACGCCGGACCTATCCTCTTTCTTAATTAACCCTTTATCATTTCTAAGAATACTGTACAGATTCGGAGCTCTTTTTAAGATAATCTTTGTATCCTTTATGTGTGCGATTTCTTTCATAATGCTTCCTAAGCGCTTGTTGTACGTAAATTTCGTGTATGAAGATGGACCACGCCCGCGACCAGGTGCTGCATCGGTACCGACTTCTAATTTATTGATAATCCCCTTTAAAACATTCCTCTTGTAGCCCAATGCTTCTGCTACCTGCGTGATTCTTTCTATTTCCGCATCCCTGTCTATAACATTTTCGCAGTATAAAAAAGCCCTCCTAATTAACGCTCTTAACGCTGCTAGTTTATACTTATACGCCCCCAGTAAGACCAATAACTCTTGAAGTTGAATTCCAGGAGTTATTGGTCTTACTGGGGGCGTATAAGTATAAACTAGCAGCGTTAAGAGCGTTAATTAGGAGGGCTTTTTTATACTGCGAAAATGTTATAGACAGGGATGCGGAAATAGAAAGAATCACGCAGGTAGCAGAAGCATTGGGCTACAAGAGGAATGTTTTAAAGGGGAATATCAATAAATTAGAAGTCGGTACCGATGCAGCACCTGGTCGCGGGCGTGGTCCATCTTCATACACGAAATTTACGTACAACAAGCGCTTAGGAAGCATTATGAAAGAAATCGCACACATAAAGGATACAAAGATTATCTTAAAAAGAGCTCCGAATCTGTACAGTATTCTTAGAAATGATAAAGGGTTAATTAAGAAAGAGGATAGGTCCGGCGTTTATAGGATTCCATACGAGAATCAGATGTTAGGAATAAGTAAAGATTATGTCGGGGTTACCACCAGAAATCTAGGAGTTAGGATAAAAGAGCACAGATATGATGTTAGAAAAGGTTCTAATGCCACAGTATTGTCACAAATGGCACAAGCGGAAGGCTCAGTAGTAAGATGGAATGAAGCAGATATACTGAAACAAATCCACTCCCCGACCTTGGCAAGAACGGCCGAGAAATTAGAAATCTATAAAAGCAAGCTTAAAGGGAATTGCATCAACGCAAGAGATGCCGAGGGGCTTCCTTCCGCATGGAAGTATGCAGTTATAAACTTCTAATAAGAGCAGTAGCTTTATTAATATGTACAGTTTAATGAAAAACTCTGTACAGCTTATTAAGCAGTGGTATTATTTAGTGTTATTTATCTGTTTTTTAAGGCAGAGGTATTAATATTTTGTATACACTTTTTGTTTGTTATATATTAATATTTTATTTTTAATTTTAGCAGCATTTTTATTAATTTGTTGATATTTAGAAATGATATTGTGCTGTTAGTTACGTTTTGGTTAGCCGTTATATATTTTTGTATTTTGAACTTGTTGTTCTATTTTTGTAATGTTCGAATTTCGCCTGATGATGATCCATTGATTGGATTGAAAACGTTTGTGTTAAGAATAAATATCTCTCAGCGAATGATCAGGTGCTTGTTTTGTTTTTCGTATTATTTTCTGCTGAGCACACTGTATGTTGTTTATATTTATATATTTTACTGAGATATTATAAGAAAGATATAATCTTATAATATATAATTTTTTTTATTGATTAAAATCAATCTCCGATAACGTTATACGGGCATATAGTGTATTTCGAATACATAATATAGTCAAACTTCGATTTAGCGTTACTGTTTATATCTAAATCAAGCATGGCGCTGAACTGTAGTATTTCAAATAGGAATTACTGTACGTTTATGGTAATGAGGTTTACACGTAAATTTGTATGTTTGAAAAATTACATAATTTGTTGTTTACAATGCAAATCGGCCGTGTATTAATTCTCAGATACTGAACGGTCCCTGTTTAATAATAATAATGGGAAAGACTCACGGTGGCGCTATTTAGGAATTAGGAGGTAGCTATATGGATGTTGACTAATGATTATACTATATATTATTATATAATATCATAATATTTATTGCATTTTGGAGCTGTTTTCGAACCCCCCCCAAAAAAAACATTTAGATTCCATGTAAAAAGTTAATTAAGAATTTAGAAGGAAACCATATGGTGTAATTGTCACTCAATTTTTTTCTAAATTTATCCTCAGAACTTTTTTCTTATAGCAATTTAAAGCATTACAGAATACGGATTACCTGTCTTGTTTGTCGCTTCATCACTTTATTAAACAAGTTATCCATCGAACTCGACAGGGCTTTTACTCTATTAGTTAAATTAAGCAATGTGTCTAGAATTTCACAGCGATATCTAAGTATATTGTCCAAATACCTAAGAAAATTTAAACCCATAACACAGTAAAAAAAATAACAACACCGTATTTATGGCGCCACCAAATTTTGTCAGGAAAGTTAAGCAACTCGTTGCTGGATTTTTTTTTAAATTTAATCCAAATTTACATATGTAAAATACCATATGTAAAAAATTACTATAAAATTCCTGAAGTATCAATATCACAAGGAATATATGGTAAACATTAGTAATTTCGTGATATTTTTTAAATTCATCTACATCAAATAAGTAATGTAAGATGAGATTTAAAATTTCAGTTCTTAATTTATTAAAGAATAATTCACTTACCTTCAACATTTTTTTTTTTTTTAATTTAAGATAAAACTGATCTCCTACAACACTTTTACAAATATTCATTTTTTTTCCTTCTTCCAATAGAAAATCTTTTTGCTAATATTTGTAAAATGACAGTTTACTCAAACGAACAAACTTTTCGAATTTATTATATTCCACGCTATCTTCGAGAAAAATTTCAAATCTCATCTTATTTGATGAAGATGAATTTTAAAAATATTACGAAATTACCAATGTTTGCCCTATACTCCTTGTGATATTGATACTTCAAGAATTATATAGTAATTTTTTACATGGGGTATTTTACGTATGTAAATTTGGATTATATTTTTTAAAAAATCCAGCAACGAGTTGCTTAACTTTCCTGACAAAATTTGGTGGCTTCATCTGTTACGATATTTTATTAACAAGAACTTTTTATATTTTAATTATTATAAAATGGCAAAAAACTTAATTTTGGAGGTAGGAATGAGTTTTATTTTTTTTAAAAAAAAAAGTGTAGATGCTAATAACGAGTAAAATCGTCATTAAATCCGACTCTACTGAAATACACACGACCCCATTATCTCCCCACTCTTGACCTTTAGCCATCAAAATTTAATAGCATCAATCCCCTTGATACACAAACCTCCAATACTATAAAATTTCAGAAAATTTCGACAAAAAGCACATGAGTTATTAAACTTCAAAAATGGGTCAACAAAATCGTACCTCATACACACACTAACACCCATACAAACAGAAAAAACCCTCCGATTTTTTTTCTTTTGTATTTCTCTACTCCTGTGTCCAAAAATCTTGCTCTCATGTGCCCAAAAATGTAAAAATCTTGGAGGTAATTTTTTGATCGATCGCCATACTCTCCCTCTGTTACATATAACAACCAGGAAAGTAAAATGTTAATTTTTGGATGTTCTAAATTTGACAGTTTTATTATTGATTCATATTGTAGGTTTATTGTAATTTTACTGTGACTCTTGTATGTTTTCGATTTTAAAACAGTTATTGTATGTTAAAAGGTACTGTGTAACATATACATATATTAGAGTGGATAGGAGAAAAAAAATGATAAATTTTGTAACGGAATCATGTCCGAATTAAAAATAGTTTTTATTTCGTGGGAAAAAATAAACAGTATATAAAAGTTACATCTATTTACATTCACGTTTTGAATCTTCAAAAACAGTTTCAGTTTTATTCATCTTCAGTCCTGATTTTGTCCACTTATTAGACAAAGATCTCAATATCTTCCACACATCTCTATTCTAGTCACACGATAGATAGGAGACAATGGATCGTCATCCTTTAACCTAGCTGTTGGTTGAATAGAAGAATGCCTCCCATTTCACAGAACTTTTTTAATATGGCCTTATAATTTCGAAATAACTTGTAAGGAATCTTTTTATTTTTTCCGTCTATGGACTTTTTTCATTTTAACCTTTTTGCTTTTCGTCTTTCCGTTATTTTCTTTTCATTTTCTGAGTTATTTCCTACACTTATAGTAATTTTTTAAACAATAATAATATCCTTGGTCCAAATCAGGAATTTTTTTTTTATTTTACAATTACATTTTGTGAATTCTTCATTTTCGAGATGCGATATTAAATAACGTTAATCTAGCATTATTTCAGTATTTTTTCGTGTAAATTCGCGATATTCTCTACAGTCCGTTTGTACAGTACATTACCATAAAAATAAAGGCACTTTTCTATATTAGTTCAACATATTTTAGCAACTGCTTAAATTATTGTGTATACTTATTTGATTTTCGCATTTCAATTGAAATAAATGGCATTTTTCCTCTAGTCTTCGGCTTATTTTTTCTCCTTGGTGGTTTACAAAAGTCTAGCTTTTTCTTGAATCGCCATTAGAAGTAGAAGATAACGAGGTGTACAACACAGCAGTGAGATCAGCGGGAGATAACAGACATTGATAGCCCTTTTTTTCGATCTTAGAAAAAACGAAATTTTAAATTGCTTTTGCAGGTGATGAACGTTAATGCTGATGTAACTTTGCACACATCTTTTAACATGAAATGGACTTTTTTAACGAGTCCATGATTGTATTCGAGAATCGCTTCCATTACTACATACGATAAATTTTACTAATCCAAGAAATATTTTGATTAAATTTTAGTTTTTATCCTTTTTTAATTAATCAACTACTATTATAAATAAAATATTTAATTTCATATATTCCTTATTGTTTTTTATTACGCAAAATATATTTTTAAAATAATTTTATAGTAAATAATAGTGTTATTTTTAGAAAAATAAGCTCCTGATAACACTCCTCTGGGATATATTTATTTAGTTTTCTAATGGGATTCTTATCTTTATTATAGAAATTATTAACTTTAATCATGCTCATGAAATTTACTTTATACTTTTTTAATCGTTTTTGTTGCAAAAAATGGTTCTTGATGAAAAAAATCTGTTCCAAATTACTTATTAAAGTATAAGGATTTAGTAAAGCAATTTTAGTAGATAATTAAAAAGTGAGATTTAATAATTATTTTAATGGGCATTATTCCTCATTGCAAGGAAGCATCGATAGCAAATTATAGATTCTTATTGATGTGGATTGTGTTATAAAATAATATTCCTCCAATAATACCCGTTTATTTTAGAAAAATTTCCTTCGAATTTTATCAAGTATGCGGATATATTTTTTCCTAAAGAATTCCGAAACGTGATTCCTGACCGCCCCATCCTTATCAGGTGACAATTTCAAAAATTCGAGAGTAAATTGAAGTTGAATATATTTAAATTTGACTTTTCCTATATAAATATTGCTAATTTTCTCCTTATTTTTCATTTTTCTTGATGACTTTATTGCCTATTATTCACTCAATTTATCAACTATAAATTTTATTTCATGAATTTATTTAAAAATGATTTATTATTTGATGGACGAGACAATTTATACCTTCTTCGTTCAAAAATAATACTAAAATTGTTGAATAACTTCAAAAAACATTTTATAAACTTAAAGTATTTATTTATTTATTTATTATGTATTTTAAGAAATAAATTTATATATTCTTATTTTTAGTTTTTTATAATGGAATATTTTATATTGAAAATTCAAAAAATAATGCTTAAAATATAAAAATATATTTGTTTAAATTTTACTTTTTAGTTTGTTAATGCATTTCTTTCGAGTTATGAGATTGAATCGATTTTCAGTATAAATATTTCTGATTCTGTGCATGTTTTATCACATTTACATTATTACAGAATTTATTATTATAAAAACTAATAAAATTGCACAAACTTATGATGACAAATGTTTTTTAACGACTATATAACGTATATATATACGTGTTTTCTGTTCGTTTACATTTAAAAACCTGTATAAATGTGTAAAAAAGAGTCTGATTTATCACTTTTCAGATATTTTTAAAGGCTCAAAATATACTTATACATTCAGTTTAAGAGATTTTTCCATTTCAAATGTGTCTAGAATGTGAAAGAATCCAAGTCAATGACGTTGGTGTGGGTTCGATTCCGGATGGACTGGTTCGGCGGGCTATTAGGATCTATTACAAATGAGCCGAAATTTTTGGCAGGAATTTTCTATTTTTAAGTTCGGCATAGTTTGAGCATCAAACAGATATCATATAGATTAAAAATATATTTACAGTTAAAAAATTAATATCAATCAGTTATTTATAGTCACGTCTACACGTAACACTCGTTTGTTGATTGTTTTTATATAGTTAGTTGACGTAAACATCAGTATAATGGAGGTCGTTCAAACAAGTATGAGGAAGTAACTTTATTCTTAAAATACTGTATATGTTTTTGTATTAGTTATCAGTATGGCTCACTGAGGTAAATCTGTTACTTCAATTAATACTTTAGACAATTGGAGTACAGGAAAATTTGAAGAAATAGGCTTTAGAATAAAGATTATATACGAGTGCTTCTCAAAATCTAGTAGACAATATAATTCTCACAAACCTATATAAACCTACTATAAGATTACTTGCTTTCTCTTGAAGTTGCCAAAACTGGCTTAGCTTTCATGATATCTTTTACATCCGTTATTCAAGAGAAGGAGTATTTGTCAGATGTGAAAAAATTCTATTATTTAAGAGCGTCATTAAAGTTCTATGAGAAGAGAAAGTCTCTAAACCATTTAGTCATTACTACAACAATGGGAAAAAGTTATATCTTTAACAGTTACAATTACAGAGCGAATAAACTTATCGCAAAAAAATATTTGAACAACAATTTATTTCTGAAGGCAATTCTTTACGTTTTACACAATTTAGAAAAAAAAGGGTAAGTTTGTAAGCTGTTTCGAGTCGATTTCGATCGCCATTCCAAACTTCTTTCTCACACTACGCAAATGATTATGGTATTCTGTACAGTACATCGCACCTAGGTGAAGTGTTAAAGCACTTTGTAATGCTCCGTAGCATCTCAGGCGAAGTGATTACAGCATTTTATATATACTACATGGCATTTTAGGGGAAGTGATTACAGCATTCTGCATATTACATATTCAATAATACAAGTTTCTATCATTCGAATAACTACTTTTAAGAACCTAATTTTTGTAATATATTATAGTTTGTACGCTACACACGCTACACACACAAAATTTATTCTCTAAAGCTAATGTTCCACTTTTAAAAATGATGCCAAAGGAACAAAATGAAGAAACGTTGAATTAATGTGAAAACTTTTCTTTCTAATTTTAGTAACAACTATTATAAATTATTGAAATTACTGATTACAAATTTTCCAAAAACATTGGTTTTCAATTAGTTCCATTTGTTTCCTGTCTCATTAACAACCGAAATTTATTTTTCAGGAAAATTAAATTTCTTAGTTTAAAACTTTTGCAACGATTCACTTGATTGAATAAGACAGTTTATAAACGAAACGAAAAAAAAATTATTACAAATTCCGAAATAAATGCAATATAATTAATTAATTTTAATGAAATGAATTTCACACTTAAATTATTAATCTTTTATAACTAAAAAAAATTATATATTAAAGTAATTTTAAAATGTATTAAAATTTTTATTTTAAAAGTATTAATTAATTTTTAATCGCTTAATGCTATCTTGAAATCTATATCATGTAATTTGTTACGGTTTAATTGGTTAATTCCTTACTTTTAATCACATTAATATCCATTTTATGTAATTTATTAATAAATGATATTAGCTTCGTTATTTTATTTATTAAATGAAGATAGATCATCGGATATTTTTAGAAGTTTAAAAGTTTATTTAGAAGTCTCGGAAGAACTAATATCGTTTTCTGTACGTTGTTTGTCTCCTTAAGAAATGTATTTATTAAATAACTCAAGGTTGAAAAAATATATCTGCTTTTATCAGTTATAAGGAAGAAATTAATGATATATTTTTAATGTATTTTTTTTCTTCCTAAATCAATTAAAACTTAAGCACTTACTTGCAGAAGTACATTTCTTCTTCACGTGAAGAAAGTAATATTTCAGAGTTTTCATTCAAAAGAAAAATATTTGATATTAAAAAATAAGTCTTAAAATATATTTTTGATAATTAAAAACAATTTAAACTGTTATAATTAAAGTAAATTGATTCTTGTATAATTGTATTTGAGATTTTATTATTCTATTTGATAAACGGATGAAAAGAGTCGTACACTTAAAAAAATAAATTATAATTATCCAAGTTAATAATTTCAAATAATTTTAAGAATTTACGGTACGTTACACGACGTTTAATATACGATAAACGTACAAGAAAGAGTTTCGAGTTTATTATTAAATTCACTTAAATTTTCTCAAAATTATAAAAACTACATGTTACATTAATTTAAATCATTTACGCAATTCTAGACTATTCTCGAGTGACTCTACAAAAATTTTCAGCTTTCTATAAAATTATTGCAATAAATTTTATATAAATAGAAATTGCTAGCAGAGAAAAAACAAATAAGGTTAGAAAAATCGTTATAAAAAGATTTAATTCGCATAAATTTGAGATTTTGTAATTCTGAATAACATTTTGAATAAAATTCATTTGTTTCCACGCTATTTTATCTTTATAAGCATAAAATTAAGCCGTAAAACTAAACAAGATCTATGGAAACTCCACATGAACTTTGACCTATTTACCTGGACGTTTCGCAAGCACATCACTGATAACGAGAAAGGCTTAAGTTTAAAATTTGAGCTTTCTAGACCAGTAGTTATTCCTCTACGAGCTTTTTCAGTTCCGGATGAAGAAAAAAAAGAAAATACAATTATGATTTATCTTTCTGCTTCTATTCCATTTTTTAAATTTCAATATGTATCCGGTTCAGACGTCGTTATTTTCTAGGAATTATTACATCCACACACTCCAAATATACTAACCAATCAAGAACTTTATTTTTTCAGATCCATTTCGGAATTTACAATATTTCCTTCCTCAGTGGGCTTTCTTCCATAATGAAATCATTTTTTTTTTATGTTTTCCATTCCTTAACTATACATGTTTTTTACAGTCTTTAAAAATTAATAATAATAATAATAATAATAACAAATACAGCTTTTTGGCGATTTTTGACTTTTCAATTGTTTATATTTTGGCAACCGCTTTATAGAAAATTTTGAAATTTTGCACACTACCTAAAAAATCAATTACCTTTCGAACGAAATATTCGAAATTCAGACGTTTGGGGGTCGAATAAATCGACCCCCGAAATTTGGTAACTCTGATTCCTACATATACAGTCAGTCAGTGACTTTTATACTTGGCGGGCAGTCTTATTACAATATTTTGTTATATTAAAGTCTTATATTTCGTTAGCAGGCAATATAAGTCATATGCCTACTAAAGAAAAATATATTTTTAGCAGATACAGCAGATTTGATATTGAGTTGTTCCAAAATATTAATTATAAGTCTTACAATAATAGTGGAGTTTATTAATTTTGATCGAAAAACAAACAACTCAGTAAATTTTTATGAACATTTGATAGGATTAAAATTAACAGTTCCCAAGGTAACTCTAAAAGTCTCGTTAGAAGACAGGATAAATATATCCCAGGAGTTTAGCAAATGTATTTGAACTGTCTCATAAATAGTCTATCAAACGATTATTAATTTTCTCAAAGTACTTAAATATTTGTGTAAACATTAAATAAATTTTTATGAAAATAAATAACTTGTAATATAGTTTATCAAACAGTTTTTAGTAATTCAGTTTACAACTGTAAGGTTCGCAATTTTCTGGTATATCATGAATTATCAGTTGGAAAATCTAGTTTTTATTGTTTTATATAAAGAAAAATAGGCTTAAGATCTAGTATAAATAAAGAATGAGGAAGAGGAAGAAATATTCATTAAAAATTTTTTTATATTTTGTAATGTATTTTATTTGTATGAAATTAATGAAATTTGTTACATAATCTATGGAGATATTAATAAAAGCCTACTGCCAATCTTACATGAAATATGTAATATCCTTTTCTTTAGACAAAACTGTGGAGTCAAAGTAAAATTTTGTGGTTTTGACTCTTTTAACTGATCAAAATCTTAATTTAGTGTTCAAATGTTGAAATAAACAATGTCCATGCTCAAGTCGCAAGTGAAAACACTATTGGAATGATGTTTGCATTAGAGCCTAAAAATACACAGTTAATTTGACTACCTGTGCTGGATATTTTTAAAACTGACACCGGCTCCTGCTCTATAGAAATCTCTGGAGAAGCCTGAAACTATAGAAATCTAGTTCCAGGTTCTCTTTCACGATCTTATATATAAATTTTTGAAATATACCTATGGCAAACTTTTCTAAATTATCAGGACAGTGAATAAATTACGGAATTTGTTATAAAAACTCTTTTTTAATAATAAATAACACTGTTTTATTTAACAAATTTTGCAGAATATTACATTATACTATGGTGATTTCACAGTATGACAGGTTAAGCAACATTATAACTCCAAGTCTTCAACTTAAAAAGAATTCTATTTCTGAAAAAAAAAATCATTTTTTACGTTTATGTTAATTGTTTATGATGAATAGCATATTGGAACATAAAAATCCTTCATTTCAATAGGGATTTCTTCTCTTCTACAAAAAATCTCTATTAGCATGTAATTCGTAGGATTCCATTTATAGGATTTTCATGCTCGTCATATGAAGTAAAATTTATTAATGAGTCTCTCTTCCTATGAAGCAATAAATTATGCTTTATAGTTTCCTATTGAAGTGATGGACTGGTGTGGTCCTATTGGTCCTTACAAACGAATTAGCAGGCTATCGCAGTTTCCTCTTGAAGTAATAAACTTGGCCATAAGGTGTTGAGTATTAAAGATCAAATTTGATATCCTCCAATATAAATAACAACATGTTAATACGAATGAAATTAATTTAAAGAATAATATATAAAGAAAAATATAAATAAATTCGTAAAAATTCCCAAAATTTAATTCAAATATTACATTTTTATTGATAATTTTAGTGAGAAAACTATTTATAGAAGATATTGAATATTGCATGTATAATTTTACGGAGGCAAATTTTATTAGATAATTTGAATAAAAAATAAATTGATGGTTTCTGAATGTGGATTTTTTCATTTCTAAAACATTTATTTTACGAGTATTTTATTGAGAATTCATATAAATTATTTTTTTATTACATTTCTTTGTTAGAATAAAATTTATAATCCTCTTTTAATGCTCATACTAGGATATTTATACTTTTAAATGTCCTTGTTATTTTTCTATGGACAATATCACACAGTTATAAATGATTATTCAAAAGAATATTGATAAATAGTAATGCGATTACATTGTTAAAAGATTCAATGGAGCGCATTTTATAAACTTTCTAAAAACCAGACATTTGTTGTAATGAAGATAAATATTCTTATATCTTTCTTCCATTTCAATAAATTTAATTCCTTTCTTCTTTTCTTTGTTATAAACTTCATTTTATTGAGTATTATTTTTTTTAAGTTTTGATTTATATAATTTTTACCGGAAAAAGAATAATAATATCAAGAAATATTTCCATCTGTTAATATTTTTCTTGGTTTTTCTGGTCGATTGCCCAATTAAAAAAGCTCTGAATATTTTTAAAAATATTTTAATTTCTTTTTTATAAAATATTATATTTGCTTTTTTAGCAAGTATATTTTAAAAAATAAACTTTAGAATTTAAATTTCCTATTAAAATCCTACTTTTAACTGGCAATTTAATTTAAACGTCAATTCTAACTAGAGATTAACATGTACTGTAATTGGAACAATTAATTATAATTTCAGTTAAATATAGAAAATAAAGGTAAGTTTAAAAAATATCCTGTTAATTAAAGTTTTTAATTTAACTCCTTGAATATAATTATTTATTTATAACTTGCCAATGAAAATAGCTAGAGATTAATTAGTATAGAAAATTTCCCAAATGTCAATTAATCCAGCTGCGTAAAAAGTTTTAAACCGATTAACTGATTTTTAGGCTTATTTTTTCTATTAAATTATATTGATTTTGTTAAAAATTATACTTTAAAACTAATTACACAACTCTTACACATTTATAGGTTTAAATAAACATTGAGAAATACTTTATAGGAAAGGTCAATGACATTAAAATTCTTAAGTGCATATTAATTAAACATAAGAATTATATTCACTGGGAATACATTAAAATATTGAATATTTATAAAATTGTCTATATGCTTCTTTGCAAATCCTCTAGAAAATTCTAAATAGAATTCAGACTGTTGAAATTCAAAAATAATATAAAATATGTTTAAAGCCTACGCATCAAATACTATTTCCTTTTGAAGTAACATCTGTTTTTTATGATATCTTTGAGAATAAGGTACAACATGTAAGGAAATTTTTATCATTTTTAAAGTACGAATTTCTGGAAAAAATCCATAAAAAAATCCTTTCTGCGCCATTTCTTAACATATTCCGAGTTCAGAAAGTGATGATATGTTATTATGAGAGTCTATTTCTGATCTAAAGGCATCTCTAGTCTGATGAAATCTTGATCATATTATTCATGAAGTGATTATTCTGCTTCACTTAATCAAAATCACTTCGCGTAATCTAAGTGATTGCATTTATTTGTTTATTGTAAGCACTACATATTCATAGATATGAATAAAATATATTGCTGAAAAAATAATATAATTAATTCAAACAAAATGTGTTTTATTAATAAATTAAATAATATATACTGTATTATTATGAAATATATGTTACTTACACGTAAATAAACACATATTTTTATATCTATTATGTATTATTATTTATTAAATTTCCTGATCGAGTTTAATAAATTTAGTCTTGACAACAGTTAACTGACTTCTGGGCTATCATTTATGTATTTTAACTATACATAAATGATAGCCCAGAAGTCAGTTAACTGTTGTCAAGACTAAATTACTGCCTTATTCAATGACTTTATTGCTTACAAACCTCGTAAAAGTTGCTCGAAATGAGATCCTTCTTATCCAATTACAAGGTTTTGACGTTCAGAAATTGCTGAATTTCTGGCAAATTCATGATGTTAACTTGGCGACTTTCTGATTAAATACATAAAATAATATCTTAAAAATTTAATTTAAGAAATTATTATTTGTTTTAAAAGAGAAATGATCAATTTTAATGAAAATGGTTTTTTTTTAATATGTACAGCATATATATATACAGAGGATTCTCGATAAACTTAACTCTCAAAGGACTGAACTAAATCATTCACTTTGTCTAAGAGTTAATTACATACAATGGATGGCAGAGAAAAATAAAATTGTTTATTATATCAAAAATTCACTATATACAGCATATAAATATCTTAACCCTTAACGGGCTTAACTGATGTTGTGGGTCCACTGGACCCATGTCACATGTCACATTTTTGATGTCTCGTATCAACCGCTGGCACAAATTTATCGTAGATTTGATGAAGCTATTGATTAAATTATATTATATTTTAAATATTTAAATTGTTTATAAATTATATCAATGAAAAGACTTTAATATATATAATAAAATTTTAAGTATTATCTACAGGGTGGTTATAATTAAAATTCCCCTACTCAGACCTGTCTAAAGCCCTTCTCGTGGACGTATTTTGATGAAACTTAGTATATATGTTATATGGACCACGAGGAAAAAGAAAATGCAAAAAAAACATTTAGTTCGAATTTTTACCACTAGGTGAAAAGATGGCGCATGAAGAACAAGAAACACAAAATGGAAACACGCAAAACGCCTTACAATGCTGTAAGGCGTTTTGAACACGTGACTGATGCAAATGGATTGCACATTGAACAAATGTTGTGAATAAAAACCTTTTGCGTGTTTTCATTCTGTGTTTCTTGTTCTTCATGCGCCATTTTTTTCACCTAGTGGTAAAAATTCGAACTAAATATTTTTTCGCGTTTTCCTTTTTCCCATGGTCCATATAACATATATACCAAGTTTCATCAAAATACGACAGGTCTGAGTAGGGCAACTTTAATTATAACCACCCTGTATTTAAAAATAAACAATTCTGTAATTCTTTATAACGTAAAAAAATGTTTTTATTTACAGAAAGATTAGTGTCTTGCCATAGAAAATATATAAAATATTAAATGTACTCAAATTTTATTTTCTAATTTTCTTAAAAATTAACAAAATAAAAAAATTCAATTTTTTATTTGATGATGATTCATTTTATTAGCAATTTCTGTTTATTTATATTCTTTATACTATTCTATTCGTGTAAAATGTATTATTTATGTATAGAAAAAAGAAGAGATTTTTCAAATATTAAATATTAAAAATGTAAAGAAAACGAATTTAAATACTTCATTTTTAAAGAATAATACGAAGATAAAGTACTTATTCATTGATTTTTCAAAGTAAATGAACTAAATATTTATTAAAAAGATACAAAACTTCAATTAGAATATTTAATCTTTTATGTAAATATCTTTAGACAGTAAAATAAATATTGTGATAAGTAAAATAATTACTCTAAAATAGCTTGAGTAATTGATGATCTGGTTTAACACTAGTATGTTAAAATGTCACTTTTTATAATGAATTTTCTTTAAAAATATCTTGAAAAGAGATGATATATTTGAAAATTATTTATTAAAAAACTTCTTTTTATTAGATTTTTTGCTGTGGTACGTCCTTTGAAACCAAGACCACAAAAGAGACGAATATTAATCGTTATCGTGATTATTTGGAGTTCGGGGATTCTCTTATCTTCTCCAACACTTATCTATTCTACTACCGAGACATATATTTTACCTACAGGCACGAGAACCTTATGCTTCTTGATTTGGCCAGATGGATACAGCTCACTTTCTATTACTGATTATGTGTAAGTCAACATTCATTTATATCAATGACTGTACGTACTGTGCTTCTATCAATAATTACTCCTAAATTACCGCCTGTCTGACATTGATTTTGAATTGTACATAATTCATTTTCTATTATTGATTACATGTAAGTTATAGATTACTTCTCACGTTGATTATATGTACTTAATGACTTGTTTCTGATATTGATTATGGTTAAGTTTTAGCTCATTTTCTGATATTGATATATGCAACAATTCGTTTTTGTTATTAGTTTTAAGTAGCAGAAATCACAACCTGTTTATACAGGACGTCCCAAAAGTCTAGATACGTGTAAGGTAATGTCTCTATGAATGATGGAAATATAGGCCAAAATAAACAATGGAAGTGTATGTTATGATGCATACCGAATACAATGGTCATCGTAAATTGACCTCGAAGGCATTTTCAAGGTCATTCAATAAATATCTTTAAAACCGTTGCATCCGAGATCAAAACACGTCAACTAAAATGTTATATACCATATAAAAATTGGTAAGAATACGCTTTTGTTTGTTATATAAATGTGAAGATAAACGAAAAATAATTTAAAAACGCCAGTAAAATTTTGTTTATGTCATGTAGTAAAGAACCTGTGATTGTTTCATCTGATTCAGAACATTGTAGGTGTTTCACTGCATGACATAAATTTTGCTCGCGTTTTATTTTTCCGGCTGTTATGTATACATAAGGGAAAGTAATGGAATCGTGTCAAATTTGACCCTCCAAGATTTTTGCAAATCTCTATGTTTTGAGACCTCCTGAATCCAAATAAATAAATAAATAAATAAATAACGACAAAAAAAATTCCGTGAATATGTATGTGTATGTGTTGAAGTCTATTTCGCTTAGTATCTCGTAGTAAGGTAAACATTAAGAAACAAAATTTGGCATGATGGCTTATATATGAGGGGCATTGATGCTATTAAATTTTGGTGTTTAAAGATCAGGGAATAGGGAGATAGAGGGGATCGTGTGTCATATCTTGAGAGGGTAGAACTTAAAGATTTTATTCGTTACTAACATTTATAGTTTCTCATAAAATCCATCCCTACCTCAAAATTAAGCTTTGCCATTTTATAGTAATTAAAAATATAAAAAGTTTTATAAACAAAAATCTGATAACAGATGGCGCCACACACAATTTTATTTATTTTGCTAAAAAATATAAAAGTTATTTTTTTAAATAAAAACTCATAACAGCTAGGAAAGTTATGCAACTTGTTGCTGAATTTTTTGGATTATTTTTCGTTTATCTTCTCGGCTTATGTACCCAACAAAATCGCATTCTTACCAAATTTTGTATAGTCTACAACTTTCTAATTGATATTTTTGGTCTCGGGTATCTTAAAAGTGCCCTTTGAGGTCAACTTTATAGTCGCAATTGAATTCGTTACGCATCGTAATATATACTTCCATTGTTTATTTTGGCCTGCCATCATCTTGAGACATTACTTGTATCTAGACTTTTGGGACATTCTGTACAACTTTCCATTTACTACATCCATTTACTATTAAAAAATATATAAAATGTCACCATCCAAAAATTATAGTTGACAATTAATTTCAGTTATTAATATACAGGGTGAACCAAAAGTAGGTGGACAGTAGCTGGAATAGGATTTGTTTTAGGGTTATACTATAACAATGATGTATATTTAACTTGGTTATAGTTGATGTATATTTAACTTGGTTAGAAGTATTAATACACAAAGATACAGTACTTGTGCAAAAAAATGTTTATCGAAGCGTGAAATGGTGAAATTAGATTTCAAAGCTGTGTAAATTGTGATGGACAGCAATTTGAGCACATGCGTTGATAAAATTGTATTAGTAAATATAATTGTATATGTAACCTCAATAAATGTTATCGTTTACTGCACACCTACTTTTGGTTCACCCTGTATTTTAATACTTAAGCTTTCATTAAACTTGCAGAAATTATTTTTTAAGTTTTTCGGGTCAAACTTTAAAAATATTTTTAACAATACTTCTTCCAACAAACATAAAATACCTTTCAAAAAATTTAACCTTAGTATTTTTTTATTTAGAATTTATATATGTTTAGCTTTTAAACTGAATATTTTTGACCTTTGAAATGTTTTTCAAACAAAATAGACTGCAAAGGTTACTCAAAATCCATTATCCTATATACGGATTCTTGACACAGTGATCATTGACTTTCGATATCCAGTGAACAACCTGGTTTGTTTTGGATATTCTTTATGCATTTACTCTGATATAGCGAATAATTTAGTTCAATGTTTTGAAAGTTCACTATATCGAGAGTGCACTGTAATATTTTAAAATATATTTTAAGTATAAAAACTTTATTTTCTTCTACTAAGTATATATCAGCTTTCTATCAGTAATTAAAGTGGATTCTTGACATAGTAAACTTTTACGAAAGTGAGCTAAATCATTCACTATATTAAGAGTTCACTCTATATACATAGAATAACAAGGATAAACAAAACTGTTCGAAAAATTGTACACTCGATTTAGTGACTATACAATATGGGGAATCACTATATCAAGAGTCTACAACATATATAAATAAGGCTGTTTTTATTGATTATATATATGTAATAACTCATTTCTAAAATTTATTATGTGACAAATACAGATAATTATTCAGACAATTATACTAAAGATAATTGCCTGAATAACTAAAGACAGCTAATTATAATCTTTTTTAGTTCGAAAATTCTGTTTACTTTCTAAATTATATTTACAGAAAATATGCTGATTTTTTCCCTGTAATTTCTAGCTGAAACAAAAAATATTTACTTTTGAAGTTACGTTTTAGACTATTTTGTAAATAAATAAAAAGATATATATAATTTCTTGCTTCCACTTTCTAACAGTAAGGTCTTCTTATAACAAGGCGAGTTTATATATATTCCTGGAGAAAGCAGAATAAACCTCACTAGTCCATAGGGTAATGTCAGGATATATATCTCATTCGAGAAAGTTTGATATAAAAACAGTCGACGTCCTTATTGCTCATCCAATAGCTGAATGTTTCCTGGAGAAATGCAACATTCTGATATAGGCAACTTGGCACGAAGCAGCAACACCGTAACTGAGCTGTATGAATTATTACTTTTTTTATTTCTTTTTATTCTGCATACCCCATAGGAAAAAGAGTCTTTCTGATTTTTTTCTTCAGATTCCCTTCTCAGCTCACGTAAAGTTAGACTTGTTCTCGCAATAGACCTATAACCAAAATCCCAATTCTATGTTTCGAATATGACATTCGACTCGAATAAAATATCTTTGTTTACTAAAAGTTTATTAAAGTATACTTAAAATTTTAGTAAATATTTAATATTAAAAAAAACAAGCAATTATTTATTGTGACAGCCCCACAATACTGAGCTGAAATTTTTTATCATATTTTTCATTTAAAATATATGCTGTCTACCTTAAATTAATAGTGGCTTGCCCCTGTACATCGTTCTTTTCCTTTAACAATAGAGACGTGCCGGTTGTCTATTAGCGAGGTTGAGACCGAAGTTTTAAACGCGAAAACGTGTACGTCGGACGTTCAGCGCCGCTTTCCTGTAAGCCTAGAAGTTTGACAATGGAATCATGTTTGACATTCCAAATGCCATTGCCAAACTTCTGAGTTTACAGGAAAGCGGCGCTGAACGTCCGACGTACACGTTTTCGCGTTTAAAACTTCGGCCTCAACCTCGCTATTAACTCCTTTTAGGGAAAACTTTTTGAATTGAAATAACGTGACTTCCGGTTTGCATCGAAAGTTCATATACAGTTAGTTGGGTTTCCATATCTGGTCTCGTCTTTCATCTATCTAACTCCGTTCTCGAGATTAAGGAAAGACAGTGGAAATTTATACAATAGGTCTACAATTTTTTTTTTTCAAATTGCAGCCCTGTATAATATTAAGTATAATAAATAAATTTAAGCTTATTGTTTCAATATCAAAGTTATATCCTTAACAATGTGTACGCTTCATTAATTTTCTCATCACGTTGTTACTTGTGATGTTAATTTTAGTAACAAGTACGTACTGAAAAATGAATTTGAGTAATTATGTAAATTTTATCTTTAGTTTAACGAACATTACAAACTTTCTACACTTTTAATGTCCATTTCATGTTACAAATAGTTGTAAAGTTGTGTAAAGATTGTTAAGAGTTAATACGAGGTGCCAAGTGATATTACACATCTTTAGTTTCTATCTTATAAACTTTATAATGTACTGTACACAGTTATACATAATTGTGATATTACCAAAAATTAAAGTTATATATAACTGTGTGCATAACGAAGTTTATAAGATAGTACTATATCCCTATACATCTTGCCAACTGCATCTAAGAAGCTATAACAGGTATCAAGTCAAGATTCCATATTTACTTTGGCGTCAATTTGTTTGTCTATTCGCAAGATTTATCGGAAACTAATAAAGTTGGAATTAGTAGATAGAGATATAATAGCTAAACTTATATTTCATTCAACAAGTTAGCATTTGTTTCATGTTTGATATATAGAAAGTTTATAAAAATAAAAATGCCACAAAATTGAAGTAAATATTACACAGTATCAAGAGTTCAGTATATAGGCTTACATAAAGAACAGCAAAAATCAATAAAATCATTCGCTGTATAGAAAATTCACTATATCGAATGCTCACTATATCAAGACCATGCTACATTTTCGCAGACTATACAATTTTTATGTAAGTTAAGCCAGAGAAGAGGTTGTTTTAAATTTAAACTTTTAACTTATAATTTTTTGAATAAGTAAATAAACTTATAAATTTATAGGACCTACAATTTAATATATTTTTATATAAAACACTTGATTAAAACTTCATTACGTAATTTAACAAATAAAATATTTAAATAGTAGAAGTGAATTTTTAGAAGATAATTAAACACAATTTAAAAATTTTTAAACTTAAAAAATAGTTTAAAATTTTTTATAAAATAATTAATTTAATATTAGTTTAAAATCGTAATTTTATATAAAACGTGAGTAGGCTATATTTTAATTACTAAAATGTATACTAATATATTTTTCCTGAAAGTACTTATTAATATAATTGCAGGAAAATGTTAGAAAATTTTAATTATACTTAATACTTACACAAGAAATTAATAAGCTAAATATAGTCTGTAAGTTATTAATTAATAAATATAACATTCACTATATTAATTACAATGTAGAAGGCTAAATTTATATTTAAAATTTTCCACTTTTTAATATAAAAAATGGTTTTACATTCAGTTTGTCTGTTTGTATGTTTGCAAAATTTCTTATAATTAAAATTTAAAAAAAAAAATAAAAAAGGAAATTTCATTTTGGGTCTGTCTGTTTGTCTGACCGCTAAAATTTTTGGAAATTTAAAAGTCGACTAATCTGGAGACAATTTTGAGTAAATAAAGAAATAATTATATTTCTATCTTCCGATTTTATTTATTAAAACTTAAGAATATTTGAAATTTAGAAAAAAAACTTATTAATTTAAAATGTTTTTTGAAAATATTTAATTATTATAAATACAATAAATATACTATTTTTATAATGAAAGTATTATTATATGGCGCGTGAAATTTCAATTGTATGAACACAAAAGAGGGTCAAGGAGACAAAAGCACGTGACTTCAACCAAAGTCTTTTTTATCTTGACACGGAATTTGCTTGGTTGCATCTGTTTATACTCAATGATTTTTATGGTTTTTCTTTTTCTTTTTTTTTTTAAATGATATAAAACCAAACCAAGAAAATGATTTGTAATGTGAAAATACATTAATTTTATATATTTTCTTATAAATATCCTATAACTCATAATTTCGTCCATTTATTTCATAATGAGTCATGAAAACTAATCAAATATATACAGTCAATTTTTGACTATTTGCTCGCCATTGGAATTGCGCTAAATTGAAGTACCTCAAACAATAAAAATGATATAGTAATGAGGTCTACACACAAGTCTGTCCGTGTGTTTGGATGAGTGTATAATCACCTGACTAGGAGATATTAATGTCGTTTGCAATGCAAAATCGTATATTTAGTAATTCACAGTTACTGAAGTGTGTTCTTTTTAATATTTATGAGAGCGACATTTTGCCAGAGTGACGCTATATAGAACGGTGATATATCGAGGTTTAATTATATATACAGTAGAGCGTCGATAAGTGGAACCAATTGGGGACTGGGGTCCTTCCAGTTAATGATTTGTTCCAGTTTCCGACTTTGTACGAAAAAATACATTAACCTGTCCGATGTTCAAATTTTTCTCCGTTGCGTATCGCTTCCTGTTGAATTTTTCTCCGTTGCGTGTCGCTTCGTGTTGAATTTTCGTCGATTTTAAGCCTAACGAAAATTTTTATAATAATCATCGAGGCTATCGTATCGTTAAAAATTATTTCTGCATTTTGTACAAACAAAATAAATATATTGAAGAATATAAAAAACATGAAAATTATACTTTAGAAGTAAATTTAGTATCAAAAACATTCGATTCAGCACGACACAGTCCGACTGAAAATCGTTCCACTTTCCGGCCATTCCACTTACCGACGTTCCACTTATCGACGCTCTACTGTGTGTGTGTGTGTGTGTGTGTGTGTGTGCTTGTTTTATCATTATTATTTCAAATTTTCAGCAAACAATTTTAAATTAATTAATTATAAATTTCTGTATAAATTAAATTTAAAATGTAAACGTATAATTTAATTTAAATTATACATTATAATTTAATTAAACAGTATAATTTAAAAAAAATATATATATATATATATATATATATATAGGCCTAATATATGAAATTTAGAAAGTTTTCAAGAAGTCTTGCGGACAGAGCGACAGACGGACGAATTTACTATTTAAAAAAATATCTTATTTATCATTAAATTTTACGAATATTCTAAGAAACAGTGAAAAAAGTAACAAAAATGTGTATTTTCAATTATTTAATCATTAATTATCACTATATTATATTTATAAAATAAAACTATTTAAAAATGGTTCATTTTAAAATATATATTTAATAAATAAATATTTAAATAAACTTATGATATTAAATAATATAAATTATTTAATTTTCTACAATTTTATTTTATTTGTATGTTTTCTTAAATAATAATACATTAAATAACATTTTAATGTATTTATAAAAAGAATATTTTAAAATTAAAATATAGCGAATATATGTAAATTAATACAGACCTTAATCGAAGTAGCAAAAATTATTGTTTAAGATACTTCGATTTAACGCCATACTCGATTTAGTGTCACTCTAAATAACAAAAACCAAAGCGAAATATGTTGATAAAATTATTGCTATTATCATATTTTTAATATAAAACCTTAAGAAATGCTTAATTAACACATTAAAATGTATTATTTTAATAACAAATTTATTAATTAGTTTTTAATTTATCAATTATACTTTATTTAATTAAAAAATATCCTTCAATTAATTTTATATTAAAATTAATTAAGCATTGAATTTCTCTACATTAAGTAATTAAATCTGATTTGTTAATATTGTTAATTAAGATTTTTGTAGTAAAGATTTATTTTTTTTTAAAAAACTCAAATTAATTTATCGGGGATAAATTTAATTAAAAAAGAATTTAATATTCATATTTTTTTTAATCATTCTTGATTGACTTCTATGTAAATAGTGAACAAATTAGTTTCTATCTATATTCAGCGCTAATATATCGCTTATATTATTGATTAGGATCTATATTAAGATATAAATTATTCTGTATACTAAGGTGAATGATGCCAAATATTAGCTATATTAAGTTGGAAAAATATTCACTATATTGAGGTCTACATCAAGATAAAAATATTTGCTAGAGAAATAATTAAAACTTTACGTAACTGGGGATAAAATGAAAAAATAATGTTGCCAATTGATTATACAGCTACTTTCTGAAGATATTTTTAACTCACAAACTGATGAAATATTCTATTTCACTCTGAATATTCTGTCAGATAAATATATACAAAAAATATTTTTTCCTCTATTTTAATTAAAATTTTCCGGTAAACAATTCAAAACAATTTATCTCATTTGATTATAATAAAATTAAATTTTCTTTTATAAAAATTTAATTGTTTTTTTTTTCTATTAAATGTATTAATAGATATTTAAGAGTTTAAATTAATTTAATTAAGAATTTTTGAATTGAAATCTTCAAAACACAGTTAAAATTTATATTATTAGTATACGGTTTTTATTAACTTACCTGTACTCTGTCTGAATAAAATCTTGTAACTCAATTTTCATCCACTTCCAAATTTCCGATCTGATTGAGACTTTGCATACATATGTATTTCCAATGACAGTGTTTTTTCTAAAGTTTGCAAACAACTTTAGCAAAAAATTAGCCTCACGGTGAATAATATAATTTAAATGAAATGCTAAACCAAGACCTTTCTGTGTTACATACATAAAACTAAAAAGTTACAAAAAAATTAAATAAATAAAAAATTTAAAGAAATGTTTTTATTCACATGAATACGTTAAAAGTAAAAAATAATCTTTTCCAGCTTTCACAGTATTCTTATGTATTATTCAATCAGAAATAGAAGCATGGGGCCCTTCTGAGAAGAGCAAAAAAATTAACAGTAAGTGTAACTAAGAATATTTCTAAACATAAGCGCCCCACGCTGTTATTTCTGGTTGCATAATATGAAATATATTGTGAAAGCTGAAGAAAATTTAATTTTTAGTTTTAATGCATTTTTTGAATAAAAAGCATTTCTTTAAAATTAGTTTTTATATCTTTTATTTTAAATTCAAAAGTTACTTTAGAATAGGTTCGAGAAGAAAAATAAATTATATTTTTGATAGTAAAAACAATTAATTAATAAAACATGTTTTATTATAAATAATCAACAATTTTAACAAAGTAATTTAAATTTTCTTGAAGTGTGAAATTTAAAAAATTGAAGTTGAAAATTTATTACACTTTTACACTACGAAACATAAATAAGTCATTAAAGAAATGTTGCGATTTTCTTAAGGCTATAAAATAATTGAGTGAAAATTGGGACATTTCAAAAGCAAAACCAAGTCACATGTACTGTAAAGTACCTTTAATTAGAATATATTATAATATAATATATACTTTTTATTCTAATTTAAAGGTATCTGTGACTTTTTGCCTTTTTAAATACTTTCAATTTTCAGTCAATTATTTTATAGCCTTAAGTAATTGCGATATATTATGTATATATATATAAAGTACATTTGTGACTACCATCCCCTTTAAAAACTGCAATACTAAGATTAAAATACAAGCACAGAAACTAATTAAAATGCAAACAATAAAAGCAATATTATTTTACAATATTAAAATTGTAGAATGTATATTACTTATAAAATTCTCATATAATTAATAATTATTTTTTATATTTCTGATAATACAAGTATTCAATGTTACAAAGTAATTAAATTCGCCTGTATGAATGTAATAATTTCACTTATGATTTCTTCTCCTGTACATGATCCCAATTGTTACTCGTGTAATTCTATCAGCGAATTAGAGTGCTTTATCATTTCCACAGCGGGAAGAGCAGTAATCTTTAATACATCTTTAGTAACTAAGGAGAGAAGAATCACTTCGTAAGTAGAAGAGCTGTTATTCATGGATTACAAAGTAAAAAGTATCATTATCAAAGTTTGTGATTTACGTTTTATGACTTAATTTCATTAAAAATTCGAAAGAAATTGTGGAAAGTGAGTCATTTATATGAACAAATAAAGATAACTAAGCAAACGGATAAAGAAATACTTTCATAATTATTAAATATTTTTGGAATTAGCCTAATTGTTTTTTTCTGGATTATATATAACGTGTACGCTGCACAATAGTAGAAGTTTATATACTAAAAAATATATTTTTTTTACTGAAAAACACTAGAATTAATATTAAATACTTGAGTATTATTTATTATTTTCATCGATTGGGTCAATGATCCTACTGCGTTTCCTTTTCCTGTGAGTTTGTCTTGTGATTGATCCGTTGGATAACAGAGATTCTTATATTTAAAGCTCGATATCTTTTTATATTTTCACTGTAAACTAACATTATATAAGGAATAAGATTATTAAATATATTTAATTATATTTAAGTCATTACATAATTTGTAGAGAATTAATTAAAGTTTTCGAGATTACATTTATCTTCACAAATTTAATCAAGATTGGCGCCTATATCTTATTTAATTCTAGCTTTATTTTTCTAATATTAATTATGTGTATTGTTGCTTCAAAATATAATTAAAGTTTATTAATAACATTTTAATTTATTTTTCAGCTACAATATAATTTTCTTATTCGTAACTTATGTAGTTCCCATGATATTTATGATCGTCACTTACACATGGATGGGCCAAAATCTATGGGGAAATAAAGGTATAGGTGAACTGACACTTCCTCAACTAGAAGCAGTAAAATCTAAGCAAAGGGTATATCAATTTTATCATTAAAGTAACATTATTTAATAAGTTATTAAGTAATTTTATTCTAATAAATTTACTTTAAAGCTTAGAATGTACAAGATGGCCGTGTTTTGTTTAGTGTGGTTTAGTATTCAGTGTGCGATTCATATACACAAGTGTGGTACATTTGTGTATATAAATCGCAAACTGAGTTTAGAACGTTTTCCTTTTTCATACAATCGATGGGAACATGATTTAAAAGTACAGTACAACTAAGAATAAGAGTTATTTAGTCTTTCAACTTAAGTGGTTAACTAATGTTTGGACCACCCATTACATAAATGTACACAATTCTACCTATAAAATATATATGCAGATGCCCTAAGTCAGTTAACGTGTTTCTTTTTCCGTGTGTTTCAGGTTTCTTTTTGAACACGAATCATAAACTAAGCTTAGAATGTGTTTTTTTTTTTCAAAAAATTTATGGGAACAAGGCAAATTTATGACCACTTATTTGAATAAAATATTAATTTAGTTGTTACAACGATTAACTGAATTTTGGGTCATACTATATTAGTTAGAAATAATTAACTAATTTTATTCTGTAATAATTACATAATTTTCTCTTATAATTAATTGGAAATTTAAGTGAATTTAATAATTTTTACATCATTCCTACAGACAGTATTTTAATATACATATTCTATTCCTTGTGATCTTATTTCTTTTTGTAATCGTTAAAGAACTTTTAGAAAGGATATTCTAAAATTTTACTTAAAAAGTAATTTATGCTGTCTACGTGTTAATTTTTTATTAAAAAATATAATAATAACATTACAAGCTAATGGAAATAATGGAAAGGTATTATCCTTTCAATAGAAGATACAAAAATCCATCAATGCCATTGGCACAAGTAGATTATATTACATTTTATCGATACATTTTGATGACAATACATTAAAGTTGAAAATGGGTATTTGAAATTCCTGCATGTCAAATTTAAAACGTAAAATATGTTATTTCATAAAAATGTAAGAATATACCGAATCATTTTGTACATTTGTAAGTGATTTGGTATATTTAAAGTACAATTTTTTTGTCACGCCGTATACATTTCATCTCTTTTTGAACTAATAACATTTATTCTAACTGATCCAGCTGTCATTCAAACTAGATACAGTACAATACATTATCAAAATTTTCAGCACAAACTTCATTTTTATAAGTCTTAACTACTTGATTTAAGTTTTCCACGTTCAAATTTCCAATTTATGCAAACAACCAAGAAAAATTCTTTTAAAAAATTATTTTTTTAATCTTTCTTAACTTAACTTATTAAAATAATTTCCAATTTAATTTTCGGTTTGCGTGGCAATTTCTGACTTACTTGCGAGATATCGAATTACTTTGTTTAAGAAACTTCAGCATTGGAAAATAATGAAAACGCCATTGTTTATTTATTAAAGAAATTTAATAAACTAAAAGCTTGTTAAATTATAAATAAAACTGTGTTCATTTAACTTTCTTAAAAGTGAAATAATTAAATTAAATCATGGAAAAAACGGAGAAATATTAATTCCTTTATTATGCTTCAGTTTGTACCCTTTGGGAGAATGAATATCTCAGAAGTTGATTGTCATTTTCCCAAATGATAAAGACTGTAATGAGATAATTATACATTTTGTTTAAATACATTAACTTCATTAAATATCTGATAAAAATCAATCAAATAAATAGAATTTTATTTCAATTCATAAGTTATTTCAATTGAAAAATAAATGAAAAATCTTAAAATTTAAATTTAAATTTATTTGTAAAGCTTTGCTATTGTTTTATTTAAAATTAATCACACAATTTGACAATTTTCTCAACAATTTATTAATAATTACGTTTCTTAACTTTTCTATTTGGGTAAACTTATTTAAAAAAATATAATGTGAAAACTCCGGGGCTCGCGATCACTAGGTTGGAAATTACTTTAATTCATCATGCATTTTAATAATTTTTCAAATTTCATATTTTTAAATTTTAGTCAAAATGTTAATTAATTAATAAAATAATTATATTAATAAGTTATTTAAATTATTCATTCAAAGAACTTGATTTTAAATTTTACAAATGATAAATGAAAATATAAGGTTAACATTTAAATAGCTTTTCAAAGTTCATTACTTTTTTTTTCTTTTCAAAGGTGGTGAAGATGTTTATTGTTGTAGTTCTGCTTTTCGCAGTTTGTTGGCTACCTTATCACGTGTACTTTCTTTACGCTTATCATCATAAAGATTTTCAATATACACCGTATGTGCAGCCTATTTACTTAAGTATTTATTGGTTGGCAATGTCAAATTCAATGTATAATCCTATTGTATACTATTGGATGAACAAAAGGTAAATTTCAATTATAAATTCAAGAAGTTATTAAATAAAAATATTTATGTAATAAATATTTTAATATGATGAATGTCTCATAAGTCTGGTCCCATTGTAGAAATTCGAATATATGTGAAACTGAATGGGATACAAGCAGTGTATTGTGTACATTGTACAGCAATACATTTCCTGTACTCTTAGATACAGATAAGCTTATTACGGTTTTAAATTATAAAATATAAGAAATCTTCCCCTCCATTAACTAGTGAATTTAAAAAGTGAAATCTTAAACTGTATCCTCTAGTACGTATCCTCTAGTCTCCTTCAAATTATCAAATGACAGCTTGTTTAGCTTTTAAATCCTGCTCTTCCTGTACTTGATCTATTCTTGGAATCAACTGAAATCCACTGTTTACAAAAACATGCCTACGTACAATTAATGATCTCAAAGAACAAATCCCTGTTGTTTATCTATACATCACATCTGATTCTCCTGAACTGTACGATACAATTTACGCCATCTTATCACTTCGTGCGTGCAACAAGAAACATCAGTTTCGAACAATTGCGTCTATAACGATTTTTCCTATGGGTTAAGATTTATGGGACTGTATAAAGAAACTGACTCTTTACACGAGATTTAACGCAATGTATTTCATAATTTGTACAATAGAAAAATATAAGATAAAGATTTTGGCTATGGAATTCTACAAGTAGTTAAAACATTTTAAAAATTCAAATAATACTCATCACTAATTGGTTGAATACTAGACATACTAATCTCTAGCAGTCTGTAATAATCACGTGTTTCCCACAATCAAACAATGAAAAGAACGTGTTAATTTTCAAAATATCGTAATTACTTGAATATTACCACAACCAAAGAATTAGTTATATTTTATTTAACATAAAAACTTTGTATTTAATTAAAAACATAAAAAGTTTCTAATTAAAAACTTAATTAGAAAATTATTATTATTCAAATATTTGTGTTAAAAATATAAATTTAAAGAAAAACAATATAATTTTAAGCATTTACAAGTAATAATAGCATAAAAATCTATTGCTTATGTCTAAATATGTAAACGTAAAAATTAATAGACGAGTCATAAGAAAAAGATATCAAAATTATTTAGATATTTTAAAAATAAGTATTGAAAACACACCAAAATATACTCCATCATTCAGTAATAAAAGCATCTTTAAGATAATTATAGAATATTTATTCTAGAATTTTGTCTTATTAAATTTAATACAGTGTATTTATAGATGATTTTTTTTGTATTATTGTATTGTGTTGTATACAATTTATTTTCGTGGTATTGTCAAAAAAGTAAACTTAGAAAAAGTACAACATTGAAGTAAGACCATACAACTATAGATCTAATGTTGCTATTGTGTCACGAATTTCTCTCTTGTGACCTATAAAGATTTTTATTTTTATGCATTTTTCATAAGAAAATAAAGATATATCGTCAAATTAAATTAAATTTCTTTGATACTTTAAACAATATTTTTAAGCAATAAATTGTTCAAAAAATATTGTTATGTCTGTTACTAAAATAAATATGGCCTTTTCTCGTTGAAATAAGGGCATTCTCAAACTTGATAGCAATATTAATTAATGAGTTGTAAAAATTAAATTAAAATTTGAATTTTTAAAATATTTTGTATTTAATTAAAAAAATTATTATTATTTAATAAAAATAAAATCTTGAAATATTAATTTAAAAATTAATGTAAAAATGTAAAAAATACATTTTTACATTAATTTTTACATTTTTACATTAAAAAATAAATTTTTGAAACAGAAATTAAATGAAAGAATTAATTAATTTTTTAAATTTAATGTTTTTAAATATTATTTTCTATATTTTATAAATAATTTTTAGTGAGTAATAATTAAATACTAGAATAGAAAACGAATCATTTAGATACTTAAGTAGTAAATTATTTGAAAGAAAAACATTTTTCTAGCTTCCTTTTTATTTATTTTTTATGTTTTAGATTCAGAAATTATTTTCGAGTGGTTTTATGTTTCTGCAAGAAAGAAAAAGGATTAGGGAAAAAACATCAGTCTTCAGAGAATACGACAAAAACATTATTCAATGGACAAAAATCGAATGTTGACCTTTCAAATCGATACAAAAGTAGAAAAATTCGCAATGATGATAATTGTAATAATGTTGGAACATTTACAGAAATTTAATTTAATTTTTTTCTTTTAATATGGTGCTCTTCATTCGTGATTTTCGTTCTCGGTGCTCTGAAATAAACGATATTTTAAATAAAATATTTTTGAATCTGTTCCATAAATATAAGGTAAAATAATTAAAATGTATAAAATATATTTATTTTATAATTTCATTCTGTAAATTTTAATAAGGAAACGAAGAATTGCTTATTGTTTTCATAGTTGAATGATGTTAACTGTTTAAAGAATTCGAAATTAAATGAAATTACAGTGCTAAAAGAATGACATTTTGTTAAGTAAAATTTAATAAAATGAAATTATTAAATAAACAAGAACATTATTGGTACTTTAAATTGAATAATTTAATATTTTTTTAAAAGATGTTTTTTTAAATGTGTCATAAATTGAAAAAGAAACTGATTTCAAAACTATAAAATATTCAAAATTTAAAAAAAATATGTCTTTAAATATAAGTTATTTTATAATTTAACTTCTCTAAATCTAATAAGAAAGTAAATGATTTTTACAGTCGAAAATTCTGTTTAAAAAGTGGGAAATTAAGAACACGAAGCAGAAAAAATTTACCACTTTTTTTCAATTAAAACAAATCTTAATCTAAATTTGTAATTTAAATATATATACGTGACCCAAGTTATATATATTTCGGTCAGTTAACCAAGATATATTTTAAGAACTGCTCCAAATCGATTTTACCCATTCTTACTCTTAGTACAGTCGAGTCCACTTAATAGAGCATCAAATAAGGGAGTAATCGCTTAAGAAAGCACTGCTATGTTTTTGATTTTCTCCCCTATTTTATATTAGTAAGACTCCCATTAACAGAGCACCGTATAATAGAGCGGTCCGTTAAAACGAGTGCCGTGTTGACGGCACTTTTAGAACGGACTGCAGTTTTAGAAGGACAGTCAAAAGACTTATTGCAGAATTGTAATGGGCAGGTTTTACTGGACACATATGCGAGAAGCAATCACGTATAAAAGAAGATATCATGAAATATGTATGAACAAGCAGCACAGAACAAACAGCAACATGTACTGTACAGTACGCCCTCATCTCGAGTGGACGAGGCAAGAAGTGATTTGCGACTAGATTGAGGAAGCCACATGACCTTATCTTAAAGCATTTCCCTTTATTAGATTTTCTTAAAATCTTTTCTAGTTGCTTGCGTGGTTTGTTTTTTATACCGCATGTCCCATTAGAAAACATTCAGAAATTTTGGAGCAAGAATATTTACATATTTTCCAGCTACTGTGTTTCTGAGAAGTGAAAGTGATTTTATAGTAAATATATTGTATTTTTCGGTAGAATAATAGAATTGATGATATAAGTATAGAAGCCAATGTGTAAGTACAATAAAATTTTATCATAATGAATTCTAATGTTTCCAAATATGTTATAAATTACATAAAATACCTGAGACAATAAAAAGAAAAAAGAATCAAATACAAGTAATTTATCAATCTCCTGGGTGATCTTGTTATTTCGGGTAAAGGAGTACAACGTAGCGATTTCGAGGGTCCTCTCTTAAGTGGACTAGACTGTGTATATATATATATAAGACGTTTAACTGACTTTCGGAGCCACTCTATGTAAGGAAGATAATATAAATTTATTTTTAACTGAATTATAGTTTACTAAATGCGATAATACTTACTACAATATATAATACAATCTCATTAATAAAATTTATATAATTATGTAAATTTTTAGTATATGAATAAATTCAAAATTATATATATATACACAATACTTAATGTAAATTACGTATTAAGAGTTATAATTCGGAATTATTCATGATGTAAAGCATGTAGCATGATGATGTAATGTTTTAGAGTGATGTTTACATACTTTGTAACTCTGAAATGTTTCTCAAGTTGTTTCATCTGCCCTCGATTTAGCGCAATGAAAAGCAAACGGGGTATACGATCTACAACTTGTTAACTATTGCTAGAATGTATGTTACGATTTCGGCATATGCGATAAATAATTGGATTGTATAACTATATAACTTGAATTATCAAAATTTTTATAGTATTTATAATGAATTTATCCTTTAACAATTTGCATATTTATTTTTTTACTGGAAATTGGTTATAGTATTTGATAGTGAAGAGCTTATCGACAATTTCTACATTCTGAGTTAAACTTAATGGCATTAATTGCTATTTAAATAAAAATGATTGTTATAAGTGGCAATTAAATGAATAAACTTTGAATACTTTCTCTCAAATTTCTGTATTTTTTTTTTTTTTTTTTTTTAATTTAGAAAGTGAAAAATGTTTTGGAAAATAATATATTTGTAGTTTTTATGGGAAGAAATAAATTGAATTATCAGCTAAATATATTTTGCATACTCATACCATGTAAAAAATCCTAAAATATATTTAAATATAAGTGATTATTGAGTTTGTACGATGTAAATAAAATTTAAAAAATCGGCATATTAATTATCATAATAGCTAATTAATTAGATTTAAATGTAAAACATGAAGCATCCTTTCTGTACTGAATAAATATGAATGTTCTATATTGAATAAAAAATATTCAGTTTCTCTTATAAAGTGCTTAATTATTATTTCATCTTTTAAATTCACTTTTATAATAAATTATAATCATATCAGACAGAAATATTTCTAATTGCTCTGTCCGTTCGCTTGTCTGTCTGCTTCGGTACTTAATCATAACATTCAATAGAGAGTTCGAGAATTAATTTATTAGAGATAATCTCGTGGGTTTCCATCTGGTTGTCTGTCCGAAAACTTTTCGCAAATTAATAATTAAATTGTGTGACTGGTAGATATTAAATTAATATGGACGTTTTCATTTCGTAAAAACGAAACTTAATTAAGAAGAAAAGTGGTAAATGATTAAAAGAAATAATTAAGTGAATTGTTAATTAAATTTTCAGCTAAATTTTTAATTATTTTCGAAAACTTGACAATACCTGTAGTAATCAATGATTATAATAAAAATTATTGTTTTTTTAAGTGTTTATTTATATCACAGTACTTGATTTTGTATTTTTTAGTGATTCTATTAAACCATAATGAAAAAATTCTCGTCACCATATGGGAACTAAAGTAGTTTTCTCCAATATATTTACCAGTACATATTGGGAATTAATAAATACGAAATTATAATTATCATTGATTAAATTTAGCAAATAATACAATATACAGGATTGCCCCAAAGTTAATTAACAGAACTTTTTTGCAAAAAAAAGCATTCATCGTTAGTAATTTTGTCACAGACAATGTACGGTAGAAGTACGTTAAAGCGTTACAATTTGAACAAGAAGGATCTTATTTTAATAAAGTTTTTGGCAAATTTCATAGTATAAGTGTTTCAATAAGACAACAATTTAGTTTTATAATGGTTTTGGCCCACCCTGTACATTCGCTTATTTGTATGCCTGATAAAAAATTGAAGTGGAATAAACATTATCATCTATAGAGCAAAACCGGAAGCAATATCAACAATATAGGGTAAGAGAAGGTCACGTGCTGCATTACAATGCAGCACGTGACTGAAAGGTCACTTTTTAGGGTTTCAAAGTAAAAAATATGTTTATATGTTATTGTAAAATCAATAAACTTTTTTTCTTATCTTACTAAAAAGGGTATAATATAAATTGATTTATTTTACTTTATTAATGAAATACATAAAAGATGATGGAATACGTAAATGCTTTCTTAAAATATTCAATTTTAATTTGTAAGATTTATTTTTTATTTTTCTAAATTTTATATAAATCTGCCTAAAATCATAATATTAATTAAATCAATCATTAAATAAGTCGATGAAAATATATAAATTTATTTGAAAAATAACAACGATAACACTAGAAAATTATAGAATTAAATATAGAATGTTTTAAATTATAAAATATTGTCTTTATATTAATTATTTCCCATTTAATAAAGATAAAATTTTCAAATAATAATTATAAAAAAAGCATTTAATAACTTTTGCATGATCAGATTTTATTTCTAAAACCGAGTTTGAATCAAACTCATTTTAAGTTTTGTGTTCTTGAAAAAACTAATTTATTTTGTATAATTTATAAAATTTTCATGGTATAAATCTAATAAGATAGATATATTTTATACTTTTAATGGAATTTTATAATTAATTATGAATCAAATGCATGAAAAGATTAATAATAAAGACATTCAACAGTAAACGATGAGTGAAATCAATACCAGTACAATTTTAACACAATGACAATATTTATGTAATTTAAATAACTGAATAATTTTATTTTTATTGTAATTTTAGTAAGATTTGTGAATAGATTTAACATAGATTTATTCAAATTTAGTAAATTCAATATTATAAATTTACATAAATTAATATTAGAAGACAAAGTATATATAATGCATTCTCGATACAGCGAGCTCTCAAAGAATTGAGTTACTTATTCGCTGCTAAAGTCTAGTACATGCATAAAAAATAGAAAAAAATTCAGCAGCGAGTTTCTTAATTTTCCCGGCAACATTTAGTTATGCCATCTGTTACCATATTTTATTTTTGAAACTTTTTATATTTTTAACTATTATAAAATGGCAAATGCTTAATTTTTAGGGTAGGTATGGGTTTTATAAAAAAGTTGTAAATGCTAATAACGAGTAAAATCGTCATTAAGTCTGACCTTACTGGAGATACACGAACCCCATTATCTCTCCACCCCTCTCAACCTTTAACCACCAGAATTTAATAGCATCAATCTCCTAAAAATCAAACCTCCCTGCAAAATTTCAGAAATTTTCGACAGAAAGCACAGGAGATATTAAGCTTCAAAAAGACGGTGAACAAAATCGTGCCCTCCCCATACACACTAACATCCATACATATAGAGAAAACCCTTTTTTTTGTTTGTTTGTTTGTTTCTCGACGTTTCAATCTCCCTTGAGTCCAAAATTGTAAAAATCTCGGAGGAGTCGTGTTTTGACCTATCGCCATACTTTTTCTGTAATATATGACAAGCCGGGAAAGTAAAAATAGTATTGCTTCGGATATAGCAATTTTGTTTATCATATTGGGCGTTCACTATATCAAAAGTCTACTATAATTTAACAAATAAAAACAAAATACCATACAATAACGGTTGGATTTACTACTAAAAAATCTAGCAATGAGTTGCGTAACTTTCCAAGCATGTTTGAGAATTTATTTAAAAACATTTTAAAAATATATTTATTTAAAATTTTAGGCGTAAACGTAGAATAATAAAATATGTTTAAATTGTATTAAGGCTCCCAGCCGCCCTACACCTACACAGAGTTGCCTTCCTTATAGGAGACAATAGTCCCGAAAATTTAATTAAAAAAAAACAAAGTTGTTGGTGTGGGAAGCCCATAAAAGGTAGCCCACAATCGGGGATTAAGCGGGATTAAGTTAATAGTTTATATTAACTTAATCCCGCAGCACGGGGAGACCCATAGTTTTCGATAAATAAAAAAAAAACTATGTTGAAAATAAGACCTGCCACCAAAACCTTTTCGACTCTGTAGCTCTTCTATAGATGGAAATTTTTATTATTTTATATTGGAAAAGCTTGGCTTGTAAAAATATTCATCAACGTACTTATTAGTGTTTAATTTGGCTATTATACTATTGTACTGTACATTAAAACTGTATATCCTGCATCTTTATTTTTTTTAAAGCTTGTGATATTTTAAACGTTTCGCTTGAAGTTGCTGACAGCGCATTTTTTGCCGCGAAATATTGCCAACCTTCCTCTTATTCATTTGACCCACCACCCACCGGTGTTGCCCGACACTCGATACTAGTAACCATAAAAGTAGTATTTTGATCTCGTATCTACTCACAACTTGCATCTTTCTGCGGGCTAACTTCTTTATTACAAAGAATATTTTGTAATAAAGATATTTTGGTCTCTGTCACGATTTTTATTATTACAATGCATTGATAAAAAATAAAAATAGGCTCACAGGAGCGGCAGATTCAAAAATAAAAAATTTTGTCAAGATATAACAAAACATTTCTTTCTTCCATGGTAGTTGCTACCAATGAAAGCGTGCCGCCCTACGCCCAGGCATATTCGGCGTACCCTTTAATCCGCCTCTGTGTTTAAATATATAATTTATATTTAGTTAAATGTTACTTTGAAATGAATAGAGTTAAATTAAATGATGAATACGTCAAATAATCAAAATGCCAAGAAACAATATTGAAATTTACTTAAAAGATGAATTAATAAAATGAAAACAATATTTGTCTTTTTTGTATCGTATTTCAAAAAAGCTTTTACTGATCATCATTACATTATAGTAATCTATTAGATAATAAATTAATGTTTATTAACAAGACCATAGTTAAGAGTGAGGTCACTTATAAATTTACAAACATTTAGCAAAAAAAAAAATTATTTTTTAATGAATAGCACTTCTATTCACTAAATAATTTATGAATAAAATAAAAGATAGAGTGAAAAACATAAAAATAAACAATATGAATTTATTAGAATATGGGAAAAGAAAGAAGAATCCTTTCTACCCTCTAAAATTGCTCTCGTGCAACACAAGTGCGAGTAGAAAGATTATTTTCTAGTCTGAAGTGTATTATATTACCTTGTGTACATATATGAAATCTGAAGTACTAGATAATGTAATGATAAGATGTTGTTTTGAAAAATTTACAAAATAATATTATTTTCTAACCAATCTAATTTAATATTTAACAAATAAAATGATACGAGTATATGTGTAGTTTGTTCAAACCTCATAGGATTCTTCTGAATAGCACGAATGAAACTCGAGAACGGGCCTTTCCCATGAACATTAAACCGTTCAGTATCCATGCATTACTAATTATTCTATTCTATTTTGCATTGTTTGAAATACTTCAATTTACTTCCACACTCGATTTAGTGCTAACTTCAGAGACCAACCGAATAATGGCGCTAAATTGAAAATTGTAATTCTATGGCCTTAAAAAATGATTTTAGTATGTACGAGGGGATTAATAGGCTATACACGATACATATTTAGGTCCATAAAATATATAGGAATAAAAAGTATAATTTAATGTATTATTAAGACATATTTTTAGTGAATGTTAATTAAATTTATCAAAAAACTAAATGAATTCTCTTGACTAGTTTTGTATTGATAACTCAAAATTCAATTGAAAAAATTAAGAGATAAGGTAAACATTATGTAATTTTAGTTACTTTAGTTAAACTAATTTTAGAAAAAATATTTACAAAAACTTTTAAAATTAAATTTAAACTTTGACTTTTAAATACATAATAAAAAGAAATTAATTAATTTTTTAAAAATATATATAAATTATAAATTATTTTATTAGAATTATTATTAATATTTATTATTAAAATAAAATATAAAATAAGAATTAATTTAAAAAGTGATATTTTTATTGAGAGAATGTTTTTTTCTGTTAATTTTTCAAAATGTATTATATAAAGAAATATGAAAGATATATTCAACAATTAAGAAAATTGCAATTATTTAAACATTCTGAAGTGAAATTTTGCTACTTAATGCTGTTCAAACTCTGTTAATTAACTTTATATCATAGAAAATAATTGTAATAATGTTTTCAATTTTTTTCTAAGATAAAAAAATAAATTTATAGATCTAGATATATTTCTTTTTAAATCATTAAATTGTCACAAAAGTTTTAACGATCCAATAAAACTATTGACAATACAGTCCAATTGCTATACAATGTGACAATTTGATGATGCACAATGATATATTATTTTATTTAACTTTTTCATACTGTAAGTATTGTATGAGATAGGTTACATCGGGTCCAGGGCAGTGACAAATATAAAGGGAGCTATTTCTCTTAGAAAAAAAAAAATATATGTTTAAAATCAATAAAGAAAATTTAGAAATAATTCTTTATCCCTTATTAAGTTTTGTATTAATATTTTTAATATAAAAGATTAAATTTTTGGGGCTTCTCTGATTCTGATTCCTATTCGAATGGTCCTGACTACTGGACTCTCCTCTACCTGGACCTTATAAAATTTATTTTTAATGTTTTGTTCTTAATTTTTAAAATCGGATCAATGAAATTTTGTATAGAAATCATTAAACTAATCATTTAAAATAAAGGTAATTAATTTTCTATTTAAATTAATTATTTCGATAATTAATACATTAATTTTAAAACTGACAAAATAAATCAATTAAAAATGATTTAAAGTTGCTGGAATATTATACCTAAACTAATTATATGCTTAATTATGTTCGAAACTATAAGAATTTCGGATCACATCAAGAACTTTAATAAATTTCGAACAGATATTTAAAGTTTCCATACGAATACTTAAATAAAAATACAATTTGATGTGTTATGGTAAAGTATTAACATTAATAACCGTAAATCTCGTAGAAAATTGCAAAAAATTAAAATTTCCTGGGAGAATTGTTCTATATATAAAGAATGTGAAAGAATCATATAAAGAATGTGAAAAATACATTGAAATATATAAAAAATGTTCAACTAATACAGTGGACCTCAAAAATAGACACTTCTAAACTGCGATAATTTTATCAGCAAATTTTTTAATTTATAAACAATTTACACAAAATAGTCTCAAAACAATGGCTATTTTTGTTTTCCTCAATGCCTGTTGTTTAGAGGTTTGGCAATACTGTGTTGTCAAATTTGTGAATATAAACTAGTATATGCTTTAAGATACATATGCCAAAACATACTATATGGCAATGTCAGGAAATACTAGAGGTACGCCTTTGACAATCTGCATTGGGCACCTGGACCTACCTCTGGTATTTTTTTTTTTTTTTTTTTTTTGGTCCTGGGTCCTATGCCTAGACCCAGGACGAAGAGGCGGTTCTGAAATGGGGTATTAAAATAAACAGTGTTATATTTTCTCAAATTTTAAATGTCGTCGCTTTGGGGGAAGATTCCGTAACGCTTAAAAGTAACCGTCCATTTCTATCCTATTTGTATTTTTAAATATTCTTTTTCGAAAAAAAGGAAGCCAAAAATAAAATCTTGCACAGGGCACATGAAAAGGTACTGCTTGAAGGATGGAAAACGTCATGAGAGGCTTTTTAGTCTTTCTTAGAGCAGAAAAAAATAAAATAATTAAACCAAACCAAACTTTAAACCAAAAATTAATTTTCACTCGGATGAGGCGATTTTGCACTCCTATGCACTAACTAGTTGGATTGTTTTTATCGCGTGCTATAAAAAATTGCCCCATAACAAAAAATTGCACTAGACAGTCAGGCAATTTTCTATCGCCTGCTATAAGAAACGATTGCTAATTAATCGAGTTATTTCGATGACGTTTCTTAGTTTGTTTCCATGATGCATAATTCACAAGAGTTTTATTTTAAAGTAAGCTACACTTATTTAAAATAAAAACACTTAAGCCATTTAATAATTTCATAATTTAGAGTGAAATACTAAATTAATAAGTTATTTTTAATTATGTTTAAAATAAGTTATTAGATTATAATTAATAAAATCTTTTAAAAACTTTTGAAGACCTTTATATATTTAAGCTTAACGCGAAAAAATGTAAGTGATTATGACATCGTATTAGCGTTAAACATCAGCGAAACTGCAAAAAAAAAAAGAATTTAAAGGTTTGATGTTTCATTCGAATGAGTGTGTGTCATTAATATTTTAGAAGAAATTAATTACTTTTGCAGTAACAGGCTGTAAATTTTTTCTGAAACTAAATTCTGTCAAATGACTTAACCTTTACAAGAACAACCGACTTCATACAATTAATGCAAAGTTTTGTTTTCAAGAAAAATTGAAAGGCAATGTTTTGTTTTTCAATCCAAAAGAACAGAAACAAGCAAAACAAATATCGCTAATGCACACAGTGATCGTTTGATCATTATCCATGATACTGTAAGTGACATGTTAAGTCTAATAAATTCTGTAAGTCCATGATAATTCCTCAAGAGTATTACTCTTAATACATCAACAAATTATTTATTCGTGTTATATTTGAAAATTAATGTAATTCAAAGTCATCCAAATTTTGTTATTTTTATTATTTTATATTTAAATAAATTTATGCTTAGTTCGAACTCGTTTCAAAATAAATTTTAAAAATTCTGTACTAACGTATAATTATTCTTTCCTTGGATGATAGTTTTTGTTTAATTAAATCTATATTTACGCTTATTTTAATAAAAGATTAATTAATTAAATGAATATTTTAATGTATTTATTAATATGTTTAAGCGAATACAAGCATGAAATCTAATTAAAAGTTTGCAAGATAAATTTTTCTTATACGAAAACTTATACGAGAAGTTTTTATATTATTTTTGTATTATTTCAGGAAGCAAAATTTAATTCATATCTCTTCTTTAATTAATTTTAAATTAAAATTAATTAAATCAGCAAAAATATTTACATTATTTATAATATGCGGTTATGTAAAATCCACTTAGACTCAATAAAAAATAAGTACATAAATGATTAAGTATTCAATATGTTTATGTATACTTTGACACCAAGTCTTCAGCCTAATGGAACAATGCTTTAGTCTGTACACAAATCTATATTGGCAGGGAGAGATTATTTCGTTCTGATTCATTTTACGTACGTGAGAGGAATGTTAATTACAATAAACAACGTTGTCTTAACATGACTATTTTCCTTAAGGTTCAATTCACGCTACCTTAATTAGTAATGTCAATTTCTGTAATATCTTCTATTGGAGCGAGTATCGTTTAATGGTTTTAAAATGATTCTGCTTCGACTCGACTCTTTCATTTCATTTTACTTTTTGTAATTTAAGAGGAGTTTTGATTCTCTTAATTTTTACACAAAAGAATAAATCCTTCAGGAGTTTTTGAAGGGCCTTTAGGATTCCTCTTAGAGATCTTCCAACCTTATAGATTTAATTGAATGCACTATTTTGTTGTGTTCAATACAATTTGTTTATGTGGATGCTTTCGGGTTTCAATCCTCAAATTTCGATAAATAAAAATGAATTCTCATACGCATTCCTTATCTTTATTTAAACATATTCCTAAATATTATCATGAAGGAACACATCATTAATATGAGAATTGACGATTAACGTCCTTCATTAATGCAATGTTAATCGAAAACAATTAATTATGCTAAATATAAACAAATTTCGTGTTTCTAAACGTCCGTATAAGAAAATAATGACTCCTTATGAACATTCAAATTAATTATTCAAACCTTTGTAAAGCGCAAAATTATTTTAATTGAAGAATTTGCGGAATTTGCCATTTTTAGAGATTTAAACTTGCATTTTTTTCTACATTCTAAAGAATTGAACCTTCTCTTGCTAGCGCTACAATTTTAAAAACAATCCAGGTTTAATAGAGGAAAAGAAATGTTCTTTTTACATTTAAGAAAATTCAAAGTAATTTTCATTTTATAATACAATACTTTAATTTTTTGTATCAACAAGTATTACAAATAAGTTAATTATACAAATCTAAATATTACATGAGTAAATCTGCTTTTCATTATTATTTCTGATATATATAATCGTTTAATTTCACTAATTCTTCTCCTTTGTCTAACTTTCCTCAATACTTTTTCCATTTTTTCTGCGTGTCGTAGTCCATTTCTGCATCATATATGACACAAATATCTATTTTATACTTCTCAAAATTGGTTATTTTTTTTTTCTTTATTCTTATAAATAATTCTATATCGTCCCATATTACTATTACATTTTTATGTTTTCTCGGGCATGACTTGACGACAACTTTCCGTCAGATGCATTCCTCCTATGTTCCATTTAAGTAATAGCTTTTTTCTTTTCTTTTTTATCATTAATTGTATTTCGTAGACACTAATTAAAATAACTTTAAACTCTGATGAAAAATTGAGTAATAGATCCGACAGATTTTAATGAAAATAATTTTAAAATGGTAGGTATTTCATTAAGTTACTGTAAGACACGAGCCATTTGTAAGTGTTTTTAAACTATGAGTAATAATTAGAAGACAGTAAAACGTGTAGATTTAGTGTCTTACAAACATTAAATTTGCAAGTATCACTTCCTTCTAGTGTCTTTAAAACTATTATTAGTAACGTTAAAACTTTATAACTTTAAAACTATTAGGAAACTCTTTAAAACACTAGAAGAGAGTGATATTCGACAGATTTACGTTAGAAAAACTAGAATTAGATGCAAAGTCTAGATTAAATAGCAAATAAATTTTTACGTGTTTTATTTATCGCTCGTTACAAATGAATTTTTCATCTTTCCAAACTGATAAATTCAGTGTAGTGTCATTTAAGTTTATTGTTCTTCTCACATAAATAGAAAGTAACAGCCAGGATATATATCAATACATATAAAATAAAAAGTACATTTTACTTCATTTAATTTAATTTATTTTTTCTTCTTCACTGTCAATTTAGGGCGTTAGAGGTGTGTAAAATTTACTAAATTCCAAATACATGTACTTTACACACCATTCAGAAAATGCATTATTTGAATTAAAATTGTTAATGAATAAACGTGTTTCATATGTTCAAACTATAAAATATACGTTCAAATGCTAATATATATATATATATATATATATATATTTTATATAGTACAAATAACAAAACGCCTGGTAAGATTAGGAAAATGGAGTTATGATAAACAAGCTCTTCCATCAATCTGTAGAGAATAACAGAGACGGATGGAACTTAAATGCCTGCTGGCACATTTACCACTTATAGACGATATCTAAAATATTTTGTGTTTATACATAAAATAAAATTTACTTTTTGAAGAAAAGAGATAAATTTATCGCATAAATGATTATTTTTCTTTATATTGCAAGTACTATCAATGCTATAATTTACTGAAGTCTACATACTATTTTGTACTGAATCCGTGAACTTTCAGATTTTTTATATAGAGTGATCTACAAACATTTATAAAAATTTAATATTGTTAAAACGAAGCTATTTTATTTCGTTTATATTAAAGTACATACTGTATTTTTACAATTAACTTGTAAACTACGTATATGAAAATTGTGGATTAGCATTGATTTTCATGTTATTTTTCACAAATATTGAAAGGTATAAATTAAAATTTAATGCATAATTTACTACATCCAATCAGTATTCATTGTTATTTTAGAAATATAAGTGTTTTACTTATTATTTTAGTAAAAATAATGTGTTTTAGATGTCACTTCCCACTTTTAGTATGAATAAATTGAACTTTTGGCATATATAATAATATTTTTTATATTAATTTTAACTTAGGCCTATATTTATAATTATTAGATTCAAATGCTTGGTTTGAGTTATAAACATTTTCAGAATTAAAATATTTTTGAAAAATGAATCCAAAAAAATTCCAGCAAAGAGTTGCTTAACTTTCCCGGCAAAAAATTAAAAATTCTGGGTAGCGCAATCTGTTATGATATTTTATTATAAAAACTTATATATTATTATTATTATAAAATGTCAAAAAGCTTATTTTTGAGGGTAGAGATAAGTTTTATATTAAATAAAAATTGTAAATGCTAATAAAGAGGAAAATCTTCATTAAGTCTGACCCCACTCGAGACGATACATCACCCTTGTTTCCCCATCTCCTTGACCTTTATTCATTAAAAGTTAATAGTATCAATTCTTCTAACACACAAATCTCCCTGGAATAATCTTCAAAAATGGCATAAGAATTACTAAGCTTGTTTTTATTAAGTTATGACAAAGCAACACTTGGGCGATGCCTTCTGGGTGGTCTTTTTAACGGTAACTGGCCCTTTCCGGGCGTTACAGACGTGAAGAAAATCCGAAAAACACGCGGCCAGCCCGTCCTGGCGAGGCGCGAACCCACGACCGAGCTCCCAGTCTTTAGGAAACGGAACCGCTTGGCCACTGGTAGGCCAGAAATTACTAAGCTTCAAAGTGAATGAACAAAATTGTGACCCTCACACAAACACTAACATCCATACATAGAGAAAAACTCCCAGTTTTGTTTTTGAATGTTTCGGCGTTTACCTGAGTCCAGAATGTAAAAATCTTGGGGAGTCATTTTTTGACCAAATGCCAAACTTTTCCCCGTTTTATATTAATATAACAGCCGGGAAAGTAATATCCATACAATACTAAAAGTATAAATTAGCAATGGCAATATTAAAATTTAAAATTTTGATATGCGACTAAAAACTAAATAAATAAATGAATAAATAGAGGAAAATTTAAATTTAGTATTTATAAAACAATTCAGCGAAAAAATAAAATAAAATCGTTCATGTTCTGGTATATCGTTTGAAAACACCTCATGACCCCAATTTTTAGATCTATCGATTTATGTGGTGACAGCTAAAAGTCACGTATAAATCTCTGACATAAATCATTCTGAGGGTAAAAGAAAGGCTAAAAGAATTCCCGAATAAAGAGCAGTATCTGCATAAAGTATTAAATCTACTTAATACGTTCGATCGAAATTAGCAAAATACGAGTATCGTTAAGAAAATGCATCATTGAGGTTCGAACGAACTGAATTAAAATGTGATAATTAGTTCTAAAAATGATTAAATATCACATTAATCAATTAATAAATCTTGTGGTCTTCCGCAGCATGTTAATTACTATTTTACGCCATGAACATCTATTTTCAGCCGTCTCGCACAAGTAGAATAGGAGATTTAGTCCATTACCTTACATTGTCAAACCATCTGATTCTTCTTCCTTCTGCTCTTTTATTTTATTTTTCCAGCTGTTACAGCATAACACGGGAAAGTATTGTAATCGTGTCAAATTTCACCCTCAGAGTCCTTTGAAATCTCAACATTTCGAGATCCCTGAACTTAAAAAAGTGAATATATATATTCTCGAAATATGTGTGTTGGCTTTATTTTCTTTAATATCTCAGGTTTGTGTAAAAATTAAGGAACGAAATTTTGCATAATGACTTGTATATAAGAGGAACTGATGCTAGTAAATTTTGGAGTACAGAACACTACGGGGTGGAGTGATAAAAGGGGAGTCGTGTCATATTTCAAGTGGGGATCGGACTAAATGAAAATTTTACTCGTCATTGGTATTTACATTATTTTTTAAAAAATTATCTTTACATTTAAAATTAAGTCTTTTGCCTTTTTTATAATAGTTAATAATATAGATGTTATTTTTTAACATTTGTAAGAAATAGAAAAACGGTAATTCACTAGTCAATTACTGGTCGAGTCATTATATAGAAATATACAGGATAGTCCATTTTAATCAATTCACCAAAATAACTCGAAAAATACATAGCCTGTAAAAATATCATTGAACCGAAAATTTGACTTTAAGAGGGCCACAAGATGGAGCTATCGGTTTTATCATAGATAGCTTTAAAATCAATTTCATTTTCTTAAATAGAAATCCCCATTTTTTATTGCATATTATGATTTTATATCAAAAACAAACAAATTTTTATTTAAATCATTGTTTTAAAAGATGCACCCGTTAGAAGTTATAAGCTTTTGGACTTTTATGCAGCCACCACACAGTGCACTCACGAATCTGTGGAGATCGTTAAAAAAGAAACAATGCTTTAAAAAAGGACACTAGGACACTACTATTTGATGGAATCGCTCATTTTCTTCAAATAATGAACTGATACAAAACTAGTGCCACAGTATGTTAAAGCATAAAGAGAAAACGTTGATCAAGATTTCACAAAATTTACCTACTTTCCCAATTATCCTACTTTCGCCAATATTAAAAAAAAGTTAATAAAATTGTATTATGTTTGTAAATACAATTTGACAAAAACAAAGGTATGTTTTCTTAATACATAAGAAATGTAATTGAATGAGTAATTTTAACAAATGCTTTTGAGGCCCCATAAATGTAAAGCCAGAGTAAAAGTACCTTTCTGGCTCCCTGTGACAAGACATGCTGTAAGGAACCGAGTCCGGGCATTATTTTTATTTTATTATTATTTTTCGTTTTATTATATTTTGTTTGGGGCTTATGTTTAGTTAGGACGAAGGTTCCCCACCACTCTCTTATTAGTAACCAAAAAAGAAGATAATAAACCAACTCACGAAAGAACGAGCGCCGTAGGAAAAAATCACGCGCACTTGCGCTGCCCAGCGGAAATAAACAGTCCGCAGAAAAAAAAATGGAGGGGGAAATCCCCACACTCACTAGAAAAGAAATACTTACTAAACCGTTATAAAACATCCCAGAAAATTGTGCTAAATGCTTTGTAAACGGTTTATAAGATTTTGTCGGAGAATTGAAGCTGCCAGAAAGAAATTTGACGTAAAATAAGGGGTGTAACCTAGCGGAATTGTGACGTCACCTCACAGCATAAAACCAGCACGCTAACCGAAGACGATCGAGGTGTACTACCGATCGAAAATTAGGCGATCCAAGGTGTTTAAAGAGGAATTCGATTCGACGATAGCGAAAGGATTGAGGAAACAGGTTCCTAGTATAGTGAGGTGACGGATAGACGTTTAGTTCGTAAGAGAACTACTTAAGAACTATGAACATTTTGTTCATAGTTCTTAAGTATTTGATTTGTGGAATTTTCAAAGAGGAATTAAGATTAAGTTAAGCTAAGTAGCTGAGTTTTATTGTCGGGTTGACTTGTCGATTTTTGTTAATAAATTTTGTTTTGGATTATAGACAATTGTACATAGTTAAATTCGATTTACTAATTAAATATATTTGAAACTTTTGCTTTGACTTGATATTTGTCGTTATTCTTACTAATTTTTCGGTGCACGCGTAAAAGCCCAGGCCTGACAAACTACGCGGATTCGAGATTAAAGTACCGGTTAGGTTAACGGAAGTTTTACCGGCCGCAGTTAGTGTCGGTTTCCTAAGATACTAAAAATAGTACTTTACAATGCAACCAAATAAAACCTGCTGTGAAAGTGTTTTTAGGTCCATCAGTGCCCGAGTGGATAAAATCACTGAATACCGGTAGCTGGTCTTAGATTTGAGCCTAACCAACGTGGAGTTTGCTGGGTTTTCTTCACGTGTCTATTACCTAAATAGGGTTCGGTTTCCCATAGAAAGTCCTCCCGGAAGCCACCCTCCACTCATAATTTCTCATCTATTAAGCCTACGTAGAATACAATATACCATGTTAGTTTTTCATATCGCACTTTGTGTAAAAACTACATTTTATATAAAATTTAAACTGAAAATATAAATGATTTTTGTATAAATATATTTTTTTTAGTTTTCTGAAAAGCTATTTATATTTTAAAATGAATGAGAAATTATTTTGTTTTGGTATTAAATTGGAAAACAAACATATAAACATTTGCTGGATTATAAGCAGCACTGTATTTTCAGACAGTATTTTCAGCAAGTACGCCAACAAATATGGTACATGAAATCCTACAGGACATTCATGTATTGTACGTAAAGGTTTTGCACGTAATACTGTAGAATCGTGTAAAAGTTTTATAGTAAATTATATAAAATCCTATAAAAACTTTCATAAAATGCGATTTTATATACAATTAACTGCGGACGTTAAATATTAAAATTATAACATATTGATAAAATAAATCGACACGAAACTCATAAAACTTGTTAAATTTACCAATTAACCAGGAAATATGTCGATGTCTAATCGATTTTCCAAGTTTGTAAGTCTAAATGTACAGTACTCATTAATGTTATAAATATCATTACTAATATATTTGTTCACTAAGTAAGAATTTGGCTGAAAATATTGAATATAAGAGGAATTCCATTAATTAAACATTGTATCTATGAATTCCAAAGGTACTGTACATTAATGTATAATTCGTCCTACTTCCTAGAGATATTTATCAAATATTTTTTAAATGAGATTCTAATGAATTTATTCATTTCAGGAGCAGAAAATGGCTGCTTAAAGTAAGAAAATCATTGTTAAAATACGGGAATTGTATCAAAATGAAAGATTTAGTTGTTTGATAACTCGACATACGACTAAGTAAAGCTTTTATTTTAATTGTAAAGATATTCGATATCTTTCATCGTTGACTCAACCTATTGATTTTATGATAAATAAGTCGAATTTCTTCAATGAATATGTGCTTTATACCTTAAACAAATTTACATTATCCTTAATTAATTCACATTTAATTCATCTTCTGTAGAAAAAATGCCGCATTAATTGTCCGTACTAGTGTTAAACGTAAGATAATATCGTATTCGATATTTATCATAAAAAATGATGAATTTATCAAAAAGTGCCATTACACATGGGGAAAGTCCAATGTCTAGTGTCAACAAGGTGTCTCAAAACATAATTTTATAATTTTTTTAATGATAATCATTTATTTAATTTTAGACTCAGATTAGGAATCTCTTATAGAGCCATGTCCTATGAGAGGTGTCTTTAGCAAAGGGCAAAAACAGTTTCTGTATTTATAAGTACAGGAGTGACCCCCTGCAGTGACAGGTATCTCTGCAATTTCTCATCCGTAATATAATTTATTCTATTAATTTCTTTATTAATTAACGAACAAACTTTCGTTCCATCAAAAATAATGAAAGTAATTAATACATTTATCGATCCAAATCCAAAACCACTCCGATTATTTCAAAAAGACAATTTATCACTGACAAATTGTCATCCATCATTCGAAATGATCGTTTAATAAAGGAAATTCTAGCATTTCAGTCAAGTATAAAATGTATAAAACATTTACAAATATAGCTATCCGAAACAATATAAAGAATTTTTCTTTAAAAACTCCATATTATCCTGTTAATATTCATTATAAAATAGAAATTAAACTAATGAATTTATATACAGGTAAAATCCCAGTCAGCCCGAGTAACTGACTCTCTAGCAGATCCTACGCTGTCTGAGGCTAAAGAAGTGGATTTTCCTTAAAATTCTTTAAATAAGTGAACAATTTTATTTTTCCTTGCTATTCTTTACACATATATCAAACTCTTCACATAGTAAATGATTTACTTAATCCTTTGAGAGTTCATTATATCAGATTGTAACTGTATTTCTCTTAAATTACTGTGTAAATTTTATATAATACACACTAAATTCAATCTTTTTAATGTAATTATTTTCAATTTTATACTTTAACAACGCTGGTGCATTGAATTTCACACATAATTTGTGTACTTTTTACTAAATTATCTTATGTAATTTCTGTTTCTTAATATTTGTAATATTTAATTTTAAGTATATAAGATATTACTTTTTATCACTAATATTGTATTAAAACTAAATTAATTAATTTAATTTAATTTTAATTTATACAACTTACGTTAAATTAGCGCATGGGAGTTTTTATAATTGCATGTTTTTAGTGTTTTTGAAGAAAGTTAGCTTCAATTTTTAATTAATTTAAGCGATTTTATCGTTAAATCCTTCGTATTGTTGTTATACTAAACAACAATAAACACAATGAGCATCGAACAATGATTTTAATGAATTTAAGATGCGTGTTACGTAATCTTTGATTTAACTTCCGTGAAGCGTAGAATTAATTATAAATTATTTAAATTTGTATTATTACACTCCATGAGATAATTAATATCTGTTGTGTAAGATTCGGTACATTAATATAACTTAGGAAAATCAATGTATAGTACGCTAGAGTCAAGTTATAGAAAAAATACTGAAGAATAAATCTCGAATGATGGAATAATAAATGTATAAAATTATATAAAATTTTAAAAGTTGGGTAAGCGTTAATTTAAAATTAAACAAAAAGTATTTTTGTACAATTTATTAAATGTAATTAAGAAGTAAATGCCTTGAAATGAAGGAAAATGCGATCATTAACTGTACGAATAAAGTTATGACTTATGATCCTTTGAGAAAATGTATTTAAAAATAAATTTTCTCAAAAAATAAGTAAATGTACGAGTAAGTAAATAAAGATAATTATTTTCCTCTTCCTTTGAAGTTAGCTCTTTTAGAATATGAAATTAATAGCTTTTGTTAATATTTAGACAAAGAGCAAAAGAGATTCTAAAATTCTTACATGATGCAATATCTGAAATGGAAAGAGGGCAGCCGAGAACTTGTATGGGTCAGGAGTATAACGAGTCTCTTTTGCTATTATTTGAAGAAATGAAATAAGTGGAATGTTTATGTATAAAAAGAAGATTTAAAGACACACGGGCAGGAGCCATTACATCCCTCTACGTTTTCTTCAAAACCGAGAAAAACCTACCATAGAGGCCCACATTTACAAGTTCCCGAAAAACATCCCTTAAAAATTATTTATACCATTACATTTGTTGTGTGTAAAGAAAACTACCATTTTATTGTTAAATCTTGTCAAATCTTTTAAAAATATAATTATTTATCACTTATAACATACTATATTTTAAAAAGGCAAGTTAACGGATTTGCTGGATTTTGCTATTTGGTCCGAGCTACTTGCTTTTTTGAGGCCTCCTGTAATTTAAAATGTTCTGAAACTCGTCTAAAGGACCAACAAAATAAACAATTTTCAACTCTTAAAAATATAATTTCTAGACTTTGTATATAAATGAATCAAATCTTAAAATCTTTGCATCAAATTCGACCCTTTCAGTCTTGACCACAATGGAATCGAGCAGCATGGTTTAGAGATGGAACCGAAACTGTTCAGTTCTTCATCAATTATTGATGATTTTATTCTTAACAACAGAGGTATAATATCAAATAATCGTTGTTAGGTTTTCGGTAAGTATCTTTAATGTTTTTCGTAGTAGTCTAAACTCCTGCGAAAGAGCCCGTGCTTGCATATGTTTGTACATGTCTTGTGCTTCTAGAAGTGTTGTGTACTGTTCCATAAGTAATATCATAAACTTAAAGTCGGGCCGGTAAATTGCACAAGCTGCCCCGACTACGGTGTAGGTCTTTTTTTTTTTTTTTTTTTTTTGTTTTTTTTTGTAAAAGTTGGCAGTTAATAAGGCACTCTTTTTTTCTTTCGAAAAGCACTGAGAGAGTTACAAGAGTGTAAACTTGTCCCAGAGTGGGCTCATATAGTTAATCTATACCATTTCGGTTTATAATTTTAGTGGTTCTATTATATTTGTGTTGTATGTGTGGTGAAAAGAATTATGCTTACTTATGTTTTCTGAGTTTCCGGTTGGTGGTTTTACAGAATGACTAGTGCATTCCATTTAAAGGGTTATATTAAACCTCTGAGTATTCCAACTACATATAGCTTATTATACTAATCATAATAAAAATAGGGAGCTAAATCTAAACCTATACACAGAAAGGATACATAGTAAACGAAGACTTAAGTAACATATAATTACTAACACTAATACCCAAACGTAAATAGTACATGTAAGGAACACAAAACACAAGACAGTACACAGTTTTGTCTTTTCTTTATATATATATATATATATATATTATATATATATAATACACTCTGCCCTGTTAATCTGCACCCACTACTGCTTTCGTCTATCCTTTCGAATGATCAGTACTCCTCCTGCCTAGCACTGTAAGATTTCCTTACTGTAGCCTTCGGCTAGTTAATTATATTTTATTAGTTTATATATAATATATATTATATTTTATTATATATTAGTTAATTATATTTTATTAGTTTATATATAATATATATATAAACTAATAAAATATAATTAACTAGCCGAAGGCTACAGTAAGGAAATCTTACAGTGCTAGGCAGGAGGAGTACTGATCATTCGAAAGGATAGACGAAAGCAGTAGTGGGTGCAGATTAACAGGACAAAGTGCAGTAAAGTATAGTAAAACCTAACTAAGACGACCACCACAGTTCCTTCAAAAAGTGGCCTTTTAGAAAGGTGGTCGTCCAATACAGGTGGTGCGGTAATACCGTATTTCCGTACGTATTTTGCGCACTTTTTAGCCATTTCTACTAAGCAAACCTCGAGGTGAGCAAAAATAAACGAATTTTTTCAACGATAGAGCTATATTGGTATTGTATTTTATTCTTATCGGATAACGCGATTTACAGGAGTCGCCGTGATTTTGTAAGACAGATTTAATACCAATATTTTAAAGATTAATACAATACTCGCATTTTCTCGATTATAATTCAACTTTGTTTTTCCGACTTAATTACCGCGTTTACTAGAATATAAGACGACCTCGCATATAGGACGAGGTATGACTTTAAAGATCAAAATGAAGAAAATTAGATTTATTAATACGATTCTAATTTTACTTCGTTTAATCACAAATAAAATATCAAATGCACGTAAATGCACACATTGTCCCGCAAAAATTACTGGCATTTTAAACCAAGCAAAATCTTGTAAAATCGACAACGTATTTGTTCGTGTAAAGCAGAACAATCGGGAACCTGTTTTGACAATTCTTAACAGTCGAATTCACTCTTCGTCGACTACACTTACGAGTTTCTCCAAATTCTGATTTCCAAATAATCATCTGTTTTCACGTGGAAATGAATTAAAACTTATATCGGATTCCCGTGTAATTTTGGAATTCGATTCAAAAGCTTTGCTTTTCCTACTGCTATTCATCTTTCTCCTGACAATACACAAGAACGATTGAAACGACCCAGATAAAATACTTTTGTTTTTTAAACACTAGAAGGTGAGAATCCGGTAAAAAATACAAATACAGTCAAACCTGTTTTTATGCGATCAATAGGGACCGCATAAAAAAGTCTCACATAGAAAATAACTCAAAACCGTACGAAATAACTAGGAATTGCTTTTTTAAACGAAATCATGACGAGGCTTGGCAGCTACTTGGAATCTCGCCAAACTTTTTGGAATCTGATTTAGAAAATACGTAAATAATACAGTACATTTACCTTCAATTTACGCTTTGAAATGAATCTTATCTTAATGGTCCAGGAATGTGAAAGCACTTTGAAGGTTTAATTAACGTAATTAAAACAGCTGTCAGCACTTGACTGCATCGTCTTGTCTATCGTCTGTTTTACATATTTTTGTCCAGGTGGTGTTTTGTTGACTTAAAAAATAAATTATTTCATTTTTCGCATATTCATGCAATAATATTACTGTAATAGGTTCATTTATGCTATAATAAGTTTATTTAGCTATAATAAGTCAACGTGAGACATGACAAAACGCATGAGACTAGTCGCCAACTATACCGCACAAATAAAAAATCGCACAAAAAAAGACCGCAGAAAAACAGGTTTGACTGTATAGTTTACAAAAATTATACAAAAACAAAAAGAATCCTTCGCTCGCGCGTATAGGACGACCTAGGTTTTTTAAGCAGTTAAAAGTGGATAAAAACCTCGTCTTATATGCGAGTAAATACGGTAATTCAACTTGGTTCTTTTCGTTCGCTCCCAAGTTACGTGTATTACGTCATCGATATACAAGCGCACCCAGGGCCGGATTTACATAAGGGCATTTGGGGCCTGTGCCCAGGGCCCCCACAAAACTGAAAAAAATTATGTTTAAACATAATTTTTTTTCTATTACCGCGACAGCCTAGTGTGGCCTAATCATGAGGGCAACAGGCAGAGAAAACCAAACCCGGGAAAAAACCTATGAAACATCGGAAAATTTCGGGAAAAAATTTCACATGGGTATTTTTCAGTTAAATTAAAATAATTAGTTTTACACAATAAAATATATGTATGTTTACAATAACCTTATTTTTAAATGAAATTTACAACTTCCTAGTTCAAATCTAATTGAAAGTACAGTATTGTGTGTAAATTTTCTAAATCATCAAATTTGCCTACTCTTAAAGGGGGGACCCCCACCGAATTTGTGCCCAAGGCCCCTGGATTGGTAAATCCGGCCCTGAGCGCACGGTATCTCTCCATCACTTTAGTTTTGGTTTTGTTAGTTTAATCTTATTTTGAAAATAGTAATAGGCCACGATCCAAGTTTTGACTAACAAAGATACCACTCACTCCCTTGCTAGGGACACTCTGTTCTCTGCAGATCAGTCCAGTAATAATTATCACATCAAATGAATTAAGGGACACTGTGGCACTCCGGGTAACGAACGTGCAAGGAAGTCTGCATGTTCGTTAACCGTGGCTACCTCGTTCAGGGACATCAACCCAGTGTATAGCTATTTACCGGTCTCCAGATTAAAGCAGCTCCTCTGGCAACATACAATTGTAGAATGGCAACAAGAATGGGAGCATATCCCAGAGCAACACATTTCCCGGCAGTTCTTCCAAGAAGCCTCAGCTGGAAATGGATCCACCCTCACACCAGATGTCACAGCTGCTTTCAGAACATGGGAAATTCAATGTCTACTTACATTGGTTTCTACACAGTGACACTGACTTGATGTCCCAACTGCAATGTGTGTGATGGGTTAAAGCATTATCTTTTGTCTTGCCCACTGCTGGAAGACATTAAGGTACAAGCTCAAACTTTATGTTGAAGAAGATAACCTCAATTGGGCGTGTAAACTGGAAATTTTAGTGTTGAGTAAAACGTACTTTTTCCTTTCTCAAAGGATGGTCAAGCTTTACTTTAACAGAACACTAATACATTGATAAAGGTTTTCCCCACTTTTGGTATCTTTGTATTGCTGAAGATCTTATAATATGTTTATGCTTATTGTACTGTGCATTTACTCTGTGTCTGTTACTGTACAAGATCTGTACACCATTCTTGCCCTGGCGTCCATGTTCATGTGCAGTTTCATTTGTTTTCTTCAGGCCTTCAATGTACTTTCATTGTGTGTCTAAGTTGCACTAGGGTTGTACAGACTGTATCCTCTCATACTGTACACGTGAGCTTTTTGTTTTGACTAACCTTCACGCAAACTACAATGTCTTCAATTTCATGTTTTACCACATGACTCAGAAGTCATGATTTTATAGTTACGTGTATTTTGTATTCTTTTCTTTTTACACATACTGTCGGTTTTCATGCTTGGCATGTCACCTCTATGTACACTCTGTATATACAAGGTGCGTCTGAAAAGTTTGGTGAATGGTCCCATAGTTGAATAACTGTGCTGGTTAGGATGTTGTGCTCACGCAGACATAGTGAGAGACTTGCCAACTAGTGCCCCTAGCGTCAAAATCACGACAGTTAAACAGAAGTGCACGCAGCAAACAATGCAATGCAGTCAGTGTGAGAAGGAGTGTCACTGCAAATGGAGCAACGCATGAACATTACGGCACTTCCTCACTACACACCAGGTGACAGTTCTTCAACACTCTCCATATTCTCCAGATCTGGCACCTGCAGATTTCTTCTTGTTCCCTGCCTGAAAGGCCTACGCTTTTCTGACATTGCACAGATCCAACGTGTAACAACAGTGCTTCTTGCAATACCGAAAGAAGTGTTTGCTCACAGCTTCCAACAGCTGTACAACCGATGTCAAATGTGTGTTGTCGCTAATGGCGATTACTTTGAATGCCAGTAAAAGTATTTTGTTTGTATCTCTTGTTTCCTTTATTTTATGAGATCATTCACTGAACTTTTCAGACATACCTTGTATTCATCCTGACTGTGCCTAGCGATGTCGGACAGAATAAAGTTTATTTTCCGTGTGTCTGTTGTCTGCAAATTGAATAACCAGAGTGTTGCAATGGCCAAAAACGGCTAGCAATGGGTAAGAGATGGTTTTGTTATCAATGGATGAAATAAAAAACTGAAGATTTTTGTTTTTATTAAACAATGACATTAAACATCTTAAAAAATTTTTAGATCAATTTTCTTTGGAAAATTAACAATTTATATTACTTTATTAAATATATATTATTATTGTTGTTATTACAAATGAGATTAAAGCAGTCAGTGGTTTAAAACTCTGAATTTTTTTCAAAATGCAATGAAGGCGATACTAAAAGTATATTGAATATGGAATTAATTGACTTTTTTGTTTTCTTCCTGTTGTCTTAAGCAATCTTTTATGATTTTATCAAAGTTTTTGAGACAGAATACACCTATTAGACGAAAGGGTCCCATCAGAAGAATCTAAAATAAAAAATAAATATTAAAATTTGATATAAATTATATGTGTAAGTATTGAAAAATAAAGCTTTTAACACATTTTGGAATAAGATAGAATAATGTGACCAGTTTTTAAAGGAGTAAAAAGTCCTACATTTTAATGATACATTTTCATTTTTCAACATCATTTAGAGTGATACATTTTTCCAATCTTTCACTTTGTTTTTTCCTCTATACATTCCTGTATGTGAGATTCTGAATATTTTGAGCTAAAATATTCTTAAAGTTCATAGAAAATATTTTAAAATTAAATGTAATATTTTGATATTTTTATCAAAGCTAAAACTCAAAGAGAACAAGGAACAAATGTTTCCTGTGTTGACAGTTGGAGAGATCTTTATCAGCATGACATTCAGTCAGATGGTCTAAAATTTTAATCTCCATTGGAGGAGAACTTGAGTACATATAGGGGATGTGTGCCAAACTCGGGGCACATCAGTCCATCGTCCAGTATCCTCTTCTATTTGAATTGTGTGCCATAGCTCCTCATACAAGTAACTTCTGCCTAAAGGACAGAAGGTTTTCAAGTCAATTATATGGAGGTATTATAATCGGTATTTTGTGTAAACTCTCTCTCAATCTCACAATAGGGATTTAGGAATTTAATCTTAGGGATTTAACTGTAAAGTTGAATCATAGTTAGATTTTATTCAGTTAGTCCATTAGTATTCGTTTTGTTATTCATCAAAGTTTTTGTTAATTTGTTAATTGGACTTGACTCTAGTTCTCTGAATGGCTCTTATTGAGTTAACTATGCACTCCCCACTCGCTAAATTTTAAGCCCTCCTTTTAATCAGTATCTTAAGTTATTTTTATTGTGAGTTAGGATGCGAGATTTAAATAAATTCTATCCTAACTGGTGTCGGGAATCCTGACTGGGTGGAGATCTAACTATCCAAACCCAATTCGAATAGCCATCCTTGGACGTGAGATCGGGTTTAATCGCCCATGCCGAGTAAGCGGTCAGTTGAGATCAACCCCTGGTCCCCAGCTGCTCACATGTAAAACATCTGAATAACTAGAAATTTGACAGTACCAGATCTATGCTGTACCAAGAATGCAGAATAATGTGTAACTTCAGGTTATTAAGTGTCTTTGCTGTTTTCTTACTACAAAGCCTTATTCCTTATCTGCACTTTTCATGCAACCCAGATTTGGACCATCATAATTCTGACTGTTCCTAAAATTAAAAGTGTCAAAAGATCAACACTTCATTGGATACCAAAGTTCAAGTTTCCACACAGAAATGGATTGAAGAAAAATCAGAAAGTTTTCCCATGCATAGAATGGAAAAATTGACTGGAATCTTTGAAAAAAATGTGTTACTCTAAATAATGATTATGTTATAAATGAATATATAAAATTTAAAAAAACATTTTTTTACTACTTTCAAACTGGCCACATTATCCTCTCTTCCCAAACAAATTTTATAGAAATAGAGACTTTATTCAATCAACCAATCCTGATATATACTCTAACTTGTAAGTATAAACAATCATATATCATTTCACATGTAATAAACATAAGACTACTGTTTATTACTTAAATATTACATGTAATATTTAAGTAAAAACAGAACAAACAACTTATTACTTAGATGTGAATTAAGTATTACTCTTACTGTTACTGACTTAGACAGAATTATTTCTTAATTTCTGAAAATTATTTAAAAAATAAAGCTACATCTGTGAATATCTGCTTTATTTTTTATTGATTATATTGATATTGATATATATAAATGATTAAATATATATCCTTATAGAGCAGTATATGCTTATGGAAGATATTAATACAAAAGTACTGATAAGAATATCTCTATGGAAATACAATCAAAATTATTACTTTATGAAGTATTTATAAATTCATCCTTTTGGAAATGCCTGTGCTAGTTCAGCTCTTAATATCTTGAATAGAATTCTATTCAAGATATTAAGAGCTGAAATAGCAGACTTCTATTCTTTTTAAAAACTGATATTTCAACTATATTCTCCTTCTCATATTCTTTATGAGTAAACAAATTTCATGATTACATTTTACATAGAATTGTTCAAAAGTAATGTACCAGAGCAGCATTTCTCAACTGCTGGTCCGGCGGACTGGCACTGGTCCATGACCAGTCTGCGGGGAATTTTTACTGCTTTTCTTATTCAAAAAATTTTTACATAGAATTTTTACTGCTGAATTTTTCTTATTCAAAAAAATAATGAGGATAATAAAATTTTCATTTATTAAATTATGAGAAAAGATATTTTATACGAATTTTAAATATACATAATTTATGTTTTGCACGGCACCAAAGAGAAATTCTTGTGATGCATAATGTTAGGGAAAGTATTTACATCACTTGTTTATGTGTGATGTCATTTATTACTAGATGTTCGTTACAATATGTTTAACTGGATTTGACAAATATAAAAGTAAGTTTATTCATAATTTTTAATACTTTTATAGGCACTAATAAAAAAAACATTTTTAGCCCTTAATAACATGAACCGTGAACAAGGCATGCACTCTCATTTTTTGAATACCAGTCTCAGAAAAATGACAGTGAAACAGAATTTGGGCTTAAAAATTATCTTGAAAAACTCTGCTTCTACTGTACTATTTTAGATGCAGTTTTTTGCATTTTTAACTGCATTTTAGTAGGGTATGCCATGAGAATGCACATTAAGAAGGAATTTTTGAAAATTCAACTCTCCTAGGGAAAATGAGGAGAGAGTTAGTTTTAGTCGGTATAAAGTATAAATAATAACAAAGGAAAGTAAATAGTATACACATATATACATAAGTAAATAGTATGTACAGTACATATAGTATACATAAGTAAATAGTATGGCAGATATAGTATACATTTTGGAAATTAATAAATATTTTAATCATTTCCACTGTTCAGGTAACTCAAAAACAATAAATCCAAAATAAATGAATTTGAACGAATATTTGAATTTGTTCCAAATTCAAAAAATTCAAAATATAATGTTCCAAACAAGTTTTCTTAGATTTTAGAATTTAAAATTAATCATTTTATTTAAGTAAGGTTATCATAGCTCTTGCACCTGGTGAAAATGGGTAAGATCAGCTATATACTAATAATCTTAATTTTTGCTACTATTACTTTCTGCCCAAGCAATGCTGAGCTCATCTGCTAGTAAAAATATAATCTATGTCTTTCAGAAATAAAATGGCATTTAAAAAAAATAATCACAATCCAAAATAAACATACTATTATTAAATATATAAATAATTAGAAAGTTTTCTTTATACAAGTTCATATTCTGTTAGAAACCAATAATTTTTTTTTTACTTAGTGCTGTAAAATACCTGAATGAACATCTGAGACAAAGAGGAAATAGGGGACATGCCACAACATAAATTACTTATCATCCATCCTTCTACGCCAATAGTACTGGAAAATCTTCCATCCTAAAAGAATAAAATAATTATAATTAAAATAAAAATTGAAAGATGTACACAATTTGTTAAAATAAATGTCAGAAAAATATTATTTTATATTTTTGAGAAGTCAGTTTATCAAGATTTCTTCTTTTGAGTAAATTTCTTACATTACATGCAACAAATAAAAATTCAATTAATTTAATTCTTTAATAGAAGAAAACTTGAATGAAATTTTTAATGGATCTATGTGTGATGATTTTCAATGTTTTGAGTAATAATGATCTCAAAAAGATCATTATTACTCAAAGTCCATTTAAAGACAAAATATTTGTTGTAAATTTTATAAATAATTTAGAATACATCTTAATATTTGTGGAAATAATTCAGAAAATCAATCAATCAGTTTGTTAAATCCAGAAACTTGTTTTAATTTTTATAATCACTCTACAACTTATTCCATTTTGCTAAATTGAAAGAATGAAAAGAAATATTCCAGTTTGTGACTTTTTTAAAATGTTCCCCGAGAAATTTGCTGTATCTAATAAACTAAAACGTATTAATTTTTTTTCTGAGATTTAGGTTTAATTACAAACTATTTATTCTATTCTAAAAATTTATGTACTGTTTTAAAAAATTCTAAATTACTAGTTGATATATAAATCAAAATACATCTTGAGATAAAAACAATGGATATATTTTTCACAATTATAACACCTTATTAACATAAATGAATGTAACTACATAATTTTAAATCTAAAAATCAATATTCACCTCTTGTAGTACATTAATGTGAGAATCTAGGGGCAAATATTTTAGGTTAAATAGAAAATATTAAAATTTGTCAAAAAAGAAAACGTACATTAACCATAAATGAACTTTTGTTTTTGAAGGAAGTTCCTGATTTTATTATCAAGTCAACAAGGAAGTTTTTTGTTGCTTCTCTCCTCAGGTAACTTGAATAACCCCCGATGATTGGTTGGATGACTGTCCTATAAATAGAGTTCACACCAACCTCCAGAGCTGAACTGTAATTGGAACTATAACTCTCAAGAAAGTTGGTGTTCGAATGAAAGGGAGAAAGGGAGTTTTCCTGCCAAATATAGGAGAATGTGGCCAGCTCTGTGAACACTGACCATAACACTAAACTCTCTCTCTCAGGTTAGATTTAAGGGAACAGAGTATTAGATTGTCGAATGGAAACTTTGTTTATTTGTTCTTATTGTTGTTACTCAGGTATTTAATATATATAAATATTATATATATATATGTTTTAATATAAATAGTTTATTATTGAATTAAGTCTATGTGTCTAGCTCCAGCTCTATTGTCAGATCAAAACCCCTCCTGCCACTCGGATTTACCATTTAGATTTAGCCACCAGGGTCTATATAAATTTTGCTATATCACAAGTTAGGATGCAATTTTTTTTCCTTTTATCCTAACTGGTGTCAGGAATCTTGATGTAGATAAAGATCTTGCAATCTCTCAGTCTTTTTTTTTTAACATGATGGTGGCATGTAAGGTGTTAGCTACCCAAATTCAAATCTTATTCAGATTCTTGTAATTTATTGTTATATATATATTGATATATTTCCTATCTATACTATATTAGAGATTCTTGTTCAATAAAAAATTAAAACAATGGAGATCGATAATAATTTTAAAATTGTATTGTAAAATTCTAAAAATAAAGATTATTCTCAGATTAAAAGTACAAGTAAGAAACTACTCTTTTTTAACTGATTTTGAGTGATTTATATTAGAGAACAGAAGTTTAACTAAAGAGAAATACGATACTTCAACCATAACCAAATTCTTGTTGTTTATTAGATTCAAAAACTCCAAATGCATTTTGCTATTGTAGCCTCATCAGTGGATAATCCAACATCAAACAACTAGCTCACTTTATACTGGTTATTCGTTCCCAGCATGCATCGACATTCATACCGACATTTTGGTTTATCAAATTTGCATATTCAGTAATACAAAAATGTTCTATAACTCTTCTTTTAAACCAGTTTTCTACTTTATACAATATTTTTACATTATTCCTATCAATATTACAATGACAATTACTGCAGTGTTGGTACCAAGGTGACACCTGTCTTTTTAGACGAATTGCTGCCTTGTGTTTCCTTTAGGCATGTCCCAAGTAGACTGGAAGAAAACTCGGACACGCCTAAAGGAACAAGGCAGCAATTCGTCTAAAAAGACAGGTGTCACCTTGGTACCAACACTGCAGTAATTGTCATTGTAATATTGATAGGAATAATGTAAAAATATTGTATAAAGTAGAAAACTGGTTTAAAAGAAGAGTTATAGAACATTTTTGTATTACTGAATATGCAAATTTGATAAACCAAAATGTCGGTATGAATGTCGATGCATGCTGGGAACGAATAACCAGTATAAAGTGAGCTAGTTGTTTGATGTTGGATTATCCACTGATGAGGCTACAATAGCAAAATGCATTTGGAGTTTTTGAATCTAATAAACAACAAGAATTTGGTTATGGTTGAAGTATCGTATTTCTCTTTAGTTAAACTTCTGTTCTCTAATATAAATCACTCAAAATCAGTTAAAAAAGAGTAGTTTCTTACTTGTACTTTTAATCTGAGAATAATCTTTATTTTTAGAATTTTATAAATATTAGAGATTGGTGTATTGTTCTTCATTCTTCACTCCATTCCACAATGATTCTATTGTGGTGGCAGCTGGATAGCCAAAGCAGTAAAGATGTCAGTCTACTGCTCTAGGACCTTAACTTTAATCTGGGTAAATATAAATTTATCCAGATTCAAGTTAAGCCTTATAAATTTTTCTTTGGCAGTCTGAAACATCAAATTTGGGTGGTCAGATGATGACCACTCCTAATTTCTGAATGATGAATTCTTATATTTTAATATTTTTTCTGTTATCTTCATTTTTTCATTCACAAAAATTTACAATTTTTTTCTAAAGTAAATTATATGCGTTAATAATTTAATATACATATATACATAAATGTAATGGTAATACTCACCAAAGAATCATTAAAAATGCATTTTGCAACTATTTCTGGTGATAATACAGCAGCAGTTTGTGAAATTTGTTTTGTTTCAATTGGCTGCAAAAATTAAAGAAAATATAATAAATAAAAGAAATTAAAAAAATATATTAAATTTTTAAATATCTAAAATTTTGTTTCTTATAATATACTGAAAAATTACTAAGTAAATTCCTTAATAACCGATTATATTTTTATTTTTAAATTTTTATTTTAATATTTTATCTTTGCATTTTTAATTCTTTTTTAAATGAATATGTTATGTGATAGTTTTATTTTACTTATAGAATTTATAACTTCATTGACAAACAGAATAGGGTTAAAACTTTTTTCATCAAAATTGTACTTATACTGCTTTATACCAACATTTTCAACCTGATCAACAGGCCATCATCAGGTTATCAAGTCTCGAACATTTACAATTGTTCTATATTCGAACAAACATGCATTAACAAATTCAAATTTTAAACGGGTTCGAACATTTTGTTAAAATACCAAAATATACAAAAATACAAGTAATCCTATAAATACATAAAACTGAATGAATCAAAATAAACAGAATAGAACAAAATGAATAAAAATACAAATTTAATAACATAACATATAGAATTACATTGACCGCATGCTATGTATCAGATTTTAACAAGCCATTCCTGATCATATATTTCCAGACTGATGGTAACACTGTGGCATTCTTGTAATTTAAACATTTGCCAGTAAGGCTAGATTTATATATTTCAAACTTTTCTAAACTCAATGCCAGAGTCGATGAACACACTGGTGTATAACAATCCTGGCCTCAGCCCATTGAACCACTGAACCATCCATTTGCACCATTCTGGATAGTGCTGTAGAATCTGATTAAGAAATCTGATTAAGAGATTTAGTGAGAGATCTGATTAATCTGATCAGATATTTCTGTTTCTATATCAAAATTACTTTAAATGTATTCTAACTGAAGTAAAGTAAGATAAACATTAAAATGTGTATTATTTGTAACAAAACTTCATGTAAGAAAAACTTTTCAACACACATCATTAAGATTAAGAATACAAAAATATGTAGAGTGGGCACAGCACTCATTCTCAAGTAACAGCATTATAAATTAAATCTGACCACAAGTAGCACTGGATTAAAGAGATATTTTTTAAATTATCTCTTTAAACCTATATATATATATATATATATATATATATAATGTGTGTGTGTGTAAAGTAATAAAAATTTATTATATACCTTTGTTTTTTGTTCTTCAATAAATCCAGGAGTTTCAGTATCTGGCGGATAAGCAACTGTAATACTAATACTGTATGGTTTTACCTAATAATATAAAATAACACAATGTATTTTTTATTTTAATAACAACAATATTTAAATAAATATTTTGACTTACAAAACACAGTATCAGAATAGAAGGGATTAAAAACAAATTGAACATTGTTATTATAAACTGTACCATACAAGTCAACTTTTCAAGCCAGCAAAATCTTCAATGTTTAACATTAATATTTCAGTTCTGGCAACTATGTAAGTCTAATTCAAAGCTAAAAATCTTGAATTTTAAACTTAATTAGATTTTACATTTGATAACATAAGTCATATTCTATTTTCCTATATTAAAATATAGGTAAATATTTTAAAAAATATTTAAAATAATTTATTAACTCTAATGGCAAATTTTTGCTATTTTCAAGTGCAATTTTAGATAAACTACTTATACAATCAAATCATATACAACCTTTTAATAATAAGTTTTATAAGTCACACTCATGATATAACAAAGTTTATAAGTAATATTATGATTTTTAAAAATATAAAAATATCACAAATATATAAAACTCCTTGTTTCATTTTTTCCTCTTCCATTGTTTCAACACACCAATAACAGTCCAAAACAATTTTCATATATGTAAATGACCTTTTATTGGAGACACCACCTCCAACTAAACTGCAAATTAGAAATAGCATCCTCTAGTAATTTTTTGCCAATATCACAACATTTAAGTAAAAATTAAAACTTGGTCCACGGTTTTTACATCTTAAAAAATACAAAAATATCACTAATGTGCAAAAATTGTTTTGGACTGTCACTGATGTGTTGAAACAGTGGAAGAAGAAAACGAAAACAAGGAATTTTTTTTATATTTTTTAAACAAAATATATTATACAATTAAACCTTGAATTAAAACTATGAAAAAAAGGAACTTTCTTTTTTAAATATTTCATACAAGATTTTGTTTAAAAAAACTGTTCTCATGTCATGCTGTTCAAAACCAAGAAAAATAATAAAATAACAACAGAATTAAGAAATATAATGAGCAGCATACAAAAAGATATAACTCTTTTTGTATGCTACTCATTATATTTCTTAATTAAAGACATTTTATAATACAAAAGTACAGTGAAACCCTCTAAAAGACAATCCCTCATAAAGACAACTTTTGATTGAAACCATTGGTAGTTGCAAAGTAGAGACTTTACTATATATTTTTTCTGAAAAATTATTGCACTTTTTTATGGTATTATATTAGATAATTTAGTTATACAATTAAATAAAATTATCCAGGAAAAATTAAAATGTTAAGAGATAAATGTATGTTAAACTAAATAATCTTTCATTTAATTTTTTAAAATCAGGAAAGTAATAAACTCTGTAGTATTTGCAGAATTTATATCACTAGTCCATGTATATTGACTGAAAATTAAATATAGTTAATTAAATTTTTTAAAATACTATTATATTATATTTAAAGAACTTATCACACAGTAATATAATATATGCTAAAATAGTTCAATCTATGATTATAAAATTGTGTACATCCTTTAGATCATTCTAACATGTATTTTAGCAAAAAATTTACAGCCCTCTCAGTTAGAATATTTTGGCCTAAAAGTTTTTTAAAAAAGCTGTATAACAAGACTCATACAACAATACAACATCCACAAGTTTAAAATATAATTATACAACATAACCAAAGTTAAACATATAATGCAAATAAACAATTAGCTGTTGACAGGCACCATACATTTAACATTTCTGTTCAACACTTCATTCACATTACTATTACTATTGATGGAATCTTAAGCTAAATCAATAGTAATAGTTTTTGTTCCTAAAATGAAAAGATCATGATTAGAAATATACTGAAATAAATTAGAATCATTAGATAATAAATGAGGTAAATTTGTTTTAAAAATACTTATTAAATATAATTTTACTAATAAAATTATCTAAATAATAATTCTATTAGTTTTTAGGGAGTTAAAATATATCCTAAAGTTTATTGATATATGTAAAATAATTCACACATGGAAAAAGTAAAGAACAAAAAAAATATAAGTGTAGAAAGATTTTATTTTGTATTACAGTATTTTAATTATGAAATCAATGAGCTTGTGAATAAATATTCACTAACTATGTAAAGCAATATCAATGTTATATTATTATGTGATGTATCAATCATACACACAAAAAATGAAACATGTATGTAAGTAGTGAAGTATTGAACAGAAATGTTAAAAGTATGATGGCAATCGACAGCTAATTATCTATTTGCATTATATGTTTAACTTTGGTTATGTTATGTTGTTTAATTATATTTTAAACATGTGGATGTCCTATAGTATGAGTCTTGTTATACATTTTTTTTTTTTTTTAAACTTTTAGACCAAAAATTTTAACTGAAGAGAGCCATAAATTTTTACCCAAACTGCATTTTAGAATGGTCTAAAGCAAGGGTGTCAAACTCAAATTCCTTGAGTGCCAATTTTTTGTCTCGAGTATGACAGCGGGCCAGATTAAATATAAAATACAAATGTAATACTAAGTATAAGTAAGAAGTATATAAAAAATAATTTTATTAAAGAAAATAAGTTATAATTTTTTTAAGTAGAGAGGTATTAAACTGAAATAATATTTTGAGAATCCAGAAACTTGACTTCTTTTATACTTCATTATCTCCTCAATGTTTGGTGTCAACGATGTTGTATTGATTTTCAAAATAGACTGAAGATGTTCGTCTGTAAGTCTTAAATGGTATTTAGATTTATTAATCTTCATTGTTGAAAACAATTGTTCACACACACATGAAATTCCGAACATGCATAAAATGCGGGCAGCACGGTTCCTTAAGTTGGAATAGCTATTTGATTTTTGAAGTACGTTATATAAAATTCCAATATGTCAACTTCATTGAACTTCTTTTTAAAGCAGTATCATACTGCAAATTTATTAGTTCCATTTGCAAGTAAGTTGGTGCTTTACCAACATCAAGCATAAATAGATCATTAAAAAGAGGAAAGACGTACATATTGAGCTCACGAAAATCTGCAAAAGAACTGTCAAATTCAGGAATAAGATCAAGAAAACGGTTAGAAAAATCTAATAATTTATCTGCATTGTAATGCCATTTTTATGAATGCTAGGGTAATGGTCAAGTTTTTGTTCTCGCAGCTGCAACTCTCACAACTTTAATTTTATTTCAAAAGCTTGAACACTTCAGTACAGTTGTATAATGATTACATTTTTTCATTCAAGTGTTCCGTCATATTTACTAGGAATGCAAAGTCAAGCCACCATTTATTGCTGTGTTCAATCTGTGATTCCACTATTCATCACTGTGTGATTTAGGCTTCTACTTCTAATAAAATTAACTGTTTATGGGATTCACCTGATTCATTTTCAGCACTTTAGAGACCAAGGCTTCTTGATGTACAATACAATGAATTCCAACAAATTTGGGTCATTCACCTTTAATTTCATTTAAAATTTTGTTTCGTATTTTCGTCACAAAACCAGCATTTTTACCAACCATGGATGGTGCACCATCTGTTGTAATACTGCATAATTTACTTCAATCAAACTCATAATTTTGTACTAATTGCTCAACTGCTGATCTTGAGCTGTGGTAGTACTCTTCAAAAGGTATGCACTGCAGCAACTCTTTTGTGATGGTAAAATCTTCATTAATTCCATGAATAAATACAGTAAGCTGCGATGTATCTCTGATATCTGTACTTTCATTGGCTGCTACGGAATACCAGATAAATTCTTTAATTTTATCTTTAAGTTGAAAGTCCAAATTTTCTGCCAATTCATTTACTCTGGAAGCAATTGTATTTCTAGTCAGGGGTATTTCCTGAATCACTTGTTTCTGTGATGGGAATAAAATGTTGGCCACGTCTAGCATACATTCTTTCAAAAATCTGCTATCACTGAAAGCTTTTAAATTTTTTGCAATCTTTAGTACAATCAAATAACTAGCTTTCATTGCATTCTCACTGTCAGTTTATGATTTTTTTTAAAATGATTGCTGCCCTGCAAGTTTAGTTTTCAAAAATCCCAGTTTTTCTTGCCTAATTTCATCTGTAAATAACTCAAACTTGTCTTTATGATTCGTTTCATAGTGTCTTTTCACATTAAATTCTTTACAAATGACAATGATCTGATTGTGAATCAAACAAAGAGCTTTCCATTCAATAAAAAAATACAAAATTTCCCATTTTTGTTGGAAAAATCGGAACCCACTCTCAACTTTTCTTTTAGTTGACATTGCACTGGTAAAAAATTTTCAATAAGTACAGTCTATTAGGCTGGACTTGCACTCCGAGAAGATAAATGCAAGAAAGTTTTGCTAATCACAAAAGTGTTTCTAATATGGAACAAATTTGCCAGATGTTTTTAGCTTTTATAGTCTAAAATTTTCTAAAAAATAGCCCAAAAGTAGCCAACTAAAAAAATTCATTTTTAATCACCTGAGATTTGACAATAAAAAACAAATTCGTACTTTTCCAGCAAAATCTTTAATCACAGAACAAACATTTTTACAGGTCTGTAGACTGAGCCGAAAATAAGGATCGCAAGACTCAAAATACAAGCATAAACTGTAATTTACTACTAAGTCGAAAACACTCATTTTATATGCAAAATAGTGCAAATTCTGCAATAAATGATCTTGCCAAAACAGACTTTAATTTGAAATTCAAAAAATGAAATAGAGAAAACATAATGTAAACAAGAAATAAACACAAAAATAAATCAAATAAAATAAATCTCTCTAAGTAATATGAAGAAATAAAAATAAAAACAACAACAATAATAATAATTGAGTTTAACAATTTTGTTTATTAAGTATTATTTGTTTAAGTACAAAATATCACATTTTCTTTTGTATCAAGATAATAAAAAACAAACAAATAGCATTATTGAATTAATGTCGCGGGCCGCAACTAATTACCTCTTGGGCCATGACTGGCCCGCGGGCCATATCTTTGACATGCCTGGTCTAAAGGATGTACTGTACATAACTTTATAATCATAGATTAATATAATAAATGCTAAAATAGTTCAATATGTGATAAGATCCTTAAATATAATACAGTAATATTAAAAATTTAATTAATAATAAGAGAGCAAGAAGTTAATTGTAATAATTAAATATAGTTATTTTTTTTTAAAATAATAATAATGCATACCTCCATTTGAAGACATTCGGCCAGTCCTTTTAAAGCAAATTTGGAAGCAGAATAAGCTGAAAAGCCATATATGCCAAATAAACCGGCAATAGAAGATACAAATACAATTATTCCTTTTCTTCGTTTTTTCATACAGGGTAACACAGCTTTTGTTGCTTGAACACTCCCAATATAATTCACATCTATCATACGCTATTAAAAATAAGTTTACTGAAGTTATCCTAACTATTTTATACTATGATTAAAACAGGTTCTACAGTCTGTCTATGGAAAGAATCAACTTGGGTATTAACCAATGAGCATCAGCATTGATCGCTGCTAGTTATGGCTAGCTAATTCTGAGTTCTTCCTTATTTGTTAAACATGTTACTGCCATTATAAACAGTGTTATGGAAATGTATTTTCTTAGCATAAGGTTGCTGTTGAGAACAAATCACACAGGAACACTTTTAGTGGAAATAGGTTGGTTTATTGATAGGAAAGGATATGCATTTCGGGTTTAATGCCCCTCTTCAATCCTGTTATAACAGATTTATCAGCAAAATTATTACAGAGTCATATTTCAATACAATCAGTAAATCTTTACTGATTGTATTGAAATATTTAGGATACGCGTACAAAGGTTTATAGAATAAAACATAATTACCTGAGATTATAGTGACAGTTAGGACAACATGACTCGTGAGAACACATAGGTGAAAAAAGGGGAGGAAAGTGGAGCTAAAATTCTTTTAGCTCAACTCTTATACATACTAGAACAGTATAACAACATGTGCTAGAATAAAAAGGGGGTAAACTTAAATATAAAATTAAGTACAAAAGTAAGAGGTAGAATTTTTATAAAATTAATAAGGGAATAACTGTAGTGTGAAATAATTCCAATGAAATGTACAAAAAACATAGACCAGATGGGAGAGGTTAAAAAGATGTGAGTATTTCCTGTATCATTCACTAAATGTTTGGTGTGTTGACCTACACAGTGGATTAAGATGTACTACCTCCCTCCCTCTATCGTATCCCACTGTGTAGGTCAACACACCAAACATTAAATATGAAGAAGTTTGCTATAGTAGTTGTTAAAAGCAAGATTCTGTAGAGTTAATATATGCTATAAAAAATTAACACAATTAATGGAAAAATCATTCTGGCATCTAGTGAGAGAAAACAAAATAAAATTCACATATTGCCTGATATATTAAGCAAAAAGAGTTGACATTACTAGGAAATGTGCTGATTGATTTAACTGAAGCGACATCACATGACACTCAAGTTGATTCTTTCCTTAGATAGACTGTAGATATTATGTAGAGCATAATACATAGCTCTAAGTAATGCACAGAGCTGAAACTGTTCATAAATGAACAAAAATGTTTCTCTTAGTAAATAAAAGTTTAGACTACTGAATTAAGAATTCTGTTTTAAGTAAAAATAAGTTTAATTTAACAGATAAAAAAAAATCTCGAATAATTAAATTTAAAATCTTATCTTAAATAAACATATTGCAAAATACATATTTTTTTTAATATTCCTATTCAACAAGTTTGAGATATTGTTTTTTGTCTTCTTGTTCATAACACCGAAAGACAGTTTTATAACCTACATTAGTGAGAATTTAGGTGTTCATTATTATTTATCTGTTAATCTAAATAAAGTAAGACCCCACTTAATGCTGCCTTGATTAACGCTGATTCAATATAACGTGTTCCGCTCGAAGCCTAAAAAACGCTCAAAATTTACACTAATTCAAATTATTGCAGCATTTCATTGATTCATATATAATATGTTTATTTATGAACACAAACCAATCAGAAAAAGATGGCAATTCGTCATAGCACTGTACTTTCCTTAAATCTTTGTTTGTTTGGTGCAATTTTGGAAAAAATATAACATTATGGATGCCATAGGAAATATTGACTCGCTTGGCAAGAATTAGGCTAACTGATAAATATATAAATGGAGTGTGGAAGACGTTATGGCTGAAGGTATCCAAGAATTCGCAATGAGAATAACCTATCGCTGTATCGTTAGGTTGACCAAATTGTCAACCTAATCAATACAGCAGGACTAGGAGATGTAGACGAGCAGGATATTGAGGAGTTACTGCAGGTTTCTGGTGAGAGCCTTACCAATAACAACCTTCAAGAACTGGCAGAACAAGGAATTCATGTGCAACTGGAAAATAGAGATTCTGAAAACGAAGAACCCAAAAAATTTCTACAGATTTCCTTAGTAAAAGTTTGGTAACAATAACCAAAATCTTTGATCAAATTGTAGTGAATGATCCAGATTTTGAAAGGAGTGCAAAAGCAAAACAAGGCATTTTGGATGCAATCTTCCACTACTGACATTTGCTCAAGGAAAAAAAAGTGACAAATGAAACTACACAACTTTATCAAAAAAACAAGAATTTCAGAAAAGCCAGGACCTTTGTCACAAAAAATGAAGTTTCGATTTCTGTGTGCATATGTTTACATGTTATTTAACATATATTATTATGTAAATTAATATAAAAATAACTTAAAATTATAGTAAGATTTGTTTATTTTTGTTTGCATGTTCCACTTTCCCTATTTACTCTATGTTAAAATGACCTTGTTTAATGCTGTTTCGCTTATCGCTTTGTTGTCTAGGAACACATCCCGTGTTAAGCAGGGTCTTACTGTAATTAATAAACTAAATTTTCATTTGACTTCAAAGTAATTAATTATTTATTTTAAATTAAAATAAATACAGTTATAGCTAAATATAGCTATAATTTTAGAAGCAAGTTAAATAAATAAAATTCTGTTCTTTAGCAGGAAGGAAAATTCACTGAGTACGGTGTAATTAATAATGCCATACACAGCGAGTTTTCCTTCCTGCTATTTAAAATTTGGCATATTTAACTATTTAACATATTGTATTATATTCTGTCCTTTATCAACAAAATATTCACTGACAGAGTATATACTGTATTTTGCAAAAAAGACAATTTTATTCTTAAAACATTTCTAAATATTTTACTTATTGAATAAATATAACAATAAAAAATTATATTTAATTTATAAAATTACTTTAAAATCTTCAATAGATATGTCTTCAAATTTTTGAGCAAATGCTGTTCCTGCACAATTGAAAAGAATATCAATGGGTCCCAACTGTTCTTCAGCCTATAAAATACATAAAATTTAATTTTTATTTAATCTTAAATTAAAAATTAAAATCTCAATATATTTTAATTATATATGTGTAAATATATGAGTATTTCTAGAACTGATAAATAAAAATCAGGCCAACTTAATCATAGCCTAACAATGCAAAATGTGTTTACAAAAAGTAAACAATAAAAAATATTGCTGTGACCTTCATTGAAAATTTTAAGACTGCATCAAAACATTAAAGAATGAAAACATCAATAATGGGATTAGGTAAACTAATGTAATCACATATGTCATCCCAGTTGCCTCATTCTCCTAGGAATAGTGTTTCTTTCTTTGTCTATTGAATAAAGTTTAAAGTTATAAAAGAAAATATTTGGTTAAATTAGTCTGTAATGTTAGGTATAATAATGTATTTATTCAGAAACTAGTTGAAAATGTATATTTTATTACATAAACAGTGCACTTAGCAGAGATTTCAATCTTAGTTTAAAATCTCAAATTTACAAGTTTAAATGTAAATTTGATTATTTGAATATTCCTTTCTTGTAATGATTTATTACCAAATTTAAAAACCTGAAGATGACCTATGATAATAGGTTGTTCAATAAAAATGTTTGTTCAATAAAAAATGTTTTCTCAGCAAGCATTAGATGGTGAAGTAAGATTGTATGTTTTATTTTCATAGAGTTACAATATTATAGAATAATTTAATTGAATGTGTTTTTGGTAACTTTAAACTTAGGCTTTTTAAAACTTTGTAACTTGATATTATTAATTATTTTAATATTTAACAGACTAAACATAACAACTATAATGTTACAGTTTAAATTTTAAAGTTTTGTAATAAAATCTTTTAATTATAAAATTATTTATCATCATTTGTTTCAATGTAAAAAGCAAATAATTCATCAAATAGCTGAATCATAATGAACCTATAGATTCAAATGTTATGCATACTAAATCATATATATGAGAATATGTAAAAATGTAAATAACTTGTTTTAATGAATAATTATTCACTTTCAACTAAAATAAACTGTCTAATAATAGCATTGAGTTGATGTAATGTATAAAATTAGCTATGTCATAAGGGAGATCTAAATTTAAAAACATATGGCATTATACTTTTGAATCTATGTCTTCAAGCTGTTGTTAATTATTAACCTTATTTATTTTTTCGTGCATTGCTGTTTACTTACATTAATAATGTTATCATGATTAAGTAAATTTTATTCAGTAAATGATTACTGATAAATTTCTTGAAAATGCTATAAAAATAAAAGTTCTTATTAATCATTATACAATTTTTCACTTCTTACAATCTGTTTAGCAATGAGAACAAGCAAAAATAATATATTATATTTTATGATATTCAATTCCATTGCAATGTAATTTTTACTAAATATCTTTTTCGTTATCAAAAGGATAATAAAAAGTAACTTATAATTACTAAGAAAATTTTATTCAGAAAATTTAAGAATTAGAAATAATGACATAATACTATTATATTTAGCCAAACCCTTAATACTTTTTAGAAGCTGGATTGGAAATCTTTCTAATCAGTTAATGTTTGATTGTAACTGAATTTGGCTTTGAGGTGAGACAGGCCAGAATGCTAAATTCAAAAATATTTAACCTGATTAAAAATAATATATTTAACTTATTTTGTCATAATTCTTTGTTTGTATATAGAATTAAAGTTTTGAACATAAATAATAGAAAGCAATTAATAAGAAAACAACTTTAACTTTTTTATTTAAGACTATCTATACATTAAATGAAAAAACTGCATAAATATTTCTTATAACTTAAACCAGTTCATTACAATATGTTAGGGCTTATCACACAAGTGAATATGATCACAAAATTTCTTAAATTTATTATATATTTAAATCTACAAAATAAAGACGTTTTATAATAATTAAAACTAATATGTATACAATACATCCAAAATGCATTTTGGATTCTAAAATAATCCCCCTTCAGTTGGTATTTCGATAAAACTTACAAGATAAAAATACATAAAAGGCATCACAATTAAGAAACTGATGTTATCTCACTAGTGCCATTCAATAAATTCTATCTTTTTTATGTTTTCTATAACTAAGCCAGCCATGGAAAGTTAATTGATGCTTTTGAGGATCAATCCTTCAGAAACATTGATTTGATTGAATAAGAGTGATTAGATATTTGAGTGCTGGCTATCTGAATTAAGTGATTGTTTAATTAATTTTGTTTCTTTTATTAATTTGATAAGAAACGTATCACTATTTACTCAAATTTAAATAAAATAAACTTATCTATTTTATAATTTAAAATAATTGACTAACTTACCTTTTGAAAAACAACTTCAACATTTTCGTAATCCTTACTTATATCAATAGAAAATATTTTCACTTTCTGAATAAACAAAATTTATTTATTTGAATTATTGCATTTAAATATTACATTTCCAATATATTTTCCTTACTTGTTTCTGTTTATCTACTGCATAGCTTTCAACTTCTTCTTTAGCTTCTTCTAATCGAGCCTAAATAATTAAAAAAGATAAATAATGCAATTAATTAAAATTTAAATCAATTAAATTATGATAAATTAACCATTAAATAAATATAATGTTATAATTTACCTTATTTCGTGCTATTAAAGTAACATTTGCACCCCTAGATACTGCTTCTATTGCTAGTGATTTACCAATGCCACTTGATCCACCTGTTACCTGTATCATACAATTTAATCATTGTTTAATCATTTATAAATAAAAATGAAAAAAAAAATCAAATTTTTCTTTTCAATTCTTTTTATTTAAAAATTTATAACATTAAAAAGATATTTGCCTATGTGGCCTTCTCTATGACAATAGAGCTGCTGAAGTTTCTTATGTATAAATTAAAATAAAAAGATTAAGGAACAATTTAAAATATCACTTCTTATTTAAATAATATATTGTAAAGTTTGGCATATCCATAAATGAAATTTAGAATTTCTGTTTTTTTGAAATATTTAAGAAAATTTTATCTTTTAAGAGCAAAATATAAGTAAAATAGTGAATCAATTTTGTAAAATTAAGTACAAAAATTTATTTTGTAAATTTACATGTATTCCTTCTAGTGACTGGACATCAAGATCCTATCCTAATATTCTCATTACAAATAACAGAGCTGCTTTTCTGAACCATAATTGCAATGATAAATATGCCACAATGAAGTAAATTTTACAATTTCTTTCTGAAAGAGAATCTTTTCTTTATATTTTAATGAACTACTCTTTATATACCTATGTCATCAAAAACATCACAAAAATGTTTTAACGAAGCATGTATTTGTGTATCTGAACTTGTCATTACAAAATCAGATAATTTGCAACCTATATCTCAGAAAAGAAAAATAAAAATATATTTTCAATAAAGGAATCTGTAGACCAGCCAGTCAGAAACTGTCAGATATTGGTCTACTGCTGGAGGATATCAAAATATAAAACCTAATCTAAACTCTTAAAAATTTATCATTAGCAACACGAATTGAGAAAGGTTGTCGACAGCTTGTATGGGCCTAAAGTAGGCCCCTTTAAACATTTTATTTTTTTTGTCAAATGAAAATGTGTAGAATGTTTCTTTATTAATAAAAAGTAGTCTTAAAGGTCAAATTTTTTGTTAGTAGAAATAACATTAGTTTATAGGCATAGGAATCACTACAAGTCCCTAAGTGTTCTCCAGTGAAAAATCCCCAGCTCTCCCCTTCTCAATGATCCCAGATCAAAGTAATCATATATCGTTCATCCCCATACTTCATTCACACTACTCGATATAACCGTATATCAAATTTGTCAGTAACACGCGAAATTGTGGTTTTGTTCTACAGATGCACCCGTTACAGAATCTCTCATATATAGCCTTAATGTACCGGTGCATTAACTAATCAATCATTGTTTATTCTTGGAAACTTTATAATGTAGAATATAATGCATGTATAATGTAATTTAATGTTGTAATTTTCTATCTTCAATTTGTCTTTACAATTTATACTTACTCTCATAAATTATTAAATAATAATAAAGCAAATAATATTTAATGATTCAAAGTACTGTACATATTTCAACGTTTAATGAATACTTTAAGTCAATTTACATCAAATAACTTTAAATTCATAATTTAACTAATAATAAATAAATCTTTGATACGAACCAATACATGAAACGAAGAAATATCTGTACTATTTCTCATATAAACATCGAATAATAAATTCACAAGGATAAAAAATAAGATAAAAACACCTAGAACTAAATACCACATGATCTCGATCTAAACTGCATTAAAACAAATCTCCAAGAGGCATTTATGCATTTTATAGATGGCGCTGTAAGTTTATAGGTAAAGGAAACGATGTCGATGACAAAAAATCAAAAGATAATGCCAATGTAATATATTTTAGGATTTACTGGATAGGTGACATGGAGAAACTCGAGACATCTTTATCGATGTCGATGTATTTAGCCTTGGGCGAGCAGGTTTCAGCGCTAATATGTCACAAATAAAAGATTATAATTGATTTATTATCGAGAAGGGAAAAAACTTGATAAAAAGCACAAATAAAAAAGAAAAGTGTAATAAAGAAATTAAATTAAACTAAACTAAGGTAAATAAAGTAAACTAAATTAAAAAATAAGAAATAAGAGAATAATAACATAAAACCAGCTCGCATTTAAGCAGGAAAAATCATCGATAAATTGGAGTCGCTCGTTAAAAGCAGCGGCGTTTAGTGGCACGATGGCCTAGCACTTTGGGGAGCCTGGATCGAATCCGGACGGGCCGAAAAAAAATCTTCAGGAATTTTTCGGAGGGGTGGTCCGACGGGATGTGTCGACCCCCGTCCTTCACCACCCCGGTCGCCCCAGTGTCGGCCTGGCCGAACACATAATGGACTTGCTAAAAGAGGCCGTCTTAGTGCCCACGGGGCGCTAAGAGGGCCTCTTTTTAATTATTTTATTCATTTTATTTATGTACTTTGAGTTTTGCCATCCTTATTTGAGGATCAATTTGCAGGTCTGCTTCAGGCCTGTAAATTGGGCCGAAAACGTTTTTTTTTTGTGATTTAAGTTATTACCCGAAAAGTATGGAAGGTATGTTTTATGGTTTATCGTCAAATCTCAAGTTATTTATTTTAAAAAAATGTTAATCTTTTTTTTAGTTGGCTACTTTTGGCTACGTTTTAGAGAATTTTTGACTATCATAGCTAAAAATATCTGGCAAATCTATCCAAAATAGGGTTTCTCATTTCCTGGTCTTTTGTTTGTCTCGGGATTCCGTGATAAAAGTGAACTGTTTCCCGGGATCTCGAGAAATCCCGGGATAAAATTAATTATTTTTAAGACATACAAAATATCTTGAAACCAAACGATATAATTATTTTTCTATTTTTTAAAGTAATTTAATACGTTCTGCAACTTTCAAAATTATATTAGTAATACTGTGTAAGATATATATTAAAAATTACCTTTGAATTACGTAGAAATAGAAAAAATTTATTAAAGTTTGCTGGAAACTGCATACAACAACAAAAGCAAAGATGGTCAATACTCCGATCACTCAATCTAATTCTTATTTTAGTAATGAAAAGTCTTGCTACCGAGAATGCCTTTTCTGATTCAATTGATGAGATTGGAATCGTGTTTAATGCATTTAAGAGAAAACAAATATTATGTGTTTTTCACCTGTATCCTGAAAGATTTCTAGTTCGTTTTCAAGATTATAGTACTTCTTTTGTTCTCTAGTATTCTTGATTTATCTACTTCGACTGCTTTAATAGAAACATCATAGCTCAATAATTCGGCAATTCGTTTGCATTTAATAACTAGGTTGATGAAGAAAAACTTTATACTTACAGACTACGCACTCATTTGTATCCTTGCCCGATTTGCACAACCTGGCGTTACAGCTACGCAGTTACTGAAGCTACTGGGCATAGTTAAAAATTAAGACAGCATAAGCACAATTATTCCAGATATTACTGGTAAAGAATTTTGAAAGTCTTGCCACAAATAAGCTACGTATTGATTATTGATCATTTGTGACGTGTCACAACAAGCAAAAATTTAAAAAACTAATAAATAGGTTTAAAATGAATAAATACAAATGCATTCTGACAGTTTGAGTTAATTAGTTAATTAGTTAGTTGAGTTAATTTGAAAAATTTCCTCAACTTTAACATAAAATAAGAAAAAAAGTGAATTTTTAAGAAATTTGCGGGATTTCCCGGGATCCCGTTTGAGAAATCCTAATAAAAAAGAATTTCGAATGTTTACAGCAGACTCTCCTTATGCTACAGCTAGAACTTTGGCTCCAGCCAAACTTAGGACTACACGCGATCGAAGCGCTAGAAGTGGCAGAAATATTTATTAAACCAGAATAGTAGCATTACAGCTCTTGGAGGCGCAAGGCAAGGTCCTAGATCAGAGTTTCTCAAAGTGGGCGATAACGCCCCCTTGTGGGCGGTGAGTAAATCTAGGGGGCGCTGGAGGCAGGGTACTGAGGTGACCAAAGGCAAAAGTTGGGGGTCATTGACAGCCGTTCCCTTTCCTCTGTTAAACTGATAAGAGAAAACATTGCATTTAATGGTTTTCAGATGTTGAGAACAATGTACGGTAAGGGCACAAAGTGTGAGATTTATAGAAAAGTTTTCCTAAGAATATTTCCAATCCTTTCTCACATAAGAATTCCTTTATATATTCCATTCACACAAAATGGGTTAGGGGGCGTTGGATATAACTTTATGGAACAAATGGGAGCGGTGGATCGAAAAAGTTTGAGAATCACTGTCCTAGATTATAAGGTTGCCTCATAGAGAAGAAACGCTTCTCATTGGTTGCTTATTTGATGTCACTCATAGTCGAAAACGAAACATCGTACTGTCCTTGTGGTAAAAACATTACCGACCAGAGGCTCGAAGCTATAAATACACGCTAATATTTTATTAATTACGATTCTTACCTAATAAAATATAAATAAAAATGGATTATAAGTAAGAAAAATGTGGAATATTGAGCAAATCTTCGCAGTTTCTAGGTGCAAAGTTGAAATTAAAATGCGCTTTTCTACTTTGTAAATGAAATCGATTTTATCTATTTTATGATATTATAACAACAATAGTTTCTTAAAAGATTAATTTTGGTAAATTATACGTAGGTGATTTATATATAAGTAAATTAATTTAATTTATATCGTCAAACGACTTCTTTTTTAAAACCAAAAATTATATTGGTCTATTTTTTAATTTTTAATATTCATTACCTAAAACGATATTATTTACTCATAAATATACAAAAATAACTTTGTCAAACGAACTATTTTTTATGTTATAAAGATGTTTTTGATATCAATGTATACAAATTAAGTGTTACATAGAAATAGAATTAAAAGAAATCAAGTACAAAGTTTTTAAAATTTTCTATTGTTATTACAGTTTTTAAAATAGAATTTTCATTTTTAAAATTAAGATGTAAAGTTTTACAATCATTACATTTGAGATATTCTTGTGGTTTATCCTGTTTATTTACATCTAAAAGTTTTTCTATCAGGTTTTTTCTATTTCTTTTTAATAAATAATTCCTTCTTTGATTTGACTGATTAATATTGCCATTTTCGATATTTCCTAAATTTACTGTCGGTAAAGTTTCCTTTAGTTTAGGTTTTTCCAATAAATCTAATAATTCGGCTTTTAAATTTCTCTCAAAATCATTTTCTGTGAAATGATCAGAGCAAACATGACAAGAATCGTGATTGAATTTGTCTTTTACAATTATGAATCCATTTTCTTCTTATATTGGATAATTATTGGATCTTTAGGAAATCTAAAATAACCAACTTTCCTGTTTAATAACTTTGTGTTAGGATAGCTGTTATTACAAGTTGCAACAGCACATTGTTTCTGGCATCTAAAAATAATAATAATATAATTTAGCTATTTTTTTATTTTCCCAAATATATCTAATCAAGATATATTCTGAAGTAGAAAAAGTAGTATTAACATTTCTTACATAAAAATTATTATACAAATAAAGAACACTACAATAAATTTATACTATGTATAAAACACTTTTATATTTTGCATTTCTATGCATTTTACGTAAACATGCATATTTTAAGAAAGTTATATTAATTAATGATAAACATTTGGAAGCGGTGGAAGCAACGCTTCCACCTTCCAATGACCTTCCCTTGTATTTTATAAAATATAAATTTTCATATTTTAACGTACTTTGCATTAATTAAAATTAATATTTTATTATAACTGCATTATATATCTTTTACAAATTTCTATACTACATGCAAAAAAAAAAAAAAAAAAAAAAAAAACGATAAGATTGCTATTGTATATTCGAATAATTCGGTGGCGGAAGGAGTGTCGAAACCGGGTCAGTTTCCAATCAGTCAGATTATATAGGCATTGGCACTTGCAGTTTACAGAGCTCCAACCTCACCCGGTTTAGCTGGTAGAAGCAACACACGCGTAAAGCATCCAATTTTATATCTCGGACCGGTTTTGAGCTGTTAGCCCCTGCCTGCTAGATATTCGGCCGCCCTCGCCCGATTATGTGAATCATGAGTAGACTAGATCAATGACGGGCAACCCCCGGCCCGCGGGCCAGCTACGGCTCGCGAAAAGTTTCTATCCGGCCCGCGAGATCTTTAATAGATTATTAAATTGAAAAATGTAGTAAATGTAGTAATTAACTTTTTATTTATTTATTTCATATTTACAGACTGAAAAAATTACGAGTCACAAGAAGGCGTCAATTAACTACTACGGCCCGCGGAAAAAACGTAAAATTTATTCTGGCCCATGTTATAAAAAAGGTTGCCCATCCAGACTAGATTTATAACTTAACCCAACCGATAGGAGTTTACTGGCATGTTTTTATGATAGTTCTGTACAGTTGACAGGAGTTTAAAAAAAAATCCATTAAAATATTTGATATATTTATTCTGCATTTATTCTGCTCTCCCATCTTATATTACTTACGGATTTCAATGTTAAACCAGTGATATTACGATTTAGTATGTCCCATCTGCAAGGGGATGGAGAAAAAAATGTGTACAATTCTTGTATAATGCTAAAAAAAAATAACTGTTACTTTGGCAGCATCATTTACAACCAAATTTAATGAATGAGACGCACGAGGTATAAAAAAAGCTCTAGACTTTATTTTCCTTAAATTTACGATTTATGTATCGGTTGTCATAAAAATTTCTTTCCACTTCTTTCCCAAGACTACAGATATTCGAGTACAAAGTAACCGGTTTCGACTTATTTCTACTTAAGAAGTAGTTAAATAATTAAGCGATTAGGGAATTAGAAACATAAATAAAACCCTGATGAAAGAGCCGAAATTTTACTTAAACAGAAGCTTAACTGAACCAATCTCTTGCCGAGTACAGTGGGGACTGATCTCTTCATAATATTAGATGTAATAAAGACAGAAATTTTTCCAGTTCAATGAGAGTGACCGAAAAGTTGTAAATTTTGGAAATTTCCGTGAACACTTGGTCCTAAAACGAATTAGTTAGAAAACGAACGACGGACAATCTGTTAAGTTTAACATATTTAGATTTTTACAGCTATGGTGAGAAACGTTTAAAATTTACAACAGCCCTGTCGCGTTCTTTGAGATATACTAGTGATGCAACAAAAGAGGCATTTGACATTGACCGGTATCGGCACCCTCGGGATTTGGCACGCATACACCTACCTGGACCGTCTCTGATTTCATTCATTAGTCACTCGTAGAGAGCTATTTCACTAAGTGGATTGTTTTAAGTTTTAGAAAGTAAAGAATATTTTGTTATTTTTATGTACGTTTCTACACAAAGTTATATTTAATTATAAGTTTCTTTAAAAGTATATTCATACAATTGAAGAATTTTTGTACTAGGTATGTATATTCATCACACATTTTGTTTTACCAAGTAAGCTTTTTTTATAATTTTAATTTTAGCCCTTATATCGTGGCTAGTGATTAAAAATTTTATTTTAAAAAAGTTTTGGCTCAAGACCATATATTGAAAAAGAAAACATTATTAAAAGAGAAAGACCAATGCCTAAATTAAATATAAATACGTCGACAAAAAAATTTTGACATTTTGATGATAAAATTTATGACGAATGACGATTCTTTCGCAAAATTGAAGCAATTTGGAAATCAAAATAAAATAGAATTTAACATTGGTAGACAATATAAAATAAATATTGAAAATTATAACAAGATAATTACGATTAATAGATATATCTAAATTAATAGATGTTACATGTTTTTTCTCAAAGCAAGAATTGGCATGTAGAGAGCATAGGGAATTTATTGAATCTAATAACGGAGGTAATTATATTCAACTTTCTTATTTACTAAATACGTCAGATTGTGAAGATTCGTGACGAGGTGTAATGGTTTCCGCGAACAGACCGACACAAAATAATAATCGAAACACGTTACTTTTAACAAAGGTACGATTTTATTCTCGTCAGAAAGAACAGAAACAGGTTCTTTATGGATCCCAACTTTACAAAGAAAATCCTTTTACAGTCGTTCAGTCTTTAAGCTTAACGAAAGGGCCCGCTCAAAACGGAACCCGACAAATTATACACGTGCAGATCTTAAAACTAAAACTTATTCTACTTATAACTAAGGGGAAGAACAAAGGTATTCGCATTTTTCACCGGATGCTCGTCCTCTGGTGTTTAAAAACAAAACTATTCTATCTGGGTCTTTTGATTAATTCTTGTGTATTATCAGCAGTAAAGATGAATAACAATAGAAAAAGCAAAGCATTCTGTTGCGTTCTAAATTGCAATTTCAAAGATTTACGGGAGCCTAATATAAGTTTTCGTCTATTCCCACACGAAAAACAGATGACTATTTGGAAATCAATCGGTTATATTCAGAGCCGTAACTTGGGTATGGCCAACGTGGCTCCCGCCATAGGCGCCGATTTAATAAAGGCGCCAACGAGAAGGTTTTGGAATAATATGTATTCGAAATTAATAACACAAAAAAACTTCCATAATTATATATATATATATTTTTTTTTTAACTCTTTCCGCCCTGTGGGCACTAAGAGGGCCTCTTTTAGAAGGCCCATTATGGGTTCGGCCAGGCCCACAATGGGGCGACCGGGTGGTGAGGGACGGGGCCCGACATATCCGAACGGACCACCCCCGAAAAATTCCTGGGGATTTTCGACCCGTTCGGATTCGATCCCGGGTCCCCAGAGCGGCAGGCTGCCACCTTGAACGCTCGGCCATCCGGCCGTCTCCATAATTATATTTATATAGTATTTATTATCTGTAATTGTTATGAACATATATTTCAGAAATAAACCACCATTTTTATTTTTATTTAATAACAAAAATTAAAAAAGCGCGTCATTTTTATTCTTGGCCATAGGCGTCCAAAATCCTAGTTATGGCACTGGTTATATTTATGAGCTTCTCCGAATTCTGAAAGAGTGGATTAGACTGTTAAGAATGGGCGGTTTTCCCGATTGTCCAGCTTTACATAAACAAGTTATGCTGTCAATTTTAAAAGATATTTTCTTAAAGTTTAAAAAGCCAGTAATTTTGTGTGGGACACAGGGATTTAAGCATTTCGAAGCCCTAAACTGAACTCTGTAAGTCACCTTACCAACCATTTACACTTTTAGAAGTCAATCATAAAAAGAAAAGAATTGAATCAGACTGTCTCTCTGATTCAATACGGTTATTGGAAGAAAAAGATGTGAGGTTTCACTAGTCTTCTGTTTTATAACTAAATTTCATTAAACTTTTTTACCCATTCCATTAAAAATCTTTTTTAAAATTGGTTTTATCATTTTTTTAAAAAAAGATCTTATGTTAATTCTTAGAAAAAAATTAATGAAATACTACACAAAATAAAAAGTAAAGTATATTTTGTTGGTTTGTAAAAAAATGTTTATTACAAAATTCGACTTTAATTTTTTTTTTTTTTTTTTTTTTTTTTTTTTTTTTGTACAAATGTTTGAGGCTCTTTGAAAGTCGAAGCCTAAGCAACAATTTACATAGCTTTTTACTTGTAAATCCAACCCTGATAGGACAATGTCAAAACTGATGTTTTTAACACAAAGGGCACAAATATGTACAGTATAGAACGATCTTGCTCACTTGTTTCGATACCACATAATGAAGTATCCCGCTAGCAATAATTGTTTTGCTACTATAAAATTTCTTGATAAACAGCTACAAGCAGCATATATCATTATATCGGACAGTAATATATGATTAATTTTACATTACTAGTTACAAGCGACCAAGATAAAGTAGCCATTTTGTAAAAATTCTGCGCCCTCTATAGTTCATAAAAAACGCGAATACATGTAGAGATAGAAATAGACGAAGATTGAAATACTTTGGTGGGATACCGCTCTTGAGTCCTGTTTGATTTTTATAGGCTTCCCGTGTTCTTGGTGAATCTCTCACTCTCCCGTCGTATCCTTTTCTTTTCTTCTGCTGCTGACTTCACACCCCGGTCGAGATCGCTTCTTTTTCACACCTCTCTCCGCAGTCCAGTCCAAAAATGATTCACTTTCTCTCGTCCAGACCCTCGGCGTCGTCCCTTCTATTGTTCTATTCGTTGTCTCTTTCTTCGAAACGATAATCTCACTCAAAGGGTAAAAAAGAGTGGTGGGGAAAGTAAAGAAGGATAGATAAGACAAAAGAAACAAAGGAATTGCTAACACTAACTTATATTACATATTAAAAAAATATATAAAATACGCGAATAATATGGCCGACGGCCACAAGATAATCTATTAAAAATACATTTAAAGAAGTGTACGAATTTTACTGGCTTATCGAACAAACGAATACGAACTGGTCCTGACGCGCAATTAATTGATTGCTCTTGTAAGTCGGCTTCTTACAGAAACACAGCTTCCCTATCATCAAATGTCACGGCACGCCACTTATAAACAATATTTCTTTTTTACACCTCAAGTTATTTTAAAAGTGTTATCGGCCAGCTTATTATTTATCGGCTATTTCATCGTGCAGATACTATTTTTGTACACGTAGAAAACTATTCTTAGTATTTTAAAGTATTTTAGTAATAAATATATTTCATCCGTAATCATATTTGTAATTTCTACAGAAAAAAGTGTAAAGACTACAACAAAATATCAAACGGCTCTAGGAACAGTTTTGTTACTTCCGTACAGTGGTGTAGCGTAGTGGGGGCGGCAGGGGCAGCCCGCCCCGGGCGGCACTTTTAGGGGGCGGCATTTTTTTACAATAAATAATAATAATATCTTGTAAAAATTTGAACCATTTCATTCCATATTTTTTTCGTACCTACGATACGGACCGATTGAAATGAGCACGGAATTTTTCATTACTTATTCTGTGACGAAACTGGGGAATCTCCTTTCTTTAAATGAATGTATAATAATGACATCTTGCTCATTGTACTGACTGACAACACCGTCTGTACAGTACAGACGGTGTTGTCAAGTCAGTACAAACTGTATTGGATTCCCCGTATTTTATTTAAGAGGGGGGCGAAATTTTCCTCCGCCCCGGGCGGCTAACACCTACGCTACGTCACTGCTTCCGTACAAGTTTTATCGATGTAATTATCATGATTATGTTTATTAATAGTAACAACGATAGATATATTGGTAAGAAGAAGAAGAAGAAGCAGCAAGGACCAATATACTATCGATTCTGATAAAACACAGCAAGTTACAATGGACAAAATATGGTGGTTTGATAGCCGGTCGCCCCATTGTGGGCCTGGCCGAACCCATAATGGGCCTACTAAAAGAGGCCCTCTTAGTGCCCACAGGGCGGAAAGAGTTAAAAGAAAAAAAAAAAAAAAAAAAGCCGTAAAGAGTTACTTTTATATAAAATGTTTAAGACAATGGAAACAATTTTAATTCATTTATTAATATTTACTGAATAAGCATAAATATTCATTTATATTTAAAAATAATATCTATTTTATGATACAAACAATTTAAATTCAGAAATAAAACTGTTGAAAGAACAACTGTTAGATGGCGTTGTTGTTTAAACGCTGAATGTCACATGGCGAAAGATTGAATAATAATAAACCGATGATCTGTTTTGGATTTTATTTTGACAAATATAAGAATGGATCTGTTGGTTTTAGAGGGAAATTGGGGATTACCAAGTGTTGATCCAGTTTGCCTTCAAGTTATGGTGAGCAAGATTTTATCTATTTCCAATATTCAATTCTTGAGCTATATTTACTATAAGTGAAAACTGAAAATTTTATTAAATAAATTTGAATTTAGAACAGAGAGAATTTAAAACTGTAGCTATTATCTTCTTTTCAAATCTAATTTTTATTAATTTCATTAAAAGCCAAGAAGAAAAACGGAGTTAACTTTGATGATAATAATATTTTAGCATTTTCTTTACTTCGCTGTATCTGATATTTTCTAATTCTGAAGTCTACAATAAAGATGAATGAAAAAGAATTTTAATTAAAAAAAGATTTTTGGAAAATTTTCTAGTATTTGTTTTCCTTTTCCTTTGGAGGGAGCCAAGTTCCCTTGACCCCACCCCTCTGGGTGCACCACTGTATATATAACCTGCACTTACAGTATCTTTGTTAAATTTTTAGCATGGTCAAAAAGTAAAAGTTAAAAGATAATTAGTCAGAGCTGCCAAGAACCAGTGTAGAGTCCAGGATAAAAGTCCCTTTTGTCCTTTGCCAGCTTTCTTTTGCCTTTTTTTGTTTGAATAAATGAAATATACAGAACTAGAAATTCCCCCGTCAAGCATGACTGAATACTTTTTGCAAGAAAGTAGAGATTGAAGGATTGAGATTAGAGATTTCAAGACATTCAAGAAAACTTGCTAATATTTCTACAAATTAAGTAGTTTATACTATCTATTGTAACATAAAGAGCAAAAAACAAAATTTCAACTGGAGTGGACAGAAATAGTAGGAGATAGAGAATTCACTTACACACACAAACAAATTATGGCCTTTATATTAAAAAAATATTAAAATCTTTGTTTATAAAATTTCTTTATACACCACATTCTGAGTAAACACTCCATTGCTTTTTAAAATGTTCCCAATAACAAGCTTGTTAAATCGTTACTTCCAATTGGATAATAGAATGTCATGTGGTCACTATAGAAAGATTTTTAAAAACATTTGTTATAGAAGTGCCATGATCATCCATCATTTTTTTTTTGTTTTTTAAAGTTTAAATTTTAAATTTAATGAAGTAAGTTTAAAATACTCTATTTGCCAAAATATTTAAAAATGCAACTTAAGGGAAATTCTATCATTAAGCATGAACTAAATGAGGTCACTGACATCACTGCAACATAAGTGCAATCACCAATCTCAAATTGATAAAATGTTTATTCTATATCTAATATTTCTGCAAAAGTAAGTAGCCTATACTTTCTCCTTGAACATAACACAAATATTACCAAAATTTCATCTGGATTGGACAAAAATTGCAGGAGTTATAAGGAATTCGCATACACTTGGCAGCTTTTATATTGTTAATGATTCTTTATTGATAAAAAGAAGTCTCAAACATTTTATTTTTACTAACATTTGTTTTATAGGAGTAGGAGATTTTCCTGGGTCCAGGGAAAAATCCTAATCTTTCATTTCTGATAATCTTGGTGACAGTTAATTATCTTTAAAACAACAATGCTAACAATTAAATGATCCTAACTCAGGTGAAAAATATAACATTTGGAACAAAAATATTTGTTCTATTTGAATAAAAGTACTTCAGAGATGGTTTTTGCCAATAGTATAATAATAAAATAACACTTTATAACTTGTGGGCAAATATTTGCTTTATTGTTGCTTTTTACATTTTATATTAAATAATGAGATTGCAAAGGCTGTTAAAATTTTATATATTTGAATAGCGCATTCTAATAATGATAAATATTTACAAGAATGGGAAAAAAATGTAACATGAAAGCAAAAAGAATTAAATTCAGAAAACAGGTATTTTTTATTTTATTGTAGACTTTTTTGTTACAGAATGGAATTATTTTATTTTGGCATTTAAAAAAATACTTTTTTTCCGTGTTTGCTGATTTAATTCCTTTTAAAAATGTTTTAAATGCGTGTTCTTTGTATTTAGTTTCTTCAAATTTGTAATTCTTTTATTACAGAAATTTGGTTTTATTTGGAAAAATTAAATATTTATATGCATTATTTAGCCTTTTTAATGTTGTTATATTCATTTTAGTTTAAAAGTCAAACTCCAAACATGCAAAAAATGCATTTTTTAAAATTTAAATTTGAAATTAATCTGTTATTTATTCATTTATTTTAAATTCTTTAACAATGTATATTAAAAATTACAGTATTTTTATCTAAGTTTTTAAAACTGTGTTAACAATAATTTTCTTTTATTACAGGCTTACTGTAAATTTTCTGGTGCTCCAGTTAAAATAACAAAAAGTAAAGGAATAAATCAAGTATGCTGTAAGTACTTTTATTTTTTAATTGCATTTTCTATACATTTCAATATATTACCAAAGACATCTATAATTAAATTTATTGTTGACAAAAACTGTTTAAGGTGTTTCAAGCAAAATTGTTTATATTCTTAAATATTTTTATTTTATAATATTATCTTTATAAAACTTCTCTAAAAGAAATATGAAAGATGCTTTAATGAAGATAAATTCTTCGTAAATTCAGCAAGAATCACGGAAAATGTCCAGATATTTTCAGGTTATGATGTCCATCTCCGAGAAGTTCCTTTGTGTGGAGATTGTATTAACTAAAACAAAAGCATTTCTGTGATGATGATAAATTATATTATTAACAAAGTTGTTTATGTAATTAAAATTAGAATATAAATTTTAATCAATTAAAAATGATAATTTTTTTGTTCTTTTAATTGGTTTTAAGTGACATTTATTTAAATTTTTAAAATTACTTAAATAAGCTTATTGCTACAACATTGTATTATTAACTAAAATTAATAAACAACAAAAATTGGAAATATTGCTAAGCACAAATAACAACCTTGTTCTTCTTTTGGAATAAAAATTTAATAAACACAAATGCTTTTGGCCTAATTTATAGGCCAATATCAAGTCTAAAATATAATATAACATGTTCTTATGTATAATATAACAAGTTCTTATGTTGTATTTTGGGGAATGCAAAGGCATTTCATAATGAATTAACCATATTTGAAAATCTTTGGAAGATCAAGGCATTTAAACACAACTTCTATATATCTAAATATTTAAGATTTTACAGATATTAAAATTAATAAACTAAACATCATATTAATTCTGTACAAAAGTTCATATTACAATCATATTTGGCCATCATGTTTATGCATTGTCTGGGGGTTATCATAAAATGACGGTCAAGCTGCTAATAGCAATTAGAATCCTTGAAATTGATACAATTTTTCTTCTTTGGTGCTTTGAATATCTCAGGAATTTTTAAGGCTCTGATGTGGTCATATTGAAGGCATACTGAATTAATTTTGTCTCTCCAAGATTTTGCTCTTATCCCTGAGTCTGTGGCATACGTGGCTAAAGTGGTAACTAGTTTGTTTTTCCATGTTATTTTAATCTGTTGGCTAGAGACCTGTTAGTAGCGCCAATGTATACATTATTTTAACACCATGGAAATGCTTTTGTGTGAATTAAATACAATTTTCATAGCTTGGAACAGTTACTGTTTATTTTCAATTTTTATTCACATTCACAAATTCACTTTGAAATATTATATTTGGATTAATAATATTTGGATTATTCAATTCAGATATTGCAGTGGATACTAAAGATTATTATTTGTTATTGCAAGAATTTATAAAACTGTAGTTTTATAAATAATATAAGTTTTGAAAAGAATTACTTAATTTTTATTTCAATATTTATAAATCACAAATATATAAGTAATAATGAACTTTATTTAAATCTTTCATTGACTCCTTATTTTAACACTCAAATAAATTGTACTTAATTTAAGTCAAACTTGCTATTAATAATGTAACACTTTTGGCGTCCTTTAATTTAGAGTTAAAAAAAAACTCCAAATTAATTAAAGGACTCCAAAAATGTTACATTATTAGAAGCAAGTTTGATTTAAAATTAAATTAAATTAAACTTACACATTAAAATTTGATTTATAACAAATCATATATCCTCATTTTGTGTTCTATTTTAAAATTAATAACAGATTCTAAAGACAAAATACTTAATAATGCCATGAAGTCAGCTAATTTTGCTTATTATGAATGAAATGATCTCTTTTCTGATCATTTCTGATTGATCTCAAAATTGGTAAGGGACAAGGAACAACATCCAAATGAATATTGTCCATGGTAAATTGTAAAGATCTGGATGACTTCTGAAAATGGATTCCACAATAGTAGACTGACACTATACCACTGTACCACACAGCCAGATGCTTGCGGTGTGTGGTATAGTGTCAGTCAATTAGTAAACCTTTGAAACTTTTATTTAAAATTTAAATTTATATATAAAATTATTTGAAAATTTTTTTACATATAATATAGTTATATATCTATGAGATAACAAATTATTTTTAAATTTTATTTTCTTAAATGATCTTTTACTGAATTTTGTTTGAAATTTAATAATCTTTATGTATTTTAGATGATTTGCCATATTTCACTCATGGATTAAATATTAAATTAACAAAATTTAAAGATATTATCGCACATCTGAGAAAGCAGGTAATAATATTATATTACGTAAATATTATTTAAACATTTTAAATAATTAATATAATTAACTAAAACTTTCAGAATTATTGTGCAGATTTTGATTTATCACAAAAACAATGCTCAGATATTATAGCATATTCTTCACTGTTAAAAAATTCATTATATCCTGCATTAGTAAGTGAAAAAATGTTTAATTTTTCAAATAATATAGGATCTTATTATTGAACTAATACTTTGAGTTTTGTTTTAAATTATAGTTATATATCTCATGGATGGATGAACAGAATTATACAGAAGTGACAAGACCATGGTATGCAAAAATACTTCCTTTTCCATTAAATTACTTTATTCCTGGACACATGCAACGTAAAGCAATTAAAACAATTCATTCCCTTCAAAATTATGAAAATATTAATGAAGAACAAAGAGAGACTCAAGTAAGTAAATATGTAAATCGGATAATCTTATTGTACAGTATTATTTTACAGATATAATTAATACTTGTATGACATTAATTAAAAAGATTTTATTTCATTGAATAAATAAATACTTTATGGCTGCAAATAATTCTCCAAATAGAAGTTCACAATAAAATTCAATAAAGTCAAACATCTGCATCAATTCTAGTGAACAATAATCAATGCCTTTACAAAACCTTAGTCATTACACTATTATGAGAAAATTATACCTTATAAAGCTATTTTCTATATTGTGGGTCACAGGATGTTTAATTCCAATAGAGAATTTCACATCCTTTCTTTTAGAAGATTGCTACTATCTCAGAAATACCATAGATACAATTAATAGTGAATTTCTCATAGTGATTAGGATACATAAACCAACATCTACAAACCCAATGTACATATTTAACTACTATCAGACTGGAGGCTTGAGTAATGTAACTGGCAACACATCCACATGGTACGCAGAAGTTGCAGGTTCAAGTCCCGCTTTGATTCTTTTCTTCCAGAATTTTCTAAATTATTTAATTTTATTATAATTATTAAATCTAATAAGAGATTGCACCTAACATCTCCCTCTAGTGACAAATTATTTAGTAATTAATTTAAAATAATTGCTATTTAATAGCTTGATATATTCTGGTAGTTGTTAACTTATTATGAGGTTAGGATAGAAAATGATTTGTCCAATCAAGGTTAAACTCTGAACACAATGTTATTAGAAACCTAAGCATGTAAATTACAGGTGTTTTTAGATGTGATTCAGTGAGTAGAAGTGAAATATAACAATGCTATCTGATTGAACAAAGTTCTGCACTTTTGGATGCATTTAATTAGCCAAGAAAATTTTATGTACAGAATTGACTTCAATCATCAATGTAATCACCAACACTTGTTGTTGACCACTTCTTGCCAACACTTATGCAAGGAATGGATGCCATCTTGATAAAACTCTGGCAGCTGCGACTCGAAGAGGTTGGTCAGGCTGGCCTCCAAGTTGGCTTCATTGTTGAACTCCTTGCCAGCCAGGTGGCGGTCGAGTGTGGCGAACAGGTGGTAATCGGAAGGTGCAATTTCAGGACTATACGGTGGGTGGGGCAAGACCTCCAGTTCATGTCCAGTAGCTTCTGGCGGGTCTGCCTAGCCGTATGTGGCCGTGCATTGTCATGCAACAGGGTGGTGTTCTGGTGTTCCGGGTGGGTCTCCGCCAGTTTCTGCTGCAGACGTTGAGTTGTTCACAGTAGAAAGTTGCATTGATGGTTGTATTTTGCAACAGCAACTCAAGCATGATGATTCCTTTAGAATCACAGAAGACAGAGAGCATGATCTTCTTGGGTTAGCGATCTCCACTTATGAAGCATTCGTACCAATCGTATGCAGTTCTTCTGGCGATAGTGTCCGGACCTAATGCAGCATTGATGTCAGTGATAGAATTGGCCACTTTTTAGTTGGAATGATAGTCATAAACGAGCAGGAAAACTTGCTCTTTGGTTAGCAGATGTTAGTTGGTCATGGTAAAGTAGTGTGAGAGGATTGGATTTGGTATTTTCTTATAGCACGTACCCCGACCTGTTTATATACTACCATGGAACATTCTAGAATGTTCCAGAAAAAAGTTATTCTAGAAAGTTCCAAAAAGTGCAAGAACTCAATCAGATACATTAACAATTGATAATAATTATTAGAGCTATTGAAAGAGAGCTATATAGTCATTCTGACATTGCTATTTATAGTTGATGTGTATTATAGTTGAACAAAAAATAATGATATACAAAGGGTATTTTTTAAATAAGGTCCGTTTTTTGATAAGTAGAAAAATACTGTAAATATCGTTAAAATATATTTTTTCCCATAATTTACATATCTTTATCTACTTTTGCAAAGCATGCTGAAAGCACATGCTCATGCACACTACTGCAATTGCATGTCATTCTCACTCTCATTTACAAACGGACCTTATTTAAAAAATAGCCCTCGTATTATAGTTCAGAATTCAATTCACTGTAATTTATAAACATACACATTACAGATTTTTGGACCATTTATTTTAATTTTTTTCAGAAAGAATCTCAAGTATTTCCTGCTTTTAGTCCTTTTATCCTTACTTTTTAATTTGTTTTCTGATCCAAATATTTGAAGTTGATTGACAAATCTATAATAGTCAAGTTTGTTACATTAACTAGATCATTTATTTTATTCAAACCTACAATGTTTTTGTCGAAGCTATTGACAGCTTGTAGGGGACCTAGGAATAGCGTCAGCCATTTTTCCATTTTGTTTTTGAATCAATGAAATATGTAGAATGTTTATTAATAAAAAGCAGTCTTGAAAATTTTGTTTTGTTAGTAAAAATAATATTAATTTATAGGAGTCTCCACACTACAGATCCCTATTTCTTCTCTGGGCTCAACAAAAAATTCCCAGCTTTCTTCTCTCAACAGCCGGGTTTTTATTAATTTCAGTTGTTATTTTGATTTTTACTTTTTTTACTTTCACATTTATCACTTGATTTGACAAGGAGCAAAAAATTATTTAATTATTAATAATAATCTGAAAAATTTGTAATATTAATACGTATTCTTTACTGTTTGGTCCTTATTAAAGATTGGTCTCTGAAAAGTAGTTTCTTAGTATAATATTAATCTTTAATTATGAGATTATTTAAAAGATTATTTTATTGAAAGAATCTTTTATTTTAATTTAATATGAGTGACAACTTCAAACCTTTAAAAAATAATGTAAATTAACAATGGCCAAGTGAAAATGGTTAATGAGGTCTTGCCATTTTGAGCAACTCAGGTTTCAGTCTGAGTTGGATGCTTAAGAATTTTGACTCGAGAAAAGACTGACTTTACAATGGGCATGAACATTCATGCTTATAAATTAATGTAACTTATAAGCATTAATATAAATTTGATGATAAAAGTTTAAACTTTTTATTACTCTAAATAATAATCATTAATTTTTACATTTAATTATGTCAATATATTTTTATTTATAATTATTTATTTTATAAATATTACAACATCTTATAACTTAATGCACCTATAACAGTGGTGAAACTTGAATAATGCAAATGTTTTCAGCCCAGTTAATGGGACATCCTCAGGTATGGACAGTTGAATTTAGAATCAGGACTGCAAAGTTTGCTTTGTTCAAATTTCAATACTGTAAAAATTGCATTAATTAAACTGATTAACTACAGTAGATAGATCACCCTCATTTTAACATAATTTTTATTTATTTTGTATAATTATGATATTTTAAACACACTTTCATGTTATATGTTTGAATTATCCAAATACTATTTCCTTTTTATTTCAGATATATAAGAAAGCAGAAGAATGCATGACTTTACTTTCAGAAAGATTAGGTGAAAATGAATTTTTTTTTGGGAAAAGGTAATTATTTTAAATATGAATAAATGAAAAATATCAACTGAGATCTTCATGAATACATTTCCTCAGTTAGTACTGTATAATAAAAATATTTGTTTAGATACCTAATACATTGCTTAAATCATATTACAGAATAAAAAATTTACTACTGTGGTTTAGATTGATTTGTAGAAATTTCATTGATAGATAATATTTGAATGAAAAAGTTTTATTTATATTTAACATATTAAATCTATCTATAACATTTAATAACAGCAACAATTACATAAACTATAGATTAAATTTATTCACAGTAGGATTACATTGTGTAATTGAAACATCTATCTTTAGTTTACATCTCAATAAGCTAGTTATGACATTTCCAATATAAAATATCAAATAATCTGGTGTAAAAAACAGTTTTAAACATTTTAAACTCCATGAAAGTTTTGGTACATTGAGAATAGTAAGAAAATAGGTTTCTATGCCACTTTTATCAGTTGATTGAAAGTCAAACATTTGAGAAATTTTGAAAGTATTCGCATTATAGCTGAAACTTTAGCTTAGCTTTCATCTGTGGGCTATAGTTTTAGCTACAACTGTAATACACTCAAACCTGTTTTTATGCGGTCTTTTTTTGTGCGATTTGTTTTGTGTGTGATTTTTTGTGCGCGGTATACGAATTTCAATCAAATTGGTATACTGCACAAAAATAATTGCACAAAACACATTGCACATATAAAAAATCGCACAAAAAAAGACCGCACAAAAACAGATTTGAGTGTAGTCAACTTGGTTCATGATTTTTAGGCATTTAACTTTTTTAGTTTATCAGGTTATTGATAACCAAAGTGGATTTTCATATAATTGTTGAATTTAATTGTGAATAAACCAAGCCTGACTAACATAATTAATACAACAAATCTACAAATTCATATTTCTGAAAATGAGCTTTATTTATGTAACTTCAATAAAAATATGTTTAAAAAAATTGGTTCAAAATTAACCTTTTAACTGGCAGATTTGGTTTTTGCTTGGTAGGTTAATTACAGGTTAATTACAATAAGGTTAACAAGTAGTAGAAATTCTCAGGAGTGTTCATATTACCAAAAATAGCAGGGTAAAGTCAAATTGAAATTAAAATTTGACTTTACCCTTTTACAGCACAAACAGATATTTTAAAAATTTTGATTTTTAAAATATTTTTAAATGATTAATTAATTAGCCAAAATTATTTACTTATTGAAGTTGTTAATAGACTATCCTAATGATAAATTCATGTAATTATTAATTTGTGTATTGTCTAGTCTGGTAGAAAATCTTACAGATGTTATTATTTGGAATTTTTAAAAATAACTTTAAAATTCATATGTATAATTGTAACTCTAACATTATGGTGAAGATTATGATTTTCCACATGTTTGGAGGAAAGAATTTAAAAGAAGAAAATGATTTTGAAGGGAATTAAAAACATGAAAAGATAAACAAATGCAGGGGATTTGAAAATGTTAGGAAATTTTATGTGATTAATTTGTTTTATTCGATTAGAACAGTTAATATTCTTTCTTTTATAATGTACTATATATGAAGAAATTGAACTCAACTGCCAAAATCCATCTAAATATCCAGTCATCCATCTGAAAACCTCCAAAATTTATATGATTTATTTAAACATTGCATGAAGTTTAGATTGTTTAGTTCTTGGTATAAACATAGATACAAACATCCATTTCTAAAAAATTTACATATCTTAGCTTTGAACCTTTAATCTAGTGAATTAAGAACAATATTTTAGCAAGCTTTCTTACCAAATTGGCATAATTGCCTAAGGAAGAATCAGTATGAATTTAAAATTTATACATGTATTTTAAATGATATCTAATGTTAGATTATTAAAACGGTATACTTTACAATTTCTATAATTTAGCCAGTTAAATTAGTGCTTACATTAGTGACTTAACGTAAATAAATTAATATTTATTTAATTGTAATAATATGTATAATTATTCATAGTTTTGAAAATTCTATTAAAATATTTTTTATATTTACTACAAGAAATATTTTATTACATTTAAATTTTATGCACAAAATACTTATATTTTCAGGCCATGTTCAGCAGATGCATTAGTATTTGGATACCTTGCACCAATTCTTAAAATTCCATTCCCAAATGCAGCTCTTCAAAATTATTTAAAAAGTTGTGATAATTTAAATCAGTTTGTTAATAGAATTTTACAAAGATACTTTCCAGTTTTAAATGAAGGTAAGAGTTCTGTTTAAATGTAATAAATTTTGTTTAACACTGCATTGAAACTTATGATTAACTAAATAATAAACTCTTTAATTTGCACATACAAGAATATTGTAACAAATTTGAGCATGTTCAGACATTTTTGTCTATTTTCCACAGTATTTATAGATCATAAATAAAAATAAAAAACTTTAAATAAATTATTTTTATTCACATAAATGCACTAAAAAGTAAAAAATACACTTTTTTCAGCTTTCACACTATTCTTGGTATTATAATCAAAAGTAAAAGCCTGGGGTACTCATGGGAAACCCATAAAAATTGATAGAAAGTGTAACTAAGAATATTTCTAAACATGAACATTCCATACCATTATTTTTGGTTGCTTACTACCAAGAATAATACTGTGAAAGCTGAAAAAATTATTTTTTACTTTTTAGTGCATTTATGTGAATAAAAAGCATTTCTTTAAATTTTTTCCAAATATTTTTCATTTTCTATTTAGTTTTATGTATGAAACACTGAATTATCGAAATTCTTCTTGGCTTAGCATTTAAGTTAATTGGGAAGTGGGTAAAAATTGAGTTACAAGATTTTATGTAGACAGTATGACTAAAAATAAGCAAGGCCTTGCCACTTTTGCCAACTTAAAGAGCACTTACAATTTATTAAGAGTCACATAGAACTATCTTTCATCAGATTTTATTTACAAATTTTGATTGTTTGCTAATTGCTAAAATTATTTGAAAACTCTAGAAAAGTGTATTGTCATCAGGAATATATACATATGCGAAGTTTCAACTAAATTGGAAATTGGGAAGTGGGTGAAAATTTAGTTATAAGATTTTATCTGGACAGACAGCTGGCAGAGTTGGTTAATAAAAAGAGTAAAGAAAAAAAAGAAATAGTTTTAACTGTGAGATTAAATCAGAACTTAATTTTTCTATATTAGAAGCAATCTTGATTATTCAGCTGCAATTTTTGAATTGCAGACCTATAAATTCCCACTAGCATCTGTCTTGTCTTTCCTTAATCTCAAGAATGGAGTTAGCTAGATGAAAGTTGAGACCAGATACGGAAAGTTTAGAGACAGGAGGCCCCAATTAATTATGTATGAACCTCTGATTTAAACTGGAAGTTATGTCAGTTTAATTCAAAAATTTTCTCCGGAACAGAGTTAGATAATAGAGTTAGAACAGCATGATTTTATTGTTAACAGGCAAAGTATGATGTACAAGATAGTATTAAAATCAAGAAGATTGTGATGAAAAATTGCAGCCAGGCATTGTGACTATGTCACAATAAATAATTGCTTATTTACATGACCAAGATTTTCCCTTCCTTATTTGTTTTCGTGAGATTTTGCCATTGTTGAGACACTCACCTTAACACTTCTCCTTTAATAACTTTATAAACAATGTGAAAATTTTCTTGAATTGTTAACTTCCTGACAAATTTATTCAACTTCAAATTGTGTATTGAATAAATGTCAAGGAGAGAGGTACACACAGGCTGATTTAAAGTACTAAGGATCCTAAGATCAATAAACATCTCTAGTTGAGATTGAATTCTGCATTGACAATTAAATTAACACCAACTTTTTCCCATGGCCCAAGAAAGTCTCTAATTTCACCTGGAAACAGATAAGGGACCAATCAAGTTGTGAGGATTTGAAACAAATTGGAATGTTAGATTGAGGGACCCAATCTAAAACCATGTTCTTGGGACACAAGGCTCATTCTCTGATTCCATTTTCTGCCCTGCTCGTTGCATGTTGCCTTTGGATACTTCTTATTTTCTCCATTACCTCCAACTCCTTCCAACTTCACCAAATAATCTTCAAGGTGTGTGTATATTCCTTTCTGACAGACTGTCTTTTGAGTCACTCATAAAACTTTACAGTGAACTGCTCAGTGATTGTTCTGGGAAAATGAACTTTCCTTTCAGAATTGGTATCAGCATCAAAGGAGCATCAAGGAACTATTTTTTGTACAGTTTTGACCAGACATATAGTATGTGAATGTCTGTCTCAACAAATGACTTTTATTCATAAAAATGAATTCACCTTTATTCCAAATTTATTCACCCACTTTTGTGACTTCCTTCCACACACACCATCCAGTCATGATTCTTTCAATCTCAAATTTAAAATTTAACCCTTTTATTTCAATATCTGACTGTGACAGAAGTTGTATGACTTCACACTTTCTATTGCTGTAATTACATATTTGAAATGATCATGGACCAGCTAGTTGTGAGATACTATAAACACACCTTATTGATATCCGGCAATGAGTTTAATATATTAAAAACATTTTCAACCTATTCATAGGTCTTCTTCAGTTAGGAAAAAAAAAGAATTCAAATAAATTAACAATCTAGCACACAACCAACATTCTAAATTTAAAGTTTTAACATAAACCAATAAAAAAATGTTCCAATGATATGCCTAAATCAAGAGTTACAATCATCAGTTCTAAGAGCCTCTGGTGGGCCTTTAGAAATAATGCTGTGTAACTCTAGAAGGACCAGTGGACACTTCAGGTAGGTTCTTTATCCAATCTATAGTTAAAATTAATTTATAACTTATATAGTAAATAAAGGCATAATTACTTACTTTTAGGCAAATTTTAATGATGATTAATTTATTTAACCTTAATATAACTTAAAAATAATATGATTTAGGCTAAATTTTGAAAGCAATTCTCTAAATTTTACATTTTTAACTATTATTAAATTTATCCAAAGTTGTAGTTCAGTTTTTATATTTTGTCTTTTTAACCATGTTTTTATTATTCTGTTGCATTGAATTATTCTGTTTGTTTAACTTATCTGTAATAAACATCATATATACTTTACTTTCAGGTTTATTTTTCATTTTCTTTCTTTTAATAATTTTCAATGTTAAAAATATTAAGTTATTTAATTTTTTTTCAATATTTAATTTTTAAGTAAAATTTTAATAAAACTCAATATTCTAAGAAGAATTTGAAACATAAAACTAAATTTTGTTTCAAGTAGTTTGGAAGATGAATTAGAAAGTATAATTTTAGAAATTTAATTAAGTAATTTTAACATTGACAGTAATTTAATTTGTTATAAATTAATATAATAAAATGCTCAAAAGTCAGTTAAGTTAGCTCAAAATTATTTTAAGAATAGTTAAAATCTATTTGGAAGAACTGCATACTGCTGATTGTGAACAACAAGCATGTTCCAAACCAGTTTCAACTATTAAAATATATTTCAGTCAACCAAATTTTAGGATATTTTATATTGTAATAAAATTTTTTGATGTTATTTCACATATATTTATGTAAAATTATTTAGTTTTTAATAATAATTTAGTATAAGAAATATGCATATATAACAATGTTAATTTTTAGAAATTAAAATTCATAAATAAAAATCCTTTAATTTTGTATTAAATTTTCAATATTTAAGTTCAAACATTAAATAATTTATAAAAGAATATTTTAAAACTAATTCAAGAATATAATTTTAAAAGCTTTATTTTCAGTAGTCAAAGCTGAAAATACAAAGTTTGTTTTGATTGTAGAATATTTAAACATACACTTTAAGTTTGACATAATTTAAATTTTATATATGATAAATAGATAATGTAAATAACAGCTTTTATCTACATCTGTATATACGAATTTTTCTATGCAAGATTTATCAACAAGTTCAATATTTACACTACAAATTTATTGCATATTTTTGAATAGTATTATACATATTTGATAATACATTTAAATTGCTTTTTTAAACTTAACTGTATTCCTTTTAAGAAATATTTATTACTTTTCAGAGAATACAAACAGCAAATCAAAAAATGAAACGAGTCAGGATTTTCCACACAAGTGGCGAGATATTATATTATCTGGAGCTTTTGCTGCTTCTGCTATGGTATTGTATGCTTTTGGAAGCGGATTAATCAGCGTAAGTAACATTTTATATTGATAAATATAATTTTTTATTAATAACACTTGATTAAAGTTTGTTTTTTTATAATGAAAAGTTATTCTAAAATCTTTAATTATGGATTCCTAGTCTTATGTTTGCTTCATTATATTACTTTTATTTGTCAAAATGAATATTGATTTTGCAGATATTAAATTATAATTTGAAAATAATATCTATAATGAATCACAATATAAGTTTAAAAATTGCAGTGAGGACTTTTATCTTCAATAAATGATATTTGTTACATTAGTTGTTCAGTATAACCATGTAAAATAAATTCACTGTTATAAAAATACTTTTGCTTAATAAAATTTACAAAGAAAAACATCTTATATCACTACAGCAATTAAAATTTAATGAACTCAAAACATTTTCAGTTCAGTCTAATGGATCTTCAGTTGAAGAGCACAAAAGCAAAATAGAACTAAAATAATCCATTTAACATTCATTTTTTGGTTGTTTTACCCAATTTCTTACGCATGGTATTTCAATACCATGTTTTTTTTTATGCATTTTTTTAAACTTTACATTTTGTATCTTCTATTTCTTTTTTGTTCTGTAACTGAATAAAGATCCATTAAACTGGGTCAAAACGTTTTTGAGTTCATTAAATTTTAATTGGTGGAGTGATATAATGTGTCCTTTTTTGTTTGTAAGTTCTTTCTCAGACAAAAAATTAGCACATATAAACTGGAACTATACTGACAAAATTCACAACAAAGTTCTTTCTCCAGTTTCTAATGTTATTTACTGTTGAGCTGTATTTTTCAAATGTCTGTCTGTCCTTTGTTAATCTTGAGAACAGAGTTAGATGAAAATGAAAATTGAGACCAGATATGGAAAGCTTAGGGGCCAGAAGTCCAGTTTAAAAATTATATAAATTTAAAGTAATTATAAGTTAAAGTAAATGTAAAGTAAATATAAAATTAATTTAATGACTTAATTGTTAATTAGGAGAAGTATGATGTACAGAGGCACCACTAAAATGCAGACCAGACATGAAAAGCTTAGGGGTCAGAGATTCTAATTAACTATACACAAACTTCTGGTCTGGACCTGAAGTAACATGATTTTTTTTTTTTAAATTAAAAGATAATAAAAAAATTGCAGCCTGATATTATGACAATGTCACAAAAAACAATTACTTGTACTTAATAAAATTGTTTGAGAAGAAGTAATTCAAATCTAAGAAGGTACAGTTATCTTCTGGTCCCTTTTTGTGAATTTCCTTAGGATGATTCTTACGTCTGAGTAATGTGTATAAAATGCTAATGCAATTTTTTAAATAATTGAGTAAATTATATTGAAACTTGATCTATTAATATAGGTTTACTTGAACAAGTATTATCATTTTATGCATGTATCATTTGCAAATAGAAATGTAATATAATGAAGAAATGCAGTAAGAGTCAAAATGAGGTGATGCTTCTTCAAAAACAATTGAAAATCTTGTAACCTTTTCTCTTTGTACTTCACTTTGTACTTTGTATAGTAGATTTTCACTTTATTGTCACTTGCTTTGACTCCCTGCTTTTATGATTAGTATACATTTTTTATTATGATTTATGAAGTGTCAAATTTAAGTAATTAGTTTTTTATTTGCCTTGTCTGTATCATTATTATACAGTGTTATAAGTTCAATTTATGACATTGAACCTATGGGAAAGCAGTTCTATTTATAATGGATCACATTACAATAGTTTTTCAGAACCAATTAAACTTAATGTGTATTTATTATAATATCCACATGATTTCAATTTAACTATTAAATTGATAAGTAAAAATAAATTTCTGAATACCTAAATAAAGAAATGAATGTAGTAATTTTAGTTTCTAACACTATACCCATTGTTTTTTAATTATGAAAGATATTAAACATGTAATGATATTAGATAGATTCCTATAATAAAATTAGTTTATCTAATAAAATATTTTATAATTTGTAATAAATTTTCTATATTTTATATAAAATATTCAATAATTTAACTTGACTTCATTTTTCCTTTTAGTTACAGCTATATTACGATATGATTGAAATTCAAGTTGCTCTGATTGATAATTTTAACACTATTCAACTGTAAATGCTGTCTTTATACATACATTCTAAATGAAAATTGGTATCAAACATATTTATACTTAATATATGATTGGAGAACCAGCCAGTAGCTATATCATAAGACAATCTGGATTTGAACACAGTCCTGACCACAAAATTTATAATAAGTAGTATGAATCCTTGATATTATTCTTTATTCCTAACTTATGTGAATTAATTTCATTGTAAGTTACATTCACCTGTAATTGTGGATGACCATCTAACTTTAATACAATGTTGCCCCATGTTAACAAATCTATCAATTGATGAATCATTAGGAATATATATTTTGAGGAAATCATACTTTTATATTTTATACTTTTTAGATTAAACTATTGTGTTCAGATTATATCACTATAAAAATATATATATTATCTAGACATTTAGTTTAGATATTATATATTTTTGTAATCCTTACATTTTTTTTTATATGCAAACAAAGGGACTGAGAGAACACTATATCAAAAAACTAAGTAATATATATATATATAAGTTTAATTATTATTTATAACTAATATATCAAAAGTATGGGTTTAAAAATAATTAATAAATGATAATTCTTGAATCCATTTTCATTCTGTATTAATTAAGGAGTACAAGTAGGTCTATACTTATTTTAATGACAAATGTATAGAAACCAATAGTAGAAACTAGTAGAACATAATAATTATTCAAAACATTCTAATAAAGTCAGCTAAATGGTTTGATAACAAGGCAGTATTCTGTCACTATGATTGATTTGTATATGAATCACATAACTAACAAATATATGTATTGATTAATTTGTCAGTGCAAGAGATTAATACAGATGTGAGGAACTCTTTTAATCAGAAGACCACATCTTATTTTACTATTTCATAATACATGTTGTGCTATTAGTTGCATAAGCGTAAACATTCAGCCTATATGTACAAAAAACACGCATATAAAGTTATGTAGATATCTTTTTGGAATAACAAAAACATATTTTCTTAATTCAAAATCATAACAGCAAAGTTAAATTTATATCATTTTATATTTTATCAGGCTTAGTTCAGCCAGATAAAATATAAAATGGTAAAACTATAAAAAGCTTCATACAGTGTGAAATCTGCAGGTTTCATTCACCATTTCTGCAGTAGTAATTTTAATACTATACAGATGGCATACACCTCTATAGTCTATTAGTGTGATGATGTCTCAAATTATCATGTTAATCAATATTTCTTTCTTTTACAATTATTATTTGAGCATTTCAAGGCAAACATAAAAACTGTGTTTTTTTATAATTTTATTTAATCTTTATATGAAGATTTTTAAAGTTATTTTAACTTATAAATTTGCATGTTATTGTTGTTATTATATAAAATTACTTAAATTTCTATGAATTATTATATTAATCAATCAATAAATATGTATAATTTTTTAAAAATATTATGTTGTATGAGATGTGTGAATCAGAATATAACATTTTAGAATATTAAATGAAATTAGAATAATTTCTATAGGTTTGTATAGAATTTTTTGAAGTACTAAAGGAAATACAAGTAAATAAGGTTTGTAAAATATTAATTTTGTGTTTCAATTTTTTTCTGGGTGCAGTCAGAATTTTTGGCAAATTTAAATTCTATGCATTTTATTAATGAAAATTAGAGAAATTAAATGAATTAATAATGCTTGAGTTGAGTCCCAGCTTTCCCATTGAATGTATGAATGTTTGTCCACCTCATGTATAATTTCTAACTCTTTTCCAGGTTATGGACTAACATTCCTTAGAAATATTTTGATAGATTAACGATTTTTAACGTTTAATCTTTTATTTTATTTTCAGGTAGAAATTGTAAATGATCAAATTGAATCAGAGGAAGAGAGAGATTTTGAAGAAGACCAAAAGAAATAATGGTGTAGTTTTCATTAACATTTAACAATTGTGAAATTATTTTATAGGAACATTTTATAAATGGAATTAAAATTAATTCTAGAAAATAAAATAAAATAATATATTAGTTATTTTCTTTGCATTTCACTAGTAATTAAGAACTTTAAAAAGAAATAGGTTTTCATTTCATGCTGTTATTACCATTGAAAGACCATATAAATAATACATAATAAATATTAAAATATATAATTAAAGTATAAATAGGCTGCATGTGATTTGTAGGATTAAAATTTTTAGGGTCACTAGTGTAAAAGTTTGGGTATCTGATATACAGTTTGGTCCTAGAAAGATAAAACCAGTTTCTAATTTTGTTATAACTTTGGAAAATACAAACAGGAAATTGTTATAGACATGCTCATTTAAAAGTTGATATTTAGGAATTTGACAATTAATTCATGTAGTAGTTATTTATGAAGAAAAAATAATTAAAATTTTACACAAAACATTTCCTATAAATAGTTGTATTTGACAGAGAATAAGTAATATGTAAGTTATTTCAATTTATTGCAGTTTGCTCATCTACCAAAGCTTAAAAATTCAAAATTCTGATATTCTAAAAACAGTAGCTTTCAATATAGCTATAGTAAGAATAGTATGGCTTGAGCAAAATGGCTCGTCAGTTCTAGAAAGAGGAAAAATGATTGCACAAGCACAAAGGCTGTTTAACAAGACAAAATGGTCAGAAAAATATTCTGACCATTTTGTCATGGAATAAACTGTTCATATCTGAAATATGTTTTAAGATTGAAAGATAAATATGGAACAAAAAAGATTGATTAACCTTCCTGATTAATTACAACATTAACTTAACAACGATTTATACTGCAAGATGTCAACGTGAAATCTTAGCAAGAATGATATTTTTTGTCAAAATCAGCAGTTGAATTGTTGCATTATGTTCACATCTTCAGTATATGAAAAAATTCGCATATCCAGGGGCGGATCTACATAGGGACTAATAGGGCTTAAGCCCTGGGTCCCGAAGTGTCAAGGGCCCACAAAAATTGAATTATTATCATCATAAATTTTTAGTACTTTTTCATTAACAATGAGTACTTATCGTATAGTTAAAAATAGTTAATGATAATTTATAGTATTATCAATATTATTATTATTATTATATTATTTGTTTTATTGTAAATGGGGCCCCATTGGATTTCAATAAGTCCTAGGCCCCGGAAAACCTAGATCTGCCCTGAGCATATCATAATAATGCTTGAAATGTCCAAAACAAAAACGACGTGGACAGATTCCTAGCAGAATGTGATTTAAACTTATGAAAACAATTTTAAAAATAGACCAGATTGACGGCAATGTTATTGGCACGACCTTTGTCAAGACCAAAGAATCTATTCAAAACGGCAGTAAGGTAGTTGCTTTGTGATGGTCTGAGTCGGCTTCTGTTCGTTTTTGGTAAACTCCAATTGCAATGATTAACTGAGACGAATGTTCGACATTACCCTGAGAGTAGAGGTCGGAATTGTTCCAGATTCGGAACTCCTAGGAACGTTTCCACACCGAATGTCAAGACAGTTTCGGAACTACTAATGCATTCTTCATTTCTTATTTTTATTAATATGATTTTTCACAGAATAGTGAACTGTTTATCTAAATTTGAACTTGAACTAAATGAAAATGTTCTACGAGTTTTTAGGAATAATGAAATTGGTTTTGAGTATTTTAAATTTATAAAGATATTTTAAAAATTTATATTTTTATTAGAGTTCGTAATTGTTTTTATTGTTAACTAGCAGATACGTCTGGCATTGCCTGGCCTAAAAGTAAGAAGGCTAAACGTTAAAATGAAAATCATATTTAAAGTTTGGATATTTTAGCCTATTAAGTTTATCATAACCTGTCAAGGATATCAATTCAGGAAAAGAGTAGAGTCCAAATTTCACGGAAAACTATTTTCCTCAGGATCCCAGAGAATAAGTATAAAAAATTTGGTGCAGATTGGGGAAAGAGTTTAGGAGTTAATAAGGGAGACGAAATAAGGGGGGGTCTGGGTATCAGATTTCATGGAAGTCTATTTTCTACGTGGGTCCAGAGAGTAAGTAAGAAAGATTTGGTGCAGATCGGTCAAAAAGCTAAGAACACAGAGAGAGGCATTCTATTATCTTTCATACAAAACCGATGAGGAATAGTCTACTCCAACAGTTCCAGTTCCAGATGTTGAACTGGATTTCCTACCTGATTTTAGGGAATCATTCTTGCAATAGAAGAAAATAATACTAGTAGATGCTTACTTTTTTCATCGGAGTAATGCACCAGTGCATACATTAAACAGACTTGTTAATGAATTTTTGGCAAGTGGAATTTCAGTGCTCACCAATGGCGGAGTGGATAAAAACCACTGAATACTGGCAGTTAGTCACGGATTCGCCGCCTCACCATCGGACAGGCTATGTATAGTTTATCCGGTGTTCTTCAAGGGTGTCTAACACCTACTTAGTGGTTAGGGGTTACAGTTTTCCACAAAAAGTCCTCCCGGAGATATTAGTTGCGTTGCCGTAATGAATACGAGGAATAAAAAGAGTTGGGATGAGATTGGTGAGATTGGTGGGAACCAATCTCATCCCAACTCTTTTTATTCCTCGTGTTTATTATGAGTTCATCCAGATTGAGTGCATCTTATCAATAAATCAAATTGAGTTTTAAGTGTTAAGTGACCCTCGATGTCCGCTGATTTCAATACTATGGAGAATCTTTTGGGGACATTGAATCGAGAAATTCACGTTATGGATAATCAGTGTAACAGTGTTAATGACTTAAAGGATGCTATTGTAAAAAAATGGGAAGTGATTCTTGTTACTGTTACGAAATCTGATGAAATCTATGCCCAACAGATTTTGCGTTTACTAAGAAATTAGATGTGTATCTATATTAACAGGACAGCCACTTTTCTTGTTAATGTGATCATTAAAGCAACCAGAATTATGCAAATTTTAAGCCTATATTATGTAGTTGTACATTTACAATATAAAAATGTGTGTGTTTTGTTAAATTTACGTACATTTTCAGTATTTCGAGAAGTGACTCAATTTTTAAAGGAAAAGTATGATGTACGAGTACAAGGGCAAGCCACTACCACTACTAATTTGAGGCAGAGACCATATATTTTAAATTAAATAATCATTTAAAATATGGTAAAATTGCAGCCCGGCATTGTTACGATGTCACAATAAATATTTGTTCGTTCTATTTTGTTTTTCTAAAGAACAGTTTGCATTTAAAATTGGCCATCGTGGTTGTTTTACTTAGACATATAATAATCTTTACTCATCACATCGGCAATGCCAGATGTGATGAAATTTAATCGTAAATATATTTTCAGGTTGTTCTGTCAGGGTACTCTTATCTGGTCGAAGAATCTTAAAATATGAAAAACTTCTCTCAACTTCTAGAAACTACTGGCTACTAGAAGATACTCGCAATGGATAACATTTTACCCAATAAATACTGTATTTCATAAATTAAGGTGAATGTAACAAAACTGTCTAAAATTCTTTTTAAAAAATAAATTTTACGCACAAATACGAGATATGTCAAAAATTATCCAAAACATGTATTTTTTAAAAATATTTACAATTCGGAAGAACAAACAAACGAGGACGAGAAGCCTCAAATAAAAATCTGCTCCGCCCGTAAAAACTATTTTGTTTCTGAGGTTGTGAAAGAAGAAAAAGATGTGAAGACTTTTATTGTTTCTTCCGAATTATGAATATTATATATATTTATTGTCCTTGGTCATTTCATTAATTTTTGTATTAATTGAAATATTTAAAACTTATTAGTTACTATTATTTGTAAGCCGGATGGCCGAGCGGTTAAGGCGACAACCTACCGCAGTGGGAACCCGGAATCAAATCCGGACGGGTCAAAAATCCCCAAGAAATTTTCGGGGTGGCTGTCTGGATGTATCTGGAGCTCATTCCTCATCTTCAGTCTCCCATTAGTGGGCCTGGCAGAACCAGTAATAGATTTGCTATTAAAAAAAACCCGTCTGAAGTGTCCATAACACAGGGAAAAAGCTAGTATTAAGCTAGTATTAATCATTGAATATATTTTGAAATTCTAAAAAATAGTCGAATTTTGAGAAAGCTCTGTCGGCAAAGATTTTTCGATGTCCCCTTGTATTATTATTATATTTATGTTTTTTAATATATTGTTTTTTCTTTACAACCGTAACAATAATTTTTACTTTCGCCAAGAGATTTTCGTCATGATTTTAGGTAAAATTTGATAATTTCGGCAACATTACGTCATAATTTTTCAACTCTCCATATTTGGGAATCGAGAGTGCTCCTTTTTAGCAAGCCCATTATGGGTCGGTCAGAATTAAAATGGGATGGCCGTGTAGGGGAGAACGAGGTCTGACATTTTCGGACGGACCACCTCTGAAAAAAAATTTCTGAGATTTCGACCCGGAGTTGAAAAATCATTGCATTAAGTCAACATTTCATCAATTTGTATGTAGTAAGATGGTTAATTGGTTTTAATATTCTAATTGTCAAGTGCCCGTCAACTGTCAGTGTTCGGTGATCTTATCCACTCGGCCACTAGTGAGCTAGAACGATGTACGTACGTTTAGGTTTTAAAAATGTTTATTTAATTTAAATGATTTTGTATTTTTAAATTTAAATTTTATTGGGTGTTTTTAATAAAAGTAAGTGTTACGAGAAGCAATTTTTTAATACACATTATAATGTGCTTTATTCTCTGGAAACTCAAAGACCTTACCAACACAATTGGGATTCGCGGACCAGAGATTAAGAAACCTTTGCCGAATTATCTCAGGTGTCGAGCAACAAATGTTTATGCAATGCTCAGCATTAATAGTGGCAAGATAAACTTATCAATTTATTTAGCTTTTCTAGAAGTTTTACCTCACCTCTCTTAATAATCTTACCCATACCTTTTTTTATAGCTACACTTTTCTTTTGCAATTAATTTATACAATAAATGGTTCATTTGTAGTTATTTGCTTCTCTTATAAAAAAAATTAAATATAGCTCTTGTAATCAGTCATAACAGAAACATTAAGTAGATGATTGTTTGCTTCTTTGATATATCATGTTTCTTTATTTTCTGTTTGATTACATGATTCATATGAAAAGGAAAATGTTGTTAGATGTATTAATAGTGTAAAGTATATTGCCAGAAGTGACTAAAATCTTAAATATAGATTAAATCTTTTCCAAAAATTCTTATTTTCTCAATATTAGGATTTTAATTTATTCTTAAAAGTGTAGCTTAAAATGGAATATTCCTATTTTTAATTTCTCTTTCTAATAGTATCACTTTTCCGGCTGTTATAACGTAACACGGAAAACTATTGCAATCGTATCAAATTTGATTATCCGGGTTTTTTGCAAATCTCGACGTTTTGAGACCCCTGGACCTCATAAAGCCTCCCAAAAGAAAAAAAGTCTGCGTGTATGCGTGTGCTGGCGTCTATTTCGTTTAATATTTCAGGATGGGGTAAAGATTAAGAATGAAATTTAGCATGGTAACTTGTATTTTGAAATACGAATGTCAAGGGTGGAAAGACAGAGAGGATCAGGTATCATATCTTGAGTGGGATCGGACTTAGTGAAAATTTTACTCGTTACTGACATTTACAATATTTTTAGAACTCATCTCTGCCCTCATTATTAAGCATTTTTTGGCATTTTTATAATAATTAATAACATAAAAGTTATTTTTTAATAATGCCATAGAAGATGGCGCCAAACACGTTTTTAACTTTCAGCTAGTTCATAGATCTTTTTAAACTTAAATATCTTTTAATGGAAATTTTATCAAATACAACAAAATTACTCCTTTTAAGTTTTTTTTTTTATTGCTAAGTTTTATTCCCTAGTCTAATTGAAAATTATCAGACTTCCTAATGTCCCCTTAAAGTCGAGTCGAGCGAGGACTTTTACTAGCTTTTTTCGATATGATTAGAAAATGAATGATTTTATGTTAATAATTCTGGGGCATAATACATATCTTAATACCTCTTCCTCAACATATTATATATGTTACCTACATATTATGCGTGAAATCCAGACATAATCTAAAAATTCACATTATACCATCAAATGATACTTTGAAGATAATTTTTGCCAAATGTGGACACCTATTCTCTTATTCACCTTAAACTTCCTGATTCCATAAACATAATTGGAACTGTCATTGAATCGTTTCAATTAATGACAGTAAAAAGATCTGTGTGAGACTGAGAAGGAAAATGAATTTAATTTTCTATTCGTTTGGTTTACAAATTGCAATTTTCTAACGCCAATGTATTTATTTCTGTTAGTTTTTTTTTTTTTACTTGTCTTCATGTAACATTAGAAGGAATTTAACAATTTCTACAATCTAATTTTCAAATTGAATAGCTGGTATCATGTTTTAAGTAATTAGAAACTTTGTTACAAGTAATTATTCTTTCTAGTATAGTAATCTCGTGATATACTATTGCTACGAAGTCGTAATTATAATTTTAAAGTTTCTTTAAATATCGATTTCAATCCAAGGATACTTGATTTTTCTTTGTATACGGGTGGAAGATTAATTTAAATAGTTATTTTCAATATTAAATTAAAGGCTAAAATTCGAGTAAAAATGTATAATAAAGTACGTTATCGTGACTTTTCGTTCGTTAACATTATAATTAAATTACTATCACCATTTCTCATTTTTTTTATTTATAAAATTAATGAAATTCTTAATTAAGAATATCATTAATTTTAAATCGATAAGAAGAGTTATGCTTAGAAAAAATTATACTTATAAAAAAATTGTAATCATATTTATATAACATCATCAATATATAATATAAGATTAAAAATGTTATCATTGTTTAGACGCGACAATGAATATATGAACATACTTCGTGAAATCGCTCTATCTAGAGTGATCTTTTTTTTTTAATATCAGAAAATTCACAAAAATGGACGAAAATAAGTTTTTTTTTAATTAAGAATATTCTAATCATTGAAATATTTGAAAAAGTAAAATTGTTTTCTGAATTTTGAAATTAATTTTAAAAATCTTTACAAAATTCAATTGAGAAAAGAATAAAGTTAAGAAAGAATAGATGAATAACATTTATGAAAATGCTGTATTTAAAGATTTTATTCGGTATGAATGCGATGAAAATCCAATGACCGTGACTTCGAACTATTGTAATTGGTAAGTCATATTGTGATCAAACCGAATATTTAACAGGTTCTTTCCTGCTAGTAATGTTTAAAAATTTTTTTAAAGTGAAACGTGAGTTTAATTAAAGTGATGTCATTGATATTCAATTGTTTTGGAAACCAACCAGTGATATTGAGTGTAGAATTTATTATTTATTATCAAATTCTTCTAAATTTTACTCGATTTTCTGTTAAGATGAAGAAATATTCTCATATAAGCAACATATATAAAGCTACAACAGAACCATCACACACCATTGGGATAAAACCGCCTAGGACCCTGTGAATAGAAGGATCCTGTGATGGCTCTAAGCTCAGAGCAAAGTAAATAAATTAAAAAGTAAACTTAAATGCTTAACTTAGATAACAATAATTTTAATGCTTCTGAAGGTAAGTGCTTCATAATGACTCCTGCCTAGGACGATCGGACTCTGCAAGAGTTCGGCAAAGCGCAGCTGAGCTATTTGGAAATGAACTAAGCTGCGCCCATCAAGACCTATCTAAGTTAAGGTCTTGATAGGCAAGCTGAGAGCTAAGCCGACCTAAGCCGGAATGTGTTGCAGAAAAGCCCATTTTGAAATTAAATTGCATCTGTAATAATAACGAACCGGAACTTAGCTGATATGAGATTCTGGAATGCAGCTGACAGTGAGAACTGAGCTAACCGTCGAAATTCTGAGATATAGCTCAGCTCAACTTAACTCATCTGGTAGAACTCTAGCTTAACATTATTTAAATAATTTTCCATACCCCAGGATACAATAGTAAACTGGTCAAGAGCAAAAGTCAATTTATAAAAAAGTTCATAATGAAAGCATTAGTCGTCCCTGTATAATACAATCTTCATACAACATGCACAATATATTTAAGACATACGACACGTGTTGCATATATTGGAAACAATTAAAAATAATTTGCTTCTTATGTAACTTACTAATTATTATAAAGCAAACGAAAATGATGTTAAATCAAATATTTAATTTTACATCTGTTAAGTTTTTCATTAAAAAAGTTTATTGTTATAAAGTATTTTATTCATTTATTATATATTATAATTGTTAAAATTAAAAAGATCAAATCAATCGGGGGAATTGATTTAAATTACATTTTTTACCGTTTTACAAAAATAAAACTAATAATTTAAAATAAGAACATGCTTCAAATTTATTTCATTTTTATTTAAATGTTATTATTGTATTTTATTAAATATTAAAAAAAATCTTTTAACAAAAAAGTACAATTTTTTTTTCTTTTTTGTTTGTCTTCTTTGATATTTTTTATCTGTCATCTCCCCTTCGAAAAATCATTTTCAAAGTCCTCTAATGGGATTTCACTATCAAAACTGACAAAATGTCGACAGTTACTGTCAGTCTGCTCGATACTTTCTTGTCAGAAACGTGTTATTGCTTCACTTTACAGCTTTATCTATCGAAATTGTTAACTTGAACTGTTACATAATATCTTATTATAAAGATATTTAGCTGTCTATTACACAAGTCTACACAGTATTATAAGTAACGTGATTTTTGATTAAAGCATTACTTATAGGGTTGCAAAATATTGCATGTAACTAACAAATTGTAGACATAAACACACTCTTTTATGATACGATCAAGATAATTGATCTTAATTCTTAAATACAAATATAATTAACTTCTATCGTGAAATACAGGGTTGTTACTTGCTATATTTTAGAAAAATTCTTCAAAAATACGTATTTTTTAAAAGACTTTTTCGAAGGATATTATTTAATTATTTATTTCTTTAAAATTAAAACTTGAGAATGTCTTAACTTCTTCGTTAAAAAGTTTAAACAGCATTATAACTACAAACTCAAAGATGTAAGCAATGTTATGAAATGAAGATTGAAACTCCAAAAAATATTGTGAAACGAGGTTCCAAGAAGGGACTAAGTTACATTGCAGTTATGAATTTCATTCTCATAGCCATAACGATAACTCAGAACATTCTAGCTGATAAAGTCAAAGAATTATAGCTCTGAAAACATTCCATATAACATCTTAAATGACAATTTATAAATTCTGTTTAAAACACGATATCATCTGGCATCGTAGACTAATTATGAATTTATTTAATAAAAAAATTATTAACATTTAGAATATAAAATTTGAATTTATCTTATAATAAATTAAAATTCATTTAATAATTTAAAATGTGATTAATTTTATATTATCAAACCTATATATTTTTATAGAATTTGTAATTTAAACATATAGGATGATTTATGACACTAGTGCCAAACTTCACCTAAATTTATAAAATGATACGATAAACGACTTTGTTCCCATAAACAAATTTCCAGAAATGCACTGTTGAGACTGTAGATAGACAGGTATTCGGTATACCAGGATGCCGTGCAATGAGCATTACCTATATACAGATATGGGGTACAATGAACTTTGACCCATGCAATGTTGAAGTCACCCATGCAAATGGGTGACACCTTACAGTTTTCACCAGTTCGATAATAATCTGTCAACGTGAACACGTACAGTACATTACAGAAAAGTTAGTAGGCATGGATCGCATATATACAGAGGCTGTGACAATACCTCGACAGCAGAACGCCTGAACGTATGCATTTTCTCTACGGTCGGCATAATTTGCCTGAGAGAGACTGGAATGTTACAGTGTATACAATATGTCAGAGTGAAATTTGACTAGTATGTATGGTTTGAATGGAATTATCGACGACATTGTCCTCATAATCTCTTGGTCGTAGTTTCACTTTCGTCACTCTTTCACTTAGCCGAAGAATTACGTTACAGTTTTGCTGTTTTCATTTTCAATTAAACAAACACCATTATTAATAAATTTTTCATTATTCTGTAAATTAGTAAAATGAAAACACCAAAACTGTAATCAAAACTGTTATTTTTTAGCTAACTAACAAGAATAACAAAAGTGAAACAATGACCATGAAATATCGTTGATATCTACCAGGAGGTGCTCATTTTGCGTGCGCAATAGGTTTTTCTTTTAATCGTTGTGCACATGATGTCACCATCGAGAAATACGTGAGCTTTCAACATACCGTGGTGATCTTTGTTCGTTTACATTAGAAATTAAGTTTTGGTGGGTGTTCGGAATACAAGTATAAGGTAAAATTTAATATTTTCAAAGTATCTGTTAAATAGTAGTGTGTTGACGTGTGAATTTTTTAGTTAGTGTTCACTGATCAAGTTGAATAATGTGTGGTAGTCTGTGAAAATTACAATCAAAAGACTAAAGCAAGTAATGTAATTTATCATTCTTTCTCTAAGCATCCTACTCTTGGAAGTAAGTGGATTCATGCCTACTAACGAGAGGACAAAGTCAATGTTGAAAATGCAACAATTTGCAGTGCACACTTCTTTAAAGAGGACTACGAGAGAGATCTAAAAGCAGAACCCTTAAATATACCTTCCAGGAGACCATTAAAGCCTGATGCTGTGCCATCTTTAAATCTAGCTCTTGTTACATCTTCGGATGTCCAATGTAGAGCAAATGTATAAGATATACATAGCGAGAGAATCGAAACGTGCACTGAACAGACTCTCACCAAAAAAATTAAAAAATAAAAATAAAATTGGCCAGTACATATTAATAGAGATGCTCGTTGGCTTTCTTGGTCAAGACGCTTTGAAAGACGTGCTGCTTCTCCTGCTCAAGCGAATATTGTTTCAAAATAATGGCGCACTAGCTCATTTTTCTTGCAAAGTTCGCCGCTTCTTGGACATGAATTTTTCCAGCCACAGGTGCAAACTACATAGATGCAGTGCTGGCGCGTTCATACGACTTCATCTCTTTATACTTTTTCGTGAGATCATCTCAAAGCGCTCGTGTACGAGACCCCTGTCAGCAGAACGGGAAAGCTGATAGGCAGAGTCGTTGCAGTGTTTGACCAGATTCGAGAGATCTTGACATTTGCCATCGAGTTCGACAAATCTTTAAGCAGTTTTGTAAGTTGGGACATCAGTTTTAAAAGCTGTTGTAAGTGACCGCACATGATGCATTCAGGACCATTTCCTGTATGTGATCTGAGCAAAATGCAACCTGTCCAGCGATTAACGGCATATTTCCAGACAACTGTTTATAGATCAGTTATTTGCTGAATCATTATACAAATGTAAGTAAAGTATGCGCCGTTGTCATGAATAAAAGCCATTTTATGTAAGCATCAATGTTTAATTTCCACTTTTCATATGGTAATTATGCATAAGTATTGACAAAATACATTTAAAATCTTTAAAATTAGGCTATATATTACAATTTTCGGTTAAAGTTTACCTAGGGAACCCCAATGGCCGCGCTTCCGGTAATCTCGACGGCAGGCGATGTTAGAAATTAGGTGTAGGTGGCGCAATTTTTAAATAACGCTATCGTATGCAAATTTTTTGTTTTTCGTGACGGCTCGACTGCTGCGAGTGGTTTTTTTTCCCACCAGTTAAACATTTTTGAAGAAAAAATGCTACTTTCTGCTATTTTTAATAGTAAATAGGTAAGTTTTTATTCCGTCTACTTTTCGTGATGCAACGTGCAGCAAATTTAATAATTCTATCGTATTCGTAATTGTTGTAAGACGTTTTTTTCTTTTTTTTTGGCGACAAAATGGAAACTGCATACATTAATTCTGAAAATTTTTGGATTAATTGCACCTCCGGTCGTTTCTTTAGATTAATGTACTCTGGTTACGATGATTTGGCAATAGATAAGAAAATGCCTAGTGATGTGAAATTTGCAATATTCTCGAATTTGCAACATGTAGAAGAGGTATGCGACAAATGTGGGAAACGTCGTAAATTAATGTATAGAGCAGATAAAAACTCTGTATCGATGCGATGTAATGTTTGCAAGACGAATTATTCAGCTTTCCAAGGAACCTTTAAACGGAAATGTGGTCGTTTGTCGTGGGAGAGTATTTTGTCATTTATCTGGCACCTACTGTGTTTAGAGTGTTCGCTAACTGTTGCTGCTGGAGCTTCGGGAATCTCCAAAAAAACACCAGTCGACTGGGCAAACTTTTTACGTTTTGTTATGATGGTTTCCATTAATAACCTATGTACTGTACTTTTAAGATTGGCGGGATAAATGAAGTTGTGGAAATAGACGAAACAGCAATTGCAAAGAGAAAATACGAGAAAGGTAGAAAATTGAAGGGGACGAGGTGGGTTGTAGGAGGTGTGTGCAGAGAAGGGTCCGGAATCGAGCCGAAATGAAAAGAACCGGAGTCCGTTCCAGCTGCTACACAAAGCGACGAGTGTAAGAAGGGGAAAAAAAGTAAGGCACATTCGTGTGGCGAAACTAAAAAACGTGTAAAAATATCAAGTAAAAAGAGAAACATCAGCGATAGGGATCGCAAATCAAGGAAAAGCGAGAAGAAACGGAAAGGAAATGTATGACAGAGCGTCAAACACGTGAGTAACAGTTTGTTTTATATTTCATAGCTAGCTGAACTTGCAAAATAATCTTAAAACATTTATTTTTTACTAATGTAATTATTATTTTTTCAAAAAATTATACATACTAATTAATTTACATAATTTTTTGAACGTAGTACGCGTGCGTAGTACAGCAAACAAAATGGCGACCGGAAGTGCGGCCATTGGGGTTCCCTAGGTAAACTTTAACCCAATTTTCTATATTTTAAATTTTTTTGTTGCATGTAAATTATCCTATTTTTTAGATAGGTAGATAATTATTACATTTTATAAAGTAGCAATGAATATATTTATTTATAATCGCAATTTTTTATAGTCTAAACCAGTGGTCCCCAACCCTATGCCCGCGGGCACCATGGCGCCCGCCAATCGTTTTACGTGTGCCCGCCACTGTGCGACCACGATAAAAATAAAAATATTTCGGTTTTGAATAAAATGCTATGTAAAAGTTTTTTCACTTTGAATGATTAACCATTCAAAAGTAGAAATGGCGTCCAACACAGATGAAAGCAGAAAGCGAAATGCGACCGATCTCTTTTTCCCCTCCGCCAAATCTGCACCAATGCAATTTCCCATACCTGAAATGAAGTAAAACGGTCCGTTCTGAATACCGTAAAATCAAAGTAGGGAAACGTGTAGGGCCCGTAACTTGGAGTGACCTACAAATTTCAGCAGTCGTTAACTAAAAAAAAAAAAAAAAAGAAAGGTCAACAGCTATCCGTGTGTCAGAAGTAATCTCCGCCACGATATCTCTGGCACCGTCTACAAATATTTCTGGGTGTCACCCATGCTAATGTCACATTATATAAGATTTGTTTAGAAGCAACTTATTTAAATGGGGCCCCAATTTAAATTTGTCTAGGGCCCGCTAGAGGCTTAATCCGGCGCTGTTAACTATGTCCAAATATAAATTCACCTTGAAAAAATAAATGGTGCCCGTCGTCCAGCCGGTATTCTAGAATGTGCTCTTACGTACAAAAAGGTTGGGGACCCCTGGTCTAAACAATGATCGGAAAACCATGCGATATAAAGAACATATATATATCATTTAATTAACATATATTTTATACACTATAAATATAGAATACGATATTAAAAATACTCTTTAACATCTTAATAAATGTTTAAACATATATTTAAAGTAAAAAATATATCATTTTGTGGGATAAATTACTTTGTAAGATTTCATTGTCTGCTTATTTCATAGTGAACTCTTTTAATGTATACTTTGGATGGAAAATACCTAAAACACTATCTGATGTAAACTCGTTACTGTGACCAAAATTTAAGCATATGGGGTGTGTTTTTGTTGGAAATTTATTCGCTAAAGTTTTGTTATTGAAAGCATTTTTTACTTTTAAACGAACGTCTCTGTTCATGAACCAATAAATTATAGGATTTATAGCACTATGGGCGTGTCCTAACAATAGTGTAAACGGTAGGAACACTACAAGAGATGGAGATGGATAAAGATCTACATAGAAAGAAGTGATATTGTAAGGCAACCAGCAAATAACAAAACAAGAAGTCATGCCCATTAGTAGATTAGCCAGTTTTCTTCTGCTTTTCAGACCCGCATTTCGCTTCTGATTTCTGTCAGATGTCTTGCAATGTGCCTGTCTGTCTGACATCTGCAAACTCGAATGATATATGTCTGAATGATACGAATTTGCAATAGTATTAGGTGGTGTTGGGGGAACGTCGAACGAACAGCTAGATTTACAACGGAAAGATTTCTGTCTAGAATTGTTTCTATTGAGAAATGATGACTTTTCAGTAGTACATAAGGTACTACTGACTCCAGAATGGCAAACAATCAGAACAGTACAGGGAAGGACATAGACTATAATAAGAGTTACGATAGAAAAGGCTCTTCTATTAACATCAGAGTTCCATTGTTCTATGCAAAATTTCATGTGTATCGATCCCAAGTGTAATTCTTGCATGGTCCGTGTAAAAACCATAGGTAATGATATGAGTGACGCTATAGTCCAAACACTTATAATCATAACCGCAAGCAAGAAATTTCCGCTAATTTTCTTGTACAAGTTGGGGTATCGAAGAAAAGTGTAACGATACAGACTCAGAATGGTTAACGAAAGTGTCCCCGCTGTTACGGCCATTCCTATTGAAAAAATATACATATTTACGTAATTTTAAAACTAAATTAAAGAATTTCGAAATTCTAAACTTACCTTGAAGATAGGAAAGCATTTTACACAAGGTTTGCCCCAAGAGCCAAAGTTTAGTGGCACTCGTATACGCAGTAATGGGACAACATATCAAAATGACAAGCAAATCGGCAATACATAAATTGATAAAGACTCGATTCCTCGCTTGATTTGGTACTTGCTGTTTAGTTTTGTTTGCAAAATATATTATAACAAAATTACCGACCAAACCCAAAATGAATACAATAGCGTAAAGGCTAATTAATGCTATTACTGTGATATTATTGATATTTATAAGGCGCGTGCGAAATTCGTTCAAAATGACTGTTACGTTGGTGTAATTGTCCTTGAGGAATGGAGGATAGAGGTGTTCTTTCATAGGAATCGATTGATGTAGATCAAGATTTACGTCAAGTCCTAATGTCTGTAGAGATTTCAAAGGTGAACTAACGTTGGACAAGAAAGACATCATGGAATCTGGAAAACATATATAATTATTTAATTTAAAAGTTTGATAACGTAGAATTAAATAATTTATTTTTTCATTTTGGGATTTTTTATTGCATTTAAGTTTTTTATTTTTCTAATTTTTACTTTTTTTATTTTTATTTGCGATTTTGTTTTCTGTTTTTAAAAACAAATCAATACAATTTATTTTAATCAGGATAAATCAATTATCAAAAGTAAATGAATAACATATAAATTACCATTCTTAAAAATATTTTAGACAATTTTTAGGACCTTGAACCGTGTTAGTATACAAAACAAAAACGTTTTTTAATATACCGATAATTATTTTCTGCTAATTTTAGATAAATATATCTTAATAAAATAACAAAGCTTATATAATTTTGAGGTCAATTTTAAGTCAAAATATATACTTTAAATTGAATAATTAAACAGATAATTGAATATAATCCTTACTCTCAGATTAATTCACGGTAACATTTACATTTAAAGCTATTATAAAAGTTTACGTAATATCTTAATTACTTTTATTTTTATATTATACTTTATCAACTTCACTTTCCTTTGGGGGATTTTTACTTTGAAAATTTAAAACTAAAATTTATTACAAAGAATTTTCTTTCTTAATCTTAGATTTTTCATTTTTGTATTTTTTTAATGTCTTTATGTTTTGAACTTTTAAATTAGCGAGGTTGAGACCGAAGTTTTAAACGCGAAAACGTGTACGTCGGACGTTCAGCGCCGCTTTCCTGTAAGCCTAGAAGTTTGACAATTGCGTTTGGAACGTCGAGCATGATTCCACTGACTTTCCAAACGCAATTGTCAAACTTCTAGGCTTACAGGAAAGCGGCGCTGAACGTCCGACGTACACGTTTTCGCGTTTAAAACTTCGGTCTCAACCTCGCAATTAATTCTTTTAATTTAAAATTTTTATTCGTTTTTGAATTTTCTCACTTTTTTATAAAAAAAGAACATGAAAATGTAGCCAAGAAAGAAACGTATCAATTAAATTAATACTATTCTTAAGCGTAGAAAATTAATAAAAATATTTTATAAAATTATTATTTAATTTAATCTAATTTTCATTTTAAAAGATAATTTTTATTAAATTTAAAAATAAAGTAATTTTTAAAATTAAATCTCAGCATGTCCATTCACAAACTGAGTTTCGTTTCAAGGTGAAAGTCACTAGTGGAAGTCCGGAATTTTATGAACTCTTAGAGAATGTATTTAAAAGGTTCACTCTTTGTTGAGTTGAGGCTCCAAGGAGGCACAATAAATGTTAACGCACATTGTCCTATAGTTGACCGTCGCGGTGGTCGTTGTCCTCTTAGACAACGCGCGGCTCATGACCCCGAGAAAACAAAATAACTTTTGGGAAGGTTGGGCCATCTGCCTTATAGTTTGGACCTGGCCTTAAGTGGCTTTCACCTTTTTTTGAGAATTTTTGGACGCTTTGTTAGTAGAGAAGAGCTGCAGATGTAGTTACCAGGCATTTCTGAATGGCGGTGGAAGTGTATAACGAAGAAATACAAAAACTCTTCACACTGTACAAGTGCCTAAATGTTCAGAGAGAATACGTGGAAAATAACCTATGGTATGCAGATGTATAATATAAAAATTTTTCATTAATTCTTTATTGGTCATTTTTTAATTCTAAAACTACTTTTCGAACGATCTTCGTGTTCATTAAAATTAATATATTGAAATAATTTATTGATAAAAAGCACTTTAAAAAATATACAAAAGAAACACTCGAAATAATTTGTTTTGCGAGATACGTCTCTTAAAAGTATAGTAATTTATTAAAATAAACTTTAATAAGATATTATTGCTTTTTATTTGTTTTTATTACTTACAGTTTTTAAAAATAAAAATAAAGATAATAAATTGATGAAATAAGAAAATTATAAAGCATAGTAAACTGAAAAATATCAATTTAGAAACTTTTTAAATCAATAAAATAAAAATTATTTTTAAACTAAAATATTCATTACTTTTTATTTTATAAGTAAAATTGAAAAATTAATGTGTTTTCTCGTAGAAAGCAGACAACGGAAATGTGAGGTTCCTAAAATCGAGTCGAAATTTCGACTAATTATAAAAATTCCTAAGACGGGAAGTTCGGAGGTCAAATCGGATGTCGGTAGGGTAGACTCGACAGAAAGGAAAACATTTGTTCTAAAACAAATGCGACGCGGTGATGAATGACAGAGGAGGGAATGTCGACTGAGTGAGAGGGAGCTTTGTCATGATGCTCATATGTATACAAGAGTCGAGGTGTAAACAATCGAGAAAAAACGGGAGGACTAATGACCAAAAGGACACCTGTTAGGTCGTGTGGGTCTTAAACCATTTGGGGGGTAAACGGATGCAAAACATCTGGCAAATCGGTCAAGACAAATGTCCGAAAAAGACTATAACGGTGTAAATTACGAGTGCAGGTGTTAAGACCCCGTCAGCACCTCCCAGGCCTTACCCGACCCGAATTGGTTCCGGTCTCGCTTGGAGACAGAAGAATGACCAATCGGGGTGAGGGAAAAGGGACACAAGACCAATCAAAAAGGGAAAATTCGAGGGAAAATCGTATAAAATCCCCGAATCAATGTCGAAAGGCAAACAAGAATATCGAGTTTTCCACCTGTCAAGAAGTGTTCGTCAGCACGTCAACCAGCCGCCCACTGCGTACGCCAACATCCCTCTACCGACTCTACGGACTCGTCTCCCCCAACGCCCCAGGGCACACCACTTCTGGCATCATCCCATATCCGATCACCGTCATCCGGAACTTCTTATCCAAGACGATGTAGATCGCACTTTGGGTTATTATTATGTAAGTTACTTTTAATGTTAAAATAAACGGTTCTCGTAAGACACTTGTCATTTTTGTCTCTGCCGCCACCATCAGTCCCTAGGTTCTTCCTGACGCGCAATTAACTTGTTGCCCCTAAGTCGGCATCTTACAGGAACATCTAAAATTACAATAGTTTGGCTATAGGAGTATAATTAAAAGTGAATTATATTGAAAAGTAAACAAAAATATAAATTTAAATAAATAAATTATTACAGTCGGACTCCGTTTATACGTTTCTCAGTTGTACGCTGTTTGCAATTATACTTTCCTACAGTGGTGAAGATGTGAAAAGCGAAAAATTTCAACACGTTCAAAATTTTCTCTTTCCACGCTTTGTACTGTGAAACAATTTTGCACAAATAAAAATCGCTTTTCGGTTTCCCATTCGTTTTCATTATTCACTCTCAGTATGAACTAACTTTTATAATAGCTCTTATTTTCTTTATATAATTAAGGTTTCGGTGGAAGGAGGCAACTGGTATCACATATTGTACCAATATTCGACAACTCCATCGGAAAAAAACAAGAAAAAAACTAAACTTGGCACTGTACAAATTCAGTTGTACAATGTCAATTTGTGACGATAATATTGGCTCTGAAAGTGATTCAAAAGTAGTTTCACTTGTACGTTTTACTCACTTATACGCTATTTTTCCGTTTCCTTCAAAAACGTATAAATGGAATTTGACTGTATTTCCGTTGTATTCTAGTAAAAGTGAAAAACAAAAAGAATTAATTTATTTCACAAATCGAAATTAATAAATTATGTACTGTATAATAAATATGTAAAAAAAGTATAGAAATGATATCTAGAAATTTTAAAAACAGCCTGTACAAATTAATATGAATTTGAAATAAATGAATTAGAAAAATAAGATTTAATCATATTCGGCTTAAAAGATAAAAAAAATTACGGATAGAAATTTTAATAATGAGTCCTATTGTCGTTTATAAATAATTTTTTTTTATATATAGAGAGGGATCAAAGTATACGAAAATTTGCAAAATTCAAATAGAATATAACTTACTAGCAGATGAGCCCGGCGCTGTCCGGACAAAAATAACAAAGATTAAGATTATTAGATTATTTCGTACTTCTAACCCTTCTATTATATTATATTATACAGTACAGGAGGTATCCCTAATACAACACGGTTTCGCTTTAACACGGTTTTGGAAATCCTTGAAAATTTCCCAATTTTTAAGTGTAAACTTCGTTATTCGATATATTTTTTTTATTCAAGTAAGCACGCGTGTTGTCTCAAATTTGCCAGTGAATTTTAGAATATTGAAATTTTCAAATTATTTTGTGCCTTTCGTCATGTTTATTTTAATGAAAACTGATAAACAAGGAAGAAAAAATTGCACTAACTTTCCTATCAACGTCGTGGTTGCTTTTAGTCCTTAAGACTGTCACTGTTTTCATAGATTAATCTTCATATTTAGTAAAGTTTATTTAAACATTTTTAGGTAAGTGTTATTAATTTTTTTTAACCGTAGGTATTACTTACCCACGAATGATTACTTCATTCGTAAAAATGACGAACGGAATATAGAGGCATATCGGTACTCGAACAGTTCGGTGTCCGAACTCGAATTCTGGAAAAAAAATCGCTCGGTACTCGTCTGAACAAATGCGACTCGCTAGAACAAATTTTCAATTAATAACATATTTTTAATTCGTCATTCATAAAATTTTTATGATAAAAATAAAAAAATATGAAATTTATATTATACGATATCTTAAATTTTTTGATATCATATTTTTTTTCTAATGTTAACTCTAAGAAAACTGTACCATTCAAAACCGAATATCAAATGGTAATCTGCTAACGAATCAAATCTCACAAAAAACGGACCAGATATTTAAACTCGGTACCCTTGAAAACCACTTAAAACAACTTTGTGCTGGCTTGTAACCTAGTATTATGCATTTTTCCTATTTGAATGCCACTATCCGCCGGTTTGTCAGAAAGAAGGAGCTGTTGCAGAAGGAGGTTGAAGTAATTCGACCAAAAGTAATCGTTGGCTTTCTCCTGGAAAAGAGGACTGTCAACAACGACTAATTAAAATACTGGTCTACTATTAATATTTGAAAAGTGATCCGTGTTAGACAGGTTGTGATGGCCCCGTTTTGATCGAAGTTGCTAACCTTAACGTCCGAAAGACTTCGTATAAAACTTGTTTAAATAAAAATAAAAAATCTTGTAAAAATGCGAGAATAATTGCTTTTATGTGATGATAAAGTGTTTAAATTTTGGCAACAGATTTTATAAACTACGAAAGTATGTTCTCGTAAATATCACGTTTATAGAAAAATTATTGGGCTGCAATTTGAGAAATCTGTAGATCTATACATTTTGGTTAATGTTACCCTTGGTGCCAAGATGGCGGCTCGTCTCTGATTCCAGCAAGGAAACAGTGGGACGCACGTTCTAACCTAACCTAACCTATTCTAATAAATTACCATAATTATTAGCAATCAAATTATTTGAATAGGTTAGGTTAGGTTAGAACGTGCGTCCCACTGTTTCCTTGCTGGAATCGGAGACGAGCCGCCATCTGGGCACCAAGGGTAACATTAACCTAAATTTTTACTGTCTTTCCTCTAATCGTTCTTTCTTATTCTCGAAAAAGAAGTTAGATAGATGAAAATCGAGAACAAATATGAAAATATCGGGGCAGGAAATCCTGGTAGTTATATATAAACTTCCAGTTTGGACCGGAAGCCACGTTACTTCGATTCAAAAGTTTTCCCGAAAGGAGTTAAATACATTAACGGTCGGCAACCGGTGGTCCGTGGACCATTGATGGTCCGCGAGAAAATTTGGATGGTCCGTAGAGAAATTTGGACATTGATCAACTTAAGGTTACGCGAAGTATTAAGAAAGAAATGTAAAATGCTTAGTTGCTTTTTTTTCACTCATTGGGAGTTTTATTCAAATCTAAAACCAAATACGAAGTGACTGTTAAATAATGATAAATAATGAACAATAAACCATATAGTGAGTGCGATTGTCGTCCTTCGTGGAAAAGCGCTAAGAATATATAAATTTCTTTCAAACAAGCAGTAATGAACTTTAGGTTTGCATTAATTTGTTATAATTAAACACGCGAGTCTCATATTAATATAGTAAAATTGAACTTTTATGATCATTATTCTACAGATTTTCTATCGTTTAAAAAAATTTATGATGGTGGTCCGCGGGTTTCAAAATTGTGAGTTTAGTGGTCCGTGAGGTCAGAAAGGTTTCCGACCGCTGAAATAGATGACTGACCTGACTCTGTTGCTTACAGGAAAAGTATGATGTACAGGGACAAGACACCACAAAAAGAATTGACAGAACATTCTGACGAAAAGTGCAGCCCGGCATTGTGACGATGTCACTATAAATAATGGCTCGTAACAATTAATTTGGTTTATTTGGTTACGGCAACGCATTACTTGTGCGATCCTCTGAGGGGAATGCATTCCAGGAAGATTTTTATGGGAAGCTGGACCTATTTAGGTGTTACTAACCTGAAGAAAACTCGGAAAACTACCCGTTGGCCATGCCCGAACCCACGACTACCAGTGTTCGGTGGTTTTATCCACTCGGCTAGTGAAGGGCATTTTTTAGAATTAAGAAAGTGCCGTTCAGTAATGAAAAAACCCCGTTAGATGTGGAAAATTAAATACTTTCCACGGGATAACTTTTGATTCTACGCAAGCAAGTGCTATATTCTACCGTCTCAGTATTGATATAGCACGTGTATTTCGCGCTATGTTATTGTCTCAGTAATTAAGCGAATATAATATATAACATTTTAAATAATATAATTCTTACAAGAAAGGATATATAGTTTATTTTCTTAAATTTTTGTAAGTGTAAATCGGCTAATCGAATGTAGATAAAAATTAATTGATTTATAGAAATTCAATCGATATTTTTGGGTTACGACATTATCTAAGTTGGAAGTATGTGAATGTAACTGTCGAGTTTCGTAGCAATAGGTGGAACGACCTAGAAATGTATAGTGAAGAAACAAACAAACAAACAAACAATCATCCTCGTTTATATCTATAGATAGAAATGTTAATTGCTCCAGTTTCTTAGTGTTAAGCACGTAAATAAAATTGACTTGTAAGTGAAAAACACGTAACTCTATCAAGATATTGTGAGAAAATCTCACGAAAACAAACACATTAGATCTCAATTTAACGGAAAAAATTTCCGATTCGTATCATATATGAAAATTAAAAGCCTGTTAATTTGACATGCTTTATATATATAATTAGATTAACAGGTTATCTCTTTCTTTCAAATCCAAGAATCACCATTCTTGAGAACATCATTTATTTGTTTAGTTAAATACAATTAAATTGTATTGTGCAAGAAACGTTTGTTTGTTTATTTCGATTTAAATCGTATACTAGTTTATTACAGTCTCAAAACTACGCAATAATACAAGTAGGAGTCTTTTATGTAGGAGTAAACTTCTCATACATATTTTACTTTAATTACACAAACTTATCTAAATATATAAAAACAGATAAACTAATTTGTCAACTTTTAAACACACTTATTCGAAAAACATACTTTATTATAAAACGGACTTTCCGCTTTAATAGACACAAAGAGCGAACCGTTAAATCAAGGTTTTATTGTATTAAGATTTACTGAACCTGTATGATATGGGCTAAATCAAATTTCGAATAGAGCAGCCCTCGTAAATTGCTAATAAGTACATGTAAACTCTATAAATATTAAATAGGAAACTCTTCAGCATTTATAAATTTTTAATTACAGCATTTTTCATTACAAATGATATTTTTACCAAATCACGCAACTTTCACGCTCTCAAATTGATGTACTGATCACATTACTACATGTAATTTCTATTGTTGAGGTACTAGTTGAGATGCTTCTCAAACTTTCTATGTTCAGGAACCAGTTTTTTTTTTTTTTTCATTCCAATCTCTCGCGGACCAGTATTTGTGTAAAATAAAAAATGCATTTGAACTTCGTTTTCTTCCGTTGTATGTATAAAATACTTAACTTTAATTTTTAGTTTCTGTTAACAAGAAAAATACAATAACAAAATTTGGTTTAAATTATTTTGAAAATCTTTAATGTACTTTAATTTTAAGTTATTGTTATATTAATTTGCATAATAATATATGTTAAATAACACATAAACATATGCACACAGAAATGTAAAGTTCATTTTTTGTGATGGTCCTGGCTTTTCTGAAATTCTTGTGTTTTGCGATAAAGTCATGTAGTTTCATTTGTCACTTTTTTCTTTCCTTAAGAAAATGTCGCTAGCAGAAGATCGCATCCAAAATACCTCGTTTTTCTTTTTCACTCCTTTCAAAATCTGGATCATTCGCTACAATTTGATCAACAATTTGGGTTATCGTTACCAAACTTTAACTAAAATAATCTGTAGAGAAATTCTTCAGGTTCTTCGTTTTCAGAATCTCTCTTTTCCAGTTCTACACGAATTCCTTGTTCTACCAGTTCTTGAAGGTTGTCGTTGGTAAGGCTCTCACCAGAAATCTGCGGTAACTCCTCAATATCCTGCTCGTCTAAATTTCCTAGTCCTGCTGTATCGATTAGGTTACAATTTGGTCAGCCTAATGATACAGCGATAGGTTATTCTCGTTGAGAATTCTTGGATACCTTCAGCCATAACTTCTTCTACACTTTGTTCGTGCATTTATCAGTTAATTTTTGCCAAGCCAAGTTGATATTTCCTATGGCATCCGTGATGTTATTTTTTCCAAAATTGCACAAAACAAACATAGATTTAAGGGAAATACAGCGCTACAACGAATTGCCGCCTTTTGCTAATTGGTTAGTGTTCGTAAATGATCGTATTATAACACGATAATTTACAAATATATACGAATCGATGAAATGCCGCGATAGTTTAAATCAGCGTAAATTTTGAGGTTTTTTTAATGCTTCGAGCAGACCACGTTATATCGAATCAGAGTTAATCGAGGCAGCATTAAGCGAGGTCTTACTGTATTTGATATATAATATGGTGAATGTCTGAAGTTACTTTACCAAAACTTTACTATTTATATAAGTTATGATGAGAGAAAAGATTACGGTTTGTTTCCAACATTAATTTCTTAAGTGGTAAAATATCGTCGATGGGATCGATATTTTAGAATTTCTTACACGGGAGAACTTATAAGGTGGGAACTTGTTATGGGGAAAATTTTAACACACATATTATGGTGTAAATGCCAGGACCGGAGGAATTGGACTTCTTATGCGGAAAACCTCTTAGGCAGAAACTTCTTATACGAGTTCTGCTGTAGTTAGATGACACTTTTTGGTTTCACTTTTACTTGTAAATTAAAACCAATTTGTTTTCAACAATTTTAATATTCTGACGATAGAACGAATATTTTCAAATATTCGTTCTATCAACTCAATCTAAAAGAGTAGGTCACGAAAATAAATAAATAAAAATCTTAAAATTTATAATGTTTTTTTGTCATACACGTATTCATTATTTATATAAATTGTTATGAGGCTGAAAGTCCTAGTTCTTATTCGAACGGTTTCAGCCTTCTCCCTTTCAATTACGAAATAGACTAAACTAATGTGATATGCAAATAAAAAGTTTTGAACGAGGAAAAAATGAGCTAGAGGAAGTGATAAGAGAATGGTATTTGGACTTACGTATGAAAATTGAGTTTATTATAACTTAATTTACTATCAAACTTTGTCTTTCTTTTCTTTTATATATATTCAGTATATAAATCTTGTTGTTCTCTTCTTCCTAAAAGCATAACACTTATATTTTCCAAGACAGATGTTCAGATTAATTAGTTTTCTTTCTTGCTAATTCCAAATATCTCCAACCTTTCGTGGTTGAAATGACAAGCTAAATACGAATAGCTCATTAATTAGAACTTGTCCGAAATTTTTTGCATTTAAAGAAATAATAATAATCTTCGAAAGATAAATGATAAAATTTATGAAGATTAAATATATTGTAATATATTGTAAGTAAAATTCATAATATATAAAAGAGAACATGACATATTATAACTGTTTTATAAATATGATATATAACGTGTTGTACAAAATATAATATAATATAATTTAACTAGCTGACCCGGCCACGCGTTGTTGTGGCTCAAAATGTATCTATTATAAATGTGTAACACTTCCCCCATGGGGGAATTTCAAAAAATCCCTTTTTAGTGTATATTCTGTTGACGTCACCTATTAAAACGCAAAAAACCGCATGTAAAATAGTATGAAATAGAAGCCGAGTTCTTCACGGTAAGCCTTAATCCTGTCCCTTTCCCTGCTGGCGAATATCGAAAAATCTCTTTTTAGAGTATATTCTGTTGACGTCACCTATTAAAACGCAATTAAAAACGCAAAAAACCGCATGTAAAATAGTATAAATAGAAGCCGAGTTCTTCACGGTAAGCCTTAATCCTGTCCCTTTCCCCGTTGGGGAATATCGAAAAATCCCTTTTTAGTGTATATTCTGTTGACGTCACCTATTAAAACGCAATTAAAAACGCAAAAAACCGCATGTAAAATAGTATAAATAGAAGCCGAGTTCTTCACGGTAAGCCTTAATCCTGTCCCTCTTCCCCGCTGGGGAATATCGAAAAATCCCTTTTTAGTGTATATTCTGTTGACGTCACCTATTAAAACGCAATTAAAAACGCAAAAAACCGCATGTAAAATAGTATAAATAGAAGCGGAGTTCTTCGCGGTAAGCTTTAATCCCGTCCATCTCCCCCCGTAGGGGAATTTCGACATGTATATTATATAAAAACACGTGCATATTCGAATGCAACGTTGTGTCAAAATTTCAAAGGAATCGGTAGGAACAAACAAACGTTGTATTTTATTTATATAGATAGGTAGAAAATGATCTGCTTAGGTCCATTCTCACTGAAAAGCATAATGCCTTACAGAAAAGCAAACTTAGGTCGTCGGAAGTTAGCGCCATCTGTTGGACATAAAAGCCTTAATCCATATATAAATATATTTTTGAAAGGGGGGAAATGGTGATCTTCACATATGCCACAAACCTTCGTGGGAATGTATTAAACAACTTCCCAAAGTTTCATGGCAATCGGATTAAATATATTGTAATATATTGTAAGTAAAATTCATAATATATAAAAGAGAACATGACATATTATAACTGTTTTATAAATATGATATATAACGTGTTGTACAAAATATAATATAATATAATTTAATAAACATAAATTTTGATACAAAAGAATACTTTTTAAGTTTAGTAAAATGTGTAAGATATACTATTCAATATATTACATCAACTTGACTACAGATCTACTGTATTTAATGTAATTTAGACATATAAAATTTCCAAAACCGTGCTTCGTGCCATTGAAAAAATATATTTTTAGAGGAGACAAAAACATTTTCTCTTTTGATGAAATTTGTGTAATATATTCATTACATACTATATTTTCGATTTATTTTTGATTTATTCATGCATACTGTATCAAATATAATATTCAACTGCATGAATTTACATATAAGTGATTTTATTTGTTGTTTCACGTTCATTACTTTAGAAAAAATGACGAATTTTTACTTTTCCGGCTCTGTTATATATAAAAAGAGGGAAAGTATGGAGATTGGTTAAAAAATGACCCAATCAGATTTTTACATTTTTGACTCAGGAGACCTTGAAGCATCGAGAAGTTCAAAAATATTCAGTGGATGGATGTTTGTGTGTGTGGAGGGAAGCACGATTTTGTTCATCCTGTTTGAAGTTTAATAACTCCCGTGTTTTTTATCGAAAATTTTTGAAATTTTGCTGGGAGATTTATGTATTAGGGAGGTTAATGCTATTAAATTTTGGTGGTTAAAGGTCGAGGGGTGGGGAAATAAAGGTGGATCGTGTGTCATATCTTCGGATAATGAGGGACTTAATGATTATTTTACTCGTTATTACCAATTACAATTTTTTTTTTTTTTTTTTTTTTTTATAAAACTCGCCCTTACCCTCAAAATTAAGCCTTTTGCTATTTTATAATAATTAAAAATATAAAAAATTTTTAATAAAATACCATAACAGATGGCGCTGTACGCAGTTTTAAAAGTTGCCGGAAAAGTTAAGCAACTCGTTGCTAGATTTTTGATAAAATGAATTTCGTTAGTATCCTTACTTTGTTAAATATCATTTTTTATTACATATGCTTCATTTGAAAATTTATAGCTTACTGATAGTTCTATCAATGTAAATAAACAGATAATTTATTAAATAATCAAAAAACAAAAAATACGATTTCTTTTCAAATAAATCCAAAATTTCTCAAAAAAACCTGTTTGAAAGTGTTTTTTAGTTAAAAATTTAATTAATTATTTCAGGAAAGTGAAAGATAAAATAAAAAGTTGCCCTTAAAAGCTTCCATTAAACTTTCATAAAATCATAAAATCGATATGTTTTTAAATATATGGCATAGTTTATTAAGAAAAATAAAATTAACGATTCTAAAATGGAGAAAATTCGTTTTCTTCCTTATTTTCGTGCTTAAAATATAAAACAGCGAATGCTTATTATAAATAATAAGATAAATTTAGAATGGAGAAACCTATTTAAATAAAAGTAAATAATTATTTTCTTCTTACAATTGCTGTTTACATCAGTAGGAAGAGTGGAAACAAATTCACAATAAATGAGATAAAGTTTAAAAATTCTTTAGACATTTTTATTTAAAACATTATTTAAAATCTTATAACGATAGTTTTATAATATACTAGCTGACCCGGCCACGCGTTGTTGTGGCTTAAAATGTATCTATTATCAGTGGCGTGCCGTCATTGGAAGCGATGGAAGCGCCGATTCCACCTTCCAATGACCTCTCCTTGTATTTTATAAAATATAAATTTTTATATTTTAACGTACTTTGAATTAATTAAAATGAATATTTTATTATAACTGCATTATGTATCTTTTACAAATTTCTATACTACATGTGGAAAAAAAACAATAAGATCGCTATTGTATATTCGAATAATTCGGTGGCGGAAGGAATGTCGAAACTGGGTCAGTTTCTAATCAGTTAGATTATATAGGCATTAGCACATGCGGTTTACAGAGCACCAACCTCACCCGGTTGACGGCCGGATGGCCGAGCGGTAAAGGTAGCAGCCTACCGCTCTGGGGGACCCGGGATCGAATCCGAACGGGTCGAATAATCCCCAGGAATTTTTCGGGGGGTGGTCCGTTCGGATATGTCGGGCCCCGTCCCTCACCACCCGGTCGCCCCATTGTGGGCCTGGCCGAACCCATAATGGGCCTACTAAAAGAGGCCCTCTTAGTGCCCACAGGGCGGGAAGAGTTAAACAAAAAAAAAAAAAAAAACCTCACCCGGTTTAGCTGGTAGAAGCGACACACGCGTACTGAGTCCAACTTTATAACCCGGACTGATTCTGAGCTGTAGTAGGCTTTGAAAATTTAAATATTTTTGCAAAAGTTACGCAAAATCCTTACGACAAGTGGTCGTTTTAGTTTTAGTTTAGTTTTAGCATCGACATTGGATCGATTTATCGACATGTTTCTTATTTTATTTTCTGTTAAAAATTAATGAGTTTTCATGTTTAATTGTGAAGTTTGAATGTTATTTAAATAGATAATGAAATAATAAAGTTATGATTTACATTTATTATATAAAAATAAAGCAATAATAAAAAAATCAATTTATTATAGATAAATTATCAAATATAAATTATTATTAAAAAACGGGGGTCACAAAAAAATTATGAAATATTTGGTGGGCCGCGAGTATAAAAAGGTTAAGAACCATTGCCCTAGACCATCACTGACGCGCAATTAACTGATTGCCCCTGGAAGTCGGCTTCTTACAGAAACACAGCTTCCCTGTCATCAAATGTCACAGCACGCCACTGTCTATTATAAATGTGTAACACTTCCCCCATGGGGGGAATTTCAAAAAATCCCTTTTCAGTGTATATTCTGTTGACGTCACCTATTAAAACGCAATTAAAAACGCAAAAAACCGCATGTAAAATAGTATAAATAGAAGCCGAGTTCTTCACGGTAAGCCTTAATCCTGTCCCTTTCCCCGCTGGGGAATATCGAAAAATCCCTTTTTAGTGTATATTCTGTTGACGTCACCTATTAAAACGCAATTAAAAACGCAAAAAACCGCATGTAAAATAGTATAAATAGAAGCCGAGTTCTTCACGGTAAGCCTTAATCCTGTCCCTTTCCCCGCTGGGGAATATCGAAAAATCCCTTTTTAGTGTATATTCTGTTGACGTACCCTATTAAAACGCAATTAAAAACGCAAAAAACCGCATGTAAAATAGTATAAATAGAAGCCGAGTTCTTCACGGTAAGCCTTAATCCTGTCCCTTTCCCCGCTGGGAGAATATCGAAAAATCCCTTTTTAGTGTATATTCTGTTGACTTACCCTATTAAAACGCAATTAAAAACGCAAAAACCGCATGTAAAATAGTATAAATAGAAGCCGAGTTCTTCACGGTAAGCCTTAATCCTGTCCCTTCCCCGCTGGGAATATCGAAAAATCCCTTTTTAGTGTATATTCTGTTGACTTACCCTATTAAAACGCAATTAAAAACGCAAAAAACCGCATGTAAAATAGTATAAATAGAAGCCGAGTTCTTCACGGTAAGCCTTAATCCTGTCCCTTCCCCGCTGGGAATATCGAAAAATCCCTTTTTAGTGTATATTCTGTTGACTTACCCTATTAAAACGCAATTAAAAACGCAAAAAACCGCATGTAAAATAGTATAAATAGAAGCCGAGTTCTTCACGGTAAGCCTTAATCCTGTCCCTTCCCCGCTGGGGAATATCGAAAAATCCCTTTTTAGTGTATATTCTGTTGACTTACCCTATTAAAACGCAATTAAAAACGCAAAAAACCGCATGTAAAATAGTATAATAGAAGCCGAGTTCTTCACGGTAAGCCTTAATCCTGTCCCTTCCCCGCTGGGGAATATCGAAAAATCCCTTTTTAGTGTATATTCTGTTGACTTACCCTATTAAAACGCAATTAAAAACGCAAAAAACCGCATGTAAAATAGTATAAATAGAAGCCGAGTTCTTCACAGTAAGCCTTAATCCTGTCCTTTCTCCCGCTGGGGAATATCGAAAAATCCCTTTTTAGTGTATATTCTGTTGACTTACCCTATTAAAACGCAATTAAAAACGCAAAAAACCGCATGTAAAATAGTATAAATAGAAGCCGAGTTCTTCACAGTAAGCCTTAATCCTGTCCCTTCCCCGCTGGGGAATATCGAAAAATCCCTTTTTAGTGTATATTCTGTTGACTTACCCTATTAAAACGCAATTAAAAACGCAAAAAACCGCATGTAAAATAGTATAAATAGAAGCCGAGTTCTTCACAGTAAGCCTTAATCCTGTCCCTTCCCCGCTGGGAGAATATCGAAAAATCCCTTTTTAGTGTATATTCTGTTGACGTACACCTATTAAAACGCAATTAAAAACGCAAAAAACCGCATGTAAAATAGTATAAATAGAAGCCGAGTTCTTCACGGTAAGCCTTAATCCTGTCCCTTTCCCCGCTGGGGAATATCGAAAAATCCCTTTTTAGTGTATATTCTGTTGACGTACCCTATTAAAACGCAATTAAAAACGCAAAAAACCGCATGTAAAATAGTATAAATAGAAGCCGAGTTCTTCACGGTAAGCCTTAATCCTGTCCCTTCCCCGCTGGGGAATATCGAAAAATCCCTTTTTAGTGTATATTCTGTTGACTTACCCTATTAAAACGCAATTAAAAACGCAAAAAACCGCATGTAAAATAGTATAAATAGAAGCCGAGTTCTTCACAGTAAGCCTTAATCCTGTCCCTTTCCCCGCTGGAGAATATCGAAAAATCCCTTTTTAGTGTATATTCTGTTGACGTACCTATTAAAACGCAATTAAAAACGCAAAAAACCGCATGTAAAATAGTATAATAGAAGCCGAGTTCTTCACAGTAAGCCTTAATCCTGTCCCTTCCCCGCTGGGGAATATCGAAAAATCCCTTTTTAGTGTATATTCTGTTGACGTACCCTATTAAAACGCAATTAAAAACGCAAAAAACCGCATGTAAAATAGTATAATAAAAGCCGAGTTCTTCACAGTAAGCCTTAATCCTGTCCCTTCCCCGCTGGGGAATATCGAAAAATCCCTTTTTAGTGTATATTCTGTTGACGTACCCTATTAAAACGCAATTAAAAACGCAAAAAACCGCATGTAAAATAGTATAATAGAAGCCGAGTTCTTCACAGTAAGCCTTAATCCTGTCCCTTTCCCCGCTGGGGAATATCGAAAAATCCCTTTTTAGTGTATATTCTGTTGACGTACCCTATTAAAACGCAATTAAAAACGCAAAAAACCGCATGTAAAATAGTATAATAAAAGCCGAGTTCTTCACAGTAAGCCTTAATCCTGTCCCTTCCCCGCTGGGGAATATCGAAAAATCCCTTTTTAGTGTATATTCTGTTGACTTACCCTATTAAAACGCAATTAAAAACGCAAAAAACCGCATGTAAAATAGTATAATAAAAGCCGAGTTCTTCACGGTAAGCCTTAATCCTGTCCCTTCCCCGCTGGGGAATATCGAAAAATCCCTTTTTAGTGTATATTCTGTTGACTTACCCTATTAAAACGCAATTAAAAACGCAAAAAACCACATGTAAAATAGTATAATAAAAGCCGAGTTCTTCACAGTAAGCCTTAATCCTGTCCCTTTCCCCGCTGGGGAATATCGAAAAATCCCTTTTTAGTGTATATTCTGTTGACTTACCCTATTAAAACGCAATTAAAAACGCAAAAAACCACATGTAAAATAGTATAATAAAAGCCGAGTTCTTCACGGTAAGCCTTAATCCTGTCCCTTCCCCGCTGGGGAATATCGAAAAATCCCTTTTTAGTGTATATTCTGTTGACTTACCCTATTAAAACGCAATTAAAAACGCAAAAAACCACATGTAAAATAGTATAATAAAAGCCGAGTTCTTCACGGTAAGCCTTAATCCTGTCCCTTCCCCGCTGGGGAATATCGAAAAATCCCTTTTTAGTGTATATTCTGTTGACTTACCCTATTAAAACGCAATTAAAAACGCAAAAAACCACATGTAAAATAGTATAATAAAAGCCGAGTTCTTCACAGTAAGCCTTAATCCTGTCCCTTCCCCGCTGGGGAATATCGAAAAATCCCTTTTTAGTGTATATTCTGTTGACTTACCCTATTAAAACGCAATTAAAAACGCAAAAAACCACATGTAAAATAGTATAAATAAAAGCCGAGTTCTTCACAGTAAGCCTTAATCCTGTCCCTTCCCCGCTGGGGAATATCGAAAAATCCCTTTTTAGTGTATATTCTGTTGACTTACCCTATTAAAACGCAATTAAAAACGCAAAAAACCACATGTAAAATAGTATAATAAAAGCCGAGTTCTTCACAGTAAGCCTTAATCCTGTCCCTTCCCCGCTGGGGAATATCGAAAAATCCCTTTTTAGTGTATATTCTGTTGACTTACCCTATTAAAACGCAATTAAAAACGCAAAAAACCGCATGTAAAATAGTATAATAAAAGCCGAGTTCTTCACAGTAAGCCTTAATCCTGTCCCTTCCCCGCTGGGGAATATCGAAAAATCCCTTTTTAGTGTATATTCTGTTGACTTACCCTATTAAAACGCAATTAAAAACGCAAAAAACCGCATGTAAAATAGTATAAATAGAAGCCGAGTTCTTCACAGTAAGCCTTAATCCTGTCCCTTCCCCGCTGGGGAATATCGAAAAATCCCTTTTTAGTGTATATTCTGTTGACGTACCTATTAAAACGCAATTAAAAACGCAAAAAACCGCATGTAAAATAGTATAAATAGAAGCCGAGTTCTTCACGGTAAGCCTTAATCCTGTCCCTTTCCCCGCTGGGGAATATCGAAAAATCCCTTTTTAGTGTATATTCTGTTGACGTACCCTATTAAAACGCAATTAAAAACGCAAAAAACCGCATGTAAAATAGTATAAATAGAAGCCGAGTTCTTCACAGTAAGCCTTAATCCTGTCCCTTCCCCGCTGGGGAATATCGAAAAATCCCTTTTTAGTGTATATTCTGTTGACTTACCCTATTAAAACGCAATTAAAAACGCAAAAAACCGCATGTAAAATAGTATAAATAGAAGCCGAGTTCTTCACAGTAAGCCTTAATCCTGTCCCTTTCCCCGCTGGAGAATATCGAAAAATCCCTTTTTAGTGTATATTCTGTTGACGTACCTATTAAAACGCAATTAAAAACGCAAAAAACCGCATGTAAAATAGTATAAATAGAAGCCGAGTTCTTCACAGTAAGCCTTAATCCTGTCCCTTTCCCCGCTGGGGAATATCGAAAAATCCCTTTTTAGTGTATATTCTGTTGACGTACACCTATTAAAACGCAATTAAAAACGCAAAAAACCGCATGTAAAATAGTATAAATAGAAGCCGAGTTCTTCACAGTAAGCCTTAATCTTGTCCCTTCCCCGCTGGGGAATATCGAAAAATCCCTTTTTTAGTGTATATTCTGTTGACGTCACCTATTAAAACGCAATTAAAAACGCAAAAAACCGCATGTAAAATAGTATAAATAGAAGCCGAGTTCTTCACGGTAAGCCTTAATCCTGTCCCTTTCCCCGCTGGGGAATATCGAAAAATCCCTTTTTAGTGTATATTCTGTTGACGTACACCTATTAAAACGCAATTAAAAACGCAAAAAACCGCATGTAAAATAGTATAAATAGAAGCCGAGTTCTTCACAGTAAGCCTTAATCCTGTCCCTTTCCCGCTGGAGGAATATCGAAAAATCCCTTTTTAGTGTATATTCTGTTGACGTCACCTATTAAAACGCAATTAAAAACGCAAAAAACCGCATGTAAAATAGTATAAATAGAAGCCGAGTTCTTCACGGTAAGCCTTAATCCTGTCCCTTTCCCCGCTGGGGAATATCGAAAAATCCCTTTTTAGTGTATATTCTGTTGACGTACCCTATTAAAACGCAATTAAAAACGCAAAAAACCGCATGTAAAATAGTATAAATAGAAGCCGAGTTCTTCACAGTAAGCCTTAATCCTGTCCCTCTCCCCGCTGGGAAATATCGAAAAATCCCTTTTTAGTGTATATTCTGTTGACGTAACCTATTAAAACGCAATAAAACGCAAAAACGCATAGTAAAATAGTATAATAAAGCCGAGTTCTTCACAGTAAGCCTTAATCCTGTCCATCTCCCCCTCAGTGGGGGGAATTTCGACATGTATGTTATATAAAAACACGTGCGTATTCGAATGCAACGTTGTGTCAAAATTTCAAAGGAATTGGTAGGAACAAACGAAACGTTATATTTTATTTATATAGATGGATAGAAAATGATCTGCTTTAGTCCATTCTCACAGAAAAGCATAATGCCTCACAGAAAAGCAAACTTAGGTCGTCGGAAGTTAGCGCCATCTGTTGGACATAAAAGCCTTAATCCATATATAAATATATTTTTGAAAGGGGGGAAATGGTGGTCTTCACATGTGACAGAAACCTTCGTGGGAGTGTATTAAACAACTTCCCGAAGTTTCATGGCAATCGGATAAATGGTGTGATAGTGCATGAAGGACAAACACACACACACACACACACACACACACACACAGACATACATTCATTTTTATATATATAGATTAACAATTTTAAATTTAAAGGAAATTCATTTTTGGGAATTTAAAATTATCTTTATTGAGTAGAATGCGATAGAAAGTCATTTAAAGTTGAAAAGTTTGTCTTTAATTCTCTTTAAAAGTATCTTTCTAACACAAAAATAATTTTTATTTAACTTCGTTTAATAAATTATACCTGCTTAACAATTTTAAATATTAATATTGAATTTGAAAGATTTACAATTAGAGTAGAAACTTCATTAGAATGTTTAAAGGATTTTTCTCTCTCTCTAACTTGTAAGTAGAATTGCAGTAGACTAATTGTGTAATAATTATTTGTAATTATAAACACAAAATTAGTAAAAATAATTAATAATTAGATATTTTCACGTTTGATTTTGTTATAATTGCAATTAAAATTACATATTAATACAGATTAACTTTATTTATCTTATCAACTGTCTTCTAGATTAGTGATTCTTAACCAAGAAGCACAAGCACCAGACTTCTGCGAAACAATTATACACTTTTTATGTTGTACTTCCTAATCTAAACCTATAATGCTTTTATATTAATAAATGGCAAAAGATATAAATTATGTATCTTAATCGTTTAAGCATTTTCTAAAATGAGGTTAAATAAATAAAGCTACCCTAACTCTTAAACAGAAAAAAGCATAAATGAAGTTTTCTTAGGAATGCAAAAGTGCGTTTTTAAATTCAAGAGATGCAGACGGCAGAAAAGGTGTTCCACTGTTCTAGGTCGTTCCACCCTTTGGAAAGAGTTATCTATACAATATTAGTTATTTAATCTGTATCTATAGTCTACAGGTATATGTATAGGTAACATTTTACAAGAGTTACCTATACTAAACCAGACTATAATAAACTATAACAAACTTTACTGAATACACTATTTACTTATACCAATCTAATCCAAACAAAGAAAACGTTGAAAAAACACTATTGTTTTTCAACCTTTAAAAGATCGGAAAATATCATCATTTTTAAACATTTTCTCTAGTTTGAAATCGTCTCTTGACCTAATAAAAAATCTAGTCCAGTGGCTTTCAACATTTGATTGTAGCAACAAATTTCTACGTGTATCTCAAGATTTCTCATATTTGATAATTTATTTAAAATTTATTTATTGAGTATCAAAATTTATTTAAGTCATTGAGTATCAAAATTTATTTAAGTCATTGAGTATCAAAATTTATTTAAGTCATTGAGTATCAAAAATAACTTACATATAATGCCAGCTCCGAAAAAAAGATTGAAAACCATTAACTTAGAAGGTATTCGGGAATCCACTATTTGGGGAACACTGATTTAACCAATTAGCACTTAGTAAAGTCATATGTACTCTAATCAATATTGAAAAAGTATTGATTAGTGGTTGTTTAATGATGTTAAAATGGGTCGTGACCCATAAAAGAATGACAACTCCTCTTACGAAAATGATGCATTAAGATCAATGAGGAGAAATGCCTGTTATTTTAATTAAAATATTATTAAATTCCTACTTAAGAGCTTTTAATTCCATTAAAAGGAATAAAGGAAATAGAAATTTGAAAAACTAATCTACCGGCATATTTTTTAGTGAATAGTTCATAAGGAAATTTTGTAAGAATGAAATTTACTTAATTTTTATAATATTAATAAAAATAAGTTTATTAACAAATATATTCTTATATGATTTTCAGTAGATTAATGCGATGGATTGCAATGATCTTCAGTATATTAAATAGATTAAATCAAAGAATCGTAGGAAGATCTCCAGTTTAAAGTATTGAAGTATCGCATTATGTCTAAATTTATGCAAATTCTTAATCGATATGCCTTGTAGGAAACTTTAATTTTATACAGATTTGAATCGAAGATAAATTAAAATGAATAGATTCCAAATAGTAATACCTGCCCTCCCGTTTCGTTCAAGAACCCATCTTTTAAGCGGTTAAAAAATTGATTAGAAAATTAACAGATACTCAGTTTAACATGTTATTTTGTAAATTCGCAATGTGAATTCATTATTTACAGTTAAGTCCGTATCACAGGAGAGTAATTTGGTCCAAGCCTCACATTTACCTGAGGCCTGAAAAAATTATTAAAATTATTTATTCCATTAAATTTCTTGTATTTAAAAAAGAATCTTTATTCTTATCAAATTTTGTTATTAAAAAATATACAGTAAACACAATATTTAATATGTTGGAGATTGTGCTGCTGTGGTTTTTATGTTGGAGGCCTCAACAATGGCCTGAGCCTTACTGATCTCAAAGTCTCAGAGGCTTTAGTAACATAAATATATTAGGGAAGAAAGTTTATACATATAATTCATAAGGTATAAAACTTAATTACTATACTAAATTTATAAATCGGGCTTAAACGTTCGTATAAAAAGCCCGAGAGAGTCAATAGGAGGCCTTAAATAGTTACAAATATGGGTCGCATTCATTGTAAAACTATATATTTTTATACTTGAATTAGAGCCGTAAAACAAATAAAAAAACATTTGCATATAAAACACTAAAATTAAGGCCCTTCTATCTCAAGAATGAGAAAATGGATTTTTTATAAGCAATCTGCTTATAAAATGTAAAAGCACAGAAGCACATAAGCACAGAAAATCTTTCTGTGCTTATAAAAAAATATAAATTATGCCTTTAAGATATTATTTAAAATATTTTTAAATAAGATTTTTATTTTTATGTAAAAAAATTCTTTAATAAAACTTTATTATTATTTAAATCAATAAAACATATTTTAAAAATACTTTAAAAAGTTAACAATATGGATTTGAATTTGAATGTTTCTTTTCAGAACTTTTAAATTACAACATACGCATAATTTTGGAGCTTACAAAATATTTTACAGCAAAAAATAAAACGTAGAATCGAGGTAGTAAAGGAATAACCATGTTACAGAGGACAAATATTTGCTTATATATTAACAATGTTGGCCAGAAAACTGTTTTATATTTTACATTAGTTAAATATTATAAATGCTAAATGTAGCTTCATTGGTACGATAAAATATATCTTATAGACTTAGTTGTTCCAGAGCATTGCATTTAACACATATATGAAATAAAGAAAACTCAATGGAACCACACAAATTACAATTTGAATTATAGAATTTAATATATCTTTTCCTGAATCCAAGAGGATATTTATTTAATCTTATCTGTGAAAAACATCTTTTAATTTAATTTGGTACTTATAATATGTCACCTCAGCAGGATGTTTAATAAATCTTTGATACAAGAATGAAATGCACATTTAATTAACAATTCTTCATCCAATAAAATACTTGTATTATAAGCGTTTGCCATTAATAAGTCAAATTGTTGCCATCTAATTCAAAAAAAGATAATAAAATACCAAAATCAGCCAATATTGTATCTAATTTCAAAATCCAATTATTTAAATGATTTAAACTATTACGTTTTAATTTATATAATTAATGTATAATGTTTATTAATAATAGACCATTAGATTTTTAATTAATCCATAAAACTTTATCTTTATTTTAAGTATAAAAGGGAAGATAAAAAAAAAACCTATTCGTTTCATTTTTTTAACATATAACCCGGTACACTCCATTTCACTTGAAATAAGCGCATACAATAGAGGGGAAAGTACTACAATTTCAAATAGTCTAATCTGATTTCGAATGTTATATAATGTTTACAATGAAGACATCTAACAGAAATTATTTATTTATGAGACTGTGATATGTATACGTAAAGTGTTCTTTAAAATCATTATTTTCAGGTATACAGCACTCCCAAATACACAACCCTTGGGACAACTAATAAACGAATATTTTGCAGATAAAATTTCGTTTTTTTTAGTTATTATAACTTTTTTCTGAATATTATCTGTGTTTTTTGAGGATTTATCTTGTATTATAAAGATTTTAAATATTATCCTAGATAATTGACTTTGTAAAACCATTTTATTAGGAGCTATGCCATCAGTATAAATTAAACAATGTATTATTATTTCGTCAATCGACAAACCGCCCGGTTCTTAGTTAAAAACATGGTCTGAATCGTAAATATAATACAAGTTAAACAACAAAGAGACTAATGGGTCTCCCTGTAATAGCTCTCTGTTAACAGTGAAAAGAGGATATTCTTTACCACCTTTACTACAACTTTATTGTTAGTAAATAATCCTTAAATAATTTTAATAAAAGCGGTATCAGTTTCATCTTTTTGTAATTTTTCACACAGTTTTGATCTCAAAATTGTAACGAACACTTTCCAATTTCTGTAGAAGCTGCAAAACCTTTTATGTCTTTTGTGTAATTTAATCTGTAATATATATTCTATATATATGCATAATATAGATTATGCATATATATAGCATATAATTTCACATTATATTCATTAAACTAAATAAATAAAATTATAATTTTCAAATATGGAATGATTATTTTATTTATGAATTATTTCATATATAAATATGAAATAAATTGTAAAATAATTATTTTATATTAAATATTTTTAAAATAAAACAATTGAATTTATATACTTTAATACAGTAAAAGTCCAACACGGAACCTGAATAAAACGGACCTATCTAAACGGAAAAATTCTTCTGACAATCGCTGCGATTGTCTATATTAAGAAAAACCTGTTAAAAATGGAAACTTGTTAAACCGAAAAAAATATTCTGTACCACGCGATTTCGGTTTAAGCAGGTTTTACTGTATAATAAAATCCTAAATTACAATAATTACGATTTATAAAAAAAGTTATAAATAAAAATAATTTATGAAAAATAATAAATACTTTGATTAATTCTTTTTATATATAAATTTATTAAGTTTTCATTTATTAGAAAAATTTATATTTTTTAAGCATGTAAAGACAATTAAAAATATATTAAGTAAATGAAGTAAAATTTTTATTTATTTTTTAAAAAAGAGAATAATGCATTTTTTTATTTTATTTTATTTTTGAAATGTTTTGCAAAACATAAAAAAAGCAACAAACTTCTGAAAGGTACATTCTTGTTAGTTTATATAATACACCTTGGTATCATTGTCCCCATACATTTCTATAGAAATTTTAAAAATAGCTTATAAGTAACTTTTAGAATATTTAGTTTGACGTTGACCTTTCCATATTATTTTTAAAATAATTTTTCCTGGTGCACTTATTTGCCACTTATAAATTTTCCTATCAGTTCAACTCCCCAAATTCAAGAATCGTTCAAGTACTATAACGTAGTTAAGTGATTTTACAGTAATTGAACATCCTATTCAAACGATCACGTTTAAGAAATTTCATCAAAAATGGCTGATTTTACAAAATATAATAACGAAAAATTAAAAATATGAAATTTTTTTTTTCGTTAAAATTATTAAATATTTAAAACTGATAAAAATTTAAATAATTTTTGTTGTATGTTTTTGAGTATCATCAAGGGCATTTTTGAATGTAAGCAATGAGATAAATAAAAATAATGAATTAAAATTAATTTTTAAAATATCAAAATTTTAAATTAAAATCATTAAATATGTAAAATTAAGAATTAAAGAAAAATTAAAGAATTTCTCGAGTACTTTTTTGAGTATAAAGTGCATTCTATTGAATATGAACTAATTAAATAATTGGAATGAAACTAAAATATACGTGAAAAATATCTAAAAATTACAAAAAAAAAATTTAAAGTTTTTAGTGTCATCAAATACATTATTTAAATATAAATAATTCAGTTTATAAGGATAGTTATTTAATTAATTGAAATTAATTACCTTTCTTGGTTATATTTTCATCGTTTGAAGATGCTGAGTGTGTTGGAAATAGTTGACCAATGTTCATAGTGTTTGAAGATGAATATTGTCATCTCCTTGTACTCATTGCTTTATATATGATACAACAGAGCCAACAATGATTGGTTGGATTTGAAGCGATGTGACGTAGAGAAATTTTATTGATTGAGTATTAATGTCTTGAGAATCTCTTTCTCTCTTTCTCATTAATTATAAATTTTTAAATTAATTAAAATTCAAATTTGATTGATAATTAAGTAATTAATAAAAATAAATAAATATTATCTTCGATGATAATGACAATAATTAAATAACATTAAAATTATTTTACTTGTTTGCAACTTTTAGGTCATAAAACGAGTAGATTTTAAAGGCTTTTTAATTTGTAAAATTTCAAATTTTTATTAGTAAAAATTTAGAATATTTTTTTTAAAATATAAATGTAATTTTAATTATTTTTATTTTATAATAAAAATCAAATTCATTTAAATACATTTTAATTTCATTTTCTTTCAAAATAAAAAATAATTTAATTAAATATAAATAAATATTCAAATTGAATATAAATAATTTAAATATTTAAAAAAAACTTCTATTAAAAGATATTAGATTTAATTATTGTGTAAAGCTTTTTAATAATGACAATATATATCAATATATTTATAATAATAAGCAACAAGTTGTAAAATGGAAAAAATCATTCACCTGAGGGTAAAAAAAATATATATATATTTAAATAATTAATTTTAATTTTTTTAAAACCTGAAGATGGCCTGAGGAACAAGATATATATATAATGTTTTCAATAATGTTATCCAATTAATAGGTTCGGCTCTACCAATTACAAAACTTAAGAATTAATCAGTTAAATACTAGTTACTTATTCTGTTGTAATATCAAATAGAAAAAAGTATTAGTGTTGAATATATTTTTAGAGCTTCTTTTAATAATTTTAAAACAAATCACTACTAAAAATATATTTTTATCCATTAAAATAATACTACAGGAGTTCCTGTTCATTATTCTTTCAATTTTAAAAGCATTACAGAATCAAATGACTAAAAATATTATCCAATTATTATTTATCGCTTGGTTTATTATTAATTATTTAAGGTTTTAGTCTTATGTTAATCTTTAAAACTTCTTTTCCTTTCTTATAATCCTATTAGAATTTCTTAAACAATGAAAAATTTATTTTAAAACAGACTTTTTTCTTAATAGAAAAAAACGTCTGTTTATTCACAGTAAAAGTTTAAAAGAAAATGTTTTCTATTTGATATTTTGATTAATAAATTAATTCGTTTCTTAATTTTTGTAATTGGTAGACCTTGATTTAATAGCTTTCTTCATAATTTCTTTTTATCATTAGATGAATAATTCTCTGCCTTTCAATTGTAATTTCTTAATAAACACTTACTTAAATAAGGTGACCAGATTTCTTGGACGCCAGATTAATACCAGTAGTGTGTACACTAACTGTTTGTTGGTTACAAATAATTATTTGAAATAAATAGCATATGCAATTAATATGGCCTGCAGGTTTATTTATTGATCACAATTTTTACTAAAAATAAATTATCTTATGACACAACCAGTAAGCTTTTTCGTTTGACCTTGATTTACCTGCGAGTTAAAATACTCTGAAGCAGACAACAGATCGAAAGCACGTGGAGCCAACGGCAAGTATTTCATAGACGAGTGGATTTTTTCGTAACAGCAGATTTCTCTAGCAGTGTCTCGTAAACTTTCTCGCAGGACTTGTTATCAAAGTTACACGTCATCATCAGCATGCCTTCACCATTAACGTTTCAACTTTGAGCTGTTTTTTTTCCCCCTCAGTTGTCTGCATGATATTCACTGCGGGAAACACTTTTACTTATAGCATCGGTTCTCAGGGGACACAGAACAAACTCGACAAGCTTTAAAACTTGTTTATATGGCAAGTGTTTTCTGTGAAATCTCTAGATATTTCTATCCATCGATCTGCAACGGTCGACTTCTGGTGTTCACTTTTCTGTAGAAGCAAACTTGAAAATGTAAGTAATCTCATCAAATCACCTCAGTGTCATTGACAGCCATATGTGGAAATTTGGGAATGACTTATGGTAGGCTTGTTTCGATGTTTTCTTTCAGAGCAACCCAGCTGAAATCGTGTCTTCAAATTGCCCTCTTCTTTCTTGAAGATACTTAGCACAATAATCTAACGGTAATCTGCCAACCAATCAAATTTGGCGAAAACGAACCGAATATTTAAACTGGGCATCCTCGAAAACCGCTTAAAATATTTTATTCTGGCTAGTAACTTCGTATTATGTAATTTTCCTATTCGATAGCTACCATCCGCCGGTCCGATAGAAAGAAGGGCTGTTGCGGAAGGGGGTTGAAGTAATTCTACTAAAAGTAGCCGTTGACCTCCTCCGGGGAGAGAGGACTGTCAACAACGACTAATTAAAATACTGGTCTACTATTAATATTTGAAAAGTGATCCGTGTTAGACAGGTTGTGATGGCCCCGTTTTGATCGAAGTTGCTAACCTTAACGTCCGAAAGACTTCGTATAAAACTTGTTTAAATAAAAATAAAAAATCTCGTAAAAATGCGAGAATAATTGCTTTCGTGTGATAATAAAGTGTTTAAATTTTGGCAACAGATTTTATAAACTACGTCGGAAGTATGTTCTCGTAAATATCACGTTTATAGAAAAATTATTGGGCTGCAATTTGAAAAACTGTAGACCTATAAATTTTCACTGTCCTTCCTTAATTTCGAAAAAGGAGTTAGATTGGTAAAAATCGAGACCAAATATGAAAGATTGGGGCAGGACGTGATAAAGAGCACTCCAAATTAGAAGACAGTACGTGGTGAAAGCGGGAACAAAAGGGACGAACACATGGCAGTATTGCCGGTGTGTAAACTACATAACGCTCCCTGGTGGTGGAGCCTGGCATAACAAAAATTAAATATTTCTCTTTAACAGGAAGTTCAGATAACTATATATAAAATTCCAGTTTGGACCGGAAGTCACGTTACTTCAATTTAAAAGTTTTCTCCAAACGGAGTTAGGTAGATGACGACATGACTCTATTGCTTACAGGAAAAGTATGATGTACAGGGCAAAACACCACAAGAAGAATTGAGAACATTCTGACGAAAAGTTGCAACCCGGCATTATGACGATGTCACTATAAATAATCGCTCGTTGGAATTAGTTTGGTTTAGTTCATTACAGCAACGCGATACGTGAGTGATCTGCCGAGGGGAATGCAACCCAGGAAGACTTTTATGTAAAGCTGGACTCTATTTAGCTGTTATTAAGGTGAAGAAAACTCGGGTAACTGCATGGAAAAGCTCACGACAAACTAACTACTGGTGGTCGGTGGCTTTATTCATTCCGCTACTGGAGGGCACTTTTTAGAATTAAGTAAGTACCATTCAGAAATGAAAAAATTCGAGTGGCAAGTGCTATATACTACCTGTCGCAGTAATTAAGTGAATATATATATTATATTACATTCATTTTTAAATATATATATATATATTTAAATTATATTCTTTTATTATAAGAATTATATCTAGTTTATGATTTTATTGAATATTTTGCCAATAGATGGCGCTATGTATAAATAATATAATAATTCTACGTATAAATCAGCAAATTGAATGTAGAAATTAATTAATTTGCAAAAATTCAATAGATATTTTCGGGTGAGATTATGGCATTATGTAAGTTGAAAGTAATTGAACGTAACTGCCTAGTTTCGTAGCAATTACTCGAACGACCTAGAGTGCATAGCGAACAAACAAACACCCTCATTTATTATATACATTATCATTTCAGTTATCAATTTCTGTTGTTATTTTTAAGCCTCCTTTTCCCCACATCCAGTAATAAAGTCTAAATCAATAAGAGTTCCTTGTGTGGTGTAAGCTATTTTAAGCTTAAAAAATCCACCAAATATCTTTATTTTCACCTGTACACTCTTTATGTGTGTTTCAGACATGTAAGTCACTCTTCGGCAGGTTTCCAACATTCTATAACAATTGTATAAAAACTTTTTAAACAATGATACTGGACAATATTAATACAACACTAATACCGACATAAAGCATTTAGAAAACAGAGCACAACATACTTGTCTTAACGTTGTTTAATTTACAACTGTATGAAATAATAAAATTAAATTATTGTATATTATACTATATAAAACAAAAGTTTATGTAAAATTAATTTTTATGCGTTTTATGTATTATTAGTTTTTATTCACTTATTTTAAGCTAACTTGTACTAAATAAGAATATTAATAAGAAGATTAACTCTCTACAATACAGTTGCTTATTCAATTACTGATATTATAACATTTATTTTACACGGATACAATGCTTTTCTGCATAAAATATACACAAACTAAGAGCACAAACGAATGCAGCACACCTATCTGCAAATTTATTTATCATCACTACTTTTAAGGGTTAAAAAATTAGGCATTCAGACACCAGATAATCCATTGACTCTACTAATATGAAATACAAATTAAGCATTCATAATTTTTAATTATGACCAGAAAATATCTGAAACCGGTTCCAGCTATTGGCGCTGTTTGCCGCAGCGGCATAATTTAGAACTAATGCTCGAATGTGACGCACACCAGCGCACTCACACAACACAATTGGCCATGGACTCTACCGTCGTCTGACGTCATCTGAGAAATTCACGAAAGAATAACCAGTAATGTATAAGAAAAACTTATTGATTACTTCTCTTATACAATAATATTTTGTGATATATTTATTTTTTAATAGTAAGCGTAGTATTTGTTTTCCTATGTTGAATAAAAATAATTTGGATAAATTATGTAACAAATAAATGGTACGTAAATCGTGTATTATTTATCATTATTCGCTGTAACATAATATTGTTTAATATAGCAAATGCAATTATAAAAACGCTTTAAAAATATTTAATAAATAAGAATATTGCGAAGTATTCAGCCATTTCATATTGCGAATTATGTTCAGCCAGTCGGAGTGTCGATGCTTTTTGGTGAAAGCAATAATAATTATGAAATAAAAAGACAGTCGCTTCCAAAAAATAATTTTTAGTGGATCACCATTTATTTCCTTACATTGTTCAAGAATAAAAACTTTAGGACGACCCGACCTTCCTTTTTAGGCTTCACGGCCGCCCAGGAAACAATTGACGTCTTGAGTTGCATCCATAACTTCCAGTCGGGATTTTCGGACTTTATATCCACTTGTAAATTTGCGCTGTAAAATGTAGATTATCTTGTCCTCCCTCTGGCGGCGAATTATTATTAAATTTTTAGTTTTAAAATTTCGCTGGATGAAAATATTTTTTTATGAAATTAAAAAGACAGAAAATAAAAAGACAGAAAAAGAAATTTTATTCTTGAACAATGTAAGGAAATAAATGGTGATCCACTAAAAATTATTTTTTGGAAGCGACTGTCTTTTTATTTCATAAAAAAATATTTTCATCCAGCGAAATTTTAAAACTAAAAACAATAATAATTACTTAATAAAAAAAAATATCAATATTTACAGATAAAAGCACAGATTATAAATCAATATTTAAATTAGAAGTTTCATATTCTAGCTGCCATTTTTTTTAACATTAAAACCATAATAAAAGCATATACATAGGTTTAAAGTATACTTTTAGTATAGATAAAATTTCTATTCATAATTACTGTATTAATTTACGTCTTAACTAGAAACTAACAAGCAAAATCAGCTGAACATTATATGTAAATTAGGGTTTCTCATTTCCCGGTCTTTTGCTTGTCCCGAGATTCCGGGATAAAAGTGAACTGTTTCCCGAGAAAAAAATTAATTATTTTTAAGATATACAAAATATCATGGAATCAAATGATATAATTATTTTTCATTTTTAAAGTAATTTAATACGTTCTGTAACCTCCAAAATGATATTAATAATGCTGTGTAAGATATATATTAAAAATACCTTTGAATTACGAAGAAATTTTCACAAATAGAAAAAATTTATTAAAGTTTGCTAGAAACTGCATACAACAACAACAATTTGAATTAATTTGAAAATTAAAAAAAAAAAAAAAAAAAAAAAAAAGAACAGATCAAACTTCTAACTTAGAAGGTAATTTTTGCTTTTTTAAATAAAATATAATACAAAATATTGTAAATTTTTATAAGATTTTAAAAAGCAAAGATGGTCGATACTCCGATCACTCAATCTAGTTCTTATTTTAGTAATGAAAAGTTTTGCTACCGAGAATATGCCTTTTCCGATTCAATTGATGTGATTGGAATCGTGTTTAATGTTTTTAAGATAAGACAGATGTTGTGGTTTTTCACCTGTAGTCTGGAAGATTTCTAGTTCATTTTCGAGATTGTAGTACTTCTTTGTTCTATAGTATTCTTGATTTGTCTACTTCAACTGCTTTAATAGAAACATCATAGCCCAATAATTCGGCAGTTCGTTTGTCTTTAATAAGCAGATCATGAAGAAAAACTTCATACTTGCAGACTTCGTACTCGTTTGTATCCTTGCCCAATTTGCACAACTTGGCGTTACGCAGTTATTGAAGCCACTGGGCATGGTTAAAAATTAAGGCAGCATAAGCACACTTATTCCAGATATGAGTATTACTGGTAAAGAATTTTGAGAGTCCTGCCACAAATAAGCTACGTATTGATTATTGATCATTTGTGACGTGCCATAACGAAGAAAAATTAAAAAAACTAATAAGTAGGTTTAAAATTAATAAATACAAATTTATTCTGACAATTTATGAGTTAATTATACTTTCTATTTGTAAAATTTCCTCAACCTTAACAAAAAATAAGAAAAAAGTGAATTTTTAAGAAATTTGCGGGATTTCCCGGGATAAGAAAAATTTCCCGGGTTAAAAAAATAACCGGGATTCCGGGATCCCGTTTGAAAAAAGCTAATGTAAATATTCTTGATCTATATCATTGTGAAATTAATAAAACATATTAAATTTTAATTAAATTCATTAATACCTTAGGTTAGAAATAGTCTGTCAGTTTAAATAATCTTTTAAGAGAAATGAATAAATTAAACCATTTACAATATTTTTCACAAAATTAATCATTACTATGGTGGTAAATTTTCGTTTATTAATTAACTTACGCATTCTTTGTCTTTACCTAGCAATTAGACTCAAATCTTTAACGAATTTAGACAAGTCACAACTCTGTGATGAGTCTAATCATTTTCTATTATTTCAAACAACACATTTGTTAATTCTTTCGTATTATACACAAAAGTGTTCACACACAAAGTACAACTAATAACAGTATTTTTCGATCAGTTCGAAATATTTTCATCAATTCCCGTTACTTTTGCCATTTGTAATGATTTCGGAGGGAAAATTGAAGAAAAGAACCAAATTACATTCGAAAAATTCTCTCGTTTCTCTGCAGTAAGAAGGAGTAGAAGTGGTTTGACACATACTAATCACAAAGTTAATTTTTAAAATAAGAGTAAATAAAATTAACTTTTTAAAATAAAAATTCTGATCAAAAATAATAAAAATTTGTCAATAAAGTTTTTTTAAGATTATTCTCTTGATTGAATTTGTCAAATAAATTAAATTAAGATTATAAATAAAATAGAATTATTTCAGATTACAAATTACTAAATAAATGAAAACAAAATGTTTTCTAAATAAATGAAAGGGAGATATCTTTTCTATAAGAACCTCTTATACGCCAAAAAATGTCTTCTAATGGTAAGCATTATTTTTATTTAATAAACTTTGGCTTACTTTTAAAATATGTTTTAATTTACTTGGATTTTATTTTAAAAATTATTATTGAAAATTAATTTTATAATATAAAGATGATTTTGAAGCATTTACTATGAACATTTCTGTTTAACGTAATTTTCCGATTTGTAACAAGACATTCTAAAAAATCGGCGAGATTCAGCAATTATTTATATCTATCATATGAGAAACGAAATTTTAAAGAATAACAATCAGAGGTTTGTTTTCTGGGAATTTAAATTCTTTCTTAACTATACGTAAATAAATACCCAGTAATATATAAATTTAAAACTAATCTAATTTTACATACTATAACTAATACAGATAAAAACATATTTAATTAGTGTTACAATTTTATTAAGTTGTTGTAAAAGTTCGTTGATATATAATAATTTACATTGAGGTGAAATGAGTTTATAATTAAAAAATGTTTCGTTTTATTAAAGTTTAAATTCCCCCCTTAATTAATATTTCAAATGTTTTCCGAGGGGTAAGTATTTTTAGAAATAATATTCATTTTATAAACTTTTCTAGAATTGAAAAGTTTTTTAAATATGAAAGTAATATTTTAAATATTTTTGAATTTATTTTTCTAGAATTTGTATATTTTAAAAAATTATCAGGAACTGTAGAAATCTCAGAAAAAGCTTCTGTGGGAGCTGCTAGATATGATTTATTTTGTAATTATGACACTATAATTAGCCCAAATGAACAAAAATTAATATTTACAGATCTGGCTATTGAAATGCCCAATAACTGGTGTCCCGAAATTTTCTTTATCTTTAAAGAATATTTTAATTAATGCTGGAGTAATTGATTGTGACTTCCACGGAAATATCGGATTATTGATATATAATTTCAGATTAGAAAAATTTACTTTTAGAGCTGGAAAAGCTATTGCTCAAATAACTTTTGAGAAAAATATGCATCCAACTCTTATAGAAACAACTTCATTAGACTTCACTGACAGATTTTTTTCGAAAAAAGGTTTGGAGAATGTACCGAAACTGTGTCCATTTAATATATGTACTCAGTTTTAACGTTGTATTCAATTCGAATAAACAATATTTCCTAATATAAAAGAATTTTTTGTTTCTTTGTAGTCAATACTCAACCACTTTTCGACGGGGAAACTTTCTGGCCATTAAAAGAACGTATTATTCGTCATTATGAAAATCATGTTGACTGGGATATCGTCAGTCACCGAAGCAATTTGTCTCACACATTCATTTCGAAATTTGCAGATAAATTAACTTGGGAATTCATATGGAAAAATTACATATTCCTTTATTCATTTATTATACAACATATTGATTACGTAAAATGGGATTTAATTTGCCAATATCAGAAATTACCTGAACATTTCTTAAAGAAGTTTTTACATCGTCTTGATTGGAATAAAATTACGGAATTTCAAACTCTTTCAGATGATTTTATTACAGCCTTTGTACATAGACTCGATATAAATAAAGTTTTGAAATACCAACAATTAAAAACAGCGACTTTACGCGAATTAAAATATTATCTAAACTAGGATTTTGTTTCTCGTTACCAAAAACTTGACGAACAATTTATTGACGAGTTCCAAAATCAACTTTCTTGGTGTCACATTTTAAAATATCAGAAGTTAGATCGAGAATATATCGTCTGCAATCGTGAAAATTTATTCCTGCACTTACTAGCAGAAATATGTCTTTATTTAGATAAACTGGAGGAAAAAGTGGAATCACTTAAATAAAAACCTTTTCAAAATAATTTTAGTGTTATATTATTTCAAATTACCACTCACTTTGAGACAATTAATTCAAATATAATAAAACTTCTTATTGGAAAATTTTTACTATTTGTGATCATGAATACGACGAGTTTTAAAAGTTATTTGTAATAATTCAATTTTACACTGCAACTTAATATTTCATCAGATATTAAAACAAATTTTCTTTTAAAAATTACCACAGCAACTTAATTTTATATTATTATTTTATCAAATATTAAAACAAATTATTTGTAGTCTGAAATAATTCCAATCCACACCGCAACTTAATAAAATATTATTTCATGAGATTTTATTTTAAAAATTATTTGTAATCTTAATTTAATTTACTCAACAATAAAAATTATTTATAATCTTAATTTTATTTCATCAGATATTATTTGACAAATTATTTGTAAAAATTAAATGAAAAAGTGGAATAACTTAAATAAAAACCCTTTCAAAATAATTTGTGTTGTATTATTTCAAATTACCACTCACTTTGAGAAAATTAATTCAGATATTTATAATAAAACTTCTTATTGACAAATTTTTATTATTTGTGATCAGAATTTTTATTTTTAAAAGTGTAATCTTAATTTTATTTACTCTTATTTTAAAAATTAATTTTGTAATTAGTATGTGTCAAACCACTACTACTGAAGTGACATCCGATCTTTCCTTTCCCGTAGAAATCTCTAAATCTTCCATTTCGTTTAGGAAATTCACCATTCCCATTGTAAAGTTATCGGACAATTCCATTCCTCTCAGTTTCTTCCTAAACAAATCATCTTTTGTCACTTCCAGATTGAACAACTTTTCCATTTTCTGATCGACTCCTTTTGTATCTCTTGTTGATACCCCGAATTCTGATCTCTTAAATGGCGATCGATCAATCTCCTCACATTGATGAAATCGAATGAGATGGGAATATTCGAACTCCTCTTTGCAGAATTCCTTTTTCGCGTTGTTATCAAACCATTCCAACATTTCCTAGATGAATTCTTGCGAAACGCATTTTATCAATTTTCCATACTTTTGATGATCTATTTCACAATGAAAATCACTGAAATTTATGGAATTCTTATGTGGAGAGAGGGATACAGATACACTCGTTTCTCATTTGAATTCCATCTTCGTATCTAAAATGCAACTTGTGTTTTTTCTTTTCCACTCGATAGAAGATCTTCGAGAAGATTCCAAACTACGGAAATTGTAAGACAGATTAAAAAATACGGAACTATCCGCCTCTTCCACCATCATTCACCTTCCATTATCCTGTGCCTTGTCCGTCTTTCGTTTCTTCCGAAAACGTCGAGTTGTCAGTCGAATGATAAAAGTCATTTTCGTTAATCCTTTTGGATATTTCTGTTCCTTTATTCGTCTCAAGTTTTTCCTTGAGTGCCTATCACTTTCTCTCCATTTCTCGAATTCTCTTTTGGGCGTTACTCGTTTGTGTGGTCTTCCTCCTTTTCAAAGACCATGGAAAATGTTTAGTGATGTCAAATTGGATTTTTTTTTCAATCAGGATTCACGTTTTCTCTGTCGTCAGCGATCTTCCCATATTTCAAACCGTTTTCCAGAGTTAATAACAATTCGAACGTCATCTTCATTGTTAGAATCGGTCTGGTCCAATAGAATGTCGTCGTAGAATCAACTCATTCCCATATTCTTTAGCATTTCGTGTCGACAGTGTGTCACTGTCGACACTCTTTAAGAAGCTCGAAAATTTCTAATTGTTCGCGAAAATGCGAAGAGTTCTTACTATCCTCTGGTTTTCTGTCTCTTTTACGTTCTTTTATACTTTCAATATGCAAATCTTGCAGTTTTTCGCCATTTCTCTTTAGTTATTCGGTTACGTCTATATAAGCACACATAGGAACTGCGTCACTTCCGCAATTGTCCGTCTAAGTGACGTAATCGTCTTCATCCGAACGTCTGTAGTCTGTTCTGCAACCAGAAAATTCTTCGGATTGTCGATCTTTCGAACTTTCGATTGTTTGCTCTTCGGAAATCTGCAATATAAATTCTAATGTAAGAAACAACTGGATAAAGATAATTTGAGAAATTGAATGTAATTTCCAATAAGAAACGTGCTTGCATGTTTAATTAACCATAATTTATCAAATTCTAGAACATTTGCTAAAAAGAAAAATTTGAATGTTTGCACATCGCGTGTTCGTTCGATTTTGAGCGCGGAGTCGTTAACAACTGTTTGCGCAATATTCTAAATTTAAAATAATTATTCAAAATAAAATTTTAAAAAGTATTAAGAGAAAATATAGACTCAACATATTTTTTTATGTCAACAAGTAGACTCTATTACATTACTATATTTGTCTAATAAATGTCTAATACTTTCAAGTTCTTAGTCAAAATACGTGGCTAAACGCTCAAAAATATTAGACATAAATATAGGCTCAACATCTTTGAAAACTAAAACTGATGAGAACCAATTAAGTTGGCTGAAAACATTTCTTTGTATGGTTATTTCGAGCAAGAAATTAAAAATTTACTTTCTCAAATAGAAATTCCATTTTGAAATTGGGCAAAATTGGTGTAATTCAAACAGATCGGTTATTCAAACTCACAATAACAAGTAGAGAAACAACTTTTCTGAAAAAGTTGTAGAAACACTTGTCCAGGCTCTGCAGTTAGATATTAACATTTAACAGAACGTACTCAGCAAATAATTATTAGATTATCAAAATACACCTCATGTTGCCGAGATAGTTTATTGAAAACAAACTAATGTTTTCAGCCTATTCCATAGGCCATCCTCGGATTAAACCAAAAGATTGGAACATCGGCGTTCCAAAAATAGAATACGTAAATTTAAATACAAAAAATAATAACGGAAAATAAGAAAAATTACATATGTATAAATATAAATATATTAATAAAAGAAAAACAAAATCAGATATAATAATAAAAATAAAAATCCAGTAGTAATACCTTAAAACATTAATAGAAATTATTAAGGTACTGTATATTCATAAAACATATTAGATATTAACTTGAATTTAGCCACTGTTTAAGAGAACAACCTAATGCTAATAAGGAGATTGTTCTAAATACAGAAAATAATCGGTTATCTTGAAGCCAAGTAATGATTATGAATAAAACACCGTACCTCAGTATCGAATCGTGTCTGTAAAAATGGCGGCCGTTATTCCACATGCTGATTACAATGAAACACTAATACTGTATTTTGATTCAAATTATTACAAATCGGGCATCGACAGATCTCAATATCCAGTAATGATTCCGAAAACTTGATTTATTTGAAATCCTTTTGTTCTAAAACCGGTAGAACGTAAAATCGTTTGGTTGTAAACGTTTTAGAAAATAACGTTTAAATTTAAAAACTGACGATGTGTTCGAGCCAAAACGTCTAACGAAAAGGTCAAATAAGGATACTTTTTGAATAATTATCGTTATTCGACATTGTGAAAAATTTGAATATTATTAACAGAAACATTTTTTTTTATCAAATGTCACAAAAATTAGGAATGAAGTATGCATCTGATTTCGTATTTAATTTCAAAACTGCGGCATAATTTGTGGATGACAAATTAACTTTTAAATTTTTTTAATTATGTAAAAGTTGATCATTTTCACAAAGAAATTTTTTATGCATAAGTTAAAATCTTGTACTGATTAGACCTCTAGCCATAGATTTATCATAGTTCATCAGGTGGGAAAATTTCCAACCTACTGTGATTAAAAGGTATCGGGAATAGTTTATTTAAACCAGAATCGATAGATGAACTATATTCTAAAGTACAGTTCGTGGGTCAGGTTGCCGATAGCTGGCGCTAGAGTTGCTTTGCGGCTAGAAGTTGGTTTGGTTTATCCATTTGGTTAGTAGGTAGTTTTACCGTTTTCAAGCATTTTTGTAATTTTTTTATGCGAGAAAAAGAAACAAGAGAATGTCGAATAAGTATTTTTTGACGGGTGTAAGTCTGGCTGCTGCAAATCTGGTGAGACATATTTTTACACCACTTTCAAACCATATCTATCGACTCTGGTTTTATCCATCTGGTTGGTAGACAGTTTTCGTGTTTTCAAGCAGTTTTGAAGAAAGAAGAAAAAGAAAAATCTTATTCGTAGTAAATCTTTTAATTTTACATCATGTATAAAGAAAGAAAATTATCAAAAAGAATTTATCAAATTAGAAATTATCAAAGAAATTATCATAAAAAGATTTATCCACATCATCTGTAATTTCAAATTATCATCTTATTGATGGTAATTTGAAATTACAGATGAAGATGTGGATACATCGAAAATAATTATATTTTCGATTTGCTTTATCCTGGTTTTAAATAGAGATCTGTTTAAAACTGTTATATTGTAACATATTGTAAATTTAAGTTTTGTACATAATGTTCGGTGTATATCTGTTTAATAAATAGGTAATGGTAAAATAAGTAAAGTTACACTTTTCTATTTTATTACATATGTATGACAATATAATTAGGAAAGCTATAGCTTATCCTCTGATACATTTAAACAGCCATAGAAATTTAATCCAGATAAAGACAAACTATTTTTTTTTTAATAATTTAACTTTAACAGTACATAAAGTGTGCTATACAATTTTACTTGATTCAGTGAGAAATAGTATTTGGGATGAAATAGTTTTGTATTTTTGACACGAGAAAAATACATTTTTTGACACTCCCATTTGGTCTACATAATTATTTTGGTAATTTATATAATATTCTGCACTATCAAAAGTAGAATATAAATGAAGATTTATTGATGGCCTACTACACCTGTCCTTTGTTTTTATAGGCTTAAAACGTCTTTCTTTTAGTCTCCATATCATCACTAACCACTATAAATCTACTGACTTTTATTCCCTCTCTCTAGCCTGTTCTTAACTTTTTTTGGCTCAACTTTAATCTTTCTCTATCTCATTAATAAACACAATGTCAATTGTGAATAACATATATCATAGCTCCTTTCTCACTGCAAACTACAATAATTTACTTAATATTAATAAAAAATATATACAGTATATATATGGGCTTCACTTTGATAAACTCCAAAGCTACCCTAAATCTTAAATCTCCTCTTTTGTAACACTTTAACCTATCTTATCTTAACACTTGGTTTAACATTTCTACACATAGCCGAGCCTTTGACGAGTTCTTCATTTGAGGAAAATGTTTCATCATTTCACTATTTCTTTAAATCAAATTGATTAAAAACTTTGTTTTCTTATGTAACACAGATTTATATTTATAAATATCTTAATTGTATTCTATTCGGTCTGGCCCTGTATAGGCAAAGTTCGATATTTCAGGACCAAAACATTGAAAATAGACTGCGTATTTACCTTTGTATTAAATTCTTGAAATATTCTTAAAAGTAAAATCATGATAAAAGTAGTTTTTAAACACGCTATTGTTGAGGCTTTTCTTCATTTTTTTTTTTTTTTGAAGTTATTGTGAAAGGTCTCTTTCACAATAACTTCAGTGTCAAGTAATATAGACTGGCTCGAGTTAGTTGCAACACAAAATAACTTTTGCGTTTTGAGAGCGTTAGACTGAAATATATAGAATTTTCTGGACTAGATAGTGTAGAATGTTTTTTTAAAATGACTTGTTTTCGTGCCCTAAGAATTAGGCCAGGCTCACAATAAAGAATGTCAGGTGTGAAAAACGAAACCCGATGCGTCAACATTTCTGAGGATTTGAATCAGAGATACGAACCCAGATCCGACGGACATGGCTGTCGAGACATCTGCAATTTTATATCACAACTCCATTCTATTGAATTTGATTTTTTTTTTTTCGTTTATGAACTTAAATTTTCCTAAAATTAATTAATAAAAGAGTTGTTTAATCTAGGAATGCATATTAAAATGAAATATTTATTGTGAACTTTTTCTTAAAGTTTATTAATGTATATAACTTTTAATGACCTATAAAATAAAATATATTTAACTGATATTATAAATATGTAATTATTGATTAATTTAAAAAGTTTATATATAATTTTTTATATTTAATTTTTCAATTTTATCTCCCTCTTCTGGCCATTTTGGAAATTAGAGTTTAGGTTTCTTCGTTAGCGTGATAGGCATTTTGTAAATTTTTAAGTAAATTGTTAAAATGTCAGTTTGCACGGAGGAAAAATTCTGTGAAACACCAAAGTGTGAAAATACTGCTCGTCTTCGATGCCCTACGTGCATTAAACTCGGTATAGAAGGATCTTACTTTTGTTCCCAAGTACGTAACATTGAAAAAGAAAATATTTAAAATGTCATATTTTTATATCGGTTTTATAAAATATAAATTATATTTGGCATTAATTTATTCCAGTTGATTATATAAAATTTAAAATCGATAAATGAATCAATTTCATTGTATAGAAATTCATCAGTTTCGACCACGTGACTTACCTATTTTAGAATCGTTCCTCTTTCCAAAATTTATTTTATCTATTTTTACACCTTTAAACATTTTTCAGACGAATGGTTAAATGGTTAGATAAACATTTAAAATTTTCTATATATTACGTGTTTTGAATTGGAATACATTTTTACCAATTTTTGTAAGTTATAATTAATTTAATTTGCAAATATGTTTAATTATATTTAAATTATAATTGTTTTAATAATTATAATATAAATAAGTTAAATGTCTCAAAAATTTATAAAGAAAAATTGAAATTTTAACTTTCATTTTCTTTGGATGAGACATCTTAGATTACACTTGATTACAACATATCTTTGACAGTCTTGATTCATTCTGATTCATTTCATTTAATTTTTTGTTGCACTCATCAATGAATGTACTAAATAATATTTAAACACATTGGTCTTACTTGTCAATGATTTGTATTTTTAATTCATACTATTTTCAGATCAATGTAAGTTTGATTCTCTCATTGATGTTTTTTGAACTTTGTAATTGAAAATGAACTTGATACATTAACCATCATGTACATGACACAAATGAGAATTTCTAAGCATGAAAAATACACTGGGTAAACTTCTATGTAGGATGTGAAATGCAAAGTTTTATGTTAAAATGGTAAACAAGTGGAACAGCACTTATAAAATTTCTATCCATCATTTACTGTATCTCCAGCAGACTATAACATATAGTTCCAACTAAAATGTGTGTTTGATAAATTACTTAACATAAAGATTAATATAATAAGAAAAAAATTTATGTTATGAACATTATATATTGCTGTTTCCAACAGTTGTATATTATGAATTTTAATTTGAATTTTATATCTAATGTTAGAAGCTTGTACAGTACATATATCTTCAAAATTCTAAAAATATGATCTGCATAATTCATTCAAATTTTTAGTCATATAATCTTCAAGTATCTATTAGAAAGGAAATTTAACATTAAACCTCAAATCATTAAATAAAAAATATTGCATAAAAATAACAATAAAATAATGTAAAAACAGGCTATAAATGCCACATACTAAAATTATAGGTCATGTCTATTAAGCACAAAGTTCATAACTGATTGTATATACAGAAATATTTTCTACATTAAGTAATGCAAATTATTTATTATTTTCTTCTGGCTAAAAATTGTATCATTTTTCACTTTAGCCTCTTCCAAACACCTTCTGAAGCTTCTTTATTTTTTACAGTTACATTTGTTTTCTGTATTAGGAAGGATATTAGGTTATTCCTGTTTCCTGAAACTTTTTAATCAGGAAACATTGTATATACTTTATTGGAAGAATGAAATTGAAATTTGAATATTGATAAAATTTTGTAAATCTGTAAATTTATATTTCAATTTAATATAATGCATTTCTTATTGCTTTATAATGTTAAGTGTGTAATATATATAAAATAAATATGGAGAAGTGATAAATAATTTATAATGAAGTTGTAGTAATTCACATATACAGTATTAAATATACCTTGTATGTTTGATTATTTAGTAAACCTTTTTTTATATACAAAACTATCAATAATTTTACATTTAAATTTTATATCATTAGGCATGTAAAATAAAACTGTGATCATTTTAAAGTGTTAATTAATTTAAAACAATTCACAAAATTGCGTAAAATAATAATTAATACCTTCTGATCATCATTAGATAATAAGTTAATTTTCATCAAGTGTTAGAATAAATTAATGTATAAGGAATAGAATAATAATTTTAAAAAAACTCCAATAAGTATTGTTCAATGACTTCAAAATATTTATATTTTCACATAAAGAAATTTAAGAATAAAAAGAAAAATAATGTATTAAATAATACAATAATCAAGTAAGTATATTAAACAACATAACATAAAAGATTAATATAATTAAGTTAATTATAATGCTATAATTATTATAAAACTAGGTAACCCAATAGTTCAATCAATGTTAACTTGTTTATACAGTAAGACCTTGTTTAGCACTTCCTTAATTAATGCTGTCTGCTCAAAGCCTAAAAAAAAGTGTCAAAATTTACATCAATTCAAATTATCGCGGCATTTCATTGATTCGTATATAATACCATTATTCCCAAACACAAACTAATCAGCAAAAGGTGGCAATTTGTAGCAGTGCTTTACTTCCCCTAAATCTATGTTTGTTTGGTGCAATTTTGGAAAAAATATAACATTATGGATGCCATAGGCAATATCGACTTCATTTGGCAAAAATTAACTGATAAATCATGAACAGCGTGTGGAAGAAGATATGGTTAGAGGTATCCAAGGATTCTTAACGAGAAGAGCCTATCATTGAGCAAATTGTCTAATCAATATAGCAAGGCTAGGAGATGTAGATGAGCAGGATATTGAGTTACTGCAGGTTTCTGGTGAGAGTCTTACCAATGACAACCTTCAAGAACTGGAAGAACAAGGAATTCATGTAGAACTGGAAAATAGCGATTCTGAAAACAAAGAACCCAAAGAACTTGCTACAGAATTTCTTAGTAAAAGTTTGGTAATGATAACCGAAATCATTGATCAAATTGTAGTGAATGATCAGATTTTGAAAGGAGTGCAAAAACGAGACAAGGCATTTTGGATGCAATCTCCTGCTACTGACATTTGCTTAAAGAAAGGTGACAAATGACACTAGATGACTTCATTGCAAAAAATCAAGAATTTTAGAAGAGCCAGGGGCCTACCAGTGGCCAAGCGGTTCTGTTCCCAGAATACTGGGAGTTCGGTTATGGGTTTGCACCTTGCCAGGACAGCTGGCCATGTGGAGTTTTCTGGGTTTTCTCCACGTCTGGAACACCTGAATAGGGGCCATTTACCTTTAAAAAGACCTCCTGGAATGCATTTTCACCTAGGCAGATTGCCCAAGTGTCGCATTGCCATAACACAAGTTTTATTATCTTTTGTGCAAAACAACACAACTCTTACGTCTCAAAAGGAAAAAAGAGTTTCAATTAATTAAAAAAACTGTAACTGAGGGTTCAAAACAATGCAAGCAAAGTTAAATAAATAATAAATAAATAAAAATTATTAACAATAATTATAAAAACTAAAACTAAATTTATACTAAATAAATTAAAACTAAAAATAATAATTAAAACTGGCCTCTGGCCTTTACACCAAAACTAAAATTAAAAATAAAATCAAAATTAATTAAATAAAATTAAAATCAAATCATTTGTAAATCAGTTTTTAAATTTATGTTGTTTATGATGGAACATTTTGCTTTTAATATATAACTTACTTCCTCTTTGGCCTTAGTCCCGCTTAACAGTGGAGTCGGCACATCTGGATTTTATTTTGAATTTCCATTTGGCCCGATCATGGGCCTGGTCTGGGTGTAGGCCCATGGCTTGCAGGTCTTGGTGTAGTGTGTCCAGCCGATGCTTCCTCGGGCGGGACCCAGGTACCTCCAAATGTAGGCCCATGTGGATGATGGAATTGGTGTCAGCACAAAGTACATGGCCATAGAGGCGCAGGCAACATTCGCACGCTTTTTCACTGATTTCAGCAACACCATACCGGGCTCTGATGTCAACATTGGGTACTCAATTGAGTGTGGTAAGGCCACTCATCCAATGCAATATCCTAGTCTCCACAGTAGCAAGTCGGTGGTCAACGACCTTCGTAGTTGGCCCACACTCAGCCCTGTACAGTGCACCAGGCTAGATGACGGTTTGATAAATCTTTGACTTGAGTTGGTCCTTGATGCGTCAGTTGCAACTTGTTATTGAGCGCCACTTCAGCCAGGCGGCATTGATGCGTGCGACTCCCTCATGGTATAAGTCACTGTCAGCGGAGATCACAGATCCAAGATATTTAAAGTGCTCAGTTTTGGGAAGGCCAATGCCATCGACAATGATTGTGCCTTGCTCAGTTGTGTCTGTTGTTAAGTGCTCTGTTTTCCTCGGGTTCAGTCGGAGGCCATGTTGTGCAAGGTGATTACACCACATCTGGACGAGCTGCTGCAGGTTGATCTTGTCAGTGGAGGCAAGGAGCACATCGTCAGCATACAGTAATGCATACAGTACATGTCACGTGTGATGGCATCCATGACAATAATGAAGAGAAACGGGGAGAGAGTGGAGCCCTGGTGAACACCGACGGAGACACAGAATGGTTTTGAGGTCCCAGCAACACCACAGACACGGCTTGTTGGATTGCAGTACAGCAATTGCACCCAACTGATAAGTTCCTCAGGAACATGATGTTGGCAAAGAGCAGGCCAGATAAGCTCATGTGTCACATGGTTGAATGCCTTCTCAAGATCAAGAAAGGTGATGTGCAGTGGGATCCTCTTCTCATAATGCCTCTCAATGAGGAGTCGAGCAGTGAGTACAGCATTTATTGTGCCGCATCCCTTGACAAAGCTGGCCTGGTTTTCAGTGAGCTGGATGAGGTCGTGGATCCGGCAATCTAAGACACGCTCAAACAACTTCATAGTGTGCGAAGGAAGTCGGATCGGGCGGTAGTTTGAGTACTCGCAGAGTGCCTTTCTGTTGACAGACAGGCACTATAATACTCTGTTGGTGGGCATCCTCTTCTCCTCTATGATCAGGTTGAAGAAAGCAGCAAGCCAAGTCAATGGCCTCCAACCTTTTGCCCTCCAAAGATCTGCAGTGATGTCATCTAGTCTGTATGCCCTGCCAGGCTTCATTCTCTTTAGTGCACTTTCGATCTCTTCTTCGGTAATTGGCTGCACAGGTCCAGCATGGCAAGGAGTTCCGTGATAAGATAGAAAATCATTGGATGGTAATGACAAAAGTTGCTTTCTTATGCACATTGTGTACATGTGAATCTGTGGATTGTATTTTGTTGAGGAGTTTGAATACTCAGTTAACAAAAATTAATAGTCAAAATTTGTCTCACTGTTTCTTAAGATTTGGGCAAATGAAAAGTTTTTGCAAGCTTTACACTTTATGATGGCAGATGAAAAACAGCATGTCTCAATAGTTTGTTGTGGTGGATTCAGACAAAAAATTTTTTGAAATTGTAACAGTGGATGATTCATTGTGCTTCATATACAGTATGATCTGGTTGAGTTGAAAAATCTGAAAGTTCAGTACAAAACTACTTTTGTACTTAAAATGCTGTGGTTTTTTTCATGATAATGCTGTGATTCATGAAAAATTTGTTTCAGAGGATCAAATAGTGAATGGAATATTTTACCTTGATGTTATGGATTTACATTTGTTGTCCTGAATCCTAATTTACTTATTTTGCATGTTAATGCACTTTTTGTATTTATAGTGCAATTTTTTTGGGGTGGGAAAGTGGATCATGATGATTTGACATCTCTCTATTTACTAGATCTGACCCAGATTGAAGCAGACTTCTTTCTGTTTTCTAAACTAAAATTAAACTTGAAAGACTAAGGAATTTTGGAATTCAATCCCAAAAGAAACTTTTTCAACTGTAAGTCAAGGAGAGATTACATTGATGAAACTATACAATAAAAGTTTATAACATTACTTTTATTATTTCATCATTCCAAGAATTTTATTGTCACACTATGTGAGTGTGCATATTTTTTTTTTCTTGAAAATTTCACTTATTAAATACTTTAGAAGCTTGAAGATGCAATAATTTGATCCTTAATTGACAATTAACCATAGTTATAAGTGGTGGAAAAATTGAAAGAACAGATAGGCCAAAATCCATAGGCTAACATATATCATACAAAAACCCACTTTTGGACAAACATGGTTTTACTTCACGGGACTTGGTTTCATGTTTATACACTCAGTGAATTCCCTGCTGATTTGCAATTTCATAAGAATATTATGCATGCTGCCAAGTTTGCAATATCTCATTTTTTAAATTAAAATTTTAATTGATACATTTTTAATTTTTTTTAAAACCAAGTTTGTAAAATTTTATTTTAAAGAAATTTAAAAATCAGGTAGTACTTAATTAAACTTTCATACATGTTTGATTTCTTATAAAGGAATGTATTGTATGAAAGTTTTATTGTGTACTATCTGATTTTTCTGTTACTACAATACATCAGATGACATATACAACACAACATTAATTTGCATTCTTCACATTGTGTGAAGAATGCAAATTAGTTTGATTTGTTTTCTTCTGGTTCCAAATAATAATTAAATTAGTTTTTCTGATCATTAAATTACTTTACAGAGATAATATACTTGTCTTTAATGTCAGATTCACATATCGTTCATGTTAGTACAGTTTTATCTAAATTATCTCACGGTTCAATTTATTTTGACAGTTGCACTTCAATATAGTAGATCTGAAAGTATTACTAAATTGAACGTATTTTAAATTGAGTATCTCAAACAATAATAATTAGACATAGTAATAAGGTCTAAACATGAGTTGTAGACTTCATTACACTTGAAATTTGAAAATCTTGTAATTTAATGATAAAAATGTCATTTGCAATGCAGTAGTACAGTACTTGTAGTAATTCATAGCTACTGAGGGTTTTGTACATAATATTTATGTGAAATTTATGGAAAAAGATTCACAAATATTCAGTGATGCTTTATGAGAATGGTGTTATTTAAGTTTGTACTATATTGAGGTTTAACATGTTTTTATTCAAAGTAATTATAGCAATATAAAAAAAATTGTTGATGTATTTTCTGAAAATTTATTTTGAGACAATATATTAATGTTAAGTGATTACTATTTTCAGAATTAATTCACATAATATTTCACATTGTTTTTGAATTAGCTTTATTACGTTTATTGTTGTATATTAAAGCTACCCACCAACCAAAGCCGAATATAATCGGGCGAGAAATGGCTATAATATTAATAATTAATAGAAAATTTGGCATTAGAGGTAGATGTTAGATGCCATCTCTTAATAAATTTAATAATTACAATTAATTAAATAATTTAAATAATAATTTAGAATTACTGGAAGAAAAGAATCGGCCCAAAGCAGGACTCAAACCCGCAACTTCTGCTATCCGTGCAGACACATTACCAGTTACGCTACCATCCACGATTATAGCTTATATATGCTGGAAGAGGAGATCGAGCCGAAGGTCCGGGTAGCGTAACTGGTAACGTGTCTGCACGGATAGCAGAAGTTGCGGGTTTGAGTCCCGCTTTGGGCTGATTCTTTTCTTCCAGTAATTCTAAATTATTATTTAAATTATTTAATTAATTGTAATTATTAAATTTATTAAGAGATGGCACCTAACATCTACCTCTAATGCCAAATTGTCTATTAATTATTAATATTATAGCCATTTCTTGCCCGATTATATTTGGCTTTGGTTGGTGGTAGCTTTACATGTATTGGGTGTAGTAAAGATGTTTGATTAGTTGTATATTAAGTTTTATTAAACTACATTAAGGTTATTTTGTCTTGATATCATCTCTATAAGTAGTTTACCCATGTCTCAATAAATATTTTTCATGAAGAATTATAAAAATAAAAGTTACAACTATTTGATGATAAAAGTTAAAAATTTAGCATCTTTAAATAAAGGAAAATGTGCTGAAAATTAAAACAGAAGTACACAATATAACAGTGAAAAAGATTATATCTTGAACATTATTTTTTGTGTGTTTAATAAGTTGTCTCTAGAAACTTCTGGAAAATTTATTCAAAATAATTAATCTGTAGGATTTCCATATTCTTTGAATAAAAAAAACAGTATACCTGTTGTAAGAGAGAGCTGTAGCACAAGTTATATGAGTGTTTGGTGTGTATATGATAGTTCTGTATATCTATAATTCATAATGTAACAGATCTGATTATCTTGTTGGGTTGCAATTTGAAAAAAATTGTAGACCTATAAATTCCCACTGTCATCCATCTGTCTCCTTAATCTCAAGAAGGAAATTAGATAGATGAAATCCGAGACCAGATGTAGAAACTTCTATGAGCAAGAAGCCCCAATTGACTATATATGAACTTTTGGTTTGCACCGGAAGTCATTTTATTTCAATTCAAAAGTTTTCCCTGAAAGCAGTTAATAGATGATCAGCATGGCTTTAGTGTTAAAGGAAACGTATGATGTACAGGGGCATGATACTACTAATTTGAGCTGGAGAGCATATATTTTAAATAAAATAAATTAAAAATTACAACTCGGCATTGTGACGATCTCACAATAAATAATCACTCATCTATTAATAATTGTATGGTAAGAGTAATTTTTTTTTAGATACACAATATCACTACAGCAAGATTAGAAATCAGCAGTGAAATTTATTATACGTTATTAATTAATATAGACGTTTGTGATATAACATTTCAATTGTGATTGTAGATATGTTTCTTGGAGTGTGTGTGTGGGTCAGTGTCATTGTTCAAGGTAACTCAAGTTACACTTGTTAGAAGGCATGCTGATAGTTAAGTGTAACTTTAATGACAAGTCCTGTGAGAAAGTTTGAGATGCTGCTGAAGGAATATGCTGTTACAAAAGAAATCCACTTGTTCTATGAAATGTTTGCCATTGACCCTACATGCTTATTGTCAGTTGTCTGCTTCCGCATAGACTAACTTTCAGGAAAATCAAAGTCAAATGAAAAAGGTTAGCTTACTGGTTGTGTTATAAGATGATATATTTCTTAGTAAAAAAAGAATGCTGTCAATAAATACATCTACAGGTTTTATTAATTGCATATGCTACTTATTTCAAATAATTTGTAACCAACAAAGACTTAGTGAAGTCTTTGTTGGTTACACTGTACTAGTATTAATCTGTTGTCCTGGTTTTGCAGCCTAGAAATCTCTGGTCACTTTAATTGTAGGTCATAATGGAATAATTGATGTTTTCCATAGTGCATTAGTACCTTGTATTAACAAATTAATCAATTAAATTTAAAAATTTTTATCAATAAATTTTTTATATTTATTCTGTACTTTAAAGGAATAACTAAAATTATTTTTAAATCATTAAATTTGAAAAATATTCATAGCCAATAGTTTTTAAATGAAATTCAGTTTTGAAATGTTTACTTTTTTATAGGAGTGTTTTAAAGGAAATTGGGATGTACATAAATTACTTCATAGAAAAGCTAGTAAGTACTTTTAAATAATTTGAAATGTATAAGGGTATTTTTTAAATTCAGATACTGAACATCTGAATATTTGATTATCAATTAGTAATTATACCAAAAAGAAAATCTATTTTAAAATTTGGCTTATTAAATTAACTTGATTTTAAATGAAAGATTTTTAGCAAATTTATATTTGTATTAAACTGAAAGTAACATTTTACATTTTATAGAAGTCAAAAAAATATTTTCTCGACAAATTTTAGGAAAAAAGAGGTGTTTTTTTATTCTGACTTGTATAATTTGTAGTGATGTAATGAATAGTATATTCGGCCTCAGCCGAATACCGAATATTTGGCTAGGAGTGTGGCCGAATACTGAATATTCGGCCAAACTATTCAGCTTGATTAATGCACGTATGAAAATTGGCACGCAAACCGCATTATGGCAAGGATCGCACACCCTGCTCTCTACTGGCCTGCTTTCACTACGATTTTTTCTTCCAGTAGGTCTAAATTATTTAAATTAATTAATTAAATTATAATTATTAAAGTTAAGTTAATATGAGATGGAGCCTAACGTCTACCTCTAGTGCCAAATTGGTTTATAATTTATGTAATAGCCGTAAATAGCCCGACATGATTCGGCAGTTGTTGGTATTTAGATGTAAGTTATAACTTATAAGTTATTTTATTTGCTGTTGATCTTTTTTTAACTCTTTAATTAAGCACTAAAATTTTGTTTTTACTAAGTATTTGTAGACTGATAGTACCCTAAGGATATACTTACTTTAGTGGGGACATATGGTCTAGTTTCTCTCCAGTTGTGGAACAGTTCAAATATATTATTGGGGGGTTTCTATTTGTGAAGTTGTGTGATATTTTGTTGCTATTGTTTTTGTCAATATTTTTAAAATTAACATGATTTCAAATGTTTCTTTTGCATATGAGAAATGCTCATTCTTTGCTTTATATATAAAATAAATTATATATTAGTTACTCATCTTCTAGAAATAGATAAATAATTCTTTCATTAAATACGATAAGTTTCAATAAAACGTTTCATAAATCATTTTAAAATATTGTAAAAAATATTAAAATATACACGAATACGAATATAACATAATTAACTAAACAATAACATTAATGCCTGATACATTCTAACCTACACGCCATCAATGCCATAAGATATTGGGCTAGATAAAGTCTATAATATTATTTAATTACGAAATAATTAATACTAGAGTTAGAACCTATTTCTTATTAACTTTAATAATTATAGTTTAATGTTCAACATTAATAAAAGTTACCAAAATGATTAATTTACTGTGTTTTTGTTATTTCTTACTCCTGTTTTTAGGTATTCAGTATTCGGCCGAATAGTGAAAAAATAGGCCGAATACTGGGTAGTAACCGAATATTCGTTACATCACTAATAATTTGTAAAATGTAGTTTTTATTTAAACATTAACTGTGAAGTTATACAAGTTAAGTACAGTTACTATTTCTTTTATTTTTTTGACTTTTTCTTTCAACTGTATCTTTTATAAAGAATTGTATTCAGTTTTGTAATAAGGCTATTGTCATTTATAACTGTTTTAAAATTTTCTAATGAAATAGTTAATATTCAATAATGATTGAATTTCAAATTTTCTTCTTAATTAATAAAGAAATATAAAATATAAAATTTACTTTTGCAAATGTATTTTATGACCTTTCTTGGTCATTCTTCTGTTCTGATTCATTTCCTCATCAACATTTATTTTAAAAAAGGTTCATTTTATTAAAACACTAAAATTAAAAACCTTTATTTTGAACTATACACTCCTATCTTTAGTCATTTTGCCCACCAATGGCTGAATAGGGCCATGTTTGTTTATGTAGCAAGAGTGTAGTGAAAATGATGTCACAAGCAGCTATCGTTACACATCGCTGCAGTATAGTTTAGAAACACTTTCCGCTTGAGCTAAACATGGATGCTGTAATCTATTCTTTAAATCTTGTTACAGTGGAAAGTAGTGCTTCAGTTAAAGAACTATAATATTTTAATAAAAGATATAAAGAATTGGGCATTTCTCTTTTTGAAAATGTGAACAAAGTAAAGAGATAGAATATAGATAATTATATTTAAAATATAGTATTTTCCTATTCTTAAATGACTTTCAGATCATTTTAGAAAATTTAATCCATCTTAATCTTTCCAAAATATTTTTATCAACAGTTACTTGGACTTTATTTTTATAGTATAATATCCCATTACACATGCAAGCATCCATTTTGCTTTACATGTGTTGCAGACGTAAAAGCTGCTTTATCTTTGTTGCAACTCCTTGCAGCAAAAATTCAGAAATAGTTTCTACATAACAATGCTTCATTTAGAAATGCTTTGCTTTATAGCAATCAATCAGTGTTGCATAAAGAAACACAACCTAGATAAAACCACTGAACACTGATATTTGGTTTTAGGTTTGTGCATCACCAAAAGACTTTCCAAATGGAGTTTTCTGTGTTTTTTTCACATGTTTAACATCTGGATAGGTGCCAATTTCCATAGAAAGTCATCTCAAGAGTCACTTCTCTTTGGTAGATTTCCTCTGTTCCATTGCCATATCCAAGCAAATCCTTGTCTTTTTTTAATCTTTTCATTCACATTTCATTTTTATTCTTTGGTTATTCCCATCTCTCCCCATAGTGTCGTCCTATGTTATGTAATCTTTTCAAATTTTAAATAAAGAATTAGAAATAGATAAATTTGCAAGAGTTATCTATTATAAGGAGCATTATGGTGAAAAAGGTGGATGTAACACAAGAAAGTGAAGAATGAATGGAAAGATAAAAAAAGGTAAGGCAAGGAAATGGATAATTCAAGATAAAAGTTTTTAATTTTTTGCTTTAGTGTTCTAATAGTTAATCTTTTATAAAATGAATTTTCACAAAGAAAGAAATTTCAACTGAATAGGGATCAATAAAAGAGTCTGAAAACTATTTGTTAACCTGGGTGACGTCTGAACCGGTGTCACACTTAGACCTGGTTACTACCATGGTAAATATCTCCACAGAATGTGAGAGTGGTCACTCTTAGCTTCATTTCTCCTTATAGACCTTACTGGCATGGGTGTCCCCACCAGAAGCTTGTATTCCAGCCTGCATTGCTCTAGGGATCAGTAAAATTACTGGGCTCTCCCACCATGACCAGGTGGCGACCATGGGAGAGTTATTATTATAATAATAATAATATTTTCCAAAGATGCTAGTAGATGCTGATCTCTTAAAATGTATAATTCTCTCAAAAAGTAGAAATTTAATGGCCAGTTGGTCAACAAGATAATGATATCAGTCTGCTGCTTTAGAAAAACAATTGTAAGTCAGAACCAGAATCACATATTTTTTTAGGTGTTTGATCAGGATACATCAGGCTTTTTTCTCATCATGTTGTTCTTGTCATTATGATGTAATAAGATTTTTCATACGCATCATGTAGCATTGAAATAGATTAAAATGTCTTAAAACACCCTGATAAAAATATTAAAAATATTTATAATTAATAAAATGTTTTCAATTCATATATTATTTTATATTACTTGTAAAAAAACAAAAATGAAAAGAATATTACAATTTACTATTTTCATACAGAAGTAATAAAAAAAATTCTATTGTAGTATTTGCAATATAGGCATATAACTTCTACTCCTCTTATAGTCAAAAATTATAACAAATTAACATAAATGATACTAACATATTTAATATTGATAAAATGATGAAGGATTTTTGTGTGTATTTAATTTTTTTTTTTGTTATCTTGACATTAATTTTAATAGTGTAATGAAAATAATGGCTTTATTTATGATGATAATATTTTGTTTCAGAAAATATTCAGCAAGTTTCTAATGAATCAATTTATAATCCTTGGCCATGGTATGAATTTACTGGAAAATTAAGGCCTTTTCAAGTAGTAAGTATTATCTTATGTATAGCAGATGTGCAGTTAATTTAAATTACACATATATAAATTGAATTTTAAAAATATTTAAAATATTTGCTATTTTTTATTAAATATTTTAATAACTTTAAGAAGTATTAATGTACTTAAGCATAATTCTAAAATGTGTCTAAAACTGTATTCATTATGACTGGTTATCTAGTGTATTAACTTACTTAGAGTGTTTGGTAAATTTTAGCATGGGCAATTGGAGAACTTGAGATTAGTTTTCAGCACACTAGACAATCTTCTATGATTATAGTGCATACATTTGCATAAAATGAAAGATGTTTGTATTAAAAATGAAAAAATAAATTCCAAATTTCTGAAGAGGAAAGAAACCATCTCACTATTCTGGGTGTCTGAGTTTGGAAAGGCTCAACTTTTCATTTGTGAGTTGACCCACATGTGTGTTGCCATATGACTGCTTCCATTTTTGAGTGTTATTAGAACTGATAATGCTGAGTGTGATTAAAAAGCCTTTTTAGTGCCTCAAGATGAAGAAAGCTAGAGTGGGGAAGCTTACTCCTTGTGAATGCTCATGCTGATTGGGGGTTTTTTGATTATTTTCAAAAAATCCTAGAAAAAGAACTAATATCATGTTTCGGGATTTGATTTTTTTTTGTACTTTTGTTAACATAAAACAATTAACAGAATAATCATTTAAAAAGAAAAAAATATTGTAAACGACTAGAATAAAATGTCCTTTTTTCAATTTAAAAAAGACATTTTAAATTGACAGATTAAAAAATACGAAATATAATTCACTGTGTACGGCGTTTTCAAATATTTTTCTTTTCTTTCGAGCGCCGAACACCAGGACGATGTGGCAAAAGGAAGATATAACACTGAACTTGCAAAAAGGGTGTGTGACATGAATTATAACCCCTTATGGGCTCAATCTTCAATACTCAGGACCTGCAATGACCGAAAGCTTCTCTTCATATGGGAATCGCTATACATAACAATGTTGGAAACGTGCAATGCACCTATGCTGGAACTGCCCAACATATGGATTGCCCTATACAAGTGATTAAATGGAGAGTTACGTCACATCTCACACTATTGACGAGAAACAGTACCATGCATGCGCCGTATTACAGCACATTCGCTAAATTGTACGTATTCAAAAATTGTGGATTTGTATCGAATGTCGCCAAAAAACGTTAAATTTAAATTTTTGTATGTGTTCTCCTTTGTTTCGAACATTCATGTTCAATATCTATGAAAAATCGTTCATTCACCTGACGACGGAAATACATTCGTCAAAAGCGCTCGAAAGAAAAGAAAAATATTTGATAATGCTGTACACAGTGAGTTATATTTCGTATTTATAGTAAACTTGGCGTGAACACCATACTAGGCTTTAGACAGATTAAAGTTACCTTCTTCTCTATACTGGAACAAATCACAAACATACTATAACAACCTTTAGAGTCTAGTAATAAAAAGTTTTCAAAATAATATTTTGAAAAGTTCTGCACATTCCAATTTGGAATATCATTAATTTAAAGACCTGAAGCAGACTTTGGTCAAAAGACTGATATAACAACATGAGGTTTACATTGATGGAGCTTCAATTCGATTAATTTTCTTGGTTTTAGCAGAACTATGCATTTCTGACTGGTATTATCATTTATTTAATGTAAAGCATCATTGATCAAAAACTTTCTGCACACAGCCATGTTACAAAACATCAAAATATTAAACAGTGTGTACCACTTAGCAGTGAAAATGATGATAATTTTTTCAATAAATGTACTTCTTACATTGACTGTAGACATATCTAAGCCATTCAACTCCATAGAATATTATTTAAAACCTGTGAACCAGTGAAACTCATCCTTCAACATTTGAAGGAAAAATGGCTTGATGAACAAGACTAATTCATAAACTGGAAAGTGTTAATCAGTCACTGTCTAGCTTCAATAGCATTGATTTTTTTTATATTGTTTCATGCTGTTTAGATTATTGCTATTTGAATGAAAGTGGTTTCCAATTAAATTGTGCATAATTAATTAATTTTATGTAGGCTTGGTGCAAATGATAATGATGATATAAATACATTTTTAAAATGTGTATCTAAATAATTTTTTTTGTACTTTTATTACACAGGTTTATTTAAAAAGAAAAAGTTTACATAACTCATGAGATTTTTAGCCATGTGGATCACTACCAGGAGGTAATCCACATTGCTAATGATTTCTAATGACTCGCATAGTCTTCTCACTTGAGAAGACACTCAATAACTTTTCCTTGTGGAGCTTAGTACATCTGAACATTGATCATTGAATTGAAACAGTGCATCTATGTCACTATGGCCTTTATTAAAATGGATGTTATTTTTTGGGAGGAAATGGAATATTACACTAATGTGACACACCACTTGTTTGAATCAATCTTTTTGAATAACTGTTTCACAGTAGTAAAAAATTTTTACTACTGTGAATTTTATAATATATACGTGCATATTGTATTAATGAATAATATAGTTGCTGCTGCTGTTAGTCTGAACATGAAGAGATGATAATACTTAGAACACATTCTGTCTCACAATTATTAATGAAACACTTTTAAACATTTTATTTAGCTGGATACAATGACAACAATTAAGTAGGGCTATGTATTTTTTATAAAAATACTGTTTCATCTGTTGTATGTTTGAAAAAAATGAGAAATCATCTTTTACAATTAAGCAAATTTATCATTATACTTTTAAAATATGTATTATTAAATGCAATTATAATAAAGTCTGAAATTATATTGGTTTGTAATTATATTATTTGGTTTTTTTATGGTGTGCTTTAAATATGTTTAAGCCTGTCTCACAATCACTTTGAAATAGTAGTAGTCTCTATTATTTTATTTTGTTTACAAAATATTATAAAAGCAAAAGCTATATATAACTCAAAACTAATATTATTTCAAACCAAAGAATACTATAGAAAATTTACATTGGAATTGAATAAGTAAGATTGAATTTTAAATTGAATTGCTAAGTGATGGATTTCATCACTAATCTTGGGAATCTAATCCTTGCTTACTGAATGAGCAAGTATTGTGTTCATCTTCTGGCTTGTAGACTATGTGATTTTTAATAGAAGTGAATACATTTATGTAACTATAGGTATATGATAAAAGATAGTCAATAATTTATGATGATAATTGCAGAAACAAAACTGAAATAGAGGACTGGGACACTGGATAGTGTCAAAATCATAATTTATTAAAAATAAATAAATGAATTAAAACAACTTTCTACAGAATTATTGGAATGTATAAATTACACTCTAGAACCTTAGGAGTCCATTAACAACAAAACTTTAATGGATAACTGACATTTTTGACTGCACCCTGGTCTTCCTCAGGTTTTTAAACCAGTACAATTCGAACATGGAATGCAAAAAACAATATTTACAAATTATTTTTAAAAACCTATGGAACGTGGAACATGTTCTAAATTGTTGTTGTTTACTGGATTCCTAAGGTTATAGAGTGTGATTAATGAAATATCAAATGGATAATTAAATGTTTTGTGTGGTAAAAGATAGAGCATTATAAAAATGAGATAATTTCTAAATATTGAGAAAATTATAGAAAAATTTACATGATATGATCTGAGAGAACCAAAATTCTTTATTAATAAACCTAGCAATTTCTGACAATTTTTTGGTATTATGTTTTCATATTTTAAATTTATTATTTGTAAGAGTTCATTGTCAGACTGTTAAACTGGATTTTCCAAGTTCAGTGATTAAAATATGCATTCAGCAAATATACAGGGTGGGCCAATGAAAACGAAACAGCAGTGTGTTCGTGTTCGTCCAAGCAAATCGCTCGGACAGGTCAATTTTATTCTCGAGGGACATCTTTCGCAATAAAGTTTTTGTGATTCTGAATACAACAGACAACAAAAAATTTTAAAAACTCATTTATTTTGTATTAACTAAACAAACACTTATTTTGAAAAAAAATGTTTGTTTAGTTAATATTCAGAATCGCAAAAACTTTATTGCATAAGATGTCCCCTCGAGAATAAAATTGACCTATCCAAGCAATTTGCTTGGACAAACACAAACACTCTGCCGTTTCGTTTTCGTTGGCCCACCCTGTATATTAGATAATATGTATTATGTTGATGATGATATATCAAAAAATAAATAAAAATTAGTATTTAAGTTATTTTTTTGAAGTTCTTTAAAAGTTCTTCACATATTTGTAGTTAAATTCCTTTAAATTATGAATATCATTAGATTTGGTGAATGTAAAATACATGTAATTAAAGATGTTCAGATTTTAGTTAGCTTAATTAAACAAAAATAATTTAATTTAAAAATTAATTTATCTTTGCAGACTCCAAAGAGAAATGTTCCTGATTACATAGAACGGCCAGATTATGCTGATCACCCAGAGGGTTAGAATTTTTTGTACTTATAAAAAATATAAAAATTATTATTGCATTAGCTATAATATAATGTATAATTTGTTAGTACATAATATATCCAAAATATCTATTTGATTTGTTGAAATATTCAATACATTAATGTTTTTTATCATGAAAATAATTATTTATAACATTGCTAATTTAAATATAATAGTAATGTATCAATTTCTTTAAATTTAATTATTTGTTTCTATAGATTAATAAATTTTTATTTAATATTTCAAATGTAATTTTTCATATCAAATATAAATCAAGATGTCATTTTAAAATTTCTGATGATGTTGTTTATGCAAAATTAAGTGAATGTGCTTCTTGCAAAGCATCCATGTTGCAAGGAATTAAGTATATTGTAATATTTTACACATTGTGTGACCTCATTATGATCGTAAATTATTTTTAAATTACCGTAATTTCTGCATATTACCTGCAGTGATGTATAATCTGCATTAGTGTGTACTCCCGCAGAAAACATCTGAAATAAAAATAGAAACATAAACACATTTAATCTAATAATATTTGAGATTATTGGATGTCTTTATGTCACTAATAATTAATTTAATCAGTTATTTCAGTAAAAATAAAAACATTGTATAACCCACACTTATGAAATTGAGGTTGAAAACATGCTACTTAAACCCTATATAATTTAGAAGGCATCTTTTCATTCCATTCCCCAGACATTCCATTTTTCCCTCATTCTTTTTAATTTTTGTTAATAATTTATGTATCATACATGTATAAAATAAGGGAAATGGAAGAAACTGAATATTTGAGACTGAACCATTTGAACTACATTAAAAATCAAAAACAACAACTTTTCTGCTAGTTATAATCTTCTCAAGGTGAAAGAGCTCTATAGTTTCAATGAACTATAGAGCAATGTCAATGGGTGCATAAGCTTTCAGGACAGTCCACACCAATAAAGTTTATGGGAAAAAATGAAGAAAAGAGTAACCCACAGGCAACATCTGATCCACAGTGGGCAACTGCTAAACAGTATTTGCCCATTTGTTGAGTGGTTGATTTACAAATACTTGGTGTTGTAAATCATAATATAAGCATGCCCACTTTTGTCCATTACCTGGGTTAACAAGGTCTGCATTCTAGGTTAGGCAGATGCTCATGTTTAAAATATATGCTACAGTCTAAGGGAGTTTGTATCCGATATTATCTTTCTCATGAAATAAAGTGACTGTGGAGAATGGATAAAGTATTTATCATGCCTAAAATTTTTTTTCACAGATATCATACCATATACATTTTGTAAAAGTCTAGAAATATTAGAGCTTCACAACAACACATCACAGTACAGAAAGCTACTGTACTGAGCATGTGTCTTACAGTCAGGAAACTGTTAAAAACAAGTACACAAACAAACAGCACCTTAAACAAAATACAGTAATACTGTATATTCGTGGAATGACTGGCATATCATGTAAAAATGGGGGAGACCACCATGCTGGTAAAACTGTGACTAAAATATAAAATTAATCAATCTAACAAAACTAGTTGTTAATTAAAGGTTAAAGAAAATATTCTTTCCAGTACAATAAAATGATAACATTGTAATCTGATATACTTAAAATCAGGAAGAGGGTTTTGGTTTACAAGACAATAAAACAATTAAGGACTTGTTGACATTGGGAGTGATAATAGTAGTTTAGTTAGTCAGTGTGATCTACACTGACCATCTACCCTAACCTTAAAAATAACATCTTCCTCTCAAATTTAACACAAATTCAAAGTTAATCAGCCTAAGCTGAGATAATTTACAGCAAGTTTCTTACATTTAATATATTTATTTTTGCAGTTTTGAATCAAATAACAATAAAATACACCCAAAAAAGCACTTTCAGAATTCCACAAGTATTTTTGTTGTTGGAAAGAAGCCAAAATGAAGAAATTAAACATATAATCATAGTTTATGATCTAGAGCTGACAGTTTCACAGTTTTAGAATAAAAACTTGTTTGTTTTTTTAATGCACCCTTTAGAAAGGGATCTATAACTTCACTTAAACCGGCATTCCGGCATTTACCGTACAGAAATATCTGATTTCGTGGTCTCCCACGGATAGACCAACATGCGGTCATTCTGCAAAAATACAGTAGATTGTTGTGTAGTTATTTCTTGTTCTTTGTCTTACATAGCATTATGCACCATTATATAAGCCAGGGATGGCGAACCTTTTTGAGTCTGAGTGCCATATTGTAAGCATACTTAGCTTTAAAGATGTTTATGCGTGCCAAAGTTTTAGACTTCGAATAATGATATTTAAAGAAATTAAACAAATACGGTTTAATTAGAATAAATGTAAAAAATCTGATTGAAAAAAGGATGATCGGGTGATAAACTGAAAGGATGATTGAAAAAGACAGAAATTGTACGATACATTATGTGCCAGATGATTTCTCCTTACATGCCTTAGGTTTGCCACCAATGATATAAGCCAAGCATGACACATTTGATTAACACCATACTAATAATAAATGCTAAAAAATTTAATAGAAAGAATGCTTGATATACAGAAAATGGGAGAGAACTAAATGTGAGGTTTTTTAAGAGGGTTATCATCTTTAGTTATTTCAGTGCATATGGCAGATGAAATGTCTGTGGCATGTAAAGGATTTTTCATAATTTTTAAATCAATAATAGTCATACTGAAACCATACAGTATATAAAGACACTGAAAACACCTTATGTACCTTTCCAGCAATTAATTTTTAATAAAACTAACATTTTTGGCCTGATTAATAAGTCTTCATCAGGTTTTTGAACAGAGATTCTATTTTTGGAATGATATTAAATTACTGCTCTGCTCTTTACTGACACCGGGTATTATAACTATAACTTCAAAATGAACCTGTTACCGGTGTAAATCTTCTTACGAGCGTCTGACTAACGTTTTCGAACTTAAAACAGTTCTTCTTCAGGTGAAGATGGAATAATTTGAAAGATAGAATAGAATGTTTCAAATCGAACCGCTTCGTCTATCTGCATCAACCAAAAAGAAGAGATCGACATTTCATCGGCCTGGCAAATCCTTTTAGACACGCATAGACGATAACCAACACCCGGACACTACAGCGCATGTCCGCCATGACGGAATTAGACGAAGCGGTTCGATTTGAAACATTCTATTCTATCTTTCAAATTATTCCATCTTCACCTGAAGAAGAATTGTTTTAAGTTCGAAAACATTAGTCAGACGCTCGTAAGATGATTTACACCGGTAACAGGTTCGTTTTGAAGTTATATTAAATTACGTTTTTTAAAACTAATTTACAAAATAATTCAGTATAATAAGCTAAAAAATAATTTTAACTTATTGTACTGAATTTTAGAAGCTCTGGCTTCTAAAAACATTGCATTAGTGGTATGGAATGTAAACACCAGTCCACATTTCATATATGCTTAAAATAAGTTCTTGCAGTCCACAGTACTTTTGAGAGATGGGTGGCATGTAATCAGTGGTACAAGATGTACAGCGAAATTAGCATTTGAACTTTGTTTAGCAAAACTTTGATCTCCAATTACAATAAACAGTTTTACAAGTATATTTTAACTTGCTAATTTTAAAAGCATAAAATAACTGATAACAAAATTCATCCATTACATTATGCAGTTTTAACTATTGTTTTCTCTGATTAAAAATAAAATAGTTAAATATATTTCAATTTATAATATTTTAAATTTATTTAAATAATTCTAATAACTATTATTAATTCTAGGACATCCTCTAAGTGAACAAGCAGTTAAAGGTTCTACTCATATAAAAGTACTAGATGATGAGGAAATAGAAGGTTTAAAAGTTGCTTGTAAAGTAAGAAGTTTATAATTTTATTACAGATCTAAATATTATAATTTATTTTACTCAGTGTAGTTACAAAATTTCAGTTAGCTAGAGAAGTATTGGATGTAGGCGCTAATGCTGTTGCTGTTGGAGTTACTACTGATGAGATTGATAGATTAGTACATGAGGTAATTTGGGATATTTGTAATGTAATTGTAATTTTACAATAATTAGAAGATAAATATATACGATTTTATTATATACTGTTTATTATAGTTGTCTAGTAGATATAAGGTTACTTCTGTGCCTTGAATATCAACAGTTACCATAAATTAATACAAAAAATAAACCATTTACCCTTTTATTGAGACTGACTGCTTTGAAAAAACTGCACTTTAATAATAATACTAATTTCACAATATATCTGAGTGTTTTTGAACTTATTAATTTATCTCAAGATTTGGATTCTGAAATAATTTTCAAGCTGTTCAAACATTAGGAATACATTTTTAATTTTTGATTGGATTTAAAGTATATTAAAAGCATTAGCATCTGAATATCTTGAAATAATTTCTAGAAAGCAATCACAAACATCAATGCTCAAAATAGGATTTAAATCCATAATTTAACCTTCTATTAAATCAAAAGAAATACCTTGTAGTAGGTATGTAATATATAATTGTCTGAAAGTCAATTATTGTAAAGACTAAATTGCTGTTTTATTATAATCAATTGTATAAATGTATAATACAAAATAAAAACATATTATTCTAAATTCACTTTATGGTCCATATTCACAGGTGTATATAGAGCATTACAAAATAAAACATGGTTAACTAACATTTGGAACATATATTTTGTCATTAGATCATAAGGTTTAAGACTTTCTAGGACGATTGCATTTACAATCCAACACAGTTGCAAAGAGATTGAACATGACAAATCCATTGCTTAAGATTCAGTGTGTTTAAAAAAATAAAATAAAATAAAAGTATTCATCATTTATATGGTACATAGTGTACACCATATTCCCCCAAGTGTAGAGAGAACATCTAGATGGCAACAGTTTAGGGATAATCTAGACCACCATTCAGAAAAATTTCATTGCAGAGATGATGATTTCTTGTTTGCCATAGTTTAGATAGGAATTAGAAACTGGTTATGTGATCTACTTTCTAGACTCAATTGCAGATCTAAACAGTGTTTTAATTTGAATGGAAGTTGTCATATTGATTTGTTCATCAGAAAGTTTAGATAAAAATGGATGCCATTCATTTAATAAATGTTACAAATAAGATGAACAAAAAATTATTTACCATGACAATTACAAAGGGAGAGTAATACAATATTGGAGTAATCTTTTAGAAATATATTCTGAAGACAAAGTCTGAACCTGGATTTGTTCATGTTTTAAATCATATTGGCAAAGAATTTTGTGTTGTTGTTGATTTCATATTGGCAACAAAATTAAACGTCTAAATAGAAAAGGATTACCATTAGCTGCTGAACAGCAGATGTTGATGGTCTTATGATTATAGAATCATTGAAAGGCTACAACAGTTTTACAGATAACATCAATTCAATTTTCAATTCAAGATAAACTTTGGTATTTTTCGAAAATTAATTTTTTAAATAAATTTTAAGGATTGGTTCTACTAAATTCTGCTACTGAAGTTACTGATGGTTTTTCTCTTTTCGTCCATTAAATTTTCCTGTATTGTATGACTAGGATCTTTAAGAATAATTTTAAAATACATATTTATAACAATGCTACATTTTGTTAATTATTTTATAAGTCAAAAGAATAATTTTTATTAAACTATGATAATGCATATTTATTGTAAAACATATTTCATGTATCATTTTCAGGCTTGTATTGATAAAGAATGTTATCCTTCCCCATTAAATTATTATGGTTTTCCAAAATCCTGTTGCACGTGAGTATATTTATTTTCTTTTTTTTTAATTAACAAAATCAATAAAATGTAATTCAATAATGAAAAAATGTTTCATTGTATATACAAACAAATTAAAAATTTATGATGATCATAAGAATATCTTAAACAAATTTTATTATATTTTAAGATTTTACATGTCATTTTTTAAAAATAACTTAGAATAGTTTTAGCAATAATACTTTTTCTAATAGCATTATTTAATGCGACTGTTATACTCTGTACAACAATTTCTATAAATTATATTAATTATATTAGCATTCTGTGTTATATTAATTATTACACAGAATGATAATTTTCAAAAATTGGAAGTTAAATGGAATTTCAATTAGAATAACTATAAATTTATTAAAATTTTTGTTTCCTTTTTCTCTTCTTATTCCAGTTCAGTCAATGAAGTTATATGTCATGGTATCCCTGATTTAAGACCAGTTAAAGATGGAGACATTCTAAATAGTAAGTTATATAGATGATTAAAAAAATGGTGAAAGATTTTTCTAAAATTATAATTCCATTTAACTAAGTAAATTATAAAATCTACATTAGTTTATAGAACAGCCTTTATTCTAAGCTAAACATCTTAGTATACGAGGGCTGTTCGAAAAGTTCGCGGCCTCAAATAGAACAACAAACAAAATAATGTTAAAACTTTTTTTATTTTTCAATGTAGTTTCCTTTGTTAGCAATGCACTTATTCCACTCTAGCTTGCTCTAGCTTTTTTATGCCATCACAATAGGTCGATTTGTCAAGGTGCGCAAAATACTTGTTCACTTCAGAGATGACTTCGTCATTTGAGTAGAAACTCTTTCCAGCCAAGAATTTTTTTAGGTTTGGAAAAAAGTGGAAGTCACTGGGGGCAAATCAGGTGAGTACAGTGGATGTGGAACTAATTGGAAGCGAATTTCGTTTATCTTTTGTTCAGTGATTCTGGCAGAATGTGCAGGTGCATTATTGTGGTGGAACAGAACCTTTTTCTTCTTCAAGTGTGGCCTCTTTTCTTCGATTTCTTTCTTCAGTTTTTCCAAAAGTTCACAGTAATAGACAGCATTGATGGTCTTTCCTCTTTCTAGGTAGTCAATATAGATGATTCCTTTAGCATCCCAAAAAACCGAGGCATCACTTTCCCCACTGATGGAACTGTCTTTGCCTTCTTCGGTTGTGACAAACTGTGATATTTCCATTGTTTTGATGTTCTTTTGTTTCAAGAGTGTATAGTCAATCCACGTTTCATCAGTAGTCACAAACCGACGCAAGAAATCCTGTGGGTTTTTCTGGTAGAAGTCCAAACATTCCTTTGACATCAAAGTGCGAACACATTTTTGCTCAGCGGTCAGTAGACGCGGTACCCGCCTTGCTGAGACCTTCGTCATACCCAAATTTTCGGTTAGGATGTGGTGCACCCGGTCGACAGAGATGCGTGTTGTCTCAGCTATCCCATGTGTTTTTCAAACGGTGATCTGCTAACACCAAATCGTGAACTTTGTCGATATTTTCTTTAGTGACAGCAGTTGACAGCTGTTGGCTGCGAGGGTCATCTTCCACACTCTCTCTGCCAGATTTAAAAAAGGATGTCCATTTTTTCACAGTGGTGTACAAAGGAGCAGACTCTCCCAAAACTTCATCCATGTCAGCTTTGATTTGAAATGAGGTCAACCTTTTTTTCGTCAGGTATTTTATGACCGCACGAGTCTCCGTCTTCTCCATTTTTGACAAAGCATGTGCACACTGACTATCTGCTAAGCTGTTGTGGCAAAACTTTATGACAAATCAAGCGGAAATTGGTATCATATCTTTAGCAAAGATGGCTGAATTATTCCCGCCAAAAATTAAATTGATTGCAGCGCCGCATATAGGCAAGGCCACAAACTTTCTGAACAGCCCTCGTACAGTTAAAAATTATTGAATGGAAAATGCAAACTGTGTTTACAACGATAAAGTTAAGTTGTAAATATATACTACTATTGGTTATATATGATATTTGTAATGATTTAAACTAACATATGTATCTAAGAATAAAATGTAAACGTAAAAATAACCTAATAATGAAAGGAATAACCATAAAAATGCATAAAGAAAAGATAATACAGTGTTTTTGAGTGAATCCAACTCTTATGAGTAATTTAAGGAGTTTATAAAATGGTTAAAAAGATTAATTTTTTAAGTCTGTTTTTATGAAATAGAAATAGGGGAAAACATAATGAAATAAAGGCTAATTTCATTTTATTTCAAAACATTTTTGTGCACCTATATAAGTTAAAAATGTTGAGGTTGTATTTTTAGAAACTTAAATTGTAAAATTATCTTTTTTTATTTCAGTTGATATCACTGTTTATCATCGTGGATTTCATGGAGATTTAAATGAAACATTTTTTGTTGGGAATGTAGATGAAGAGTCCAAAAAGCTAGTCAAAGTTACACATGAATGCTTAACAAAAGCTATTGAAATTGGTATGTATTTCGTTTATTTCTAATTATCTATTTACACTTTTAGAGAAGTCTACAATATTAGAGTTAACTCATTCTATTATTTAACAGATTTCATTATATTATTTTATTATAGAGAGTTATCTTTATTAAAATCATCTATTAATCTTGCTATTCAAAATATAATTAATCTATTTTTTGAAATTTTGAAGATATAATTATATACATATAAAGCCAAACCCAATATCTGTCAAATGATACAGCTAGATTCATATTTAACTACAATATGACTAATTAATAAATTATTAAGATACTAAATATTTTGAATAGAGATAGATGGTTATCTGCTATCTTGTGTTAAATTCAATCATTAGAAATACATTAACAACTTAAAAACTGATAACATGATATTAAAAAAACCATGTATATATTGTATTTGTTTTTTTAATATCATGTCATCAGTTTTAAGTTGTTAACCATCTGTCTGTTGTTGGAATTATTAAAAAGGATTCGAACTGACCCAGAATTATTTGTAAGATCAAAATTATTTTAAGAAATGTTATTTACACTGTTTTATGGTTTTTTTGCCTGCATTTTTTATTTTAGATATTTATCTAATTTTTTAATATATTATTTCCCATTTTAATGTAAATTTATGCTTTATTGTGTTAATTATTTCTTCGTTGTGTGTGCATATATTTTAATATTTTTTAAATTTGTTTGTTAAATGATTTATGAAATGTTCTGTCAAAACAATTCTGTTTTTTTTATTAAAAGATTCTTTAATTTTTTTTCAAATGGAAATATTTTTAAGAAATTTATTTCAAAGTAATCCGAAGAGTAAATTTTTAATAATAAAAATTACTTCTTAATTATGTTTTAATTATCTGTATAAACTGTAGCTAGTTTTAAGTATGTTTGTATTTGTAATAATTATATTCATAGATATAATAAACTTTTACCTAATTGTATATAAAATGCAATGTAAATAAATGAAAATCAACAACTTTAGTGCCTTTGACCGGTGTGCTTCTCTCTTCTTTCTCTGTAAAACGCAAACCGGAGAAGCACACCGGTCAAAGGCACTAAAGTTGTTGATTTTCATTTATTTTCACTCCGGTGTTGTTCCTTTATATATTTTGCAATGTAAATATTTATTCTAAAAGATCAATACAAATAATAGTAATATCTAATTTAAATTGTATTCATATTTTCCTCACGATATAGTCCAAAACAGCTTGCACATAGGCAAACATTACAAAACAAGCATTCGAATATACATTCTCTGTATCTGTTCAATGCTGTTTTCCGATTATGACGTCAGCACTGCATATAAGTTTTTTTTTCTTTTGACTATTTTCATCTTTTTATGGAGACTTGCATTTGTCACATTCAATGGAGTCAGAGTATTGCTGGTTCTACCTCAATTTTTTTTACTAGTAAAATTTTTTGAAAGTGTCTATAAGGTTCAGTCTAAATTGAATCAGTGTTAAAAATGGTTTATATGGTGGATTATTGATTAATTTACAAAAAAAGTAACTGTTCTGTATGGCTGTATTGAGATAAAACCAAAATAAGTAGAATCACTATTTGACAGATTTTCTTGATATAGAATAATAATTTTGATTTTGATCTGCTATTCTGATTAGTTTTCTGAGACAGTTTGGTGGCATCAACCCATGAACAATAATTCCAATTGCAAATCTGGATCATCTTAATCTGTATTTGATTCCATCCTATCTTCATCTCCATTCTCAAATAACAAATTACCTCATCACGATCACTTTCATACAAAATTTTCTCAATAACTTCATTATTTTCATACATTAAACAATTCATGTTTGAATAAGTATAAAATATAGCAAAATAAAAATTAATCTAAAGAACACAAAATATCATCACACAACAAAATAAACAGCTAATTAAGGATCAACTAACTACATCTGAACAAAATAATTGTCTAATGTCAACAAAAAATAATAAACATATTTCTAACATAAAGTAAATTAACTATACAATAATTTGCTATTTGAAAACAACTGATTTTTAAATCTCCCTTTTTAGCATATTTTATTTCAAATATCAAGTAACGAATAAGCATTTTTTACATTATATAACAGTAGATATAATTAAAAGCATAATTCAGAAAAAACTTGACAAAAATAGCAACAAAAACATCACAAATCTTCAGTAACACCATCTCCCCATAAATGAATTTGAACTGTTCCACTACTGGAAAGAAACTGAACCATATGTCACTACTAAAGCATATTCTGAGGGTAAAAACAAATTAGTTCATAAATACATAGTAAGAAGAAAATTTTATTGCTTAAAGAGTTAAAACTCAACTAGTCCTTAATATTATAATTCAGTTAATTTTATCAGTATAGACTAATTACACATATTGTAATCACTTTTGATTTTACTGTAATATATATAGTAGAATCTCATTTTAATAAAATCCTAGGGCTGTCAAAAATCATCCATTGTTCCAGTAATTTATTATATCATGAACAATGGATTTCTTGTTCATTCAGGAAAATGTCTGTTGTTCAAAAAATTTCCATTTTTTTAATCCCTTTCATGTAAGAAATAACTGTACTTGAAATTATTCAGTCTCTTGAGATCTCTATCTTTTATTTTGTAGGAACACATACTGTACATTATGCTGTACATATTATGACAAAGTTAACAGAAACTGTATATACCATAAGCACAAAAAGAGGCAAAGTACAGTATGCTCATTAGTCAAGTGAAGTACTTGACTTCATGATTATAAAAAACTTGTCCATCTTAGTTTGTTTTGATGCCATTTTTCTGTCCATTGAGTACAAACCACTCGAAATTAGGCAATGTCATGTACAGCTGTTCTTTATGTTAAAACTCATTAAGAAGGTCTTTATGACTTGGAAAGATTCAATGGCCCTGCTAAATTTTGGCACTACACTTGGACTGAAAGTAGCTTCCTGCCACTAATCAATGCATTACAAGCAGGGAGATAAAGCAACATTAGCAACATGATGATTATGCACTTATTTTGCTTTGCATAATAATTAATAATGTAATTTTTTTATTTAGTACCTGGAAAGACTCAAATATTAATTAAATGTTGAAAAATTGATGTTTATGGTAGATAGGGCTAGAAAAAAATCTGTTATTTTGAGTTATAGATATGCTAAAAAGGTGTTAAATTACATTGATTTGGTGAGACCTGAAATATTCATTATTTTAAGAAAACTGCTTTTCCATAATGTGTTAAAACAAGATTCTACTGTAGGTAGCTGTAATTAGGTATACAAATAATAATTAAAATAACCTATTAAAATATTGAAATAATTATTACAGAGACTTTAATATATGATAAGTTATGTTATTGCCATATTTATGTAATTTAATAGAGTAATTGATTATCCAATTATCAGTCACCCAATATTCTGCATTATCTGAAATAACTAATAAAGAGAGAGCCAGATGTTCAGCAGTTCAAATGAAATCTGGTGAATGTAGCCCTAAGCACAAAGAGCTCCTTGTCCAAATAATTGGATCCACTTCTCAAGTGTTTCCAAAAAATGGGCCTTTAAAAATTGAGTGTTTAGTATATAAGTATTTGGAACTTTCACATCTTGTTGTAATAGCAATAGCCAAGTGGATAAGATGCTAGGTACAGGCTCTACAAGATGTAGATTTGAACCTTTGCAATTTTAGAGTTTTTTTTATATTCTGTAAGAAAATTATTTTATTATTTTACTGTATCATCAGCATTATTACTATTATTATTCCTTATGTTTAAGCTCATAAAACAAGATATTAAAATGTGACGACGTTTCCTGTCTAGCAAAAATGAAATCTCTGTAAATTTAACTCTTGTATGTTGTTAAATAGAATTTTAGTTTCTTCACATTAATTTTCACATATGGTGGTATGTTACGCTTCAAATATTGTTATATTTGAAGTGTAACAAACATGGCACATGAAGAAATTGTCCATAACATTAACAATTAAAAAATACACTGTGACTATGCTACCCTATTTTCATATCTGACTTGTCTTTTTTGTCCATCCACAGTAACATCTGAAGCTTATTTGCTTGTGTTGACATAGTAGCAAAGAGCAAAAATATCTGAAAATAAATATGAAGAAATAAATTTTATTTAACAACATACAAGAGTTAAATCTTCAGAGATTTTGTTTTTGCTAAATAGGAAATTCATGTTTTTTTTAATAATCTCTTACTTTATAAGCTTTAAATGTGAGGAATAATAATAGTAATAATAATGCTAATGATATGGTAAAAGAATAAAATAATTTTGTTACACATTAAAAAACTGAAATTGCAAAAGTTTAAATCTACATTGTATAGATACAGTATCTAGCCTCATATCCACTTGGCTATCACCGTTACAATGAGGAGTTCCAAAGGCTTATAAGCTAAACACTCAATTTTCAGGGACCCATTTTTTCTGGAAACATTTGAGAAGTGGATTCTATTATTTGGACAAGAAGCTCTCTGTGTTTAGGGTTACATGCTCACCAGGTTTTGTTTGAAATCTTGCCCTCTCCTTTGTAAACAATGTGCTATTTATTGTTTTGCTGCATACTGTATAAACCCTCATATACCCTACATATATATCCAAACATATTGATCTCCTTATTTCTACTGTTTTGTCTGTCTGTGTGCTAATGATTTGTTTTAGTTATATCTTCTGTAATTATATTTGTTTTTTTTTTTTTTTTTTTCAATTACATTTTTCTTTAAAAAATGGAAAAATGGCAAGTAAAAATATAAAGAAAATGATTCTTTCAAATGTATAATGAATAATAGTCAATAAAGTTGATTTCATACAATTGATGGACTTCTCAAATTTTTTGGGCTGCAGTTTAAAAAAACTGTAGACCTATAAATTCCCACTGTCATTCATCCATCTATCTTTCCTTAATCTCGAGAATGGAGTTTGATAGATGAAATCCGAGACCAGATATGGAAGCCTTAGCAGGCACCCTGATTAACTGTATGCAAATTTCCAATGCAAACCAGAATTTACGTTATTTCAATTCAAAGCTTTTCCCCTGAAAATAGTTAATAGATGACTGGCATGACTCTATTGTTAAAGGAAAAGTATGATGTACAGGGACAAGCCACTACTAACTTGAGATAGAGGGCATGTATTTTAAATTAAATTAAAAACATGATTAAAAGTTGCTGCCCGGCATTGTGATAATGTCACAATAAATAATTGTTCATTCAATTTATTTTGCCTCAGATGTATCCATATTATCTGGTATTTTCATTAAGTGGATTGATCATCTCTTAGCCTATTTAACATAAATAATTAGGACTTTATTGAAAATAGAAAGTTACTACCACTGTCTGCTTTACAATTACTAGCAGTCTTCAATTTTTTTTTTTTTTTTTAATAATCAAAATTAGTTCAATAGCTCCTTGTTATATCACACATGTCAGAAGACAAACCAAATTAGTGATGTTCACTATTAACTAATCAGTTATAAGTTAATTTCTGTATTACTCTTTGATCCATTGGTTTTGTCCAGTTTTGATCTCCAAGCTACCCCCTTTGTTTTGAATATTGTATTATATACAATGGTAATTTCAAGGTCAATGATTGGTATAAGGTAATATTGCTTTCTCATTAAATATTCAACGGCAATTGATTTTTTAAAAATTATTGGCTAAGTGCTGTTATATTTGGAAGATGAAAACAAGCATGATATATCCAAATAACTTAGGCAATATATTGAGGGGCAACTATGTCTGTTTTGTTCATATTTAAACATGATGATTAGTCACAGATAGGTATATAAGTAGTGTTAGCCTGTCAACATGAAGATTTCGGTTTGAACTTGTTCCAAACTCTTTAATTTATTATGTGCAGCATGGATGGGACATTGCTCTCTATTCTTTAACTTTACTAATTCCACTGTAGGTCATAATGGCTGTCAAATTCAGGCCAATTCTTTCACTAGGAATCCCAAACAGTACTTGGTAATTTTTTTTATTGCTTTAGGGTTTTTTAAGGACCATTTTCAACATTGCTTTAAGAAGACCTTGTATTGGAAGATATAAGATAAGTGCATGTAAATTGTTATAGGAAAAATAATGCAATAAAACAGTTATAAAGGATTGTAATGTTTCTTTATGCAATATTGCTCAATCACTACACAGGAAAGCATTTCTAAATGAAGCACTTTTGTTTAGCAAATCAAATTTAAACATTTGCTGCAAGAGGTCACTGCGGCAAAGATAAAGCAGCTTTTTTGTCTACTACACATGCAAAGCAAAATAGACACTTGTATATATAATGTGGTATTATGCTTTGAAAATAAAAAAAAAATCCAAGTGACTATTGATAAAAATTTTATGGAAAGATTAAGAAGGATTAAATTTTCTAAAATGACTCTGAAAGTAACTAAAGAATAGGAAAATACTATAACTCTAACATAATTATCTATCTTCTGTCTCTTTACTTTGTCACATTTTCAGGAAGAGAAATGCTCAATTCTTTATATGTCTTTTTTTGTTATTGTACTTCTTTAACTAAAGCACTACTTTTTTCTGTAACTGGAATTAAAGAATGGATTACAGCATCCATGTTTAGCTCGAACAGAAAATGCTTCAAAACTATAATGCAGCAATGTGTAATGATAGCTGCTCTTGACATCATTTTTGTTACACTCTCACTATATAAAGAAATGTTGTCAACATTTGGGTCTCCTAGTCAGAGAATCGCTCTATATGTCAAATGCCTGTAATGGATATAATTTTGGCCATGAATATAGCCTGCAACGTACTGGTGCTTTGCATTAATTAGTTAAGCAGGCACATTATTTATGTTTTATTTGATCAAATTTGTATTAATAAAGAACAAATTTCTTACCAGTACTTTACTATTAATTTTCCAGTTAAACCTGGTGTGAAATATAGAGAAATTGGCAATGTCATTCAGAAGCATGCTCAAGCGCATGGTTTCTCTGTTGTTAGAAGCTTTTGTGGTCATGGCATTCATAGGTAAAGTATAAAAATGATTTTATAAAGAAGTAAAATATATGGCAGAAATTAAATTTACCTTTATGTAAAAAATTTATTTACAGGTTATTTCATACTGCTCCAAGTGTACCACATTATGCAAGTAAGTATAATATAAATTTATAATTTTTATTTATAGTATTTACTTTAAATTATCTACTTAAAAAGTTTATTTCATGACAAAAATGAAAATTTACATTAACAAATTAATTTCCATATTACTCTGATAAATGAAGTCATTTATTTTTATATTTGTATATGGTTATAATGGGCAATAATCATATTATATTCTTGTTTGTACTTGACTGTCATATTAACTATTGAATGTTTGCTTGAAGTTGTGGTCACACCATGCGATTTCCAGCCGTGCAGGTGACTGCAACTGCAAGAAGTGTCTTCTCGTGGTCACACATTGTTTGCTGACGTTGCAACTCGAAAACACATGACCCTAAAATAAACCAATAAAATTACAATAGCTTGTTTTTGACTATTTTCTTGAGTTTACCGACATTTTATGTTCTACTTCAGAGTATTTATGGAATTTTAGCCACTTTTCTTATTAACATGGCAAGCAGTTCCTTTTCTGCAATGAATAAAAGAAAAATGGCGATTATTTTGATAGAGCTGGCGAGAATACATGAAAAGATAAAATCTTCGATAAAACGAAGAATAAAAATCCCACAGGTATTCGTGAGCCTGAATAAGTTCAATCAATCTTGATTCTGTAAAAGTATTAATCCTCTAACTATCCACCATGATGATGAACTATTTTCAATGTTGTCACCATATGACGTAGCACAAAGGCATTTGCTGATTGGATGCACATTTGCAATCGGTGCAAGTAAAACAAACTTTTTGTTTCTAGTTGCGGTTGTAGTCATACCAGTTTTCAAAGGGAGTTTACTAGTTAACATGAACAGCTGTCGTGGTTGCAGCTAGAAATCACATGGTGCAACCACAGCTTGAGAAGTTGCCATTATTCTTAAGATGACAGTTTAGGCATAAGATTTTAAATGATTAATTTTATATAAATTAGGAAATATTAGGAATAAAATAATAAGAAAATAAATTAGGAAATATTTTTCTTTTGGTGTTGAATGTAAAAATTAAATAAATTATAATAAAAAATTATATATATATTATAGTATATATGTAAAAATAGTGACAGAACTAGAAGTAACAATAATCTTCCAGCATTCATAACTGTCTTCAAATTATGGATAGAACAATAACGTTCTGGCATCCATAACGTCTTTAGTTTTCTTTGTGCTGTCACCAACTGTTGTCTTCTCTTACTCATCTCCCTCTCCTGTTCTCCCTCTTCTCCACAACTACTCATTTATTTTCTTAACAGTTTAAGAATTTTATTCATCTAACCCCCATATTCAGCCATCCTGCACAGCTAACATTGACCACGATGTCCTCATCTGACCAGTTGAGAACTTTGTTAGTTGAACTGACCCATGCTTTCATGTCCGCGGAAGTAGATGTCTGCATTGGCCCTTCATGATCACCTACCTTCTCAACTAAATATCTGTCATTTCTTAAAACTTTTATCATTTGGTACCACCCTAAAAACTTTGGATGGATTTTTAAGCTGGGCCTGTACTGCGTTCTCCTTACAGCTACCAGATCATTGACTAAGAATTTGGAGAAACATTTCCTTTTCTTATTGAAAGTTTTCCTGTTCTCCACTTGCAGTTTCTTAATGTTCTTTTTTCCGTTGCTCTAATTTCATCCCTCTCTTTCTCAAAGCACAGAATTTTTTTCTTTCTTAATCAGTTCTCATAGTTTGAGGTCCTCCTTCAAATGCATTTTGGTACCAAACAACAACTCAAAAGCAGAACCTATCAATACTGTGGTTATACAAAGAATTGATGTATTTTATTGTCAGATCTCCATGCTTATACCATTCTTCGGGCTTTGGTGCAGACAGTTTAGTAAGCAACGAAATAATGACTAGATGCATTCTTTCCACTTGCCCATTAGCTCTTGGGATGCCTATAGTAATTTGAATATGCTCAATGTTTTCTTGCTTGCAATAATCCTTAAAGACACTTGACGTAAATGCCGATCCATGGTTGGACACAATTCGCTTAGGATTACCAAATCCAACCGCCTGTTTTTTCAATTGATTTATAACTTCCTCTGCTTCTGTTGATTTAGTGGGATAGAGCCACAGAAACTTGGTGAAGGTATCTGTAACTGCAAATATGTTCTGATAACACTTCCTAGTTTGTGCTAAATGACCTAGATGATCAATGTGATAAATATCAAAAGGTTGACCTTTGTCAAGTGGATTCAAAAATCTTTCTGATTTTCCTCTTTTCCTTTCTGCTATGATACAATTTATGCAATTTCTTATGATCTTTTCGATTTTACTTTTTATATTTTTGAACCAATAATCTCTTTTCATAATCTCAATAATCTTTAGTGCTTTAGTTTTCTTAATGGCAAAGTGACCTTGGTTGTGCACTTCTCTGATAATATTGGCTTGCATTTGTAATGGAACCACTATTAATGACTCCCCATCCATTTCCTTGTACAGAATCCTGCTTTTTACTTCATAACCATTTGCCTATTCTATATCTATCTAATTAATTATTTCTATTAATTCACTATCTTCCTTTTGTGCATTTTTGAGCCTAGCTATGATACTTTGTTTTCTTCAATTATTCAATTCTTGATTTTGTTTTGTAGCTTCAGTTTTACTTGGTTCTGTTTCCTGATCTATAGGAGGACTTGCATAATCCGTCTTTTTAGGAATATTTTTTTGCTTAAGAATTGCTTCTTCCGATTTTTCTGGAAACTGCTTTTCATATTCTGTTTCAGATATAACCCTTCTGATTCCTTTATTATCTGTGGGTTGTTCAAATCTTCCATCTCATTATTAACTGCAGTCTTCTCACTAGCAGATAGCCGTCTTAGACTTTGACAAACTAGAACATCATTTTTTAAGATAATGTTTATTTTAATCCCTGTTTCTTGCTCTCTGACTGCTTTGTAGGTTTTTTTATTAGAACTAGAAGCTCTCTTCCATATTTTGCATCATTGATATGGCTCAAGTCAACACCACCAGTATCTAGGCAGGCAACATCAATATAATATATGTCTGAAATGTTTACTTCTGCATCTTTTGCTTTGATAATTTTCTCACACAACCTTCTTTTAAACTGATATGAACTTGTTTCAGAAAGTCTGCTCCCAACAATAACTGATAAGCAAGATGTGGAACCATATGTATGAGGATTGAAAATGGGTCTCCATCAACACTTACTACAGTCCAAAATCTTCCCAGTGTAGAACTCTTTCACTCACTTACTCCATGAAATTCTAATGAAGTTTCAGTTAATTTTGGTGCGCCCATCTTTACGTAATCATCGGCTCTCATCAATTTATATCACTTCCTGAATCTATAAGTGCTGTGAAGCTCACTTTCCCTAATTTGACTTCTTTCACAGGCTTTGACTTAAATTCTTTTTCCTTTACTTCATAACTTCTTCTCTTCTCAATATTTTGAGGACAGTGAGATGAAATATGGCCAAAATTGTTGCAGCTAAAACATTTTATTTCTTTGTCTTTCTCCAGACAATGGATTAAAAGGATTATTCCTTTTTTACTCATTTGGTTTTTCTTGCCACAGTTATAGCAATGTTTTTCATCTATAAGAATTATTAGGCTTAATCTCACATCCTAGCTTCTTGAATCTCATTTTAGCATTTAGCTTACGACTTGATTTCATGTTTTCATAAATTCACAGCTTTTGTAAAAATTTTTTGAAAGTAGTAGCACCATAAAGCACTGTTTTACTTGCTCATGCTGAATTCCATTGATGATGTATTGTATCACCAATTCTTCCTCACTCATAATTTGTGACAAAATTTTAATCATTGGATACATATGTGAGGACCGGGTTAAACCGGTCCAACAGATTTTAAAATTTTATTGTTCAAATCCCCTCGGGAGATATCAGTCCAGCGATCAAGATTCAAAGGATGTGCAGCCTTCCGCCGTCAAACACGCTTCCCTCCTCTCCGGATCTGTCCTCTGAGTCACGGATAATGACTCATCACCCACCGTCGCGATTGGTGATCGCAGCGGACAAGACCTATATAAAGGGGGGAGATATCTGGGAACGGGGTGGCTGAATGTCCGAAGAAGACGAACGTCCTGGCAAATCTGAATCCGAAATGAAGGCCAAAACCGACCAAACCCGAGGACGCCGGAGCCGCCGACTACGAGCCGCCAAGCCCGATCCTTCCGCCCACCACCAGAGCCGGAGAACGACCGATCCTCCTCCCACTGACCGATCAGTCCTACGATTGTTGTCGATACATCAGAAGACGAGGTATGATTCCCCCAACATTTGTGAACTCTCTCTCACGCGAGTAGGGACGGGATGCGTAGATTCTCTGTATTAGGTTCTCTGTCCAAATAAATCATTATCTGTGTTATCCTGGCTCCGTTATTTCGGATATTGCCTTGACTTATCGACGAACCCACACACTTCCTCCACTCGACCACAATTAATTACTTAATCCCGACAAGTCGGGATATCAAAAACATTTAGCCATCCTTGACAGTGGGGTGGGTCTTGCCGACCTGTTCGCCGAAGAAAAAGGAGGTACGACGTCGTCCTACCTCCCAGCATTCCCACACATATATTCCTGATAGGTTTCACTCTGATGCTTCACTTCCATCAAAAGTTGCTTGTGAATCTTCCTGCTGTTCAGTTTTGGAGAAAATTCAGTGCAAAGAGCTTCTTTTAATGCTCTCCAGGATTTAGTACAGTGTTCATAGTTTATGTACATTTTTGCTGAACCTCTGAGTAGTCGTTTTGCATAAATTATCTTCTGCATGCCATTCCAATTGTGCATTTCTGCCATGTCTTTGAAATTGGAGATCCACTTAACAACATTCTTCCTGTCGTCACTACTGAAGGTTTCAAGGGATTTATTAACTCCCTAAAGTTAAAAATTGGCTTAGAGTACTCACTTTTATATCACATAATAATATTATCTTCATTCTCACTTTCATCAGCATCATTGTCACTTTGTGCACATCTTTGTCTCTGGCCTTTTTTATCAAAAGTGCCGCTTCTTTCCACCAACTCTGTCTTGCTACTAGTTGTTTTTAATTTTCGTCATCCTAGTTCGATTTTTAGATCAGTAAATTTAAGATGTTTTACGTCTGTCATTGTATTGTCCTTAGATACAACAGTGAGTCGTAGTTTTTCATCATTCACTGTAGTGTTGCTAACTCTGCCATCTTGTCTGGATTCCATTATTGCCCTTCTAAAAGTTCTCATATGAAATTCATTCAATATCCCGGACGGGCCCCCAAAATTTGTAGAAATTGTGATAGAACTAGCAGAAACAATAATCTTCCAACATTTGTAACTATCTTCAAATTATGGATCCATCTTAACAGTTTAGGATTATAGAATGAACGTTCTGGCATCCATAACATCTTTAGTTTTCTTCGTGCCATCACCAACTGTCTTCTCTTACTTGTTTCCCTCACCTGTTCTCCCTCGTCTCGTCTGCAACCCCTCTGCAACCCCTCATTTATTTTCTTAACAGTTTAGGAATTTTACTCATCTAACCCCCTTATATATAACTATTTTTACATTCAACATCAAAAGAAAAATCTTTCCTAATATATATATATATATATTTAAACTTTTATTTCCTAAATTAGAAAATAAAGCTGTTGGAATAATGAAAGCAGGCCATAGTTTTACCATTGAACCAATGATATCAGAAGGTAATGTAAAATTTTGAATTTATTTCTACTTTAATAACATTTTTTTAAACTTAAATTTTAAAATTTAAAACTGAAAATATAAAAATAGTTGCAAAGTTTATTTTTAAAAATATTTATGTATAATAATTTAATTCTGATGGTATTTTAATCTGATATATTCAAGACCTTACTTATTATAATATAAAAATTTAATATGTTGTTAATATACTGTAAATAATGGAATTATAGAATCGTTTAATATAATTAGTTTGAAGTTTATTGTATGATCTATAAGTTATTATCACTCTTAGGCACTTGGAGAGAGGTGGTATGGCCTGACAACTGGACGGCAGTCACACAAGACGGAAAGCGTTCGGCCCAGTTCGAGCAGACTCTTCTGGTTACAGATACAGATTGCGAAATTTTGACCCGTCGGCGTGATAAAAATGGTCAACCATACTTTATGGATAATTAAGACCGAAATGATCAGTGATATAAAAATGTAATTTTTTTTTCTCCTTTATTATTCTGAAATTGTGCATTTGAAAATTATCTGGTTGGGTAAGAAAGGCACTTTAAAATACAAATAAGAATTCAGATTGAAAAGTGAAATAAAAATATATATATATTTAATTTAAAGAAAGTTAAAATTTATTAATTACTAGAAACTTATTGCCATCCAACCCACTGAAAACTTAATCAGTATTAACTTCTATTACACTTAAGGTTTTATTTATAACTGCATAAAATTTTATAAACAAACATGGTTCATTGTTTGTATAATTCAAAATTTAGAATGTAATTAATTTTAAAAGAAAGAAAGCACAAATAATTATTTAATGAGTAATCAAAGCTTCTGAAAAACTACTGAACTGTTTATTAACATGATGAATGACATTTACAGAGTTAATTAAATTTAACTTGATTTTTTTTTAAAAAGAAAAAAAAACATTTGAAAGCTTAAGTTTTAAAATGCTAATTGAAATTCCTTGGTTTAATTCTGTAAAGTTTATGAATATAAAATTCATAATTTTTACAGGAGTAATAATAATAATAATTGATTTACTGAAATGTGTCAGAATTTTTTTGTAAAACATCTTAAAAACAATTTTTATTTCATATATTAAATAAATTTCTGTTAAATAATTTGTAAGATATAAATTTATGTTTAAATCTCTTAAAATATCTACAAAACTATATATTTTTTTCTAATGTTTATTGTAATGTAAGAAATGTAAAGTTATCTTTTAATGTAATAAATCATTTCAGTATTTTCAGTTGTATGTTGTTAATTTTTGAACATAATCAAAATTGTTTGAATTCAAACTGAAGGTCAAATGGCTGAAATGGTAAATGATCAGTTCTTAATTCTCTATAGGATTTACAAGATAGTCATGCATTTGAAGGAACATGTCTCCCAACAAGCAGTGCTTACAACCCGTGTCAGACACCTGTGAATAGGTGTGACAGTGACAATCTGGAGGGTACAAGAGAACAGTCTTTCATACACTTGTTGTGACTTCTGAGGCATACTATCTTTAACTTAGACTTAGCATCAATAATCCAGACAATGTATACGCCATTTTTTGTTCTCATGAAATAGGTGAAAATGAAGTGGTGCAAGTAGGCAGATACACATTCTGCAAGACATTTGCAATAAGACAATGCCGAGTTAAGATGTTTCAAACGATTGTCTCTGAAGATCAACTACATGAAGATCATGGAAGAACTGGTGCACTAGAATCAGGCTTCACGTCAATTATTTTCCCAGACGAGAGAGAAAGTCAGAGGTCATTGCAAAAATAATCCTTCTATCTGTCAGCAAATGTACAAGCACTTTGTGTATCAGTACAGCTGTCGCAGAATACTGCACAAAGTTAGTAGGCAATTCTATAATAAGGCTTTCCTTGAGGACTAATTTGTGCTTCCGACTACCTCTGAAGGATACATGTAGTATGTGGCAAGCAGCTGCACCCTGTATGAATATTACTTTTTTCAAACTTGCAGTTATTGGTTAGAAGCATTGCCAAAGAACAGCTTGAACAGTAATGAAAGAACATTCATACTTCTAAGCAGCCAAATAGCTAGACAGTAGCTCTCTCATTTGATATGTAACAGGTTATAAGTCTTCCTGGTACCATGGTTCTCAATCTTTTTGAAGTCTGGGAACCTTAAACTGTAACATTTTTTTCCTGCGGAACACTTACAATACAAGTGGCAAACCTTTTCCCTTTTTGAAATCAAGAGCGCAGTCGGTCTAGTATATGACATCATTGGCATTTGCTGATTACATTCCCATACAAAAATTATTTTACATTGTATTGATTTTTATCTTGCAACAATTTTTAATTATATACAGTATTTTGATTTTTTCGCAAAACAAAGTGGATTCAAGGAGTACCTGTGTTCCGTGGACCTCGGATTGAGAACCGTAGGCCCAGGATAACACACAGAGATGTATTACAGACACCAGCTGTCTTGTTATAATTTAGATATTCATACATTTCATGACAATGTGGGATATATATTTCTGTGGACAGGCGTAGATGGTGGCCACTCGAGCGTCGAGGTCTCGAGTTCTTTTGTTTAAAGTTATGACAGAAACTGCAGAAATCTAGCGTTACGGTCTGACAACTACAGGCTAGAACAAAAATAAAATGCTGAGTATGATGTTTTTATTTATTTCCAGTGGCGGACTTACAAGCAACCCATAAATTTCTACTTAAAAACTACTCTTTTATGCTATCTGACTCAGATTTTGGTCTCATTGAAAAGTACTGGTAGAATATGGTATTGTTAATGTTCAGGCAATTGCAGAACCTTGTCCATCACAACTGTTTGTGATTAATGTAATGGATCACTTCCAAGAATGGAAGACTAAGTCATAGATAGCTCACCAGTGTCCAAGTGGATAAAACCATGAACACATTTCACTTGGTGGGGGTTCATGCCTTGCCAATGGGCAGGCTACATAGAGATTTCTACATTTCTCACGTTTGTAACACCTAAATAGGTCAAGTTTCCTGTAAAAGTCTCCCGGATGGTATATCGCCCATGTGTCGCGTTGCCGTAAACAAACAAACTAACAAGGAGTACTATACCCATGTCCTCCTCCGATTTTGATAAATTTTGGCATCAAGGTAGTGTTTGATATGACACCGTAATCCAAACCATTTCATTTTATGGACCATGATGAGCGAATTATGACTAATTGAATGTGGTACTACTACTAGTGGCAGACGAGTGATACAGTAGATCGGTCATGCGGGTTCTGATCTACTTGAGAAGAGGTGCAGCGAAAGGTCTATAGCGTGTTTGTTATCCATGCCATGATATTGTATCATTCATTAATACCGACACAATTGTTATTTAGAGAGAGTACTTTAATATTAACCGTGATTAAAGTTTTAAGTACAGCCTAACGAATAGTTTTCACATTAGTTACATTATATTAAAAATGATTAATACAGTAGTCTCGTTATATCGCGCTTGTAGAGAGACAAAGAAAAAGCGTGATATAACCGAGTGCTAAAAATTCTGGGCTTATACTAACCAAATTATATATGCTATGAAATGTCTATCCTCTCTTCTATCAGCAAGTGTTTCTGATATAAAAATAAGCTTAGTTTTGCAATACTGAATTTTATTCGTATCAAAACTTCTAAAATTAGAGTAAAAAATAAAGAAATCTTTTCCTTGCACATTACGCCCTGAATTCGAAATTCCACACCATTATGTAAATTGACAGTATTGCGTCAATTCTCCCAAAGGTGCGAAATTTCGAATTCACAAACTTAAGTTAGGGGCAGTACTTAAAACCAATAAACAACTTTTAATATCAAAAGGAAACATATTTAATAATTGATCAAATTTTTTGCTTATTTAGATCTTGAATTTATTGTTTCATCTTCAGTGGTAATTTCAAGGACAGTGATAGGAATAAAATACCGTATTTCGTTACAAGAAGAAATTCAATGGCAATTGATATTTTAAAATTTAGGGACAAAAAGATAGCGCGATATAACGAGAGGCCTTAGAAACACATCAATATTTTAATGAAACTTATAAACAGTTGTATTAATACTTTAATAAAACTTAAGAAATGAAGTCTTGCCAGTAAATCAAAACTAATTTCATGCGGTGAGCTTATTAAACTCAATCATGGTAGTAGTATCTAATAGATTCTCAATAGTAATTATTTTTGATGATTTCATTAATATTGATATTCTTTAATCAGGAAAGGGGAGGCGATGCAGAAATAATAATGACTTCCAATCCCTAACTGGTAGCGGCCGGATGGCCGAGTGGTCAAAGTTAGCAGCCTGCCGCCCTGGGGGACCCGGAATCGAATCCGGATGGGTCGAAAAGTCCCCAGGAATTTTTCGGGGGTGGTCCGTCCAGATATGTCGGGCCCCGTCCCTCACCACCCGGTCGCCCCATTGTGGGCCTGGCCGAACCCATAATGGACCTACTAAAAGAGGCCCTCTTAGTGCCCACAGGGCGGAAAGAGTTTAAAAAAAAAAAAAAAGCAATTTAGGTACTTTTTGGACTTCTGCTCTATAGACAGTAAGAGGGCTTTTTATCAAGCCTCATCGTGGATTCGGCCAGGCCAATATGAAGTCCAGATGCTGAGAGATAGAACCCGACGGATCATTTCCGATAAATTCCTAAAGTTTTCGGTCAATCCTGATTCGTTCCCAGATACTCCAAAGCAGCAGGCTTATACCTTAACGGTATAATTAACCTATCGATAATCCCGCTCTCAAAAATAATAGGCTAATGTTAGATCCGAGCTGCTAGGCCACTCAGAACTATGTACTCCACAACGGCTAAATGGTCAGCACGTGGTCGCTGTTCTAAATTTTACATTTTAAACAAATTCATTGTGTTCCTCATTTGTAAAACGCAAGTATACATTAGTGTCATAAAAAAGAACATGAACATAACTGATGTATAGTTGTTTTGATGCAGCCCTGCAGTGAATATGATTTACATAAAATGTTAGAACATGATGTTAGAACATCGCGGTCAAGTAATTTCATGTTTTATCTTAGTCTAGTTATTTGAAATGAACTTTAGAAAGCAGTTCGACCTTTTCAACAAGACGGACGTAAAAAGTATAAGTTTGCATGTAACATTAGAGAGGTTGGGCCGAAGTTCAAACGTTAAATTTGTAAAGCAAGCAGAAGTAGACGTTTGACGTTTGAATTCCAAGTAAAATTCCCCTAATAATAGTACCAATTCCCCTAATTGACATTCGTAGTCAATCATGTTGTGAACGTGCGCCGCACGTTTAAAACAATAGAGGTTGAGGCGCACGTACTCAGCCCAAAACGTGGACGTCGGACGTTCGAGCATTTGGCAATTCTAGAAGATTGATAATGGCAAGATGAGTTTAAACTTCTTAATTTTTTGTGTTTGGGGTTAAAATTATGACGTAGTTTTTAAAATAATGATTATTTAAGCATTTATGAATAATATCGTAAAGAAACAGAGGATTTTAATCCCCGATTTTATCATCGCCCAATATTGGTCTAGATAAATTTACACCACAGATAATGGTTAGAATTTTGTCAATGTGTGGTAGTAAAGTCCAGTCTAATTTTTGTTTTAAAACAGCAAATAGTTTTATTCTCTGTCAACATGTACCCGGACCCTTTGATATTTCTGGTTTCCAGTGCATCGTGATCGCTTAACTGATTTTGCATTCTTACAAATGGGCATACTGAACCAACAGCTCTAGCAAAACAAGCATCTTCTATATGAAAACCTTTATCCGTCATTACTTGATCTGCATAAGGATCAAGTAAATTTAACAAATTTTATTCCTCAGATATGGCTTTGTCAGATTCTCTACCTCTGTATGCTTTACTTAAATGGGTGATAAGACCAGATGGGGCAATTCCAACTAATACTTTAACAGTCTGCTTACCGTAGTAATGAGAGTAAGTTAATATTCTGCAACTAATACACTTTGATTTTTCAACCAAACCTCCAGTGAGTCTAAAACCACACGAACTTTTCTGTATTTTTGAAAGCACAAGAGTAAGTTTTTCATTATCTCTTCTTTGGAAGGCCACACAATTGTAGCACCTAATACGTGGCTCAGATAAGCAACAATACTGAAAAATATTCTTCTATATGGAGTCATGGAAATTTGAAATAAAACTGAAACACAAGCGAAAGACAAGGCCAGTTTTAATTTCATCATAACAAGAACAATTTTGATTTTAATATACATTGTAGTAGACTTACAAGCAGTATTGTTAGACTGCAACTCACTAACACAGGCAGAGATAGTATCAGCATTTTAAAACTGTTTAAACCTGTGAGAATATTCAATTCATTGTGTGATTTTATTAAGTCAAACACAGTAAATTTTAAGGTTGAATCTAAAAGTGTGTTCACTTGAATTCCTTTTTCCATTAAAATATCACTCTCCTCTTGATTGTTGGATTTTTCACTTTGATTTAGACCGGATGTACTGGGCTGTGACAAGTCCAAAATATTAGTATCATTATTAGGTTGATATGTAGATTTTTCCTTGACAGAAGTTTTCTTATTAGCCGGTTGCAAACCTAAAAATTTATTGATTTCAATCATTATAAGATCTTGTTTTGGCATAGCGTTATTAAAGAAATGCATCTGACAAATTATAAGGCTTTTATTACTTCTGGTGACTGCTTCAGTTGAAATATGAAAATTAAGAAACAAACCTTTATTCCGTATTTCTTGTCTTCTTTGGGCACGAATGGACTTTTGTTCAGCAATGTGTTTTGAGGTGGTTGTATCAAACTTCCTTATCGGTGTTTTTTAGTTGGATACGAATTAAGTTTTAAATAATGACGAGCAGTGGCGATATTCTAAATATTTAACAAAGGGTTCGCTAACAGAAAATTTTTTCTTAATTTTTTTGCTCAAATGATGCATTAGCAACATTAGCGCAAAAACTGACCTTAAGATACCCATATAAATAAAAAAGATGCGTTCGCAAAATTAAGTCAGTTAAAATTTAACATTGTTTATGCCAGAACTATATTTTTTTATAAATAATAAAAAAGAGTGTTCAAAATGGTTTATTTTGTACTGTACATATTTTAATATTGCGCCATGACTAGCACACGTCTAACAACTAACTGGCTCCCCCCCCGGAACCGGCTCATGCACCGAGCAGTTTTCCCGGAAACTATGAACGGTCCAAGGCTCTAGTTTAGTAGTGTTACAGAGTATAATACGTATATTTTAATATATTTTTTAAAAGAAACAAAACCACTGAGAAATGTTACGTGTGTTTAACAAGGTTCGGAAAACTTTGAAAATTTTAACAACGGGTTCGGCCGAACCTGTGCGAACCCGCTGAATATCACCACTGATGACGAGCACATGGTAAACCTATGGAATCTCAGTAATTTATCTTTTGGGAATGTACTGAGTTTGAGGCACCTTTAGACTTACATCCAAATACACAGCAATGCTTATTATTCGCCATTGTAGGTTGAACACTTTCTAATTCTTACTGACCACAGACTACAGCCATAGCAGCCGCCATTATGTAGTTCGCGCTAATACCGCTAGGTGTCAGATCGATCGTTGGCACAAGCGAATAGTTTATGTAGATTTGAAATTGATAAAATAATAAGTAATTTAAAGGATGTTACAGTTTGTCGATGATTATTTTATTATTTAAGATAACACCAACTAATCCAAAGAATATACTTGGCTATACTAATTCTGTAAGTTCGCCGACCTTTAGGAGGGGGATCGTTACATCCCGCGACAGGAAGTTGAATACACTAAACGTCCTTTCTGGACATTACAATTTGTAGGAGTAACTATGGTTAATTAGTTCAAAATTATTCTTAAATTTTGTAAATTTAATAAGTTTTTCTTATTATAAACGTATTTTTGAAAATTACAATATATTTTAAAACCATATAAAATTGTTTTTAGCAGCACGATATCTAAAGATAAAAGAAACTATTAATTCCACAAATGCATCCTCAGATAAAATATATATATATATACTTTTAGAAAATACTGTTATATATAGATTTAATTGTAATTGTGATCCAGTGTACATTTTACAGGTGAAACTGGTAGACAATTAAGCAGTTTCAGCAATTCCAGCAATTTGAGATTTTTCCCGGTCTCGACTGAGGGAACTGTGTCTCCCTCAATCTTCGACAATCCTGAACAGGTTCAATCTTGTGCTCCAGTTCCAGAATGTTCCAGAGTAATGCCACTATCACAAACTGCTAGCGAGATATTCCAGAAAGTTCCAGAATATTTTGATTGGAGAAAATTGTGATAAATTCCCCCCTTATTAGAGTTAGTGAAAGGTCCCATCTAGTGGGGATGAGACTACTACTGCCACAACAGCCGCTGTAACAGCGAGAGCAAGTGCAGCACGTGAGAGCAGTCCAGATAGGACCTGAACCTGGTTCCATTTTTTTCGAACGCAGATAACTTTTCAGTAGTTTAACCAAACGCGGTAAAAATATGAAACAGCTCTCTTGCTTTATATTCCAAAAAACAGCACCCAAAAATGTCAAAATACTTTTTTGTAATTAAGCGTCAAAGAGGCAAAAGTCGACAATTTCATTTTATAATTATATCTTATTTCAGAGTTAATTATATTTTCCAAAAGTTATTTTATGCACATGCCATTATTGCACTGAGCATTATGACACCAAAATCATCAAAATCTAACGTGGAAATGTGTTTTCAAAACTCCGAAACGAAACTGCAAAAGTTATCCCAGAAGCCTGAGTTCGCTTACTGCTCGCCCAGGCAATTATTTTCCTCTTCTAATTAATGTTTTCCTTTAGCAGGAACAACAGCCATACAAAATTGCTTGAATGTATTTAATAAAAAAAATTCAAGTAAAATTTAGTACATATTTTATAATTATTATTGCTTTTATAACTTCATATTTTGATACAAATAATGCTATTTGCTGCATATACTGTCTTTTAGTGTGAACGTGTTGCATTTTCAGAAGTAACAGTTTTAGAGAAATTGGAAAATACAGTATCAGGTTACTAAAAGAGATTTCTTTTAAATATTTTATGTTGTTAGATGAAACAAAAATCCAGTATATAAATTGTTTAATATTTAACACTTATTCTAAAATTTTTGCAGCATGCATCATTAAAGTAGTTTTAATTAATCCTGTTTAAATTACAACATTAAGACATGGTCCTTAGATCAGTAATAGTCTATAGAATGTTTGTGATAAAGTTAATATTTCATAATAATTGAGAGTAATGTAACGTACTACAAATTGCATATTCTAATGAATAATTATGCTGTTTAATAATCATTTTATAAAATAAACAATAAATAAAGCTTAAGTCGGCATTTCTATTTGTTAGTATTTTCTACTGTTTAATAATTTTTTTTACAAAAAATACTTACAAATACCATTTACAAAAATTTATTAAATTCTTCTATAAAAATAATTAAATTTAGTTTATATGCATAATTTCCCTCATTTAGGAACCTTCTTGCATACACTTTTGAAGGTTTACTTCACATAATATATAAGGTTTGTGAGAATGGTTTTCTTTTTTCTTGATCTAATTTTAATTTATAAAAATGGTTGCTCTGAGCTCCCGTTTGCACTTTGTGTAATGCAAAAGTGCGTGTGAATATAGAAAACTAAATATATTCTTATTTTAACAAATATTTCCCAATTTCTTCTGTAATTTTGCATTTCAAAAGTAAATAAATTTGTTCTCGTACTGTGAACCATTATACGAACCATTGACATAGGGGTAACTGCACCTTTCCATAATACCTCACCAACCAATCAAAATTAAGCTGATCCAATTGATTTATAACATTGATTTATAACATTTAAACTGGTTTTGACATGGCTGCTTTTGTGGTTACAACAGGGGTTTGAAAAATCTGGATAATTTGGTCTTGCATTTGATTTTATTTAGATTTTCCTAGCTATTACAGTGAAAGGTGCACTTACCACGACTAGGAGATAAGTGTACCCTCCAGAGTTAGTTTTAAACACATATTTTTGCTCAACAAATAACGTTTGTAAACTTGAGACCTGTGATATTTACGACCTGTGGCTATAGGACTAAGTAAGTTATTCCAGCAATTGGGTTTTGAAATCAGATAATCTATCTCGCCCCACTGGCTGAAAGTTTCAAATTTCAGAATTGAAGGTGCACTTACATCACCAATCTTGTTATTCGTGACACAATTTAAAACCAGGGCATATACTTAACATAAAACACAATCACAATTTTTACATTTTTAGTTAGTTATGTTAAAATATTACAAATTTAAATTTGTCTATTATAATGGGTCAGTTTTAAATAACGATTTCAATGAACTGTGAACATACCAGAGATAAGCTAAAAATATCCAACTAATTAATTAGACAAATATTCACAAATGTGACAAATTGTATATACTTTTATTTTTAAAAATACTTAAATTTGTTAAAGTCAAGACGAAAAATTGATAGATATCAATTATTAATATAACTGCAAGGGCATTAATGATTAACATAATATAAATTTCTCTAGATTTCGAAACTAGATTATATAACCAATTTATTAAATATACTCTAATTTCATGCTTTAAACTACTTGCATATTTGTTCACTCGATTAATCATAATCACTTAAAAATATTGGACATAAATAATTCTTGTAATCATCTATTATTAACGTATAACATTCACTTAATTGTTCTTTCCGTTCAGAAAGAGTGAGACTCAACTAGACTCATAACTTTTTTAGGTTCTTAAAATAGATTTATTTATATTTCTAAATTTATAAATTAAGTTTATTGTGGTCCTAAGAGTGCTTAGAGATAGTCATTTAGTAAATAAATTATGAAGAACTTCTAAGAGGTAAGTTTCGTGTCTTAAGTTGTAAACTCCTAAAGACATAGTCGATCACGATCGACCTGTTAAGATGATGATAACAGATCATCTATGAGCGTGATCATTTAGAGAAGAATTTAAATATAAATATTATATTTTAGTTCAATAGTAGAAACATTCTTTTTCTTATTTATTAAATTAATTACATTATCGCTTTTTTTAGTTCTCCTTTGTCTTTTTTGGTTAACATTGTTATTTTTAAAAGTTATTCTTGAAAAAGCTAATGAAAACTGTAATTATATTCATATCTTTCTTTTATTTTGTTATTTAATATATTTATTAATATTTAATTTAAGAAAAGAAATAAATTTCTACTTTTTGAATATAAAATTATTTATTTATTTATTTATTTCCCTGAAAAATTTTTAATAAAATTTTAAAAAATACAAAATTATTTTTCTATATTTTGGAATTAAAAAAATGTTAAGGGTAATATTTATAGTATTTTAATTATAAATAAATATAAACTTTTACATAATTAAAAAATGATAATTATAAAAGTTTTACTTCATTATCATTTTCAAAAATAAATCTTAAACTATAAATAATTTTAAAGTAATAAAAGTTATATCATATTTTAATATCTTAATGAGATTTGTCATTAAGTGAGTAATCTAATCACTATCAAAATAATTACAATTAAAAATAATTATTTAGACGCTTTAGAGAATATCGCCATTAATTAATTTTTATGTTAAAGAATATAAATGAAATCATGATGATTATATGCATAAAATTTCAAGTAATATGATTCAGAAATTTTTGAATCTATTAAATTATATATCTGCAAAATTCCTTTTTATTATAATGACTAATAATTATTAAAAATAATTATATTTATGCCAGTATAGATGTGAGATAATAGGGATGTTCGTGAACGTAAGTTCATGAGAAACTGTTCAAAGAAATGTTTTCACAGTTGGCATTTAAAAAGAAGGGCGGAAAATTATTTATAAAAATTAGTTGTAAATATCATCGCTAAATGAAAAACTGGCGCTGTAGTTCTTAGAATTTTCAAAAATTGCTAGAGAAACTATTCATTACAGAGCTTATAAATATTCTTAAAATAAGTTGGCCCAAACTGGGTGAAATGATTTGATATTTAATGAGAACTGCATTATGTATTTTACCTATCGGAGAATTTCGAATTAGTTTTTCTACGTAAGTATTTCTCTACAATTAATTTGCAAAAATGTATGAATTATGATGGTTTTGGTTATTCCAGATGTGTTAAATTGGTGAACTCAGGTTTTCCTGTAATTTGTAGTAAACAATAATGTATATAGTATATGGTTCGAGTGATCTATTGCTTCGATGAAGCATGTTTATCACATGTCGTCAAAGTTTAAGTGATTGCATGACACATAAGTGATCGTCGAAAAACTCTCGAAAATTCTTTAAATTAGTCAATTTAACAAATATAAACTAATGAGAGGGGGTGCTAAATGTGTTAACAGAACAGCAGCAGACTACGTCAATGATGTCCAAACTATCATGGGCCAAATGATAGAAATAGATCTACTTTTTGTATATATGGAATATACAAAATATTTGTGACCCGTCTACCTGCGCAATTTGCCCCACTAATCGAAAAGTTTCGGTACCACTGGACTATGCCATTGGCTTGCTTACAAGTTTGTTGCTTGCTACCTATTGATGATCTGCTTCATATGAAACGGACTCTGTCATTGACTTGTTTACCTAGATGCTTGCTATCCGTAGTCCATCCCGTTTAAATCACGCTTTAGCATAAAAATAAATAAATTTTAAAAATAATAAAAGTAATAATAAATTATTTAAATTTTGAAAATTAAAAAAAAACAAGAATAATTGATCTAAATATTATTTTATATAATTTAAATTTTTCGTAAGAACATCTAATAATGATTTAATGAATAATTAAGAATCTGCGTGTATAATTATGTTAATTAAAGGCAATTATTAAATTAGAGAATTAAATTTGTTATAGTTGATGATTAATTTAAAAATGGTTTCATTGATATTTCGAAATATTTAGTCATCTTAATATATATTACCCTTTATTATCTGGTGAGTAATGTTAAAAAGAATAATTGTTGCATTAATAAATTAATGTTATTTTTTAAACATTAAGAGAAAATTTCTTAAATTGATATTTTCAGAAAGTAATTTGTTCTCATTATTTCCTATATTTTCTTATTTTCCTTAGCCTCTTTATACTTTTTACTCTTTTTTATTTAACATCATCCTCATTATCATCATAAATACTGTTTAAAAATTAAATTAATTTATAAAAATAATATAACTTGTATGATGATGTTAATAATGAGTATTTAAAAAAAAAAAATTATAGTTTGATGAGAATTTTAAGCTAAGGATATACAAAACAATAAATAAATAAACTAATTTGAATTTCCATAAAAGTAATTATTTATTAATTTATAAAATTTAATTTTTTGAATGAATTAATTATTATATACTGTAGAAGTATTATAAAAAAAACAAAAACTATTTCTAAAATTATTTTTATTTAAATTTTTTGTATTATTATTTATTAAGTGATTTAATAAAATTATTTAAAAAATTAAAATTATTTTATTAAATTATATTAATATAATTTGTTAAATTATTTATTTTTAACCAAGAATTTTAAACAATTAAACTTTAATAAAAAGTTTAATAAATTAGATCTAAAATAATTTAATGAAAAAGAATTTATATAGTTTAACATTTCTTATAAAATAATGATATGATTTTGAAATTTAAAAATAATATTTTAAAAATATAAAATAAAATAAAAGTTAGAAATAAATTTGAAAGAAAATTAAAAAGTAGAAATTTAAAATCAAATCATGCACAAATATAAAGAAAACAAAATTATAAAAGTAAATATATTGCTACGAAAAGACCTTTTGAATAAATATTTTTTATATTATTATTGTTATTATTAATGACATCCTAATTTCAAAATTCAATTACGAAATAAGCAGCATAAATTTATTAAATAATAGACCAAATTATATATTAAATTGGATAATTGCAATTAATAACAATATTATTCTCTTTTGTCTTTTCTTCTTGATCGCAGACATCAAACAATATGCAAAATAAAACGATGGAGAAATGAAATTATGACACAGAAAATCTCCTCACACAAATTTTTATCAAAAATTTCAATATCATATTCTCTTTTTCCTTATCGGAATCGTTGAAACTATTGGTTCTCTAGGAGGGGGAAAAAAGAAAAGAGAAAAAGCAGATGTTAGAAAAGTCCACTTCTCCTCTTACTTCACCATTGATAAGCCAAGAAAATGACCCTCTTCAATTCCTCCTTTCTTACCATTAATGCCTACATTTGTCTTCTACAATCATTATTATCAGCCGAGTTTTCACAATGTGAATCCCAACAAACGGTCTTAGAACTGATGACATATATACACTATCAGATATCACTATACTGCCTTTTCCAGTTATCCTTTAATGGTTATAAAATGGTCAATTGAGGATATTAATCTTGACTTCAACAAGTTATCACTTGTAATTTTTAAAATATAAACTTAAATATACTTCGGAATAGATACATTTATTACAAAGCGTGTTCATGAATCATTCAAATGTCCTATATCCGAGTAATCAATGAAGCACACCACACACACATGCACACACGACAGCATGACAAACTGGATCCTAATTTGTCGAAATGTCCCTCCTTCTGTTGATGACTCATTGCCAACCAGAACCGATCATTTACCCTTTTTCTTGTTTATTAAATTAGTTGACTTAATTTGAATAATTTATATACTTTTTTCCATTCCTCTTGAAAAATTTTCAAAATTAGTGATAAAATTTCGCAAGAGATGGCGCAATGTGAAACTGATATGTAAATAAATCAATTAATTAGTTTTGCCTTTTTGTGCAGTAAAATCGGAATTTAGTACAAACTTTAGTCAATTTTAATGGAAATACTTGCGTTTTTAATTTAAATTTTCTTAAAAATCTAAATTAAAAAAATGTAATGCACTTCCTATCCAATAACCAGAATTTAATACATATTTTAGTTATTTTAATGGCTATTTTATGTGATTAACATTAAAAACCACTTATTTAAAGAAAATTTATTGAAATTCATACATTTTCTTAATTAAAATTGCTTTTTATAAAATTTAAATTAAAAAAAAATTTATATTTTAATTTATTTCCGTACACAAAAATTGTAATTTAATGCATATTTTAGCTATTTAAATGGCAATTTCCTTCTTAATTAGCCTTTAAAAATTAAAACTTTTAACGAAATTTTAATAATGTCTGTAAATTTTTTCAAAACTTGAATTAATAAATTATTAATTTACTTAAAAAATTTCATTTTATTTGATGTTCCTTAAAACATATCAACAGTTAAAATAGTAAAAATAGCCATCTTAATGGTTTTGAATACTTCTGAATTATCTAAAAACATTTTCTAAATTCTTCTAAAGATAATGAATGAATGCTGATTAGAACTTGACTTAAAATCAATTTTTTTAAAGCTAAATTCCAATAAAATTTCATACAATAATGTCAGTCGAAATATATAATTGAATATAAAACTTTATACATTAATTATTTATTTAATTTTATTAAATTATAATAAATTATATTTGTTAGATATACAAATAATAATAATAATATGAAAATGTGTGAATAATGTTAAAAATAATTAAATAAAATATAATATAAAAACTTTTATATTTTTATTGAGAAAATTAATTTATTATTAAGTATAATTAATTTTTATTATATATATCTGGTTTGTTTCATATCAGTAAATGAATATTTATAACCGTAAATAAATGATTATAAATTTTTAAATGCTTATTTTAAATTTCGTTTTATATAAAACAAATAAATAAAAAAAGGTATTTACAAAAATATTATAAAAATTCTTTTAAATCTTAATTCAATTTAAATTGATCATTTTCAAAATTTAAATAATAAAATAAAAAATTAAAATAAAATATTTTTAAGGATTTAAATCTATTTAGACACTTTATGTGTTGGAAAGAAATAAAGAACTTTTTGTTTTTAATATTTTAATGGATTTAAAACGAAATTGAAGCCATAGACGTCGTTTGATATGTCTGAATGTGACGTCACGTTTTGACGTAAGCGTGAAGTAGCCCAGTCGAAAAATTTTGCAAAGACAAAAATATGACGTATAACTCTCGATTCTATCAAGACCTGTTATTTAGCTTGAATTTTAGACGTCAAAGAAAGAAAATTGATCTTTCAGAATAGAAAAGATAGAGCAATGGATTGAGAAGTTTGTAAACTTTTCGATTATCCTCTTCTCTGTCTGTAAAATTTTTTTCTTTATTTTTATTTTATTCTATTTACAGAATTAACTTATCACGAAATTTATTCTGTATATTATTATCGCCGACTGTAATGTTCTAATGCCTTTTTTCTTTTTCTTCTTTTTTTGTATTTGTGTGCTTTGACAAGACAGTTGTAGGTTCTTAGATTAATGCTTTTCAATCGTTCTGGAGGCAGGAGACAAAAACATGTCCACCTGTTTTGTCAGCCCGAGGAATACATTCCAAAATCACGTGATTAAATAGGCATGCGTGATACCGAGAACAGATGAGTGAGTAGAGATGCTTGAATTTGACAGCTGACTAAAAGCAATATAGAAACTAGAGAGAGAAAAGTTGCAAAGAAAGGTACAAAAAAAATTATTTTTTAAATAAATAACAATAATAATAATTTCTTAATTTTTACTATAGTAATAAATATAAAGTTTTACTTAGAATAAAATTAAATATGCTTAATTTAAGTGTCAATTTTAGTCAATGGGAAAGCAATAGAGAAGCTTCGGTTAATGTGTAGAATATATTAATTTTATTTAAATATATTTGCAAAAATTTTATGTTTTTATATTTTACTTGAAGAATTTAAAGCAAGAAATTTTTAAGTTGTAAATTTTTATTAACCCTGACCTGAATACCCTTATATAAAAATCTATCACCTGTTCTTGGAAATCATCTTAATATTATGTATCTATCACCAGATGTATTAAGAATTCGATCTTGATAAACATAAAAGTAAAAATTATCATCATCGTCTTTATCATATTTCATAAATAACGACATTTAATACATAATTCTGTAAACGATTTATTATTTTAAAATTTGAAAAAACGGTCGCGATGATGTCAAAGAAACCGAAACGTCTGATTGGCGGAATAAAATTTAAAATAGTTTAAATTGAAAGTTTAAAAAGAGGCGAAATCTTTCGGAACCATTGATCATATATTATAGGCTAATTGATCGACTCTCATTATTTAAACTAGAAAATATTTAATTTTATGAAAACCGCCGTTCCTTTAAATATAAAGTTCTTGGGGATAATCTAAATTGATAAATCACATACAAGATGAGTCACTCATTGCCAAGGTTGGGGTATCTAATTGCATTTAATGACATCGAAGATGAGTAACATTTATTGGTTACTATGTTACTTTGCATTGACCAAAAGTAATAGTTACACCAATTACGAGTAACTAACTACAGAATTGTTAAATTACGTACAGCTCATCGTTAAATAATGCTATTATTAGGATATTATGCAAAATTATTCAGTGTGCACGTTAAATATCGTTAGTTAATATAATAAAATAATATAAATTAATATTATTATCGAATATGAAAGTATATATTATTTATTTTACAGATTATATTGCAGATAGATAGCCTTAAAAGTTATCTATATCTATATATATATATATTTTTAATGCATAGATATTATTAAATAAATCTTAAAATATATACTTTTCTTATGTAAATGATTATGTAAATATTATAAAAAAATTTTTTTAATAAATTTATTCGTAGAGTACGGGATCGAATTTCGGTCTCAACTACCAGTTATTCTGGAAAGTATTCGCTTAGGCACCACATTACCGCTATCGGGATACCAAGTGTGTGTGTGTGTGCCATTTGACTGTCTAACAATATAGCAGATCGTGTGTGCGTGTGTGTGTGGGATGAGGCAGAGAGGAGGGATGCAGCTCACAATCTGCTTCACTATTTATACTTTTGCTTTATTAGAATCAGTTTTTTGTGGAAAAACTTTTACAATACAGGAGCTCTTAACTACCAAATTTTCGCGTAAAGTTTCTGATGACTTATATTTGGATCCATGTAAATCAGGTGAGGAAAAAAATATTTTTTTCTTATTAAAATTCTACATTAAATAATTAATTCGCGCCTTTAATTAATGTGTATAAAACTTGTTTATTAATTAATAAATTGTATACTTATATTTTTTATTTATTTATTTGATGATATATCACAAAATTAATAAATTATAATAATTTTACTTAAAAATATGCAAAAGTTTTTAAATTTAATCGATATTTTTCTGTTTTTTCCCCTGTTAAATCATACGTAAAGTTTTGAGATAGAGCAGCAAAAATTTATGAATGATTCTCTTAACTTTTCCTTGTTTTTTTTAAGATTCAATATATATTAATGGTTTCTTCAAATAAAAAATTAATTTTTCCAATTTTATAAATGACTATTGATTTGAATTTTTAACATGTATAAAAATAGATATAAATTGAAAAGGATTTTTTGGAGGAAAAAACTTGAAGCAAGAGAGGAAGAAGAGAGATAGAAGCAAAATGGGTGCAAAATGACATTTTTTTAAGTGTATAAAATGGGCGTTATACGCTAAAAAGTGTGGTTAAAGATATATTTAAAAATATATAAAAATAAATAGGACTGTAAGCTATTGAAAAAGCATTATTTAAACATATTGATTCAAGTCAAATTTGCTGTTGAAGCATTTCTGAAAGTGTCCACTTCTTCAGTGTGATTAATGAACAAAAGTAATGCTTTAAATTATTAGAAATACCTTATAAATTAATTAATATTATATTAAATCTTATATTTATCATCTAAAATTTATGCGTAATATCATCTTTATCTCTTCAAATTGAATTGTTTATCTTGTACATTTTACTTTTTCAATTCTTTTTAAATTAGATTTAAATGTTAAAAAATTTACAAATTCTGCAGTTTGAACTTTATATAATTAAATTAATTTATAATGTTTATTAATTTTTCCACTAAATCTTCCATTCCTATCTAATATTGAAGCATAGCATTACTCTCATTGTTTGACTTAAATTGTTTATCTTATAGATGTTAATACTACTACTTTGCTTCTTTAATTTTTTAGAATTAAAATCTGCTTTCTAGCTTAAATTTTTATAAATTTATTTTGCCACACTTTAAATTTTATCACACACAATTCTATAAGGTATTATTCTTATGAATAGGATGTTATCTATTGTTTAGAAAGGAATAGTTTAAGTCTAAATTCTTAAAATACTTCTTACTTGTTGTTAATTTATAAATTTATTTGGGAATTCTTTAAAATATATTAGATATCCTATCTTACCCTAAGTTCTTAAGTTGTTTTTAACAAAACATCAAAAAATGGGAGGATAAATGAAGGTCAGGAGTGCAAGTTAGGTGAGATATATAAGTTGCTAGGTAGTTAGAGGTCAAAAAAGGTCATAAAACTAATAATTAACTTACATCAACTATGAAAATTGATATGATAAAGTTTTTTATGTTAAATTTTTAAATATATTTTTAATGTAGAAAATTTTTTAACATTCAAGATGTTACTTTATAGGAGAACATTGATAATATGGAGCAAAGGTGTAAAGAGATGTAAATACTTTATAAAAAGAAATTTTTTAAAGATGAATAAAGTATTAATTCTTTAAAAAAAGACTGTTTTTAATCATTTAAAAAATCATTTTTTTTAGTGGCTATCCAGTCAAGGTGTCAAAATGTGGGTTGGAAACATCACTCTCTATAGGTCAAGGTTAATGGTATTTTAGGTATTCTAAGATACAGGCATACTACAGCACTTTTTAGAAGTTGGATATGATTAAATGATGCATATAAGATATTTCCCATTTAATGATGCTTCAAGTGCATTTTTTTTTTTTGAATATTATTAATTCTTTGATAGAAAAACTTCAATTATAAAGTATTATTTTATGCAATCAGGTTATTATTACGTAAGAAAATTAATGCAATCTTGTATAATAATAGTTTTAATAGTAATTAAAAGCATAAATTAATAATTTAATGTAGTAAAGAACATTAAAATTATTTAAATATATGAAAAATAATAATTTTATGGTATAAATGAGTGTAAAACTTATCGATATTTATAAAAAATACAATATTTTTTCGGTTATTTTTACGTAAAGTAATGCTTTTACTATATACGCGAGCGCAAAAATTACTGGTATTTATATAAATATTAATCATTTTGACACTAATTTATGCAAAATGTATGATTTTTTTTTTTGAATAAACGAGCCTAAAAATTAGTCTTATTTATATAAAAAAAAGTAGTCATTTTCATGCTCATCTATGCATAAAATGAATTTTTTTTGTATTTATGTGCGTAAAAAATATAAATATTAAAAAAATTACTTATTATTTAAATAATTGTAAGAATTATTGATATTTATATAAATATTAATCATTTTGACAGTAATTTATGTAAACTTAATAAAGATTTTTTTGTGTAAGCGATGTAAAAATTATTTTACTTCCACTTTTACTTTCATTTATATATGAAATAATGCGCTTTTTTACACCTACAGAAGTGCAAAATTGATTAATATTTACAAAAAATAATAATAAATTTTATATAAATTTTCGTGGCTATGAGAAAAATGTTTTTTCGAGAGGGAAAAAAATCGAGAGCTATGACAAAAATAATTTGTCTCTCTTGATTTTTATGACTCTTCTCGGTGAAATAATATTCTGAAAGAAGGATTCTGATTGGTTATCGATGCGCTTAATTCTAAGTTTTATGTATCCTGCTGTGGTTTGAAGATAAGAGTCATTACGTCATTGGATGGTGATTGATACGATCTTAAAACGATATATATCCTGTTTTTATGATCAGAACGTTTTACTAGTATCTTTGTAACTAAATCTTTTATTTTAAAGCGATTTTAATGAGTTATTTTTATTTTTTAAATTAAGAAAGAATACACCTTATATAGTTCCTCATACGTATTCGTTCCAAGAATGGTAACCGTATCAGGTCTTATGTAACCTGTTAATCTTAGAAGACTTCTTTCACTTTAAACCATGTTTTTATATGGAAGAAGGTTACATTTGGTAACGATTTATACGAAATTTATAAAGAAAAACTGTTATGTTTTATAGGAAATAATTCATTAGTTATAAATAGTTTATGGATATTTAAGAAAAATGGTAAAAATTCCAGTTAGTTGAAAGAGAAAATCATCTCTCACTCCCTGTCTTCCTTCATGTACGTATCTCACTGTTTTTTCCTCCTGACTGTAGTAATTAAGCCATGCTGAGATAAGAGTTGTGCGGTTACCTTTAACACCCTATACAAGGGGGAGGGTTAGTGCTATCGGAAATGCACAGTTCCCCTATAATTACTTGGTAAGCATAGCCGATAAATGTCTCATTAATAATATGTATTTTGTTCAACTTGGCAGTTGAGGTGGATGAATTTTAGAATATTAAAGTCAATTTTGAATGGTGAATAAATGGATTTTTTGAAAAAAAAAGTTTATTCTCATTCCCCTTTTTTTATTGTTATTATTGTTTATTATGTTACATAGAGAAATTTTATGGAGATATCGCATTGACACGAAGCGATTACTTAGCATTACCATTACGAAAAAATCATATTACATCATCCTCTTTATCATCATCATCATCATCATCATCCGATGTACAAGAAGCTAAGATGATAGAGAAAAACGTTAAGAGAAAAACAAAACGTGGAAGAAAAAGGAAATTACGACGAAGGTAAGCGATGAAATTTGTTGTGTTTCTGTTAATATAATGTTTGATTATGCTAAATTTTATTATTTCTTCATTCTAGGCATAAACATTTACATGGTAAGAGAAGAAAACCCCGTGCAGCAACAGCTAAAGCTGAAAGATTGTGGGATAATGCTATTATACCTTACGAAATCGATGCGAATTTCAGTGGTAAATTGAAAGAATATCTTAAAAATTTTGTCATGTCTACGAAAATTTATAGCTTAAATTTTATTTCTTAAATGTAATTTGCATAAATTCTCTAAATATTTAACCAAAGAAATAAACACAGTTGAAAACCGAACCTAAGCCTTTGTAAGACGTGGGTTCGTTTCCGTCTCGACTAATATGCAGTTTGTAAAGACATGGGTTTGGTTCCTAACTAAAACTGAGAATATTCTCATCAGTTTAAGTCATAATATCTTTCTTTAAAAGTCTATGGGATTGTATTAATTGGGACTTTAGTGGGACTGAAGATCACTTATAAATAAAATTAATTTTCGTGAAATAACATTTACAGGTGAACATCGTGCATTATTTAGACAAGCAATGAGACATTGGGAGAATTACACGTGTGTAAAGTTCATAGAAAGAACATCTGAACACACAAATTTCATCGTATTTACAGAAAGGCCTTGCGGGTAATTCATTAATTATAATTTTAAAAGGTAAAGGTAATATTGTTATAAACATCTAAAATAATGTATTTTTATGGCTTTTAGATGCTGTTCTTACGTTGGAAAAAGAGGCGATGGTGCTCAAGCTATCTCAATAGGAAAAAATTGCGACAAATTTGGTATTGTGGTACATGAACTTGGTCACGTTGTCGGTTTCTGGCACGAACACACGAGACCAGACAGAGACGATCACGTCAAAATCGTCACAGAAAACATTATGAAAGGTATATTATCCTTTAAATTCGAACAAAAAAATCATTAGTAGTGTACTAAAAGGTATTCATTTCTCAAACAGGACAGACATATAACTTCGACAAACTAACAGGAGATGATGTGAATTCGCTAGATTTACCATACGATTACGATAGTATCATGCATTATGCACGTAACACGTTCTCGAAAAGTACTTATTTAGATACAATCTTACCACAAGGTGATCCTACAATAAGCAAATTACCAGAAATTGGGCAAAGAGTTCGACTTAGCAAAGGTGACATCGCACAAACCAATAAACTTTACAACTGTCCAGGTCTGTAACTTAAATACATTTATACTTCTAGTGATAAATTTCAATTAAAAATTAATGTGTTTTTATAGTTTGCGGTCGAACGATACAAGAACCTAGTGGTACCATTTCTTCATCCGATTATCCATTTCACCAATTCTCTGAAGAACAGCTGTGCGAGTGGAGGATTTCTGGTACTCACGGTGAAAGAATTGCTGTAGATATCACAGAATTAGATATACATGATTCTGATGACTGCGAAACGGATTATTTAGAAATTAAAGATGGCTACATGCAAAAATCACAAATTTTAGGTATGTTCCTATCTTAATTTGTGGATTAATTAGGTGCGGTTTGGGTCGAATTTCGGATCAATTTTGCATTATCTGAGAGTCATCAGAAGTTTTCTAATCGATTAATAAACGATTAAAACAGAAGAATGAATGATGCTTTTATCAGAAAATCACTGTTTATGACACTTTCATCTAATTTTTCTTAACTTTAACTGAATTTAGGTCAAGGCTAATGGTTTGTTTCAAATCAGCATGTGTTAATCTAAAATAAATTTTATGCAAGAGTTTAGTTTGTCAGGGTTACTGTAAAAGTCATCTTATTTTATATTTAATTATATTTATATATTTAAAAATATAGCGATATATTTTATAAAAATAAACTTTTAAATGAATTTTCTGTTATAACTAATATATATATATATATATTATGGTGGAAACAACTATCATTACAAAAGTCAGAACCTATATTTTTTCACTTTTTTGCACTCCTACAGTTTCGAATGTTATAAAATGCTCTTGCTGATGGTTAAACCCTATAGGATATACTTGTATAGTGGGCGTAGTGTTATTAACAAAGGGGAGATGATGATAATGACATCTTACCCCCAGTAATTTCGGGGAACCTATTATTTTCATTAACAATCGGAGGTCAAAGTTAAGTAGTCGAAGTGAGGTCGAAGGTGAGGACTATTCTTCTCACAAAATTCTCAGTATTTTAATGGTTATTAAACCGATGATCGTCGATAAGTAGGGTTTTGATAGGGAAAAAACTACGATTTATCACTCAAACTGTCCAAATTCTTCCATTTAGAAAAGCCCCTTCAGCGATTTTTGAATATTCTTTTTTAACAAAAACAGCGGCTCTAATACACTCTTAAGTAGGCCTATAGGCCCTATTCTTGTTGAAATATTTATGATAGTATATTATTTTAGAATTTTATTTTATGCACGGAATAAGCACGTATATTTATAAAAGATGCTCGTATAATTGTGAGATAGTGTGATATTTCATGAATATATTGAGATCTTTTGAATTGTGCTGCTGTATTCGTGAACGATGGCAGTATATTCATAAATTATGCTACTATGTTTCTGAGGGATTTTAAAGTATTTATTATGCTGGTATTATATACAAGAGAAGTTATTATATCCACGACAGATGTCTCTATTTTTCTGAAAACTGCTACTGTATTCACAGATGCCACTGAATTTATCAGGCTGCTATATGCATCAGGAATATTTGAACTCTCGTGAAGTATCACGTTCATGTTGTTATTATATACAAGAGAGATGCTTATACTTTTACCAGGGGTACTATTCGTGAGAGATTCGCAGCGTAAGTTAATATATTTAAGAAGAATAACAACATAAGAATGCTAGTAAATATGTCAGGGATACCGCATACAAGATAATTAGACATTCATAAAGGTTGCTTTAATGTTCACCAGATGGTATAGTTTAGTATATTTAAGAAAAGATACTGGCATATCATAGATATTAGCATATATACTGGATTGATGCTAGTGAAGTACTTTGATATATCGTACTACGTATAATGTGGTATAGAATTGCGTAGAGGAGTAATGAACTTTTTTAGAGATGCGTGCCAAAGCAAGGTGAAATAACATCTACCAAACAATTGCGTGCCAACTCGAAAAATTTTGTCACAAGTTCATACCGTTAACACTCATCGCAATTTACTTTTACTTTAGATAAAAGCCGACGTCCTCTTTACAGGACGTTGGCTCGAAAAAGAACAAAAAAATTTACTTTAAAATCTAATTTAAAACATAGTCAAGTAAATTAATTACACCTCTTTTTAATTTTATAGAATTTTAATCATACGTTGAATCAAGCAAGTTTTTAGCACTTCTTTTTTAATAAATTTATTGGAAATTTTAAAAATTGTATTCTTATTTTGATACTGTTTTATTGTTAAAATATGGTAATAAACTTTTAAAAAATAAGATTTAATTAATAAACTTTTTATTTCAAAAGCTCGAATGTGCTTAAGTTTTTGGATATATATATTTTTTTCAATAATTATTTATGTAGATTTAATCATAAAAATTAAATCTTTTTATAATTTTTTACAAGGGGGACACTTTATTAACTTTTTTATTAATTTTCTTTTAAACTTGCAACATTATTTTATATAAAAACTAAAAATCAAGAGAATTACGTTTTAATCAAACAACACCAAAAAATTTTTAGAATTAATATTATTTGATAAATTAATTTAAAAACGCAGGAACTTTTTTTAAACTTTGATATGTGACACTATTTTATTAATTATTTTTTAGTTTAAAAAAATGTAAAACAAATTTAATATAGCATTAAAATGCATAAAATATTTAAATTATATTAATTTTTAGGCTCGTTTTGCTTAATTAATCTAAAATCTAAAAAATAGAAAAAAATTTTTTTGGAATTTTTTTGAAGAAAGCGTTTTCAACCTTTAAGAGAGACCATCAATTAATAAAAAAGTAAAAAAAAACGACCCATTTCTATAAAAATTCACGCAACATTCTACAACCTCTTAAATTATATTTTTATATTGAAAATTACGAGGCAATTGTTTTAAATCTACATCAAAAAATCCTATAAACGTCAAAAGAATTTTTTAAAGGAAAGTTATCGATTTCCCCCTTTAAATTTACAAAAAAAAAGAATTATTATATTAATATTCGCTCTTGTATAATATATTTTAATAGCCCATTTTTATATCTAAGTGCGGGTTATTAACAAATTAATTGTTGCTATAACTATTACAAAAAAGGGGAAAAAATCCACTTTTTTCGAGATAACTTCTAAAAATGCTCGTTGCAAATAAAGAACTTATCTTGTTATGGGTTAGTCTATGGTGTTTTTTTTCAATGGCCATAACTTCTTACACTACTGGATCGATCGTTTTAAATCATTTTTATTACCGGATCGATTTAAATTTTATTATTATTGTTATTTTACTATTTTTTTCTTCCTTAAAAAATTTGCATATCTTTCTTACTATATTTTGTTTCAGGTCGTTTCTGTGGAAGCGGTAAAGTGCCAGAAAAAATTATCACTTCCGGACATAGAATGATTATCACCTACAAAGTAACTACAAATCAATTGAATCATAAAGGATTCAAAGCGAAATTTGAAGGTATGATATGTTACAATAATAAATCATTATATGAATTTTTAAAAATGAAAATATAGCCTATATATATATATTTCTTTGAATGAAAGCGTTATGCGGTGGTGAAGTGGTACGTGAAGAAGGTGTTTTGCAAAGTCCGAATTACCCTGAAGATTATCATCCTGGTAAAGAATGTATTTGGAAGATTACTGTCCCTCCTAATTATCAAGTTTCTCTTCGTTTTCAATCGTTTCAGGTGAATTAATTTGCATATTTTGCATTCTACTTTGAATTTCATTTAATAGTTAATTGTATGCAATTTTTTTCCCTTGTAGATCGAGAATCACGACAATTGTGTTTATGATTATTTAGAAATTAGAGATGGACACGATTCGAGTAGTTCCTTATTAGGGAAATTTTGTGGGCATAAAACACCGGATGAAATTCGTTCCACTTCTAACAAATTGTATGTGAAATTTGTATCCGACACTTCGGTGCAGAAACCGGGATTTTCTGCTGTTTTTGTAAAAGGTAACTAAATTTTTTATTTTATTTATTAGTTAATTAATCTGCATGATGTGCAATGGAATGATAATGGGCACGTTTTAAGTAACTCGAGGTTCTAGTAGCGATAGCATTCGAAAAACGAGGCTTACGGTAACTGTAATCAGAAAATTTAGGATTATGATAGAAATAAGTTCGAAAAAATCAGTGTTACAATAAGAATGGGATCAAAAATGTACGTTTTCTTATGTAGAATTTGTATTTAAAAACGTAACTGATGATATATCGAGCGTCATCAGTTAGGAATGATCCGAAACGTCATCAATTACAAGCGTGAAACATGGCGGTGCATCGGAAAAACAAGCAGGATTTAACAGTAGCGATGTTAAATAAAGTCGACCTTGACAGAAAAATTTAAATGCAGTTAATTTAAATAGATTAACAAGGTGAAAAAAAGGATACGGCTTAATAATTTGTTAGTGGCAACAGTTGTTGACAATTAACTGGGCAACATATAATCAGTTGCGTCATTCACAAACTTAATCTGTTCGGAAGGGTTGAAAATTAACGTCAAAACACGAAACATCCCGAAACCAATGCGGTTTTGCGCATGGTTTACGAAACGACTTTAAAAAAGACACGAAAAATGCATTAAAGTGCAATGTCGATCGTAAAAAATTCTGTAAATTTTTTTACAGAAATTTCAGAAAATTAGGAAAATTTTTGTAGGTTTCTTTTAGTATACCGTTTTTTCGATAAAATAGCCCTGTGACTTCTGCTACTTTTTGTTATACTACTTGCTGTTTTTGATAGATTATACTGTTTTCTAATTTCTGATAGATTTGACTTCTTTTATGAAGCTAAGCGATGTTTACTTTTACAATTTAATTGTATTATAAAACAGGCTAAACTAAGTTATACTGTTAACTATTTGAATAAATATCAAACGTACTGGTTTAGAATATACTAACATTGATAAGGTGATAAGATAGGTTCTTTATGAAAATAAAGATAGATTATACTTGGTTTCTTTTTATGGGGATGGATTACTGTCTTCTGTTTTTGATATTGGCAAGTCATAATTTGGATGTATTAGTTTCTAGGCATTATTTACACTTCAATCTTTCGATAGGGGTAAATATACTAATTTTTATATTAATAAGCTATATTTTCTACTGTTTTTAGTAGGATAAGCAAGTACTTTCTACTGATTTTAATACAGTGGGAACGTGCTTTCTTTAGTTTTTTTATTAGGGTAGGCAATACTATTAGTTTTTCTTCAATAAGTATTGTTTCCTAATTACATTTTGTATACGAGTATTGTTTGTTTATTATTAAGTTTTACTGCTTAACAGAATATTACACTGTTTACTGTTTTCAGCTCGATAATTATTTAAAAATTTCATTAATTTACCCTACCCTTCGTGGCACTTTTTATAGAGTATGACGAATGCAAAGGAACCGATCACGGATGCGAACAACAGTGCGTTAACACAGTGGGAGGTTACAGGTGTAACTGCGACATCGGTTTCGAGTTACACTCCGACGGAAAGACTTGCGAAGGTATTTTTAAAAGATCATGACGTAACCGAATTTTTCGAACACAAAAATTGATGGCAATTTTCTTTTCTTTTAGATGCATGTGGAGGGGTCATCGCTGCCGTTAATGGTACTATAATCAGCCCTTCCTTCCCAGAACTGTACCCACCGAATAAGAATTGTGTCTGGGAGATAATAGCACCGCCTCAATACAGAATAACCATGAATTTCACCCATTTTGATCTGGAAGGAAATAATGTACTTTTGAATCCTTAATCGCCATGTTTTAAATTTACTGTTAAGACTTTTTTTTTAATTTTTTTTATGATGGCCTCTAGCACGACTGCGAATACGATAGCGTGGACGTAAGAAGCAAACTTGGTGACATCGAAGTGAGGAAACACGGGGTGTTCTGCGGTGCCCATCTACCACCTGTCATTACTTCGGACGGTAATAGCTTGAGAGTCGAATTTAACTCTGATAATTCGGTTCAAAAAAGTGGTTTCGCTGCCGTATTTTTTACAGGTAATCTACTTTTATGCGTTATTTTTATAAAACCATTATGACGTACGAAAATCTAGCCGTGAAAATAATCTTTGGAGTTTAGTGTTAAATTTACTCGACAGATGGCAGCATTTTTGATATATTTAAACTTTTGAAATGTATTGAATAAAAAAAACACACAATCGAAGTTTTACTAAATTAATATCTTATAAAGAACAAACTAATTAATTATTATTTCATCCGTATAATTAAAAAAATTATGTAGAGTATTTTTAAAGAAAAAAAAGTGTTGATAATTTAGTTAACATTTTTTATACCAGATGGCGACTTTTATTTAGTCGTTATTGAATCTTACAAATATATTTTTTAAAGAATAAAGTTTTTACAGTTGAATATATGTAACCAAAATTAATAATTAAAAATATTGTTTAAAAATAATAAAAAAGGGTGAAAAAAAATCCTCCGTCGAGGCGGATTTGAACCACCGACCTATGGATAACTACAATTTACATCTACAGTCCACCGCTCTACCAGCTGAGCTATCGACGGAACAGTTTCAATACGTGAAAGTCGCTATATAACCTTTATGAAGCATATTCTAGATTTATGGATATAATTAAATTGATTATTTAAGTAACTTAACATTATTAACTAATTTTTAACAGATAAGGACGAATGTGCTAACGATAATGGTGGTTGCCAACATATTTGCAAAAATACCATCGGTAGTTATTACTGCGCGTGTCATAACGGATACGTTTTGCACGAAAATAAACATCAGTGTAAAGAAGGTATTAAATTATAATTTAAATGTTCTACTATAATAAGAGAAAAATATTATTATTATTATTAATTAAGAATTTTTGATATAAGTTTTAAACTGTTTACATTCTTTTTTATTTAAATTTGTAAATAAAGTTTTTGTAAAAATATATAATTGATACTTTATTCGTCAGATGGCGGATGCGTCGAGCAGTTTGACGGTTTGAAATTACAGTATTCAAATTCTGAATTTATTTATCTATCGAAATTTATAATTCCATAAATTAAAAACAATTAAAATGTAAAAGAATCATTTTAAAATACATACAGGATGGCCCAAAAGTCACTTAATTTTATATTTTCAAGAAATTCGGCAAAAGTGTGTCGGTATAATTTTTTTTATTGAACAAGACGAATTTCTCATTTTGAGCAATCTTCGCAAGAATTTTGTACATAATAAAATACCTCGATAAGACAGCAATTTAGTCTTTACAATGGCTAACCGAGTTTTACGTTTTAATGACTGGACGGCCGAGAAGGTTAAGGCAAAGTCTATCACGCTGATAACTCATGTTCCATGATCTAAGTTGGACGAGAACCACTAAAAATTTTTCATGGCATCGTTCCTGGTTATGAATCCCTTTCTGGACAAACGCATAACGGGCATGAAGAAAGCCCTCTTAGTTCCCACAGGGCGAAGGGAACAAAACATTAATTAAATGACTTTTGAGCCGGCTTCTAGACTTACGTATATATAGCGTATATAGGACAAATATCAAAACACATCAGTAAATCTACATTTATTATAAAAAACTGAATATTTTAGATTCAAAATAAACAGGAAATGAACCTATACAATAATTTACATTCAAAACTGTCTTTCAATACAGTACTTTAACCTCTGTTAGCAATTTTCCCCCTTCCCTAAATTTATGGCATGATATATGTTATGTTTTACATGAATAATAATTGAAGTAATATTCTCTTAGGGAGCTGCATCCATCATATATCTTCTCCCGTGGGAGATATAGTTAGCCCAAATTTTCCAGATTTCTATCCAAGTAAGAAAGATTGCGCTTGGCTTTTTACAACGACACCCGGACATAGAATCAAATTAGTAAGCATTTTTAATTATAACATTTAAGAAATTCTTTAAAAAGTTAGTTTAAAAATTTTAAATACGTCTCATTAATTTATTGCTTATGTTTTTAGGGGTCGAGTTCAATACTATTTTTTTTTTTTTTTCTTAATGATCTTTTGGGAATTTTTGATATTTTTCATTTATTTCTTTCATAAATTTTATTACTTTATAACGTATTTTGTTGTTGTTGTCGCTAGAAACAGAATTTCTAATTTATATTTTAAGGTATTTAATGAATTCGAACTGGAGCCACACCAGGAATGTGCTTATGATCACATAGCTGTATACGATGGTGATACAAGTGATAATCACATTTTGGGAAGATTTTGCGGCAGTAAAGTACCACATCCTTTAATTGCTTCTGGAAACAGAATGTACTTAGTATTTAAATCAGATTCATCTGTTCAAAGGAAGGGATTCAAAGCTAGACATTCTACAGGTATTCATTTGTATATAGTTTTCTGCACGTTTCGTATTTAAATCCTTTAAGAAATGTTTAGTTTTTATTGAATTTAAACGTTATAATTTGATTTAAAATGTTTCAATAGCTCTCTTTATACTTTATAAACACAAAGTAATTTTATTGTAAATTATTGCATAAATTTTCATCTTGCGAGATTTTTACATTACGTAAAGTTACATATTGTGATTATAATTTCATTTTACAATAAAATAAAGCTTAATTTATAATGGATGAAATAATCTACCACTTAATTATCAATTATTATCAATAGATTCATTATATAATAATTTAATTATAAATTCTTGGATCCTGAAGATTCATCAGCTTTAGAAATTGATTTAACTTTTATTGAATTCATGTCGAATTCTATTTAAAGCAAGTATATAATTAATTAATGAATGGACGAATTATTTATGAATTTTAATAAATACAAATATTAATTTTTAAAATGGCTCATTAATGAGGGATTACATGAATCTAATTTAATTCTTTAAATATATGATAGTAAAGTAGTAAATAATGTATGATATTACCATTAGACTAATTTAAACTTGTGATATTTATAGTTTACAGTATTTAAAATTATAAAATTTACAATTTTTTGGAATTTAAAACTGATAATACTTATAATTATTTTTATTATAATGATATATAATTGAAATATACAGTCGGTTTCAGATAGTGAGATTTGACTAAATAGCTCTGATTGCACCTGATATAAAGGGACCCTCAAAATTGAGACTTATATTATTTTTTAACCATTTTTTTAATAAAAGATATTTGTTTATTCATATATTTTTCATCATTTACAACGAGAAAAATTTAATAATAATTTAATAGAAAACAATATAATGTTTCAGACTGGTAGGATCTCTATATGCCATTGCCTGAGCTAAATGGTCCTTCTGGCATTTCCCTTGTCTATATGTACTGTACCTGATTGTATATAATTATTACAAATTATTACGACTCTACATTAGAAAAATTCAGATATTGTACTTCTAAATGCAATTATTTATATTTAGAATTACTTTTTCAATTCCAAATCCCAACAATTTGTGGCTGACCTTAATCTGGCCCCTCTCAAGCGCCCTCCCTATATACAATTGTCGGGAATTGAAATTGTAATATTTTCAATTATAATAATTAGAGCTGGTTATATTTATACTTTTATTTATAACAATAAAAATAAAATATATTTTTATTGAAATTAAAACAAGCACGATTGACTTAAGTAGCCTTAGCGTGCATTTTATAGCATTTCAAGGTATGATTTAATTGGAACAACATAAAATCCCAGTTTCAAAAAAATAAAATGAAGTAATTTATATAAATTTAAACCATTTGCAAAGAGTTAGAATGGCAATTACTAGAAATTCTAAGTAATAAAAGCTAAAAATAATAATAGAGTTTTTCAAATAATTCTTTATTTAAAACAGTAATCCTGCTATTAATATATTAATTTGGTTTTATAAAAATACTATAAATGTTTTATTTTTATATCTGTTAAATAAAATACAATTTAATTTTATGTTTTTTAATACTATAATTATTTTTTAGCATGTGGCGGACGATTAATACCACATTCCACATTAGAACATTTGTATTCGCATGCCAAATATGGTGATCAAAATTATGAAAATAAAGAGGATTGCGATTGGATAATCAGTGCAAAAGACAATCAACGCATCCAGTTAAGATTTTTAACGTTTGAACTAGAACACGAACAGGACTGCAGTTACGATTACGTTGATATCTTCAATGGTTACGACGATTCTAGTCCTCATCTCGGTCGCTTCTGCGGTAACAAGGTGAGAAGTACTTGTTGCTTCTGGAGATATAATAGTTTTCTCGTGAAATACTTGTTGCTCTTCGGAGATATAATCGATATTTTACGAGAAATTTATGAAGTTTTCGCTTTTTCGCAGGTTCCTCCTGAAATCCTTTCCTCCTCGGATTCGCTTTTAGTACGGTTCAGATCCGACGATACCATTAACAATAAAGGATTTTCAGCAGCGTATATCGCTATAGACGGAGATGAAGTTTATCCAAAATTAGAGAAACATTGACAAGAATTACGTAATAATCTCTTTTTATAGATTTCGTCTTCCTTTATTCAAGAAATCGCACAAAAACAAAAATTTGAGCAATAAGATCTTTCATACTTTGAAAATAAAGCGGTTGGATTATTATAAAAAACGCATGTATGTATACAAAAAATACTGTATACTATATTTGCATACGCATACTGTATATGTATGTATTATATATACGGCATATATAGTTAAAGTATCCAATAGAATGTTTGTGTTGTGATGTATATAGTAAGATATTAATGGTGTTTTTGTGAATATCAATGTAGTTATTTAAAAATTATTGATACGGTTATTATCAAAAATTATTTAAAAACTATATATAGAATTTATTTTGGGAAGTTTTAATGGGTAAATATTTGATTTTTTATTTTTAACTATATTATTTTTTAACTTTATCGAAGATATATATATATATTATATGTATTTATCAAAATAAATATGTGATTCATTTTTTCTTTATAAATTCAGATTTATTATTATTATTATTCCTATATTGAAAGAGATTTCCGCATTCTTTTAATCAATTTTTATTCTAGAATTTGCAGGAAGCGTGTTAACTATATATGATAGATACTAGGAAATGTCCAAAGAATTAAAATATCGACCAGATGTTAGTTATGATATTATGCAAAGGGCAATCACCTCATATGTTAAGTTAGGGATATAAAATCGATTTTAATAGTTGAAAAGTGTATTAAAAATGTGATGAATCTAGTTTTAGAATTAACTTTCTATTATATTAAAGTTTGCCGGAAGATTCCACATTCTATAAAATATGCTTCAAAAATCTTCAGGATTGTTCCAGGAGTGTTGGGACGATCTGGATTCTATAAAATATATTACAAAAAATCTTTGGAGATGTTTCCAGCTCTAAAACGTTCTCAAAATAAATGTTAGGAGATTGCAGATTACTAAAATTATGCCCAAAACAAATATTGAAAGGATTCAGATTTTCTAAAATGGTCCCAAAAAGTGTTGGGGGGTTCTAGAATACATTTAAATATACAATAAGTCTTAAACTTTTAAAATATACTTTCCAATAAGACGTGAAGGATTCAAAATTTTAAAAAAAGTTTTTATATATATTGAAGACTGTTCTAAATTTTATAGCATATTCATAACATAGAAGAGAGTTTACAGGATCTCTAAAAATAAACTTTAAAATGTCAAAACCTCTGAATATTCAAAAGTTTTCTTTAAAAAATGAATATATTAAAATATATTTAAGAGATCTGAGAAAGTTTTTAGATTTTTCTCGATTCTATTAAAAAAATTAATTAAAAAAATTATATTATATACAATAAAATAATGTAGGCATTTCTATATTCGTAATAATTTAACCTAATTTATCTTATCTATAAATGTATTTAGAATAGAAGACGAACTGTTTTTTTATTTGGCTTGAAACCAACGGGGAAATTACTAAATGGAAAAATTAGATTTTCTAGAGCTACTATGGAATATAATTATTGTTAAGTGGTATCTCCAGAAGTATATTCTCAAGAGTATACCTTAGATTAAATCGAACATTTATCATTTATAAAAAAAAGGGTGCTTCAAAGAAATGAGGACGACATGAAGAATTGCACGTTGGGATGAGCTGGTTTTGTCTTCTCATTCTAATTGACATTAACCTACTTTTCGTATTACTAATTATAATTATATGTATATGTAATATACATTTTTAACTTTTATTTATTAATCTCAATTAATTTTATGTATTAGAAATCATAAAATTGCTTTTTGCGTGTGAATTCTAACGCGTGATGTAAAGCAAACTTCTCCTTATGTCATTGTGCTATGCAGTGAAGCATCACTTTTCAATTAGTTAAATTGTTTAAGTTGGGATAAATAATCAAAACGGTGATTTAAATACCTTATTATAGTGTTTTTAAAATCATTATAAATTGTTAAAACTTTTTAATTACACTAAAATATTACGAAATTATCTATAAAATGAGTTCAAGACCCCTAGAACCGCGATCTACTGGTTGAAAAAATTCGTATAAAAATTGTTGCGTTTTTAAGTTTCAGTAAATTAATAATTTAATTATTCGTTTGTAATAAGTAAAGCTTTTTACTGATCTTATTGAATTTTTTTATGCCAAAATTGCTCATCCATCTTCGGTTTTCAGAATTATAAAAAAATCGATATCATAGTATATCAACCCTTTTCAATAGAATCGCTCTTAACGATTGATTATTCAAAATATGGATGATTCATACGGTTTTCATTTAACAATTTACATTGTTTTAACAAAACGTAATTAAAATTTCACAGTAAATTATCAGAAAAACTTACTTTAAAAATCACTACAAAATCTTTAATTAATCATAAAAAACACTTAACAGGAAATGACATCGTAGAAAACAAATGAATCAATTGTGTCACGTGAGGGTGTGTGTCGTATGCATCTCCATGGTAACTGTTGTTATCAGCATTGAACAAATTTGTTGAAGAAAAATTTGTTTTTAAAGTGATTTTTAATTAACAAATATTCAATTTTTGAATTTATATATCGTAAGCACCTCTTAATCCTTAGTATACATTAAAAAAATTAGTTTTAGAGGAAACTATACATTTATTAATGACTTTTTTAAGAAAACATTAAACATATTACTTTCTATAACGGTTAAATCTTAATTTTCTCGAAAAAGTTTCCGTATTGAAACAAGAAATGGGCTTTTCCATTAAGGTAATCTCCTGCTACAGTTACAGATGCGCATGCGTATTATAGTGATATTTTATAGATTCCATGAATAACATGTAATTCCAATGCGGTTTAACTAACACACAACATCTGATCTGTTTAAGGATAAGGTTCTAAAAGATTCTGTTTATGTTCTCCAGTTCTCAAGAGCACAGTTGAAAGGTAAGTCAATTTTTAAATGGAAATTTCTAACCTCGCACACTGTCGTTTACTAAAAATTTCATAACGAGAATTTATAATATCCTACATTTCCGTACATTGTCCTTCACTGTAGATTTCAAGTGGTCATTTTTAATTTATTACATTTTCAAAAATTGTCTTTTACTTAAAGTTTTAAACGGGAATTTGTAATTTGTTACGTCATCGTACATTGTCAGTTACTAAAATTTTTAATTAAAAATTTGCAATTTACTGTATTTTCGTAAATTTTCTTTAATTACAAATTTCAGATGGAAATTTGTAGTTTATACAGCAATTTCATGTATTGTCTCTTACTTAAAACTGTAAAATTAGAAAATTATAATTTACTATATTTTCTTACATTGTTCTTTACAAAAATTTTAAAAAGAAATTTGTAATTTACTACCTTTTTACATATGATCTTTGACTTCTTACCAAAATATCAAACGGAAAAGTACATAAATATCTTTCAAATAATATAAATTATTTACAGTACTATAAATTAGTTAATGTATATCGTGTTTATACATATAATTTTATATTTAATTATTATTATATTTCTAAAAACAACAAATATTTTACACTATAAAATATATTAAATACATAATAATAATAATAATAATAATAATAATAAATGACCAGAGTCTGGTATCGACTTGTAGTTCGTTGGCCTCGTGCGAGGTTGAATTATGATAATAGTGTAATTGGAACGTTTGGTTTCGAACACTTGGCTGCTTTTACTAGTCATTATCTATACGAAAATCAATGATACCTTTTTAATTTTTCAAAATATCTTCAAATATTTATTTATTTATCTGTTTCTTCATTGAAAACATGTGACTACTACTGTTGAATATGTTGAAATATATAATATATGCTCCATACATTGCAGATACTATTGTAATTTTATTTAAAATATAACGTTATAAGTAAGATATTCATAGTAATAAAATGTTTAATACTAGTTAATTTGAAATGTATTAACATAATTATGGAAAGTACAGTACATACAGCAATATATCTGTAATATTGTATATATTATTAGAGATAAATTGCAGCAAAAATAATATTATTACTGTAATAAATTACGTTAAATTTCGATTTTAAATCGAGTTCGAAGTAACTATAGGTTTAGTGTCGTAAACTAAGGTTATGTTCACGGAAGTAAACTTTAAAATATTTAAAATCGGCCCAAAATGCCTAAAAATGGTACATAAACATGGCATTTCATATTTCCATAATATAAAATTCGTTTAGTCGTAAAAGCGAGCGATTGTAAAGCGGAAATTTATTGCAATACAAAGTTCAGAGCATGCTGTATCACAAAATTTACAATTGCAAGCTTAATGAGTCTGTGTAATAATAAAATTTGACGCAATATTTTTTTCTAGGTTAACGTTTTATCAGAATATCTGATTTATGTATAAAAAGCGTGATAATTCTTACTAAATAAGTCGTATTGATGCTGGTTTTGGTATATATGAACGAGAAAATCCACACCTGTTACGAAAGAACGAGGGCATTTCGTGAACGGTATTTAGACACGAATTCGATCTACGAATTGTAATATTAATCTATAATTATACTAGTTTAATGGGTTAAAAGAATTCAGTATAAGTTTACTTAACTTGGTTAACTGTTTTAATGTAAAAGTAACTAGTAAATTACATAAAATGAGAACTAGTAAATTAACTAAGTAATCAGTTATGTAAGTTAGGTCGATATCTGTGAACGTAATCTCATTTTATAATACTGAAGTCTACAGAACATTAAAGTTCGCTTAACGATGGATTTCTGAAATCAATTAAAAAGTAGAATAGTAGAATAGAAAGTACTTTTTTTTTAAATAGGTTTTTAAAAAAGTAAAATATATTATTAACTTTCAAAACATAAATTAAAAATCCTCAAAATATCTATTCTGTACCATATAATTTATAGTACTTTTCAGGTTTTTTTGCTGTTTATTAAAAATGGAATTATAATTATTAATGTATAACCTTTTTAGAAACTTTCCTATTACTTTTTATAGTTATTTTTATAAATATAATCTACAAAAAAATAATACATAAGCAATAAATTTGAAGCTCTTTTCGAAAATAAGTAGAGAGGTATCATTGATCTCTGCACGCATAATCATTAATAAAAGCATAATTATTCTAAAATAAACCTTTTATATATTCGTCCTGATTAAATAAAAATATAAAAATAATTCACAAATATTTTCAGAATGAAGATCATGAATTAAATCACTGATCAATAAACACGAATGTTTATTGAGGAATGATTTATACAGGTGTGGCCCAAAGAACAGATAACCGTATTATTTGCATGCAATTCATCAATTTTTGCATGTTTATAAATAATGAATTATAAAATTAAGACATAAATTAGTCTTTACAATGGCTAACTAATTTTTTGGCCATCTTACCTATGCAATTCATTATTTGCTTAACTGATATGATTATTTACGTAAATAGCCAACTGATTTGTAATTATATATTATAGGCTTCATATAATTGTATTTCTAGTGATTATAGTTATTATAAATTTGATAGAACGTAACCAGTTTAGCGTGTTACCTGTTACGCTAGAAAAATTGTCCATCTCTAAGAACTACTTTTTTAATTATTAACGAATATCAATATTTATGATTATTTCCTGTTTAGTTTTATGTAATAAAGTATTCATTTTCCTCATTAAATATTCATTTTACATTTGATTCCAAACAACAATTTTTATTTCCTTGAACAATTATGTTATTGGTTATTGTTAATCGATTCATATTTTCATTGGAAACATTTTTCTATATAATTTTTATTTATATTCATACGTTTTATAGATTTCATTTTAGTATTTTTTATAATACATAAAGTGTTTTTCTATAATATTTCTATTTAATTAATATTAAAATTGTTTTATTGCATAATTAATACACCGAAGTGGTAAATTAAGAATACAAATATCAGTAAGAACGATACAATTTATGTCTGTTTTTGCATAAAACGAGATGTAAACGTAATTCATTTTATGTATTAAATGTTGAAGGATATCGAAAAGATAAACTTTATGGAATAAAAGAGATAGTTTTAGCATTATTTTCAAGACTTATCTCCGTATAATTGACCGTTTTATCATCGAAAGTAGTAATTTCAAGCTTCCTCATTTATAAATTTACTTAAAGTAATAGCTCGTTAATGGTCAAATGCAGTAAACCCTGTCTAAAATGGATTCTCTACAAAACAGAAAACTGCCTGAACAGAAAATAAATCTCGGTACGGAGAGATTTACAACGTAAAATACTATTAGAAATCAGTAACTTATCTAACGCGAAAACGGATGACTTTTTGAATACAGTCATGAAAACCAAGACCAGATATTAAAAGAATTAGAGGCAGGAGGCCCCGATTAACTATATACGAACTTCCAATTTAAACTAGAAGTCACAATATTTCAATTCAAAAATTTTCCCCAAAAGGTGTTAGATGACCGGCACGACTCTATTGTTAAAGGAAAAGTATGATGTACAGGGGCAAGCCACTACTAATTTGAGGTGGATAGCATATATTTTAATTTAAATAAATTAAAAATATGATTAAAAATTGCAGCCCGACATTGTGACGATGTGGATACAAAGTATTATTATATTAGTGATTTTTCCTCTGTGCATCTCGAACACATTTTGTTGTTTTAACGTCTTTGAAACAAAACACAGTGGAGAAGCAGTTCTAAATGTTTTGGAGTTGTAACATTTTTTTTAAAACTGTTTTTCCCTATACTGATAAAAAACGTAACACTGTATAAAACGGAAAATATCCGAGCGATACCAATCACGTTTTGTTTTAGTCAGGTTTTATTGTATTAAACTTTTCTAAATTTTATTAAAATAGAAAAATTGTTTAAACAATTTTTTATCCTCTATTATCTGTGCTTATTTTTTATGGAGAGAAAATCTGTTCTGTGTCTCATTAGATATCACAGATGTTGATATTTTCTATTCAATTTCTACAATTTTAAGATTCTGAAATGTTTTTCTTAAATGATAAAATTTTGAAACTAAGAATAAATATAAAAATAAATTTGCATTAATTCTAAATCAAGAGAAAAAATACTTATTATTGATGTGTAGAAATTGAGAAGTAATTTACAATACTTTTAAATGACCAAAATTGTAAGAAGTTTAAAAATTTAAGATTTTTTCAAGATTCTATCTCGAATAAATCGTTATAATATTTTATTTTTGTCTTTAAAGTTTTTACTGGTTTAATTAATATCCTTAATATAATAATATAATTAATATCCTCAATACATTAAAACGAAATTCTTGGCAAAAAATTAAATAAAATCTCTAAAATGTAGACAAAATTCCAGAGAACATAAATAGTATATTTAAAATCCAAAATATTATTGTTATTTATTTCAATTTCAACCAATTATCGTAGAGATAATCTTATATTTCAGCCAATCGCCGTTAAAATCTTTTTACTTTAAAATTTTTCTTAAATATAGTAAGGCCAAAAAGTATTTTGCTACATGGGTGTAACGTATTCTGGGAACACTATTGGTGGTCCTTACTTCTACGAAAATAATGTGAACCAACACACATACCGGAACATGCTGGATATTGCCGTGCTGGATTTCTTAGATGACTTTCCTCTGAGTGAACGATAGGAACTTTGATTCCAGATGGATGGTGATTCCAGAAGGATGGTGCGATAGCATACACTGCCTTATCCGTTCGGGAGGGACTTAATTAATGTAATGTTTCCAAGACGAGGGATTGGTCGCGGTGGCCAGTCTTCGTCACCTTTACGTACGCCGGCTTAACCGCTGGGGATTTCTTTCCGTGGGGTGACGTGGAGCAACAAGTCTTCCAGATACCACCCGCCTCCGTCAACGGATTTAAACACAGATTTGGTGCCGTTCTTCACGACATTCTACGTACGACTCTTGCAGCAGTGAAGTTCTGTGTCGCGTACGATATTATATTTGATTGTGCAGATATTTTGAACTTGAGCGTCGATAGGTACAGCGGCGTACAACACTACATACTTACACTAGTCGTAACCTGATCGTCACACAGACTGCAAGTCATTAAAGTCATTAACAGTCTCTCTCATCTGTAATAAGCAATATGTTCTCTTTCCCAATTTGGCAAGCGACTTTTTGGTCATACTATATATCGCAACGAACTTTTTATAAAATTATTTTTTAGTTAAATTTTAGTCTTAGTTTTCATTTTAATTATTGTTCAATGTAAATATATATAGTTAATATATAGTTAGACATTTTAAAATATTTGTTCTTTCTATAAAATAATACTTTTAATTACTTTAACCAATTTTTCCGCTCACCAGTGGCTGAGTGGATTAAACTACTGAACAGTGGAAGTTGGTTGTGGGTTCGTGTCTCGCCAACGTGGAGTTTACAGGTTTTCTTCACGTTTGTAACACTTAAATAGGGGCAAGTTTCTCACAAAAGTCCTCCCGGGAATCATCCCCTAGCAGATCTGTCACGTTGTTGTAACCAAATAAACCAAGCCAAAACTCAATGTTTTCGTCAATTTTAGATTAATTCGATCCGATAAATAATAACAAAGACTGGGTGTGTGATTCATACCAGTAGGCCTATATTTTAGCAAAACTTCAACTGAATATTTTATTTTTGCAACAAGTAAATGAATAATTTTTTAAAAATATAACTTATAACCTATAATTAAAAAGTATATTTGGACGATTTTAATTGATACATAAATTTGATATTGTTTCGATTAAAATTTTAAAATTAAACGAACAATTATTTATTGTGACATTTTCACACATAATAATTGTTGTAATTGCTGCAATTTTTAATCATATTTTTAATTTATTTAATTTTAAAATATATGCTCTCCACCTCAAATTAGTAGTGACTGTACAGCATATTTTAGAAAATTATTAGTTTTATTCGTATGATTAAACCATATATTTGTACCTAAATTGCAAATTTTTATTATAGAAATTTTATAATTTGACGTGTCCACATTTAATATTTTTTAATCATTGTTATATTATAGTTAAAAATACATTTTATCAACATTTTATAACTACAACATTAGTTTAATAAAAAGAAAATTTACTTTATAATAATCTAGAATAAAGACTCTAAGTTAAGATGAGGATTGAAGTTAAAACAAATTGTTGAAAATTATCTTTAATACTTTTTTCTTTAATTACTGTTGATGATAATTTGGGAGATTTTTTAAAATGTATATTGAAAATTAAGTGTAATTATTCTGTTATAATTATTCTGTTTTGGCAGATAAAGAGCAGATACTTTTAAAAGTTACTATACTTTAATTTTATTAAATCATAAAATTATATGAATAAGTAAGTGACAAAATCGTTAGATCGTCGTTTAAAACAGTTCGATATCGACTGCATAGTCACAAGGTAAATTATTCAGTTTATACGAGTTCATATACCATGTGACTATGCTATATCATATGAGTATGATGTAAACGTTGCAGAACTTAACAGTTCTACACGTGCTGAATGTTTACATCACATGATTAGATTGAAAGTTTTACATCATATACCTCACCAAAGTTTATACCATATGCCACATGGGAGAATCATTTTATTAAGTCACAGAAAAACAGCATTAAGCAATGCTGTTCTTTTGTGACATAATAAAATGATTCTGCCATGATTCTGCTGAATAATTCTACTAAATTATAACGAATTTAAAATCGAAATAATTAATTTTTTACAATTTTTAAACTATAAAATTTAATTTACTTAAACTTTTTAAATGAAATCATTATTAACACATCTCGCAGGAACAGTGGAATAGTGTGTTTACAATGACTGCCCATCCATCATCCCATAAATGGTCTATAATCTAGAGTTATTTTATTAATCAATCTACTTACAAGTAACTTCTCATCTAATTTTTTTACTAAAAATAATTAAAAAATTATAAAAAATTCTTAATAAAGTTGGATTGATGATAATGAAATTTATATTTGATTTATATTAATAATTAAATAATATAATGAGCAGGGAAATATCTACAATAAAGTATTTACTTTATATAATTATTTATAGTAAGAATCATGTAAAATGTATAAAAAACATGTAAATATATTGGGTACATCTCTTATCTATTTTAAATAACGTTAAATATATAAATTAAGCACGTTAGATATCTATTAAATGAATTTTATATAGGCTCAAAACATGAAAATATATATTTTAAACATATTTTTAAAATTTATTTAAAAATGTTTTTAACATTCTTTTGAAAAACTGAAATAAAATAACTATTGGATGACCTCGTTAACTTGTTAAAAGCGTGAAAAGTGTTCTATGAAAGAACTTCTAATCATGTGAAAAGCATGAGAATTCTTTCATACCTTAATCACATTCGTAAGATAATAATTGAAATGACAATTCGATTTTTCTAATTCATTTGGATAACGAAAATAGAAAAAAAAACAGAAAAATGATAATTGAAATGAGTTCAACAATCTTTCATTCCATTTTTTTTTTCCTTCAGAGAATTTTATAGCTGTTCACTAATAAAGTACATTTCTAAATGGAAAATGAATTGGAACAGTCGAAGTTGTCACTTCAATTATCACATTTTCTACTTGATCAATAGAAAAATGCTCTATTACAGATATGAAAATATATTTGTTTTATTATCAAAATTAATTTGTTTTTTTTAATAATATTATTTTCACTCTCTGTAAATAATTATATTTATTTTTTATGATTATATTAGGATGTAAAATTTAATTTATAGAATTATATTTTTAGATTATATAATTAATACTGTGGTTTGGGGTGCATGTATCCCCGAGAGTATAATACAGCTGTTATGGGAGTGTAAGATTATTTAATCGCCCTGATACAATGTTAACACTGGTTCGGATCAGTGGCGTGCCGTCATTGGAAGCAATGGAAGCGCTGATTCTACCTTTCAATGACCTTCCCTTGTATTTTATAAAATATAAATTTTCATATTTTAACGTACTTTGCATTAATTAAAATTAATATTTTATTATAACTGCATTATGTATCTTTTTAAAAATTTCTATACTACATGTGAAAAAAACGATAAGATTGCTATTGTATATTCGAATAATTCGGTGGCGGAAGGAGTGTCGAAACCGGGTCAGTTTCCAATCAGCCAGATTATATACGCATTGGCACATGCAGTTTACAGAGCACCAACCTCACCCGGTTTAGCTGGTAGAAGCAACACACGCATAAAGCATCTAATTTTATATCCCGGACCGGTTGTGGGCTGTTAGCAGCCTGCCTGCTAGATATTCGGCCGCCCTCGCCCGATTATGTGAATCATGAGTTGACTAGATCAATGGCGGGCCAGCTACGGCTCGCGAAAAGTTTCTATCCGGCCCGCGAGATCTTTAATAGATTATTAAATTTAATAGTTATTTTTCCAATTCTTTGTAATTTTCGAAAACGACAAGAGAAATAAATGTAGTAATTAACGTTTTATTTATTTATTTCATATTTGCAGACTAAAAAAATTACAAGTCACAAGAAGGCATCAATTGACTACTACGGCCCACGGAAGAAACGTAAAATTTATTCTGGCCCATGTTATAAAAAAGGTTGCCCACCCTAGACTACATTTATAACTTAACCCAACCGATAGGAATTTACTGGCATGTTTTCATGATAGTTCTGTATAGTCGACAGGAGTTTAAAAAAATCCATTAAAATATTTGATATATTTATTCGGGGTTTATTCTGCTCTCCCATCTTATATTACTTACGGATTTCAATGTTAAACTGGTGATATTACGATTTAATATGTCCCATCTGTAAGGGGATGCAGAAAAAAGGTGTACAATTCTAGTACAGTGTTAAAAAATTAACTGTTACTTTGGCAGCATCATTTACAACTAAATTTAATGAATAAGACGTACAATGGTACAAAAAAAGCTCTAGAATTTATTTTCCTTAAATTTACGATTTATGTATCGGTTGTCATAAAAATTTCTTTCCACTTCTTTCCCAAGACTACAGATATTCGAGTACAAAGTAACCGGTTTCGACTTATTTCTACTTCAGAAGTAGTTAAATAATTAAGCGATTAGGGAAATAGAAACATAAATAAAACCCTGATGAAAGAGCCGAAGTTTTACTTAAACAGAAGCTTAAATGAACCAATCTCTTGCCGAGTATAGGGAGGTCTGATCTCTTCATAATATTAGATGTAATAAAGACAGAAATTTTTCCAGTTCAATGAGAGTGACCGAAAAGTTGTAAATTTTGGAAATTTCCGTGAACACTTGGTCCTAAAACGAATTAGTTAGAAAACGAACGATGGACAATCTGTTAAGTTTAACATATTTAGATTTTTACAGCTATGGTGAGAAATGTTTAAAATCTACAACAACCCTGTCGCGTCCTTTGACATATACTAGTGATTCGACAAAAGAAGCATTTGACATTGACCGGTATCGGCACTTTCGGGATTTGGAATGCACACACCTACTTAGACTGTCTCTGATTCCATTCATTAGCCACCCGTAGGGAGCTATTTCACTAAGTGGATTGTTTTAAGATTTAAAAAGTAAAGAATATTTTGTTATTTTTATGTACGTTTTTTCACAAAGTTATATTTAATTGAAAGTTTCTTTAAAAGTATATTCATACAATTGAAGAATTTTTTGTACTAGGTATGTATATTCATCACACATTTTGTTTTACCAAGTAAGTTTTTCTGATAATTTTAATTTTAGCCCTTATATCGTGGCTAGTAATTCAAAAATTTATTTTAAAAAGTTTTGGCTTAAGACCATATAATGAAAAAGAAAACATTATTAAAAGAGAAAGACCAATGCCTAAATTAAATGTAAATGCGTCGACAAAAAATTTCGACATTTTGACGATAAAATTTATGACGAATGGCAACTTTTTTGTAAAATTGAAGCAATTTGGAAATCAAAGCGAAATAGAATTTAACATTGGTAGACAATATAAAATAAATATTGAAAATTATAACGAGATAATTACGATTAATAGGTATATAACATCTATTAATTTAGATATGTTTTTTCTCAAAGCAAGAATTGACATGTAGAGAGCACAGGGAATTTATTGAATCTAATAAGAAAGTTCAATATAATTATCTGACGTACTTCACAAATAACAGAGGTAATCTATTAAAAATACATTTAAAGAAGTATACGGTTTTTACTGGCTTATCGACACGAATACGAACGGGCCCTGACGCGCAATTAATTGATTGCCCCTGTAAGTCGGCTTCTTACAGAAACACAGCTTCCCTATCATCAAATGTCACGGCACGCCACTGGTTCGGATGTAACTTGTTATGCCGGGTTTGTAGTGGCAGATAGTTCTCTATCACATGCAAGCAGTCACCACCAAATTGTAGAATTCTGAAAAATTACTGTCTACTGCTCTGCGGCAGTGACTGTGCATCTTCTCCATATATATTGTAGTGTTAACATGTTTTTAATTCCATAAGCAATCTCTAAAATTTTGGAGATTTGTCTTGGTGGAAGACTCTCTTGATCGCTAAAACTGTATCTGAAGTTAGGCTAAAATATACGTGAGAAAATAGAATAATCCCTTAAGTAAAAAGTTTAACGAATTTTTTCTTGGAAATGCAAGAACTCGTTAAAAATGTAGGCAGTTTTTTTTAACCTTTGTCTAATATTGGCATTTCAACTTGATAACTTTTTTCGGCATCTTTACTTCTTTATCAAATGTAGAATTATTGGGCTTTTCGCACTTTCAGTAATACACGTAAGAAGTGTTGTGGCACTACTCAGCATTTCGGTTGAAAACCACTGACTTTAGGATCACTGAATTAATGAATAAAATCGCATTAACGTATCGAATTTTTGGGAATTTTTTAGTAGTAAATTTAAAATATATTTTTTAAAATAGGTTATTAAAATTTTGCATATCACTTGTACCTTTTAATTATGTTTAAAATGAAACTATGTTTAAAATGTTTAATTTAACTTACGTATTTATAAATGTTTCGTGTGTTTGTTATATTTATGATCTTTATAACAAATACATATATTCAACAAGAAGAGTGGAGTGAGGAAAATAAAGATGTAATATTTCTTCATCTATCAATCATTGATGTAGGTTATATAGAATATTTGAAAGTAAGTTATAGGCCTACCTATAGGCCTATTGATTTCTATAAGTCATAATGTTACAGTTTCTTTTTTGTTAAACTATGTATATATATAACAATAACTCGTATTTTATAAATAAGAGATTTCAGAAGATATCAAAAATGGCATCTACCCTCACTTGTTTGTATAAGTGTACCTGCATTGAGTTAATTTCAGTACTGTTAAGAGTGTATAGTGCTGTGAATTAAGATGATTGATTTATAAATGCAAGATACCAATTTAACTATATGAGCATCCTTCATTATGTCCATTAAGGACAGAATTGACACGCAAAACATAATGATAATATTAATGAGGAATGCATAAAGAATCGATCGAATTCAAACTCGGTTTCCTCATGTAGTAGATTAACATCTCAGCATGACAATATTAAGTCCATTGAACTAAGAAATTATAGATTTATCTGCATCATTATTTCATTAAATATGCACTTTCATACAGTATCAACGGTGTGACGTACCGTTGATACCGTATGAAAATGCAGTATTGAAATGGAGCTGTTTCTTTGAACGGTGTGACTCCCCGTTCAAAGGGCAGCTCATGAGTCATATGAGGGATCTCGAACGTTAATGGTGAGAATCATGCAACATATAGGCTATATTATCATTCGAATATTCTAAGAGTAAAGCTTACATAACATCACTATGCCTTTACAAAAATGATAAAAAAAATATTTCAGTAGAAAGGTCACGTTGTATCAACGTCTATGAAGTAAGTACGAGTAATAATAATCCGAGTGACAGAATGTAGCATTGTCGTGATACATTAACATTGCTGTATTATGTGGCGTTACCACAACATTGGTTCATGCCAATGCTGCTCTTTAATTGCAACTCGTGAAATGTGTTTAGTTGTTTATCCCTGCTGTAAACAAATTACTAACTATGAATTTGAAAATATTTGCTTGCAAAAGTAAAGTGTTTCATATCATACTAACATTGTATTTTTTAACAAAGCAGAAGAATTACAATTAATAATTTGGAGTTAAACTTATACTTGCATATTGCAAGAATTATGAACAGGATGCTTACAACATGCAAATACAATATTACAGTTTAAATTATATATTTTTCGAGGGTGGTCTGTCCCGGGTATGTCGAGCTCCGTTCTCACTATCCGGCTGCCCTGTTGTAGGTATGGTCCTCATTAAAAAAGTCCATAGAGCAAAAATAATTTTAAAAAATATTCTAGAACCTTTGCTGTATTGAAAAATTAATTTGACAGATGGGATTATAATTGTGTTACCATCACAGACAGTATTCTAATAGTTTACTAATTTTAGAAAATATATATTCATTAATATTTAAATTATACAAATTATGTAAAAGTTAAAGCTATTCTTCGCGCGAAAATAGCATTAAAAATCTTGACATGATTTTAATTTAGTGCCATGTTTTTGATGGCACCAAACATATTTACAAGGCGTGAAATGAAAGAACAAGGAGAGACTTTTAAATAGTTTAAATTAAAAATTTAAAGAAGTTATTTTAAAAAATTAAAGCGAGAGATTAAAAAATAATAAAATAGTTATCTTTTACAGAAAAATATATAAAATTTTGTTCAATTATTTGAATTACAATTAGTAATATAGTTTTAAAATTCTTACTAACTTTTAAAATTATTATTTGATTTTTAAAATATTTTTAAGTAGTTCCTGATGTATATCATTACTGCAAAAGGGTAGAAATTTCAAATCAATTATATTTATGAAAAGTCAACTATCTCAATAATTTATCATTTAAAACGATTAGAAAGATGTATAATTTAATCATATCTGTAAAAATAATTAAACAAGAATTGGGAATTTTATTTTATAACATCAACAATTACATCAGTTGGGAAAGATGTCTATCAGACGGATAATTAATTCTACAATAAATCTATAAATTTATTATTGAGAGATAGCTTAAATAAAGAGTAATCTTAAATGTTAATACTATTTTTGTTTTTTTATTAGTTTTTTTCTAGTAAAACTTATTCTAAGGAAGAGTAACAATGCTTAATTTCAATGAAACAACATTAAGAAAATGAAAAAAAAAACTTCCAAGATTTGAAAAACACACAATAAAAAAAATGGTTAGGAAAATGTGAAAATTAAAAATATTTTACTTAAATTATTTTATTTCTTATTAACTTATTATTAACTTTATTTGTTTAAGGGATAAACCCCTTAAATAAATAAAGCGTCCAGCAGTAGCCGAGTGGATAAAACTACTAAATACGTGCAGTTTTCCCAGCTTTCAAGTGTTTAACACTAAATAGGTGCCAATTTTCCAAAAAAAGGAATCCTTCCGAGAAGCATTCCTTTTGGCATATGGTTCACATGTTGCGTTTTCGTATCCCATTAAACCCTAAACAAATAAAACAATACTTTTATAAATATAAAACACAAACTTCGTTTTATTAAACAAAAAGTTTCAGTTTTTTCGGCAATTTCGTGTCAATTAGCAATATACAGCATATGTAAAATTTTTTCATACATAAAACTAATTTAATAAAAGGATAAAGAGCATACAAATCGAAAATTTTATTTCGACATGTTGACGCGAGTCTACACTGTAGATTTTTATGTGTATAGCATATAAATGAATACCTAAAATAGCAAGAAAACCTTGAAAGAGCATGTTGTAACGTAATTAAATTAAATTTTCAATTTTTTAAAACACGAATTAATTAGAAAATTAAGCTGTTATAACGTTATTAAGGTGCATCACAGTTATAATGGTATAGATGTATACAATATATAAATATATTAAAATATAGAAGTCTTGTTAGTGGAATTCATTCATAGTCACGATTTACAAAGAAAAAACGTTTTGTTTTTAAACTTTTGCACGATAGAATGGTCAATGGCATCTTTTCTTTAACATAAACAAGGATACTCGTTAATGTTTAATGATACACGAAGACGGAAGTAACATGTCGACAAATTCATAATTATTTCATCAAATGAAAATAATTGTAAAAGTTGTAATGATATAATTCACACTTTGTTATATAATATGACTCCTATAATTAATTTTTTGCACATTAATATCGATTATATTCCTTTATATACACGTATAAATGCTAAAGATGCAGTTGAATGCATTCATCCCAGATACGCATCGCATGAAATTCTTCAATTTTCTTATGCTAAATTACTTATAAGATTCTCCTTAAAATTAATTTATATTAAATTTAAAACAATTTTTCAAATATAATAATTTATTTAATATTTTTTAAAGTGTTTTTCTTTCAAAAAAATTATATATTTGCTAACACGAAACACGCAACATTTCGTGAAAACTTGATAAAAATATTGAAAATTTTAAATATATAAAAAGATAAAAAATGTAATTTTCTTAGAAATTTTTAGAATATCACGAATTAACGCTGTTTTTTATTATGTGCTATGACATTTTATTAAATGTTATCACTCTATAATTAATCACTATAAATATTAAAATATGATATTTATCCATTCAGTAGCATATGTATAAATATGATAACAATACATTTATCATTGAGAATTTATGGTTGTTGTTCACATAATTCTTTGAATTTCCATTGGAGGAGTTAATGCTATTAAACTATCCTTATTTTTATATTAATTGAATGTTTATTTTGTACAAAAAGTATATAAAATTTGGAAGTTTTTATTGAGTAAATTACTCATTTATCATCTGTATCATCCAAGAATTCTTCACCAAATGTCATTATTTGTAATGATAAGTGACTCTGCTTATAATTCCAAGGCTATCAAGTTCTCATATATCATGATATAAACCCACTTACTGAAAAAACATACCTTATATATATATAACCGAAGAATGCAAATGCTAAACCATATTTAACTGTTCTATATTTTTCGTAAATTTTAATGAAGATAACTTATATTTGGGTGTGGTACTTTAACGCGTATTTTTGAGTGATGTTTGACTATCAAACAAAGAATAAAATACAGGATAAAAATATTAAAAATTTACATTGAATTTTATAAATTTGCGTGATTAAATTTAATCTTTTTCGTATTTTTCTTTACGGTTTTCCCCGCAAGATTCGAAGAAACATATCATTCAATTACTTCGTTTTTGACAGGATTCTATGATGAAACAATGTATTTATATAATTTAATTTTAATTTTGAATTAAAAAGAGACTAAATTTAATTAGTAAACATTGTAAATTAAAAATATTTAATAAAATAACTTAGGATTTAATCTGTCAAAACAATTATGAAGCAGTTAATTTGGTTGTTCTGATGCAACATTAATTAAATTATGTATAAATATATTTTATAATTAAAATAATTAAAAATTTATTAATTTAATTCAAAATTTAAACGATGATTTAATACTTTTTAATAATAAAATATTCAAAATTTTAAGAGATAATTTATAATTTTTAACATTAAAGTTGTATCGTGATTAAACATATTTCATTGTAAGAATTTTCTATGAATGAAGAAAAGTTATGAATAATTTATTAGAAAATAAATATTAAAAAAATTTAATTTATATTTCATTCAAAATTTTTTAAAATTGAAATGGTTATTTTTTGTTTATTGTTTAATAAATGTTTTTAATGTAAATTTCCAGCAATTTTCCAATTTTTTTTGTAGTGTTTGTCTCTTTAATAATTTGAAATTTTGAATAATTTATTGAAAATTTTTTCAGATTTATTCAGAAATTTTAGAAAATAAACATTAAAAATCAAGTTAAATTTCTCCTTTTATAGATATATAAATCAGAAATTGGATTTTATAAAAAAAAAATTGCTCTTAATTTATGTTATTAACGATCCTGTTGAATAGTTTCAATGAAGTATTTAAAAATTCTATAAAATCCTTTTAAAATATTGAATATATATTTCTTTTTTTAGAATTAGGATTTAATATTATAAAAGTTTGTTTTTCTTTTTATCTTGTTTTTTTAATTAAAATTCCGTTTTAAATCTAAAGTTTTCTCACGTTTCTATATCGATTAAACTCAATAAATATAAGTCCATTAATTCGAGTAAAAATTAGAAATTATGAAGAGTAAAAGCTTCAAATAACTGAAAATTCACAAAAAAAATTTTAAATTTATAATTGTTAATTCCTTCAATAATATTTTCGAACTCGTTTCCCTGGATTCAAACTCCTTAAAAATGAGATTTTAAAGAATTTGAATCCAAAAAAAACTTTAAAAAGATTCGTAGAAAACAGCTTAAATAAATTTCTAAGATACAATATTTAAATAAATTATAAATTAAAATCTTTAGAAAGATTTTAGTTAATTTAAGGATCTCCTAAACTATTTAAAGTGTTTAAAGATTTCTTGAGAGCTTATAAATACATTAAATTTTCCTGGAATTTTTAGATTTGAAGATCAGAAAACCTTTTCAAAAATAATAGCATCAAGTCATTATTTTCGAAAATACTGTACTTTAAAAATTAATGTCGCATATCTTCAATAAACCCAGTACTTTATTTGGCATGCAATGTTTCGTTCTTACTAACGAAAATCTATTCAGACCAACTTGCTAATTCCTTCTAATAACTTGATCAATATGTATATAGGATAAGAGCATGAATTCGATTAACTTAGAATCATTTATTTAATAGTGCTAAATTTTAATTCTCTTATCTCGAATCAGTAAGATAAATGATATATTTGTTTAAATTTCATTGATTTAAGCAAATTATCTGGAATAATTTATTACGTTTTCTTCCAAAATGAATAATCAAAGGTTTTTCTTGAGTTAATGTAATCGAAGAACTGTAAATCAAAAAGATTAAAAGTGAAATTTTGTTATTTTAAAAGCATTTAAATGGCACAGATTCCATTACAATATTTTGGCTAATCGGAACTTTTAACATGTTCAGAATATTGAACGTTATATTCAGGGTAGCCCTCAGTTAACCATTGTGTAGAATAAATTACTGTCTTATTGTTCGAAATGAGTTCTTTCTCGTTCGATGTATATATTATAAAGTTCCGAATACACTTCCATAAATTGCCGACTTTCTTGCAAAAATTCTGAATTTCATGCAAAATGCTCGACTTTTCAGCCATTCTATATATCGAATACTTACAAAATTTATGAAATATTTCACTATTTTAGTAGTAATTAATTTAACAAGTGCATTACTTTGCAATCTGAGGTTTAAAAATGCCTTCATTTCTTCGTTTTCTTTAATTTCTAGAATGAATAAAGTACTGTAGTTTTTTTTTAAAATACAGAATAAATATTCTATTATTTTTATCAATTTAAATAAATAAATCATATTTTTTGGGCATTAAATTATTTATAGAAGTAAAACAAAAAATAAAAACAGGAAGATTCATGCACTTAACTTTTTAAATATTAAATTTTTTATTCTGGAATAAAAAATGAAAATTTAAATATGTTGATAAATATATTTATAGTTGAAACTATACCTCGATAATATTTCAATAAAAAATTGTTAACAAAACATTCAATAATATCAATTTTTATGGATTAGCCTAATGGGAGGTGATAACCTACTGCCTGGAGGATTCGGGTTAGAACCCAGTCCAACAAACATTCACCATTTATCATGGGCAATATGGTATATTTATCATTGTACAGATTCGTTTCCCATTTTCCACCCATATTGAGGGCACAGCTTAGAGTTTTGCCAGTAGTAACACCAACATTTTGAGGATATCGCGTGGTACAGTACAAACTCATTAAGTGAAACTATTTACTATTTACTGGAGGTTTTATACTGTATTATTCTTAATTTTCTTATATTTTAATGCGTTAAATCAATTAGTTTTAATGGAAAATTTTATTTTGTTTAGAAATTTTAAAATTTTTTCTATATAATAAAATTTACTAATTTATGTTTAATATTTATGTACGTTATTATAATAAAGTTAGTCATATTGATTAAGCAAAGCTCGCTTATATAGGTTGATGATGATCAATTGATACTCATACGATACACAGATACTGAACGATCGTTAAGTGTGCATCGATCGTGTACAAGATATTTAAATTTTAAAAATAAGGGAAAAAATATTTATTTTAATTACGAAATCTCTTATTCTTGTAAACATTTAAGAAAATTCAGCATACATCTTTCGTGTTTGGATGCTTCTAATTAAAGAACAACTTTAAAAAAAATTATAATTTCTTTCCCGTATTTCCTTAATTTTGCATTTAAAACGACTAAATAAAAAAAATTAAGAATTAAATTAAATTAATTTAAGAAAATAATTAAAGAAAAATAATTTTTCCTGAATTTTTTCGTGTCATTTAGTAAATAGAAATTTATTTTTATTTCTGAAATTAAATTAATTTTTAACATGTTAATACAGCTTAAAATGCTTTTATTACTTTGAAAATGATGAAAAAACACGATTTTCCTTTTCTCAGTTTATTGCTTTAGCTTTATGCTTTTAAATTTTATTTACTTCTCGGAAAAATTCCACTTTTAAAATAATGTTATTGATTGAAATTAAATCTGAAAAGTGTTATGATAATACTTGGAAAGTAACAATTTAATAGATAATATAGGTCAATTTTTATCCCTTTTATACTAGGAAAGTGACTTATATGCTTAGACATACTGATATATTGATCTGATACTGTTTTTATTTCATATTAACCATTGAACAGATGTTATTTTCCATTTTATTTTTTAACTTTCCATATATTTTACCTACATTTTTAACTCAATTTTAATACTTTCAATATTTAGAACTAAGTATGTTGGATTAAAATTATGTTTTGAACACAATTAATTAATTTAATTATTACAAAAGCTAAAAATTTAACTTTACAGAATGTGAAATTGTATAGAAATGAAGATTTTATCAGTTATCATCTTCATCGTTATACAAAAAAGTGTTCAAGGTAATGTTATAAATTACGCTTTATAAATGATAAATTTTATATCTCTTGTAAAAGTTATGAGGTTTTCAAATGTTAAATTAAATATTTAGGTGTAATACCGACATTTTTCGAATCAAATAACATGAGGGTTTTGCTTTTACCAAGAGATACTAAAACAGGTAAGAAGCGTGTCCTAATGTATTAAAAGTGTATTCAATTTATTAAAAATATTTTTATTTCGGTTAATTTTCTTTATTTATAAACAGGTAGTGCAATTTATAGGCTGAAAGGTTCGGATCCTGATGCCGATATTCTTACTTTTGGAGTCCTAGATTCAGTAGGAAAGCAATTGGTACAAATGAAATCCGTGTCAGCAACTGAAGCTGATGTTATCCTTATATCAAAACCAACGGTTAGATGACTTTAATATTAATATATTACAAAAATAAAATATTAAAATTTATAAATTTATAAAATAATTTCTATATTTAGGAAAAAAATTATAATATCAGCATTTTTGTTACTGATGGACAAGATGTGAGCACGACTTTTCTTAAATTATTTATTACCTTGTAAATTATATAAAATAGCTAAAACCGTTAGAATTTTTGATTATTTTTAATGAAAAATATAATTTTTATTATATTTTAGACAACTGTTCGTCCTTCAAACATCACTATAACAGATGTTGTAGGGTTATCTTCACCCTTTGTCGATTACGAACCATTAATTTCCGTGCCAGAGGTGATGTATATATTTATGAATAATATAATAATTATATAACATTGTCATCTATTTCATTAATTATTTATTCGAATTAATTATATTTATAACCCTTAGGGTACAAATAATAAGGTAATTGGTAGCATATCTGTGAAAGAAAAAGATACATCTCAATTACCTGTGACATTTGGATTGAGGGTAAATTAATTACCATCAGATTAACGATAATAAAAAATGAATTATGCTAAATATATTTCATATATTTTTATAAATTAGGAAGACAATAAAGAACCGGAACACTTTTTTCTACGTCCAGTTTTTGGTCCAAGAGGAGTAAGTAAAGCTGAGTTAGAGGTTGTTCGTATTCTTGATTACGAAGGTCAAAACGTTTTCAAATTAACAGTAATTGCTCAGGTAAATTCTTAAATAAATTGTTTATAATTTAATTTTTGTGCAATTTTTAATTATTCTATCTATTTTAGAATGCTTGGACGAACGAAACAGTTGATACAAGAAATGTATTTACCTTGGATATCGTTGTAATGGTATCAGATACTCAAGATACTCCTCCAATTTTTAAGAACTTACCTCCAGTTGTAGCCATCTCTGAAAACGTTAAAACGGTAATTTTTACATTTAAAAAAAATATTTATTAATTAGAATTTGAAATATTAATATGTAAATATTTTTAGGGGGATCAAATTTTCAAAATTACAGCAGAAGATGGTGATTTTGGCAAGTCGCGTAATGTAACTTATAGTATTGTTCCAGGTGAGAATTTTTTAAAGCTATTTTTTAAATTTATGATATATTTATAGCGTTATAAATTGATGATAACTATCTGCAGGAAGTTCTTCTACTTATTTCTCTGTCAATCAATTAACTGGAGCTATAATTTTATCCAGACCAATGCAGGAGTTACGCCAATTATATGCTTCAGTTTGCCCTCTTATACTTGAAGTTAAGGTGAGTTATATATGAAAGTATTAAAGAATTAATGTAAAATCATTACCACGATTTAACTAAATTTAGGCTAGTGAAGTAGTATCCGGACCACAATCGGCACTTACTTCATCAACTGCAGAGTTGCTCTTGTGCTTTTAAATACAGAAAACCACAGTCCAAGATTTATGAGTACGAAATATGTTGGCAATATTGAGGAGAATAGTCCTCCATTAACAGCTGTAAAATGGGAAGGTGCCACAGTTGCAAAAGTTGTAGATGAAGATAGGGTATGATGGAAAATTCGCAAGTATAATTGTTTCTGATTATCATTAACAATACCTAATTAAGTTTCATATTTTTAGGGTAAAAATGGAACTTTCCAAATATACTTGGAGGGTGATGGAGGGATATTCGAAGTACAGCCTTCAACCGGAATCAATGACGTTACTTTCGCTCTTCTAGTGAAAAATCCTACAGGACTCGATTACGAACTTAATGAAAAAGAATATTTAGATTTTACTGTAAGTAGACACTAATATTTATATTTTAATTATTAGGATTTAAAATAGGCTTTATTTTTTAATGTTTAGATTGTAGCAAGAGAAACAGAATCAACAATTCCTTTATCATCAACAGCAGATATCCGTATCAAAATCATTGATACTAACGATAACATACCGCAGTTTAAAGAAGAAAAGTACGAAGCAACTATACCTGAAGATGCTGTACCCGGTACAACTGTAGTTAAAATTGAGGTGAGTAAAAAGGAATTAATTTTAATTAAATAATTTTATAATTAAAATTAAAATTAGTTATTTGTGATATTAGGCAACAGACAAAGATTCGGGTGAATTTGGAGAGATAAGATACACATCTATCAACGGTCCTATAGCTAGAAAGTATGACACTTTACATGCTTCATTAGTATATAATTCTATTATTACAATTTATAACTTAGTCATTAAACTATGTTTATTATTTTAGCTTAAATTTAGATCCACAAACTGGAATAATTACTCTTGTATCAGCGAAAGGATTGGATCGTGAAAGAGTTCCTGAATATACTTTAACAGTAGAAGCTAGAGATGATAGAGGACGAGGAAATAAAAATGTCGTAGAATTATTATTAAAATTGGCAGATTCTAACGATAATGCGCCCATGTTTCTTCAACCACGCTATAATGCAGTACTTAATCCCGACATGAAAAGTTTTACTGAAAGATTGATAGTTTCGGTAGGTGATATTTTTTTTTAAATTTCGAAGAAGCGTAAACTGGAATTAAACAAACTAGAATAATTTTTCATAAAGGCAGAAGATGCCGATAGTCCTGGTCCTAATTCTAACATCCGCTATGAGATTGTCAACGGTAACTATCAGGGGAAATTTTCAATTGATGAAAAAACTGGAGAAATTCGATTGAAAGAAAAACTCACCCCAAGCAATGGCCAACAAGATCCTTCTGAGAGAGTGTTGCCTGTAATAACTTTAGTTGTTAGAGCTCATGATCAAGGTGTTCCCGTTAGATCGAGCACCGTAGCGGTTCAAGTGCATAATCAGGTAATTTTATAAAATAAATATAATACAATCTATATTTTGCCTTCAATGTAAAGTTTATATGTAACTTTTTTTATAATCAGGAGTATCTAAACAGAACGATAACATTCATCTTACCAGAACACGAAGAGGTATATAAGGACAGAAAAAGTGAATTAGAAAGGTAAATAAACCGATAAAATATCCATTTTTTTAACATTAATAATCGTAACGACCTCATGTTAGAGGTCTTTCATCTTTGACAGGAGCGCACGTCAATATCCATTCCATTAAACCGTATAATACAAGTAGAGAAAGGTATACTAAAAAAACTTAATTATGATCTATTTTAATTATCTGCCATGATTAATAGCATCTCTTTTATTAATATCATAAAATGGCTATTCTTTCTTTAGATCTTTAATAAAAACATGGGTTGCTTATCCATTAAGTTCAACAATCGATTTAACAGGATTACAGTTTATGGTTAGGTAAGCTGAACGATATGTTTAATTAATATATTAATTAATAATTAACTTTTATGTAATTTAATTTTTGCTTTTAGCGACATTTTTGGAAGACAATATCTCTTTTCTGATGGTCCTACAGTGAGTAACGTTTTAATAATTTATCCAGTTAAATGAGTTGGAATTTATTAAAAATTATAAGTTTTTAAAAAATATATTTTCAGGTCGAAACGGTTAGAAAAGCACAATTTGATACAGTATTTTGGTTACTGATAGTTCTGGTGATCATTTTGATTTTAGCGTTGTTTGCCTTGTGCTGTTATTGTTGCATGTTCAGAAGGTAAATAAGATTACGAAATTGAAGAAAAATATTATTTTTGATTAAGAAATTTAAAAAATATATTTTTAAAATTTGACATAGAAAAAAAGAAGGTTCAAGATCAGGTTCAGCAGGTAAAGTTGCTCCTGCAGAAACTATAATGGGTTATCAAGAAAATGGAACATCAGATAACCAAGATGGTAACAGGCCAGTATTTGTAAAACGATTAACTGCACCTTTTATAATTTCTTCTACTTCTTTACATCTGTCAAAATTCGTTTCCATTTATTCTATCACCTTGAAATCATTATAACATCTTAAAATAATTCATAGACGTTAAAAATTATCATTTTGATGATTATTCAAACGTGGTAATTTAAATTTCAACATATATCTGGAATTAATTTTATCTTATATTCTTAACATTAAATTACTTTCTATACAGAAATTACTAGAACTATTTTAATTATATTCATATTCATTTCAATATCATCAAGTTCTTAAGTTTTTACTAATTCTTGAGTTTTCATTGTTGCACATTGAGTTCATTTTTTTCTGCAAAAGTTTTAATTATTGTATAGATAATTTAATAAAATTATTTAAAAATAGTATTATTATCCAAATAAGCTTAAGTATTCATTAATCATTTCTCTAATTCATGTCTGTAATTAAAGACTGTAAGTGATTGAAATTTTAAAGTTTTTAAAATTAATATCATTTGTTTAAAAGTTTTAGATATTCGTTACACTACTTTTATACTTTCTGAAACATTAGAAATAGATATTTGACTTCATTTTTAATTCTTCATCATTGTCCTCTTGCTATTCAATCTTTATTCCAGCTGAAGAAATTCTTTTCTATTCCTTTTAATACTTTCAAATCTGAAGACAGGAGCAAAGTGAAATTCTTCCACTTTGCTCCGGTTTTATTTATGTCTTTCGTCTGCTCTTCATCTTCTTTAATCTTATTTACACCTTTCTTCTCTTGTTTTTTATCATCAATTTTATTGTGCATTTTCTTTTAGTTGTTCTCTCTATATTTTCCTAGATTTTTTTCTTTGACTACGTAGTTTCTTCTCCAAAAGTTCTTTGTTAAGCTACTCCATTCTTTAAGTAATTATCCTGAGTTTTCTTTATACTTTCAGTTTTTCAATTTTTCTGTTATGGCTTCATTTCTAATTTAGGAAGTTGTATTCTGAAGAAATTTATATTTTATTTTTTATTTAAATTTATAAATTTATGTTAAAAATTATGCTTTAATCAGTTAATAACACAATTATAAAAATAATACCCTCGAAGCAAATGAAATTACTTTTAAATTATATCTAAAATTCACTCTAAATGATTACGATTATATACAAATTAGTTCAATAGAAATAACTTTTTATTGTTATTTAATTTAAATCTATTATGCAATAAGGTTTTTTTGGGGAAAATAAATTACAAGTATAAATAGAAAAATATGAATAATTCTTTTAATACACGAAATTTATGCACACAGTAACGAAAGCAGAACCGTTACTTCCATTAGAATTACTCATCTTATTTTTAGATAAACTCTTTATGATTAAATATATAGATTCTTCCTTAATTATTTTTGTTTTTTAATAAAATAATGGACGATATTAAAATTTTTATGCTAAATCAAATGTATTTTAATTGGGTTAAAATATAAATAAAAAGCTGATAGGATGCAAAATGGATGCCCCAAACTTGCAGATTTCAGATTTTAAAATTCTTCCTCTAATAATCCATTACGTAGCACTTTTTAAAATTTCTTTCTAATTGACACAGTATGATTTCAGATAGAGACTGATAACTGTGATAAGTTTTCAAGTTACTTTGCTATTGAATAGCAGCCAAAAACTTGAGATATACTCTATATTATATTAATGGCAACTTAATGGATCACCCAATAAAATGAACCTTCTACGTCTTTAATGTACTACATACATTTTTATAAAAATAAGTAGTTGAAATTTTAATGAAGAAGTTGAAGTAAATTCAGACTTTCTTCTTTATAAAGGAAAAATATTAGGTCATATTCCACTCAATATAAAACTGAATTTATGAATTTTTAATCTGCTTATCTTGATATGAAAATTTAAAGATTTATCACGTTTAATCTTTAAATGTTTAACAAAGAAAGGGCATTGATGATAATGTAAACAATGCAAAATTGATTACCCATATCAGGTTATGTGTTATACAGTTCAGTTTCTTAGAAAATATCATTGTAAATTATTGATTTACCTGTTTATCTGGAACACATGTACCACTATATTTAATGATTCACGCAGCCATTTTTATATTTCTTATTACGTCATTCAACTGTTGTATTAATTTAATAGAATTATAAAAGAATTTAATAATTAAACAGACATTGCAAAACATTTTCTTGATAATTTTAAAATTTTCTTTTTAGATCTGGCATCGCGATGAGATTGGGTTGGAAAAGAGGCTATCCCCGATTTTGGAGGCGACCTATGTCAGCCATTGAAAGAGGAGAAAAACGCAATCGATCAGAAATAAATCTACTTGATCCAAGAAGGAATGGTCACTTGTATACTCCTGAGAGTAGAAGAAGGGAAGAGGAATACTTGAGGACCTTGGAGGAGCATCTGGCACGAGAGGGAAGAATGGAAAGGATATATCGACAAGGTCGTCCTATATCTCCTAATAATGAAATTCTATTCGATCAACCGCCTCCTGAAGACCTTTCTGGAAGGCAACTGGGAAAGTATGTTATATTTCGTAAGGATGTAGATCCCAGAAATAGAGATACTGACGGTAGATTGATAAGAATGGATAATTATCCATTAGATTCCTCGGATCGCACCGAACTGAGTCCAGACCATAGGAACGAAGCAGCAAAAAGAACAGAAATTCTATACATCAGAAGTCCACCTAGAGAAGATATAGATCAAAGATACTATACTGACTTCGTGGATGGAGAAAGAGTAAGAGGTACAGGATTACATCGTAGTGTTAGTGAGACTGCAATTCATGGTACTTCAAGAACATCGAGAATTTCGAGATATTCAGATTATAGGGATCACGATAGATTAAAATTTTCTAGATATCATCGAAGAGATAGTGACGTATATCTAGATGGAGATGTTCCTCCTCGCGATGGAAGACCAGAACCATATCAACCACCTTCAATGTCTTGGAACCGCCGCATTGCGGATGCGGATAGTAGGCAACAAGAAGAATATATATATAATTCCGAAAACAAATCGAGAAATCATGTTGATACATCCTACGAAAGGGATGAATACATTCAATCGGATGTTAGACAAACACAAGTAAAACGGACTAAAGCTCAATCTGGAGAAAAAACTATACCACGAACTGCAACTATCAGAAAAGCCGCCAAATCGGGTGAAGCAAGCCAAGAAGTTAAACAGGAAACCAGAAAAAACGAGATATCTTCACAAAATACCAGAGCAGTACCTGGTGCCAGTAGCTGGGGTCAAGAAGACGATTCTGATTCAGGAATCGGACGTGATCCCGGTGGTTTGAAATTAAAAAAGAACAATCTGTTAGAAAAGAAAAGTTTATTTACAATCGCTTATGATGGAATGCAAACACAAAGATTAAAATCCGAAGATGGTGGCATTCCAACACCGTGAACATCGAAAAATTAAAGGAAAAAGTTACTTCCAAAATAATTTTTATGAATTTCTTTGTAATCGTGTACATATTTTAATGATATCCATCTATTCTCTGCCAGATATTTCTAACGCAGTATGGAAAAGAGAAAAGGAAAGATTAATATTACTTGATAATTTCTGGTTAAAATGCATCGATTTTCCATCATTTAGAGAAAAGAAGGCTGCCACATCAATGCAATTTCCTACTTAAATATAATTTGCTACAACGAATGATGATAATTTATTTCGCCATCTAAAAAAAAAAGAAAAACATATTTTATAACATCTATATTCGAAAATCTGTGATATAAACATAAAAAATATCCTAAAATTCTCCGTCCATCAGAATTTTAAAACATTCTTAAAAATTCCTATATTTATTTTCACGTAAAGACAATTTAAATTGAAAATGTTCATGACTTAAGATCAAGAATTTCGCTTTCTTAGGCAAATGTGTGTCTATGTTGGAATTCATGCAATGCTTATTACTTCACTAAAAAAAAAAGTGATTATTATGGAAGAAAAACATTAAAGATATTTTTAACTTTTATAATATTTAATAAAAATAATTATTATTTAAAAAAATTTTTAAATACCATTTGAGTATTTCTTAATGACAAATTCTCAATGGAATTTCAAGTTATAAAAATATTTTATAGTAATTTCGATTTTGTTTTCAATATGGCCTATTTATATTTCTGTCAAGTTTGTTTATACAGTAGCATGCCATTTTAAAATTTCATGTCACGATGCTTTTGTTAATGGATAAGACAGATTTTTTTTTCTTCTTAATTGAAAACAATAAACCATTAAAAATTTTACCTTGAACAACTGACTGTAACATATTAAACTTGTTCTTTTAAATTGTGCATTTTTTTTAAGTTATCAAGAATATTTAGTCTATCTTTACTTACTTTCAATAGTTTTAAAATGTTTTATGCAACAGCAACTCCTTTAACCGGGCTATGGAAAGAGATGTGCTTGGATAATCGAAAATCATGAATAATAAAATTCCATATACATTAACTATGTTTTCATTATTTGACGACACAAGGTTATAATTTACGTGTCTAGAGAAGAAAATTCAGAACTGAAACTGGAGAGTGATGACGTATATGCATACTCTTCTATAGAACTACAATAGCCATTTCCATGATGATAACATTTTCAATCTTTTATCATTAAATTATTTAATATTCATTTGTATATAAACTACAACTTGTTTTTTAACAACTTTGCATGCCAAGACTCAGGTTGATCAAACTCCTGGTTAATGGGGTTTCTTCATTTGTTATAACTTTTGCATAATAATCACTTTTTGCAATTACCATGGATTAATTACTGTATAAAATATTGTAATATTGTAAGTTCTGTATATTTGAAATTCAAAAATAATACAAAATGAATTATTTTAAATGTCAAAAAATTAATTACTAAACAGAATAAAACCATCAAATTAATATTTATTATTAAAAAAAAATTGACTCCTCTTAAAATAATGAGATAAATAAGATCTTTTTTGTATTCATACAAATTTCAAGAATGATATTTATAAAATTTAATTTTAATTAAAACTTTCATTAATTTAAATTAAAGAAAGTTCCGTCCAATTGTAAAAATCTAGTGCCAATTTATGCTTATAATGAAATAATTTTTGTATCATAAAACTGTGCTTTCTTGTTTCACATAAGTTTGAATAAATTTGATGTTTTCAAAGTATCTCGGTGAAGATTCATTTTTTAAGTTTAAAATTTAGTTTATTATTTCTTGATTTTTAATTGACTCTTTTTGAGGAATGCATTTTGCTAGTTATTTATAAACAAAAATCTCTTATATTGATGAATAAGAATCAGAAATTCGTAAAAATAAAAATTGTGTTCATGCTTATAAATAATTCCACTTGCAATACTTAAATATTGCTTTATACTTGACTTTTTTTGTACATTTATTTTGTTACAATTTGATCCATGAGTACACATTTTACTATTTGCAATAGTAATTTTTTTTAAACTTATGAAATTTTTGACTTTTTATGATTAATATTTAAATTTTTTAATAAAAAAATTCTTATTATTATCAGGAATGTGGGTGTGAAATAACGTTATCTGTCCATTAAGACAGATAACGTTATTTCACACCCTCTGTTATCATTCCTGTTGAAAATTCTATTGTTAAAACTCTTGAAAATATTTCGGTAAATCTACTAAAACGTTCTAATTTTATAATATTTTAATAGCTTATAATATAAAAAATTAATTCGTTTATTCTTTTTCAATTATCTATTAAAAAAATATAACGTTAACGAGCGATTATTTATTGTGAGATCGTCACAATGCCGGACTAGAATTTTTAATCGTGTTTTTAATTTATTAATAAAATTTGATTAATATATTTTATTCAAATTTGAAAAAATTGTAGACCTATAAATTCCCACTGTCATTCGTAAGTCTACCTTTCCTTAATCTCGAGAATGGAGTTAGATAGACGAAATCCGAGACCAGATATGGAGAGCTTAGGGAAAGGCGATTAACAATACATAAATTTCCAATGCAAACCGAAAGTCATGTTATTTCAATTAAAGTTTTCCCCTGAAAGCTGTTAATAGGTGATCGGCACGACTCTATTGCTAATAGGAAAAATTGATGTACTGTACAGGAGCAAGACACTATTAATTTAAAGTGGAGAGCATATATTTTAAATTAAATAAATTTAAAAAATATGATTAAAAACTGCGGCCTGGCATTGTGACGATGTCACAATAAATAATTGCTCCTATTTAAATAAAACACTAAATTATATATTAATTGGTACAATTTTATATGTAATATTTTTAAAAATACATAAATAATTGGAAACAAAATTAAAAATATTGTCTAAAAATTAATTCGATTTTCATGTAAAATCGTCTTTGAGTGAGTGAAAGTTCAGTTTTAATGTAAAATTTATACACTAAAACAATGTACACTCAATAACAATTTTGCAACCATAATTATCTGATTACTGCAAACATGGCATACGGCTAGTTCTCAGACAGATACGTAAATATTACAGCTGTAGTCTGATTGCATGCTAGGTAATGTCACCAGAGTGCCTTAAAATCGCTATTCCAATATTCTATTAAAAAAACTTACAGGGGCTTATTGTATTCAGTTTTCATATACTGTACCTGTTGTTTAGAGATCTTCGAACGCCAAGCATGCATGTATAATGCAATCAAAGGCATTACGCACAGCTAGCGGAGTTTGAGAAAGGTTGCGCCATGGGCTATGTAAAGAAGGATGGCTATTTAGGAGAATTAACCGTCATATGGACTTCTGCCCTTACTATGAGCAGGTTTAGGATTAAATCAGGCTCTGGATGTCCCAGAGAGATCACCAGGAGAGATGTTCGCCTGATCGCGAGACATGCACAAACAGCTACAGTAGCGTCTTTGTCCACCATCCAGAGGCAGGTTTTGCTACAGAACCCTATCCCTTACCATGCCAATTGACAGGCGACCAGCAAAGGTAAATTTTCATGCACGGTAACGCCACGAGATCTATAGCGTGCGAAGGACCACTACTCAGCGCTTCAGTCCCACCTTTACTGTTGAGCAGTGCACTTATTGTAACAACACTATCTTCATCCTGTCATGCTAGTCTGAGAAGCCATCGCGTATAATAGTCGTCATCTCTAGTAGAGGTAGGAAACAAGAGACATTGACGGACAGTGGTTCTTTCAAGGGTTCTTGCGTATTTATGTATCACTTTTCATGACAGGACTGCAAACAGCCATTTTCCAGCAAGATAATGCTTGGCCGCACAAGACTAGGTTTTCTCAGGAATGTCTCACTCTCTTTGCTACAGCTTACTTTGTCTCCAGATTTGTCGCCCTTTGAGCATATGTCTTTTAACCTAGATGGAACTCCAATTTTGGCTATCTACGAATGTGAAGGACTGGCAGTTGTAATATTTATGGGCAAACTTGTCTCTAGATAGTATAAGGTACTGTACAAACGTACAGTACCTCTATGGCCAAACATATCGTTGCATGTATCCAGAAACAGGTAGTAGAAGGTACTAAAAGTTAGTTTAAAATGAATCATTGTTCCAGAGGAAATTGTCCCTTTTCTATGATATTGTAATCACTACCTTCGTCATTACATTCACACTAATAAAATTGTATTCTACGCCAAAGAATTTTTCTTCTGCGTAACTTTTATTAATGAGCGTATAGTTTTTACATTAAAATTGCATTTTTAATCTCTGTAAAGATTGAGTTGTTTGTTACTAGTTTTTATATTTCGCTTACAACTTTCGATCTCAATCAAGAGGTCGAGATATAATGCAATTAAGTTGTAAAACATGTTGTAATTTACGCATTGAAAATTGATTTACGTTTAAAATCTTTATAATTAAAAGTTTTTCATTTATTTCTCCATAATTAATTTTTATTCTGTACTTTATTCAAACTTTTTAAATGAAAATATTCCAAGAACTCATTCCTGAGCATTTGGATAAAAATAATTGAAATAAAAAATAAAATTTACATAATATATTTATAATATCTTCAGATATATAAAATAATAAATTATTTTTTCTAGTTATTTAAATATTTATCTTATTCCAAACATCCTCAAAATGGCCTCGAATAAAGTTAAAAATAAATTCTACAAATTACAAAAATATTATAATGAAGTGTTTACTTTAAATAAATATGTTTGTTGCTGTTCATATGAATAAATTTATAAGGAATAGCTTTAAAAATATATTTTTTAAATGAATGTGAAAACAGTTAATGATTCACATAAAAATTGCAGGTTGTGACTATTGACCACCTGTCTTGCAACTTCCTTTGTGATTCTTTCATATACGTTATCAAAGAAAACTGGTCATGAAGAACATTTTATGAGATTAGGAAGTCAAAGGTCGTGTTTGCTTCTCACATCTAAATCGCTACCTTTTCTTTATTCTTTACAGGAAAAATATTTCATATCCTACTTCTAAATAAACAAATAAAACAATAAATTTTGTTCTGAAAAGAAGAAAACAGTGCAATTCATTTTTTTAAATAAAATAACCTGTAGATATGAATTGTTTTATGAATTAAAAATGGCAAAAATAAAATATTTTGTTGTAATTTGCTTCAGTAAAACATAATTTTATCAGATGGTAAAGACAACTTCCAATGTTTATATAATTACAATATTACAGAAATAACTGGTGTTTCTAGAAAATTTTAATTTATTAGTCATATTAATGAAAAAAATAATAGATCTGTTATATAATTCTGTGAAGAAAATAAAAGTTTGCCTACCAAGTAAGATTAGCTACCAAGCATATGTGCCTCTTTTAAACTCTGAGAAATCAAAAGAGGCTTCCATTATATTAAAAAGTATAAAATAACCATTTAAAAATTGCATTATATTTTTGAAATAATATAATTTGACATAAAAATAATGACTTTTCCTTAATACATAAGAAACGGAATGAATTATTTGTAACAGATGAGGCTAAATTGTTCTGTTGCTTCTGTGATAAATCCTGAATAATTAATATTATATATAATAATATCACTATTTTAAATTGTAAAAAAAATCTACTTTTTTAAAATATTTGATTCATAAATATAAATTTACATTTATTTATAAATTTTCAATATCTACTGATTCATTAATGTATTTAAAATGATGTTAATTCTGATGTATATTTGTTCTTAAACAATTATTTGATCTCAGTTTTTAAATCAATTTTTATCAAAATGGCAAAAATTTATTTTGAAATGAAGATAATAAAATATAATTTATTAATCTTATCATAATCATCAGCTGCAATTATCTGCTATAGGACTCTTCAGTGTTCCCTTTCTTTTGTCAATCTTCTGCTTCTGTCCATTGTTTCCAGCTTTTCTTTCCAGGTCATCTTACTATATTCTTCCTGTTCTTCCTCTCATTTTCTTCCTTCTCTTGGCATCCAGTCAATTATACAATTTATTATAAATAATAAATTGTAAAAAAATTTAAATTTGTCTAAATTTCTCATTATTTAGTTATTGCATATTTATTCTAATACACAATTCTTCTTTTAAAGTTATAAATAATTTTATATTAAGAAAACATTTCCCATTTTAATTTATTTTACTAAACGTCGTTATATTTAAATTTTATTCGCTTTAATTTTAAATTTTTTAAGGTGTAAATCAGGCAAGTTAACCACAAATTATGATCTGAATTAATTAAATTAATCACCATTAAAAGTAAGAATTAACCAAGTTAAACTATTTTAACATGAGGATTAAACATTTTATTAAAATATAAAACATAATAACTCAATTAAATGTATAAATTTATATCTTAAGTTTAAAGATTTGATGTTTTTTGGAAAATTAATATGTATTATTGCTGTTAGTGTATTTATATCAAAATTAAATTATATTTATTTCATAAAAATGTATTTAATTTTAGTAGAAATGAACCATTTGGTTTATTAACTTTTTTCATATTTATTAACACAATTTAATAATATTGCACCATTTAATCTATTAATGTTATAAATGAAACATATTGAAGAACTAACATAATCAAAAATGTCATTTATGAAAATATATGCTTATGAAAAGAAAGATATTTAGATCATTTAGAAATTAAAATGATGTCCTAGATATGTTACTAGTTAAGTTAAATGGTGCAAATTTATCGATTCATTCATTCTATGTTATAAAAGTAATTATAATCCAAGTATCTTTTTTTTGTCATTATAAATTATCTTTAAATCAAATAATTTATTAAATTACAAATAAAATTATTTTAAAATGGCGAAAAAATAATAGTTTTAATACAATTTGTCAAGTTAGTTGTACATTTTTTATGGCACTTTATTGACCACTGTATAAAAATCGTATGTATAATTATTTACAAAGTTGTACAAAAAGAAATATTAAGTCTGATGCCTTTGATATATTCTTTTGGCAGTCTTCAAAAAATGAAGATATTGCGAAAACGTTTCTGGCTTGATATCTTATTTTTCTCACTAGAATGGAGTTGTCATAACTCAGTGGTTGTCTCCACATGGGGTATTTTATGAAGAGTCTTTGATGATTTTTGTTGAGTTTCTTTCAAATCTAAATCATCTCGATCTAACGATGGTTCATCATCGATATCATCACTAAAATATATTTATAGTTTAGTATTTAAAAAAAAAATTAATTTGTACTATTAGTAGCATTGATACTTACAGATAACCATCGTATAATGGATTTTTCACAGGAATCATCATATCATCTTCAAGTTTAGGATGGGTATTCATTGAATTATTTTCAATCTTCATTTTATCTACTTGAGAAATTGAATCACCTCGAAATGTAGATAATGTTCTGCCACCAAAAGCTGAAGCAGATCCATCACCTCTATCTCTGGTGATGTAAGAAACAGCATCGAGCCCTTTCAGGTTTATAGGTAGATTAGGATCGGGTATACTTCCTTCTTCGTCTAATGGAACACTCATTTGCAGTACCTAAATTTATTTTAAAAATATAATAAATGCCACATTTTCTTGATATTTAAATCAACATTTAAATATATTCTTCTGCAATTAAATACCTGAGTTTCATATTCTTTCAGACTGGGTTCAACAAAAACTGGTTCGTATCTTGGAGCCACGCAAAGGCGTTTCATTCTTTCTCTATATGCAACGTATCTATATCGAAATTAAGCTTAAAATTTAATCAAAAATTTATGAAGATTTAATAATTATTAATTTATAGCTTACCTTGACCACATAAAGCAGTGATATATAATACCAACTACACCTAAAAGTACGATAATACATGCTAGAGCGATAAGAGCAGCTCCCAAATCGCTCACTCCTACTTCCGCTTTGACAGGTTTGACTCCATGTTTAGTATTTCCTCCTCCATTATCTGGATTTGTTAAAACAAAAGGTAGTCTGATATATTTGGCTTTAATTCCTAAAACACTGGATACTTCAGTAACCAAACCAAGTTGAGAATCATCTTCTAAAACCGTTCTGAAAATTTCAAATTTTAATAATTTAATTATGATTTATATTATAGAATAATTAATAATTACTTGAAGAATTTACTGTATTAAATATATATAAATTAATTAATTACGTACGATTGTATACGAGGATCGTTTCTATCCAAGATACGAAATGTTACTGGATCTACCATATAAAACCAAAAATCGCTCCTAGAAATGTAATCTTTATTAATTTCATATATTTAAATGTAAATGTATAATTATATATCATTAATATAGAGTATTAATGTGACAATATTATTGTAATTTAGTGATTCTATTCTAAGATAATTGTAATACTTATAATAAATTTAAAATTAATTGTATATTCCATCACCAACATTTCATGTATAACATGTATATATAAAGATATAGATGTTTATGAATCAGCAGCAGAAACAAATATATTTAAGAACAATCAATAATATGCCAATATTCTAGCGAATTTATATACAATAGAAGATTTTTAATTTTGATATATCCCATTTAAATTACAAGTCTTGATTCTTGTAAATAATTGACATATATAATGGGAAAGAATAAAAATGATAAGATGAAGATTGTGAAACTAATTTACATGACTAACTAAACTACTCGACTTTATTTCCATAAAACATGCGGTTAAGATGCACTAAGAATGAACTTTTATAACCTGTGGGTCGTGACTGAGGAGTGGGTTGCCATTTGCAACCCACTTCAAATGTGTCTTGTAGTTTTAAATAAATTCGAAATTATATGGTTGAATTTTCAGTAAATATATTTATGTAGTTGGAACAATTTTCATTTTGTCAGAATTTTAAGTAATGTTAATGGAACTGGTTTTAGAGATAAGCAAAAATTTTATTTTTAAAATATGAGCTAACAAAACGATTCTGTATGTTTTAATCTGAAATTATTCAACGTTGTCTATAAAATTCACAATACTTTCTCAGTTTAAGATGATAAAATATACAATTAAAGTTAGTAAAAGTAAGAAGATTTGAATATACTTGTTCTTATGTCAAAAGTTCAGGGTTCAAAAATTCAAGATATTCCATGCTAAGTATATCATTGTTCACATTTATAATTTTTGTGATCTTTAACGTTTCAGGATACCTCATTGAGATATTCTGAAATTCTCAATGAAATTTCTTCTCAGAATCTCTTTACACATTAGGAGAATAAGATGATTCTTGTGGATAATAAAACTACAGTTTGTATGATTCTACATTTAACTGCATCTGAATGATTCTGATCATATTAAAAGTTCAATATTGCACTCAATTTTGAATCAAGTTTCCAAAAATAACCTCAGATTTATATTAAATGTATGGAAAAATCATTTTTCATTTTGCATATTGTATAAAAACTGTATTAAAAAATTCAGTAAAAATCAATGCTTTATCCTTAATAAATACTTATTAATATTATAAAAATAGAAAATATAAATCAATTGTAAAGAAAAATAATTTATATAGACCAAAAGAAACATATAATTCATTATCCTCAACATTATTAATGAATAATTCAAATATCTTAGTCTAATCTCTAATTACAGTTAAAAATGAAATTATTTAATTTGTTAAATATATAAATATTAAAAATATTTTTAAGCTTTTATATACATGTAAACTTGTAATAAAAATGTTTTAATGGAGCATAAAATAATAAAAATTCAAGAATGTTCCTGTGTTATATAAGCTTACTTCATCTAGTATTGGAAAATACTTGAATCTTTTTCTATTTTTCTACTCTATTACAGCAATTTTTTTTAAAATTTTATAAATTTAAACATTGAGCAGTTTTATAAAAGTGCTACTTTAATTTCAAAAAGTAAAATAGTAAGCTTACTAAAACAAAGGTGAAGTATATTATAGTGTACTTTGAATGTATAAACTTACATTAATTTATTAGTAATCTGAATATTGATTAATATACTTTTGTACATTTTTATTTATATTTTTTTAAATTTAAAGTTTTGTTTTCTTTTGTTGCTATGGGGCTGCTTATTTATATGCAATACAGTTTATAACCACACTAAACTTGTATACAGATAAATCCTTGACAAATATTATATTGAAAAAAGTAAATAAATTTTAAATAATTAAATCTAAATATAGACTATAAATAGGTATTTGTATATTAAACAATATATTTTACATTCAAAATTTTATTTTATTACACGTTGAAACTGTAGGTAACATTACTTACCCTGTGCTATCTGTTTCAATAGAATTATTTTTCAGTAATTTTAAAATGGAAACCTTCTCAAAATCGGGAATTATTCCCGTTCTTTCTTGAATTACGCTAAAGAAAATATTAACTTTTAATACAATTTATGAGAAAATGAATTCATTTAAATTAATTCTTAACAATTTACCTTAAGATATTTTCTTTCATATCTAACATTCGATTTGGTAATGCATCCTTTACAACTAAAACCATTCGGTTATCGTCGTTAATAACATTTATCTGTTTATTAGTAAATAAATGGAAATTAATTTTATTTCTAAATTAAAAAAACCGGGAATAAGAATTAATATATTTGTAATATTTATAATTTATTAAGGTGACAAATATATCAATATGCAGTAAGACATCGCTTTACGACCTTTCAATTTACAACCTCCAATTTTTGAACCTGGTGTAGACTATATGAAATTTTGTATTTTTTCCCATATTTTATGATTCAAAAATCAAATTCCAAAAACTAAATCCCAATTTACAATAATAAACTTAATAAAACTATAACGGTTCACTTTACGACCAAACGCTTTACAACTCACGATCTATGACAAGTACAAAGTATATAGATTTTCTGATATAAATAACTTAAATGCTGTATCTTTCTTATTGCATTATATAATTCAAAAACTATTTCCATAAATGTAATTTAAATTTATCATACAAAATCTATAGAAAAATAAAATCCAGCAGCAAGTTGCGTAACTTTCCCAGCATTATGTAAAATTGTGTGTGACGCTATCTATTATAGTATTTTATTTTTAAAAAATTTTATATTATTAATTATTATATAATGGCAAAATGTTTAATTTTGAGGTAGGAATGGGTTTTATATAAAAAAAAACTATAAATGCTAATAACAAGTAAAATGTACATTAAGTCCGACTCAACTTGAGCTATGACTCACGACCTCTTCTATCTCCTCACCCCAATAACCTTTAACCTCCAAAATTTAATAGCATCAATGCCTCTAATACACAAAACTTCATACTTTCCTTCTGTTATAAGTTATATAACAGCCGGGAAAGTAATAACGTTTTGCTTTACGACGTTTTCCATGAATCACTTGGGTCGTAACTATGGGATTCTACTGTATAAAAATCTTACGTTTATAATAAGTTCGTAGAATTTTAAATAATATATGAAAAATTTTGAAATTTGTGTTATTTTAATTGTGAAATTTAATAAAGGAAAGCTTATAAAAGCTTACATTTCCTTTTGATTCTAATCAATATTTAATTGACATTTAAGGAAGGAAAATTATATTCCTAAACTTTAAAGATATCAATATTTTCCTTTTGTGTAACCTTAATCTGTTTTCCTGTTCTGTAAATAAATATATTTTACAAGAGATTTTAAAACTTAAATATTTATTATTATATATATATATATATTTTAGCTGTTTGAAATGTAAAAATTTTACATTTATATATAAAATTATTCTTGAATATAATTAAAAAGAGATAGATCAGTACATGAGTAATCTAACTGTTTACAAAAACTTAATTCAAATCATAAATATTTATAAATGTATGTAATTTATATATAAATTCTCTTTGAATTTCCTTGTATATAACATACAAGGAAAGATAAGGAAAATGTATGATAGTGTAATTTTCTTCGAAGATACATCATTATTTGTTAAATCTTAATTTCATATCCTTTAGGTTTTACTAATAAAACTATAATTAGATTTTATTCTATTAAAAAATTTTACATTAATGGTATAATGTTGAATTATTTTAGAATAATGAAATACTTTAATCCACATTGAAAGAGAGATTTATTATTTTTTTTACATATTTTTATGGTCATAATAATCAGAATTAATTTTTTATTAAAGGTCTTTAATTATGGACGCAATCTTCAGCAGATGGCGTTAAAAATGTAATGCTTTTTCAAGGGGAAAATCCTTTTCCAAAAATTTTCGAAAACGGAAACAGATAGGACCAAACTGTTTTTTGCGTCAGACTCCTATTTAACTCTTCTATTATTGTACGGTTCAGAATTTTGAAAATCAAATTCGTTAATTTTCTGTGAATTTTGTACAACTTTAAAAATTCATAGAAAATTAACGAATTTGATTTTCAAAATTCTGAACCGTACAATAATAGAAGAGTTAAATAGGAGTCTGACGCAAAAAACAGTTTGGTCCTATCTGTTTCCGTTTTCGAAAATTTTTGGAAAAGGATTTTCCCATTGAAAAAGCATTACCATCTGCTGGCGGTTATGTGTGTAATCAAAGAGTTACGGTCAGACTTAAGAGTAGAATCCTTATAAGCAATAAATTGTTGTGTTAAAATAATAATCAAAATGTAAAAAAAGTCATAAATTTCTTCAAAAATCTAACAAAATATCACTAAAAATAATTCATTATTTCTAAAATATCAAACATTATTTTTATGATTTTCTTTATAAATTATTTTTTATACTTTATATTACACGATGCACATTTAAAGATTTAAACAAAAGTAAATATTTTTTAATATAAAACTATTTTTAAATTTTTCTATCGTTTATTAAATTCCTATTTCTTGAAATATTTAAAGACTTTAAGCATTATGAATTATGGCATGATGTTGATACTTTTACATTCTAATCCAATCTGCAAATTTGGAAAAGTTTTAGAATATTTCAAAATACAAAAAAAATTAAATTATTATCTCTTTGCTTAATTTAAAATTAAATTAATTGTGAATAAACTTTAAAAATTACCAAAACTTCAACAGTTTGTAGAAGAGATGAACTCAACAGATCAGGATTGTCTCTAACAACTAATTGAAGTTGAAGAGGTAAATCTTCAGCAACAATATCTTCAACAGGTTTATTGTTACTAATAAAACCTGATGTTGAATCGATTTTGAATCGATTCTCTGGATCAGATTCTCTATTTATCTCGTAAGATAAACGACTATTGCTTCCACTATCGCTATCTTTTGACTAAAAAAAATTTTTTTTAAATAAATTTCTTTGAATTAAATTTTTTTAAAATATAAAATTACAATATATAAACTTACAATAACTTGAAAAAATTTAGTTCCTACAGGAGCATCACTAGATAAAGCAGCTAAGTAACGATTTGAAGTAAGCTGACTGTATCTAGGTGGTATTACAAATTGAGGCCTGTTATCATTTAAATCTATTATATTAATAATTACTTGAGTCGAAAGTCTAGAGGAACCTGTAGAAAAAGAATTAAATTTATGAAGTTTTTTAATCATTTAATTTTAAAATTTATACAAAATTATTTACCAAAAAATCCTTCGACAGTATTTAGATTAATAATTAATGTGTATCTGCTAGTTTTCTCATAATCTAATCCTTGATCTCTTGTTCTAATTTCGCAATCTCTTGCTTCGTTTTCGGATACATAAAAGTGGCCTGTATATTATTATAAAAAAATATTGTTAAAATATTTATTTATCTCCATAATAACTTAGAGGAACCTCAAAAGTCAAGAGAGGTCTTTCATATAATAACAGAAAATTTATATCCAGAGTCTCTCATAAATTAAGCTTGAGCTGTTTAACTTCTTGAAACTCCTGTGTATGTGAGGCTTAGACCAAGTGGCCCTATATTAAAGCTTGTCTACATCTACAATATTCATTTAACATTCATATGCAAAATTTGTTAATAATAATAAAATTTTAATGGTTTAATATTAAAAAATTCTATAAAATTTTATTAAATTTTATAAAAAGTTTAAAAATTAAATTAATTTCTTAAAAATATTTTTTAAATGTAATATTACTACACACCTTGTTCATTTCCTGATACAATTTCACAGCCAATTGGAAAATTACCTCTGGGTTTATTGATAACAGGTAAAACTTTTATAAGAGTATTAGCTAAAGAATTTTCCTCTACTTCAACACTAAATAAATAAAATAAATATCTTATTTAATTAAAAAAGACTTTATATAAAATTATATACATGTAAAATATATATTTAGAGCCATAATTTAAAAAAAAAAAAACTTAATTTTTTCATAAGATAAGAATGTGTCTTGTCAATCTGTTAAAGTTTATATTACTGGTTGAAATTATCAGTAAGTGTTTTAAATCGTTTTAAATTTCAAAATATTTTATTTAATTAATCTGAGAAAATAAAAAATACCATAAGACAGTTTATAAGAGCCAATAAGTTTGAGCATAGAGTCAGTTAATGTCACTAAGTACTCTAAGATAAAGACTTTGTGTTTAATAACCATAAGTGTTCTGAACTTGTTCTATGCTCTAACTAGGAGCACTTATTGGTATAAAAAGTGTGCCAATAAGTGCTCCAAACTAGTATGATTAACATTTATTACCATTAAGTACTACAAGTTGGTTTAAAAAACATTTATACATTTAAATTTCTAACAGTTTTATTTTATGAATTTTCCAAATTAGAGCATATAAAGAAGGATGAATATAATATTTTTCCTACTTCCTAAGGATACTTTAATTATTGGTCCCATATATAAAGAAATATGAAGCTAAAATTCTATCATTAAAGATTCCCACCACTTTATGTGTTTATATGTGATTTTTATTGCAAAATTTCTCAAGTAATTATCGTATAAATTTGTATTTTTATATTGTTAATTAAACATTTAGTCTTGTTACTTGTATAAAACTGTTTAATATTACTATTTGGAATTTAATTATTGTTAAAGCTAAATATGGTTTGGAAACAAGAATGCATTTTTTTAAACTAATATTTATTATTAAAAAAATTACAAATGACGTAAATAAACAAGAAAAAATGATATTAAGGTGTTGAATAAATAAATCTGATATTATCCTAAAAACTTATATGCTAGCAGTTTATTCATTTTGACAATAATTTTGGAAACTTTCCTGGATTTATAAAGAAAAACTCTGTTTAATGTAAAATGAATTAAATTGTTCTATATTCAGCTTAAAAATTTAAGCTGAATATAGAACAATTTAATTCATTTTACATTAAAGAGAGGGCCACCCTGTACACCCAATTGACAGACAGTTGCCTACTCTTTGACGATGATGAAAATTATTTATGCTAATCAAATGGTGACGTTAATCTCTGTCTCAATTTTCTATTCATTTCAAGCATTGCTCTTTTATTTTATTGTGCCAATAAATACTAACATTTAGCACATTGTCACTACTAAAACATAATTAATTAATTAAAATACTTGTAAAAAACCTTAAATCCATCAAAACCATTATTGATGTATACGTATAAAAGAAACGAATTGACGAATTTAAATTTAAAAAATGTAAATTTTATTTTTTTTTAATTAATTAATATTTAGAGATGATTTGTTTAAGGCTTTCTACTCACGTGTAATGACTATCAGCAAAACCGAGTCCGGAATTTGGAGGAATTGTAACGATATGTTCCACATAAACAGTTATGGTGGCTGTAGCAGAAAGAGAAGGTTCTCCAAGATCTCGAGCTCTAACTTCAATCTAAAATAAAATATTTATATAATTTGAATACGTTTTTAATTTTCATTTTCTACAAATTTTCGTAGAATTATAACATACACGATATTCTGAGTCTGGTTCCTTTCGAAGATCGTCTTTCACAGAAACGACACCACTATTACCATCAATTAAAAAGTAGTATGGAGCCTTATCTCTGCCACTTAACTCGTATCTAACTTGATTTCCGGGAGGCTATTTAAAAGATACAGGTTATTTATAAAATGATATTATCAGATTAATTACAATTATTTCTATATAGAGCAGAATAAATTGTATTTACAGTTCCATCTGCATCAGTAGCAACTACTGTTGTAACAACGGTTCCTAATGGAACGGTATCTTGTAGTCTAATTGGTAGAGGAACACTTGTAAACGTTGGCGGAACATCATTTCTATCCTAAAGTATAAGTTTTATTATTAAAAAAGTTGTTTAAAGTTATTAAACATCCATTTTAAAATAAACATAAACTTACTTGAACCGTGACTAGAACGGTACACGTTGCTCTCGGATCGTTGCTGTCATTTTCCAGAGTGCCTACAGTAAGTCTGTATGTGTTCTTATATTCAAAATCTAACCCCCTGAGTGTCCTTACTACTCCAGTTACTGGATCTACAGCAAACAAACCAGGTTCCGCATCTTTCAATATGTAAGTGATGCTACTAACCGAGTCAGGATCAGTAGCCTAAAACACACACACATATATAAACACTTAATATTGTGATGAAGTAAAGTAATTTTTTTAAATATTCAAGAACATACCTGTACTTGTACAATTTCTTGATGAGGAAGATTTTCTGGAACTATTGCTTCGTATACAGGAGTTGTAAAAATTGGTTTCTCATCCTGTACATCATTTACAAGTACAGTTACACTTGCTGTTGCTAACCTAGCATCAGGAGCTTTGTCTCTAGCAGTTACAACTAATAAATGTTTTTTCTGTTTTTCATAATCTAATATTTTTTTCACGTGTATTTCTCCACTTTGAGGATTTATCGAAAAATCGCTAAAATATTAATAAAAATATTAATATAAATACGAATATTTTAAAATTTCAATTTAATTAAAGCTGCTTACTTATTTCCTGATACAGAATACAACACTTCACCATTAGTACCAATATCATCATCGCGAGCCTTAAGAACAAAAATTTTTTTTGTAAAACATTAAGTTGCTTTAAAATCTAAAAGAATAAGGAATATTTTATATACTTGAACCACTCCAATGGGTGCTCTAACAAGACCTTCATCTACAACGAATGTATAATTATCTTGAAGAAAGATGGGATTTTGATCATTGATATCAGTTACTGTTATTGATACAGTAGCTGTGTTAAACTAAAATAATTATTTTTATTTAAACATATATACAATCAAAACAAAAATATTCTAATTATTGTACTAAATTCCTTTGTAATATTTACCAATCCGCTGGGATCTTCAGCCTTGACAAGGAGATTATATGTGGATACTTCTTCTCTATCTAACTTCTTAGCAACAAATATCACACCACTAAAATATAAATATAATTATTTACATTAATATAAGAAAATTACTTTAATAAATGGGCAAAAATAAACTAAACTGAGTACCTATTTGGTCCAATATCAAAATCTTTGTTAATATTTCCTTCTATAATGCTATATTTTACTTTGTCTCTTTCCGGATCTTCAGCCTTATTAATATAATTAAAAAAATCTTAAAATTTAGAGTTTTAGAGTAGTAAAATAATATAAAGGTATGACTCACTATAACAGTTATCACTGCAGAATTCAACGAAGCGCCTTCACTAACTTGAATTTCGTATTTATCTTTCGAAAAAACAGGACCTCCTGTATTTGGACCAGGTACAACTATAACATCTACGATGCTTTGCATGAATCTATAAGTGATAAATTATCTTTAATTTCTCTATTTCCAAAGAAGAATTCCATAATTTCGAACAATATACATGTAACTTATTTCTTCTAGAATCAATAGGTTAAAGACTCTATAAATCAATATGAAAAAAGCTATAATAATAAATTCTGTAAGTAGATCGAGTTTAACGATCCAATATTTTGAACTGAACAAGGACAGTTACTCCCATAAAAATTATTATATAGTAATATCAGTTCATCGTGAGTAACGTTACATGACATGAAAATAAACGTGATAATGATATTACTATACGAAATTACTAAAAATATCCTTTGATTTAACTTGTTTTACTATAGATAGTTCCATGTATTGGACTTTCATATATAGTCAATGTAATTAAATTTCAAATTTTATTATTATGTATTATTTAAGAATTATTTCTGTATATTAGAAATTAATAGTTATGATAGGAAGCACTTCCAAAACATTATCAGTAATTTTTTGTTTTTGATAGAGAATTGATTTAGCTATGTCCTTTGAGAATTCACTATGTGGCGAGCCACTGTAATAGAGCTTTATATAAAACTTACAGTCATTTTTATATTCTAAAAATATTAAGCTTATAAAAAGTTTTATTATCGTAGACACTTAATATAGTGAGCTCTCAAAGAACAGAGCTAAACTAATCGTTGTATCGAGAATTCACTATAATTTTTAAAACCTTTTTAACAAATAATTAAAGTGTTTTGTAAATAGGTCATACAGTAAATGATTATTAGTATGCACAGATATTAAATAGGGTCATTCGTCATGTAAAATAATTGTTAATCAATTACAAATTACATAAATAGAAAGTTATTATAAAGCAGGAAATAATTCTTTCTTTGTGACACATGCAAAAAAAAGGTGCAAATTTTGAAAAATGGCTTCCTCTCAATTGCCAGTTTGCAAATATTTCTAGATAAATCTTAATAACGTTTCTCCTTAAAAATTAATCATTTATATGTTTTTTACAATTTTAAATATAAAATTATTAAATTAAACTTTAAATAATTTAAATTAAAATAAAATTATTTAAAAAATTTAAAAAGAAAATTTATTTATATAAAATACTAGCTGACCCGGCCACGCGTTGTTGTGGCTCAAAATGTATCTATTATAAATGTGTAACACTTCCCCGTGGGGGGAATATCGAAAAAATCCCTTTTTAGTGTATATTCTGTTGACGTTACCTATTAAAACGCAATTAAAAACGCAAAAAACCGCATCTAAAATAGTATAAATAGAAGCCGAGTTCTTCACAGTAAGCCTTAATCCTGTCCCTTTCCCCGCTGGGGAATATCGAAAAATCCCTTTTAGTGTATATTCTGTTGACGTCACCTATTAAAACGCAATTAAAAACGCAAAAAACCGCATGTAAAATAGTATAAATAGAAGCCGAGTTCTTCACGGTAAGTCTTAATCCCGTCCATCTCCCCCCCCGTAGGGAGAATTTCGACATGTATATTATATACAAAACACGTGCATATTCGAATGCAAGGTTGTGTCAAAATTTCAAAGGAATCGGTAGGAACAAACAAACGTTGTATTTTATTTATATAGATAGGTAGAAAATGATCTGCTTAGGTCCATTCTCACAGAAAAGCATAATGCCTCACAGAAAAGCAAACTTAGGTCGTCGGAAGTTAGCGCCATCTGTTGGACATAAAAGTCTTAATCCATATATAAATATATTTTTGAAAGGGGGAAATGGTGATCTTCACATATGCCACAAACCTTCGCGGGAGTGTATTAAACAACTTCCCAAAGTTTCATGGCAATCGGATAAATGGTGTGGTAATGCATGAAGGACAAACACACACACAGCACACACACACCACACAGACATACATTCGTTTTTATATATATAGATAGTTAATTTATAATAATTATTTTTAGAGAAATCATTTCCTAATAAAGTAAAACTTTGATTTAGTATCACCATTTGTTTGACTCTGACACTAAATAAAAGTACTGCTAAACAACAAGAATTACAGCGGAGTCGCGATACAGTTATTTTTGAAGACTTTGACTATCTAAATCATTTACTATAAAAAGAGTTCACTACACACATAAGGTACACCATACACATACAGTGACGAGATCAACACACAGGTTAGAGTGTTTGTAGGTCACATGATTCTATTATAACTATGTGGTTTGCAATGTGAACTTCTACATTTAGTAATTCACATATACTGAAGGGTCCTTTATTTAATATTTATGAGAATAACCATTCCCGAATATTCATTGGCGCTTTACGAGGATGGAGTTATTAAAGGGGACAACGTAACACGTAATTATATTACTTTTATTAACATACTAAAATAGTAAATTTTTCAATAAATTATTATTATTTTTTATCATAACATAATTTTTGATTTACTTAAAATGATAAATTATTTATAAAACTATTACAATTTCACAAGAATTAATTATTTTGAATTTTTTAAAATTATGCTCTTTGAGAGAAAAGTAATTTTCTATAATTTCTGATGTAAACATTTTAAATTTATTTTTAAAAAATAATATCGAAAATATATTTATTTTTAAAATGAAATAAATATCCTTGAAAAGATTACAAAAAAAAAAATAAATTACAAAATTTCTCTGATGCAATTCTTCTTTCTCAATTTAACCTCTCTTAAAAGAAATATTTGTTTACATATAAAGTTAAGTATTTAGCACATAATTTACCAAAAAAATTAATTTTAAAATTAATTAATTTAAAAATTACGTAAAAACCACTGTACATAAATTTATCATTGTTTAAGTCACATTTTCAGAATCTACTAAATAAAATTTCATAATTAATAAATCAACAAATCTTAAGTTAAAACATTTAAAAACATGTATTAATTTTATATTTTTCAATAAAATTATTTATAAAATTTAGTTTTTATTTTAATAAATCACTCAATAACTTTGAATCATCACAGAAATTTACTTACAAATTTTTTTAAATAACTGCTAAATTTAAATAGTATTTAATAAAAATTAAATTAATTAAGTTTTTTAAAAAATACGTTAATAAATATTCCATTGAATATATTTTATTAGTTGAATTTTTGACCTTCACTTGGAAAAAATTGGCATTTTTATTTATAAAATTATCAATTTTCGAGCTTAAAACAATGAGTGTTTATTTTGAACATTACTAATAATTTTAAAAATTAATATATAATAAAATTTAATAAATTTTGTGTTGAGACATTAGATCACCGTTTGTCAACCGATTTTTGTTTATACGAGGATTTCCATATTTAGATTATTTTATATACAAGTATTAAAAACGAACAGCAAGAACCAATAAAATTATCCACTAAATCGAGTGGTCCATTGTTATGTTTCAACATTTTAAACAAGTAATTAAAGCACAGTAGATTCTCAATATTGCGGACTATCAAAGGACTGAGCTAAACACTGTATCATGAGTTTGCTATATGGAATGTTCGCATGTATAAAGAAGAGCGCTCTTCTTTATACATGCGAATATTCCATTTAGCGAAACATTCGCTAATGGAATGTTCGCTATATAGGGTGAAGACTATCAAGAATTCATTGTATACCTTTTGAATTATCTAGCAATATGTTTACAATTTATTAAAGTTTATCAAAATTTTATATTAAAATAATATTACCTTCCTCCAGTATCAGTTGCCTGTATAGTTATACTGTATTGCTCACCAGCAACAACTTTATCCACAACTTGTATGTGACCTGAATCAGGATCTACTCTAAATTTACTCATACCATTATTAGATACGTGATAAATCGAATAGGTAACTTTAGCAAACTCTCCTACATCATTATCTCGAGCTTGAACCTGAATAAAAGAATATTTTTTTAAAGATAAAAGGTAAGCTATAATTAATAATCTAGTATATGGCTTAATCAAAAAAAAAAAAAAAAAAAAAAAATTGTCTTATTTACTTGTGTAACTGGTCGAACTCCCTCCCCTGCTTGAATGCGAACAGGTGACAAGGAAGGTAAACGAGGGGAATTATCGTTGACGTCATTCAAGTGTACGTTGAGTGTAATAGGAGCGCTCGCACCTCTTCCATTTGTACTGTTAACCTGCCTAGCTATAACCTGCAAAATTAGCATTTTTAGAATCATATATTCATTGAGAACTAGTTTAAATCTCGCCTGTTACTTACCTGAAACGTATATTTACTTGGATTTGGCGGATCTCGATCTAATTCAGCTTCATTTACTACTAAATAACCGTCAGCATTCACTCGAAATGAATTTGTAGTCAGCTCGAATATGTATTCCACTGGTGGATCATCAGGAGCCTGCAATACAGAAGAATCTTAAATGTTGGAAGTTGTAATAACTTATAAATATTTACGGAATTTGATATTTGACATACTATATCCGCATCAGTAACCATAAGTTTCAATGGTTCTTTGCCATCCCTTGCTGTAACTACTGTAGTTCCTACAGGAGAATTTTCATCAACGTAACCAATAAGTGCAGTTGGTGTTATAATCGGTGGATTATTATCAACAGGTAGAACGTCAACTGTTAATTTAGCTGTGGTGAATCTTTTGCCTTCAGTTTCTTCTTCAGCCTTCAGAAAAGCGAGTAAATTTCAAAAAATTGTCCATATTAACGATGGAAATATATAACAGAAACTACACTTACTTTAATAATGATGCTAAATATTTTAGATACGCTTCGATCAACAGCTTTTATTTGTCGAATATTACCACGTTTTGGATCTATTTGGAAGTATTCAGAATAAAATAAAGGTGTACCTAAAAGAAATAAAGAAATAATTCGTGATCACCATCAGCATCATTATTAATGATTAACTAACTTATCATTGTCTTACCGTTAACAAAACTATATTTAATCGGTGAATTTAAGGAATCTCTATCTTTGGCATTGATATTATCAGGACGGATTTTAAGGATTCCCGCCTAAAATTATAATAATTATTATTATATTCTGAAATTAATTTTAAGTAATATTATTTCCATACAGATATAATAAAAGAATATATTTTTTCTGCAAATTTTGTGGTTAATTTTCATATGCCAATAAAACCTGTTGAAGATCATTATGGAATAAATTATCAGGAAGGTCAAACTCTTAAATTTAATGAGATTTCATGCTCTGTTAAATAGATAAGAGACGAGAAACAAACTAAATAAATCCCTAATTAACTTAGTGCTCCTACTTATACTTTTATTTACAATTTAACAAGCTTAATGTTATATTATCATTAACAGTCAAAAGTATATTATCTTATAGAAATATAATAGCAACAATATCACTATTTTTCTAAAAGAAAAATAAGATATCTTTATATTAAAAAAGTACAAAAATTTATATTTTTGTGATTCTACCAAGTATATATAGTATTTACATTATATTAAACATTTTAATATTAAATTATTTTAATTGTTATATATTAAAGTATTAAAATATTTTATATTTTTATAAAAATTTTAATTTAATTTTTTTTTTAAATATTGACTGTTTCAAAGTGATTAATAAAACCAATTTTAAAATTTATTAAAATTTTATTTAGTTGATTTAGCTTTATTTTATAAAACTAAATAAAAATTTAAAATGTAATTCATTTAAAAAACTAATATATTTTTTATGAATATTCTTATAAATTAAACTTAAATAATAAGATTTTCTCTAAACCATTTTCATTTATTTATATTTAATAAACTAATATTAAGTTATGTATTTTTATTATATAGAAAATTATTCTATTTCTAAGAAATAATATTTATAATTTATTTATGTATTTATAATGTATTTATAAAATAATTTATATTTTCAAAGATTCTGAATAGATTAAGCTATAATGAAGTGCAAGAACTGGAATAAAACTGGAAAGATCACTCATTGATTTTTTATTAGATTAAGTATTGATGTAAACAAAATTTAAAAAATATGAAAAAAAAAAAAATCTTTAAATTCCATCACTCTTCAAGTTGATATATGATTCAAAATGTTTATTTATTGTCTTATAGTTATTGTAGTAACAGAATTGATAGCACTAAAAGTAGCTTAACAATAGTAGTGATAGTTGTAGTAATAACAGCAGTAGTAACGATATCAGCAGCAGCTGTGCTACACTAGTGTTAGAATATAGTTGATATACTGTATTAGCATTATTGCAACAGTAGTACAGAACTAACAGAAGTAATACATTAGTAGCATTAGCAACATTAGCAATGGCAGTAACAAAATACAGTAGTAGCAGAAATAGCAGTAATAGTAGCACAACCCAGCATAAAAAAAATATCTATTTATATTTTCATAACTTGTGCTACATACAATTAAAGAGAAGTCTATTGTACTCTACTTTTATTGGGGAAGTTTTGATAATTTAGCATAGTCTAAAAATAGGCGGAACCAGATAATGGCGGATATAACTAACGCCCAAAATACCGGAAAAACAAAATCCACGCAAATTTGCGTGTGGATTCAGTCAAGTAGAATCATCATCTACTTAATAATTACAGTGATTAGTTAGCGCCTGAAGCCACAAAGATTGCACATCCGAGTCTCGCTAGCTTTCAAGGATACAAGTAATAAACCAAGCAAACCACTCCACTTTTTTCTTTTTATTCTTTTCTTCTAAGTAAAATATAGAAATTGCCGACTTACTAAAGCACCACTTGTTACTTCTGCTGTATATTCCACATTTACACAAGCATTATTAACAAAAGTACATCCTGAATGAAGAAATGCAGGATCTTGATCATCTCCATCTTCTACGAAGATCGTTAAAGTAGTTGTAGCTGTAAGACGGTCTTCTGGTCTGTCTGCTCTATCCTGAAATATTCTATCGTTAAAAGTTCGTAATTTAAATAAAATTTAAAAGATATTTTGTGATAAAAATTATATTTTTACCACTGCTTGAATGGTAAGGTAATATTTCTGTGTACTTTCATAATCCAAAGATTTATTCACTGTTACCAATCCTTGATATGGTAAATTTATAGCGAAACTTCTGTAGCCATCATGCTGTATTTTAAATATAAATAAATAATATAAATTGTAAATAATGATAATAAATGTGTAAATTAATTTATTAATTATATCTCACATGAGTGCCATCTCCTTTAACTGTATAATATTCCACTAATCCATTGTTGTTCGCATCTTTATCGATTGCTGAAAGATCTCTAAATATGGTTGTTCCTACGGGTGCCAGCTAAAATATGATTTAAAAACATATATATTAAGTACTTTTTTTTTATATATAAAAGTGTTTAATTTATAATTCAGAAAGCTTTGATCCCTTAATTAATTACATTATAACTGAATTAAATCATTACAAGGGCATCATTACCATCTCGTCTGTTTGTCGTGTTGTTAGAATTATGTTAATTTTTTGTATGGATTTTTATTTAATCATCCAAAAAGAAGATATTCATCGCTTTATTAACTTAACTTCTGATAAAAATAAGTAATTTATGCATAAATCTCTAAGTTAAATGGCAAATTGATATTTAAAGGATTGTCTAACAATAGTTTCAGATGAAAATTATTTATAGTAGATGGAATTTTGTTAATAAATTATGTAGATTAAATGAAGAGGAAACTTTTAAACTGAAGGAAGTTGTCACGTTCTATAAGGAAGTGACTTCAGAAATGAAGTCTTAAACTAGATTACAAAAGATTGTGATAGATGGAAAGCAGCAAATAAGAAATCATTGTTTATGAATAATCAAAAATAACAGAAATTTGTTCTAAAATAATTCAATAATATTTGCATAAAGTAATAATATAAAGTATAATTCTTGGGTCATATGAAACATATATCATGTTATTATCTACAAAACTATTAGCATTTCTACAAAAATAACTAAATAATAATTATTTTTTGCAACATCTTTAAATAAAAATATATCTGAAAAATTCAAAATAAATCATTTTTTAATATTTTTATATAACTCAAATAAGTGATCACAGTTATTGAGCATTTTTACATCTATCAATGATCCTAAATCTCGTTAAACTAAACAAATTCCCTACTAAAAAGCATGGGATTCGAACCCAAAATCCACGTAAAACGTCTCTATCGATTGCTCATATCCCATATTTATAAGGATATACTTTATAAAATAAATTAATAATATATATAACTGTTATGATTTACATGAAGGAAGAAGATTTAATTTTAAAAAATATATTATAATGTATATATCAATGAATTTAAATAATTAATTTTTTCGTAAAAATAGGATCAAAACTTTCAAAAAATGCATTTTTATTTTCGAAATTGTACCTCGGATACGGAGCAGGAATATGAATTTTCTTTAAATATTGGTGCATTGTCATTGATATCAGTGACTCGTATTAATACAGGAATATTCCTCTGAAAAATATTTATTAAAAATTCAATAAATAATTATTTTGATAAGTCAAAAAATAATTTATAATACATTGTGTAATCGTAATGATTCATAGAAAATAATGTAGAAAAATTGTGATGATTCATGTATTCGAAAACCTATTTTCATTATTATTACTTAAAAAATACTTTAAAGAAAACTATGAAATTATTTTCGGATTTTGATATAAAAATTTGTAAAATTTAAATATTGAAAATGGCTAAAATTTATTTATAAAAATGCTTTCAATTGTAATTAATATAGAATTTTAGGTTAAATATAATGAACGTTCTCAATTAAATTTTCTATTTGAATAATTATTTTTTTTTTTTGACCTAAATTTAAGTTTTAGTTGATGAAAATTAATAGAAAAATAAGTGATTTTTCTGTATAAATACAAATTATTTATAAAATTCCCCATCCATGCAAACTATGTATGCACTATATCCCCAAAAATAAATTAAATTCTCTATTTATAATTGAAAATTATTTACAAAATCTTTCATTTATACAGACTTTGTATTTACTTTAGCTCTATAAATATATAAAATCTCCTATTTATAAGTGAAAATCATTTATAAAAATCCCTTATACATCAAATTATGTATTTACTGTTAGCCTATGCACTTAACATAGATGAGAGATTTTATAAGCAATTTTAAAGATTTATAATCTATGGAGTTATAGTAAATATATAGTTTGCATTAACGAGATATTTTTATAAGTAATTTCAATCATAAACAAGGAAAGTTTTTTCATTTACATTTTACATTTATACATGATTAAAAGTCCTACTAATGACTAAATTTCCCTATTTGTAACTAAAAATTTCGTATAAAAATCGTTGATCCACGCAAACTCTATTGAAATTCTACAAATAGGTAAAAAAAAAAAAAAAAAATTCTTATTTATAACTGAAAATGTAATTTCCATTATTATAAACTATATAATTAACTGCAAATACCTTAAATTTTCGAGTAAACATACAAATAATTATTAAACCTACTTAAAAATTAATTTATAACGTATTAAATATGCCAAAAATCGTTATTAACTTCATCACAAATTGCACAAAATAATAATTGAACAGTTCTTTAATTATGATTATTAAAGATCATATTTAAATTATTAATTATCACGATAAATTACAAACAATTACCTGATTTGACGTTGATAATTCGCGACATATGATATTTAAACGTATTTGCGTAATTTCGTCTGACTGAAATTAGAAAAAGTGCAGTTTAGTAGGGTTGAAAGATCACCAATCTGTAAATATTCGTAAAGAATAAGGTCATAAATTCATTTACATCTCTGTCTAACGGTCGTTTCAATCGCAGTTTCTTCCCTTCTAAGGTAAAATAATCACGTGTAGCTGACTGAATCGTTAATTCCACTTGATTCAAATCACCACGTATAGGAAGCTCAGAAGGAACAGTAACTTGATCAGTACCTAAAATTGGATTAATTTTAAAAGGATTTTATAAGAAAATTCATTTATTAATTATGTTTAAATTCATATTATTTTCATATCACGGTTTTAATTATAAAGATTACTTAATTTGTGCGTGTCGTAAAGTAATGAGAATTTAGCAATTTCGCTATAATAATTACAGCTTTCTCTTTTAAGTTATGTGTTGTGAGTTAAATTGGAAAACTGATATGGAGATAACGTGTTTAGGTCTCGTATACGTTCTATTTTTCCCCTTCACGCAGCTACTCTACCTATTCATGACAATAAAAAAGAAAAATAATTCAATTCCTACGTGACAAGCCATCGACCTCAACGTTTGGGTTACTAGAATGGCAGACAGGTGGTTGTGGGTCGCGAATTCACGAATTTATATACTAATATAAGTTAAAAAAACTGTTTATCTTCTAAAAATCATATATATAAGTTTAATTGGCGTTTAAACAATTCCCTAGCTTATATTAGTGATAAAATCCATGAATTTTAATCTTCAATTTACTAGGATGGCACAGTGCTTGAAGATCTAAATTCATAGATTTATGTACCAAAATAAGTTAAATTGCTGTTTAATTTGTATAAATAATCTATATAAGTTTCGCTTTTTTAATAATTTAAATACTCCCCTAACCTATATTAGTGATTAAATCCGAATTTTTATCCTCAATGTTTGAGTTGGTACAGTGGTTGAGGATCACAAAATCGTCGGTTTATATACCAAAATAAGTTAAAATTACAGCTTAAGTTTTATAAAATAATCTAAATGGGCTCGATTTTTTTTATAAATTAAGCAGTTTTTAATTAAACTAGTGCATGAATCTAAGTTTTCGTCCTAGAAGTTTGAGTCATTGAGATGAAACAAGTAGTTGAATATTGAAAATTCGTGGATCTAGACCCTAATATAAGCTAAAAAGGCATTTTATTTCTAAAATATCTCTACAGTTTTTAATGTAAAAACTGTCGTTATAATAAAATATCAACTTACTGTTGCCTCTGCTTTCAGTTATATCAAGGATGATAACACTATCTGTTCCTTCAGTCTCACACACTATAAACAACAACATTATGTGCAAAATTTAATTTTTTTTTTTATTTTTACAATTTTTGGTTACTTTTATATATAATTTTCTAAAGAGCTATATAAAAAGCCATTTTAAGAAATCATTAAAAAAAAATGATTGCAACTTACATCCATGGCACCATCTCGTATTGGCAAATAGAACAAATATTGTTATCAAGAAATTTGATGAACATTTCATCTTTTTTTGAAAAAACCTGTAATTAAAATAAAATTCTTTTGAAGTTTTAAATTAAAATTCTAAATTGAAAACATAAGGAAGTTTTAAGCAGCATTAAAATGTCGCAAAACTTGATTGCAAACAATAATAAGAGGTGGAGGAGGATTTAACATATTTAAAAAAACTATTTTTAGAAATATGTAATGAAGGAAATTGTAATTTTAGATAAGAAAGAACATAATAGTTTATTAATTTTAAAGATAGTTTTTAGAAAATACAACATAATTATTTTATAAAATTCTTTTTCAAGTTCACCTTCCTGCTATGTATCCATCCTACTCTAAACTTCCTATTCATTCAAGGACACAGAACATATCTGATTGTGGATTTCAATAATCAGATATTACGAGTTGTAAAATGGCAACAGATATCATCTTAAAGTTTGTTATTAGTGACAAAAGTCACGTCAGTGCGTGATTCCGCGTATGTCACTTATACAAATAAAGATTCAGTTGTACATGTTGCGTATAGGAAATACCAAACAGGGAACGTGGCGTCAGCACGTCACCTTAAAAGGTGAATTGAATGACGAGACAATAATTTGGAACTAGTCAAGGCAAACAAGGGTGGTGCAGCAGTAGTAGCTAGTTTATTCTCCACTCTACCAAACTACCTTTAGGACGTTCTTAAAAGTATATAATGAGCATAGTTTTGAGAAATGTTTTTATAATAAATTTAATTCGAATGTCCCAAATTTTAATAACACCTCTTTTGTCTCTATATATAGGACGATATTCGGAAATATCGCAAACTTTATCAATTAGGACATCAAAATGTCACAGATGACTTACAGAGGCGAAAGTAGTCTTGTTTTCCTCTTCGATACGTTGCCAAATCTTGTAAATTATTAAATTTTTAGTAAAAAAATAAATGAAAAAAACAAGTAATTTATAGAAAATAACGAGCTTAGAAAATAAATCAAGCGTTCAGTAAATTAACCGTAATTTTACACACACGATCCTATTGGATTTTTGATTATGGTAAACTAGATAACGGTAAATTAACCGTGGATAATGTTTTATACTGCGTGAAAACGCGTAGAGTTGTAGACAAAAGTTAAAATTTTCGATATCTTATTTTGGTGGAGGTCATTCACCTTTACTTGGCATGAGGACTTTACCGACCTTCACAACTAGCGGCGTTTACTGCCATGGGGCAAGAAAATACGGAAGTAGAAAAATTCTTGTTTTTTAAATTGCAAGTTCGTCGGACTACATCAGGTCTACAATCTTTCTTAAAAGCTATATAACTAAGGTAGCACGTTACAAGTAATTTCCCTGAAGGTTTTAAGCTTTTGTACTTTTAAAATAGTCGTTTTATACAATGCAATGTATGAGCTTCCGCATGAGGAACGAGTAAAAATATTTGTCCTTGGATTCTGTCTAGTAATAAAAAAACAGGATGCGGTTCATAAAATATCAAGAAACAATATCTCTTCAAATAACATAACATTTCAATTTAATTTGAAAATATTGTTTGATGATAAAGTTCTTAGAACTTTTAACCATCTTCATTAAAGAGATGATCGACACTCATAGCGGGTATTTTTTAAAAAATAATTTTATATTACGCAAAATTGTAATATTTTAATATATTTAAAAACATAATTTTAAATTGTTTTTACATAAAATTAATGAAATGATATCCAAATTTCAGCTTGGCTAAAGAGTTGAGTTATGGCACTAGTTACTAAGGCAAGGTTATTACTAAAATAATAGAAGATATGTTTGTCTTAAGAGTTGAAATTATGAAGATAATCATCACTTTTACATTAAATTTACACAAAAAAAATGAGAGCTTTGCCTTTGTCTTTGTTGCTTTTGTAGTTGTAATGAATTGTAATACTTCCTCTCTTTACATTTTGAGTGAGTGAGAATTTACAAAAAAGCAGGTTTTTTGGCCCATTTTCTAATATATATTTAAATCTGTTAATAGACATTTGTGTATTAGAAATTGGGTTATTTTCTGATATACTATTGGCCATGGCTTACATAAGAAACGAGCATAAAATCATCTAGAAATTATAATACATCTTACATATAATTTAAATAGGAAACCATTAGAAAAATCTTAAAATTATGTATTTATAATGGTAAATATGCATATATATATATATTGTAAAAAATTCTAAATATTATTTTGTAATATTTAAATTAGTGTATTAAATAACTACCTTTTGACTTATAACTGCCTTTTATGGAATTAATACGACCTGAGTCACTATAATATCCGAAATATCAAACAGGAATTACAGTCCAGCAGACAGACAAACTGACGTTTCAAACATTTTCAGACAATAACAGCGAAATCAATGGTTTTTTAGGTTATGCAATTGACCTATATGTTAAAAATTCTGACAGATTTTAGCAGGTGGAACATACTCACAGTTGAAAATGGGTATTAAATTGATTATATTTCTAATTACATCATAAATTATGACAAGCAAAATTAATTCTAGTGATGAAACAAAACATGTAAAAACTGATATTTTAAACATCAATGTCACGATATCGTGTTGTAAGACGGAAGTTTTCATAAGGTTTTTTTTTTTTTAAGTTATTATTGTTAGAAGTATTAAAGAAAATCGTTTCCTAAGAGGCCCCTCGACTGGTTTCACAGACTGCGGGTCTGTCCGTTGATTTTTACCTTCTTTAATATGGAGAACGGGTTCTAGATCATGGTTGGTTTCACGCGGTCAGTCACTTAAACTGAAAATTCTCTTTCGAGATTTTGTCCACGGATATCACTAACAGAGTCTCACATAGAGAAACTATCTCTAGCGTATCTTCTTAATTCAACAAAAAAAAAAAAACATAATTTATTTTGTCAATATTTTGTTGGTATTTTAATTAGAAATTCATTCTTCATTTTTGACTTTTCTTTGTAATTGATTACTGAAAGATGACGTTGGTTTCGGTTCTCAACATATTTTGTTCTTTTCTTGATCAAACACTCAATTTATATTCTTAAGTTTGCTGAACTGTTAAGAGCTGTTAATGAAAAATAACACCCTAAATTTTAATGTTTAGCATAAGAATCACGTCTACAAACACGTCATTTACATCTTAGGATGTAAGGAATTAATCAAGATTCTCTTTTTCTCTCAAGATTTCCTCAGCAAAAATTTCCGTTACTTTTAGCCGCAATTTCTTCTTATTCATTTCATCCTTATCACTTATTCTTCTCGTGTTCATGGTCTCTTCTTCTGTATTATCCTTCTGCGGTTTGTTCTTAATCCGTAATCAGCTTATTATGATAGGATTAAAATTAATTTAATTGGTTTTAAAATGAAATTTAGAAGGCAAATGTCTATTTCTCTATATCTTAGATATTGAAATTTACTAAAAGTCGTGGGTTCGGCTTTCAACCAAGCTAAATGTATTTCTTTTTTTATATTTAGATTTTGATTTAGTTTTTTGTTCCAGTAAACGTATTTTTACAGTAATATTATTTTGATTGTTGTAAATTAATAACTTAAATACAGGCCTGTATATACCGGTAATGCAAAATGGCATAATAATATCTATAAAATAATTTATTTCTGTACGAATTTCGATTTATCAAGAAACTATAACTAAAATAAAATTTGTATATTGTAAATTTAAATTATAATCAAATATTATATTACTGTTTAATTAATTAAGTCGAATTTTAAACTATATTTAATCAACAAAAATACTCGTTCTACCTAAAACAGCATGCATTTAAACATATCTGATGATGTTTTATCATCAAAACTCATCACGAAAACAGCACATCATAATTTAATATTAATTATTTGTATTTTTAAAACAATTTTCCAGGGAAATTCCCAAAAAATTTCACTCTGAAAGAACACCCTCAAATACTTTAGCCTTTATAATCAGTTATTTAAAGAAAATTATACGATAAAATTATCGAAAAAAATTTTCAAATTAAAAGTAAAAATCGATTAAAATTGTCATCCATTAATAATAAAAAGAAAACAAAAAATTATTTTGCCAAAAGCAAAAGAGGCGTATTTAGGTTAGGGCGTAGTATCTGAATCACGCAGGCAATGTTAAAGATTAAAAAAAAAATCAAATGAAATACAAAAAAATCATTCATGCTGAGTTAAGTGTAACGGCGTCATTAGTATCTTCACACTATAATCCAAAAATTTTCTTGATTTCGAGATCAGTAGAGCGCGAAAGTAACCCTTTCTTCAAATATGTCGACTTCATAAGTGAAACAATGATTGTCTATTTTAATGACTCAAGGCACATTTGTCACAAAGCCAAATAACCAAACAGCGAGAAAAGATGAAGGAAAGTATTATTAGATATCAAAAAAGTAAGTTTTTGATATAAAAAAATGCTAAACTTTGTTTGATCTTATCACCTGACCCAGTTATGTTGCTGTGTGTTTTGCTTGAAGAATCGTGTGCATGCCATTTCGTGATGCTCTATTGCATTGCTTATTGTTTGCCTTTCCGTTTTCTATAGCACGTCGGAACAAGTTTTATTTTAATATTTATCATAAATTTACTTTTCAGACACCCGTGGCAGGTGATGTAGCTAAGAAACTATCTACTTTTAATGTAAATTAAAACCCACGAAAATTCTAGATCCTTGTTGCAAAGTATATTTTTAGTAAAAGATTCTCACGAAATTTTCGGGTCAATAGTCTTTTAAGAAAAAGATTCACTAGTTCTAGAGAAAAATTCTTCAAAATACTGATCATTTACTTTCTTTTTTCATTAAAAAAAATCATTAGAAAATTGTTAGACCGTGCAATAATCTGTATAAAACCGGTAACGAGATACTTGTTCCCCCACAGGTTCAGGTGATAACTGTTTGATTTCTCACTTATACTGAAGGTTCCTCATTTCCATTACCCTTACTTGAACCCCCCATTGACTCTGCCGGATGTTGAACATTACAAAAGAGCAGATGCTAACAAAAACATCTTATGTTACAAAAAATACTGAACTATATTTTACTATAAAGTAAATATAATAATAAGCAACTTACCTTGGTTCCAATTTTAGTAAAGGCAACCCCCTGTTTATCATCATAAATTGATGAAATGGGCAAATTACCAAGAACTATATCACGGAAATAGTATTTTTCCAACACACCTGCTGAACGTACAGTTGCTATAGCTACACATCTCTACTGGTCCACGAACTCACACAGACTGAGGTATGCTTTGTCAGCCCGTTCTTACCTGCATGGGGTTGAAAAACCGGTTACAGCAAATACGTCATATAATAAAGTATGACAAAGATATGTTATTTTATACAGTAGTAATAACAATTTTAATTTTTATAAACTACCAACAAAACTATATATCTATGAATATATTCTATTTCTTTTATTTTGTTCGTGAATCCTTCAATGACAACTTGAGGAATTTCTTTGTAAATTACTTGGTACCGTTAATTGTCAATTGCTTGCATTCATATGTAAGTTCCTTTCATATTTATTTAGAAATTTGGGACTAGGTTACGGTTAAGGGCATTTTATTATATTTATTTACAATTAAAAAAAAATACAAGATATCAATAAAACAATATAAATAACAGATATTATATACAACAATCCAATATTAGAAATTAATTCACGCTCTAATAAATCAAATTTTTAAAGTTTTTATTAATAATTTTCTATTATTTTATTCATTTCCATTAAATCCATTTCCTATTTAATGATATTTTTAGTTAAGAAAATTAGCAAAACCACTATTTAATTAAGTTAACTAATTATAATAAACAGATGAGTCATCAGTAAGATATGTAAATAGGTAATTTGAAGAATTCTAATTTAGTTCCTTGTATATATATATGTTTTTAGAATTCTAAAAAGACGTTGTAGAAATACTCTGATGTGTGTTAACTTTTTTTTTATAGAAAGAAGTGTTAATAGCCACACCTCACATTGCAAAACAATCCGAAGATTCTGTAATTGGGGTCAGGGATTTTGGTATCATGTCAGGGACCAAAACATCTTCACGACCTTTGACACTTTAAAATGTATATTTCTTCTTAGTATATCTATTGTTAGCCTAAATAAAAACAGGACAAGTGACCCACACAGTAGTACTATATTTCTATTTTAAGAACATAAAAAAGACATTTTCTTCTCCATCTATTGTTCTGGTTAACTCAAAATAGTTTATTAAGTAATCTGTGGTTCCTGTAATCAAGTTTTAAGTTACGCACCATCAAAGCCAAACAGAAAACGGAAGCGGAAGTACCTCACTAGAGATAGATAATCCTTCGACTAATGAATTAATCCACCTTAAAAAATTAATTAGAATTCGAAACTTTCTTTAACTTTTTATTACTTTTTGGGGGGAGTGAATCTTGCATTTGCTTTAGAAAACGATTTAATGTATTGAAAAACTATCACAAAATGAAAGTGAACTGTTTGTGAATTGATGCACAACTCGCCATTGCATGGGTAATTCACAAAAACAATCTGATCGGTTTCAGTTCCTCAGTTACAGACAACAGATAATTGGCCAGGCATAAATGGCATTTTACACATTCGTTATCATGAATGTACGGTCGATAAATAATTCGAAATCATTATATTCTTCATCAACCAGTTCCTGCCACAATATACAATTAAAATCAAGAAGTCAAAACAAAATTAAGACTACGAAATCCATGCACATATAACACATTCAAACTTGTAACACGATAATCTTCATTCATGGACTCAATATTTATGACCTCTGATCTTGAAACTTCGAGTAACTCGATATGAGGTCATATTCCCAAAGGAATCGAGTGTTTTTATTTATGACCTCAGTCACGATCTCGTCTCGTCTTGTCCTACATGAAACCAACGCAGTTATATTCACTTCTAGTTGCGTAATATTTACATTTTTAGCATCCAAAATACAGTTAAAATTGCTGCATAAAAGTTTAGTTGTAAGCAAGAATTTTTTAAAGCAACAATTGCTTAAGACTTTAAAAAATAATAATAATAATTTTATGAAAAATTTTTAAAAATTAAAAATACTTTCAAGGTCTTTTTCCACTTTTTACTTGTCAGGAATTTAAATTTTAAGTGCCTTGTTAACTTGAAGTCGTATTAAATTACAAGGAAATATGCAAATTTAATATTAGAATATAATTAAAAACAATTTATTCATAATTTTTTAAAATTCTTTGTCTGTAATTACACACATTTATCTTAATTTTCTAAATTGAATTACATTTATGAAGGTCTATTGATAAAATGTTCAATAATGAATTAGTTGATCTATAAACTAAATAATAAATAAATATAGTTTCCAAACTCACCAGCAGGTAAGAAATAGCGCTTTATTTATTGAAAAAACAATTCTTTTAAATTGAAATTAAAATAGTATATTAGAAGTTCATAAATATTTCTATAATTTTAAACTTAATTCAAGAGAGTCGGTATTTCGACGAATAAAGCACCATTTCTTACTTTATGGTGAATTTTGTAACTACCTGTGTAATTAATTTTTATTTTTATAGCAATCAATCCCTTACTAAATACACTAGAACTTCATAAATGCTTATATATTTAATGAGAAAATGATTGATCTAAAGACAAAGTAATATACAAAAATACTTTCAAAATTTCCAAAATAAGAAATAAAACGTTATTCATTGAAGTCTTGCTGCAAAGCTTGAAAAGGTTTCTTTAGAATTGAATTTTTGTAAAAGTTTTAAGAAAGAATGTTTTATGTACAAACAGCGATGCACTAAACAGCATTGAACAGCATTGCCCATCAAAGTAGCCTACGAGATTTGCTGATATGACATAACTAGCACGCGTCGTGAATGCTTGAAAAAATTTTAAAAAATCTGAAATATAGATATGCCAAACGCAATATTTTTATTTATATAATGTACAAAAAGTGAGTTTTTTAACTCGTGGTAATATACAGTATATATAGAATTATAGTAAACCTCAAATTTGAATATACTACTATCAAACTTAATTAAGAGAAGCTTTATTATGATGACAATGTTAATGAAGAGGATTTATAGCGCCTTCCCAATATACATTGAGAATAATAACCTTTGTCATAAATCCTTTCCAACAACAAAAAGTTCTGAATAAAATAAAAACGCTATTTTTTCATCTAGTGGTGTGTTTTGGAACTAATTATTTTTATTTTGCATAAATTCCATTCAGATTGCGCAAATTTCATTTCCATAAATTTTTTTTGTGCATAAATTCTTGTTATGATTGAAGAAAATGTCATTAAATTTTTACAGTATATTTCCTTCAAAGTTTTTTTTAAAAAACAAGTAAATAAATTCAGAAAGGAATAAAAAAATAATTTCTGAAAAAGTATTACGAATGGGACTTATTATTTATCGGAAAATGGAGTAAATACTAGGAAAGAAATTAAATATAGTGGTCTTGATAAAATGTGGATAAAAATATCTACCGCAACAGATTACTTGATTATTTTTAGAATGACAAGATTATTTATTGCCTATTATCGTAAGATTAAGATATTGCCTGCTGCTAATGTTAAATCAATATACTATTCTACATCAAATTTACTTTAATTCGTTACCAAATTTTTTAATAAAAATTTAACTTTTATATATATGTACAGGTTGATCCAGAAGACAATCGTGTTTTATGCAATGAAAACAGTAATCTCTTCCAGAAAATTATTAACATCTTAAAATGTGTCCAAGGCTTGTAATTTCTTCTTCGAGAACTGAACAAGAAGAACCATTTTTTCCATTTTTACAGTTTCTAATAATTACGTATTTGAATAAAACAGCAATATACTCTTTATAATGGTTAACTGACTCGGGCTAAACAATAGATATAATATATTTTCTATTCTAAAAATAATATATATAGATGATATAACGTAATTAGAATATTAATATCAATTTATTTGTTTTAAAAAGAATTTTATTAATTTTTTCTTTTTGGATTTTGCCAAAAAATTAAATGGATATTTTGTGGTGTTTACATCTATAAAAATTTCTTGAGAAATAAATTAAGAAATATTTTTTTTATTTAAAAATCATTTTAAAATTTAAAAAATAATTGTGAAATAAACTTTCATAAATGTTTAAGGGGCCACATTTCGTAATTTTTATTAGTTAAAAAAATTTGTTTAATTATCTCTATAATATTCAATTAAAAATATTTTTATATAATTATTAATAAAAATTACAAGTAATGTTATTATAATTGTGAAACCGTATTTAAGTGAATTTTTAAAATTTTATTTTATGAAAAATTATTTATTTCAAAAAAAAAAAAATAATAATAATAATTAACATAAATATACGGAATTTATTTTAATATTTATCTTTATATTTTTAAAATAAAATAAATGTTTTAAATTTTATTAAATTAAACTAATTTTTTAATTTATTACAAATAAAACAAGTTAATAATAAAAGGTAGCTAAAATAAAATTTTATATCCCAATTTATCATGCATATAAAAGAATATATATTATTATTTTTTAATATATTGAAATAGCATCTTTATAATAAAATACATTAAAATTACTTTTATAATATATTTAATTAAATTTTAATATATTATTATTAATTATATATGTAGAGAGGAATCCAAAAGTTCGTTAACCTGTTTTGTTAGGCGTGTAGAAATTGTGTTTGGTGTGGGTAGAAATATAATTATAATAAAAAACACAATTGAATTAATTGTGTTTTTTTAATTAATTTAGTTAATTAATTGCAATCTAATCATTGAAGCTGTTAATTGATTTCTAAACCATTCTGTATATATGAAAATTATATTTTCTATATTAAAAATAAATAAATAAACTCTTTAGTATAATTAAACTTAATTATTTAATTTTTTCACTATATAATTTATTAGAAGATATCATGTATTAAAATTCTAAAAAATTTAAAAGCTTATACTCAAAACATTATAATTTTTTAATAAATTATATATATATATATATATAACTATTTACATAATTAACTAATTTATAACTGAAACATATTTTATATCATTTAAATATTTTGATGATCTTGCCATAAAAGTAATGGAATTTACATTCATTCCTTTGCTTTTATGGCAAGATCATCAACAAAGTTATTGACACCAATGCATTTTGTTTATATCTAATGTTAAATATCAATAAAATGCATCTAAATAAATTTTAAGAGTTGAAATTTCGTGAAAATTTTTTAAAATTACAAAAATATTAAAGAAATCAATTATTTATTCAAATGTAATCTAAAATTTATATTTTTCTACTTATAAAGTAACTGAAAATACTTGTTTGTACAGAAGAATAACTTGAATATATTATTTAAATTAATTCATTTGTAAATAAATAATTTATAAATTAGAAAAATGTAAAATAATTTGCATTTTTTAAGAAAATTTTCTTGAAATTTGTAAGTTTCTTACATTAAAAAAAATCAATTTTCGTGACCAAATGCATTATTAATTCGTAATTTTGTTACAAATGTGTCGGATTTTGGAATGATTTCATTATATATATCAAATTTTATATTAAAAAAATGTACTAAAATTAAAGTTTTTCTTCTTTCAGAAAAATATTTATTAAGTAGTGAACTTGTTTGTACCCCACACGCATTTACCTCTACCTTCAGTTGAATGACATTACAGAAAATATGTTAGTTAAGTGTCGCCATCTCTTGAATTGAAATATAATTTATTTTTACAAATAAAAATTTAATAAATTTTCAAATAAAACGGTACATGCATCTACAACTCACATTTTATATGCGACTTTTAAATCATTTATTAAATATTTAATAAAATATTAAATTCACTTTGTATCACATCATAAATTTAAAAGACTTTTTAAACGCTGTTTACAGTTTCATTGGTTTTTTTTTTATTATTATTATTATTTAAAATTTATTAATTCTTTTAAAAAAGTTAAAGATAAAATTATTTTATTGATTTCATCATATAAATTAATACTGTAAAAATAACATTAGTACTGTATATTAAACTGTGTTAATTAAATGGAATAAACAATAAAATCGCGCCTCCCATCGGGCTGATCACGTAGTTAATCAAGCTTTCTTCACCTGTCTAACGTCTAAATAGGGCCACTTTCTCATAGAAAACATCCCTTCAGAATGCACTTGTGATATGTTACCATACCCATCAATACTATATCAAGTAATAAAATTATATTAATTTTTTAAACTATTTATTTGCTCTTTTTAAAAGTAAATGATTAATTATATTAAATTTTATGAGAATTTTTCTATATTTTAAAGAATTTTTAATTTCCACTGCTTAATTAGTCCATATTGAAATTTTGTAATTTATAAATATTTGTAATAAAAGATATAGTTCATCACAATGTAAATTTCTTTCTAATGATAACAACATTGTACGTAATCCTATATTAAATTGTTTTAATGTCAAATTTACGTGAAAAAATTGAAAATATCTTGGCATCTTCTCACAAATTCGTTATAGAAATTGTGATTCTTTAATCAGAAAACGTTTGTTGCACGTCTTAATGTATGCAAACAGATGGTGAAGTGCAACATGATCCTCAGGTGTGGTTTAACTATATCATAAATAATGTCACGGTCTTCTAGAATGCTAAAAGGAAAATACCAGTTTACAAAAATATTGAGAAATATTATTATATGTTATAGATAAGGAAACGTTTGAATGAATAGTAATAAAAAAAATAGTTTATTTAAATGAAGATTCCATTGTTAGATGAGCAAGAATGCATAGATATTAATATAAAGAATAGAGTAATTTGCATATTTAAAAAGAGCTTGTGCGGTTTCCGGAACCAAAGCGGATCGAATCAATTTGTTAAGGTCGAACAAAATTCTAAGACTAACATTAGGGTCAGAAAACAAGCTAAATAGTAAATACGTAATTTTCGTGGTTTGAAATTGTCTTCTGGGTTACTGTTTATATAAATATGTAATTTTCTCTTTTATTTATTCTATACGCATATATTGTGCTAAAGTATTTACATAAGTGTTAAAGTGTATATTGTGTTACAGTATTTACATATACATACATTATGAATTAAGGAACGGCCGGATGGCCGAGGCGGTAAGATATCAGACTATCACTCTGGGGAATCCGGGATCAAATTCGAGCGGTCGAAAGGTTAGGAAATTTTCACAAATTCTCTGTCCTAAATGTGTTAGATCCCCTCCCTCATCACCCGGTCTCTCCATTGTGAATCTGACCGATTCCACGGTGGGCTTGATAAAAGAAATAAGTCTTCTTAGTGTCCACAGAGCAGAAAAAGTAATAAAAAAAAAATATATATATATATATATATTAATTTTAATTTAAAATTTATGAAATATATATTATTTAAAAATCATTTGTGGTTGAAAATATGCGAAATATCAACATACACTCATTGACAAAAAAATTACGCATCAAGAAGAAGGCATTGGAATCTAATGTAGCTATTAGTGCAACCTAATGACAAGGATAATTAGGGATTACAATATCATAACATAGGCGCAATTTCCCGTGGAACAATAAAACAAGTTAAAAGAACTTTTAGTAGGCCTACTTTGTCAAATTCCTCTTTCTTGTCTGGATGCATGCTGCGATACGTTTGGTCATAGAGACACGCATGCACCATATGCTATCTTGTGACAGATTTGCCCATATATGTTGCAAATACCCATTTCTCATACTTTAGAATGCCAAAGTTGGAGTCCCATCTGGTCCCACAAATGTTCGTGGGCGACAAACCTGTAGACTAAATAAGCTAAGGATGTGTAGCAACGAGACAGAGGCATTTCTGGGAAACTCTAGCTGTGTGTGACCAAGCATTTTCTTACTGGAAATGGTTGTTTACATTCTTACCACGAAACACAGAGGATAGGATTTCCTGTATATATTCATGGCGCATATATATATTATATATGCGCCAGAATAAAGACGAAAAGGGTGACACCTAAGGCTTCGTAAATTTGGTAGTATATTTTGATATTTTGATAGGTAGGCCTAAATAATCAAGTTAGCAATTATTGAAACTATAATTCTACCGACATCCATTGCATTTTTAGGATTATTTTAACGATCAACGATCATCAGAACGATCATTTTCAAAGTTAAACTTGAACTAAGTGTACCGATCAACAATGTGTCAAGTGAGATGAGACTTTTCACTTTTGGTCACGTCCATTGAAAGAGATATTTCTGCAGATTGGACTTTTTCTGTGGAATTAATGAATTCAGTGTTGCTAAAATCAGGAGCAGTTTTATAGGTGAATTTATATATACATATTAAATTTTTCAATTCATTGTAAAACTATTGTACACATTTTTATTAACTTTATTGCGTGATTATACTGTCTACTTCTATATTTATAATATTCATATTATTGTAGATCTAAATAAGTCTAATCGCTGTCTCTATCGCTCTTTCAATGGGCTTCAAAAATAAATTTTTCTTAGGGCCTCCTATAGATGATACTGCTTTCGTGCCACTATTGGAGATGGCCCTGAATCATACGAGATGACTTCACAGTCTAGTATACAAGTATTTAAAGAAATGTACAGCTCAAAAAGTCGAGATTGGCGCTTTCACTAGTGGCCCTGCACGTGGTAACGTGGTGTTTGTCCGTTTCCAAATAGAACCAGATTTCGCCGGTAAAGATAATACGATGTTAGTTCGTAGCAGTCCGTGCTTCTCTGTCACGATATTTTTTATAACTTTTTTCACCGTGTAGTCATTAATTAAGAGATATTTTTAATCAACACATCATGGGTTTCGCAATAGGGCGGCCGGGAGAGGAACGGAGCGTACATATCCGGGACGGACCACCCCTTTAGTCCATTGTTAAGGCTTTTATTAAACCCCGTCAGCTGTGCTTAATGCATTTGACTGCGTCGTGCAGGCCTGTCTGGCATCCGAATGCCTCCAAACTAGTATACTGAAAATTGTGAACGTAACCAGTCTACGAGCCCTTTTATAGAATATTGGGATCAGGGACGGATTTACATAGGGACTAATAGGGCTTAAGCCCTGGGCCCCGAGAGGCAAGGGCCGAGAAAAATTGAAGTGTTATCATAAATTTTTAATACTTTTTCATCAACAATGAGCACTTATCGTATAGTAAAAATAATTAATAGGTTAGGTTAGGTTAGGCTTGGTAAAAATGGGGTCCCATTGGACTTCAGTAAGCCCTATGCCCCGAAAAATCTAGATCCGCTCCTGATTGGGATAGCAATTTTAAGATATTCTGGTGGCATTTCTTGGTGCACAATTGGACCATAAGTATAATCATTTACATATCTGTTTAAGACATTGTTGCAAGTCGAGTTTTTTCAATAATCGGACAATTCTATTTTGGTGCGTAATTTTTTGTCAATGAGTGAACATTGATTATAACCATTGTTATACTTGTAGAGAAACTTATTTGGTTTCGACTATATTATGGTGTAACTCTTAAAATATAATAAAATTGTTTTTACTTATTGATAAATCTGATAAGTCAACAAATAATCTCATATTTTGAATTATTCATATTGATTAAATCATTTCTTATATTTTATAAATTTGAATTTCATCGTTTGTATTCAAGAAATTTCAATATAAACGATAATTTTGATCCATCATTATAAGTAATAAATGGAAAAGCTATACCTATGTTGTAATTGTATGATAAATTATTGATATTCTGCATCAGATTGGAATCTGGATTCCTTAAGTTGACTAGAAAAATGAATGTTTAACTGAATAACTATTTGTCCAAGCAAATTTATTGATTTATACTCTAAATTATGCACATGAAAATTTTTAAATTCATTTGAAAATGTCTAAAAATGAAGCAAAATACCTTAATGAAATCTTTCAATTATTAATTTGAATGAATTTTACTTTCTTCAATAAACATTTCTTTTTTTCTCTATTTATTAAACATAATTTATAAACTTCTTGAAAATTACTAAGAACTAAAATCAAAATAAGATTTTAAAAAGCAAGAAGACATCTAAATAATTTTATTTTAAGAATTAACGTGAAAAGTTAGTTTAAATTTAAATACAAAAGACAAAATTTAAAATCCTGTTAAACGTGTTCTTTATGGTAACATTAGGAAGTTAAATTACTATTATTTTCCCAATTAAATTCAGAAATATTCGTGTTATTTTGATGACACAAACCATAAAATAAATTCGAACTTAAAGACGTAAAGTGGTTCAAGATTTTATGAGTTTCCATTGTGCTGTAGTCATTAATGCTTGTAATAAGGAAACTCATAAAGCTCATTTTATTATGTAGTATCAAATATCCTAAATGTCAAACAAAATTTTAAGGTTATATTACTTTATTTACGTATAAAATTACTTAGTAATCTGAAATTTCTTACGATTTATTTATGATTTTAGAATCTATTTTATATATTTATTCAAGAATAAAACTCCTCTAAGCATAACTTTTTAAAATATAATCATCACCTGTAGCTTTGTAGAGTATAAAATTTTTCCGAAATTAAATTAATATTTATTTCTTAAACATCTCAATATAATCACATAATCAAATATCTTTATTTAATACGATAAGTCAACGAATTTGCTGTTTAATTTTTTGAAAAATAAGACGGTTGTTCATTTAAATACTAATATATACAGTCTTCCTTTTTTATAGAATTGATTAATTATATTTTAATTATAGATATTTGTATCCTTTCTTCTAAATGATGTAGGTGAGATACTGGATTCTACACTTGAAACAAAGTAATTGAGATACTAGATTCCTCGTGTATTCCACAAAAATATGCTGAAATTAATCCCTGTAATTATACTAAAGAACATTCTTAGTTTTTAAATAAAAGAACAGCATGCATTTCTCAAGACACTTTAAAACATGGCGTCAAACACGCAACAATAGCAATATGTGAAGGATTTTAACAACGTACTAATGGTAGAATACAAGTTTCTGCCGTTAGTAGATTTCCTTTAAAGAAATCCTATTAGAAAAGTTTGAATTCAAACTGGCGTAGTAATTGCAATGAGAACTTAAATATGTAGTTGACAGAAAGTTTAAATAAGCCACCTTGATTTCATTCTTAAAACGTGTATTGATATACAGCCTATATATTTTTTTCATTCATGGTTTATGCTCAATTGATTTTATTATACTATAAAATGTCAATTATTGCGATAATGTTATTATTTGGTATCAAATGTTTGAATGCTCTCAATTATTTATTTTTAACATTAAAAACGATAATCAAATTTCAAAAATTTTAATTTTACGGCCATGTTCTATTGAGATTTTATGTACTCTTGTATTTTATGTATGTAATCGTTTTGAGCATTCGGTATATAAAAACACTGTTAAAATTTATTACATATTTTATAATAAAATTTGATTTAAAAATAATACTTTTTTCTTAGCATACAAGATATGCAATTTGTAATAAATGTTATTGAAACTTCCGCCAAAGTGAGGGTCTGGCTAAAAAAGCCCTGCTAGGCCGCCTTGTGATAAATTTGCTTAAAATTCATTAGTTGATAATTTAAGCAGAATTATTTTCTTAATATAAAAAATTCGAATTACATATAATTCATTTCTCGTGCTATAAAACCACCAAAAGTTTCGCGTAGTGCAATACAATGCAACATATAAATAATATATAACATATACACATCAATATTTATTATAATAGCAGACCGCTGATGCTAATTGATATTAATGTTTAAAGTAGTTTAATATTATAATATATTATACATTTACAGTAGTAGTATAACATATTATATTATATTAATGTTATATTATGCTATTTCCAATGTTAAGAACAACTACCGTTTACACTATTCTTTTTATAATAAATTTAGAACATCTCAAGACAATATTTTTCTCAAATTCCGGAATTCTACTTAATGAAGAATGTAAATAAATATTTTACATTTCGAAATGAAGCAATAATCACAAAATCTTTCGTCTCGGTCCATCAGATATGAAGAAACGTGTTACACTTGTTTTGTATTGTGGACGAGTACAAGTTACAACTGGATACATTTCTACAAATTATGGTCATGACAAAATCATAAAACCAAACATCTTGATTTATAGAGTATGAAAATCATCAAATTATTTCATATTCTCTTTATATTCTTCGTGGTAACAAAATTCAAATAACGAGGTGGCAGGGGAAAAGAAGCTTGCCCTCTCAAATTAGAGCCAAACAGTGCGAAAAATTCGGTCAAAAATGAGAGAAAAAGAAAATTCGGACAGAAAAAGCAAAAGGATTAGCAAATAATCAGTAAATTAAAAGTTGGTACAGTAAAAACCGTTCAAAACGGAACTCGAATAAATCGGAAACGTCCTACGGAAAAAAATTCTTCAAAACGGAGCGATTTTTTTGTGCTTTTTAAAAAGAAAAAAAAAACTGTTTAAAACGGAAACCTGCCAAACCGGTACTGTGCGATTCCGGTTTATGCAGATTTTACTGTACTTTTATTTTTATTTAGGTAAAATTTCGAGAAAATCAATCCTTTCTTCTTTTTCTTAACCAGTGTTCTACCATTATGCCCAGTGTTCTTAGTAATTTAAAATGTTTTAAAAAGTAGATTTAACCACTTTAATTGATTATTTCTTTTATTATAGAGCTAAAACAGACAAAATTAAATTCATAATTTGTTAAAATTAATATTTTGGTTTATAATATTTTAATTGTTAAAATTGCTAAAAGATGGCAGCACCGACGAATTTTACGTTATGTATATTATTTAAGATTTTTTATAGAGCATAATCAGGGCCTCTCAGAGGTTGAGAACGGTCAGGGTCACTTACCCTTTTGAGGCCTCCGGTACATTAAAAGAAACAAAACGACTTTAAGAACTGTATTATATTTTTAAATAATAAAATTTGTCAAAAAATGAAGATTAAAGAAATATAATGAAATAAATCATTTTAACGAATATTTTTGAGGTCCTCGTAAATTTAAAGCTCTCTTTCTTTTATTATAAAACTGAACAGGCGCTATCACATGATCTTGTCTTTCTGTGGAAGAACATGATTCTGCGATAAGACCTGATCGTGATTACTCTGTATGCATTGAATCAAATTATTTATTGCTGCTATAAATAATTTTTAAAATAATTCCTTGCTTAATTGAAGATTTATAGAATAATAAAAACGTGTGTAAAACTAGATTTAAATTGTTTAGTAAATTATAACGGAGATATCTTTTTGACAAGTGCTACAGCTTGACAACTGATGAGTAAGTGTCTTACTTATACCTGATATTTAGTAAATAGGAAGTAACGCCTTCTCTGTCTAAATTGAATGCTGTATGACATATGTTTACATCAGTTATTAATATTTATTACAGTGGGTGATCGGTTAACGAAAATAATCCATTCCAAGACTTTGTTCGCTATCCGAATTGCTCGTTAACCGATTATCGATTTACCATAGGTTTTTATGGGAATTTAATTAATTCGTTCTGGAGACCCCCAAAAATAAAAAGCATTTACTTTCTTACTACGTTTATTTATATGTAATAATAAAAATGCATATACACACAGTCTTGCATTTTTATTAGTCGTGTTCTTTCCGTTTGTGGGGTTTAAAAAATCTGTCTAATGTCGATTGCTTTTCTTTTCTTCAGGATTTTTCAGAAGTAATTAATAGCATTGTAATTGTAGAGATCCCTAAGCCTATTAACCTCAACCTGGTTTGGATACCATTCTAAGACTGTTGTTCTGACATCCTCCCATTTCAAAAGATCTTTAATAGCAGATATCGGCATTAATCCTCTTTTTCAGAAGAAAACATATCTCGCCGAATTTCTTGGCGTTCTTCATTCAAGAGTTCTTGGTGTTCTTCTGTTATCAGATCAGTTTCAGACTCCATTATGAGCTCTTCAATGTTCTTTATTTCTCAGATATAATTTTTGTTACTCCTTAAGCTGCTTCAGTCTTCTTGATTATATTGTATCTTTCTTAGATAAGATTGAACTGCGGCCTACTGTAGACATGTTCAAGCCATACTACCCAGCAACATCAGACATCTGCCCACTTTCTACCTTTGCTGTTACACCCTCACCTTTCGAAAATAAAAACCGACGCAAAACTTAACGAGTGCCCGCCCGACAGTTTCGCGAATACTATAAAAGAATTGTTTCTGTCAGAAAAATAAAAGGCTGGAACTACAAGGGAGAGTTTCAAAGTTCGGAGGAATACTATCCGATCAGTATTTACCGGGTTAAGCGTCGATATCGACGTCTCCCGCGCTCCGAAAAGTTTCGAATTACTGCCTGAAGACAAGGGAAGACCATTCGATATTCATTATTTTACGTCGCTTCTACTTGTGTTTGTTCTGTGAGGTGTTAGTTATCCGAACATAAAAAGCTTTCGCAAAAGTGTTCTTTATCCGATTTGCTCGTTAACCGAATTGTACGTTAACTGATCACCCACTGTAAATATATATGTACTGTACAGTACCTGTAACAAACATTTATTGTGACAACAAAATGTTTAGATTAGCATCAATATACACTATAACGTGGGCTTGGCTAATCCCTGATAGGCCCTGAAATTTAAAAAATATATATGTAAAACGGTTATATGAAGTGTTATAAGATTAATTTTTATTGTCTCTATTCATTTTATTCATTTTCATTACATTTTTATGACTTTCGGAGAGAGTAAGCTCCATATTTGTAACAAGCCCAAGAGCTGAAAGAAGGGAGATGGGGCCCAGTCCTTTTTTCACTTCTTTCAATTCATGATTGTTAATAAGATATGGGATTATAATATTTTTAGAAAGTTAAATTTTTGAAATACATTCTCTTGCTTTATGAAATCTGTGCAAGAATTAAGTGAGAGCCAAAAGAAGGATAGTATTTAGTCATAAATTAAAGTGAATCCACGAGTATTTTAGCTTGTCGAATATATCGCTAGACCCTACTATAGGAGGACCAATAAGGCCATTTGATTCGGACTTCGTATTTACGGAGGCCTCAAAAACATTTGTTATAAATTAGTCATTCCGTCGCATTTCTTGTGCATTAAGGAAAATACGAGGGTTATTTTTTTTCAACCTCCACCGACCCAGAATAAAGAAACAAGAATGAAGAACAAAATCACTTTATTTGTAGAAGGTAGTAACAGTCTTCAGCTATTTTTTTACATAATTGTCTTTTCGATTCAGACAGACATGGTACCATGACACCAGCTTTTGTATACTCATGTCGACAAAAAAGTTTTCATCAGGCCATTCAGCCAACCTTTAACACTGTCAGTCAGCGGTGTATAGCGGGACTTTGAAATTTGAGGAAAGTCCACAGACTTTCCTCAAATTTCAAAGTCCACACTGTACACCGCTGACTGACGGTGTTAGGTTGGCTGAATGGCCTGATGAAAATGTTTATCGACATGGGTATACAAAAGCTGGTGTCATGGTACCATGTCTGTCTGAATCGAAAAGGCAATTATGTGGAAAAATAGCTGAAGACTGTGACTACCCTCTACAAATAAAATGGTTTTCTTCTTCATTCTTATGTTTTTTTTTTTTTTTTTTATTCTGGATCGGCGGAGATTGAAAAAAATAACCCTCGTACATTTCCTTTTTTGTCAAATTTTATTGTTAAAAATTTAGTATGGTTTTTTAACGATGTTTAATGTACAGGGGCCTCAAAAAGGTAAATAGCTTGGCCTTTTCTGACCTCTCGGAGGCCCTGTACCTTCCTCTCCAAGTTCATTTTGTAAAACACGGTTCATAGTTTAGATGTTTGTTAACGAAATCCCCTACTCATTTTATTCGTGAAGTAATGGACAAGCATGAAAAGTAGCAGATTTTTTTCTTTTTATTTCATAAATATCTGATAGAGATTTACAGATTACTAAATCTGAACGTTTGATTTGTAAAACATAATTTATAGAAAATATAAATTGTATATTTTCTGCGTCTCTCCCGATATATAACAATAAAAGGATCCTCTAAATAGAAACAATTACACCACATTAAAAAGTAATAAAATGCAATAAATAAACAGTAAAATTAACATTACGGGAGTCGAGCTTTTTTCTTTTTAGGTTGTTTTTTTGTCCACAGAAATACTTCATCATTCATTTTCTAATTTATATTGATATTTTAATAAAAAATATTCTTGAAGAATTCAGCACTTGAAGGGCTTTTAATCGTTTTTACATCCGTTTCTTTTCTTTCGAAGACACAATGTAGTGACGTAAACTTAAACACTGGGCGAATTTTTCATCCTTTTTATTCGGTTGGTTTTTCGTTTTTACATATTAGTAAGCGGAGAAGAACTAAAAAGAAAGGTTGGCTCCATTGTGAAGATCTTTATAATTGACTTCAATGCATATTTATGTCATTGTTATTAATTTTTTATTGAACATAATGAATGTTACTGGTGATTAAATAACACGTTATTAATCAAAATTACATTCGTGTTATATCAACGGGTAAGCCGATAGTGAAGATCACTATTTTCACGTCTCCCGGAAAAAAGTGAATAAACACTAAAATAACAACACAAATGGATTCTCTTATCTTAATTTATTAATACATCGTAATTTAATAGTTATAATTATGGAATCATCAGACATTTGTGGAAATGAAATACACAAATCATAAATTTTTCTTAGTTTAACTTTAACAAGGTTTTAGAATTAACATTTTCCTTTATATTTGGCTCCAAAATAGTCGAGTAAACCGTAGATCGATACGTTATACTTTGTAAAGGATTTGTCAGATTTATAAAGTGTGTATATATACATAAATTTTCGATTCTTTGAAAAAAGTTTTCTGAATACTTAAAAGATGCCAAATAATAATATGCTCCCAAAAATTTCGGTTGACACGTGAGAAAATTTTGCTTTATATATTGGCAATTTTGGCCATCCACATTTAAAATGGTTGCCCACTCCTACTAAAGGTCATCTGTTATATTTTAATTCACATAGCGTGGGATAAAATCATTTCTTATGGAAAGATTTAACGAAGTACGAACATATGGATTTTGTATTATTTTTACATGTTTTCTATGCATTTTTTAACCGCCTTCCATAATTCAATTCCGCAAAGTAAATTATAATGGCATAAAGTTATATATACATATTTGCGTAATCGTTACTCAATAAGCATCTAATAAACTTTAAATTATGCAAACATAATCAGTCAATTCTAGTCAAGTTCAACTTATTATCAATAATCAATCTTAAAAATTCGATGTTTTAATTGCTATTGTAGAGTTATCAATATGAATGAATATTCGATCAGATAATATTAATTGATTTTTATTTTTATAAATTATCCCGTAAATTTTACTACAGTATATTAATTAGCAGAGCATGGGAGTTTATATATTTTTGTATATTAACTAATAATTTCTGATGCAAGTAATCTAGTTAATAATATTTGGAGAGGCTGTAGTTATAATAGCGTCATAGGCGTAAATAATTATATTTCTATTTTTCTACCAGAAAACATATCATTAACATATATCAAACAATTTGTTCCAGGATAGAACCTTGTAGCGCGCTCCATTTTATTTTAATACTCTGTGAAAAACAATTATTGTTACCATATAGATTCTATTATAATGCATTCATAGTTAAGTTTCGAGCTTTCAAGCTTGAAACAAGTCCAGAGAGACAGTTAATATAATATTTGATTTATTTAATTGTTGTCTTTAATAGTATATTAATGTGTTTTTAGTTCCTGCTTTTGGGATAAATCCAAATATTAAAGAGGAGAACGTCTTAGACCATATGCGATGAAAGTTACGTTCGTCGCATCTGAACAAAACATGTTATATAATAGTGAAAATATATTTAATTATTATACCTTAAGAAATTTTCGTGACGTTCTATCTAACAAAGTTTTGAAGTGAAAAACAATACAGATTAGTGTAAAACCGTAATTTATATTGACAAAACCCTGAAAGATATTGCAAAAAGAAACTCTATACAATCAGAAGCTTTCAAATCAATTTAAACAGACGTTTTGATTGAATAAGCCATTATTCATTATGAAATGCTTCACTTCGCGACAAGTAAACAAAATGTCTGATGTTTCAATTTCTCTTACTTAAGCCGAAAGTAAGTCGTTTGCCGTCTAAAATCATTTATCTTCGTGATAAATAGTTTGGGATTCTGATAAACATTCATTTTAAAGATAAATTGTATTCAGAAAAATTGGTAAATCTTCAATTTCGTAATGCCAAGATAGATTTTTTTTTCTATATCTACATTACGTGAACAATATTGACTTTAATGAGAATCTGTAAAAAGGCCGAGCGGTATATAATAGTGAATATTTAATTCTCGATTAGATATTTATGATTACAAGAGATTACGGATTTAAGTATAATTTGTTTATTCCTTTAACTTTACTCACCACATTCTGGAAGTAATCAGTCCAGTAGGTCATGATAAAATTTTATGTCAAGACCACTAACCCGTTTAGTAAAAACTGATCACTAGATGATACTTGACCATATCAACAGTATTAATTAAAATTAAGTAAATCTCTGGTATTGAAACTTGCATATTTCTCTTAAGTCTATCTTATTCCCAATTATTTACATGGTATAAATCTAGATTACTGGCATGTTTTTCTCAGCATCAAAAGTAAATTTAACTTCTCAAATAACTTTTTTAAAGATTCAAAAAACCAAAATTTTAATTTATAAAGTTGACATCTTTTTAAAATTATATTGTCAAAAATAGGATTATCGAAAGCTTGTATGGCGCTTTGCTGAGAAAAATTTAATAAACAACAAACGTTTTCAGCCAAATCTGTTGGCCATCATCAGGTTAAACAAATTCGAATGCGAATGCAAACATAAAATGGAACAAAAAATTTAAATACAAATAAATAAAATAACGGATAAAAATATACATATAAGAAAGTAAAAATTAAATATAAATAACAAAAATATATAAAAAATATGTATAGGTTAAATAATAAACTACACGAAACTCTAATAAATGCAAGAAGTGCATTTATCAATAAAATTATATGAAATTCTGACATATACAAGATATGCAGTGATAACAAAATCAAGGCATTAAATTAAGAGGTATCAAACCTCTTAATTAAATATTTCCATGCCGAAGGCAACCCTTCAGCATCCCTGGCATTAATGCAGGCATTATGTAATCTGCTCTTAAATATTTCAATTTTTTCGGCGCAAAGCGCTAAAGTCGGTGAGTGTACAGGTTTAATGATGTCTGCTTCACCCCACTTGACTACCGAGCCTTCAACCTGTGCCATCTGAGATAGAATTGTGGCGTTAGATCTTTTGCTGATGTTGTATTTGTGCTCCCTCAATCTAATCCCTAAGCTTCTATTAGTAACTCCAATGTAGTTTTTATTAATGCCTAGTTCTTGGTTTTCATAAGGAATTTTGTACACTCCAGCCATTCTTTCTTTATCAATACGGTCTTTGTCGTTCCTTAATAATTTGTACAAGTTGGGAGCCCTCTTGAAAATTAACTTGGTATTTTTGCGGGCTGAGATTTCCTTCATGATAGCTTCTTTCTTTCTGTCATACGTGAACTTTGTGAATTTGCGGAAATCCCCTCCTTGAGCTTTTGTTTTGTTATTCTTGTAGTTTTTGATTAGTGTGGTTAACATATCCGCCCTGTACCCTAGAGTTCTAGCGATATGCGATATCCTGTAGATTTCTTTTTGTCTATCAACCACACTACTGCAGTAGAGAAAAGCCCTGCGAACAAGGGCACGGAAAGCAGCCATTTTGTATTGGTAAGGATCATTCGAACGCGATGGAATGTACAAAGGGCTATGCGTTGGTTTTACGTACACTTTAGTAATCAAATGTCCTTCCTTGAATTCGATGTCAATGTCTAAAAAATGTATCCGTGAGGAACACGTCTGTTCAATCTTTAGCATGAGGCCGTCATCGTTGTTGTTGATTCTATTAATAAATTCCTCGATTTTCCGGTCATTCTTCCATATTACAAGGACATCGTCCACGTATCTTTTAAAATACATAATGTCATTTATGAAGCCACAAATAACACTCTTTTCTAACCTTCTCAATACAAGTTCACACAACAATCCTGACATAGGACTTCCCATTGGGACTCCCCTTTTTTGTTTGTATTGACGGCCATTAAAAGCGAAAAAAGATTCATAGCAGACAAGGTTAGCTAGCTCTATCAAATCATTACTGTAATTTGCCAAATCTGGGCTTTTGCTGCGCATGAAATCCAAAAGCGCTACCTTGCATGACTCAATTTTTATAGAGGGGTATAAGCTCTCGTAGTCCATTACGGTTCCAACCTCATTATCCATTAAAATTAGATCTTGTATCTCATTAACCACATCCCTTGGATCCTTTGCCACATATACGTTATTTTCGAGCTGAGAGGTGAGAAACCTATGTAATTTCTTTTCAAGAAAAAAGGTTGGTCCTCTGCATCTTTCAACTATGGGTCTTACTTCCTTGCCCTCTTTATGGGTTTTGGCAAACGCAAATAATCTCGGCATACCTGGCCTAGGATTCCGACAATTTTTGAGAAAAGGTAATAAACTAGTGATTTTAGCTTTTTCAAGTTTCTTAACTCTTCTGTCGACGCTATCAATAATTTGCGTTTGCCATAACCCAAAAGGGCAAGGAAGTAAGACCCATAGTTGAAAGATGCAGAGGACCAACCTTTTTTCTTGAAAAGAAATTACATAGGTTTCTCACCTCTCAGCTCGAAAATAACGTATATGTGGCAAAGGATCCAAGGGATGTGGTTAATGAGATACAAGATCTAATTTTAATGGATAATGAGGTTGGAACCGTAATGGACTACGAGAGCTTATACCCCTCTATAAAAATTGAGTCATGCAAGGTAGCGCTTTTGGATTTCATGCGCAGCAAAAGCCCAGATTTGGCAAATTACAGTAATGATTTGATAGAGCTAGCTAACCTTGTCTGCTATGAATCTTTTTTCGCTTTTAATGGCCGTCAATACAAACAAAAAAGGGGAGTCCCAATGGGAAGTCCTATGTCAGGATTGTTGTGTGAACTTGTATTGAGAAGGTTAGAAAAGAGTGTTATTTGTGGCTTCATAAATGACATTATGTATTTTAAAAGATACGTGGACGATGTCCTTGTAATATGGAAGAATGACCGGAAAATCGAGGAATTTATTAATAGAATCAACAACAACGATGACGGCCTCATGCTAAAGATTGAACAGACGTGTTCCTCACGGATACATTTTTTAGACATTGACATCGAATTCAAGGAAGGACATTTGATTACTAAAGTGTACGTAAAACCAACGCATAGCCCTTTGTACATTCCATCGCGTTCGAATGATCCTTACCAATACAAAATGGCTGCTTTCCGTGCCCTTGTTCGCAGGGCTTTTCTCTACTGCAGTAGTGTGGTTGATAGACAAAAAGAAATCTACAGGATATCGCATATCGCTAGAACTCTAGGGTACAGGGCGGATATGTTAACCACACTAATCAAAAACTACAAGAATAACAAAACAAAAGCTCAAGGAGGGGATTTCCGCAAATTCACAAAGTTCACGTATGACAGAAAGAAAGAAGCTATCATGAAGGAAATCTCAGCCCGCAAAAATACCAAGTTAATTTTCAAGAGGGCTCCCAACTTGTACAAATTATTAAGGAACGACAAAGACCGTATTGATAAAGAAAGAATGGCTGGAGTGTACAAAATTCCTTATGAAAACCAAGAACTAGGCATTAATAAAAACTACATTGGAGTTACTAATAGAAGCTTAGGGATTAGATTGAGGGAGCACAAATACAACATCAGCAAAAGATCTAACGCCACAATTCTATCTCAGATGGCACAGGTTGAAGGCTCGGTAGTCAAGTGGGGTGAAGCAGACATCATTAAACCTGTACACTCACCGACTTTAGCGCTTTGCGCCGAAAAAATTGAAATATTTAAGAGCAGATTACATAATGCCTGCATTAATGCCAGGGATGCTGAAGGGTTGCCTTCGGCATGGAAATATTTAATTAAGAGGTTTGATACCTCTTAATTTAATGCCTTGATTTTGTTATCACTGCATATCTTGTATATGTCAGAATTTCATATAATTTTATTGATAAATGCACTTCTTGCATTTATTAGAGTTTCGTGTAGTTTATTATTTAACCTATACATATTTTTTTATATATTTTTGTTATTTATATTTAATTTTTACTTTCTTATATGTATATTTTTATCCGTTATTTTATTTATTTGTATTTAAATTTTTTGTTCCATTTTATGTTTGCATTCGCATTCGAATTTGTTTAACCTGATGATGGCCAACAGATTTGGCTGAAAACGTTTGTTGTTTATTAAATTTTTCTCAGCAACTTAAGGTGTTTGGCTTTTTTAAAGATTCAAAAAACCAAAATTTTAATTTATAAAGTTGACATCTTTTTAAAATTATATTGTCAAAAATAGGATTATCGAAAGCTTGTATGGCGCTTTGCTAATGAACAAATTAAATATGTACAGGTACAATGTTTTTTTTTATCAATAAAAACAGGCTTAAAGATATTTTTTGTTTAAGTCTTGAAAAAAAAACCAGTCTTATTTTTTATTAGTAAAAATAACATTAATTTACAGAGATAGGAACCAGTACGGGAGCTTTAAAATAATTGTCTAGTTCATAAATTTTTGTAATATTTTAAATAAACTTTTTGTGTAATTAAAAAATGATTTAAGTATACTATTTAAACAAAAGTAATTTATTTGGAAGAACAATCGTATCCGCGATCTTCATCTTTCAAGATTTAGCACTTTAATTTTAATTAAAATATCATTTATATTTTATTATAATTACTTTTAGTATACTAATATATATTTTATTGGAGTTTCAGAATAATAAAAAAATAAATGGTTATTTTCCAGTCACGTTTATTTCGTAACTGTTTCAAAGATAAAGAAAAGCTATCAGATTCTATTCTTGATGATGACACCTTTCATTTGCTTCAGGTAATTTTTTTGATTTAAAAATTCTTTATACATTCGCTTCGCTTCACTCTATATTCACTTAACTATTCACAATAACAAATAATATCTCAATTCACGTATCGATTTTATAAAAAATAAAAATAAGAAAACCGAAAAATAACTAAAAATAAAATTAATATGAATTATTTTTCCTCGTATACGGATTTCTTAATCTTGATATACATGTACTTCAAATCCTAATAATTACATATAAATATAATATTTCAAAATTTCTTAATTAAAATTTTTAAAGTTTATTTTTTAAAATAACGAATAAATTATATGTAATTCTATGTAAATTAGGTGGTAGTGAACAAAATAAATTCTACAGAAAGCTGTGAAGTCAAATCTCGATTTAGCGCGGGTCGTTCGTTTGACATTGGCACTAAATCGAGTATGGTGCTAAATTGAAAAACTTCAAATAATAAGAATTGCATACAGTAATATTGTGGCATACAGTAATGAGGTAATAAGGAGTTTAAAAATTTGAAAGTCACATGGTAACAATGCAAATTCTCAGTTCGATGTTACTTCCTTCACGAGTATTCCTTGATGGTTTTCCAGGGTGCACCATTTAAGAGGGTGCTATAACATAAAGTAATTTTAATATATTTTCATGTTCAATAATAGAAATTCAGTAATAATTAAATTTTTTTAAGTCAAAGTTATTAAAGATTTGAAAGTTTAAAATTAAATCTTTCAAGAAGATTCAAACGTTCAACTACAGTATTCGTATAATAAGATTGACATTTTAAACATAGAAAGAAATAAGAATTTTTAAGAATTAAGAAACATTTCAAGAAAAATAAGAATATTTATTCTTTTTTTAAGCTAGATGACATTAAACATAGCTTAAAACTAAATATTTTAGTTTTACTTTTTGTAATAATATTAGTAAATTTTTATTAAAGTTTTTTAAAATTACAAATTATGTTTAAATTATTTTAAAATTATTTAAAATATTTGAATTAACTGAATAGATTTTTATTCTCGTAATTTTTTAAATATATAAACGTGTATATATTATAAGAAAATATTTTTAAATAAAATTTTTAAATTGATATACGAGGTAATAAATTATCCCAACGATTTTTATTTCATTTTTATGGATTATACAGTTAATATCTGTTAAAATTATATTTAAAAAATTCAAAATTAGGTTATAGTTATGTATATATAACATTTATAATTTCAAATTTACAAGTTGTAACTGATAACTGACAAAAGTGACTTCCGTCGTTTGCTTCCAGCTCAATTAGATTTTTAACTTTAAATCATATTAAATTTTGAAGAATTTTTTATTTAATAAGTAAGCAACATATCTTATGTTTATATTAAAATAAAAAGTTAATAATAAGTAGGTATTTAAAATATAACTTTAACCTTTATTTACATCTTCAGTTACAATCTTGAAGTATGATTTCAAACTGAAAACATTTAAGTTAATTTTTACAAAATTTTTAATATAACAAAAAATGTAATCTTTAACTTATATTAATTTTGACTTTTAGATGATTCTTTTCATAGTATTTATATAAATAGACTTCCGCTTCACGACAGATTACTTCACAGCCCTCGCATTTATGTTTCGTAAATTTTCTATTATAACTTATTAATATTCTTTCTTATTATGTCCTTGTGATATTACATATTTAAAACTCTACCTCTAGTAACATAATCACAATTTACGACACTAATACTATATCTTGCTTTACGATAGATCGCTTAAAATCTGCTTTTCTAAGAACTAAGTCGTAAAAGGTAAAATCTATTATAATTATTTTCAAACTTTGTTTAAAATTGTGCTTTTAATTCCTATTTTAAATAATATATAAACTTATTAACAGCGAAATATAATTAATATTTAAATTTTATATTATTCTTTTACATATTTTACATTGGAATGCCATACTTGACAATTTCGTAGAATTGTTCTAAGAATGAATACCAGATGTCAGAGTGACAAAGGTCAAACATTGTTATTTCTATATTATATATCGCATGAATGTGCATTGCATAAGTGATTGAACAGAAATGTTAAAGTATGCTAAAGCTTTACTTGCTTGAAATTTTGCGATTTTCAAATGCTATATAAGCGCTCAAAAAAGGTCAAAATTCTTTGTTTCTACAGATTACAAGTTAACAAAATAGAATTGTTCGTTTAAATTTATTTTTTCTTCATATATATTTTAATAAATTACGTTAAAATAATTTAATTTTATTGAGTTAAATTTTGAACTTATCTAGAAGAGCGAACATAACTTTGGCCACGTTTGATCTATAATAAATTTGCTTAAATGATTTAAGTTCTAGGTCAATGGGTATTATTGTTATTCAGCACATCACTTAATTTGTGGAGACTAGTTATTTTTGATGTTATATGAAAAAATATTCAATAAAATTACTATTATTTACTGTTTAAAGTTACATAAATCAATGTTTATATGGGTTAAATCATTAAATCAACTTTTTTTTTGTCTCGTGGTCTTTTTTTGGTTCATAAGAACTCAGCTCTATGTTCCCGTCATTCGAAAAGTTAATTTTTACTGAACGGTAAGCAAGAATTGGATTGTAAACTCTAAAATGATAACTAAACTAGAAGATAATGAAACTAAAAATTTAATTTTCAAGTCGATGAATTCGCTTTAGGAATATTCAGTTCATTTAAAATTTAATAAAAATCACAATTTTATAGGACTTAAAATGCAAAAAAAGAAATGAATAATTATAAACTAGAAAGAATTTTGTAAAAATCGTATTAAGTGTTATTAAAATAAAATCAATTTTCAAATAGATAAATGTTTAAAAAGTCTTAATTTTGAACTAAGACATAAAAGTCTTACGTTAAAGTTAAAAACTGTGTGTCTTGCGGCTGACGTCAAGAAGCAAGTTTTTACATGTTTAACTAATTTCCAGCTACATAATAGATCTTCCTGTTCTCAATATTTAATCTGTTTCGAGCTTTTGATATCAGACACTACTAAAACCGATTCAATCAAATAGAAACTTGGAAAACCCATAGAAAAAGAGATATTTTTGCCTTGTCTTAAAGATAAAGATTTTTTGTTTTTCAATTTTTGCACTAATTCAGAAATTATCTCCGTATTTCCTGAATCTTACTTGAAGTGCTGAATCGCTATACAGATTTACAAGACATTCTTGTAGTCCCAGATTTCTATTAGCCATATTTACTCAAAATAGATCCACCACCCATTCTGAGACTTCTATTTTGGATTTCTAAACATTAGTTTCATTTCATCACATAGGCCTATGCTAAATTTTCTTTCCAAACTGTGTTTTCTTTGCTATTGAATTTTCAATTAAAACTCTTGTAATGTGACAGAATTAATTTGCATAAAATAAAAAATAAATTTTTGTATTTTAGTTTGTAAATTAGTATGACTCCCTTAGAGCTCCATGGCCTACTTGACAGTTCCTGTGTTACCCTCTCCATCTTTTATATTTTTTCTGTGGTTTCTCTGAAATGTTTCCGTTGAGAATCACTGGGTTAGATAGTCTTTAATTCAGTTTTTAGTTCTTAATCCCTTATAGAATTTTTTAGTCTAATTACTAATCCTTAATACTCATTAATTGAAGTATATCACATTAGTTTGTTACTTCGAACAAAGTTACTCAACATTAGTTTTAGCATAAAGGAATAAATTAATTAATAAAAATCTTACTATTTGAATCATATAAGAAAACCATTACTTTATTTTAATAACATTTTTAAAATAAGAAAAATAATCAAATATTGCTAACATCAGCATAATGTTAAATACAACCGTATAAATAGTAAACATCATAAATTACACAAATGACATTGTTATACAAATTGCCTATTTCATTTTGAATATTTTATGAGTTATAAATTTGAAAAATTTCACTCTTCTTATAAAACAGTAGCGAGTATCTTTTGAAGAGGGAGTTGTTTTTTTAATGTTCAGTTGAGATATTCTGTCAAAATGCAACTGTATGCTGGCATCTTTCGAGTGATATTTGGCATCCCTTTATTTTTCGAAAAACACGATAAAACTTGCAAAACAGGACCACCCGCAGCTTGCGAAAAACAATTTTTTTCAGATTATGTAAGCCAGTTGAATAGAAATCTCCAAATTAAGAACATCAAAAGTGTTTACCCTACAGAATTACAATTATAAAAATATCTTTTAAACAGTTCTTATTCTTCACTTTTGCTTCTTGATGCTTACTTTATTCTTTAGTTCTTTAATTTAATTTTAAAGCCAAAGTTAACTTTTTAAAATGTTTTAATGAATATAGAATTTTTTTTTAATTCTCTAATTCATAAAACTGTTAAGATGCAAATAAATTATGAAAAACTAATTAAAAATCAGTTAAGTTTGTGTATTTTTTAATTATTTGTTTACATAACGTCTATAATTTATGATGATAAATAGTAAAATTCAAAGGCAAGTTTTTCTAATTCAAGTTTTAAACTTGCTTATAATAATAAATCTTCAGCTTGAGAGAGAAAATTTGTTTTTAAGTTTGTGTGGTATTTATAATATCATAAAATTATAAAGTAAATGAACTACTTTAATTATTATAATCTTCATTAAGATTACTATAATGAGTGATAATTACAATCAAGTAGTATTAAGTTATAATTATTTCAAATATTAAAGAACTTCTGTAATGAAATTCTAAACGTGTTTCTTATATGATTTTCATTTTCATATTCGAAGATTTATAGAGGAAATTTCTGATCTACAAGAATTTACAGAGGAAATTTTTAAACTAGAAAATGTATACAGGGGAATTTACTGATCCAGAAGATTGTGCAGATAAATGTTTTGATCCAGAGAAGAAAAAATTTTGATCCTTCTCTACGTCTTGAGATTTGTATGATTGTTTCTATAAATAGCATCATAAAACTTTTAACATTTTAGATAAAAATTATATTCAATAGATAAAAACCTTCCCTTTTATATTACTCATTTCTATTTATTTAGTAAAGTTTAACAGGAAAAATGTATACAGTACATTATTATAACATATTTTTTATAAGTTTAATAACTACTTGATAGTGATATTATGAATAAAAGAATTCATTGTGGTGTAACTTATAAAAATTAATAATTAAATGTAATTAATGTTATCTTTTAAATATATTTATAAACTTAATTAGATAATATCTTAATTAGTGTTATTAATTTTAGTGTTTCTTTAAAATTAAAAAAAAATTATTGTTTTTGTGTTAAATTTAATAATAATAAAAAAATAGTTAATTATGTTCTTGTAAAGCTATTTTAAAACATATTAAAAGAATCTTTTGTGTTGTTATAAATATAGGCCTATTTGAATTTCTTTATGCATTATCTACGGTCTGTACCATACTTTAAGTGTGATAAAATAAAAAGTATTAAATATCATGGGTTTTTTCATGAAAAAGTAATTAATGTGTTTACAACATAGAAAATATGCCAAAAAATAGAAAAAAAAATTTATTTTATATTAAATAAATCTCTGTAAAGTTGAAACAGTAAAATGAACTTGACAGAGAATTTTAAAAAGGAAAACATGCAAAACAATACTAAGAATGCATTGTTTGAAGCTATGTTCTGAGCTGTGTAGGAAGAGGATAAGTTGTTGAATACTAAAAATATAGGTTGGGTGTAGGAATCAAGGGTAAGATAAGACAATATGAAGATCCCTTGATACCTACTTTATAGAGTGAGAGGTATACTAAAACAATGAGAGTATGTAAGCCTTAATAGCAAACATGAAATGAATGTAAGAATATTAAAATAAATATCAAATTGTTTATTGGTTTATAACAAGATAATAGATATACTTACATCATGGAAATTATGTCAGACAATAGAAAAAAATTAATTTTCTGTTATATGTATCTCTATAAAGTTGAAGCATTGAGGATCACTTGACAGATAAGTGACAGAAAAGTTAAAAAGGAAAACATGCAAAACAATACAGAATATATTTTCTGCGATATAAAGGTGAAGGATAAGTCGTTAAGCACTAGAATATAGGTTGGATGTAGGAGTGACAAGGATGGGTAGGATCAAGGATTAAGTGAACAAGCGATTGTAAAGACTCTCTTGTACAGTACCTGACTTATAGACCGAGGGAAGTATACTAAGGTAATGGGGGCATGTACGTAGCAGAAATGAAACGCACTTAGTATTGAAAATTATTGGATGTAGTTGAGGGGAAGAAGATGCGAAACAAACAAAAAACAAAATAGCGGAGAATTGAAGAGGATACGAAGGAGGCGGTACTGACGCTGCGGGAAATCGTGGATAAAACAACAAACAGGCGGAAGAGTCATGTTTCTGACCCCAAATAATTGAGAAAACATCAAGAGAAAATATATGCTTCTACAGAACTAAAGACTAAGTCAACGTTATTAAACATAGACGTAACATATAGAATGTACTTCTGGTTTATGTGTTTTTTAACTTTGACTTTTATATATTTGTAAACACAAAATCCTAAATATTTACTGGATTTATATGTAATTTAATTATTTTATCATTTACAATAAATGCTATTCCCAATTCTTTTCCAACACTCTGAATTATTTTCTAATTATTTTTATTCAATAAAATACTTAAAAATTTCAAAGAAAAATTTTCCAACAGCTTAAATGTTCTATTGTTAAATTCGACTACCAATGGGTTGGAACATTTGTGTCCACACCTTATAATTACTACATCTCCGTTTGTTCAGTATCTTATTGAATACGTACAGTACGAGATGATAATGTTCATATGTCAAGAAGAGTGACAAGAATTGACAAGATAAGGAAGAGCGCTCACACTACGAAGCGTCACTCCCTTATCATCTAGTATAACATTATGACAGATAAAATTCAACTGCTAAAAGTATAAGAGATAGTGAGATCGAATATAATTCGTGTATTCTTTAAATAAAAGCTGAAAATAAGAAGAGATAAAGTATAAATTTAGGGATTTGTAGAGATTTAATGTTCAACTGTGCATAGAAAATTTATTTTATTATGTATATAAGTATGTAGGCGCATAAAACATTAATTAATTAATACAAAACACAATAAGTTAAACAAGTCTTCTTGAACTCACGAGAATCATTCAGTTATTGTGTATCATGTTTAATTATCAATACATTCAGTATGGCCCAAAAGCTAGTTAAGCCGTGTTTTTGAAAGAAATTTAGCAAGTTTTCCAAGAAAGTCATCAAGCTATACAGATGTCAAAATGTCGAATTTATGTATTAACAACGAGGATTTCATTTTCAGTAACTTTTATAACCTAAGTAATGAAGTACTGTACTTAAGTCTTTTAGGTCATCCTGTATTTAAATAAATTATCGACATTTTACGAAGTTCTAAATACAGAAATATCTCTTATTATTTTTTAATGAAATTTATCAAATAATTCAGAAAAATAAGTGAAAAAATCATGTTCTTAAATCAATTATTATTTTATTAAATAATAAATTGTTTAACAAAAAAGTTAAATGTTATTTTACAAAATAAATAACAAAAATCTTCAATTTTCTTCACGTTAAAAATAAAAAAAATAAAAAATAACCAGTTTAGCAATTTTACTAAAAATATTTGAAATTCGTATGCAGTTGAATATTTATTTACGAGGAAAATCGAAAATAATCATAATAATATACCTTGAAATTTATTCGTGACCTTTTTTTGTCATTAGGTTCAAAATATTATTTTTCAAACAGCATGAAAATGCTTAAATCAGATTAAAACTTGATCCTGTTTATCAAATAAAAGTTCACTTGTTTGACATGATTTTTTTTAGTTTATCGCTTTTTTCTAATCTCTTATTATGTGTAAACAAATTAAATCATAATTATTTAGCTTAATACACTATTAATCTAATAAAGAATAATTTATGTTTATTTTTGTTTACGTTAAATATAAAATTAATATTTTATAGTTTTTCTTCTTTCATTGAAATACATATTATTTTTATTATTATATGTAATCATTTTCACGTCTGTTTGTCTGTCTTGTTTTCTTTCTTAGAACTAAATTTTTCGTATATTGTATACTAATTTTGATAAGAGTATAAGTATTAAGTATTTTAAAAATATTTATTATTAATTTAATCAATTATCACACATTATAATATTAACTCGAAAATAATAAAGAATCAATTGGGCTATTAAATTAAAAAATATATTGTGATAAAAATACATTTTTTTAATGTTTAATTACAATTATTAATTTCTATTTTATAATGTGAAAAACATATATAAACATAACAAAATAAACATTATATATTTATGTATATGACACAGAAGACATTTGTAAACATACAAAAACATTCATGTGTGTCTTATAATTGTGTTGTATATCATGTATTACATATAAAACATAATACTATAAATACACATCTCGTATTACGTGTTTACGTGTTATTATGTTTATTGTGCTATGTTCTATACGAGATGTACAGTACAACACACAATACAAGATTTTAGTGTGTTACATTTGTATAGTCAAAATTGCTGATTTGTCAGTTAAAAATTTCATTATAAATTATAAATTTGATCTTAATTAATTAATTAATAATAATTAAATGAAAAATAAGACAAACTTAAATAAGTTAGTTGAATTTTCTCATTTAATAGTTTTAGATACGTGAATAAAATTGTGGAATCGCAATAAAAAATTGTGTCATTTTTTTGTATCATTTGATAAACTTAGGTTAAAGGTTGCTCATAATTTCTCCGAGTTTTTCTTTCCTCTTTGTTTTAATTCTTGGATTATATAAAATAACATAATTTAATTTTAACTAATAAAAAATAATAATAAATTTAGTTCTAGAGAAAACTTGGATGACAGACAAACAGACAAGCAAATGACCTTACCTATGAAACATTACTATATTAATATAATTTTGAATTTTACATAAAATTAATAGCGATTGGGGTAACATTTTAAATTTCCTTAAACATTAATGTATATTTTTAAAAAATTAATCTACTTTTTCTTCCTTCACCCATTTCCAGTTATAAACGGGTCGGATAATGTCTTTCACCCTTATTTATTTTCTATATTATTTCTGAATTAACAAAAAATCCAGCAATTTAATTATATAATTACGGATAAACAACAACAGAAGTATATTTATTGCATTTAATAATTAATTAGTGAACATATTGCTGCAATATAACCTGTAAATTTCCATAATAATTTTGTTTTCATTAAATTATCTCCATTATAGATTTATCTGTAACAATAAAAGTGATAGGACATTTGAAAGTTTTCCCCATTCATTAAGGAAAATTAATGTTTTTTTAAATGATTTTCTACAATTGATTAATTACTAATTATTATTGCTTTTTTCCTGGTTAAAGGCGTGCTTCGAATGTTACAAACAGTTTTATTTTATTTTAAATTCTTGAGAAATATCATAAATTTTTATTATTTCTTTATTCATTTTATCGACATGAGCAATTTACACTAATTTTCGTAAGGGGAAATTAAATATTTTCGTATGAAATAAGTAATTTACATAACTTTTCTTCACTAAAAGTCATTGTCAATTGAATATTTTACCGTTAAAAAAGGTACAACTTACTCAATTTCTTTAATAAAAACTAATATAAATAGAATATTTACATAGAAAATAAACAATTTTCACTCATTTTCTTGAATGAAAATTGGTGTCAATTGTTCATTTTCTGTATAAGTATCGAACTGGAATTGTTTCTAAAGGTGAAAAAACCTATTTGAAAATATAGGTGATAGAAAGAATAATTTTTAATGTGTTACATTTCTACAAGTATTACGAATTGCATATATTAATATAAAAGTTATCATTTATATTTAAAAAATAAATAAATAAATTCTAGTTCTGGAGGAATTCAAAAATTGAAGGTCAATCCTTAAAGTAGAGGGTGGATATTGAAAACGTGTAAGAAGCTTTACTATTGGCTACAATACGTAGTATAAATGCAAGGTTAAACGAAAGGTCAATTATAACATTAGAAAGAAGGAAATATTGGTGGAGTAACGCTGACATAATTCGGTCACTGGATCAAGATCAAGTAAATTTCCTCTACTCATTGCGTGAATCAATTTAGGTCTAGGTTCAAGGTAGAGCTTTGTCCTTCTCACTCATCTTGTCAACAACCTTAATCATTTTACAGTAAAATTTTTGAAAATTATTATATAAATTTATTCAGCAATGATTACATTATATAATGAACAGCCTTAAAAGTCTTTCGAATAGGAGGAAGCTCAAATATTCTCTATTTTGTTACGTCAAATCTTAAAAATTCTAAGTTTTAGAGACTTTAAATTACTATTTTCTTTGATAAAATATAAATTATATTTTGTATAATTTAATGCATTTATTTTTAAAAAAAATGATGCATTATTTGCATAAAAATCTCATCGTTTATTAAATAAATAGCGTATTTTAATATAATTCGTCACGCACATACGTGAAAAAAATGGCCTGGTTCCGTGAAATTTTGAGTAAAATTTAAAGTTGACGATAACTCCGGCCAGGTCATCACACTATTAACATAATTATGATTTACACGGTAATTGTCATCATGTAATTTATTTAAATTCAGTAAAGTTCTTCATAAAATATTCATCTTTTTAATTACGGTCGTCTTCTCCACACGATGCTGCATTTCTTTAAATATTCAAATAATTTTAATGTTTTTATACTTTATTTATAAATAAATAAACTTATTAATAGTTGAATAACCTTAAAACTTACTTTAAAAGTGCTTATATAGTGATTTAAAGTAGTTATTTTACTTTAAAAACTAATTTAAAATAATATATCGTCACATTTACATTTAAATTTAAATTATAATTAAACTATCCATTCCAATACAAGAATTTATTAAGAAGATTGCTCAATTTACTTTTATTAACGGCTAAAAATTGAAATAATCGTTTATTCAGCATAAATTATGGCTCAGATTCGCCTTCATGTCAGTTGCAACTACTTAATTCCTTCATTTTTCATGAAATTACATCTAGAACTTGCAGAAGTTCTAGCATTGCATTCAACTACTTGACTACTTTATTTTTTAGTAATTTAACAGGGTGTTCACCAGATTACATTATTTTATTTCATAAAAAACGGATCGTGAGTGTGTTCATAACGATTGATTCTTTTACGGTCATATGTCAAACAACCGTATTCTTCCTGAATATGCATATCGCAATATTTTTAGTCGTTCGACAACTGTAATTTGTAAGCTATTAGAAGGAGGAGAGATCACGAATCAGGAAATTTTCTATTCGTATTGCTCGTTTAACCAGTTTTTGACTTTTTTATATTCAAGAATTAAAAAAATTAAGAGCATTGAAAAGAGAAACAATGACATTTTAAGTGTCATCAGTCATTAGAATAATTATTTATTTCAGTTCTTATAGGCTTATTTTTTTAAATTTTATTCTTTAATTCTCCCTCCAAGTTGTTAATTTATAATATCATGGAAAAGTGCAATTAAATGCTCTTAATTTCTTAATCGAGAAGATGTAATAGATTGGAAGTTATAAGATTTGAAGCAATCGAATGAAGATAACTTGAAGATAAAGGATGAAGCGATTAAAGGAAGAAGGTAGTGTATAATCTGAAGTAATTGAATGCAGAAGATATAAGATGAAACAATTGAATGTCAGGGCCTCTCAAAGGTCAAGACAGGCCCAAGCTACTTACCTTTTTAAAGGCCTCAGTATATTACAAAATAATAATAAAAGAGCGTTGAAAAATTATATTATATTTAAATAATACAATTTAATTTAGAAAAGGGTTGTACAGTACACTTGAAATATAAATGAAATGAATAAATTGTAACATATTTTTACGTTCATTTAAATATGAAACCAAGACCAAATAATCTTGCGAAGGTTATTCAACTTTAAGAATTGTCAAATTGTGTTTTCTGAAACCAATAAGCTCTGTTGCAGTGCCTCTTCAATGAGAGAGACACAGTGTGAAAGCAAGATGTAAAATAAAACAATTAAATTTTAAAAATATACGATTAAGTGCAGAAAATATAATTAGACAGGAAAATACAATTGAAAAAGAAATACAATTTAATGATTTTTTCATGGATTATGTCTTTTCACAAGGAACTAAAAGTGGAGGAAGAAACTTCATTACCCCCTGTAGTATTAGACATACGGAGAATGACATGTTATGAATTATACATTCCTTCCTTACATAATCTTCAGAAAACTACAATCAATCAAACATGCCCAGATTTTACTTTATTTAACACCCGCATGTGAATAGTTTTTTCCGATGTCACGATGAATATGTAAAGTACATGAAAACTTTTTCTCTTTGTCAACGTTAACATCATTAATAACAATATTCTTCGTTAATGTACGTGCAGAAAACTAATTAATATTTTGTTAGTTCATCTTTATTTATATCTTAGTTAATCTATAAAGCTTCGTTAAAGATGGATTATTTGTAATAAATTTTTCTCTTCAAACGATGGTTTATATCAGTTTTATGCAGCATTATTGTGAATGTATTATTTTAAATAAAATATTTTTGTAATTAAATTTTTAGTTAAATTTATCAATTTTTTAAACTTTAAAAAAAAAATAAATATATTAAGTTATAAATATTCTACCTTATTAAACAATAAAAATCCAACACCCGAATCGTTCGCAAAACGTCACATAATCATATTTAATCCGCTTGTTAAAATAATAAATTTATTTAATTTATATAGATGTTTCTTAATAAAGTAAATATTACTTTTAAAAAATAACAAATACGTTAGTTTAATTAAATACATTTTATCAGTTAACTGTGTTTGTGTATCCCAGGCATACACGTGAATATAAATCGTAAATTGAATTATAACATGTTTTTCATTTATTAAATTCATAAAAACACGATAAAATACAATCAAATTAATTGTATTTAAAGTTAATTAATAGCAATTTAATCTTTATAATGATTAACTGACTTTTGAATCACACTGTATATAGGATTATGTTATAAAATAATGTTTTTTTTTAACTGTTTAAACTTAATATTGTTTTAAAAATTCGATTAGAAAATAAAAATATGTAATTAAATATATAACTAAAATTTATAATGTAAATAAACTTTTAAACTTATTAATATGGATGTTTAGTAACGATTTTCGTAACGTTTAAGGTTATTCAACTTTAAATATTGTTATTATATATTAATTTTTCTTTCCTCCCTTTTTTTATAAATCTTTGTTCTAAATTAAATATGAATAACATATCAATTCGTGTTTTTTCTTTTTTAAAACTTATATCACCTATTGAAATGTTAATTATAATGAATTTCGTGCCGAAGTTTGATGTATTTTTCTAAACTAAAAATAAAACAGTAGTTTGATGAATATGACCTAAAATTAAAACTTAATAAATAATATTCTTTTAAAAAAATTCATTAAAATAAAATAAATAAGTCATTATCTGATTTTCATTTATTTATTTTAAATATTTAACAATTTATATACTAATTAACAATACAAAGGAAATATCACAAGTACCAAACAAAATAACTTATTTATAATTAATTTTTATTATTTATAAATTTATAATTCAAAAAATACTTTTATATCACATGCAAAACAACAATAATAAATGTTGGTTTAATATTTTAAAAATGCTTAAACATTTGATTTATTATTATTATTTATTTATTTATAAAATTCGAGGTTTTTTTATATATGAAAACGTTAATATAAACGTTAAAGTAACGACAGGACAATTATTTTTATTAAATTGTGCGACTCGTGTTTAAATTTGTGTTCATTTCACATCAATTCTCGTGTTAATTTATGTGGAAATATATATAAATTTACATAAATTAATCCGAAAAACAATTGTTTTCAGGTTGAAAAATTTGTCAGTAGTGTTAAATGATTAAAGAAATTTCATTGGAAATGTTGAAGAAGACAACTTGACACGTGTTTTTCTTATTGTTATTATTCATTTTTTTTTTGTTTGTTTGACAGTTAATAAATTGCAAAGGGATTAATTTAATCCAATAAAAAAATGAATATTTATAGAATTATTTTTAAGATATTTATAAAAATATACTAAAATAATTCATGGAATATTCTTAAAAACGGGACAAAATTTATGTATTTTTGTGAAATAAATATTAAATTATTACGAGTGAATCTTGCCGTAATTCGGTTTTAAAGTTTATTTATTTATTTAAGTATTTAAGCAAAATAATAATAATTTATACACAGTGACCCGTTGTAAAGACTAAATTGAATAAGTCAGCTATCTAGCTTTTACAAACGGTTAATTGACTGTTGAACCATCCTGTATATAAATTATTATTACTTATAAGTAATAAAGTTTTTCATTTATTACTCAAACACTTTGCAAACATTGTTCAGATTGATATCCTTCTTGTTTAATACGCAAATTACAATGCATTGACACCCTGCCACGAAATTCTGAATTTCTTAAAAAACACGGTTAACCATCCTGTATATTAAAGTAAAACTATTAAGTAATTTTGTGTCACTTTTAGGAAAAATGGTGAAAGTAGTGTTACAAAAACCGAATTATTTTCTAAATTATAATATATTTTTATGCTTTGCAGGATGCAAAACATAATATTTTAACTTCCCTATTATAATTCATGCAATCTTCACGATAAGGTTTTCAGATTAAGTTTTCAGCATATAAACTAAAATAAAATTTTAAAAAAGTATATTTATATCACCGAATTTTGGATCACTATATAAACAGTGTGGCCCAAAATACTATGTAATTTTATAATTATGAAAACATTCGTTAAAACTCATAATCAAAAGTACTGTACTTATTATAGTAGAGATTCACTAATAAGTGATAATTTTTAATTAAAGAAATCAATTTATATCAATATTTAAATAGAAATTTTTATATTTAATTTTATTATGTAATTTATCTTAAAATAATATTTAAACAAAGCAGAAGTGTTTACAAGAATCTGATACGTAGATTTATCATTACCTTTTTCAAAAACTTGTTTTAGCTGTAAAATAATTCTAAGTTTGACTTTAAGTAAACCTCTTAAAGAAGGAACCACCCGCAGTTCTTTAGAAGACAAGTTTACATACTTCCTGCAGATTTCAGTTTATCCCTTGACCATTTAAAACCTAATTTTAAACATAATCAACAGGATAATGACAAAATTATCATTAATTAAATTTATTAAAGCCATAAATCAAGTTAATTTACAGTTTTATTTTTGTCTTCTTGTTTAATATAATATTAAATTTTTTGTAATATGTAGTTTTTCTATTCAAATTACATTTTAATCGCTTTCTTTTCTTTTCCTGCTTTTAGAAATGTCAAACTTAATTAATCTAATATGAATTTTTTACATATTTTAAGGGAAAAAATAGGGATTAATAAAAATATTGTACTGTTGTCTAATAGCAGTAATGTTTTTGCATAATTTATTTAACTTTACTCGCTTACTTACATTAAAATTTTTCTCATAAGGTTAAATAAAGTATAAAACACATTTGAAGAATAAATTGCTGGTTATAGTTGTTTCCTCATCTACGATTGTTGTTCTTTTCTTTTGCCTTAAGATAGAAAACAATTATCCCTTAATGGATCTAGAAATTATAATAGAATTATCAGGTACATGATAAATAAAACAGTTTTTTTTTCTATCGAATGGAGCAGAATATTAATCTCTATTTATATATTATAATGTTTATATTGAACATTAACATAAAGCTAAGTTCAGCTATTAAAACTATAATATTATGCTTTAATTTTTAAAAAATTGCTTAAACTTGAACAAATTAAGCATTTCTATATATTTTAAATGTTCAGTTAAGAAATTAAAGTGATTATTCCATATTAATTAAAAATTAAAGTTTTAGAAATTAAATTGTTAATTATATTAATAGCTCTCTGGTTTAATAATTTGGAGATAATTTAATACAAAGGATCAACAATAAATTTGGCAGAAATCAACAATAAGATAGTTTAATTCTTTAATAATCAACAACTCTTCAATTCGGCAAAGCGCAATAAAGATTTAAATCTGTAGAGATTAACAATAGCTTAATTGGCAAAGAGCAAATATAGCTTAATGCTGTAGTTATCAAACAGTGATTTTATTCCGCGGAGATTAACAATAGTTCAATTGTGCAATGATCAATAATGACTCAATTGGGTGAAGTTCAATAACGATTTAATTTGCAGAGATCAGCTATATTTCCATTGTGCAGAGATAAACAATAAATTCCTTTTCCTTTAATTTATCCTTAAAGTATTTTTAAAATGTATCATCCTTTAATTATATCATTCATTTTTATGTAGTTCATATATAAAGATGGATTAAATGTCAGCAACATTCTGAATGCTATGAAGATCAACGCTGATTCAAAACTGTAGTACCGTAAAATTCTACAAGATTAACAATAGTTTAATCCGACAAACAACAATTTAACACTTTTCAATAATATATAGAGTGATTATATTTACTTAGGGATGTATATTAAACTTATAAGTAATGATTACAACTCCAACTTTTATAAAGATTTGCCAATAAAACTTTAAATATGGTTTTAGATAGTGTTTTGTACTTCCAAATAAACAAAATATTATTCAATTTTCTATTAACATATTTAAAAAAAAATCTAATTATGAAAAAGTTTTATTTGGAATTGTTTTAGTCTTATGCTGCATTATTTATTTATAAAAATAAAATTAACGAAGAGGGAAAATTGTATCTATTTTTTAAGAAATATTCTAAAATAAACTAAAATTTAAAAAGTATTTTTATTACTTTAAACTTTATAAGCATATATTTAAATTTCAAGTTATTTTCATCGTTCGTCTAGTATTACAAGTTCTTCCCTTCCTTTTCCATTATAAATAAAGAAAAAGATGAAATTCGTACAACTCGAATTTATATTCCCCTTGTAATACTTTGTTTAGTATCTTATTTTTTACTTTTTCATTATAAATTATGAGAAGATACATAATTTGTAGTACTTTAGTTTTACAGTACTTTATAGTGTCTTACTTATCTTGTTTAATACTTCATCTCTTATTTTTCCATTATAAAGAATGCCATTTATAGTATTTTTTAGTGTGTTGCTGTAGCTTTTTAAGTGTCTCGGCTCTTCCGTTTTCCATTAGAAATAACGTAAAAGATATAATACTCGATAGTATTTAGTAATAGTCAAGTTTACAATACTGTACTTCCTACAACTGTATAATACAGAATTCTTTTCCTCCTTTTCTATTATTTATAACGGAAAATATGAAATTTGTAATACCCTAAATTACAGCATCTTGTAGTATATTTTCTAGTGTTTCAAGCCCAATTTTTCTGTTATTTATAATGAAAAACATAAGAATTAAAGTACAGGATACTGTAAACAATTTTTATAAAAATTGTAATTGTAATGTAATAATTGCAAGCTCTTATAGATATGTACAGATCAATATATATTTATAATGTAAAGATGTTAAATATAGTACCTTATGGGAATATATTAAGTCATTTAGCGAAACGTTTTCTGATAGTGATGAGTATATTTGTAATAGAGTGGGACAATTAACAAACAATGAGATTTTAAACTTTATTAAAAGCCCCCCTATCGCGAATAAGGAAATATCTGTTAATTTTATATCATTATAGGTCAAACATTAATTATTCTAACGATATTATCTATATTAAACAAGAGTTATTGTTAGTCGGTCTGTATGTCTGATAACATAAAAAGAAACGATAACGAATTATTGTTTCCCGTGAAAAATCTATTAGTTATATCTGCTTTGTATTAAATTATAATGAAAATTTTATATGATTTATGTAAATTATAGCCTATATTTGTAATAAATGATATAAAGTATACAATATATGACCATTTCGAAGTTTCGTTTCATTTATTAAATTAGTTATCTAATACCGTAATGGAAATAATCATGCTAAAATGTTTAAAAAAATAATATATTTTATAATTTAATGATGTTTAAATCTTTATTTTTTATAAAATAAATTTAATTTAATGTTTAATATTAGTTATTAAACCTTTAAAATATTAAATAAGTTTATGTAGTTTTATATATACTTTAATTATGTTTTATTTAAGAAAATTATTTATATTAAATATAAAATTTCATTTAAAAAGCTTCAAAAAATTTATTTATAATTAGTTTATAAATGAAAATTTATTTAAATAATTTTCATTTATTTAATAACCTACTCTCGGTACTTTAATTTATAATTTTAATTTCCTATAAACTATTTTATAACATTTCCTATAAATTTTAAGAGTTTTTCCTATTTGTAATATATGGAACTAGGTTTTTTAATAACACTTTTCTCAATTTTTTAAAGATTTTATACATGTTATTTTTATAAAATTTTATAATTTAATACGTTGTACATAGAAAAATATAAAATTTTATTATTTAATATATTAAAACATTAATTATATTCATTTAATTCTTAGTATTTACAATAATTATAATAAAAACTATGCAAATTTATTTAATAAATATAATAGAAATATTTTATATTTTAAAATTTTGCATTTCTTTGTCCTGCATCATCTTTCTCACTCCTTTCTTATACTTTAAAAACTTCAAATAAACATTTAACAGGATTATTTAGATTATTAATTATAAAAATAGGACTTACATTTAATAATTTCTAATTTTATAATTAATTATTTACTTAAAAAGAAACTATATATTTTTTTAATTTTTTAATAATAAAACAGAAACGGTAGTTTTCACCAATGAGGCGAGTATCTGTAAAGAAGCAGTACGATTGGGGAAGATGCGAACCAATGTTCTACTAACCTGTGTTCTTTTATCTACACCCGTTACTTCGTATAGGTCAAGGGTGATCTCTGTTGGAAAAAAAGACCATGATGTTTCTTTCCCTTTCTGGGTCGGTCCTTTAGGCGAAATCCCAAAGGAGAAGCAGACACTATTTAAAGATGCTGTGAGAAAGAAGTTTCAGTTGTATCACTCGTTTTGTTAGTTGTATTGGAGTTCCGGATAAGACACTGAGATGGTGAGTATCTCCCTCAATAATTACCATTTTATACCATTAATAATACACTAATTCAAGTTACTATTAATTTAAAGACTACTATAGAAAGTAATTTGTGCATTTAACATTTAAATACTCTTTTCTAATTTAATTAAAATTAACTTAATATTTATTTAAACTCGCTGTATAATTAATTAATATAAATAAATTTATTTTTAGGAAATTAAATTTATAATTATTTTAAATGTAAATAAAAAATTTTACCTTCTTAATAGAAAATTTTAGTGTAAATGTTCAAAATTTTCAAAATTATTTTTCATATTTAAATAATTATAATAATTGATAAAAGTGTATAAAATTTGCTTAACATTTTTTTAAAATAAAATATTTTAAGTTATTTTTTAAACGGGAAATAAATATTCATATATAAATACAAATTATTTAAAGAATTATTTAAATTAAATATAAATTTTAAAAATTAATAAAAATTGTATTAAAAATAATTGTAAATACTTTACTATTAATTAAAATCCAATTATTGGATCCTAAAAGAAAACAAACATCAATTACTACTTAAGTTCTATATGCAGAGTGATTAACTGTGTTTTGTATTTTAGAGACTTAAAAACTTAGTATTTAATTTGTTAAAGCGTTGTAATTTGGGTATCGAACAATAAAGATCTCTTATTCTTTAAACAATTTTTAAAGTTTATAAATGATAAAGTTTTCAAATAAAATAGAAAACTCCAATGAAAACTTGATATATTTATTCTTCAGTGATAGAAGCATCTAATTCTTTCTCCTCGCAATTTAAATATATTTGCTGTTTATAAAATTAAATAAATAATTTTTAATTTATTTAATTATATTTTAAAAATTACATAAATTACAGTAAACTGTTAAAAAAAACTTATATAAAATTGTTATATAAAGTTTGATTTTAAAAGGCGAAAAATTATCGATTTGCTTCAATAAAACAACATCAATAGGGCTAAATTAAATTTGTTTCATTTATAAATTTAAATTTTTACAAATAAAACAAAATAAATATAATATACTTATTTTAAAAAATGTAATTTATAAATATTATTATTTTTAAATAAATTGCCAATGTAGAAATTAAATGAATTAAAACAATTAATTGTTTCAGTTAACTTTAATAAAACATTTAATTTCTTTAATATTTAAAAAAATCCAAAACTTAATTAATAGATTTAATTAAATTTTAAATTAAGTTTTCTTTATATTAATTTCGTTTTCTTAATGGCAATTTATTATAAAGTATCTTAATGATGTTACTCATTATATTTAAATCTTTAAAGTTAAATATATTCAAAAAATTATTATAATAAATATTTTTTTAATATTATAATTAATTTTAAATAAACTAAAAATAACATTTTTAAGCAACTATGAAAATTGCAACACAATTTAATTTTAACATGAAAACTGAGTTACATTACTTCTAATTCAGTTTACAAGTAGTAAAATTCTGTAATTAGCTTATTTAAAATTAATTAATTATTATTAATTTAGTACGAAATTATAATATACTTATTTCTTTTGTAAAATTTTTAAATATATATATTTATTTCTTGAAATTATTGAATTATTCATTTTAAACCCTTGCATTAAAGGAAAATATATTTTTTATTTAAAACTTAGCCTAATAAAAATATATATTTTTCATATTTAAGCGCTTTATTTTTGTATTTTACACCATTTTTATCACTTTATGTATTTGTTTAACATGTAAAAATACTTGTGTAAAAAATTACATGTGTAAAAATACTTGCAAGACATAAAACTGTTAGAATTTTAGAGCATTTTAACATTTTATTATGTAATAAATCATCTCATAAAAAGCTAAATAACGTCTAAAAATTGATAAAAAATTTGGCCTAATATATAAAATCCAAGAAACTTTTCGATAAAATTTAACGAAAAACAGTACTATACTGCCATTTTGTATTATCATAAGTAAGGGGAAAAGATAAACTTATTGTTAATTATATTTTTTTAAATTTAAGCAAATAAATATTTATCTTGATAAACAAGGCAAGACAAAAAGCAAAGTAAATTCTATGCGCTCGTAGCTGGGCAATAAACAATCAACTTGCGTGTTTAGAGGGAACAAAAAAAAAACAAAAATAAAAAAACTAAAGAATATATTTGAAATTTTGAACGGGTCACGCACTAAAGCAGTCAAGTAAACCACTCACGAAACCCTGTTTGAGAGATTTGAATTTAGTTATAAAATTAAATTCAAAACCTCTTTAAAAATTAAAGAAAAAATTATATAAAATTTAAATTAAATAATTCAAAAAATTAATTAAGATACTTAATATATTTTTTTAATTTCTAAGCAATTTTTTGTTAATAAAATTCAAAAAGGGAAAAAGTAAATTTCTCAACATGCGTCCTTTTTTTAAAATGTTACTTTCTTAAATGCGGTGTTTGTAATTGTTTTTTTATGATTTATTGTTGTTAATAAAGAATGTCATCGTTTGAAGAGGAACATAATACAAACAATGGAGTCTTTTTTTCCTTAAAATGTCTCGAACAAAGAGGCCTCGAGTTAGATTCTTTAAACAACTTTTATCTGTTACAAATAGCTTTAACATAAATAAATATAGTGAAATTTATTGCAGTTTTCTTTAAATTGTAAAAATGACAATTTGATGATTATAAAATTGTGTAAAAATTGATAATTTTTAACGCAATATTTTACTGCTTTTACTGCTATTTATAACTTAAATGCTAACTTATGCTATTTACTAGCATTTTTATATTGTCTGCTGATGTTATTAATGTATAATGAGTTAAATAGATAATTAAGCATTAAAACTGGAGAATTTATATATATTAAACGTGATTAAAAGCATTATTTCTTAATATCTAATTAATCTATTTTTCGATATTGCTGATTTATTATAAAATAAGTAAAAACTTCAAATGTTAATTTTCACATTCCGAATCTAGTAAAATCTTGACAAAGAGCTGTGATCAAAATTACAAAATTGTTTGCATTAATATTAAAATTCTGCTTATTTTATTAAAAATCTTAAAGTTTAAATACCATTTTCAATAATATTAAAACGATAAGTTTGTTTACATAATAAATATTCAAAATTACATAAAGAACTTTAAGAATCTGGTTGATAAACAGTAATCAGGCTAGTAAGCAAGCTTTCATAGGTCCTTTATGGTTGATGGTCATTCTGATAAAATACCCGCATATATAAGAATAATCATGTAGTAAAGAGCATCTGGTGTGTTATTTACATTACTGCGAATAAAAAATAGAGAACTTTACTTCTTGTATTATTATTAATATTTAAATTGGTACTCTTTTGGGCATATCAAACATATTTAGACTTAAAACTACAGAAAAATTCTGTAAAAATTGTAATAACCTTTGTAATGACCTTTGTTACTTCCTGTCCTCCTGTTCCATTTCCGGGATTACTAGGACGATCCTTACTGGTGCAAAAATTTATCTTCGTGTTTCCTTCACCTCTATCACAAATGAAACCCGAATACTTTTTGACCTTGGGTTCATTGCGGTAATCATTTCGTGACCAGAAATGAGATCAGAATATTTCGTGATTCCAGCGAAATTTAATTGGTTATGCTTAGATATTTACGACATTTAATATTAAAGATGATGAATAAAATGCTTCCAAAATATTTTTATTGAGATCGATTTAAAAATAGATAAATCGATGGTAATATTAATTATTTCCTTCTGTACTACTTTAAAGGATCGCTTACTTTACTTATTCCACTTGTTGTTTTTGTCTACATAACGTTAAAATGACCGTTACGTTGTTAAGGAAAACCATAAAAATTTAAATTGTGATTCACCTTTTTTAATTCTACATAAAAATATTGTTGCTGTAATTGGTTTACATTAATTAATTTAGTTATACTTAATTTTATATTGTTTAGGTATATCAAATGAATTAACTTCTTTTAATTTATTTTCAGAGATTATTGCTGCTTACGCTCTTCGTGAGCTGCACATATGCAGTTTGGCCGAATGATAATCAAAAGCATAAAATAATTGTACGAACAGTGTACATACCTTTATACAAAGGAGGTTCTGGTACAACATCTACCGGAACGCCGTACGTGAAAAGCTCATCTTCAAGTCGTACAAAATCTACTAATATACTATCAAATAGTATTCTATCCAATGATAATCGATATAATTATCAAACAAATACAAATAAATATTATGGACAAAATGAGCAAGACGATGGTTTGTCATCAATTATTGGTTCCCTGTATTCGAAAAAGAATTATGGAATTAAAGACCCCTATTCTTATCAAGTACCACAACCTCAAAGTTATGCACTTCCACCATCTCATGCTGAAGATAATCAAGATTTTTCTATAAATTCGAAGCCAATGACAAATTCTTATTCTCAAACGCAACAACATGATCACGGTCTTCAAAATACGTATCAAACTCCACCTCCAACAAGTAGTTACGTAGAACCACCGAATTTTCAATCACCTATCCAATCTTATCCGCAACAATCTTACTCTCAAACATCTGATCAAAATTATCCAACGCAAACATCCTATTCTTCACCACAATCCTATAATCAGCAATCTATTCAACAACCATCTCAACAAACTTATTTTCCCGAATCAATTCAACAACCATATTCTCAATCGTTCTCTCAACAATCTCAACAATCTTATACTCAACCACCGCAGCAAGCTTACTCTCAACAACCATCCCAACAAAGTTACTCTCCATCTACTCAGCAATTGTATCCTCAATCCTACTCACAACCGAATCAGCAATCTTATTCTCAACAATCGCAGCAGTCTTATTCACAACCATCGCAGCAACCTTATTCTCAACAATCGCAACCAACATATTCCCAACCAACTCAACAAATCTATTCACAACCATCTCAACAATCCTACTCACAATCATCTCAACAAACCTACTCACAACCATCTCAACAAACCTACTCACAACAACAACAACAACAACAATCGTATCCTCAACACTCTCAACAATCCTACGTTCAGATGCCTCAAACATCTTCCCAATCATATTCCCAACAATCCTACCCAACTGAAATGCAACAAGGATTTTCTCCTACAAGTGGGCAGAACTCTTACGCAAACCAACAGCAACTAACCACTCAACAAACAAACAACAGTCCTTACAACTACAATCCCACAACACAGAATAATCCTAATTATCAAGCAAACTCTGTACCCAACGTACAATACGATCAAGTCCAAGAGGGATACCAGCAACAACCAAACAGTTATCAATCTTCTGGTCAGCAGATGTATCCAGCATCTCAAGACAGTATCAGTAACTATAATTACCCCTCTACATCGACACAAACTAGTCAACAGAGTTATAAACCAAGTGCTGAATATGGAAGACCATCAGTAGCTGAAGCAGGTTACCAGCAACCACCAACGCAATCATCAAGTTACCAGCAACCATCTTATAGTCTGTACCAAACTCCCTATCAGAGCAACACGAATCAAAATTATCCTATAAACTATTCATTAAACTATAGACCGTCACAAGAACAAAAATATTCGTTTAGATATTAATTTTATTCTGTAAAATATTACAAACTTGTAATAACTCAGGCAAAAACTTTTTTGTATTCGACTCTTGAATATATGTTAAAGTATTTTTTATATTATAAAAAATATGTTTAAAATATTAATAAACAAATAAAGATATATTATTTTTTTTCCATGGATTAAAGCGTTAAAGTTTATTTACAATTATAATAAATTAATTTTAAGAAGAGACTTTGAAAGTTTTAATTGTAAAGTATTATATGAAAGTTCTTTTTTATTAAAACAAAGTACATGTTATTTTAATAATTGATAAATAAATAATTTTATTTAGTTAAATGTTGAAATTTTGTTTAGTTGTTTTAATTTTATAATTAAAATTTAATTAAACGTCATAAGCATGTTTAAGTGTCTAAAAATATAAAAAATATATCTACAAAATTTTAATGTAAAGTTTATTAAAATAAAATATTTTTTACTGCTATTTTATGAAAAATTGATGTTCTTATACAAAGCTCTAATTAAAATAAATTAAAAAAACTAAAAATAACTAAATAAAAAAACTAAATTAATACTAAAAATAATATATTTTTAGTATTAATATTAATATTAAATAAGTAGAATATTAATTGTTTAAAAAATAATTATACGATACAATAAGCTATTCTTTCGTATGTACTGTGACTGCAGTACATGCACATTTTAAAAATTTCATTTAAATTAATAAAAATAAATAAAATTCATCATCAATCAAATACGTAAAAACGTAAAAAAATGAACAATTCAATTCGTAAAAATGTCACCAATTATTATTTACCATCAATTAAATTCGTGTAAATGTATGAAAAAATCATTAATATTGTAGAAGCGTATGAAAAAAAATCGTTTAAATTAGTAAAATTTCAAAAAAATTTGTAAAAATTGGATATAATGTAATTTATTTTTCTATATATTTTACAATTTTTCAAATTAGAAGTAAATATTTTTACGTTTTGTATTATTCTATAATTTGATTTTCCTGACTTCCATTTATTCGTGACTTACAATTTGTTCCATATGTTTTCACGTTAACTAAATTATATATTGGTAAAAGAGTTGAGAGGGCTGTCCTTCTTGTGAACCGAAGGACTTAGCCCTAGAGTGTGAAGTGGAAGGAAGAGGGAAGAAGGTTAGGGAATAAGAGGGAAGAAGAAATAAAGCAAGACAGGAGAGTGTGAAGAGAAGCTGCCAAAGGGTCCTATGGGACCCCAGGGTCATCTGCCTGGCCTTTATTGAATTAAAAAGCAGAACACATTTAGATACATTTGAAAAAGTAATCAGTATACAAAACAAAATTGCTTTTGATGGGAGTACTTGTCCCTCACAATAAAACAAGGTTCGCACAGTAAGAATTGTAAAAGTGTGTGAAACAAGAAAACAATTTTTTTTTTCGTTTTACAAAAGTAGCATTAATGCTAACAAGTTTTTTTTAAATACAATAACAGTAATACTCTATTTACATTTATATACATTATTTACAATGGTCTTCTCAATCGGCTACAGATTATGTGAATCTTGCGCCTAGATCACTTGTTTTCGTCTTCCGATGTTTCCTAGGCGGATGTTTGATCGGCGTCTTCTTCCTCGCTTGTTTCGTCACTGTAATTATGATTGCTGCTTTTTTGTGTGTCGTTGAGAGACGTTTGGTTTGCTGCTTGCCGGTACGGGTTGATGAGAATTTTTGTGTCTTTGATGTATTGATTGAGAGCAATAAAGAGGGTTTTATTACCCACAATGTCTTTTTCGTCCGGGGCCAGTTGAATCCTGCGTAGAGTGTTTTCATTTGGAAGTTCTCCAGTTCTGTCGTGAATTTCGTGCACTCAAATAGGTTAACTAAATTATAGTAATAAATGTTTTAAAAATATTTTATATAGAAATAAAATCAAATTTGCATAATTACTTTTATACATTTTCTTTTCTAAATAACTATAATTATTTACTAATTCGATTTCTCGTTAAATCAGAGAAAAACTTTTGTAAACAGCAATTTTGTAAGTAAATTTATATTAAAAGAAAAGTATTTGTATGAATTATCGAGTAAATAATTATCTAAAAGTTATAGGAAGAATATAAAAACCAACAAATTTAAATTCTCTTTATAAATGAAAGACATTTTCTCGTGTTATTAGACTAAAATGCGTGTACTGACGAGGTTGTAGCTGCATTAGAAAGCGCATCTTCAAGAGAAGGAAGACACTATCGAGTCTTAAATTTGTATACAAAGTAAGTATTTTAATAAATATGTTTAAATACAATTAAAATTGTATTTATAAAGGGAATTTTAATACATTTTTAGGTCATTTACAATTATTTTCTAACGTAAATCTCGAAGATGGGTCGAAAATTTCAAGTTACTATCATCCCTGTAATTACTTATTTTTAGTTGTTTTTGGATAATTTAATACTTAATTACTCGTATAATTAATACGTAAATTTATTGTTTTAGTTTCAACGTTTTTTTATAAATTATTTTTTCTTCAAAAATTCTCCTCATTATACCAGAGATCCTGAGTTTAACTTGTTAGAAACTTTCAGAGAAAGATTAAATTTTAGGTATTTATATTATATCATTATTTATTAATAGTTAAATAATTTTATACGAATAATTTTTTAAATATTTAATAATTTGATAAATATAAATAACTTTAGAATTATGAATTTCAAATATATCTACTAGTAAATATTCAAGAATATTTTTAAGCATTTATGATAATTGTAAGTTAGACATTTACTAAGCTTTATCATAGAATTTTATTGTAAAGTTTTAATTCAATCAGATACGGAGAAAAGAGCTTAGTTAAGTCACATGAATATGCAATATGAACACGTTAAATTAAATTATTGATAGGTTAGTTTATTGAATCTCATCAATTAATAAACTTTATATCTAAATATTTATTTAATTACACGATAAATTACAATTTAAACCGAATGGAAAGAATCTTTATCTATGACAGATAATGGACATATATATAGAGTTCGCTTCTCTATAAATCCATCTGTTTGCAAAATACACTCAGATAAATTTCTCAGACTTCAAAACCAACATGGAAATTCATTAACGATTCCTTCATATAAAATTCCATCTAAGGTAGTAAAAAAAATGTTCAAAAATTCCATTTATCTTCGTCTGAATTTAAGACCGTTAACGTCGAGTATCAAAGTAAACGTATCCGGAAGCCATAGAAATTTATTAAAAATCACGCAAATAGTTAATGATACACATATTTTGATTCTTGAAATCAGGAATTTCCTTACTCAAAGCATCGCATAAGCTAAATTTTAGAAAGTCAAAATACTGTATAAACATTTAACCGGATGTAGTCTCAGAGTATCACATGAACCGGATTAACTTCATCTTTTACATCGTCGATGTAACCCTTTATGACAAGTTTAGCTACTTGGATAATGCTTCATCCGGTTTGAATCTCTAAACTGGTCCTAGACGAAGGTTGTTGATAATTTATAATCTATTCTATACATTTACAAAAAATCAGAATATTACTAATTGCATACTTCTTTATGATTATTATAATTTTCATGATTAACAAATATCGAATTTGATCAATTCTTAAAAATCATTTTTTGAATGATTTCTTATAAAATTGTTAGAAATCATGTTCAAGAACGTGTTTAATTTTATATTATTTGCAAATAAACGTGCTTTCTAGCATGTAATCCTTTGTAGAAATGTATGCAAGATTGTTGAAATTCGATTTTAATTGTAATTGTAAATTTATTGAAAAAATTATATAAAAGATAATTGGTTCGAATAATTACATAAAAGAAACTTATCCTAATATTTAGATTTAGTACACTGCAATAAGCTTGGATATTGACATCGCAGCTTCCCTCGCAATACATATATTATTAATTTAAATTTATTATGAATTATTAATTATTATGCTTATTCTTTAAAATTTAAGTGACAAAATAATATATTTATTACATTTTAATTATTAAAGTTTCTTGTTTCTTTGTTAAAATAAAAACTAAAACTATATACAGTATTGTTAATGAGATTGTGTTACAAAGGAAATTTAACTTTTTCAAATAGAAATAATATAAATATTAATAATTTTTTGAATAATTTTTGTTAAAGAGCGCATGTTCCATTTATCAGAATCAATATCGATGTTTTTGAACCAAATAACTGTGACATGAATAAATATGAACATTACATAGAAGTGTGTTTAAAGTGAGAACATACATAGACCGCTGATATGAGAGAAATGCGCATTAGCTCATTTCCTTCAATTATTCAACGAATTAAACAATATACAATTAGGCAACGCAGAATCATTGGATGCGTCTAGGTGATAAGCGGCTTAGCCTATGACGTGGTCTGTTTCGCATGGAACGAATCGTGTCATTGGCTTATCTGCTTGATTGTTTATTACTTTTAAGGGGCATTCGTTTTGTCAGAATAGTGCACACCCGTACTTTGGGCACTTGGGGCACGTACTGCACCTCTCCCTTTGTCGTCGGGTTGGCCTTTTCTTAATTAATTTTCAAGGAGCTCTAAGGTTTCATTTTATTTTTAGTTACTCATTTTTTATCACAGAAAACTTTTTTTACTGATGACGAAATTAAAATAAAAATACTTGTTATTAACCGAAAATTTGTTCTAGCGGGTTGTGATTGTTCGGTCGAGTACCGAGGTGCCACGATATTTGATTAACGCAATTTTCATATATGCGGTAGCATCTAAGGATTAATTAACTGCTTTAATCAAAGGATATATATATATATATATATATATTATATATGGGATATATATATAAATGGGATATATATATTCCATTATATATCCTGAATAGATATATATAACGTACGATAGCCTTTTTTATAGTCTGCGGGCGCCGCTGGCACACACCTTTTACGACAGTTTGAAGTCATTTATAAGTTATATATTTGTAACGCGAAAGTGTAAAATGAATCAAATTCATGTAATAGTAGCCTACAGGTCTACGCTATTTTAACAAAACGAATGCATCTGTAGACAAGTATGACCGTGCAACCAGCAAATATGCAAATTTCTATACGGCATAATCAAACTGCGGGAAGTAATGGTTTCGTTTTCGAATAAAACAATTGATTTTAATCGAATTATTTAATATTTTTCTCAAGTGAGAATTATTATTTTTGCAAATCCAGCCAATTCAATTCTAAACATCAGAATTATTGATGTTAGTCGTATACATTTGCCAATTTTTAAATTTTAAATGGATAATGCTTATATTCAAATTTAAATATTTTAAACTGAATTTTTAATTAACGTTCTTTTAGGCCTGTAGTTTTAAACAAAGTATAATTGGAAATTTACAAGTTCTGCAAAATGCCGTTGATGATATAATTCTGAATAATGCTGGAATGATTGAAACAACGACTTTTTAAAAATATTTTCTAGAGTTAATATTATACAGATATAAGAAAAACAGAAAGTATATCATTTATATAATTTAAACATTACATTTGATTTATTTTAAGCAGTTATTTGTTAACTATATATATATATATTTATATCAGATTGTAACTTTAAACATCTCCTCATCCATTCTTCAAAATGCAAACCATTAAAGAATCGCGATTTCTCCAAATATAAAATTTACAGAATTTATATTTATTTTATAAAATGTAAATGTATTAATTTTGTAGATTAAATTTTTTAAATTATTTTTTTCTGTAATTTTATCGTAACGAAACATATTCAATAATGATAATGATTTTAAACCATTGGTAATTTTTAAATCAATTTTAATAAAATGAATTATAACTTGCAGTAAAAAGTTATAAAATTATAAATTAATCTCAATTAAGTTTTAATTTTTTAGATACATTAGTTTCTAATTAATAATTAAAATGAAGACGTATCAAATAAAAGCCATTTATAAGCCAAAATCTAAATTATATATATTTATATAATTTATCTATTTATTAGATGGCCTAATAAATAGGATTTTAACAATTTGGAGGGCTTATCACACCAAGTCCGACTAAAAAATAGACCAAATGTTTATTAAAGACTAAACTTTTTTGTAAAACATTTAGTCTATTTTTCAGTCAGACTTGGTGATAAGCCCTCCAAATTGTTAAAATCCTATTTATTACGCTATCTAACTATCTAAATTAAAGTCGTGGGTTAAAAGCGTCGTTTATTGTTATTAGTCAAAATCTACATGATATTTTAAAGAATAATATCAATACTTTTAAATTATAATATTCAGAAATGGTTATTATCAGTTCAATCTAAAATGAGTAAATTCGTAAAGAATAATTTTAAAAAATCCGAAAAGAATTTTTTTCTATTATAAAGAAATTAAAGAATTCAATAATCATTTATAGCATTTTCGATTCTAGTGCCTGAAATATCATACAGATTTTAAAGATTTCAGATAAACTCGTAAAATTCCATATTGTTAATCTTCAATTCTTAAAACTCTTGATTTGGCTATTGTTGTTAACAATAAGTGAATTTCATTGTTATAATTGTTTTTATGGAAAAATCAATTTTAAATAATGAAAAATGCTATTTTTATGATAAATTTTTAATTTGAATAATGAAAAATAAACATTTTATGCTAGAGTTTTATTTTGAATGCTTAAAAATGTGATATTTCATTCAGAGCCGGATTTTAGGCGATTGGAGCGATTGGTGCCAATCGGGCCCCGCGCTTGAAGGAGCCCCTCATCACGTCAAAATTTATATATTTAAAAATAGTACATGTTACAAAAATAAATATCTAGGTATATTATTATTAAAAATAAAACAACATATTTCAATATGTAAATTAACAGTTAATTAATTTTGTTATTTAAAGTTTGAGGGGCCCCGCAAAAAAAAAATTCAATCGGGCCTCGCACCTATTGGATCCGGCGCTGATTTCATCATAAAAAAGGAGTAATAACCTTTCCAATATTTCGTATTTCTGCACACGTTTGTTAGTGCTGCTATCTGGTGAGAATAAATAAAAACTATTTTGGAGAAAAAATTTTCTGTAGCCAACAGTTTAAGAACTTATTACTCCACTATTAATGCCTATGTCTGAATAAAATATTTTTAATTTTGCCTATTAATGCGCCGAGCTTTCGCGAGTACTTTAATATTATTATTCTACTTGTACTGTAATTATAAATTAGAAAATTTTGTATTATTAAAATAGCAAAATTTGTAATAAATTATCAAACACTTAAATTGATTTTTATTCTAATTATTACTATTTTATATTCAAAATAGTGCAAATATTCGTGCCAAAGATAGTTTTAATAATTTTTGAAACATTTTGTACGAAAAATTGCTTATATCTTTAAAAAAAAATAACTAAAATTTTTCAATTTACCATTTTTTTAAACATAGTTTTCCTTTTCTGGAGTTTTTTAAATTAAATTTTTAGATTCCGCTTTACATTTCCGATGGACGATACTTGGGGAAGTTTAGATGAAGATGGTAAGTGGGGCGGTATGGTTGGTCAACTGATCGAACAAGTAAGTTTGCAAAATTGTAATATTTAATAATTTAATACTGTAGAATAATTAAAAGAAATTCTAGTTTCTCTTCTATTGTGTATTTCCTATTTGGAAAATGTCTACGTAATTTAAAAATTTTAGAATAAAATAAGCAAATCAATATTGTCGTGTTACATTATGATTAACTAAGGACCTTATGCTGAAACTAACTGAGCACGTTTGGTTCGGATCTCACATTTAAGGGGGCAAAGCGTAATTTATAATGATGTTTTGTTTCTCTAATGTAATGAGACATCAAAATGTTAAATAGTTCGATCTTTCTTTATATCTACAAGGTCCTATAATGACATTTGTTAAAATTTTTATTATTTTTTTAAAATTAAAAACATTTAAAGGTAAATGAAAATTAATTTTTAAAATTATTTCTTCTATATCTACCATACGTAATAAGTATTTCGACATCAGATATATAGCCTACATAAAGAAAAAGATCAAATTCAAGCAGAAAAATCTTATTTTTCCCTTTTGGCTTTGATCTTTCACGTGTACCAATCGACATGAAAAACACCGGTAGGATCGCTATATGGTCAAGCGGTTATGGTGGCAGCTTACTACTGTGGAAGACTCGGCCTCAAATGCAGACGGAGCAAAGAAACCAAGCAATTTTTCGGGAGTGGTCCGTTACTTCCCACAAGACAGAAAGAATTAAAGAAAATCACTCGGCAGTCATAGTTTCTACAAACTGATCCAGAATTATATTTATACGAATTTATGCTGGTTCAGAATCTAAATGTTATGAATTTAAATTATATCCTCTAATAGTAAATACAGTATCATAATTACATTTATAAGAGATGATCAATAAACATGTAGGCGACAATAATAAAAAAGTATTGTATGAGTATTATTTTACACGTAATCTCCCTGATTGTGAAAAGTTTGAATTACATTGCGAACTTTGCGATGGAAGCTTTAACGTACACGTTCACTGCACTTGGATCTTACTGCTTGTGGCCTGTCCTCATGCAACATTCATGTCAGATGAGCTAAAAAAAAAAAAAAAAAAAAAAAAACACTGAATGGAAGACGATTTCAATTCGACCAAGATACAGTACCTTCTGCACATGAATTCCCTGGTGTCTCGTAACATTTTTATTTTTCCTGCTTTTATATGTAACAGAGGGAAAGTATGATAATGAGTCAAAAATGACCCCGCCTCAAGATTTTCACATTTTGGACTTGGGTCCTTGAAGCGTCGAGAAATGAAAAAAAAAGTCAACGTAAAAAGCTGATTTTTTCTATCCATACAGAAAAGTATGTCAAGAATCGTGCACCCCATACACACACTAATATGTGTAGGCCTATATGTGGAGCACGATTTTGTTCATCTACGTTGAAGCTTAAAAACTTCTGTGACTTTTATCAAATTTCTGAAATTTTTAGGAAGTTTGTGTATTAGGGAATTAATTTATTAAATTTTGATGGTTAAAGATTAAGGGATGGAAATATAGACAAGGTCGTGTGTCATATCTCGAGTGAGATCGGAGTTTATGAATATTTTACGCGTTATTAACATTTTCAATTATTGTATTTATAAAACTCATCTCTATCCTCAAAATTAAGCTTCTTGCCATTTTACAATAATTAATAATATAAAAAGTTTATAAAATAAAATCTCATAACAGATAGCGTCATATACAATTTTAAAGTTCGGCCGGCAAAGTTACTCCACTCGTTGTTGAATTTTTTGTCGGAATCATGAGGTTGGTGAAACAATAGGATAATGTCTCAATAACCAGAGTGATTACGTGTAAAATAAAATCGATTGAATACATCTTGTTGTCGGCTGGTTATTTATTAATCAATTTTATATATTTGGTTTAAAAGTTAGGATAACAGATACCATTTTTTGTTTTTCTTTAAATTTAGGAAGCAGATTTCGGAATTAGTTATCTTACCTTAACATATGATAGGTTTTCTGCTGTAAATTTTACAAAACCATACTTTAGCAGTAGATTAACATTCTTTACCAAAGCCGCAACATATAATCCTCCCGATTTAAATACCATAATACGCCCATTTTCTCTGAAGGTAAATCATCGTTGCATTTTTATATTTATGTATTGAATCTATAAATCATTTCTAAACGTGTTTACTTTTTTAGATATGGTTAGCAATTATAATATCATTCGGAATGCTTAGTTTATTCGTTTATTTTTTGGCAAAATATCGAGCTCCTCCTAGAGATACTCCTTTTCTTAATGATATCATTTGGTTTCTCTTCGGATTAACTATTTATCAAAGTAAGTAACTTTTATTTATCTGATAATATAATCACAAACTTCTTTTTTTTCGTGAAGCATTTCACAATCGATTCTCCCTTAAAGCAAAATGTATGATTTTACAGGTGGAAATATTCTTCAAATTGATAAAACAAGATGCCGAATTTTAATTTCTGGCTGGTTATTGGCAATTTTGGTGTTAACACCAACATATAGTGGCATTTTAACCTCATTGTTAACCATACCAATACCTTCGTTAGTGGCTGAAAACATAAAAGAATTAAACGAAGCCGTCAGATTAGGGAAAGTTAAAGTAGGAACAGCAATATCATCGACTTACTATGACATTATAGCTGTAAATATCTTGTGAATTTTATAGGCTATTCATTACTTAATTACATTAACAAATATTAATTCACTATACAGCACTCTGAAGTGGAGCAATGGAAGTACATCAGGGAATCAGTCATAAAGGAGAAAAATGAATTTGATGATGGAATGGAAAGAGTTCTAACTGATGACAATTATGTCTTTATATGTTCTGAAGAACATGGTATATATTTTGCAACTAAAAATGGTTTAGAAAATTATTTTATTTCCAAAGATACGTTTTTAGAGACACATAATGCCATAGCCGTAGCTAAAGATTTTCCTCTTACTGCAGAATTTAATAAAATGTAAGGATTCTTTTTAATTCTTCTGTTTCATTTCTGAATTATTTTATTAAATTTTCTCTTTACTTCCAAAGTATTTCTAGACTTTCTCAAGGAGGTTTCTTCAACATCTGGTATCGACAATTAATGGAGAGAGAATATTTTGTAGAATTATGTAAATCAGGGATGAAAGGCTCTGAAAAAATAAAAGAAGACGGATTTGGTGTCATGAAAGGTCCTTTTATTATCCTAATTTCAGGTCATATACTTGCTACAACTGTATTTTTTATGGAAATAATTCTTTCGCGATTTATTAAAACTTCGTGACTTTATTCAGCACATAAAATTTAAGTAAGATTATTCAAATCTCCAATGTATCTAGATTAATTTTGATTAAATAATTAGAGAAAATAATGTATTATGCTGCTTTTAAATGTTTTTTTCGCTACTTCGGCTTGTCCAAAATTCAGTTAACCGATATATATATATATATTAAAAACAGTTAGAATTGGTTTACAACAGCTGTACACTATTATTTATAATTCATCAGCTCTTCTTTTAGCCATTCTAAAAATAAGCTGTCATATGTCGGTTAATTGACTTTTAAACCATATTACAGTAGAGCGTCGTTTATCCGAATCAATTTGCATCTGGGGGTTGTTCGGATAACCGGTTATGTACGAAAAATATATTAATCTATCCGATGTTGAAATTTTTCTTCGTTGCGTGTCGCTTCGTGTTGAATTTTCGTCGATTTTAAGCCTAACAAAAATTTTTATATAATTGTATCGTTAAAAATTATTTCTTTATTTTGTACAAACAAAATAAATGTATTGAAAAATATAAAAACAAAAAAATTATACTTTAGAAGTTAATCAAAAAATCTTTCGGTTAACCGGCTTTCGGATAAACGACACTCTACTGTATATATGTTGGTCGTATATAAGTTACCTTATATGTATATGAAACAACTTGTTTCATAATTCTACAATATTAAAAAATGAATTACTAAAATAAAAATAAATTCAAAATCCATAAAATTGGGAGATGCAGCAGCAATTAATACTAATATATTCTTAATTCTAATCAAATTATGTAGTTAGATGCATTTAACGTGATGTATATTATGCGTATATATGTGCGTAGAAGATGGCTGTTTTAGTATATAGTGTATCTGTACACAGAAGATGGAGTATTTATATCAAACATTAACTACAAAATGCAAAAGGAATTCTCTACATTTTCCCTCAATTTTCTCAATAGAATGCGACAAATCTCACTTCCTTCAATAATATTGAGCAACACTTCAATCATCTCATTGCCTATTAAGTTTTAAAAGGCCTTTGTGAAATTTAGTCGAGATCCAAAAAGTTCGTATGTATGTATTTTTATATGTAATAGTTTTAAATTTGTATAATGTACAGAGAAAACTGTGTTGCATTGTTTAAGGCTACTTTAAATTGATACTATAACTATCATAAACGTTTTTGGTAGAATTTGTCTAAAACTCTTCTTTATCTTTATATCTATGTCTTCAAAGCAGTTTGAAAAAATTAACTTATAAAGCATTGTTTTGTCTATATATTGCAATATTCTGGCATTAACTAATGAACGTTTTCTTAATGAAAATAAAAAATATTTAAATCCTGCAAGTTTTTAATTTTTTATGTAATTTCACATAACTTTATATGGTGGGCTTCTCAGAACATTCATGACCAATGAGAGGAGCGGCTGTAGCTCTGATTCCCGGCTTATAGAGGATTTCAGACTGGAATATGTATAAAAAAAAACTTTGATTTTGACGTCTAGAAAATAAATTTGTATAGTTTCAAGTGCATAAAAGAGAGGAAAAGAAAATATAAACTGAGAGCGAGAAGATTGTAGAGATACATGGTCTCTACAATCTCCTGTGAATAATATACGTTTATATCATAGTATAATCTTTGTAATTTGTGAATATTCGTAAATTTGGTCTCACGTTTCAAATACAGAGTGGTTATATCAATAATTAAACAGCTATTTAGAGCTCGGTGTAGGAAGGATTAATGGATCAATGCAATTAAATTTGTTGTTCCTACTTGTCTGAACATTGAACTTCGATTTCGAGAGTAAAAAATCAAGCAAAGGGTGGCTTAATTTTCCAGGAACATTTAAAATTTTGGTGGCGCCATCTGTTATGATATTTTATTCAAAAACTTTTATATTTTTAATTATTATAAAATGGCGTTTAATTTTGACGGTAGGAATGGGTTTTATAAAAAAAAAAAAACTGTAAATATGCTAATAACGAGTAAAGTCGTCATTAAATCCGACCCTACTGGAGATATGACACACGACCCCTTTTATCTTTCCACTCCTTCGATCTTTAACCACCAAAATTTAATAGCATCAATCCGCTAATACGCAAACCTCCCTGGAAATGTTCAGAAATTTTCGACAAAAAGCACAGGAGCTATTACGCTTCAAACAGGATGAACAAAATTGTCCCACATAAATATCCACACACAAAGAAAAATCCCCGAATAGTTTTTTTTATTGTTTTTTGCATTTCCCGACGTTTTTGAGTCAGAAAATGTAAAAATCTAGGAGAGGGTTATTTTTTGGCCGATCGTTACACTTTCCCTTTGAGCCAGAAAAGTAAAAGTTTGGTTTATAAATCTTCCGATTGAGAAAATTTGGCACTAATGTCAACGCAAATGTATGTTAAATAGGCTGTCAAAGAAACTCCGGCAATACAGAGAAGTTGAGACACAAGATGCGATGATTTATTGCAATTTATTAGGACAATTACAGATTTCATGAATTGTAACTCTCCATTGGTTGCTATGTCGTGTATAGTAATTTTACACGTGTTTTTGAATTGTACACATGGAATTGTTGAAGTATCCAATAAATCAGACATGGTTCTAAAGCCCTCCATCTCTCATTTGTAAAATATACATTCTATTAACAACGTATCGACAGATAAACTTACTGACTTGGGTAACTGGCGGCTAATTACAGAACGATTCCGTAGCCATAGTTCTGGTTTTTACCACGAGATGCCGCTAGAGTCGTGACGTTCAGGTAGCGTATACTTCGTACTGTACGGCGTGCTTGGAATTTTGTCGATATTTTAGCTTTAAAACCATACTTTATCATTGATAATTGATTTTCTGCTACGTTTCCAAGAAATCGTTATGGAGAATATTGCATCAGAAAATACTTGTTATTGCGATAAGCACTTCTCCTCAAAAGGAAATATTAACAAGATTGTAAGATTAGTACAGCACATAAGCAAGTCTTGGTGGAGGAAAAGACTATATTCTGTCGTGAGACTTCTTGTTATGAAAGATTTTCTACTCCCCTTCGATTACGAGAACATTTGGAGAAAGTACATGGATTCGCCTGTGAAATAGAAAAGCTGGAATTCAAAAATATAAATTCTGTTCTGAAATTTTAAAAATGGTGTATTTACCGTATTTTACGGACTATAAGACGCTACGGACTATAAGACGCACCTGAATTTTGGAGGCAATTTTTCGAAGAAAACGTGCGTCTTATAGTCCGTAAAATACGGTAATTAATACAGTATATCTTAAAATAATTGTTTTCATGAATATTAATTGGAATTGCCCCATCTGGTCCTATCACCCATTTAAGTAAAGCATGTGGAGGTAGGACATCTGACAAAGCTATATCTGAGGAATAAAATTTGTTAAATTTACTTGATCCTTATGCAGATCAAGTAATGACGGATAAAGGTTTGCATATAGAAGATGGTTGTTTTGCTAGAGCTATTGGTTCAGTACGCCACCATTTGTAAGAAAGCAAAATCAGTTAAGCAAGCACGATGCACTGGAAACTGCAGAAATAGCAAAGGTCTGGTACATGTTGACAGAGAATAAAACTATTTGCTGTTTTAAAACAAAAATTAGACTGGACTTTACTGCCACATATTGACAATATTCTAACCATTATTTGTGGTGTGGTAAATTTATCTAGACCAATATTGGGCGATAAGAAATTTTGAAGAGTGGTGTGAGCATTTTCATTTTGACTCTATATAATGAATGAAGCAGTATTAAACAGGAATTTAATACTTTTTCATAATCTCATAGTTAATAAGGCTTACTCATTTTTGTTTTTCAATTTTTGTATGATGAAGAACTCAAACACAAGTTAGGACAAAACATTTTTATTCCAAAATAAAAAATGATATGTTTTATAAAATTATTAGTGCTTAACTCTATAATTATTTTGCATAAATCTGTAAGAAAATATTTCTTTGTGAATTATAAATAAAATACTGAATAAAAGAAAATGACTTTATTTTAATTTGTTGCATCATTCATTTTGTATTATTTACATAAACATTATGGGTGTTAATTTACAAGCTCCGTATCTATCACACCTGCTTGACATTTTGCTCCAATACTGCTCAAGATCAGTACAGCTCAGATCTTCCAAAGTACCACCTGCAGGAGAAAAGTACTTATTTACATTTTCTTCATATCAATACAACTAACACCTATTGGTTATATAAGTGTTTTATCTGTTTACATGAAGCAGTGCCCCTATTGAATGCTTACAGTATCCTGCTTCTCCTGCTATGCAAGTACACCGAATAGATGTTATCAAAAATATTTATTAGAGAGGTTGCGGCCGAAGTTCAAATGTTAAACTTGTACGGCAAGCAGAAGTTTGACGTTTGACGTTTGAACTCCAAGTAAAACGCGTTGCGCCACACGTTCACGTCGCGCACTGATTTATGGGATATTGTTGGAAAATGGCAAAACACGTTTAACAACGACGAATGTTACTAGCGAAGGTAAGTAAACAAATTAAACTATTTTAAAGTATTTATGGGATGTTTAATAACACTAATTAAAAATAATTATTTAGCGTCGTGTCTCCTACCATACGATAGAACGATAGGACTACTTCATATTTTTGTTGAGGAAAGTAAATCCGAAGTGGCTTATGTAAATCCGAAAGCAGCTTGGGAAATTATTTTTAGAAAATTTACAGTTGTATTACGCTGTTGATGGTAGAAAATGCTGTGAAAGAACAAACCTAATGCTACAGAATTATGATAAGCTATTATGAAGACAAATATATTTAAATTAGACACTTCACATCATTTGCTAAAAAATTGAATAATTAAATAATTTCTGGATTAAAATCGTCTGATTCTTTACGATATTATTCATAAATGCTTAAATAATCATTATTTTAAAAAATACGTCATAATTTTACCCCCAAACACAAGAAATGAAGAAGTTTAAACTGATCTTGCTAGACGTAGCGAACGCCATTATCAACCATCTACAATTGCCAAATGGCGGCGCTCGAACGTCCGACGTTCATGTTTTGGGCTGAGTACGTGCATCTCAACCTCTATTGTTGTAAACGTGCGCCGCAACGTATTTTACTTGGAATTCAAACGTCAAACGTGTACTTCTGCTTGCCGTACAAGTTTAACGTTTGAACTTCGGCCCAACCTCTCTAATGTTACATGCAAACATATACTTTCTACGTCCGTCTTGTTGAAAAGGTCGAACTGCCCTCTAAAGTTCATTTCAAATAACTAGACTAAGATGAAACATGAAATTACTTGACTGCGATGTATTACTTCATGTTCTAACATTTTATGTAAATCATATTCACTGCAGGGCTGCATCAAAACAACTATACATCAGTTATGTTCATGTTCTTTTTTATGACACTAAAGTATACTTGCGTTTTACAAATGAGGAACACAATGAATTTGTTTAAAATATAGAATTTAGAACAGCGACCACGTGCTGACCATTTAGCCGTTGTGGAGTACATAGTTCTGAGTGGCCCAGCAGCTCGGATCTAACATTAGCCTATTATTTTTGAGAGCGGGATTATCGATAGGTTAATTATACCGTTAAGGTATAAGCCTGCTGCTTTGGAGTATCTGGGAACGAATCAGGATTGACCGAAAACTTTAGGAATTTATCGGAAATGATCCGTCGGGTTCTATCTCTCAGTATCTGGACTTCATATTGGCCTGGCCGAATCCACGATGAGGCTTGATAAAAAGCCCTCTTACACTCTATAGAGCGGAAGTCCAAAAAGTACCTAAATTGCTTTTTTTTTTAACTCTTTCCGCCCTGTGGGCACTAAGAGGGCCTCTTCTAGTAGGCCCATTATGGGTTCGGCCAGGCCCACAATGGGGCGACCGGGTGGTGAGGGACAGGGCCCGACATATCCGAACGGACCACCCCCGAAAAATTCCTGGGGATTATTCGACCCGTTCGGATTCGATCTCGGGTCCCCCAGAGCGGTAGGCTGCCACCTTTAGGGTAGAGTTATAAACTCCGTAACGTAACCGTATCCGTATTCGTAAATGTTTGCTACACTGGATATCTATAGCAATAGTTATAAACTACCGTAAGTCCTTTTCCGTATACGTAAAGGAACAAACTTTTTTTACGATTTACAAAGTAGTCCATCGTGAGCATGCGCAAAATCATCGGTAGTTACTGCCAGATCTAACACTATAATTATTTATTCATTTTATTATTTTTCTACTTTTTTATGACTAAAGTAATTCTTATCTTAAAATTTTATATTATTCAGAAGCAGCATTTTCGGGCAAAAGTTACGTTTTAACCAATTTGTGAAAGTTTCGTCGGTTGCTACCGGCAGAACTTCCGATTGTATATCTACTGACGGCGACCTACCGCATGCGCAGTTGGTCAATTCTCCGTATCCCTGCCGTAAAAGTTTGATCGATCCAAACTTTTCTTACGGAATACGGTACGGACATACGGATACGATACGGAGTTTATAACCACGCTATACGGATACGCTTACAGCTACGGATACGGTTACGTTACGGAGTTTATAACTCGACCCTTACCGCTCGGCCATCCGGCCGTTACCTAAATTGCTTAATAAAAATTATTCGTAATATTTACAAAGAAATAATTTTGTATTTCTACTCTCCCGGCTGTTATCTGTTATATATAACAGAGGAAAAGTATGGCGATTGATCAAAAAATGATAACCTCAAGATTTTTATATTTTTGGACTCAGGACCAGTCGCGTAGCTAGCATGGGTGACACCCGGAGCGGATATCGTGGTGTCACCCTTTTTAACTGTTTTAAAAAATACTGTTGAATTGTAATATCTTCGCACTCGAGCAACTTGAACGCTATGTTGAATATGCGATGTTGCGACGTATGAGTTTAGATTTATATAATAAATCATAGCAAGATTTTCAGCAGGTGCGAGCTCTCGTGGCGTCTCCTCATAGCGAAGAAACTATCTTGGGAGGCGAGCCGTTGACTTTTTTTTTTTCTTTTTTAGGTATAGGCCTACCGGGTGTCACCCCTACACGGGTGACACCCGAGGCGGGCCGCTCCCACCGCCCCCCTAGCTACGCCTCTGCTCAGGACACCTTGAAACGCCGAGAAATGCAAAAAATTCGGAAGGTTGTTTTGTATATATGGATGTTAAAGTGTGTGTGTGTGTGTGTGTAACACGATTTTGTTCACCTTCTTTGAACTTATAACTCCTGTGATTTTTGTCGAAGATTTCTGAAATTTTGCAGGGAGATGTTTTTATTAGGGGAATTGGTACTATTAAATTTTGGTGATTAAAAGTCGAAGAGATGAGGAGATAGAGGGGGTCGTGTGTATTTCCAGTAGGGTCAGACTTAATGACGATTTTACTGGTTATTAGCATTTACAATTTTTTTTTTTTATAAAACTCATCCCTACCCTCAAAATCAAGCTTTCTGTCATTTTATAATATAAAAATATAAAAAAAAATTTCGATAAAATATGATAACAGATGGTGCCACCAAATGTTGCCGGGAAAGTTAAGCAACTCGGCGCTGGACTTTTTAACAAGACCACATAGAAATTTTGAAAATTATTTATTTCCAATTTAACTTATTAAAAAATAATCGACCATATTAATACAATTAAAAATTATTTATAAATTAATTTTGTTTTCGATTAAGCATACTACTTCAAAAATTTCATTAATGAATAAAGTTTCCTCTTTAGAAAAAAAATTTCCTTTAGAATAAAAATTCTCAATTGTGTCCAGTGTGATCTCTGTATTTTCTCTTCTTAACTGACGATCCGTTGATTATTCTTCGAGACCAGATTATTGTTTCGATTTTGTGAATCCATTTGCTTCTTCACGAAATTTTCCTCCATTAATTTTTTGTTTGCTTTATCCAAACTGGCGTAAAATTTTACTCTAGATTTTTCGATTTCTTCGCCAGTCGATCCGCTTAAAGCAACGTAATTTATTTTAAAATCTTTAAATTAAGACTACGATCTCTAGATGATTTCTTGTACGTATCTCCTGAGTGCGTAATGTAGTTGGAATTTTTTAAGCTTTCATTTTTTACTTGGAGAATCGATGGTAAATTGGTATGTTTGATGGTATGAACTGTGTACAGATCGTGCACTTGATCGTTTAATAAAAAATTGTTAATTTGGTGTTTTTCCAGCCCACATTCCTTATTGAAATTATCGATTTTCCGTGTTTTTATGTCCTGAAATGCATTATCATCCCGATTCGTCTTTGTGACGGCAGGCGAGCGTTTTTCGTCTTTCGATGGCATTCCGGAAGATTTTAGAAAATAAAAAATCTCATCTTCGTATAAATTGTTTGCATTTTGGTGTTTAGAAAATTTGGCATTGGTGTCTAATTCGGTTTCTTTCTCTTTTTGGGACGAGCTACTGGAAGAATAAGATACGGAGCTATATTTGGTTTCTATATCATCAAAAATAGGACTTTTATCATTGGATTCTGTAATTTTGACCATCATTTGTACGGTTTCGGTTCCAGTTGAGGAATGATACCTATCCTTTTTAATTTTTTGTGATATTGATTTAGGAAGTAATAAAGGAGACGTTTCTTCAATATCTTTGTCCTCCGGTGTTTCTTCTAATGGTGAAACTGTTTCTTTCTGTGCCTCTTCTGAACTGACGGAAAAAACTGACCCAGATTTCTGTTTTTCGCTCTCATCACGCAGAGATGAATCAATATCAACGAAGAAGATCGACTTCGGTCGTTGAGGTGTTTCGTATTCATCTTGTTTAGTTGGTTTCTCATGAAATATTTTAGAGAAAATGTGTACGAGCGCAGTAGCCACAAGATACACTAACGACACTATAACGAAAACAACCAATACTATCGAAATCGCACGACCTATTTTTTAGATATGATGTTTTTATCGTACTCAGTAAGCTTTCTATTCAATCCAGTTCTGTCTTTTAATATTTTATTTTTATTACCTTTCTTCCTGATTGGACCAATTAGCATTCTATTAAAACGACTTTGGTCACCACCTTCCTCCGAAAACTTAAAATTTTTCTTCAATTTTCTTGCTTGGTCCATTCCGCCTTTTTTCTCGATCTTTTTATTTGTATATTTTTGCTTAAAATACCACTCCCTGTACTTTTGGTAATTTTCTATAAATGGAGAAACCTTCGTAACTTCGTGTCTTGAAGTTTTTAATATTCTCTGTTTAGATATATCTTGTTTTTACTCAAATTCATCGTAATCTTCATCCATGTTCATTTGTAATTCTTTACTTTTCTGTTTATGTTTATTCGGTCTTACGACCCAGTCAAATTTCCGAAATTTCGAGCTACTTCGTGGAAAAAATATACCAATGTATTTTTTAAAGTGTGGTGACGATAACACATTCTTGAACTGTTCACTGTTTTCTGCATTTTTATTAGTTGACGAACTGAAGAACGACAAGCTTGGTTTACTCGGGGGTTTGGGTTTCATTTTCTGCCGTATCTTATAGTTTTGTAGTATCCCCACAGGAGCATTCATTAAAATAATTAACGGCAAAATTACTATTGATATATCACTGATATTCATTTTCATTGACGATTTTTACTTTATAGCAAACTTTAAGCACTTCTTTAACTATTTACTTTTGAAAATATTGTTAGAAAATCTTACTTTGTTCGCATTATTAAAATAGCAATAATAAAATCATTTACGTAAATCCATGTCTATTATTTATAGCTTACTTCTTTTACAATTCATATAAATAGATTTACCATAATCATAATTATATCGCCTATTTCTGTAGGCCGAATTTCTAGGAATTATTACATCCACAGACGCCGTAATTACTAGCTCCTTCAAAACTATATATAATTTTAAAATATTACGAAGTTGTAAAAAATTCAGATATATAAAATAAGAAAGATATTAATTAAACAGAATTATATCATATAATTTATTCTACGTGCTTTGATTTCAGCGAAATCCTTTAATTACATCGTCAAAATCGAATTTTTCGGATATTGTGTGTTCTATTGACAACAGATTCGGAAAGGAATCGTGCAGTTTAGACAGTACATTTCAACTTTGTAATGGAATCGCATGTTATATTATTGCAGCATACGGCACAAAATATTTTACTTCATCGAGTAAATCGCTATCACTTACATCCCGGTTATCACCATTCTTCAGCGTTAAATCTAAATCCATACAATGATTCATAAAGTCATCCTCGTTCATTGTCTTTAACGTATACAAAACTCTGATCAAGCTGCCAATACCAGAAATTACTTTAATAGCTCATTCAGTAGTAGATAATATTATGTATTTGACAGATTTCTACGAATGGAAAGCCACAGAGGAGTTGAGAACCAACTAATGTTAACTGTGTCGTACTGTCTAAAAAAAACCATGGAATTTATAAATTGTACTCGTGCGGCTCTGGCACATGGGATCATGACTACACTCAATTCAGAAATGTACCTACAAAGATAAAACATTCATATCAGATTGTGTATATAAAAATGTTGCAAATGTATTATTTTCAATAAATCTTTTTCATAAAGAAAACATTTCTTATGAATAACTTTTTTTTTTTCTTAGCTAACATTCAAATAAATCATTGCAGATCTGTTAAATGAGACTCCAAGAAGTTTACTAATATTTTACTGATGATTATAATTTGTTGATGGATTTAAAGTACCAATTCAAAAGACTTTACTGATTCTATTCTATTCAATAGCATTAGTATGAAAAAATAATAAAATTTTTGGATTTGTAATAATGTTAATTGATAGCATCAAAATAACTTTGAAACAAAGTAAAAACAAATGGACATTTATTAAATTATTTTACATATACATATTTGTTTACTTTTCTTTATCATATATACAGTGGTACCTCGGTATACGTCTGCTTTAAAATACGTTCTGTTTGGACGAAACAAATTTTGCTCGGTATACGACTTAATTCAATTATACGCACCATCTACGAACAAGTAGCACTTTCGGTTTACTAGACCAGACTAGACGTTTGCGGTGCCACGGTCTATAACTTTGTTAAATTTCTTCTGATTTTAATTTGTAAGTAAAACATTATTAATTATAACAATGTAAAACACGTAAACAGATAATAAAAATATCTTCTTTACTCGCCATGTCCAATCACCAGGAACAAACTATTCTTCACAGTAGATGACCTTTCTTTAGAGGCTACGCCTCTGCCAAATTATGTAAAACAGACAAATTATGGACATTTTAGACTGTTTTACATAATATGGCAGAGGCGTAGCCTCTAAAGAAAGATCGTCTCTGCTATGGAGAATAGTTTGTTCCTGGTGATTGAACATGGCGAGAAAAGAAGATATTTTTATTATCTGTTTACGTGTTTTACGTTGTTATTACTGTATTACCGCCAGCCCTATTTTACAAAGAAAACTTTATTATTTTTATAAATCATGAATTGCAAAAAGGCAAATGAAAAGCAACAGAAAACTAAAAAACATGACTAGAATCACAATGCAATGAAAAAAGAGATTGTTGAGAAATATGAAGGTGGCATGCGTGTTCGAGATTTAACTGTGCATACCGTATTCCGAAAACAACGATATCGACAATGGTGAAAAATAAAGACATTACTAAATCTGCTAACGTTGCGAAAGGGGTTAAAGCTACAATATAAACAATAAATATTAGACAAAAGACAAGTTTGCCCTTCAAGAAACGAACAGTAGCAAATTTTGTTTGTAATAAATTAACTTTGTCCCTTCTGTTTCACTTATATTTTTTCAATTCGACAATGATAAAACAAAATGACCACAAAATACCAAGCCCCTATTCGCTTTCCAACCGTGGCGTATTTACACCGATTGCGTTCCGTCACGTGATTCAGTGACGTCACAACCAACCGTAAATTAGAATTATGCTTGTCTCTAGCTTCTTGACGTCACGAAGTAGCGACATCTCGTGGTAAAAACAGAACTATGGCTACGGAATCGTTCTGTAATTAGCCGCCAGTGTTCCGTAGTGGCGACCGCGCGAACTAGTGACATCTAGCGGTTTGAGTAAAACACTAACACCGCAGACTTTTTAAAGTCTAACAAAACTTGCAAAAATGCAACGAAATAAATATTTTATCACCTTTTTGTCTTTATTATCTTAAAACATGAATTACAGTATAATTTTATTTAGTAGGAAACGTGGATGGATAATAAGAAAGGAAGGAATAACAGCAATAAAACAAATCAAATGCAATAAGAGTCAGATGTTTTAAATTAAAATCTGAGGTTTTAATTTAAATTTATTAAATTGAAGCAGTTTTTTAAAATAAAACATTTTTAAATTAAATTAAAACACACTGAACACAAATATATCATGTATATCAAAACATGATGTATGACAGGGGTGGGCAAGCAAGAGTTCAGTGGGAGCCGAAATGTAGGTTTTGCAAAATGCATGGGAGCCGCAGTTCTGTACTGTCGTGGCGGATAGTATGGTAAGGCGCGCGATTTTATTATATAATATAAATATAATATAAAACAAATATTGAATTTTTTTAATAAACATATTTTCACAAAATTATAAAAATAAAATTGTAAAAATAATAATAAAAAACAGAAATGAACACTTTCAGCAAAGAGCCGCATGTAACTCAAAAAGAGCCGCATTTGTCCATGCCTGATATATAACATTTCTACATTTGAAGGTTCTTCTAGTTTTCTTTTTTGGGGGCTATTTCTCATCGTGGTCTGTTTGCCATTATAAATTAATAGTGAGGGTATTGCATCAGGCCAGATCCTGTAACATTTTTTCATGTAACAAAGTTTTTAGTCAAGTGCAGTGAGAGGAAACTAAATAAAATCTGTGTGGGCAATTAGTGATAAGTTCAATATTAGATCGTAAACTTCTAATTCGGTGAGAGGAACTAAAAAATAGGTAAAGAACAACATTAAATTATATTAAGTGAACAAATAATAAACAATTTTACATACCCTTGGCTTAAGAGATTTTTGTTTCTAAAATCTTTTTCTGTAAAATGGTTGGAACAGAAGACATAATTTCTATTTAAATATTCTGGCTCTTTTTTCAAAATCTCGTCTAAATCGGTCCTTCTGCTCTTAATAACCCACTCAGTGCATTTGAAAATCAATATAAACACATACGTTGAATGATAACAATATTTTAAAAGAGGAATGTTGATATAAATGAAAACAATCAAATTGCTTATTAATTTACTTACACTTGTTTGTTTTTAGAGAATCTGTAAAACGACATGCGATCACTTTGTATCTTATAATTACATAGCGCAAATAACACCTCTTCCGGCCATTCTAATTATTGTGAGATAAAATAAGTTCAAAACTTTGTGTTGATACCGAAAAACGTCACCTTATACACGCGGTACAAGTGGAGTGAAGTGTAGTTATCTCCTCGAACCACTAGATGGCGGGCAAAAGCTTGTCGCCAATTTCCAGCGGAAATTTCCACGATAAACTAGTACAGTCAAACCTGTTTTTGTGCGGGGGATAGGGACCGCATAAAAGAAAATGCATTAAAAAAATCGCGCGAAACTTCACGAGTGGCTATAAAAAATAGTTTTCGCAACACAATTAAAAAAATATTTTTATGCGATAAACAGGGACCGCATAAAAAAAGTCTCACGTAGAAAATAACTCGAAATCGTATGAAATAACTGGGAATTGCTTTTTTAACTCCTTGGGCCTTTTTCTGCAACACCTAATGGGGAAAAAATCCTCTAAGAATTTTAATTTTTATATTAATTAATTATTTCCACTTAAATACGAATCTAACATTAAAAAGTTAAAAATAATCGTTAAATAATGATTTTATTTGATAAATATAGCTGCAGGAAGTGTTATTTCATTTAACAAGGCGTGAAATTTTACACCTGCAGTTTAAAGCTGGAGGGGAGCTAACTTACCGCATCTGTTCAAATATAACATAATATTTATGGTTTTTATGCTATTAAAATAAGAGGGGACCGAAATAAACGTATGAGAAAAAAATTTTTCTGAATAAAAAATGAAAAAACCTTCTGATGTCATAGAAAACAACCAATAGAGTTTTTAAAAATTTTACAGGAGTCAATTATGTTCCAATTTGATTGAAATTTTCATATACCACACAAAAAAAAAATCGCACCAAACAAATCGCACAGAAAAAGACCGCACAAAAACAGGTTTGACTGTATTTGGTGTAAGGTTCTCCTCGTTGCAATGTTGCCACGTCTACCGAATTTTCGGTAGAATCACCGATTTTGGGTCCGGTCTACCGATCTACCGATTGAAGCACCAAATCTACCGAAAAGTTGACGATAATTCAAAAAAGAAATTTTTTATTTTCAATGTATCTAAAAATTGTCAATAAAACATTTCTTTGTACCTTCATTTCTTATATACAGTATTGTAAAAGACTTTATTGCAATACAAAGTTATTTCTGCTGATCTGTTTAGGGCCCTCTATTATGTAGTAACATAATCACTGGTTACATTATAACAGAAATCGCCAGAAATGTACTCTTTTTAAACGCGCAATAATTAAAAGATTTTTTTAATGAACCAGAAAAACTCTGTAAATCTCCGAAAAATTTCAGCACCCGAGGCTATAGAAGCAGTACAGATTATTTTGACGTCATTCTATAATTCGTTGAGTGAACTATTGCAAGAGTTGGTGTGAATAATTAAAAAATATATTAGAAATCCAAAAATGAGTGATCAAGAGTACGATAGTGGTGGTGAAGGTTTGGTACTACCGGTGTTACTAAAATAAAATATGAACAATTTTAACAAACACGAGTGGGAAGCCCTGCCAGAGTTCAAAGGGTGGTTAACCCAAAGTAAAAATGGGCGACAATTTGCACTTTGCAAGCCTTGTGGCAAAGACATAAAAATTTCAAGTGGAAAAGACGCTTTATTTAAACATAGTGTCGGGAAATTTCGTATAAAAAAAGTGGAGACAATCTCAAGTAAACAAGTCTCAATAATGAAGACTTTTGCTATATCCGGACAAAAATAATTGGACTCATCAATTAAAAAAGGTACGTTTTTGTGACAGTTAAAAAATAAAAAATAAAACAAATTGATTCATTGCTGTTTTATATTTAGTATTATTAATGTTATTTGTTATTCGGGGAAAATTCGCCTTTCAGGATTCGTAGCAGAGCACAACCTGCGTTTCTTGGTCATGGAGCTTCTGCCGAAATTAATTATGTACATTTGTCCCGACTCAAAGATTGCTCAAGGATTGGCGTGGAGCAGAACCAAAACAACAGCCATTCTGAAGTACGTTACTGGTAACGAGGGTTTTCTTCAGGTTTGTGAAGATTTACGAAATAAGAAATTTTCCCTTATCGTGGATGAATCAACGGATCGGAGCACAATAAAACACTTATGCTTAGGTTAGGTTCGGTTTGAAGCTGCTAAATTGCGAATACTTTTAAGACATATAAGTTGTCCTGAGTTACACTCTTCTTAGCTCTCAAACCACTTCAAGGCGACATCTAAGCACCGAAAAACTTCAGAATGTGTAGGACCAATATCTCTTACTTCGCAAATCTCTTCGTCTTCTCGATCTTGTTCATCTGTGGCAGATATTTCTTTAATTGTTTCCTCATCATTCAAAATTTGGAATCCAGGATCGTTTGCATCGCAATTTAACCACTCAGTTACATCTTCTTCGTCACATTTGGCACATATTGAAATTTGTGCTATTGCTTCCGCACTGTCTCCTATACCACTTTCTACTGTTACTGGAATTTACTAATGGTCTTTTCAAAATTTTGTTCCATGCATTCCATCACGTACGTACTGTATATAAACAGTGTTGCAATTCGCCAAGTACAATTTTTGTTTATTTTGAACAATCCGGATAATCGAAACTCCGGATAGTAGAGGTTCGGATAATCGAGGTTCTACTGTATTACTGTCATATAACTTTAGATTTTAAAATTAGAAAGATTAGTTATATAAAATGTTTGTAAATTTAGATATTAAACTTAGTTACATTTAATCTGAATTTTAAAGTAATTCGATTTTTTATTATTTCATTTGTTCTGTTTTTGCGGAGATAACATCGAAGAATAAATCGTCGATGTCAAACATTAACTGGGATTTGGATATAGAACGTTACGATGTTACGGAAGCGTAACTAGGCAAAGTTGTAAAACTGGAGTCCGCGAGCTGTTCGAAATGACAAGAGTTAATCACGTGTTAATAATAAGACGTCGTTTGCTCTATGACATGATTAGTGCAAAAAGATCAGATTTTTCCGCGAGAAGAAAAGCTGCCCAGAAACGTGTCAGAGACCTAGTCACGTGACAGATTGACATTGAAATTTGGTCACGTGACACGGTTTGTGTGCATCCGCCGTCCAGCGTGTACCTCCACGACGGCGGCAAGCTTAAGTAATGGCGTCTCGAACGGGGCACAATCGGTAAGTAGTCCTATGATTTTTTTGTTTATAGCACTTTATATACGGGTCGCCTGGAAAAATGTTATGCGTTTTCCGGATGACTATTAAATATACATTCTTTTAATATAACATAATTTAAAAAATTCATGTTTCCTTAATCTGCATAATTACCACGACGATTATTATTTTAAAAAAAATTTTGTTAGGCTTAACATCGATGAAAATTCAACGCAAAGTAGATTAATATCGATATACTAATATACTAATTACATGGGATATACTAATATACTATACTAGTAATGTATTTTTTCATACTTTTCGGTTATCCGTTTTTTCAGTTATCCGACCAACCCCAGCCCCAATTGATTCGGATAATCGATGCTCTACTGTACTTAATTAGTAAATTATTATTTTTTACGTAAGTGTTTTGTGTTAGATTTTTATTTTTTATTGTTTTATAGTTTATAATAAAATAAATGACGAAAAAAACACGTTATTATTTATGTTGAACCCCTTTTCTGCCACAAAAAGTCGATCTACCGAAATCTACCGAAAATTCCCTAAGGAATCTACCGATGGCAAGCAAATCGGCGTGGCAACAGTGCCTTGTGGGATTATTTGGCTTCGTACCTGTAACGAATCGGTCGTGTTACAATCAACTGTCTGACTTCGTTGTAACGTGTGTTGACAACTTTTACTTAATTCATAAAAATAGGTAAGAATTTACGAACTTTTACCCTCAATGTAAAGGTAGAAAGTATCGGCGATTTGAAAACTGTCTTATTTTTATACGAATTGATTGTGTTGAGCTTCGATCATACACAACCATCATTTCGCTGCCATGTTTGAAGTTATAATCGTAAATATCTACTTGCCTCGTTACGTCTGACGTCTTGCCTGTTAACACGATTTTCGTCGGGTATATTAAATACAACTTATGTACATTTAATTCATATAAGCAAATACATTGGTACTAGCGCACGTGTTTAATGTTACTTACGGTTCCAAGATGGCTGCTCGTCTGATTCCAGTAAGGAAACAGTGGGGACGCACGTTCTAACCTAACCTAACCTATTCTAATAATTTTGTTGGTATTCTAATAATTATGGTAATTTATTAGAATAGGTTAGGCTAGAACGTGCGTCCCCACTGTTTCCCTTCTTCTATTTGCTGGAATCAGAGATGAGCCGCCATCTTGGAACCGTAGGTAACATTAACCGCGCAGGTAATAAGCAGTCGTATTTTTTATTTCAAATATGGCGTCGAAATGATGGTAGAGTGAGCTTAAAATCGTTGTTCTGTCAGAGAAAGTTATACATTCAATGGTCAATAATTTCGAATTATACTCAATAAGACATAATTTTACCTTAGACAGCACCATTGGCAATATGGTAGGTTGGAGACATTGTTTATAATAAAAAATTAAACTAAAAGGAACTGTGCAATGTTCCCTCTAATTTTTTTTGTAGATGAGTGGAAATATACTTCTCTGAGCAAAAAAAATTTTTGTTAAGCAGATTCTGAGCAAAAAATTTTTCTGAGCATATATATATAAAATAATAACAGTAGAAATAATTACAGTAGAACCTTGATTATCCGGACCTCTATTATCCGGATTGTTCAAAATAAACAAAAATTGTGCGAATTTGCTGATTTTCACTTGGCGAATTGCACCACTGTTTATGTACAGTATGTACGTGATGGAATGCATGGAACAAAATTTTGAAAAGACCATTAGTAAATTCCAGTAACAGTAGAAAATGGTATAGGAGACATTGCGGAAGCAATAGCACAAATTTTAATATGTGCCAAATGTGATGAATATGATGTAGAAAGTGGTTAAACTGCGGTGCAAACGATCATGGATTCCAAATTTTGAATGATGAGGAAATAATTAAAGAAATATCTGCCTCAGATGAACAAGATCGAGAAGACGAAGAGATTTGCGAAATAAGAGATATTGGTCCTACACATTCTGAAGCTTTTCAGTGCTTAGATGTCGCCATTTGAGAACTAAGAAGAGTGTAACTCAGGACAACTTATATGTCTTAAAAGTATTTGCAATTTAGCAGCTTCAAAAAGGACAGCTAGCTTTAAACAAGAATCGTTAATTGAATTTCTTAATAAAAAATAATTTAATATTGAAGTTATATGTAAATCTAGACAAATAAAAATTATTCATACTATATGTACTGTCAATTATTATTTTTTTCGATTATCCAGACTATCTTCATCCCCAATTAGTCCGGATAATAGAGATTCTTCTGTAATTATAAAGTAGAGATTAAAATTCATTTTAAAACATACTTCCATACAAAATATTATCTTTTGTCAATGATTTAATGTATTTAATCGAAATATACGTAACAATAATCATGTTGCAGATAGAGTGAGAAATAAGTAAACAACAATTCAAATCAGTGTGCATGCTCGCCTGTGCGGCACAAATTCTCGTGTGCGGCAACAATTTGAGCAGTGCGCAGTCACACAGCTTAGAGGGAACATTGACTGTGTTCAGTGGTGTCTCTATGTGAGATGAAACCTGAAATTGCATATCTGTCAATATTGGAAACCATCAAAAAAAAGGGGGTAAAATTTAAAAGTGAAAAATTTTTCAGAATGATGCTGAAGATAAAAGTGTTCTCATGCTTATGATATATTCTTTTATGAAAAGTGATTAGAATTGGTTGTGTGCTCTTTAAGCCTATTGTGCATTTAAAAAGGAGCCGATTGGCAATTCCAATAATATTATTTCCTAAAGTCCTTTGGCCAACTATTAATTCCTAAAGAATACTGACCAACTATTCAAGCCTTCTTTTACTGAAATTGGGTTCACTCACTTCTGCCTTATAAATAGTTTGTGCTGATCATTGTTTTTATATTTTTCCTAATATGTCCACTTGTATTCTATGTAAACAATAAACTGTACACTTTCCTTAGTTAAAGCATCCCGTACTTAAATAGGCCTACCTCCATTATGCACTTATTTATATTTCTAAACACCACCAACAGCTTAATAGCTTTTTTGGGTTTTGATTCTGTTTCTTAGTTTGGATTGAACAAGCCAAAAGAACAAAAAAGTCATTCACTTCTGACTTATATGACTACAGTCAGGGCCGGATTTACCAATCCAGGGGCCCTGGGCACAAATTTGGTGGGACCCCCCTTTAAAAGTAGGCAAATTTGATGATTTAGAAAATTTACAGAAAATACTGTAATTTCAACTAAGAAGTTGTAAATTTCATTTAAAAATAAGGTTATTGTAAACATACATATATTTTATTGTGTAAAACTAATTTTAATTTAATTGAAAAATACCTATGTATAATTTTTTTTCCCGAAATTTTCCAATGGTTCATAGGTTTTTTCCCAGGTTTGGTTTTCTTTGCCTGTGGCCCTTATGATTAGGCAACACTAGGCTGTTGCAGTAATAGAAAAAAAAAAAAAATTATATTTAAACATAGTTTTGTGGGGGCCCTGGGCACCGACCCCAAATGTCCTTATGTAAATCAGGCCCTGACTATAGTTGTGTAATGAGAACAACAGTTTCTGGATTCAAGTGTTGCAAGGAAAGCCACCAGTTTAGAGGCTTAAAGGATATAGTAAGAACTCTCCCAAAGAGAGAATTTTTGAAAGGTCCTGCTTGCTCTTGCTTGATAGTTAATAATAATGGGCATGGATTGAGAATGAAGACTATTAGCATATTTCAAGGCTCATCGGTCTGCTTGCTGGATAGTTTTTCATCAGTAAACCATGGATCAACTAGGTTTGTTAGATGGATAACAGAAATGGCTCATCTTCAACTTTGAAAATTGAGACATTTTTATTATGATAATTGCTAGTTCAGAAGTGATAAACTTTTTAAATTTATTGTATTTGACATATTATGATGCTATGGTGGTAGCAAGTAATCATTATTCAAGTACTTATTTCCCAGTTTTGTAAAAATCGTAAATACAAAACATTAAAAAAATGGTATATCAAATAATAACAATAAATGGAATACTATTTATTCTGCAAGCTGAGAATTACCTAAGTCTTGGTCAAAAATGCTGATTAAATATTCTTTATAATAACCAGAACTTTAGCAGTCATTGTTGTTATAATGATACCAAGTTTCATTAGATTTCATGACAACAAATCAAAGTTTGAAATGCTATTTAAAATTTAAAAAAACCAGTGATTCCTTTTTTTTCTTTTTGCAACCTTGCTTACTGAGAAAGTCATAGCTAGTCATAAAGTTTTGTCTTGCACTGTATATACACAAGAATAAATACAGATCGATAAATTTCAATATTTTTATTTCTTTGTTGTTTACTATTTCATCCTATGGACAGTAAAAGGATTTTTTTAAACATACCCATCATATGTTTGGCCAGGACACAAAATGAGGGTGACCATTGGTGAGGGATGAGATGAGACATATTGGGGACACATCACAAATGAAAAATTTCTGGATTTTCACTTGAATTTGATAGTGGGTTCTTCAGAACAGCATTCTAATATCTTTGCTGCTGTGGTTATTTGACTATCATATTTATATTTTTTGACAGCCTTTTAAAGTTTAAATATTTCAATACATACATTTATTTTTCAAATAATTTTTCTTAAAGTATGGCATGCTAAATAGCTGAGTGGATAAAACATACTAAATACTTGCAGTTGTTTACACAGGTTACACGTTCATGTGTCATCAATAAACTAGCCATGTTCTGGGTTTTCTTCATGTGTCTAACATCTAAACAGAGGTCTTTTTCAATTAGAAAGCCCTCTTGTGTACCTAGCCTTGAGTTATGTAAGTAGTAACAAATGTGTTGAGATGATCATGTGATACCAACTTGCTCTGTGAGGTTTGTTACACATGATACGCCCAATATATTTGTGTTGCTGCTCATATAACTTGAGACTAAGTATCTTGAGAGGCCACCTCTTGGTAAATGCCAGTGTTGCACAGCTTTATCCTATCAGCTATTCATTCCATATAATCTCACTCAATTTCTTTATTTAAAATAATGAACAAGTTTTATTATTGTAAATAACGGAAGCTGCTCTCTTACTTGTTAAGGCAAGCTTGCATTATGATGTATAAATTAAGAAATAAGTAAATTTAAATTTTAACAAATTATCCTATATTTTTAACTTCTTTATAATTCTCTTCAAACTAAACAGTGAATAAGACCAACAGTTCTAAACTATTTATATTGTTTTACATTAAGAATAATAAGATCAACTTATTAGACAAAGACATTCATTTATTATATATCAATAATTTTTAAGTAAATTTTGCTGACTTTAAAATTAATTTAAATTTATTTTATTATTTCAGAAATACTTTTGTGTAAAATCAAAGAAATGGATAAGGAAAAGATAACAGTTGAAGATGACAAACAAGAAGAATTAGACAAAATGGAATCAGAAACTGTAGAAAGTTCAGTTCCTCTATCTGGTGTACCAAATGAAGGAAAGAAACCAACTTGCATAATTGTACTTGGAATGGCAGGTTCAGGAAAAACTACATGGGTTCAGGTATTGCTTTTCCAAATTTAGATTAGTATTTATTAAATACTAAATCAAATGATTGGTGTTTAGTATCAATGCTTCGAGATTTTTATTATAATTATTAAATGATTTTATAATTGAAATGGAATATATTTTAAAATTTAACATAAGATAACGGATTACATTTACTTTCATCTGTTTTATTTTAGTATTCAGAAATTTTCTTAATACAGTTTTAATATTTTTATGAATTTTTGTTTGCATCTTCAGATATCTAAAATTCATTAAAAGTTAAATAAGAAATGTAACAATTACATTCAATATAAATATACACTCAAAAATGAAATTGTAACACCACAAAGGAATGTGCTTAGCTACATGCACATTGCAGGACCAGTACAAGTAAGACAGATATATAAATGATTAAAGAACAGACAAAGATATGCAACAGATACCTGTTTATTCAGTAACAAATATGGCCTTCATGGCATACTATCTATGAGGCAATTAATGGTTTCCTGAGGTATCCCTTGTCAAGCTGCATCTACTGCTATGTACACAGGCCTATGGTATAAGGCAGTGGTCCCTTATGCACCTTGCATCAGACAAGGTCCCACAAGTGTTCAGTGGAAGAAAGTTACAGCAAGGCTGCCTGCTGGCCAGGGAAGGATATGAATTCTGTTTTGGCTGGAAAGAGTTTGCCATGTGACATGTGGTCAGCATTTCTTGCTGGATCACCATGTCAGTTGTGGCCTATACCAGTAGTCAAACCACAGGTCCCACAATTCATGTGACCTACTGGTCCACTGTCAGAGTACTGGAAATGTGCATCAGAGCTGTCTACTGATCAAACACGATACCTCCCCAACCATGTTGCCTGGTGTGGAGCCGGTATGACACTTGGCATAAGTAGCTGTCACAGCATTCCCCTGGATACTACCCCCACCTGTCCATAACTATTGTTCCTCCACAGAGAGAAACAGGATTCATCTGTAAACAACACCTGATGCCATCCAATGGTCCAATTGTAATGAAAATGACACCAAGCCCAGGCCAGGTGTGTTGCCCTGTGTTGAGTGGTTAATTGCACCCTTGTTGTTGGTTAGTGTTTACAGCCTGACTTCATGCACCCTGTTGTGAATGGTTTGGATGGACACAGATGCACCCAAACTATATTAAACCTGAACCTTCAGATGTTGCAGGCTGTGGCGAATGGGTTCCAATAGGCCATTTGGCAAATCTGCCAGTCCGTGCGTTCTGTTGTGCTGGTGCAGTCCACTCCCTCTTCAGTATATTTGCAATGTTCCTGCATCCATCATGTCATACATTGCTGGATGGTACTCACATCATGCCAATACATGTGGCAACTGCATGCATCGACAAACAGAGGTTGCACAGCTCTAGGATATAGTTTCATCCCCCAGATGTTAACTGGTATTATTCAGCTCACTGTCATCTCCAAGGCATTTTCTATACTTCTTCAAAAGTTCAGCTGCCATAAACCATTGCTAATAGCATTTATAGCCTGAGCTGGCTGCGGTTCTTTATAGCCTGAAACTGGGTAACATATGACCCAATGCATATGCAAACCATAAAGGAATGCACATAGCCATGTGTAAATTGCAGGACCAGTAGAAGTGCCAGAGATATGCAAATAATTATTTGCATATCTCTGGCACTTCTACTCGTCCTGCATTCCTTTATGGTGTTGCAATTTCATTTTTGAAGAGTGCATGTACAGATTATTTTATTAAATATGAGACTTGTTTGCATAATTTACTAGAATTGAATAAAGTTGCAAGCATTTATTCACTTTTAGTCTATTTTTTATAAGCTGATTTTTGATTAAATTATATTTTTTCTCATAAAAAAACATGGATGTTTTGTCACAGATTAAAGTTGTTTCTGAAATAATTTAATATGGTGTATTAATATGTTTTAGAGAATTACTGCTCATCTACATTCTAGAAAATGTATGCCATATGTTGTTAATCTCGATCCGGCATGTTTAGAAGTACCATATCCTGTGAATATTGGTAAGTTTATGTAAATTTTTTTGTATATTTATATAAGTTATGGCAGTGATTCTCAATCTTTTTGAAGTCAGGGAACACTAAACTTTGACATTTTTTTTCCACGGAACACTTACAATACATCAGCTTTAAAGCAGAGGTGGCAAACCTTTTTGAAATCAAGCTCACTTGGTCTAGTAGATGACAACATTGGTATTTGTTGATTAAATTCCTATGCAAAAATTATTTTACATTGTATTGACTTTTCTTTTGCAACAATTTTTAATTATATATTTGATTTTTTCGCGGAACATCTGAAGTGGCTTCATGGAGCACCCATGTTCTGCAGACCATGGATTGAGAACCATGGAGTTATGGAACAGAAATTAAGTAAAAACTGATGAAAAACATGTTATAATTTTTAATATTCAAAATTGAATGTGTTATAATATATAAATAGCTCTACATTTTTATATCAAGAAATGCTTGTAACTACATAGTTATAATTCATTTAAGTCTTTCTCAAAAAAACAAAAAAAAAATAATTATGAATTGATATGATTCACAAACATTGATATAAATATAGTTTTGGTTACTTTGGAATTGTTTTGAAACTTAAGTTGCTTTTTAAAAAACATAATGTAATGTATTTAGAAAATGCTTGATCATTCAACATTCATTATCATCTATTCCTGCTGATACCCAGAAGGTGTACAGGTCAACATGATGAACAATCAGACTTTTATACTACCATCCACTACTTTTCTCCAAACTCTCCTGTAGACAGATAAGTCTTTAGTGTAGAATACAGTTAAATTCCTTTCCTCTAAGGCCTGCTTAACACTATTCAATCCATTTTTGTCTAGGATGTCCTTTGATTTTTTCTGTCTGAATTTAACCCATTCAACATCCTTTATTCAATAATTTCTTACATCTGTCAAAACATGTTTCAAGCACTTATTTCTTTTCATCAGTTGACACTGTAACACTGTACATCATTTTACTTCAGATGATATTCTCATTATTAAATGTTTTTTGAACTATACCAACTCCAATCTCTTTGATGTAATAAACTTTTCCTGATTTACTTTACTACAGATAGAATAAACCATCACAAAAGTTAATAACTTTAAAAATAATTTTTATAGTTTAAAAATTATTAAAAACCCACAGTTTAAAAAGCCCTGACCAAGAATATGAATATATATAAAATTGATTAATATTTTTAATGTTTATTTTTTTTTATTTTTCTGTTAAAATAATAATAATTTTATTTTATAAAATAAGTAATGAGCAAATTAGTTTATAGTCTAATTATTTTGTATCTCTGTATTTGCATATAATATCATTGAAAGTAATTAGTAATACTTACTTATTTTAATGTGTTTTATTTACAGATATACGAGACACTGTGAATTATAAGGAAGTCATGAAACAGTATCCTTTTTTAATTTGTACTTAAAAATATTTTTTCAGTGATAGTTTAAAATTAACTGGATAGTAATAATCGGTACAACGATTAAAAGTTTTCTTTACAATTTCATTAAATTTTATTAATTTAAAATTTGTCATTTAAGTAAAACAACAGATAAAATGATAAGTGTAGAAAAAGAAAATGCTTATGTTAGAACTTCTGGATATAAGTTGAAAATTGCTTGAGATGAAACACTGAATTTTCAGATATTTAATTAACTTTATATCAATAAATGATAATTTTACAAAGCTAAAGATATATTCTTATGAACAATTCAAAAGTATTATTACCAAACACAATAAAATGCTAACCTTTTGTAAAGCATGCAACAATTTTTCCCGAAAGAAAGCATGTGTTGTACTTTTTGTATAAAATTCTGACTTTTCTATTTTATTTGGTAAATTTAATATGTTTATATGAATTTACATTTGCATTTATTTTTTTAAACTCTTTCTTAATTATTGCACAATTATAGAGTGCATGAGTGAATAGAATAAAGAAATAGATTTCATAAATAAGGTAATCACACACATGTAATGAATATAATACCTAGCACATTAAATACTTAAAGTTGCAAGTCACATAAACACATATTTAGGAATATGTACAGTACATATGAATTTAACATTATAACAAATACTGTACGTTAAATAGTATGTAAAATACCATATTTACTCGCATATAAGATGAGGTTTTTATTCATTTATATATCATTTATTACAGCTTCAAATTCCTAGATTGTCCTATACATGCCAGTGAAAGATTCTTTGCATGTTTGCAAATAATTTTTGTCAACTGTGTATTTTCATTTTTTACCGGATGCAACATAAGTATTTTATCTGGGTCGTTTGAATCATTCTTGTATATTATCAGGAGTAAAGATAAATATCAATAGGAAAAGCAAAGCTTTTGAATTGATTTTCAGATTGAAATTCCAAAATCACACAGGATCCCTATACAAGTTTTAATCCATTTCTACGTGAAAACATGATTATTCAGAATTCAGAGAAACTCATAAGTGTAATCGATGGAGAGTGAATTTGATTGTTAAGAATTGGCAAAAAAGATTCTCGATTGTCCAGCTTTACATGAATAAATTAAGGAAAAATCTTGTAAAATCGACAACATAAAGTTTAAAATGCCAGTAATTTTTGTGAGACAATGTCTACATTTATGTTCATTTGATATTTTACTTGTGATTAAATGAAATAAAATTAGAATTGTATTAATAAATCTAATTTTCTTTATTTTGATCTTTAAAGTCACACCTCGTCCTATATGCAAGTAAATACAGTACTTTCCTATTTGATGATCATACTCTATTCCTCAATGCTCTAAGTTCTTTTCTTGAAGGACAATCAGGTTGCATAAAGCAAACACCCGTGAAGATCACCAATATCAGCATTTACTTTACAAACAAAAGTTTGAAGTTTCTTTTACATCCAAAACGTCCATTTCATTTCTTTCTTTTTCAGATAATACTTACTTTAGCACTTTGGTATTTCATTCACTTGAATATCTTGATGTCTAGACATTAGTCATAAATTTGTTTTTGTGTGGTCTTTATGACCACAAAACAACAGAAAGTAGAACCGATATGCAAAGGAAAATTTTACATAAGCATGTGTGTGTGTAGAAACTACACCACCTACCTCCTAGTTTAGGAACTTGGAGGGGGTGATGAAAATGCCTTGCATATATTTAAAGGTAAAGTTGATGCAAGAATAAAAGAGGTGAAGTAGCCTAACCCTACCTCTACAGAAACAATTTTAAAAAAAGACATTTTTGTCTTTTTGCAACAGCATAAGTGCTGAAAAGTTAATATCAAAATTAAGTGAGAAGTTAAAGTTCTTTCTAAATATAAATGCTTTATTTGCCATTGTACATTTTTTATGGGGATATTGAATAACTTAAAATAAATTTTTATTGATGGTTAATAAACAAAACTTGATAAATCTATTTCATATAGAGTAAGTTAATAATAATTAAAATAATCTCTTCCAAAATGTATACAAAAAATGATGAGACTTGATTTTAAAATGTATGTTTTGAGATAATTTATTCATGTATATTTTACTTCTGTTTGCTCTTTCTGCCCTGTGGGTGCTAAGAAGGTAGTTTATGTTATCTATTAAAGCATCATAAAGATTCTTAAGATTCTATGTAAAAATTACTTTAATAATATTGATTAAATAATTCAGGAAAAATATATTTCATATTATCCATCATAAGAAGACTACTAATTATTTTCTTTTTTACTTTTTAAGAATCAAATCTTATTTCTTTTATAATCATTTTAATGATTTTAACCAACAAATAACATTAAAGAATTAAGGTTTATTTATTATTCTGCCGAATTCTTTTAAAATTGAACTTTTGTCTTCAGTGGTTTAAAATAAGTGCATTATTTTCTAAATATTTAAATTGTTAAGCATGAACTGTTAATTTATTGCAAGAATATTAAATTTCCATATGTTAATCCTAATATAAATCAATACTTCCTTAACATGTTTTATGTATAAATTAGGTCCAAATGGAGGAATAATCACTTCATTAAATTTATTTTCTACAAAATTTGATCAAGTGAGTATTAATTTTAAATATTTATATATGAAAATTAATCAATATTATAATATAAACTAGTCATAAGCAACCCATAATACGTGAGGTCCTAATATATGGACCCCAAGCGGCCGGATGGCCGAGCGGTCAAGGTTAGCAGCCTGCCGCCCTGGGGGACCCGGGATCGAATCCGGACGGGTCGAAAAATCCCCAGGAATTTTTCGGGGGTGGTTTGTCCGGATATGTCGGTCCCCGTCTCTCACCATTTGGCCGCCCCATTGTGGGCCTGGCCGAACCCATAATGGGCTTGCTATAAGAGACCCTCTTAGTGCCCATTGGGCGGAAAGAGTTACAAAAAAAAAAAAAAAATATATGGACCCTAGGGCTTTGACAATATAATTTTATTTTCCTGTTTTCTACGTTGTGACTTTATGCAACTCGAATTAAACTTGACCAATTTCCAGTTTCGTCACTCATAAGTAATTTTTAATTTAAGTTTTACTGTTCTTATTTTACTAATTTACAAAATAATGAGAAGCTGCATTAATAATGAAGTTTGTTCGATTAAAATGAAAATAGCAAAACAGTAATGTAATTTATTCAGCTAACAAGAGTGATGAAAGCAGAAACTATAACCAGGAAAATGTCATCTGTAACTCCCATTCCTATGTCATACATACTGATCAAATTTCATGGCAGCATATATATACTGTATTAAGGTTGTAGAATATGTTAACTTCTTAACAGTGAGGGATGTTTATAATCGTCCAAGGCGATTGTGTGGCAGTAGTGAGGGACGACTATACTCACTAAATTCTTTTGGGGGTATCGCCAAAAACTACCGCAAAAAAGAAATTCACATAAAAAATGAATTATGTAACAATAAAAAAATACTTTTCTTTACAGACAGAACTGTTTACAAAATCTTTTTCCGAAACGGTAATGAGAAAAAACACTTGAAAATATACTTTAAAAATTTCCCACATTTCTTCTCCACAACTAAGTGGGAGCCCCACACCTGACTGTTCCACTGTTGAAAGGTTAATACTTAGCAGGCATAAAGCTTTCAACTCCATAAGAAAATATGCTTGCAGTTCACCAGATGCTTACAAAGTTCACATTCAGAAAAGGTTGCTCATCACTAATTTAAACTATTTTAATTAAAATGAACTGTATTTTTTTTAAATGTATTTCACTTTATTTCTATATTTGAATTTTTTGTCCTTTATTATGTGTTGTATTAATTTTTTTCTATTATCTATAATATAAATCTATAAATTTTTTTATAATCTATTATATAACTACATTAAATATTCTTGAAACTAATAATTCAGACAAGAATGCAAGATTCAATAGCTTTCTATTTGAATAGAAGTGTATAACAGCATTTACATTTTTATCATTTCTTTCAATGTAGTTTAATCACCTTTAATCTAACTATTAATTTTTTGTGTTTTTAAGAAAATATCAAGCTTTCTTATAAAATATCAAAACTGCAGTATATAGTCTTTAAATTAATAATATTACAAGAATAATACATTTTTTGAGGAGAAAATTATAATAATTAGATTGTGATAAAATTTTATGTTAAGAATTTTGTAAGAATAAGAGATGAAAATCTCAGCAAGAGTCTGAAATAAAGAATTTAAACTTTTAATTGTAAGTCTTTAGAATTTTTAATATATGTTGAGTTGAAGGTGAAATGAAACAAATGATAAGAAAGTTTAGTCATCATTCAAATTTTTTTTAAGTATTTTAAATTAGAAAATTATAAACACATTTAATATAATTATATTTCATTAAAATTATAGGTTCTAAAATTTATTGAGAGAAGAAGTGCTCAACAAGAGTAAGTCAAAAACTAAATAATACTTATTTACTTATCAGGGATAGTACTTATCTAATCGATTTAGACATATTGTAGTGTTAAGTTATAATATATAAGAAGCCTTTCTCCTCCACCAAAGTAATGAATTTAAAAATGTAAAGCCTTAAACTGTGTTCTCATAATGTGTTAATGTGTTCCTCTGTGTTGTTGCTTATTTAAATTTCTATGTTATTATTATAGATCCAGATATCTTTGTAAATGTTTGATTGTTATGCATTGACAGAAGTAAATTAAATTCATGGATCATAACTGAACTTTATCATAGCCATGATTTATATCTATATTAATGTAAAAAGTGAGAAAGTTTGTTTGCTGGAGGTAATCTTGGAATCTACTGAATCGATTTTAAAATTCTTTTGATATTGGAAAGCTTATTTTTTCCAGATGAACATAAACTATATACTATTTTCATATTAAAAAAAGGAAAATGCACAAAAAAGGTGTTTTGCCATGGCATTTGTCTCAGTCTCAGGTATTCTACAGGAAACATGGACTATCATAAAACTCGGACCCCTCACTCCTTTCTGATTTCATCTCCCGACTCCCAAAGTTTGAGAGATCTAGATAAATTTTGAATAGTTACTCTCTACAATCCTCCAAAAAATATATGCTACTTTAAAATTCATATCCTCATCTTTCCCCCTGAATTCATTCCGCACAAATTGCCAAACCGTTTGACTGACTTGGACCAAATTATGCGTAGTTACTCTGCCACCTTGTGGAAAACATGTGCTACTTATAACAAAGACAACTCAACTCTCTCCAAATAAATAAGAGACAGTTACATTAAAACTGTCATAAATTAATATATCTCAACTGTATATTAGGAAGTGAGACCTCTTATATACATAAATTGAATCTAAATACAAAACTTGACTTATAGCTGCAGAACAATCTTAATTTTATCCTTCTTCAGTTAATCTTCTAATTTTCCTATCTTAAGGTCATCAAAATATTTATATAACAATTGGACTTGTATAAGTTAACTTAAGTGAATTTAAAAATACAGTACATTATAAGAAATTTATTGAAATTTAAGATTTCTATATATATATATATATCTATATATATAGATAATAATATATATTATTTTCAAAAACTTTAGATTTGTCATCTTTGATACACCAGGACAAATTGAAGTATTTACATGGTCTGCTTCAGGAACTATCATAACAGAGTCACTTGTAAGTACATTAAATTAAATTCATATCTCATTTTAATAACTTAAAATAAGCTTAGTTTCTCTAAATTAAACTTAAATTTATTATAAGTAAACCTTGACTTTTTGTATCATAAAAATAAATAGAAAAATGTGTGCTTATGTTAAATAAAGTAAAATAATATAGTCTTAACAGTTGAAATATGTTTTATTTATTTTGCAAAGTGTACATTGCTAAAATCACTTCACTTTTATTAAAGTTTTATTTATTTTATATAATGTTATCTTTGTAAAGACTGCTACAAAATATTTTTCAAAGTTTTCTCATAAAAAAAGAAAGAAACTACATCTGTTGTCTTAAAAGATATGTCTAAATGCAAGAAAGACAAATGTCTTTCTCTACATCACATAATGTCAAAGAATAAAATCTTAAAAAGCTATTTCTGTAAATTATAGAGCAATTTCATGATCAACAAATTCACTGGAAAAAATTTTGCCAATATTTTCAGAAGTTTTAAGTACAGGATCCTTCTGGAGAACTTGTTAACTTCTTCCTAATTTTTGGTAATTTTTGTATTTCAGTTACAACTTCAGAAACTACTACCAGAGAATCTGTTTTCTGTAGTCCAAATTCTTTCAGTTCCTGTGTATTTTTAGGAATACAGGGAAAAAGGGTTTAAATTTTGGGGATGTTAATTTGGTAAGTCTGTTTAAATCTTGAACCAAGCGTCTAATGAGAATTAAACTAGGACATTGTGTGACTTTGTCATATCACGATAGTATTGAAGTGGAATCAGAAGGAAAGAAGCGATCCCTGCTCCTGTTAGGCACAGAAGAGGCAATTTATAGTACCTGACAGATGCATATAGGTAAAGTTTGCACTTGCCATCACAAAAGAGGCTATCCTTATACCTGCAACCCACAGGAGACACGATCCTTGCACTGGCCAGATAAGGAGAGACAATCCATGAACAAAGCAATCAATGAAGATTGCTTTGTTCTTGTGTTTTGTTTGTTTTTTGCACCTATTTTCCATTAGGTGCATGTAATACTGTTTTTGTTTTTGACCCCTAGGCCTAAATTCTGTTAGGTGCACTTATTGCATCAGAGAGCATGGACATTGTTTTCGATATACAAAAGTATTACAGTGACAAAGTCATGGACTCCTAGTTTTACTTTCCTGGATCTGTTATAGAATAACATGAAAAGTATAGTAATTGGTCAAAAAATGACCCCCCCAAGATTTTTACATTTTTGGATTTAGGAGACCTTGAAACATTGAGAAATGCAAAAACATTCAGAATTTTTTTCCTCTATGTATATGTTAATATTTGTATGTGGCATGAATTTTTTTACCTTCTTTGTAGCTTAATAACTCCTGTGCTTTCAGAAATTTCTGAAATTTTGCAGGAAGATTTGTGTATTAGAAAGATTCATGCTATTACATTTTGGTGGTTTAAGGTTGACAAGGTGAGGAGATAATGGAGGGTCATGTGTCATATCTCAAGTAGGGTCGGACTTAATGACAATTTTACTTGTTATTAGCATTTAAAATTTTTTATAAAACCCATTCCTATTCTGAAAATTAAGCTTTTAGCCATTTTATAATAATTAAAAATGTAAACAGTTATTTTTTTAAAGAAATAACAGATAGCACCCCAGAATTTTAAATGATGCCGGGAAAGTTAAGCGATTTATTGCTGGATTTTTTACACTTAAATGGACTCACATTTCATTTCTGGATTTCTCGTCTCAATTAAAGAAAAGTGACAAAGTTTTATCAAAATCAATCCATTAAATTTTGAGAATGAACTTGATTTTATAAGGTCATACAAGATGTGCTAGCAATCATGCACATCTTGCAACGCTGCACAATTCATGTGATATTGCTTTGTTGTGTGTACTTGTGAAACAACCTTATATCTCAAAAACAAAGTCATGGACCCCCATTTTTTATTTGCTGTTTTGGATTTTGCATCACAATTAATGGAAGATGGCAAAGTTTAATCAAAATCTATTGAACAGATTTTGAGAATGAACACAATTCTGTAAGCCTCATAGAAGAAGCTTTGCTAATGCTCTACTTCAATTAGGATATACAGTCTGTAGAACCTTAATAATTCCTGCTGCTTTTAGCATGTAAGGAGTAGCATTAGTAACTATTAGTAAAATTAGTGTCCTCTCTTCATTGATTGGTTATACAGCTTATCTAAGTTTAAAGAAAAACAGAGTGTTTTGTCAGTCACATAGTGAAGAAGGAAAAAGAATTTACTGAGTGAATTGTGGACTAATTAGTTTTCTTCTATTCTGAAGTGGAAATCATATGTGATTTGTAAGTTTTATTCCTTGTCAAGCTTACCAACTAAACAACTTGCCATGTACTGTACCTTTCTTCTACATTGGTGGTTTTGTCTATGCTAATTCAAATATAGTAGAGCATCGATTATCCAACCCCTGTCACATTCAGTTATCCGACCAACCCCAGTCCCCCAATTGAGTCGGATAATTGATGCTGTACGGTATAAGAATCTGCTATGTTTTCTAGGAACTTTTTGAAAATAATACAACTTCACAAATGGAATGTTGACAGCTAAAAGAGAGTAACAGAGCTCAAAGGAAAAACCATCCTTGTGTGTGGAAGGTTCTCTTACCAATGTCTTGTTGATTTTTGTTGGACTTTTTTTCATTTGATATTTTTGACATATAATCTTTTCATTGTGCTGTTTAAGTTGAACTCAAGATTAATTCTTTTCATATTCCAGAAATACAAGTTGCATGTTTTAAGCAATTTTATGTATTTAGGCAAAGAGCATAAAGAAAAATCATTTCCATCATGTGACTTTGAATTCCTGTGGCATGAAAGGATGAACCATTTTTAACAAAATTTTATCCTGGTTCATTATTTATGTTAATTTACATTCAAATATATAAAATGAGACAAATAAAATTTTTTAGTTTAACTATATCAAATTTAGAAGACTTTTTCCAAAGTTTAAAAGTTATAATTAATGTTTAGATAATAGAATTTTGCTGTACTAATATATGCATACTTATTTATTTATTTTAAAATTTGTAATGATAAAATCTATTTCTAATGCTTAAATACTTATAAAAATTAATTAATTAAATAAAATTATGTAATTAACTATATTTATAAGACATTATTATTTTCTAGGCTTCTCTGTTTCCTACAGTTATTGTATATGTTATGGACATTAACAGAAATGTCAGCCCTGTAACATTTATGGCAAATATGTTATATGCCTGTAGTATTGTATATAAAACTAAACTACCATTTGTGGTTGCAATGAACAAGGTAATTAATTTCTTTAAGTAAATTTTAATGCATGTATATGAAACTTTTTGAAAATCATAAAAATATATTTTTAGAAATATTTAAGTTTAATTGTATAGTAAAGTTTGTTTCATTTATAAAACTGATTCTAGTGCCAAAACATTTTAAGTTGAATTCAATATGTTTTAAAAGATGCTAAAAGTATACATACTTTTACTACATATATAATCACAAATAATCGAAATAAGTAAAATTTAGAAACAAATTTGATACTGATTTAAATTTTATTTTTCATGTTTAAATTAATCAAACTTATATTAATATTTTTATTTTTATAAAATAAAATAAGATAAAGTTAACATGTGATGGATTAAAAAGTCTTTGTGTCAAGTTCCTGTTATATAAAATAAACAAATGCTACTTTCACTTTTGTACCACAGACTATTATCCTGTATTTGCTTCTTATCATAATCATACATCCATTTTATGCATTTATCTTATTGTGTTGCCAGCTTGTTTATTATGCTTCATAAAATAATGCATATCAAAATATTCTGAGTATTAGTTTCTAAAGCAAACCAATACCAATATGTCGAGAACATTCCAATATGTCAATATATCAGTATTGGTTACATGCTGCAAGAATGTACAATGAAAATAAAATTTTTAACATATTTCTACAGTAAAATTTTTCATAATCATATATCAATAACCATATCCAATATATTTTGCTTTATTTTGTTTAGATTGATGTTGTGGATCATCATTTTGCTCTTGATTGGATGCAAAATTTTGAATCATTTCAAGAAGCATTGCAGAATGAAACATCTTATATCTCAAATTTAACGAGATCGATGAGTTTGGTCTTGGACGAGTTTTATAGTACTTTACAAGCTGTTGGTGTATCGGCTGTTACTGGAGCTGGAACAGAAGAATTCTTCAAAGCTGTGTTAATTGCAAGAAATGAATATGAAACGTATGATTTGCTGTTTTTAGAGCTATGTAGCTTTAGTTTTTTCATTCAAAGACAAATCCAATATAAAATTTTACTATTTTTTTATTATATTTTAATATTGTGTGTAGAAACAGTTTTCGTTTTCTTTCTTTGAAATTCATTAAATTTGGCACTATATTGATAAACAAATAAATCAAACAACAATTAAATCGTTTTATCATTCTCAGCTTAAAACAATGTTCATTTAGCAGATTAGAATGATGTAGAGACTGTGTCATTCCAATCTGTTAAATGTTCTAAGATAAAGATAGTCAGATATTTGATCAGAAACACATATTAAAAGTATTGCTATTCAAATTTAAACAGTTATGTGATTTATTAATTTTTCTCTCTCATTTTTTTATGCCAGTCTGTTAATGAAGACATTTTAATTGTTCATAAATCTTAATTGTTCTGATAACTGCTAAAGATATTTAAATATTAAATCAGCAAATGAACACAAAGCAGACTTGATCTTCTGGTACATTAATTAATGCACAACTGTTTTAATTACTGAAGATTAGAGAAAAATTGAAATTATAAAATTTTATACATAATCAACACACACAAGTATAATATTATGGCTAGTTATTGATTGATTGATAATTATATTAACAGCCAAATGAACAGATACAATAATTGGATGAATAGGTCTTTTAAAGTCTCAATCAAAACTAGGAATGGCAGTGCAGTTTATTGCAACAGACATACTGAAGTATACATATGTTTAGTGCTGATTTTTTATCATAAGAACAACATAGTTAACATGTTTATAGTTGAGACTTTGTCAACTTCAAGCAGTAAAGATAAAGAAATTGTAATTTTTAATTATGATTAAATACTTATATTTATACTACATTAATAAATTTTTTCTGCTGCACATAAAAATTTGAACAAGAACAGTTTGAGCAGGATCAAATGCATAAATTCATATTGAGAAAATTTATTACTAGTCTTAATAATTATTTGGCATATTTGCTTTCTATTTTTTCAAATATTGGCATAGTATGAGTTTATTTTATTTCAAATTTTAATCTTTTCTTTTACAATATGTTCTAATTGTATTATTATCTGCAGTTTATCCTATAGTATCCTAGCTATAATAATTAATGCTAACTCAAACTATATTCAGAATCAAGTTATTGTTATAAAAGATAATTATATTGATCTAAAGCATTATGCATTTAAGAAAATGGAAATAAATAGTTATAATGAAACAGAATGAAAATTAATACATATCTTTATTAAATATAATAAAAGTTTTGATGATGAATTTAAATTATTTTTAATAACAATTTTAATTTAGTAAGTGATTTAAAAAAATGCTTACCTGCAAGATGTGGACTTGGCAATGCTATCAGCATATTATAGAAATTACATATCTTTAGCATTTATTACAATGGATTATGAGAATAATAATTGAAATTTCTTGCTAGCATTGTCATATCTACTTCTTGCAAGTAAACATTTTGTTTAATCTGTTTAACAAAATTTATTATTTTTTTTTTCTAATACAGAATTTATAAGACTGAATATGAACAGTTACTTAAGGAAAGGGTAAGTTTTCAGCCTGAAATTTAAACATGTAAATCTTAAAATAGTTGTTTTGCTTTTTAAAAGGATAAATTATATTAAATTTAATTAGATTTAATATTTTATTTTAGGAAGAAGCAAGAAAAGCAGAACAAGAACAACAATTAGCTAATTTAAAAAGGGATTTGGGAAAAGGAAAAGACATAACTTCTATGTGTAAGTTTTTTCTCTATAAAATTATTTAAAATATTAATTTTGAATTAGATGCCCTTTATGGAATTATTGCCTTTATCTTTTAGTTTTTACAGAACCCAGATCTTCAGAAATATATTTATGTGCTGGATCAGACCAGGAAGATACTTCTGATGAAGAAAAAAGGCCAGATTACGATAGTAATGGTAATGTCTATTTTTTGTCTAGCTTCACAAAGTGAATTGATAGTGTAAAATATATTAAAGATTTATATGATGATTTATTGGGTTAATCTGAGAATCAGTCTCTAATGATCAACAATGAAAAGTGATGAGTTGACAATGTACTAAGCTCATCCAGAAAGTACGTACCGTTTGGTATTAAAAAAGATTTGCAATTTGTTTTTATTTATATTTTATTACAGAAAAATCTACATACCTTAAACTATTTTTCGACATATTCACCATGCAAATTAAGGCATGTGTTATATCTTGGCACTAATTGCAACATACCCGCTTTGTAGAATTCGGCTGCTTGCGACCTGAACTAGTTCTGGACGTTTACCTTGATCTCATCATCACTTGCAAAGTGGTGGCCGGCAAGAAATTTCTTGAGATGAGAAAACAAATTGAAGTCAGATGGAGCTAGGTCTGGACTATAAGGAGGGTGACAGAATTGTTCCCAGCGAAATGAATCAAGCAGTGTCGCCGTTACGTGTGCGGTATGCAGTTGCGCGTTGTCATGCAAGAACACAATGCCAGAAGTCAGTAGTCCACACCTTTTGTTCTGTAACTTCTTCAATGTCTTGCAGTAAGTTGTAGCATTGATTGTTGTGCCTCATTCCATCCAGTCCACTAACAAAATTCCTTGACAGTCCCAAAACATGGTGCATATGATTTTTCTTGAAGAAAGAGGTGGCTTTGCTTTCTTAGATTTTGGGGAATCAGTATGCTGCCATTCCAGTGACTGTTGTTTCATTTCAGGTGTCTCATAACAATTCCATATTTCATCGATGACCTGTGACAATCCTTTTCAAAAAATCACTTCCTTCTGTCACATAACGCTGCAAAAACTCCAAGACTGCTCTCATGCGTTTCCATTTTTGAACATCCATTAGTGTTTTCGGTACCCATCGCGCGTGCAATTTGTTTGTAGTGCAAATGTTCAGTCACAATTTCGTGTAATAAAAATTGTGAAATGTTTTGAAAAAGCATTGACAAATCAGAAATCATGAATCGCCTATTGGAACAAATTTGTTTGTTGATGCAGTGCACCAATTCTTCAGTGATCAACAACGGGTGTCCACTGCGCTCCTTGTCGTGGACATTTTCCCTTCCTTCGTTAAACATCCTAACCCACTTTTGCACCATACCTTCACTCATTGCATTCTCTCCATAAGTTTCACTTATCTGACGATAAATTTCACGAGGTTGAACATTTCTTGCACTCAAAAACTTGACAACTCTTATTTCACAGCTGGCAGGCCGATCGATTGTTTTAAACATAGTGAAGATCCTTACGTAATCCGTTACGATCTTTACAATGATCCGTCTCCAGTTGGTTTTTACGACTTGAGAATGTCCGTACGATGGTTCGAGGAAAGCTACACCTTCACACTCAGTCCAGTGAATATTTACAGTTTATTTACACAACAAATATTTACAGAATGTACAAGTTCGACAACATTACATACACTATGCAACAAAGATGTGGTATCTCATGTCGGCTTGTCTATTGGGGACTGTTAGGCTCCGGGGAACTCAGGTCGCTTTTCGGAGTTGGCTCAACTGCGTGGCCGTCCGATCTCTGCACTAACCCTTCTCAGAGGAATTCCTAAGAGGAGAACGCTCTCTCTACACCTCAAGGGCTTTCCTAGTGTCAGAGACTACCACATATCCGGTCTCTCGCCCTTCTCCCCGTTTCTCTCACCGCCCTTACAATTTAAGGGATTCCACGGCGACCACTTGCAACCAATCGGGTCCTTCTTTTCCCCTGGGAGCTTCCAAAGACATCCGCCCTCCTCCGGACGACGTAGCTTACAATCGCGTCTGTCCCTTGTTTACGTTTTTCAAGTCGACCAACACGTGGCAAACACATTGACGTGTACTCATAAATGGAGATGCTACTCCCTTTGTTCTTTCCGGCCGTTTATAGCCCCAACACCAGGTGGGACTAATTATCTCGGTCGCGTGGCTTTTCGACCTCCGACGCTAAAAGCGGACCTTTACAAACATGATTACCAACAGACAATGACTTCAAACGTTAGCCATTTTGTTTTGATTATGTTATGATAATTTGTTATGGAGTTGAAGGATGCTTGTTATTTGTTATGGAGTTGAAGGATAAAAACTACACATGCGCAACCTTTGTGCTGTCAGATGTGCAGGAGATAGCACAAACAGTACTTACTTTCTGGATCAGCTTAGTAAGTTTTGTCTGGGAAAGGGATAAGTTTTGTCTAATAATAATGAATCCAAGACAACCAGTTGGCTAAGACAGTAAAATGTCAGCCTGCTTCTTTGTGACTTGAATTTAAGTTGAGTCAGAACCTAATAAATTTTCTATACAAACTTCTAGTAATAAACAACAATTTAGCCAACATCAATCCTTTCAGGTCAAGATCCTTTAGACTTGGCCTTCCACTTGTACAATACATTCTTCAACATTCTGTTAATTTGAAATATGTTGTTGGCTTGCATCTAATGTTACCCCCTTCAATCTATTTTTATTTTAAAAACTTTTGGTAATCAGAAATTTATTATTTTATTTCAGTAGAGTTTATATGAGTTGTTAGTAAATGAACTGAAAATTATATTGATATTATACAATTTTTATATCAATTGTTATTCTACATCATTCAATGAATTAATAAAATTAAAAATTTAGGTTTATTCACTTACATATTTTTATTTTTCAGAGGAACAGGAGGAAGAAGAATCATTTAGAAATTTTGTTGCTAATTGGAAAAGTAGAAAAACACCAAATACATAGTTAATAACAGCATTTTATGTAAATAATATGTTACAAAAAGTTTAAGTACAAATAAATTTTATTTTTAATATTATAATTAATTATTTCCTTATTTGGTCTGTAACATTTAAAATAAATTTTATACAGATACTCCTTGATAACATGCTTTTGGTTAATGCAGTTCATTAATTATCAATAGCTTTTGTACCACAGTGCTTTTTATCATTTTTATCAGTTCCAAAGAATGTCGCTACTAGGAGCTCTACGAAGAGTTGCTTAATGCAATACTTTCAAAGAATGTATCCATACACTAACTGAAGGCTATCTGAATATAATTTAAGGATTGAAAATTTCTAAATTTATAAATTCTAATATAAAGATACAGATAATTTGAGAAATTGAATCTAATTTCCAATAAGAAGCTTGCATACAAATACGTTTTCATGGTAATTTTATTAACCATAATTTATCAAATTCTAGAACAATCTAAAGAAAACAAACTTGGTCAAGCCAATCTAATAGCACACTCCACAAAAGCGAATCAAATATTAATTTTGTTTAAAATAAATTTTATAATAACAGAGAGTGCTCAGCAAACCATTAAATAGATACAAAACACCTTTTTTCGTTGCCGAGATATATTTAATTTAGAAACAAACGTTTTTGGCCTCATCCATAGGCCATCATCAGGTCGAAAGAAGAACGAAATTGGAACACTTACATTCCAATTTTGTTCTTTCGACCTGATGATAGTATTAAGGGAGTATTAGTAGTAAGGGATAAGAGAGATAGTATTAAGGGAGAAGAGAAGGCAGGGGTCTATAGAACTACCTATGAAAATATGCAACTGGGTATTGAAAAGGACTACATCGGTGTTACAACCAAGAGTTTGGGGCTGCGGCTCAAGGAGCATATGTATAGTATCGGAAAGCAGTCTAATGCAACGATGTTGTCCCAAATGGCATAGACCCAAGGCTCTATAGTGAACTGGGATGAGGCATCTATTATCAAACCTATCTCTTCCCCAACATTGGCAATAACTGCAGAGAAGATTGAGATATATAAGAGCAGGCTGGAAGAAGGGTGTTTGAATGCAAGGGATGCTGAAAGCCTACCATCCCATCGGCATGGGAGTTCATGGTTAAGAAGTTTGCAAGAAACTTCTTGCAACTTGCAAACTTATCATTTTTATTTATATTAGTGTTATTTGAATATTTATGTTATTTTATTAATTTGTTACTGTTATCTTTATTTATTTTTCTATTATCTCATTCTAAGTTTATTTTCCGTTATTTTGTTCCGTTGTAAAAACGTTTAGTTTGAACTTTGTATTCCATTCATGGAACGTAAGCGTTCTAATTTCGTTCTTCTTTCGACCTGATGATGGCCTATGGATGAGGCCGAAAACGTTTGTTTCGAAATTAAATATATCTCCGCAACGAAAAAAGGAGTTTTGTATCTATTAAATTTTATAAATTCTTGGAATCAAGTAGTTGTTGCGCATGCGCGTGGACATTCACACTAATCAAACATAACACTTAAGGCGCGTTTGGAAATTGTAACCGGTGTTACCGGTAACTGCCGGTAGTTACTAAGGCGTTTGGAAAATACGATCTAAATAACCGCGTTTAAAAATTACTGTTATGAGTCATAACTGATTTACCGAGTAACTACCGGTAACACCGGTTATAATTTCCAAACGCGCTCTTAGGTAACTTCTAAAGCCTAACGTTGGAAATTTCTAGCTGACCGAGTTTAGGCCTAACTACTAAACCTAACTTTGGACATTAATTAATTATCATCCAAAAATTATGCCGCCACTTTGAAATTAAATCCGAAATCAGATGCATACGTCGTTTGAAATTTTTCTGACATTTGACAAAAAATGTTTCTGTTAATAATAATCAAATTTTTCATAATGTCGAATAAGGATAATTTTTAACTGATTTGTTAGAAGTTTTGGCTCGAACACATCGCCATTTTTTAAATTTAAACGTTCCTTTCTAAAACGTTTACAAAACCAAACGGTTCTACGTTCTATCGATTTCGAAACAAAACAATTTCAAATAAATCAACTTTTCGGAATCATTACTGGATATCAGCGGCGTGCCGTCATTGGAAGCGCCGCTTCCTTTATATTTTCTAAAATACCACATCTACTTGACTTAAATACCGGTTAACTTAATACACACTCACTTCGTTTAACCTTAATATCCGGTATTTCTTGATCGTCCAAACAAACGTTTTCGTCCTCTCCGAGGACTGCCTCAGGTTATTCGAACAAAAGAATAAATTAGAGCAGGATTCCAATTTTTTTGAATTAATTTCTCGAGGAACTTTCAAAATATTCGAATATAATTTGACTATACGCGTGCGCTATGACGCGTTGCCTTTTTCGTATTTGTCACACACGTAACGCCACGCGTGCGACAGAGTGTTGCCGTCTTTGGTGTTTATGCATTTTCCAGTGCGTCCGGCCCTGTATATTTCTAGGGCCTCTAGGGCCCTGATGTCATCCGTTTGCAATGCTGAGTTTATCAATCTGGCGTTGTTCAGGTCAGCGTGTATTTCTGGATCTGTGGCGTAGGTTGACAAGGCGGTGGTACACCGTTGATGGCTTATATCATACCTATGTTCTTTGACCCTTTGTTGGATTGATCTTTTCGTGGAGCCGATGTATACCAGTTCTTGCCCAACTCTGTCATCTCTTACTGGGATACTGTATACCCCCGGTGCTCTAAGAGGGTTCAGTTTGTCTTTGGCGTTGCGCAACAATTTGTAAACATCTTGTGACCTTTTGTATGCCACCTTGGTACCCGTTTTGGTTGCGATTTCTTTGTATAAGGTCTTTAATCGCTGGTTGTACTCGACTACTGCGTATCGGCTGGTCTGTTCCTGCAACCGATTACCGTGTGTATTTTGCGTATTTCTTGGTCTAGCATAGGTTCCTGCTAGCTTTCGTATTAGACTTTTCTCGTATCCATGTGCTATCGCGATGCGCTCTATCCTCCGTAGCTCCCTCTTAGTATCTCTCATCTTGGAAGGGTGTGTATATGCCCTTCTAAGGCACGGTATACACACGGTAATCGGTTGCAGGAACAGACCAGCCGATACGCAGTAGTCGAGTACAACCAGCGATTAAAGACCTTATACAAAGAAATCGCAACCAAAACGGGTACCAAGGTGGCATACAAAAGGTCACAAGATGTTTACAAATTGTTGCGCAACGCCAAAGACAAACTGAACCCTCTTAGAGCACCGGGGGTATACAGTATCCCAGTAAGAGATGACAGAGTTGGGCAAGAACTGGTATACATCGGCTCCACGAAAAGATCAATCCAACAAAGGGTCAAAGAACATAGGTATGATATAAGCCATCAACGGTGTACCACCGCCTTGTCAACCTACGCCACAGATCCAGAAATACACGCTGACCTGAACAACGCCAGATTGATAAACTCAGCATTGCAAACGGATGACATCAGGGCCCTAGAGGCCCTAGAAATATACAGGGCCGGACGCACTGGAAAATGCATAAACACCAAAGACGGCAACACTCTGTCGCACGCGTGGCGTTACGTGTGTGACGAATACGAAAAAGGCAACGCGTCATAGCGCACGCGTATAGTCAAATTATATTCGAATATTTTGAAAGTTCCTCGAGAAATTAATTCAAAAAAATTGGAATCCTGCTCTAATTTATTCTTTTGTTCGAATAACCTGAGGCAGTCCTCGGAGAGGACGAAAACGTTTGTTTGGACGATCAAGAAATACCGGATATTAAGGTTAAACGAAGTGAGTGTGTATTTTCTAAAATATAAATTCATATTGCCGTCACAACGCCGGGGATGCAAATTTTAATCATATTTTTAAATCATTTAATTTAAAATATGTGCTTTCCACCTCAAATTAGTAGTGGCTTGCCTCTGTACATCATACGTTTTCTTTAACAATAGAGTTAATAGGTCATCTATTAACTGCTTTCGGGAGATGGAGTTTTGAATTGAGAAAACGTAACTTCCGGTTTGCATCGGAAGTTCTTATATAGTTAATTGGACCTACCGTTCCCAAGGTTTCCATATCTGGTCTCGGATTTCATCTAACTCCGTTCTCGAGATTAAGACAGACAGTGGGAATTTAGAGGTCTACAATTTTTTCCAATTGCAGTCCGCTGAGGTCACGGGTCGACACGAACTAACGGATTGCAATGCCGATGGGAAATATCCAGCTTTGACTCTGATTCTCGTAGACATGACAAAATTTGGAAATAAATGTAGATTCCTTAGAAAGCAAAATTGTCGCGTTGTAAGTAACGAAGGCAAAAAAAAAAAAAAAAAAAAACTTAGCCGTCAAAAAATAAAATATCATGTCGAGCGGAAGTGTCAAATTGATTAACCGATCAAATTAAGAATTTAGGGGACAGATCCTTTAAAAAGCTAGAAATTCAAGGAGAAAGAATGGTGGCTTCTCCCCGGCTCAGTCTGTTTTCCTCCGCGTCGGTTTCCCCGTTGTCTAGGACTTCATTTTCGTTCATTATAAAGGTTTTTCGTTATTTTTAATATTAACTTTATCCAGTTTGACGTTGCATTAATACGCGAAACCCGCAACCCCGACGGCGACCGATGAATCTTTCCGTAAAGCGAAATAATATTGGGCGAAATAAATCGAAATTCTAAGAATTTGATTGATTTCATCCGATGGCCGAAAACGGACGAAAAAAGATATTTATCAACGTATTCAAACGAATTTCGGGCAATTTTCGGAGATGGTCAAGCCTCGAGACGTAAAATTTCAAAAGATCGTCTTTCACCTCTCCACGGTGGCCATTCTACACCATGTAAATACAGAAGATAATTTATTTATTAAATTCCAAACACAAGAAAATGGTTGAAGCAAAATTTAAAAAGAAAAAAAATTATAAATTAATTTTAAATAAATAAAATTGATTTTTTTAATTCGAATTTTACGTAATTCGAACATTGTTGACGCGTCTTTTAACGTTTGTTCGAAATTCGTCACGCATGACGATTCGCAGTTCGATTGTGTTTCTGGTTGTGGTCGGACGTGCTTTTGTTGTGCTCTTCGATTGCGTGCTGTTTTTTGCGGTTTGAAGACTTTTGCAGAGAAGATTAAAGATTTTTCAGGTAAGTCTTAGTCCATATTGACTTTAGACGTAAGAATTTATTTAATATTACTTGAAGGATCGGTCCCAGAAGACATCTCGGCACATCGTTCGATGGTCGGCCGTTTGCGCTTCGGATTCGAATCTTTTAGATTTAAAAAGGCAGCTGCGGTCAGCATTTTGCTTTTCTCGGAAGAATTTAAGCATTAATTTAAGCTTTTGTTTTCACCGGACTAATTGCAAATTTTCTTTTTTTACAGAATGACGACGTTGGTGCGGCTTTGGAGGCGGTTCCGGCGGAGGCAGACGGTGGCGCCGGAGGGAGGGGGTTCCTCGGACGACGCGGAACGAGTCTGTCGTTCCGTGCCGTTGGAGGAGCGGGGGCTCGACGAGCGAGAGGCAGCGGGTGAAGAAGACCTTCCCCAAGTGCGCGTGGCGTGGCATCCTCCCGGAGTCGGGATGATGCGACGCTACACCCTGGGTCCAGTGCACTTGGCCAAGGTCTTCGGGGGTCATCCGGCCACAGACCTTGCTGTGGCGGATGTAGAAAATGACAGCTCGTCCGAGTTGACATTTTCTGGTTGGTCGCGTTCTGCCCGTTCGTCCGCGACGGCGACGCCACCGCCTTGCCGAAGTCAGAACGGGGAGGAATCGGAGGAGAGAGCCGCCGAAGTTGAGGGACCGTGCTGTCCGTGGTTTCGTTGCTGCGGACGGCTGCGGTTCCCTTGGCCTAGGCGGTGATCCTCTTCGATTTCCTCTTCTTCACCCGGATGCGACTTTCTTACCGGATTCGACACTTTTCACCCGGACTCGACACCTTTTCCCGGACGTGACTTCTCTTACTCGGTCGTGACCCACGGACTTGTCTCCCGAACGTGACACTCGGTCGACGACAACGGATTTGACTCCCGATTGTGACCACCCGGACGTGACACTTCTACTCACCGGACGCGACATTCGGCCGACCTTTCTTCCCAAACAGCTGTTATGAGGATTGAGCTTCCGGTTAGGGTAGGTTAGATTAGGTAGCTAGGCTAGGTCAGGTTTTTCGCTCTTCTCATAACACTGTTCGGGAAGAAAGACTGTCTGATAAAGGTAATAATATTAACCTTAGGTAATAAATGAATGAACTTCTCGTTTTCTCACTGTCTTTGTGTTTTCTAGGAACATTTGGGAGGGAGAAGAATCTCCCTCCCCAACTTTACCACCAAGAGGACCAAGTGGACAAGTGAATATTTTCCGAAATCTCCGATGGTAAGAACTCTTTCGTTTCATTTTTTAACACATCTTATTCTCGTATTGTAATTTACTGTTTTTCTGTTTATAGACATGCCGAAGATGTTCTTCGATTACACACACACACACACACACGCACAAGGACATAACATCACTGTACACGAAGATATACACCGTTTAACCTTTACTCGAATTCTCGCACTCACGCACTTATACGCCAAGCGCCTCGTTCTGTGTAATTCCACACAATGAAACAACCCGAACACTCGCTTCCCACAAATCCAACCCCTGGGTCCTCGTCCCGGGAAGTGGAAACGCCAATTTTAAAGATTAAAAGACTTTAAATTGGCGGCCGAAGGGGCTCTGGTAATTACGCATCTTGCATGGATTAAACAGAATTTTACACATTAGCATCAATAATCGTTTTGTGATGAATTTTTCTGTTAAATTTAGTGTGGTAAGAAAAGATTCACGATGTGGGCAGCCGAACTGTATGGAACGGGACTTGACAGACCGCCCAGGGTTCTTTAACAGCCCGAATCGATGTCAGAACGGTAGACCGAAGTCTTAACCGCTCAAACATCTGGCCGTCACCTTGTTATACTAGGTATAACAAGTAGCGACACTTCTATATAAACAGTTTCTCATTGTACACTAGACACTTGCACATAAATTGTTTTTAGTTAGTCAGCAATGTACCATATATTATTTCGGTGAGAAATTGATATTCGATGTACACCATTTCATTCACGACGCGTTTTAGGAACTTAATCCTCGGGGTGCCTGGTGAAGAAAATTGCGTCGTGAGCCTGGTGGGGTTCAGAAGACCCTGAAATAAAACACTACATTATATGGCCTGTAAAAACAATTTGAATATTATGTTCGTATATATACATTTAATAGATTTATAAAGACATATTTAAAATAAAACAATCATTGATTTACGTGAAATATTTATTCACACCACTACATAATAAAAAACATTAACGTTTTCTGTTATAACAAAAATAGAAACTTTTTTCTTTGGAAATCATGACGTAATCTAATCATAACCTAAGTATTTTGGCTACAATTTAATGGCACATAATATAATTATCTGTTAAGGCATAAAAATTAATCTTCTTCAGTTAAAATTTGAAATCGAGAATTCAGGCATTTTTCACACAGTAATTTTGCATGGACCGCCGGATGGCCGAGCGGTCAAGGTGGCAGCCTACCGCTCTGGGGGACCCAGGATCGAATCCGAACGGTCGAATAATCCCCAGGAATTTTTCGGGGGGTGGTCCGTTCGGATATGTCGGGCCCCGTCCCTCACCACCCGGTCGCCCCATTGTGGGCCTGGCCGAACCCATAATGGGCCTTCTAAAAGAGGCCCTCTTAGTGCCCACAGGGCGGAAAGAGTTAAAAATAAAAAAAAGTAATTTTGCATGCAAATAGGTCTGGATCATTCTTTACGGATGCTTAGCAGCTGCCTAAACGTTTATCTACTAACACCATGAACGTGTTAAAAATGAAACAAACACAAAAAATATTACTTACAATTTTGCAACGCAGCGAGCCTGGTGGGGTCTGTGACGCCCAGCACTCACGCAAATACGTGTTGTTCGCACGATATCGCGTGATGCACTAAAAATTTGGTGGGGATCGCCAGCGCATGAAGACAACCGGAGCTACTAATAACGCAACTATTAAAATAGTTGTGAACTTTTAAAAGTAAGTCGTGCTTCTGAGACCCCACCAGGCGCCCCGAAAGTTAAGTATGACGTATATCGAGGACGTTCTGTATTTAACAATAACGGATGAAATTTGATCCAATAATCTAGTGTCTTATATCAGGAGTCATGGTAATGACTAGTGACTCTCTGGCAAGTAAACTACATATACAGGATTCAGAGTTGCCGATTTTCGGGGGTCGATTTCTCCGTCTCTCAAACACTTACAGTAATTCTGTCGTTCGAAGGAAAATTGTTCTCTTAGCTAGGGTGCAAAATTTCAAGATTTTGTATAAAGCGATTGCCGAAATATAAGCAATCAAAAAGTGCAAAAAAGCGGTATTTTCTTCACCCGGCACTGCAGACAATCGTAGAGAGAAACCACTGGGTCCAGAAAGCTCAAATTTTAAACTTAAGCCTTTCTCGTTATCAGCAAAACTTCCAGGTCTATAGGTCAAAGTTCACGGGGGTTTCCCATGGAGCTAATTCAGTTTTACGGCTTCATTTTATGCATATAAAATGCATTTAATTCAAAATGTTACAAAAGCTCAAATTTATGCCAAATAAAACTTTTTATAACGATTTTACTAAACGGCGTTCAGTAACGTAATGATAATTTAAAGTATATTTTGTAACAAAACGATGATGTCATCTAATTTTATATCAACATTGTTTATAACGGCAATTTTTTCTACAGCGATTTTGCTAAATTGTGTCATAATAGGCCTGCAGTAACATATAAATGGACTATGTATGCTCACGCTGTCCTTATTTCAAACGGTTTGTAGATATCTATCCTTTTCAAATGTTTCATCCCAGGCAGTTCTATCACACGGTGTGGTAGTCACATACCACAAGGCCCTCTGTTCCATCTATAAAGAGATAGAATTCTGTGCTTACTACATCGGGCTAAGAACTGAGGAAATTATAGAGTTTTAGAAGAACCCTACAGTTTCCTCACTCCTTAGAAAGCAAAAGGACGCCATCGAGAGAAAATAGTGCCTCGGCCGAAACAACTTGAAAGCTTAAAAATGTACAAAGCCTTCGGGAGATAGGCGGTAGTTAACTTCGAGGAGACAGACTCTATTTCGTTAGGCTGGAGAACATATAAAAAGTTATAAGTGAAGCTTTCTTCTTCCAATTGTCAGACTAGTAATATTTATCACGTCTTTCTTAATATTTTATTATAACCGCATTATGTATCTTATTACAAATTTTTATACTACATGTGAAAAAAACGATAAGATTTCTATTGTATATTCGAATATCAGTGGCGGAATGGAAGCGCTATATTGTCGAAACCGTGTCAGCTTCCACGGCGAAAATAACTGAATGGTGTAAAGCAGCCAGATTTTTTTGACTTTCCGCTCTAGTCCAGCAGTGGCCTGGTGGACAAAACTACCAGTGGTTTTGTCCACTAGGGTCGCGGGTTCGCGTCTCGCAAACAGGCTGGCTATATGGAGTTTTCTGGGTTTTCTTCACGTTTGTGATACCTAAATTGGAGTCAGTTTTCCTTGGAAAGTCCTCACGGCGGCATCTTCCCTTGACCGATCACCCAAGTGAATGTACAAACTAATAAGAAAACAGTCGCATAGAGTAAAAATATGAGAAATGATTTACTTTATACAATTTTTCGACATTTTTTTGGGGGGGAGGAACGCGCACACTGCTAACACATGACACCATGTTTACCATTTAATAATAGCTTCTCCTCAAAGATTGATGAATAAGTCATTTTTAAAAATTGCTTAAAATTTTTAACTGTTAAATAATTTAAATTCGTAGAACTTATATAAATAATTTACTATTTTTATATTTTAAAACGTGATATAAATTCTTACATTAATAAAAAAAAATCAATCTCGAAACATTTTCCAATAAAATGCATGCGTTATAAAATTCATATAAAATAATAACTTAAAATCGATATTTCATGAAATTTTAAATCAAATTTCTCCAAATATAATTCTATAAACTCGAAAACATTATTCAAAATGATTTTACTATTTTTAAAATCATTAATTCTTGATTTCTAATCATGAATTTGCAAGATTTTTCCAAAATATTTATGAAGCTAAAAATATATTTTAAAAGTATTTAGGCAGAACGAGTTATAAAATTATTAATTATAAATCATAAAATTAACATTAAAATAGTGAATTTTTATTTGGAATTTTTTAAGAATGTAATTTCAATAGAATAATTCAAGGTTTTCATTGTTTAATATAAAATAAAAACATTATTTTTACTAATTTTACATTTAGAAAAATAAATGTAAAAAACCAAATCTATAGTCGAGTCCACTGAACGGAGCATCGGATAAGAGACCAGTTTCCTTAACAGATTTTAAGAAAGATTTATAAGAGTATATCTTTAACCTTACGATATATCATCACCCATGGCACACGGCGACAGGAATTTCTTCAATAAGGTAAATGTGTTTGTGGAAATTTGGCAAACCTCCATTGGTTAGTTTTCTAATACATGGACAGTCAACAGATTTCTTACAGAATCATAATAAACAGGTGTGAACACATATGTGAGAAGCAATTACATATTTAAAATACAGTAGTGAACCGAAAATCGGAATCAATTGGGGACTGGGGTTGTTCAGATTAGGGATTTGTTCCGATTACGGTTTATGTACGAAAAAATATATTAACCTGTCCGATGTTCAAATTTTTCTCCGTTGCGTGTCGCTTCCTGTTGAATTTTTCTCCGTTGCGTGTCGCTTCGTGTTGAATTTTCGTCGATTTTAAGCCTAACGAAAATTTTTATAATAATAATCGAGGCTATCGTATCGTTAAAAATTATTTCTGCATTTTGTACAAACAAAATAAATATATTGAAGAATATAAAAACATGAAAATTATACTTTAGAAGTAAATTTAGTATCAAAAACGTTCGATTCAGCACGACACAGTCCGACTGAAAATTGTGCCGATTACCGGCGATTCTGATTACTGGGGTGCCGATTTACGAGTCTCTACTGTATATCATAAAATATATACAAACAACGCAGATCGCATGCAGGTCCTCATTTCGAGTGCACAAGGCAAGAAGTGATTTACGATCAGATTTCGGAGGTCATACAATCTTATTCTAAGACGCATTGTTCTTATTTGTTTTTATATTGTACTGTACGTCCCATTAGACAGCATTCAGCAATTTTTGAGCAACGTTCACATCTTTTCGGCCAGACCACTTACTGTATTTCTGGAAAAAAGTGAAAGTAATGTGACTAGTAAATATACTGTACCTATTAATTACTCGATAGAACAATAAGATTGATGATATTCAAAGGCGGTTATAGCTACAGGGACTTAAGCTTTCTTCATTGACAAATTAAAAATAAAAATTCATTTGTTCGAACGTTCTTCTTAAAAATATTTACGATCGATTCGGTCTCTGGAAATTCGGATAAAATATTCTCAACCTGCACAATTAGTAACGTGTCATTAACAATGTTGTTATTACATAGAATAAATAATTTTTAAATTATAAAATTTAAAATTATTTAATCATATTTTATTCAATGAATACGATTTGAAAAACAAAATTTATATATCAGGATTCAGCAGAACGAACCTTTCGAATTCGTAAAAACGATTACGTTTTCCGTGGAACGTTACGCGAAGCCCAAAGCTTCTTTTTAAACATAGTTTCGTGACTGAATTCGGATGAAAGATACTGTAATTTCGATAGAATTCTAATGTGGAGAGAATGCCATTTAGTAAGAAAAAGTCACCTATTACAGGTAAGAGACAAACGTATTCAAAAAGTAGACTATGGTCTTTCCGCCCTGTGGGTGGAGAGTAATGATGGGCTTAATGAATTCACATTTTTGTCTCGATATACACGATACTTGCCATCTACAGTTTTTCATTCGATACTGTCGATCATCGACAGTTTATGTGCAATGTATCAAATACGATGATTTCTGCGTTTATTCGACTAAATATCTAGTATTTGAATAAAATACTAATTGGGTTACAATTTGAAAAAACTGTAGACCCATAAATTTCCATTGTCGTTCGTTTGTCCGTCCGTCTTTCCTTAATCGAAAATGGAGTTCAATAGATGAAAGCCAAGACCAGATTTGGAAACCTTAGGGACAGGAGCCCCGATTAACTATATATAAACTTCTGTTACAAACCGAAAGTCATGTTATTTCAATTCAAAAATGTTCCACTGAAGGGTGTTAGACAGATGACATGAATCTATTGTTTAAGAAATGTACAGGGGCAAGCCACTACTAATTTGAAATGGAGAACATACATTTTTAATTAAATAAATTAAAAATATGATTAAAGATTTCAGCCCGGCATTGTGACGATGTCACAATAAATAATTGTTTATTACTAATTAGTTATGAAACTAGATAATAATAAATTTTTACGCGTTAATAAAAATATTGTAATTAATGTGTAAAAATTAATAATAATGCATTTTTACACATCATATTACCAAAGTAATTTTTATACTGCATTTATTATCATACTATCTGGAAAATATTGCTACTTATTTATACTGTATGTGTACACATGTAAAATATCTATAATAAATCTTTATGTTAATGTGGTGGAGTAAGTTTGCTTTTTGAATTAAAATATTTTAAGTTTAAATTATAAATTTCAAACGAAATACTCGTCCTGTGTAATTTCTAATTTTAAAGCATAAAGTTTTGAAATAAAAATCGTAAACTAGAAATAATTAAACGATTTTAAAGCAAGAAAATAGTAAAAGTGTATAAATTAGACATGAATAGAACATTAAATTACGAAAAGAACTAATCATTTCTTAAAATTTTTCGTAATAATTTGCAAACCTCACATAGTTATCGTTTATTTCAATATATTTTAGATACTGATGAATATATATATATATATATAGCATGTAAAAAAACCATGTATAGCATGTATTTGCTTTTACATGCTTCATTACTTAACCCACTATTTTGTGGTATATTGAGTGTCTTTTGTTTAGCTTTAATGAAAGTTATTAATTTTAATGTTGTCGTCTGTTATCTTAGCCAATTGGTGTGCTCCCAGTGAGCTAGAGACACATCACTTACCGAAAGCTCTGCGATACCGAAAAATGCAGAGATACAGAAAAGAAGATTGTAGAGAAAGAATAAAAATTATGCATACAAAAAAGCAAAATTTTTCTATGTTGGCTTCCATATTTTCTGAATTCATACGAGAAAAAAGTAAATTAAAATCAATTTTAAAAAGAGCGAAAGTGCCAACCAACTCAAAAACACAAATCGTTGAAATTTGGCGTCAAAAGACCCAATCTGGCAATTCTGCAATTGTGGCCAGACAACGGTGAATGACAATTGTAGACATTTCTTTAGGGTAATAACCTAAAATAGCCAATTTCAATTATTAAATATCCAAAAATGTAATCAAGTGTTAATGTTTTCTTTTATAAAATTTCAAAATATAACAGATAAATTTTTACGAATTTTTTTAAAATGATATATCAAAAAAATCTATGACGATTATTTCATCAAACATTCCGGCAAGCGTACTCTTGCATACGTTTGTGCGTTTCAGTCTGCACACTTGCAATTTGTGTTGTCAATTTAGGTTTTAACCTCTAAATCTAGAGGGAAGAAATTATGTTTCCCTCTCTGCATGAATTCTAGTCTTTTCTCACCAGTTACCAAATGGAAGAATTTTTAGTGGCTGCATTTTTAGACATTGGATAAAGGTATTTTAAATGTGTGTTACTATATTACTGTACTTATAAAATATATTTCCATTCTGTTTTTATTTTGTATTGTAAATAAATCATTGTTTATGCATTAATTATTATTTTATTATCTTTTAATTAACATAATTAAGGTTTTGAATGAGAAAAATTAACTATTAAAAACAGAATATGTTCACTACGTTTAAATTTTTCAACTGATTATTGATACTGATTATCGAACAAAATAATGTATCGATAACAGGACTATCGATAGTTATGCGGTCGATACCCATCTCTAGTGGAAAGTGAAAAACAAATAAATAAATAAGAACTACTATTCCAATCACTTCTGATAAATTAATTAATAACAGAATATTCAAGTACCAAAAAACCAGACAATTCAGTATTCTGTAACAAATGTACATGAAAATTCTGAAATAATATATCAATAATTCTGCACAGTTACACAGTTATATTATTTCAGGCTAATGTAACTAACATCGTGTAATGCAAATAAGAATTAACTAATATAATAGAAACAGGTCAACGAGTGTAGGCATTACAGAGAACCCGATGTGCTATAAAAACGAATAACCTTAATATTTATAAAATTATAAAAATTTTAGTAGAAAGATTTGCCAATTGTTTTATCTATTTATACACTTGAAGACTGGAGAAAAAGAAAGAATACTGCCGGATATAAGTCTTTATAAAAGACAGTTTACACTTATAGTAAATACAATAATCAGTAACCTGATAACTTAATGCAGTTTCAATTTATTTATTCATGTAAAATACCTGAACAAATAATTCAAATTAATTGATACAATTTTTTATCGAATGGCTTATTAATTTTAAACAGAATAATAACATTTTAAATAAAATTAATTGTTTAATTAAAATATTTAAGAATATGTTCGAGGATGACATAATTTAAATGTCAAATAAATAATATAAATGTTACCTTTCCTCTAAAACGTTAATAAAAATATTATAAGGAAAGTGAAAATAAAAATATGTTGACAAAATATAAACAGGAACTTGGCTAGACTATAGTAATAACAATTGGCATTGACGAATATTTGAATGAATCCTAACTTATAAAAAAGTTTATAAAAATTAACATTCCATTCACAAAGTTTATGTAACAATTGAAATTTCTGCTTATATATAAATTTCGTCATTTCGGGGATTCCCTGAAGAATGACGTTATTTCCTCAAATTCTGGAAAATCAATTATTTGTTTCAGTTAATTTGTTTATTAAAATGTGTTTGTTAAATCAAGTTACAGTAGAACCTCTATTATCCGGATTTTCGATTATCCGGATTGTTCAAAATAAACAAAAATTGTACGAATTTGCTGATTTGCACTTTGCGAATTGCGACACTATTTATGTACTGTACATATGTGATGGAATGCATGGAACAAAATTTTGAAAAGACCATTAGTAAATTCCAGTAACAGTAGAAAGTGGTATAGGAGACAGTGCGGAAGCAATAGCACAAATTTCAATATGTGCCGAATGTGACGAAGAAGATGTAACTGAGTGGTTAAATTGCGATGCGAACGATCCTGGATTCCAAATTTTGAATAATGAGGAAATAATTAAAGAAATATCTGCCTCAGATGAACAAGATCGAGAAGACGAAGAAGAGATTTGCAAAGTAAGAGATATTGGTCCTAAACATTCTGAAGCTTTTCAGTGCTTAGATGTCGCCATGAAGTGGTTTGAGAGCTAAGAAGAGTGTAACTCAGGACAACTTATATGTCTTAAAAGTATTCGCGATTTAGCAGCTTCAAAAAGAACAGCTAGCTTTAAACAAAATTCGTTAATTGAATTTCTTAATAAAAAATAATTTAATATTGAAGTTATATGTAAATCTAGACAAATAAAAATTATTCATACTATATGCATTGTCAATTATTACTTTTTCGATTATCCGGATTTTCCTTATCCGGACTACCTTCATCCCCAATTAGTCCGGATAATAGAGGTTCTACTGTATTTATTAAACTATTTTTTTTTAATCAAGCTATTTATCTGCCAGGGATAAATTAAAGGCTAAAATACGTATTACCTGTATATATTTTTAAGGCTGATTGTAACCTCTGATTATATGTGATCTCTAGCAGATGGTGTTATAAATATAATGCTTTTCCAAAAATTACCGAAAACAGAAGCAGATAAGACCAAACAATTTTGCAAAGAGGCTTGGTATTAAGAGAATTAATGCTATTAAATTTTGATGGTTAAAGATCGAGGGAGGTGGTAAGATATAGGAAGTCGTGTGTCATATCTCGAGAAGAGTTTGATCTAATAAAGATTTTATTTATTATTAGCATTTACAATTTTTTAAATCTCATCCCTATTCTCAAAATTAAGCTTTTTGCCATTTTTATAATAATTAATTATATAAAAAGATTTAAATAAAATATCTTAACAGATGGCGCCACTCGCAGTTTTAAACGTTGCCGGGAAAGTTGAGCAATTCGTTGCTAGATTTTTTTCATGGGTTGTTTGTCCTGGATACGTCGGATCTCGTTTCCTACCAACTTCTCCTCTTCACTGTGGGCTGACCGAACGAACACATGATGACATGGAGAAAAAAAAAGGTTTTTTTAGTGCCTAATTATCACAAAGAGACCTAAAATTAAAAAAAAAAAATAAAATTAGAAAAAATTAAGTTTGCAAATAAGTTTTTTTAAACATTATTACGCATTTTCATTTTGTAGAACCCTTAACTACTTTATGGAAACTCGAAGTTCCCGGGAAAGTCCAGCTTGAGAAATACGTTACTGGTTTAATACAGGCAAACAACAATTGATGGGCATGTTAGAAATTTAAGCTTAGAAAGGTCTTTCTAAAATTAGAGAAATTATAGGCAATGTCTTCTAGTGAAAAGAAATATCTCACATACTTATAAAGATACTTGAAATTTGCCCATAGTTAAACCGATGTCCAGTGTATTTGCATGACTACATTGGACAGCCGTTTCGAAGCGTATGATTCCTAATGATTCCGTTAACGTTTTATGCATCACAAATGAATAAATAAATAAATTTAATTTCGATCCTATAAGAAAAATTTATATTTAATGTTATTTCCTTATCAATTTTCACTACTTGATAGTAAAAGCTTAAAAAGGTGTAAAATGTAAATCCTATAATTGCATAAACTTGTTTATAAAATTGTCTTAAATATATATAAAATATCGCCTTTTAAACTTCACATTATTAAAAAAAAGCCATTCGTAGAAAGAAAATCAGAGAGATCCCTAAAAGAATCGAACCCCGGTTATCTTCTCAAAAGTACAATAGTTTGAGCCGCTATCTTTAAGTAAATAAAGATAAATTAATCTCTTAGATTAAATAAATTTTCTATTTAAATTCATAGTACTAAATGAGAAATACATTAAGTATCTTATGAATATAAAGTTTCAAATTAAAATTATTCATGAAATTAAATATATTCAATATATAAAAATAGAAAGTACTTATACAAATTATTATTTAATTACGCAGGTATGCATAATTAAATAAGCCCGCAGATGATATTCAGCGGGTTCGCACTGGTTCGGCCGAACCCGTTGTTAAAATTTTCAGTTTTCCGAACCTTGTTAAACACACGTAACATTTCTCAGTGGTTTTGTTTTTTTTTTTTTTTAAATATATTAAAATATACGTATTATACTCTGTAATACTACTAAACTAGAGCCTTATACCCAATATACCCCGTTCGCACCGAGCATTTCAATCTAGATTGTGAGCAAGGTCGGAGACTATGTCTTGGTGCGATCTCTCTCGACCGTTTCAATCTCGACCGAAACGAGGTTTAATCGCAATCGATTCGAGAGAGTTCTTGAAACTAGACCCAGTCATAAGAGAGATCCCACAATCTGATGCGCGCGAGATAATACAAGATGGCTGTGGAACACGTGTCGGGCTATGGACAGCGAAATAAAAAGGATATTGTATTTCGAGAGATGATGACATCTATTATCCGCAGTGCCATTCGGGGTGAAAAATTTCTCTGCCTGAAAAAAAAAAATCGACAGCACTAATATACTATTGTTACCTGGTCTTCGCCCAGGGCTCGTTACGTTCCAAATACGCCACTGATTATTAGATATATCGCAAGAAAAGGTATTGTATTTATTTCCAGCCAAAACTTCCATTTTATTTGTCGGTGATTGTTAGGGAAAAATTTTCTGCTAGCGAACCCTTTGTTAACTATTTCGAATATCACCACTGTGCATAAAAGTTATTAAAAACTTACAATATATTAATCTTTTTTTTTTTTTTTTCTAACTCTTTCCGCCCTGTGGGCACTAAGAGGGCCTCTTGTAGCAAGCCCATTATGGGTTCGGCCAGGCCCACAATGGGGCGGCCGGGTGGTGAGGGCGGGGACCGACATATCCGGACGGACCACCCCCGAAAAATTCCTGGGGATTTTTCTTCCCGTCCGGATTCGATCCCGGGTCCCCCAGGGCGGCAGGCTGCTAACCTTGACCGCTCGGCCATCCGGCCGCTACAATATATTAATCAATGAATAATAAGTATTAATAAAATTTGTTTTTGAATTTGTGAAATAAATTTATACTTATTACTACATAAATTTAGATTTAAGATTTTATATATTTGAGAAGGTCCTTTATACATATAATGGTCCATTCTCAGAGCATCAATCCCAAAAAGGCTACATAATGGCTCTGTTGGCTCCTTGCTAGATCTAATTATTTGTATTTTATACAAATTCAGTCATATATGGAATAATAGAGGATATACTACACTTGATCCTTCGGTCCTAGATGTTATTTTAGAAATTGCATACCAACCCTCTTATGGTGAAGAAAAGAACATATAAATTTGATCATTTAGTTAGGATAGTACGTAATGAAACGTCATACGACGTCATTTTCAAATTTGCTCATTATAAAACCAAGACATGACGTCAAACTCGTTTATTCTCTCACCATACTTATAATAATAAATCATTCGATCATTCTCAAACTTCTAAATTATTTATTCAAAATAATTAATTAATAATACTAAAATAACAACATCAACAAAAGCTTTCATTTTTATTAAACCTAACATTTCTTAAACTTAAAAGAAAATATTAATATCTCTAAAAAATATAAATAAATTAAAATAATATATTATCCCATGATTGGCAGCGTAAAATTGGAAAAGATGAAGTTAAGGACGAGTAATAATTTTATAAAAATCATCGGAGCTGCAGGCGGCCATTATCAATTCCGTCTGCTGTGGCAGACAAAGCAAAGGAAGAACTTAACCAATGAAAGCGCCGGAGCACATGTGTGTGGTCGACCGACTATCCTATTAAAAAGCTCAGTATCCGCCGTAACGTTTCTCTTTTCCATTCGGTCTGCTTCCAGATTGGTACGGACATTCCCAATGTCTCTTAAAAGGAGTATTATGCAAGTGGATGGAGTTGACGGTTGTGAAAATGGACACGATACATTCTTATTTACTTCTGAATCAGTTGGAGAAGGTCATCCCGGTAAGTATCTAACGCTATATATATATACATATATATCACCTAATCTACTGATATACACTTTAAACAAAACGCGATAAATTATACAATTTCACTTTCGCGACGTTAAGCGATGCTTAATTGTAATTTTCTATGATTAATTATAATCTTAAAATTGAATTTCGTAGTTAGGCCTAATGTTAGGCTTATATCGTGTAAGGTTAATGATCAATGAATGGTGTGTTTTTGTTTTTATTGAACTTGATCAGAAAAAATTGATCAAATGGAAGATAAATTGATTCAGATCGCGATCATTATTGATAATTGCCTACGTTGGATGTTGTAAGAGAAGTTTTTGTTACAGTTTTAATGTAAATATAAATTATACGTTCATCTGTGCGTTGTTTCGGGGAAAGTTTATATAATTTAATGAAAAAGAATTTAATTTTCAATCAAAAAATTATACTATCTTCCTTCTGATCATCTGGAGATGATTGTTTCGATCATTTGAATATATGTGATGTTAATGTAAATTTCTTGATATTTGTGTAGAAGTAATGTTATTTTAGATTTTCTAGAAAATTCTAGAACATTAGTAGGATTTAATTATATTTTTTTTATATGTTTATGTTTTTTATGAAGTAATATAATTTGTTTGTGTAATAATGTAGACATGTGTTTTTGAATTTTAATAATGACTAATGCTGTTTTGTTATATAAAATATTTTAATGTAGTTTAAATATAATGTAAAATAATTAAGATAAGTCAATGAGCATTTATTTTAATTTAAGCATTTTTTTAATATTTTTTGTTGTTATTAAATGATGGATAAGTTAGTTATATTACAATGTAATCGAAGATTGATTTTTGCTAAGATATTATTTTACAATTACATTTATATATACATTTATTACAAAACATTATAAGATATTAAAGTGTTGATTCTTGGCAATTACAATAATATATCATTTCTGAAAACTGTGTAATAAACTTTGCAAAGTAGTTTATAAACTTCATTTGTTTTAACAGTTCTTATATTTTTGTAACAAGTTTCTCATCCTAATAAGTTTTCTTTTTGTTTTTCCCATTGACATTTAAGGAAAAGTGATCTATTCCAAGTATTTACGAGATGATATTATCCAAACAAAAACGTCCAGGTGTGAAATAATTGTGCCAAGTAAAAATTTACGATAATTTAGATGGCAGTCAAATTTTTTTTTCTTTAGAGTTTTTCCTTGGTAAAGATAAGCTGTGAAGTGGTACCCACAAGATGTTTACCTGTGTAATTGTTTTTTACGTTTTGTTTCAAAGTGCCAAGCTTATCTTTACCAAGGAAAAACTCCAAAGGAAAAACATCTGACTGCCATCTAAATTGTTGTAAATCTTTACTTGGAACAATTATTTTTACATCTAACAAGTAAGATGTTGTTGGTGCTCAACACTGGCTGCCAACTGAATGCTTTCAATGCACATTTAATAAATCATTATAAAAAGTTGTAATTTGCAAAAATTTGAGTTTGTTATTCTGGAAACATTTTGAATAAAAATAATTTGTTTTCATGCAATTTTATCTTTATAAGTATGAAAGTAAGCAATAAAAATAAAAGGCTCTGTGAGGATGAACTTTGACCTAACAATCCAGAATTTTCACTGATAACAAAAGGTGCTTAAAATTAAAATTTGAGCTTTCTAGACCAAGTAGTTTTTCTTAAGAGCATCTGCAGTGCTGGAGGAATATAAAAAAAAAGATACAACTTTTTAGACGATTTTTTCTCTTTTTAATTGCTTATAGTTTAACAATTCCTATATAGAAAAATCCTGAAATTTTGGACATTATGTAAGAAAATAATTATTTTTCAAATGACTTAGATGGAGGTAGATTCACCACCTCCAAATGCCAGAATTACTTCAGTCATTTGGAGGTGGAGAATCTACCCCTCCTGAAAATCAGCAACTCTATTCCTGTATATATAGTTGGTCAGGAGTTTTTACTTGATGTGGAGTCATTGCTGTGACTATTATACTTATTCTGAAATCTCAGATACTTCAGTGAAATCACTTAGATAGATAATCATCTTAGATAGATAATATAAGATATAATTGTTTTCAGAAATCAGTTTCATTGGTTAATATGTTTATTGAAAAATTGCTATATTGATTCGAACATATACCTAAGCACTAATTTTCCAGCAAATAAATGTAAACAAACTTACGCTTCAAACGTTTTCTGCCACCATTTTATTGGCCTTCTTCAGGAAAACAACGGAAACAACTTGTTTATGTTTATTTGCTGGAAAATTAGTGCTTAGGTATATGTTCGAATCTATATGTACTGTTCCAGTTTTTTGAGGAAGTTATATTCACAATTGCTATATTTTTAAATGATTTGTTAAAAAAGTTTTTCTTTTGAAAAATTTTTTAGTTTATATAAAAACTAAATATTAGCTTTTCAATATAACATGATATATCTAGAATTATATAATGCAATCAGAGATCTCTAAAACAAAAATTTTAAATACCAATTAATCTGTCTATATTTATCATGTGAAAAATAATAATACTTGCTAATAATTTGTAAATTGAAAATTAAGTGTTTTTATAAGTGAATAAAACAAAAATGAGTACTTGTGTTTCACATTTTAGTAAATATTCATTTTTCAATTAATAATTCTTACAAGTTTTTATTTATTCTGCTTCTAAAATAAAAAAATACATTATTAAAAAGTGTAATGTTACATTTCTTATTTTTTCTTTTATTTTAGACACATATATACAGTGTGTGTATATATTTGTTTCACATAAGGTGTTTTAAAGTCAGTAACTCAGAAAATATGCTTATAATATTAAAAAAATGATAAGAATAAAGTTACTTTTACAATACTTTTGAGATGTGAGTTCTTTTATTTTTAATTCTGTAAATCTGTGCCATCCCACTTCTTGATGCAGAAAGGAGAAACTTCAAAATTTCAAATTGAATTCTCTACTTAATTATTTTTTAATGATGAATAAACAAATATTCTTTTATTGGGAATATTTTTAAAACAAATAATTGATTTCAAAAATTGAGTCTAGGGATTGTCCATAAATTACATCTGTATTTTTCTTGAAATTTTTACTCCTCCTTTCCCTCTGATCCTAGTTTGTTCAAGTTTCTGTAACCTCCTCCCTTTGGATATCCAGCAAAACTCAACCACCCTCAGAATCTTTATCACTTTATGTATAATAAAATATATTAATTGTGTAAAAATTAATGAAATAAAATGAACATCCATTGAAATTCAACCTTTCCCCCTCCTTTGATTTCATCTGACTTTTCATAGCCCCCCTCCTTTCCAGTGTGGATGTCATTTATGGACAAGTGCCTATGTATTGCAATGTTTTGAAAGACAAAGGTCTAATAAAAATTAAATTTTTTTTTTATGAGCTAATTAATTTCTATTCTTTTTTTTCTTTTTTTTAAATATTTAACAGATGTTCAAAGAGATTCCCATTTTTTATCTAAGCATTTCAGTTCAGTATTCAAGTAATGGAGTTTTTACTGAATGCACTATAACATTTTTGGTGTTTATTTTAGCATAGACATTCCTTATTCTTTGCTTCACATCTTGAATCATGGTCAGTTGTTGAAACAAATTTTGGTTCTTTATGAAACTCATAGGAAGTAATCAATTGGTATCAAGTCAAGTAACCTAGGTAACCATGAAATTGGTCCCCTCACATCCATTGTTGAATTATTGGCTTTACACATATAGTTATATATAGTAAGACCTCATTTAGCATTTCCTCAATTGACATTGATTCAGTCTACTTGAAGCCTAAAAAAAAAGCTCAAAATTTATGCTGATTCAAATTATTGCAGCATTTCATTAATTTGTATATAATAAGATTATTATACAATAAGAAATCTTGGATCACTAGAGACATTTTTCAAAATTGGTTTACCACATATTTTTGTCAATCTGTAAAACATTACTGTGAATTTAAAAAAAAATGAACAAAAGGCTCTATTACTGATGGATAATGCTTTAAGCCAATTCCACCAACTTGTCCCTTAAACACTTGCATTCTGGTTGAAGTAGCTTTCCTACCACCCAACACTATGTTGTTAATTCGGCCACTGAATCAGGGAGTCATATCAAATTTTAAGGCATATTATCTTTGTTGCATATTTCAACATATTGGTAAAACAGATGATGAAAATAAAGAATTAATTGTGCAATTGTGGAAAAATATATAGAATTGGAAAATAGTGATTCTGAAAACAAAGAACCCAAAGAACTGGCTACAGGTTTCCTTAGTAAAAATTTGGTAACAATAACTGAAATTGTTGATCAAATTGTAGCTATTGATCCAGATTTTGAAAAGAGCTTTGCACGAAAGTGAGATGAGGCATTTTGGACGCGATCTCCTGCTATTGACATTTGCTTAACGAAGGAAAAAGAAAGCAACAAATGACACTAGACGACTTCATCACAAAAAAAATCAAGAATTTCAGAAGAGCATTTATCACAAAAATGAACTTTATAGTTCTGTGTGCATATGTTTGTTATGTAACACATATTATTATGCAAATTAATATAAAAATAACTTAAGATTAAAGTAAAATTTGTTTATTTTTGGTCGTGTGTTCTCCTTTCCCTATCTACTCATTAACACTGTTTTATTTAGTGCTTTGTTGTCTAGGAACACATCCTATCTGCTAAATGAGGTCTTACTATAGTTTGTTATTTTTCTGATATAGATGAAAAAGTTGAGTAAAATCTGTAAGCATTATTTGTTATTTTTTACTTATTCAAATTAAATATTTGACCCACCTTCAGAAAAAGGTTTACCATCACTGTATTAGATCATTATCTTTCAAAAATATAAAAATGTATTGGTACATGCTCATAATTTTTGAAATTATCATTTATTTTTAATGAATAATTCAAAAATGTAAAAAAAAAAAACAAAAATCCAGCTACGAGTTGCTTAACTTTCCCAGCAACATTTGATGCCATCTGTTATAAAAACTTTTTAGAATAAAATACAGTAATATATTTTTAACTATTATAAAATGGCAAAAGGCTTAATTTTGAGGGTAGGGGTGGGTTTTATAAAAAATTGTAAATTCTAATAATGTGTAAAGTCTCTACTAAGTCTGGCCCTACTGGAGATACACACAACCTTCTTTATCTTTTCACCCCTTCGACCTTTAATCACCAAAATCAATCATACTAATATGCAAACCTCCCTGCAAAATTTCAGAAATTTTCAACAAAAAACACAAGTTATTCTTTAAAGAGGATGAACAAAAAATAATACCCCCCACACACACCCAATAACATCCATATATACAGAAAAAATCTCCCAAATTTTTTTGCATTTCTTGACATTTCAAGGTCTCCTGAGTCCAAAAATGAAAAAATCTGGGGGATGTCATTTTTTGACCAATTGCCATACTTTCCATGTTTATATATAACAGCCAGGAAAGTAAAACTGGATGGTTCCATTTAAAATTTCAGTTTTCTTTGCCCCACCCAGATGGAGTGGGAAGGGCCTTATTTTTATGGCATTGAAAAGGCCTGTTAGAAATATTAACTTAGATTATTTTTTTTAAAATCTAATAATAAGTATATTTTCAAGTTGTTTCAAATAAAGTGTTAAAAGAGGACCATAGAGGAATGTGGTGGAAAGTTATTTCCATTTGGCACAGTAACATTTAGTTGTGTGGTTCAGATTTACAGAATTACCTTAGATGTTGGTCCAGATAACATCAAAAGCAAAAAAAATTTTCTGATTATGTCTAGCCAAAATATAGCTCAAAAAATTCCAAGTCATGTTTGGTTAAATATTATCTATGAGTATCAACTATATTACTATATTAAATCATTTTGTATATTCTAAAATTAACTTGTTAAATTTAATAAAATTATAAATAAGAGATGGCAGTCTGACCACCTACCTGCTCCAAATTAGTAATTATTGTATTTAGCCTTAATAGCCTGATAAAGGAATTCAGCATTAGTTTGATATTTATTGTAAGTTTCATTATATTTCATTAAACCAGTGAAAAAAATGTAGAAACAATTAAATTTATTTCAATATATGCAATATTTGATTGATTAATGAATACCAAAAATAAAATGTTAGTACACCTATTTTGAGAGAAATTGATTTTTTTTTACTAAAAACAGAAATCAATTTATAATAATTTGTTAAACTGTTAAAGCAGTTTTTTTACTTAGAAACAATATAATTGGCTTTTGCTGCATGATCGAACAGATTGTTGAGTTATGGCCAATTAACAAGCTAAATTTCAGAAAAAAACTAAAACTAAAATGCTGGCAGTTTCAATGATATATATAACCTGAATCAATTTCTTATTATACAGTTGTAATTGAGAATCATACAGAAAAAGAAATATGCTAAAAATTTAGATTAGATATGACAATCTAATCTAATCTTATGACTTAAGTAAATTTCAATGATGATATAATTATCTTAAATATCCTAGATTTCTGTTGTGCTAGCTATAAAACTCTGATAAATTGCATTTGTAGAATAAATGATGCCATAAAGAATTCGCATTGGCTGGATACTAACAGAAAATTTTTTATATTATTCACTAGATCAAAATTTCTACTTGTTTTCAATTCTGAAAGTTTTTGCTGAAATTATAGAAAATATAGGTAATTGAATTGGATAAAGTACATTTGAGAGAATAGGAAATGAACTGCTATTATGAGAAATTTTGAATTATAAGCCACAAAGAAACATTGATAGGAAGATTGAAAAGAGTGAGTGAAACTGTAAAAGACCACATGGCATGAAAATAAGGCAGGTTTTTTTTTCTGAATACAATTTTACTATATTTTACTCATGTATTCTTAGCTTTTCTTGATTAAAAGTAATGTTATTCAATTTATGTATTTATTCAAATTTAAAAAATAAAACAGCATTTACAGTTCTTTAGAAATAGATTAACAATATCACAGTTTAATTTCATCAAGCATTTTATAATTATTTTGCTTCATTTTTTATCAAATTAAGTTTTATCTATTAAACAAACAGGAAACAATATACATTTATAATTTATTGTATACAATAATTATAATTATAAATGTGCATAAGCAGTTTCCTGTTATTACATGAAAATATCTTGTTACTTAGTTGATTATGTTACATAATTATAAATTGTTACAGTAGAATTTCAATTATCAAAATGTATGTCATCCAAACCTGCAGTTATCTGAATTGAGTGTCTTTTTTTCTCCTTCAAAGAAAATTTCTAACAGGTGCACCAGGCCATGGTAAGAGTAGATGAGCACTTCTATATAACCAATCATATCTGTAAACAAAGAGTGTGCCAAACAAAATTATCACTCGCCCACAAAGGGTAATTAAATAGTCTTAACTTTAGACATGCGAGATAGGCCAGACACTTTTGGCACCTAACTATATTTTAGACACGATAGCACCATTATTTTATTCCTATCTGATACTATCATCTGTATGTGGACTGATGAAACAGTTTTTTTTCTGCCAATTTTTATAAGTCATTTGGAAACATTCATTTTAGTTAGACTTGTTGCATTAATTTGCATCATGTTCGCCTCTTGCAGGACAATGCGCCAGTGTATATGGCTGCCATTGCCAAGGCTGCTGTTAAGGAGTGTGGATTCAAGGCTTGACCATCCATCCTGCAGCCTGGACCTGGCTCCCAGTGATTATTATCTGTTTCAAAAACTCAAAAAAGACTTGAAAAAGTGATGAAAAGTTGCAGGAGGCAGTTTGAATATTTTGCAGACAAAACAAACTTCTACCAACAAATTCAAGAAAAGGTTCATGAAATTTGTGGAAATCAAGGGTATCCTAAAGATATCTGCAATGTTGATGAAATTGGGACAAACTGGAAGGTACTGCCTGGAAAGCCATTGCAATTCCTAGCTTTGAAGCAAGCAAAGAGCAAATCACCATATTGGTTTGTGCAAATGCTAGTAGTACTCAAGCATTGTCATTGATGATGATTGGAGAGTTTAAAATATTTAAAAATATCTCATTGTTTCAAAAAAATGTTACTTGCATACCTAACATTTAAAAGGTGCAAAAAATGCTGATTGATTTCCAATATGATTTGTTATACCGAACATTAGAAAGCATTCTTGAATGCAAAGGAAAACAGTAAAAAGTATTTCCGCTGCTCAATTAATATACCATGATATTTATCAGGTAATATGATAAATGTGATTGAAGATGTCTTTGAGGTGCTACATCTCCCAAATGTTAGTGTTAGTTCAACTAATGGATCAAGGCATCATCAGAAACTAAAGAGGAAACAAATTCTATGTCACTTCCTGTTGGTTTTTCTAAAGCTAATATAAAGAATTGCTGCTGCATGTTTCTTGACGCTTGGAAATCATTGATGACAAACCATCTGAAAAACAGACAGAATAAGCTCATTTCAGATCTGGAAGACTCAGAAGAAACTGTTCAGAATGAGGTACATAAATTTATGAACTTATTTCCTGAAGATATTAAATACAATTTTCAAAGTCTTAACTGACAATGAGATTGGGAGAAACTAGTAAACCTATTGTCCTCTTCATCCATTTTATTTTAGAGAGTATTTGTCAGACTTGTACTTGTTTTGCTTTGTAGTCTGACAAATGTTGAAGTATTTGCTGCATTAGAGACAGCAATGATGTGGCATGAACAGCAATCAGTATTCTACTCATCTGCTTCTCAAACAGATCTAACAGCAAAGAAACAAAGTTCTACTTTTTGTCAAAAGAAAGTAAGCAATTATTTCTTTCAATAAAGGTAAAGTATTGCTCTATAACACTCATTTGTGAGTTTTTATTTTATTATCCTGACATGATGCATTCATGTCATTTTTTTCTAGCAGATAAAATTTGATTATCTGAATCACTTCTGGTCCTAATTAGTTTGGATAATCTGCATGTTAATAAATAATTTCATATATAAAATGATTTATAAATATATTTAATAATTAATAATCAAGGACTTAATTAACTTACATAGAAAATGCTAGATATCCTTTTATTTCAAGATCATGCAAAATATGAATTTAATATAATTTTAGTTTTTTTTTTTTTTATTGATAAAAAACTTGTTTAAGGATTATAATAATTTTTGTTTTCTTTTGAGTAAACTAATTTAAAAGTTTTGACAATGAAGCTTGCCCATGCTGGCCCTCGACATGGCTAACAGATGACAACTATACTGAGGTGAAACACATCGATTCAAAAAAAAACATTGGAATACTGTAACTAAAATAGCATTTCATATGGATAAGTTATGAATTAGCATTTGCCATAGTCCATGATGACCTTTGTTATTCAAGGTCTGTACAACATGTATAATGTGACAACTCATGAAAGTACACAGAACTATTTGAGAATATCTGAAATGTTTTTAGAGATTCAAGCAAATATGGAAATGACTTGTAAAGAATTATCATAGGTGACAGGACATGGATTGTTTCTGCACTCCATATTTGACTGCTTTGAGTAGAGTTCAAAAAGATGAACTCATGTTTCCAAAAATGAACAGTTCAAAACTCAGATATTTGCAGATAGTGATACTGTTGCTCTTCTTGGATTGCAATGGTTTGATACTGGAACACTGCTAAGCAAAAAGCTTCAATGACCTTAGCCTTCTGCAGTAAAACCAGCAATTTGCTTGAAGCTTAGAGGTCTCCTTTTAAGGTATTCTGCTCTATGATGATGATTGTCCATATTTGGCAGTAGCATCCATTGAAACTCTAAGGCATTTTAACTTTTCTCAATTTCAATCTCTAACCCTGACCATGCTCCTTCATATTAACATTTGTTTGGACAATTAAGGAAGCCCCGTATGGCTGGCAGTATGTCAGTGACAAAGTTTAAGAAAGCAACAATTTTTTTGCTAGGCAATTACAATTGAACCTATCTGTCTCAAACATATTTATCTTGAAAACCTCATTATCTCAAAATTTATTTTTCCTGGCATTTTCAGTTTAAATTCAATATATTTTCCAATATATTTCAAATAATTGGAGAGATTGCGGTCAAAGTTTTCATCTCTAAAATATGAACATTAAACATTGAGTGCCACCGTCTTGTAAGCCTAGAAGTTTAACAGTGGTGTTTGGAACGTTGAGCATGATTTCAATATTCCAATGATATTTCAAATGCTGTTGGCAAACTAGGCTTACAAGATGGCGGTGCTTCGATGTTCATGTTTTAGGGATGAAAACTTTGGCCTCAACCTCTCAACCTCCCAAAATCTCTATATTTCACATTTATCAAATTATGAACTGAAGTGTCAATTTACAAATTTGAAGCTCAGTAACTGTTTTGATAGCATAAATTGCAGTTGAGAAACATCTTGCAATACAATACATATTATAGTTGCAATTAATGCTGCTTTTTTGTGATTAGCTTGCTTCTTATTGGTTGAAGAAAGCCAGGCATCAAAAACTATTGACAAGCTATTTTTGTTAAGATAGGTATAAATAAAACATTGGCATAATACATGTATTTACTGTACAGTGGAACCGCGCTTAACGAGCACCTCGCACAACGAGTATTTCGCATAACGAGCAAAACAAATTGTAAAAATTTGCCTTGCTTAACGAGCAATAATTTGCATAACGTGTGATGAGGAGAGGGAAAGTCCCAAATAGTGCACATGCAGCATGCTCCATTAGTCTGTGTTTAGCACTTCTGCTAGCATCTTAGTGTCGCTTGTGATCATATATTTTTCCAAACTTGTGTTCACACATATTACTTATAAACATCAACAACCATAGCCCATTATATAATAAACATGCCAAACGATATGTCAAATTTTTGGGTCATTAAATTTCAAATTAAATTTTAGAAATGTCTGAATTAAAAATTAACTATTTATAGTTATTAAATTTAATACGAGATGGAAACATAACTGCCTACCTCTAGTCAAATTAATTAATTTCTAATATTTAATTATAGCATTTACATTACCCAAGAATATGGCATAATGTTTGGAGTGTTTATCAAACATATTAGCTGTGAATTTTTTTTTTTTTTTTTTTTGTTTCTGCAAATCGAATTCTCATTTCAAGATGGTTCATTCTGTGCTAGAAGAAAAGATGATGATGATGATTCACGCTTCTTAGCAATGTATATTGTACAATTTTTTTTTTTGAATAAGTGTTATACATAAAACATTTGAGCATTTTTACGGTGTGAAATGCATTATTGTATTTTACACTAATTTCTATGGGAAAAATTGTTTCGCTTAACGAGTGTTTCGCATTACGAGTAAGACTCTGGAACAAATTATGCTCATTAAGCGAGGTTCCACTATACTTGATATTTGTATTAATAAAATGCCACACTTCCAATTAAACCTATTACCATTTACTGTGTAGAGACTTCTATATCTCAACCTGTCTATATCAAAATTTGTTTTTCTAGTTCCCATGAGATTTCAGATAGAGAAGTTCAACTGTATATTGAGAAGTAATGTATATACAGTAGAGCATTGATTATCTGACTTAATTGGGGACTGAGGTTGGTTGGATAACTGAAAAGTATGAAAAAATACATTATTAGTATAGTGTATTAGTATATCCCATGTAATAAGCATATTAGTATATCGCTATTAACCTACTTTGCGTTGAATTTTCATTGATGTTAAGCCTAACAATTATTTTTTTTAAAATAATAATCATTGTTAAATTATTTCTTTATTTTGCACAAAATAAATATAGAAATAAATAAAAAATAGAAAATTAAGCCTGACTTAAATACCTGCCTCCCTTTCATGGTTGAGCCAGTGTTTCCAGCTAAAACACGCAAAAATTTAACAAAAATAATATGAAAGTAGCCAAGACATAGCCAAATATTGTAGCGCCACATCACTAGCGGACATTTGAATTTGCCGACTAGTCGGTTAACGGATGTGACGGTTGATTGGGGGTCGGATAATCGATGCTCTACTGTACTTTGCTAATTTATATTGTATATGAGGAATGAATTCAATTTACTCTAATCTTTTTTTCCTTTATATTTTCACCTTTATTTTAAATTAATGCTGTTGCTATAATAGTGTTTTTAGTATTTGTAATCTTTGTTGTAAAAGTCTTTTTGATTTTAAAAAAAAAATTCTGATAGAATTTATGTTGTGGACCATTTCATAAGTTTATATATAATGCAAGGTTGTTATTAACATAGTTTTAAGTTTGATTTATTATTTCCATACAGTCACTTTCTTTAAAACAAACACAGATAAATTGAATTCTTACATTAAAGTGAATTTTGCTGTTGTCCTGGCAAATTTACATTGTGACATTGGTGTATTGCCAGGACAACAGCAAAATTTGCTTTAATGTAAATTCAATTTATCTGTGTTTGTTTTTAAGGCAATGGAAATAATAAATCAAAGTTAGTAATATTATTAACAGTTTTAATATTTTTGACTCTGTCTTTATACAGTATATGTATGTGCAAAAGCAATATGTATATGTTTGTTTTTTTCTAGTAAAATTATCTTTGTATGCAAATTCTATTTCAAAAACTATATATATTAAAGCTTTGCTGAAATGGAAGATATATCTAATTTCAAAAAGACAAGTTCTTTTAATATTACTAAATTATATTATTTTTATTTATTTAATTTATGATAGTGTTGTATTTACATCATATATATAAATTCTTGTGTAAATTTATATTTTCTATTTGTTGTTATATTATAAAGTATAGATTGATTTTATAAAATTAGATCTGTTTTTAATACTTTGATTGTAAAAAACGAATAAAATTCAAAAAATAAGAGCTTATTACAATAATGTTTCTCAAATATTTTATTTATTTTTTAAATATGTATTTATTTTTGTTTTTTACAAAAGATAAAATATGTGATCAAATCAGTGATGCCATATTAGATGCCCATTTAGAACAAGATCCAAATGCCAAAGTAGCTTGTGGTAAGTATTAAAATTTTATATTCTGTTGTTTCTTATGATATCTTAAATAAAACTTTTTGCTTTATTGACTGTTTTTATTAGCCTTAGCATTTTATGAAACCTTGTCCTTTTCGTATTTGACATATTAAGCACTAACTTTATAGTGTATTTTGAAGACACATGGCAATTTCCATCTTTATCTTTATTTAGTTGGCTTGAACTCTCTCTTCAAAGTTCTTTTCAACTTTCCCTCATGGTACTTGTTTGCTATCAGTCTCACGACCACATTTAGTCTTAGGTGGAGTTTACCACCTGCTTAGGGCTGCACTCCCAAACAACCCTACTCTTGAGAGGTCGAATCCCGAATTGACAGTGGCAGCTAAGGGCCTTGCACCCACTCTGGGCCAGAGCCCCGGTCAAGGGGACTTGCACTGCAGTTTGCAACGTGGAAACTGACCTCCCTAATGCCACATTTCTGATATTGGAAACATTTATCTGTACAATACTCAATTTTCATGTGTGTGGGCTTTATTTTTATGTATTGTTCTATAATGTTATTTGGACTTGTTTTAGAGATAAAGATAAAATGAAAAAATTGTAAACTGCACTATAGCTTTTAAATTTGTATTTTTATGTATGCATTACAGTCAAAACCCGTTTTTAGTTAGAACACGTTTTAACTAGTTGAAACTAGTTTATACTGGATGTCTTTGTTAAAACCTGTTTTGTCTAGTTAATTTACTGCTGTACATGTTTTGATTTTAGATAAAACTAGTTTTAACTTTTAACATTAGTTAAAATTAATTTTAGCTACATAAATATGTTTGAGGGAAATAAATAAAGTTATGTATAGTGATTCAGGGAAAGATGCCTAACATTTTGCTTATGAAAAAAATTATAATGATAATTTGGAGGCCTCTAACAAGACTATCATATTTTTGAGCATGTTTTTCAAATAAAACTTTGAGGTATATGAAAAATAATTGTATATTGTGTTTGCAATGACAACTTTTTTACTGTCTGGCATTTTAGGCATCTCACCCTAAGTATCCGAGTGAGATGCCAAATGCCATTAGGGTAAGATAACAAATATAATTGCATAAAATTAATTTTCGAATATCTTAACCAAATTTAATTTATTGCATATGTAGTACGAAGTACTTCATAGTAAGTATAACAGCGCAGTATAAATATTGTTAAGTTTCCACCCGTTCTAACGTGCTCTATTGCTAGCTGAAAGCTCTTTTCAGTCCTAAAATCTTTTTAGAAGTCCTTATATAATTTCTATGCATATCCTGCGATAAAACAAGAAAACAAAAATTTATTAAAAATAGGCATATTGGAATTCAGTTAACAAAAAATAGGCATGTTACCCCAAGAAAAATGTGGCACCTTTCCCATGTGTCGGGATAAGATGCCTAGCAGAGTCACATGTTCTAGCATGTCCGATCGGGATCAACAGTAGCTCACAATGGAAACTTTAGAACCTTAACTACATCACACATTAATTGTTTTTTGCAATTTTTAATAAATTCTATTTTAACTTTTAGTTTTAAAATGATTCTAGAAACATTTCACAACAAGAACTTCATTCTTATCTTGCTTTTATTCTTCTCAGATGTAAAAAATGAGGTAACGGTAGCCAACTACAGCTTTCTGCACTCAATATTGGTCCAACGATTCATCATACAAACATATGACAATATCTGACATCACCATTTGAAAATATCAAAAAGTAGGCATCTTCCTTCGCTTACCATCTTACCCCGAATCACTCTATATGTTGCAGTCAAAACCAGTTTTTAGTTAGAATGCGTTTTAACTAGTTGAAACTAGTTTATACTGGATGTCTTTGTTATAACTAGAATTTACTGTTAGTCAAAAATGAATTTGAGTTAAAACTAGTTTTAACTAGACAAAATGGGTTTTAAAAAAGACTTCCAATATAAACTAGTTTCAACTAGTTAAAATGCGTTCTAACTAAAAACGGGTTTTGACTGTAACATATGAAATATATAGTACATCGATGAATTTATTCAAAATAATGATGTACTTATCAATATTATTAGTAGATTTTTTTCTGACCATAGCTGTTTTTCATAATTGAGTGGGTTCGGAAAATGTACATAAGATGGCATTAGCACTATCAGAAATTTAAGAATTCAACTTTTGTATTGATAATGTCTAAAAAGTATATAAATTGTGTAATATCATAAACTATACAGGTTTAAAATAATAACGAAGTTACGTGGCTTATTTGTATTTTTTTTATCTCAGTTAGGCCTAAATCATAATCACAACATTCTGTCAGATAAATCAATATAATTGGCACTGTATTTTGTTGATTTCTTTTTATTAATGAATTCAAACAATTATTAGTTAGTATGTTAATGTGCCATATCTAAATGTAATTTATATATAAAAAACTAGCTGACCCGGCCACGCGTTGTTGTGGCTCAAAATGTATCTATTATAAATGTATCACACTTCCCCCGTGGGGAGAATTTCAAAAAATCCCTTCTTAGTGTACATTCTCTTGACGTACCCTATTAAAACGCAATCAAAAACGCATCTAAAATAGTATAATAAAAACCGAGTTCTTCACAGTAAGTCTTAATCCCGTCACTTTTCCCGCTGGGGAATATCGAAAAATCTCTTTTTAGTGTATATTCTGTTGACGTAACCTATTAAAACGCAATTAAAAACGCAAAAAACCGCATGTAAAATAGTATAATAGAAGCCGAGTTCTTCACGGTAAGCCTTAATCCCGTCCATCTCCCCCCACTGGGGGAATTTCGACATGTATATTATATAAAAACACGTGCGTATTCGAATGCAACGTTGTGTCAAAATTTCAAAGGAATCGGTAGGAACAAACGAACGTTATATTTTATTTATATAGATAGATAGAAAATGATCTGCTTCAGTCCATTCTCACAGAAAAGCAGAATGCCTGACAGAAAAGCAAACTTAGGTCGTCGGAAGTTAGCGCCATCTGTTGGACATAAAAGCCTTAATCCATATATAAATATATTTTTGAAAGGGGGAAATGGTGTAGGGGTATGAAAAATAGATAGTAGCCGATTCTCAGACCTACTGAATATGCATATAAAATTTGGTAAAAATCGGTAAAGCCGTTTCGGAGGAGTACGGTAACTAACATTGTGACACGAGAATTTTATATATAAGATAAAACGACTTGATATTCGCTTGCAAAATATGGCAATGAAACTCTGAATCAGATGATGATCGTGATTGGACAAAATCGCTGATATTTCAAATTTATGAATAAATAGTGCCCACTATTTATTAGCAGACACACTAAAATACACAAAGAAATCATATTTTCATTGCTGAAAACGTATTGTTGCATTTTGAAGCTAGAAATTACAGGATATATCGACAAACGTAATATTATGTTTTTCGCATTTTGCGAAGGAATGCATAAAACATAATAAGTTTCTAGCACAGTAAGTGTTAAGGAATTACTTTCTGAAAAAATCATTTGAAATGCATCATTTTGAAAACATATGGATGATATATATCATCTAATATCAAGATGGTATGTAATGGGAAAACTACATTTTTATTCTATGGCATTTGAACTCAAATAATAGTATGAGATAGTGGAATAATGAAGTAAAGTAATGAGAGTATTTTTTATTTTAAATAATAAGTAATGTTCAAAATATACACTCAGTCGGTTTAACGAATCACAAAATTTATATTTACAGTAAAAATGTACAAAATAATACAAATTAGAGTCACAATTAAATATGCACAAACACTAATCCAACGACAACCGACTATTCCCGTACAAATTCGTCGAAAGAACTCCTTACGATCAAACAGACTTGTAATTAATAACACCTCCGAGTCAGGAACAAGTTCGTACTAAACCACTGGAGACTACTTTATCCAGATTTCCGTAACGTCCGACGAGAGAGTTAGTTAGCACTTCGATAACGACAATCCTAATCCGATCCGATCTTCCCGATACGGACCCAGCCGATCCCGATACAAACTCACGATACCAGCTCACGATACCAACTCCCGTTCCCACCGAAACTACTGCTTAAATAGTCCCAACGTTCGAATCGTCCGCCAATCAAATTTGAATGTTTCCACAACGGCCGCCAACGGTCATTTCCCGCCGGCCAATCGTCCGTCTGTCATCGATTTGAAACACAACGGATCTTCTAACGGTCGTTGCTAACGGCCGATCCCAACGGCTTTTCCGTTATGAAAGTTTGTTGTAATAAAACAGGGCAGAAATCGCTTGCCTAGTGATTCCAAACCCTACATAATATATTAAAAATTTGCATTTACTTTTATTAAAATATCTGGTCTTCTATTATAATTAAAACAGTAGAGAAAAATTACATATATTCATTAACTTCAACAATCATTATAAAATATTCTTTTTTTTACTTGTCTTCAGATCAATATTAGCAAAAATATTATCAATAAAACTTACTGTAACACACAGATTAGTTTTGGATATAACATTTCTGCAATTTTGCTTAAAATGCTTCAAGTTAATAGAGATTATTTAGTGATAATATTAGCTATTCAAATGTAACATTGTGGGCATTTTATCTTATCTTAGCTACTATATCTAATAATCAGAAACTTAAAACGTAACATTTTATTTGTGTTGTATCATATATGCAATGCTTCATTTTATCATTTAAAGTTTGAACGTTACTAATTATAAAATGGAATGGAGATAAGATATAGGTAGTGTATTTAAATGTTTTACATTTTATTTTTAGAAATTATTTTTTTATACTGCTTAATATTTTATTTTTACTTCATTTAAGTTAAGTTAAATTTTAATTAAAACAAACTATTTTTTTTCTTTTGTAGAAATTTTGATGTTTAACTTTTTTTTACTCATTAAGTTTAAAAATATTTTAAAAACTATTTATGTAAAATTATTTATAAATAAATATATTTATTTAAAACAATTTGTGACAGACTACAAAATATTGAATTAAATTCCAATTTTAAAATTAATAATAATTTTATTTGCTGTTTTTGTTCAAACTAAAGTGTTTAATTGATTCAAGACTCAAAACTTTGCTAATTCTTAATCTTTCAAATATAATTTGAAATGTTTATTTTTTATATTATTTAGAAGTCTGATATCAATATTTTTAATTCTCATCCAAACATGGAGTACAACAACTCTGAAAATTGTTTACCCAGTTATACTTTAGGAATCAATATCAAATTATACTTCTATAATTTGATATTGATTCGTAGAAAATTATAGAAGCATAATTTAATAAAGATGTAATTAAATATGTTTTAGTATATATTGAAGTAAAATATTATATTAATAAATTATGTATTGTAATTACAAATAAAATTGTTATATAAAAATATATACAATGTTATAAATATGTATGTAAAACTATTCTAATTTAATATAATAATAATAGTCTTATAGAAAAAGAATAGAACCATATTTACTCATATAACCCATGCACTTTTTTTTGAAAAGTTAGGATGTGCAGTTTATTTAAAAGAAATTTGGTAACATGTCAGCAAAGCCCAGGGTGCTTCCAGTTACTGTGTTTCACTTAATTTGCTAGTTGTAAATTTCACATATCTATTTGATGAGTTTGCTTAATAAAATGGTTAGCTGTAAATAATCTTTTATACCTATATTATCTATTAGTTTAAGCTATTTGTCAATTACCAGTTTTTCACTTTGATTTGAATTAAACACAGTAAAGAAATCTTATTTTTAATTAGTAGGTTAATTCATTATAAAATACATTATCTGCAAATTATAGTATACATCTTCATTGGCTGTATAAATACTGTAATTTTTTTCTTGGTATTTTTATCTTTTAATACTAAATGTGAATTGAGTACCACTATTATAGAATGCTACAGAATAGCAAGAGTGAAGATTGCTAAGTTATTGTTTTACTACCATAAATTAATAAAATTTATTTTATATATAAACTGGTAAAGTTTTTCCTTTATGAAAGTTTTTAACCAGTATCTTAAAAATGGGTGTGTGGTAATACAGATTGACATCTTGCATATATTTTACTGTGTATTTTATTTATCTATCCTATTCCCTACATTCCAGTAATCTGGCACTAGCTGGTTTTTAATGCCAGATTAGTGAGGGATTCTATTGTATTTCTGTAACTACAGTGTTTTTACTAACCATTTCACATCAGTTTCATTCTTGTTAAATTTTTTAAATCATAGGTTCATTAAATAGTCTGACAAATTCTTGATAGTTACCCAAATAAAACTTTTGATAAATTTGCATTAATAATCTCAAATATTCACACATTTTCTTTTATCAGAATAGCTTGATATTGTTATGATAATTTTATTTTTTAATATAATTTTTCTTTTCTATTTGGATAATGGAGATTGTTAAGAAGGTTTAAAAATGGAGAAATTACATAACCTGCATCACCTACTTTTGTGAAATCTAATAAAATAAATGTAAAAATTTTTTATTATATTAATTCTTCTTCATATTATGATAACATGGCCAACAAATATCACCAGGACATGATTGGACAAATTAAAACCAGCTTACAAATATTTATTGAAATATCTCTTCTAATTTCATTTGTCATAAGTATTTTTAGTTATACTTTTCAATATTGATTTTATAGATTAAAATTTGAAATTTAAGAATTTCATATGTTTGCTATCTTAAGTTATATAAAATAATTAGTTTTAATAATTTAAACTATGCCATATTTATTAATATTTTTTAAAAATTTAGAAACTGCTACCAAAACTGGTATGATTATGGTTTTTGGTGAAATTACCTCTAAGGCAGTTGTTGATTACCAAAAAATTATTAGAGAAACTGTTAAAAGAATTGGTTATGATAACTGTACAAAAGGTTTGTTGCTTTTTATCAAAAAATCTACTAGTTCATTTAACTATTATATAATTAATTAAAAATTTCCTTGTAGGATTTGATTATAAAACATGTAATGTACTTGTGGCTATAGAACAACAAAATCCAGAAATTGCTCTTGGAGTACATGTCAATAAAGCAGAAGCAGACATAGGAGCTGGAGATCAGGTAAAACTTCCCATTTGTTTTAACTCTTTCCTATAAACAAAACTACTTAAGATTTACTGCAATTTATAAATTTTATATTCAACAATTTGATAGATTTTAATTATCAATATAATCATGAGATTACTTGTTTTAAAATTATATATTATTATATTATCTGTAAAATGTGATCATTTTTGCTAATGTTAATTTTTAGTCTTTTTATACATTACTGAGTTATTTAATAAATTTATTTATTCAGATTTTTATATTACCTTAAGACATTCATTTTTCTTATATAACTCAAGTGAATATTAATTATACATTATCTATTTATCTGTGTAATAATCATTCAGTTCTTAAACCAGAAAAGGAATTAATTTATTTTAAATTTATCTAAATATTCTGAATGACTTATACAACAATAGTTTTTTAATTTTACAGATATTATTAAGTGTTGAAATTTATTTACTAATGATATATTAGATTTTACTTTTGGTTATTTTCAAAATTGAAAATTTAAAAGTTACAAAATGATAAAAAGTAACTACAGATTCAGGTGTGATTCTGCAGTACCTCTATTTTGAAAGCCTGTGTGTAGTTTTATAGTCTTAATTCAATGTGAAAAATAGGAATTGAAATAAACTTTTCTTTGTTGTAATCATTCAATTTGAAGGCATTTTAACTGTTTTTGTACTATGGAAAATAGAATTCAACCTCATGCTAGATAATGAATATAGAGTTTAAAAAATTTTAAATATAATTGATGATGAAACAACTGAATAAACTAAGCATTAGAGAAAAAGCTTGCATAATATCAAACACAACATAGTAATTGAAGACCTGGTAATTAAAAAACACTAGAATATTGCTTTAATGTTAACTATTTATTAAAATAAATATATTATAAGTGCAAAACTAATGGAAATTTAAATATGGATGAATTTTATTGTAGCTCTGAAGGATTACTAGTACGTACTTCAAAGATGTTACAGAAAAATTATCATTAATTCTTTGGAAGCAAATTGTATTTGTTGTATTTGGGTGATTAACAAATGAAAAAGAACAATATTCAGATTCAGAAAAATTCATTGCTATTTTATATGACATAACAAAGGGAAAAAACAAAAAAATATAACAAAAATTGCCAGAATTTTATAAAGCAACATTTTGCAAACATTTTTCATCTTTGCAGTGTTCTAATTAACATTTTTTCAGAATAATATAAATTGTTTCACTTTAACAAATGAAAGTCATTGAGATTTAGGAAATTAAATTAGACACAGGTTTTCATAAAAATTTGCTTGTTATTGAAAATTAATTTATAACATTTAGTTAGTTTATGTACAGTAGATTCTTACTTTTATGACCAATTTGTTCCTAGTAAATTATCATTAAGCAAGTCATTTTACTTTTCATAAACTTAATGTCATAGATTGATTACATCTCTGGAAATACACTATATTGTTACCTGAATCTAACAAGTTCTTGAAACCAATTTCAAATATTTTGAGGCACTTTCCTATCATTCCTTTTATAAGAAAATTTTAACTCAATCTATCAAAATAACTAACAAATACCTTCAAATAATGAAATACTTCAAAGTACCTGTTTATTTATCATTATACTGTTTGGCAAGATATTAAATGATACAAACTTCATTGTTACTAACAAATGCTTAATAAGGTCATTGAAAGATGTTTGCAATCATTAATGTGGCAAATTTGTATACAATTCCTATTAGGAATTGTATATTTAGGGTGTGACTATGCATATATGAATTTAGTAGCGAGAGAAAGGTTGTGAGCGATATAGTTCTTGCAAAGGAAAACATGCACAAGTGAGAAATCTCAATTGCATGAGCAAATTTCTGGTTCTCGCACATCTGACAGGGTTTGATATTTATCACGTCTCGCCACATATTTTCGTTCGCTTGCATCTGCATGATTGCACCCTTACTGTTTTATTTAAAATGCAGTATACAAAATTAAAATGTAATGATACTGTACATTTTATATTTAAAATTTTTAAATAGAAATAATAATAGTAATAATGTTTATATTAATATACAAAGCAGAACGACAGAAAAAAATAAATGAGGTTATGAAACTATTAATGAACTGTTAAGAATAAGCTCATAAAATAGTGATTTTTATCAGTTATAAATGCCATATTTGTGTTAGAACTTAGATTAAAGTAGATGCTTTTGTTGCTTCAGTTAGGTTTTTGTATATATTGTATATCAGAAAGAACCTTCTTCAAAGCGTAAAATCATAGTGATCAAAGATTTTAACTGTCTCATATTCACTATATTTGTTTTTAAATGCAATTTTTACAAATGCTCTTTAGATACATTTATAATGCCAGAGTTTTTTTTTATTTAGTTATCACATTGGATTCTAAAAGATATCATTTGTTGTAGCATAAATTCAGTTAAAGTTTAAATATTGGGTTTGGCTGTAGTTCTAAATATACATCATCACACAAAGATGTCCATAAAAAAAATGTAGCAATATATAGTCATAATAAGAAATTTGCCAACTGTAAAAAGATATACTGTAATAATTGATTACATAAAGATGAAATTGATTAAATAAAAATGTACTATAACAGAGCTTTTATTTAAAAATGTTTTATTCATATTGCTTTTATATAATCTGTTTCTTTTAGGGTCTAATGTTTGGTTATGCCACTGATGAAACAGAAGAATGTATGCCATTGACTGTTGTTTTGGCTCATAAATTAAATGCCAAATTAGCTGAACTTAGGCGTGATGGTACATTTTGGTGGGCTGGACCAGATTCTAAAACTCAAGTAAGATTCATTGCAGTATTATATATATATATTTTTAAAAACATATTCATGGTGATTTTTACTTTTTCACCTTAAATAGTTTTATTGTTTGAGAAAATTATGTAATAGTGTTCAAAAAAAATAATAATAATAATTCTTAAATTATTATAATTCCTCAGAAGATAAAAAAATGAGAATTTAATTTGTAATGAATGGAATTCAATTGAAAACAATTTATGATCATTATAAATATTTTAGTTTTGTAATTATATTGAAAATGGTAATGCTCAGTATAATAATATAGCATAAAACTAACTTGTAGTAATTAAGCTGTTTTGATTTAAGAGAGAATTGGCTGTTACAAAAGAAATGTGACATATATTACATTTTTTTGAATTTTATCAATATGCTTGTCATGTTTATTCTTAATGTTGGTTTTCAACTGGAATATGCTGAATAATAAAAAACTGCAAAATTATATCTAATGTCAAAACTTAGTAAAATTTTTGCCTACAAAATAAATTTAAAATAGCTTTTAAAGAAATCAGATTTATTAGAGATTGTAAAATTTCTATATATTTTGAAACATGATTTTATTTACTACTTACACTATATTTTTACAAATAAAATAAATTTGTATTTGCTTGAATGTGACATACACTTTTTTCAGATTTTAGTATGTATGAAAATAGGGTATATCTTATATTTGATGTAATTTCATGTCTTTTATTTCTCTGTCACTAATTTCATTGTGTCATTTTAATGATTTTAATAAAATCATTAATATTTCGAATAAAAAAATATTTGCGATCAACTTAGCTCAGTGTTGTTAGTCTAACTTGGATGAAGTCCCTAACAAAAATGTGCAGCATTCTTTCAAGAAATGTTGTATTCTTTATGCTTTAAATGGCACTGAGGATAATTTGCATGTGGGAAGATGTGAGTATAGAATCCAGTGTTGATTCAGAAGAACCTAACACAGAAGGTGAATAGATTCAGACTTCAATGCCACAAAAGATATATATATATATATCACTATCACTATCTATCTATATATTTGTTTTGGAAAAAATGAACAACTTCAGGCAATTTCTGTCAATACTTTTACTTTTGAGAATACTTTTATTGACATAAATCTGAACAAATTTATGTCAATAAAAGTATTCTCAAAAGTAAAAGTATTGACATAAATTGCCTGAAGTTGTTCATTTTTTCCAAAACAAATCCTTGGGTGAGCATGAAGAAATTAAGATGTCTTATATTCAAGTAAATGTGTTTTTTTTATATATTTTTTATATGAAAAATAAACTTAATTTATACTTTATCTTTATACTACAAAATATAAAACAATGTTAATTTCCTAAATATATTTAACTTCACATTTTTGTTTTTATGTTTCAAAACAATCAGCAGTAAGTAATGTTGCTAATGCTATTTAAAAATTTTTTTTTTCAGATTACTTGTGAATACTATTTTGATAATGGTGCTGCCGTGCCAGTTAGAGTTCATACTGTAGTTGTATCAACGCAGCATTCTGAGAAAATTGCACTGAAAGATGTACGAAGTGAAGTTATGGAAAAAGTTATTCGAGCAGTAATTCCTCACAGATATTTAGATTGCAATACTATTTATCATATTAATCCATGTGGAAACTTCATCATGGGAGGGCCTATTGTAAGACTTTATAATATATACATATATATTATTAATTAATTAATTAATGTTCAAAACATTTTAAATGACTTGGATTTTTGCATTTGTTATAATTTTCAGTCATTAATGCTTTATTTCATTGAACTTTTATAATTAATAATGTAAGAATTTGAGAATATTAAGTCTTTGTTTTGAGAAAAATTATTTATACAAATATTAGAAGAAAACTTTACAAGTAAAAATTTTTAGGGAAAAATTAAAAGAAATTAATATGAATTTATTTTATATATATATCAAAAAGACATGGCAAATTTTCAAAGGGTATGATTTTTCAGCATGATAATGCTTGCCTTCAGACAGTTGAGTGCTTTGAAAGCTTCATATTTGAGATTCTTGAGAATGTCAAACATCCACCCTCTAGTCCTGATCTGGCATCAAACAATTTCAATGCTTCTTTCAGCAGACCAAAGAGATAGTAAGATCAAAAATTCTCCTTAGATGAGAAATTTATTGAGGAAAACCAATTATACATTCCAAAATTAGTTACTCTAAATAACAAAAGTGATGTGAAGTACAAGGAGATTATGTTAATGATTTTTGTTTTTCATTTTTTAAGTTTGTAATATATATTTTTTTTTAATATCTTACTTTCTGATTTTTCTTCATAATTCTATTACAATATAATTTATGATTAATTTTCTGATTAGTAAATATTTTGATTACGAAATTTTTATTAATGCTTCAAAGGGAATGAAAAATTTCATGATGCACTACAATTTCCAAAAAAAAACTTAAATAAAATTACTATATTTTAAAAACATATATAATTTTATTTTTAGGGAGATGCTGGTTTAACTGGAAGAAAAATAATAGTTGATACATATGGTGGTTGGGGTGCTCATGGTGGTGGTGCATTTTCTGGTAAAGATCCTACAAAAGTTGATCGTTCTGCTGCTTATGCTGCTCGGTGGGTTGCTAAGTCACTGGTTAAAGCTCGTCTTTGTAGAAGATGTCTAGTGCAGGTAAAATATTAGTGTATAACAAATTGATGATATAATTATGCTAAAAGTATTAACTTAAGATTTATTAAACAGTCATCATATTAAAAATTTGCTTGCTAACTTACAGAATAACTAATATACATATTACATATTACAAATACATATGTAATTTTGCTTATTATATATATTTTATTTATTAATAACATAAATTTATATGTTAAATAATGAAGTTAAATGAATAAATTGTAATTGGGCGTAATTTAATTTTATTAAATTACGCCCAATTACAATTTATATGTAAACATATTAACTGTACATATTTTTGGGCGTACATATAAATAAACATATTAACTGTAATGTAATTTAATTTTATTAAATTAAATTACAGTTAATATGTTTACATATTTTAACCACAGAACATGCTCGGTTACATTTTCTCAATTTACCTTATGCAATGTACTGTACCATAGGAAAAAAATTGTCTAGAGACTTGCTTGTTATATGCTTGTTCAAAGATGTGATGTGTACAAACTGACCATGGTTACAGAGTGGTTTTTTTAAGTATATTTTAAGGAATTGAAGAAAAATTGAATTTGCTTTACAAAGTTTGATGCATGTAGAATCTATATCATATTGAATAAAATGCAGAATTTAAGTGTTGTTTAAGAGTGTTTATATTTCAATATAGAAATTGAAAAATCAATTTCACATTTTTTTTTCCAGTATTTTTTTAATCTGAATTCTCTAAAGAAAGATTGCTGTCCTTTTTCAAATTAAATTTTGATGATGATTATTTTAAAGTTATTTGAATAAAAAATCTTATAATTTAACATTATAATGCCAGTACATATTTTTTTTGCAGTTTAAAATCTGTACACACCAAATTTTTATATAAAAAGTTTGTTAGATTATGATGATTATAATTATAAATTTTTTTTTTACTAATTTTTAGCTGTCTTATGCAATTGGAATTGCAGAACCATTATCAATTACTGTGTTTGCTTATGGAACATCTACAAAGTCTCCTCAAGAATTACTTGAAATTGTTAAAAGGAATTTTGATCTTAGACCTGGAATTATCATGAAGTATGTATTTATATTTAATATTTTAAAATTGATTTTAATTAAATACCAATTTAGAATTGTGATAATTTTACATAAATATGATGTATAAAAATTATTAAATAATAATTAAAACTCTTAATTTACATAATAATTGAGGAAAATTTGACAGTCTAAAATAATAATTGAAATCAGTTCTTAAATTTTTGAACCAGTCGGAGCAAGTTTATTAAATTACAAATAATAAAGTGTTTCAATAGTTTTGACATAGCCAACTGGCTATGTTGAATGGAATACGTTTTTGGTCGAATGTAAGCTTTTAATTCATTTCACAGATTATGTTTTTATGCATTTAATATTTAACTGAAACTAAAATTAAAAATCATACTTAAAAATTTTCTAGGAACATTGAAAAAGATAGAGATATTAATATAAATTGATATTGGTAACTAGATAATGATAGTCTGTACTGATACCTTGCCAATAAAATTGAATTTTGGCTTCTTTCTCATTAGTATATTTTACAAAATTTCTTCTTGGCTACTTTTCTAACTCCATTTTATGGCTTAGATCTTTTTGGGTATTTATTTTTCCAGTTTCTGTCATTATATATGAATTTTTTATCCCTTTGCATGCATATTTAACGTTTTCATTCTGTTTCTTCTGTATAATTAGTTTTCATAAATGTGTGTATTTGTCGTTTGATCAGTATCTCTTATTCTCTCATCTTGATCCCTGTGCATGTACAGTACATTTACTATATTTGGTTTTTAAGAGCAAAACTTTTTACCATATGACTATAGTAAAATTCTTTATTATTCAATAGCATTATTTTAAATTGTGTTTGTAGCACATTTATATAAAAAATATGCATCAACATTACTCAGAATAATAATACACTTTATAAACCAATAAGTACAAAATGTTTAAATTTTTCATACTATATTAAAATACTCTCTTAAATTTAATAATTTTACATTTCAGAGTGTTGAACCTCAAAAGACCAATATATCAACAGACAAGTGTCTACGGCCATTTCGGACGTCCAGAATTTCCATGGGAAATTCCCAAGAAGCTTATAATTTGATATATAATAGACATTTGAATGTTTAGTAAGCAAAGTGAAAAACAAGATGGGTTAGGGACAAATCACAGCAAAACAATGAAGGACAAATGCCTATTAAATATCTTTTTGGCATAAGATTCTTAGTGAAAAAAATCAAAACACCTTCCTATTTTGTCAATGAATTTTTTTTTAAACTTTAGGAAGTCGTGCAGTCAGTTTGCTGCAAGTGTGGGGAAAATGTTACTATTAAAATTTTATCTTACACACTTGTCTTGTGTTTATGAAAATTGATAAGGAAAAGGGCACTTTTCTTAAACACTCGGATTTGTTCTTTAACCCATTTATATACAGTCTGACGGGCAATTGTATATAGTAAAAAAGGAAGTCTAGATCATAGTGTTATTTCATTTTAACAGAATTTGATGTGAATTTAGAAAATTTCCTAACAAAACAGACAGTAAAAAACAACGTTTTTCTTTTGCTCTTGCTATTATTTTTGTATGTTTTATGTTTTCTTATAAGCATATGTATTTGAATTTTCTGTACTTACTATCAGTTTAACTTATCGCTCATTTGCTCATTCCAAAAAAACGCTTTCATATTTCATTTTAATTCTGAGGGACCCTTTGAACTTCAGATTGTCTTAACCATACATAGAAATGATGTAATAAGACCAAAGATTTGATTTGACATGAAAATCATTGGCATGACATTTTATGTGCAACATTCAATAAATGTCATATGAATGAAAATTAAATATATCTATATTTTTGGTATTTTATTATATTTATAATATTTCAGATGACATTAAATAAAATAATAATAATAGTACTTCAACATAATAGTGCAATGTATAGTTAACTTTAATATTCATAAATGTGAAAAATGTACTGATTTAATTATAATTAAGTATAAAATCCATCAATAAAGTTTTATCACTTAATTTTGTTTTAAAAATATAAATTCAATCAAAGATGCAGAATGAATAACAGCAATAACAAAGCACTAGGACATGGTGCAACTTTTCATATCCCCATAGAATTGAAGAGCTGAAAGAACAAAGCAATCCCTCCATCTGTTAGGCACAGAAGAGGCGATTCTTGTACAGTACCTGACGGCAAAGACAGAGGAACTTTGCACTTTCCGCCACAAAAGAGGGTATCCTCTTACCTGTAGGCCATGGGGGAGGCTATTCTTGCATTGGCCGTATAAAGAAAGACGACCCAAGAACAAAGCAATTGCTTTATTCTTTGGTCGTCTTTCTTAATCTGGCGATGGATGGCGATTGCTTTGTTCTTGTGTTTTGTTCATTTTTTGCGCCTATTTTCCGTTAGGCGCAAGTAGTATTATTTTTATTTTTGACCCCTAGGCCTAAATTCTGTTGGGTGCGCTCGTCGTATCGGAGAGCACGGACATTGTCACTGTAATACTTTTGTATATCGAAAATGGAAGTCATGGACTCCTATTTTTACTGGCTGTGTTATATATAACAGAGGAAAAGTATGTCCATCGGACAAAAAATGACCCCAAGATTTACACTTTTGGATTTAGGGCATCTTGAAACATCAAGAAGTGCAAAAATATTCATAGTTTTTCTCTGTGTATGGCGGTCAATTTGTGTGGCACGATTTTGTTTACCCTCTTTGAAGCTTTTTTTTTTTTTTTTTTTTTTTAAAACTCTCCGCCCTGTGGGCACTAAGAGGACCTCTTTTAGTAGGCCCATTATGAGTTCGGCCAGGCCCACAATGGGGCGACCGGGTGGTGAGGGACGGGGCCCGACATATCCGAACGGACCACCCCCCGAAAAATTCCTGGGTATTATTCGACCCGTTCGGATTCGATTCTGGGTCCCCCAGAGCAGTAGGCTGCCACCTTGACCACTCGGCCATCCGGCCGCTTCTCTTTGAAGCTTAATAACTTGTGCTTTCGAAAATTTCTGAAATTTTGTAGAAAGGTTTGTTTATTAGAAAGATTCGTGCTATTATATTTTGATGGTTTAAGGTCGACCGGGTGGGGGAGATAATGGGGTGCGTCATATGTGGAGTAGAGTCGGACTTAATGGCGAGTTTACTCGTTATTAGCATTTACAATTTTTTTTTATAAATCTCATCCCTACCCTCAAAATTAAGCTTTCTGCCATTTTATAATAAACGTGTAAACATTTTTTATAATGAAATGTAACAGATATTACCACCAGAATTTAAATGTTGCCGGGAAAGTTAAGCGATTTGTTGCTAAATTTTTTACATTTAAATGGACTCGTATTACATTTCTGAATTTTTCGTCTCAATTAGTGGAAAATTGCAGTTTTATCAAAATCGATTCATTAAATTTTGAGAACGAACTCGATTTTATACGCTCATACAAGACGTGCTAGCGACCGTGAAACATCGCGCGATTCTTGCGATGTCGCTTTGTCGTGTGCGCTTGCGAAACAACCTTATATCTCAAAAACGAAGTTATGCATCCTCATTTTTTATTTGCAGTGACCCGGAGATATAAAAATCAGGCTTTTTTATTGTGAGTAGAAAATAAATATTTTTATTAGAAGGTAAACATGTACCGTGCATGATGTGATTATGGTATTACGTTAAACGAGGTTCCACTGTACTTTTTGATCACAGTAGGTAAGAAATTTTCCAATCTAACGGTCTATGGCTACAAGTCTAGTCAGTATAATATTTTAGCTCATCTATAAATAATGCTTTTGTGAAAATAAATAATTAACTTTTGATTGATTTTTACATAATTAAAATATCATCCAAAAATTATGCCGCCACTTTGAAATTAAATCCGAAATCAGATGCATACGTCGTTTGAAATTTTTCTGACATTTGACAAATGTTCCTGTTAATAATAATCAAATTTTTCATAATGTCGAATAAGGATAATTTTTAATAAAAAATATAAAATATATATTTTTTCTGTAAATAAGGATAATTTTTAACTGATTTGTTAGAAGTTTTGGCTCGAACACGTCATTTTTTTTAAATTTAAACGTGCTTTTCTATTGATAAAACGTAGAACCTATTATTACAATAGAATAAAATATAGGAACCTATATTTTATTCTATTGATGAAACGTAGGTTTCGTATATCGATTTCATAACAAGTATTTCAAATAAATTAACTTTTCGGAATCATTACTGAATACTGAGATAATTATGTCGTTGCCCGATTTGTAATAATTTGAATCAAAAATACAGTATTAGTGTTTCATTGTAATCAACGTGTGGAATAACGGCCGCTATTTTTACAGACACGATTCGATACCGAGGTAAGAAAGGTGTTTTATTAATTATTCCTTGGCTTCAAGCGATCCTTTTCTGTATTTAGAACAATCTCGATATCGGCATTATGTTGTACTTTTGAACATTTGCTGAATTCCAGTTAATATCTAATGTTTAATAGAAATTATTAAGGTATATTTATCAATGTTTAAGGTATTATTACTGGATGTTTATTTTTATTATTATATCTGATTTTGTTTCTTTTATATATATATACATATGTAATTTTTCTGTTATTTTCTTAGTTTCCGTTATTAGTTTTTGTACAGTATTTAAATTTATGTATTCTATTTTTGGAACGCCGATGTTCCAATCTTCTAGTTTAACCCGAAGAAGGATGGCCTATGGAATAGGCTGAAAACATTAGTTTATTGAAAACAAATTATCTCGGCAACATAAGGTATGTTTTGATAATCTAATAATTATTTGCTGAGTACGTTCTGTTAAATGTTAATATCTAACACCGGGCTTCCCTAACTGTGCGCCGCAACGCCCCAGGGCGTCGCGGCGCTATCCTAGGAAAGTCGCCAGACGACACGCACAATCGCCTGCACGCGATCTAACGAATGAGTGCGCGGCGCGCGCGTCTCATCACCCTGCTCCTCCATTTCTCCACTCTTTCGTTTGTTCATTGTTCAGTCTTTTGTTTTTGTCGATTACAAGTGTTGATGAATCAGTGTTTTAATTTCAAGTGTGTTGTATTTAATTTACGCATCGTAAAATGGATAACTTTATTCAAATAAATAGAAAACGTGTTGAAGACTCGAGAAAGAGTAGAAAAGAAACTGTAGAAAAACGAAAACAGTACAGAAAATATTTAGATTTTGGATTTACCTACGTTAGAAAAGGAAATGTGGAACTACCCCAATGTGTTGTTCGTCTTAAGATGCTGACAGCTGAAAGTATGTTTCCTAATAAATTGAAACGTCATTTAGAAACAACTCACAGTAATTTACAAGGAAAACTGCGAGATTTTTTTGCAAGAAAATTGCGAGAACTGAAACATCAGTCAACATCCTTGTTTTCCAGAGCTTCTATTCCCTCCAAAGCACTGCTCACCTCTTACAAGGTCGCTCACCGTATTGCCAAATGCAAGAAATCACAAACGATTGCTGAAGATCTTATTTTACCTGCAGCGATTGATACGGTATCAGCGATGATTGGAGAATCGGCGGCTAAAGAAATAAAAGATATTCCTCTTTCTAACAATAGGATTAGTCGTCGCATTCATGACATAGCTGAAGACATTAATGAGCAAACTGTGGAAAAACTTTCTGGTTTACTTGCCATTCAATTGGATGAAGCTGCAGACAGTTTATAATGACGCTCAATTCATATGTTACCTGCAGTACATGGAAGAAACAAATGTATATGAGGATTTGTTATTTTGCAAAAAAATGACTGACACTGGGTCCCGGGAAGGCTAGAGATTTGTTTGCGATCATAGATTCATACATGGAAGAAAATAACATTCAATGGGAGAACTGTGTCGATGTGTGCACGGATGGAGCTTGCGCAATGTCAGGGCAGAGCTCGCGCAATGTCAGCTCTCATTAAAACAAAGGCTCCAAAATGGATACATTGCGTCATACATCGGGAGGCCCTGGCTACAAAAATATTTCACCTGAATTAAATCTTGTGATGGATATACTTATTAAAGTGGTAAACTTTATAAAAACAAGACCCGTGAAGGCAAGATTTTTCCAAAAAGCTTTGTGAAGATTTGGGTGCTGAACACATCTTTATTACTGTAACTCTTGTTGGTTGTCGAGAGATAACGTACTCTCGCATGTATACAAATTAAAAAATGAGTTGTACACACATTTATTGATAGAATCGCATCGTGACGCAGAAAAGTTTAAAGATATGCCAGTTTTATTAAGAAGTCAATACCTCTGCGACATATTTGATAAATTAAATAACCTTAATAAATTGCTGCAGGGAAACGAAATGCATATACTGCAACTGGCTGATAAAATTGCAGTGTTTAAAAAGTTGCTGTTGTGGAAAAGAAAAATAGAAGAGGAACAAGGAAATAGTGACTGTTTTCCTGTTTTAAATGGCTTTCTGCAAGAAAAATCTATTCAAAATCTGGAGCCAGAGGGCGAGCATCCGGTGAAAAATGCAAATAACAAAGTCAACAAACATTCGAGCAAAAGGTAACTTTGAACAAACTTTGCACTAATTACATACTGCACATATCATTCTTCAGAAATGTGTTATTTTATTGTGAAATAATAATCAGATTGCTTTCTTTTACTGACCTCTACTGCTGGTCCATCAAAAGAAAAAAACTGAAATCTGTAGCATGTGATTACTCCAACTTCCTTGATATCACTGTTTCATGATTTGTGCTCTTATGGTTTCAAAGTTCAAAGAAAAATGTTTCAAATGAGAATACCAATAATGAAGTTTAAGGTTTAACTTTTAAGTTGGGATTCAATATAATGATATTTGGACCATATTTTTTGTTCTCAATGTTGTACTTTACCAAGAAAATATGTAACTGCAACCACAAAACTGATCCATGCCTACTTTTCAATATCATATTGTGATTTGAAGTGGTCATTTTTTTTATTAATTTATTTTTTTTCTTATTATTCCACAAATACACCTTCCTTCACCTTGATATCAGATAGCTTGTTAACATGTGCTATGCTCTTGAAATATATATATAAAAAAAAAAAAAAAAATCATGGCAAATGTTGCACAAAAATTGCCCATGATGGAGGAAGCCAAATGCCATTTTCTTATTCAGCTACAGCAAATTAATAAATAATGACCATTACTTAGGTTAACATTGATTCTGAGATTTGCTGTGTCAACATTACCATTTGTGATGTATAAAATTGAAAAAAATTTATAAATCGCAAATAGTATTGTGGTAAAATTTTTTTAATAAATCACCAGATCCATTGTTGACTAAATAATTTATTAATCACAAAAAATTAAAATATTCAAGTAATTATCAAGAAAAACAACATACAACAACTGAATTGAAAAACTTACAGATAAAAAGTGAGCAAAAAGCAATAAATGGAAAACGAGTGAGGTCGTTTAGTTGAAACAAGATTTTTTCCATTTATCTGCGGGAATATACCGATGAGAGAATTTTTATTGCGAAATTAACTAATACTACAACTCTATGAGATATGTATGTATGGTGTACGACTACATTCTCCAACCTACTAGATGTATATTGAGTTGAGGCAGTGTTGGGCAAATATTTTTATCTTTGTTGGTTTTTTTAGACTTCTGCAAGTATCATGCTATGAATCTTGAAAAGTGCTAGCTGCCATCTGCTCAAAATTAAATATCAATTGCTTTGACATCACAGACAGAAGCTAGGAAATAACATTCTTCTTTTTTTTTTTTATGGGAATGTAAAAAGTTAACATTTAACAGTTGCAATATTCTGGACTTGTCACATCACATGCTGTACATTTCAACACAAATTACATATCAGCGCCAAACCAGTAAGTTTGGCACTAATATAATTTTTTTGTAGATACCTGTATAAGATGCAGTATGCATCAAATTACCTGGATGGATAATGAAGAAACAAGAATTATTTACCAAAAAATGTCTATGATGATTAGTAATTGTTGAAATAAGTTCTGTATAACTTCAATAAAATGAATCAATTTTTAAAAACCAATTACATAAACATGAAAAATTTGTTTGTAGAATTTAAAATACTTATCCAAATTGTTTTTGAATACTAACAGTTTCAAACGATAAACGTTGCCAAAAAGACAATCAAAAATTGTAATTAGAATCGAGACAAAATCATCTTCACTTTGTGAAGCATTATCGAATAATGCTATTGATCATCTAACAATACTGCAGATTCATACACAGCACCCAGTATATAGCACCAGCAGTATCTTCCTTTGCTCTAAAATGGTTGTGGTTTTCTTTGTAATAGGTTCTGAAGTCAAATAATCCTCGCTTTGGTTAAAGGTCACTTCATACTGCTAGCACCTGTTCTCTGCAGATAAACATCAACAGTTCTTTATCACTGAAAATTCCAAATGGCAGTTGTGAAATTTCTTCAATGTAAATAGATTCTCTAGGAAAACGTTGTTGCTATGCAACTTGACTCATGGTGGTGGCTGTGCTTTCCGAGGGATTTAGAACTGTAAGATGCGTCAGATCTGAAGGGAAGGGATCGTCGGGAGGAGGGCATACTTTTTTCTGGAGACTTTGGATATAAACTCTGAAAATGAAAATAAAATAATTATAATCTGAGAATTATTATGTTAGTAAATTTAATCAAATAGTAAAATTTTGTAACCAATGATAAAATTTATTTATCTTTTCAGCATTTAATGTAAACATTCGTTTAAATAGAAATGTGTAGAATAAAATCTATAGAAGATATTTAAAAAATGTTTAATATCATAAAATAATATACTTTGTGTGTTTTATTAATAAGCCAGTTGATTCATAAAGATTTTTAAATGTTAAAAATTTGTAATGCACTGACTGAATCATAGTATTGGAAAATTTCAAGTCAAAATTAGTCTTTTAGGTTATACATATCATATAACCTGTTACTAGCTGCTGAAATACTTGATTACATAAAAGTTTTGATAAAAACATTGTGTTAACTTTTATAAAAGTAGCTTTGCAATTCCATGCTTGTTTAATTGTTTTATCTAATTTTTTAATAGTATCCTAAGTAATCCAGCCCTACTATTAAAAAAGTGAAGAAAATTCCTGATTCAGGGACCTCCAAGAAGAGAATCAATAATTTTGTATTTACCACTTAATGAAACATCAAACACTTTCTATCACTGAAAAATGTTTATTTAACGAAGCACTAACATTTTCAGCCTAATAGAATAGCCATCTTCAGGTGTAATTGAATTTGAACATATTTTAAAATGTTCAGATGTTCCATTGTTTGAACGTATTTTACAATTTAACATTCTAACAATGGAACATCCGAACATTTTAAAATACGTTCAAATTCAATTACACTTGAAGATGGTCTATTCTATTAGGCTGAAAACGTTAGTGTTTTGTTAAATAAACATTTCTCAGCAATAGAAGGTGTTTGATATTTCATTAAGTGTTTAAAAATGCTGAGTTTGATATTTAGTTATTTATATTTACCACCAGACTTCTTGAAGAAGCTGCAAATGGTACAGTACTGTTCAATCTACAATTAACATTGTGTTATTTATATGTGAAGTAGCAGATGAGCCTGGCATTGTTTGGGCAAAAAGTAACGATAGCAAAGATTAAGATTAAGATTATTAGATTATAGCTAATCTTACTTGTTTTCACCGGGTGCAAGAATTAGGTCCCATTATTCTGAGACTAATTAGAGAATTTTTAAATTGGTCTAAAAATATGTTTGATTTCCTACAAAAACACAAAAAAACTGCATCTAAAATAGTATAGTAGAAGCCGAGTTCTTCAGGGTAATCTTTAACCCTCTTCTTCTCTCCTGCTGAGGGGAATCTCGAAAAATTTCTTCTTAGTGTGCATTTGCATGGTGTACCCTGTGTTCCAAATTTCAACTCCTAACCGTTTGGGATCTGCACTTATTATTATTATGTTGGATTTAGTGGGTTATACTCGGTTAACACTGGTGGCTGTGTACTATGCCGGACCAAAGTCAAGGCATAGCAACCAAAACAAAACTAAAATTAAGTAAGTGTATCAGTTGTCTGTATTCAAGAATTTCCTAACAATATGGCACGTATTCAATAGTGGCCTTCTGCAGTGTGATGTATATATTTCTATACAATTGTAATGTGCCCAGGCTTTTGTGTAGTGTGTGTGGTATGACACCTGTAGAGGAGAGAACAACAGGTACAATAAGCACCCTATCCATCCTCCACAGATGCCTTATTTCCTGGGCAAGTTCTGTGTACTTGCTAATTTTTTCAGTGCATGCGTTTTGTATATTGTGAGTGTTTGGAATGGATATGTCTATAATGTATCTGATTTTATTATGTTTGTCAATGAGTGTGATGTCTGGTCTGTTGTGGTAAATTGTTTTATCTGTGATTATGGTTCTGTTGTAGTACATTTTGTGCGTGTTGTTTTCCAATACTGTCTGTGGAATGTACTTATAGTATGGTTCATGGATGTCTAATAATTTGTGTTTCTTTGCAAGTTCTTGGTGTATTATATTTGCTACTTGATTATGTCTGTGTAAATAATCTGTCTGTGCCAAGAGCTTGCAACCAGAGGTGATGTGTTGTATAGTTTCTGGCATGATGTGACATTTTCTGCATGTGTCATTTGTGAGTGTTGTATCTTTGAGTATGTGCTTTCTGTAGTTTTTAGTATTTATGACCTGATCCTGTATGGCAATCATGAATCCTTCATCTCCCCAAAGATACATCCCTGAGCTAACCAGCTGTTTGACACAGTTTTGTCAACAAAATTCTGGACCAGGTTGTAGGGATGCCCACAATTGCTTAATGATGTCTATGCTTTTTATATGTTGTGCCGTGTCTGTATGATGTGAGTGTAAAAGTTTAATGGTGTGTTATTTAAGTCTTTTAGAGTTACTGCTTTATGTAACTGTGATGTTTCTTGTTTTTTATAGAAAAACTCCCAGTGACTATATTTGTTTGTAGTGAAGGTTAACTATGTCAATCAGATCGCGTCCACCATCTTTACATGGAAGGGTTAATCTTTCTGTGGCGGATTTAGGATGATGTTTATGCTTAGTGAGTGTTGTTCTTGTTTTCCTTTGGAGTTGCTCAAGATCTGTGTGAGGCCAATGTATAACTCCAAAAGAATATGTGAGTACTGGGATGACATATGTGTTTATTGCTTTGACTGTGTGTTTTGCATTTAACTGTGTTCTGAGAATAGCATTTAACCTACTTTGGTATTTTTTAATTAATCTTTGCTTTATTTGTGTATGCTCTGTTAGTTTTACTTGTTGGAATCCTAAATACTTTATTATAATCGAGATGGGTTGATAATAATAATATTATAAGATTACAAATTGATTTACAGGTCTGTCAGATCTGGACCCTAGGTTTAAATCACGTTCTGGTTAATAGACAACAGTACTTTTTTATTTGTTAAAGTTTTTACTTTAAAAAATGTAATATATTTTTACTTTCAACAACTTGTAATATACTGTACTGTACATTCTACAGTGTTATGATGGTTTCTGATGAACATTAAGTTGCTTCTAACTATTTTTCATTTTCATAAGTTAGATACAAAAATTCATGATGCTCTGTGCAGAATGCTCATTTGCAGTGATTGCAATAAAAGAATGTAACAGGTAATTTTTTTTGAAAAATTAGATCCTTATGATGGTTCTTGTATGTTGAATTCTCACATAAAGTTGGAACTTTATACTGTTGCCTCTGTAGCCAAGATCTAATCAGCTGTTTGTGAAGTTTCATCATAAATTATTTTCTTTGTTCAGTTCTTTATCAGTAAGAGGCCTTCTAGCAATTTTATAGTAAAATGTATACAATAAATTGTCACAATAGACTGATTAAGCAGTTCATCAGCACCATAGAAGAGAATATACATAATGACATCTGCCTGTAAATTTACATAGTTGCAATACTCAATTATTTTAAAATATGTTCATAAATTTTATGAATGCTTAGTATTCTAGAGTTAAAAGATCAATGTTTGATTCAGTAGTATGACTCCATACATAAAATTTTTATTTTTAAGAATTCAAAGAATCATGTTGACAAATGTTTTATATGAGTAATTATTTAATTATAAACACCCTTAAAATTTAAGAAATGGTTTTATAAGTCAAATGGGTCCAAAGTTTTAAAACTGAATAAAAAGCATAACATTAATTTAATTTATATAAAAATACAAAAATCTTCATACATACTATTAAACTATAAATTTAATCTTATTATTACTACTGATTGCAAGCTGAATCTATAAACCCAAAAAAAAAAAAATCATTTCATTTAGAGTCATCTGTACTATGAATATATGAATCTGTAGTGTCATAAATTTCAATATATGTGAATTAACTAAGTTTAATATTAAAAAATTATATATTTTTTTTACTCTGTTGTATAAAATATAGTTTCAAAATGTTTTCTTTAATCCATGATCAGTGGCCATTTTTCTCTACACCAGCAGTTCCCAAAGTGTGTGCCGCGGCACTCTAGGTGCCGCAGCTTCCTCACAGGAGTGCCACGAAATGTTATAAAATTTTTATGTTAGAATTTGACATAGGGCACCTTGGGAAAATCTGCATTTAGCAAGGGCGCTAGAATCAAAAAAGTTTGAGAACCATTGCTCTGCACTATAATTTTTGAAAGACTTGTCATTAATATTGAAATTTTAAATTTCATCTATAATAGAAATAGTTTTGTTGAGGGAATTTTTGCATTGTAGTATTTCTTATATTATTATATTTTACATAGAGTTTTGAAATAAACTTAATTTAACCATATTTGTGCATATTTTGCACAGATTGACTGGCATGCACACACAAATGGAGAAGACCAGCATACCGGAAATCCCGGGGTTATCGGCATGCCAGTTAATCTGTGACTAAATTATAAAATTAATCAATCTAATAAAATATTACAGAAAACCTTCTTCCTAGTACAATAAAATAACATGTAAACGAAAACTCTTTTTCTGATTTTAAAGACAATAAAACAATTAATGACTTATTGACATTAAAAATAGTAGTAGTAGTCATAGTAGTTAGGCAGTGTGGGCTATACCATCTACCAACCTTAAAAATAACACCATCCTCTCAAATTTCACACAAAGCCCATGTTAATCCTGCAAGCTGAGATAATTTACAGGGAGTTTCTTAAATTTAATGTTTATGTTTGCATTTTTGAATCAAATAGCAATAAAATACACATGAAAAAAGCACTTTCAGAATTCCACGAGTATTTTACATCATTAGAAAGAAGAAAAAACAAAGAAATTAAACTTATAATCATAGTTTTCGATGTAATGCTGACAGTTTCATAGTTTTAGAATAAAAACTCATTCGTTTTTTTAATGTCTCCTCTAGTGAGAGATGTATAGCTTCACTTAAAGTGGCATACCGGCATGCTGGTTTTTACCATATGGAAATATCTGATTTCATAGTCTCCCCCCAGAGAAACCAGCATGCCAGTCAATCTGTAAAAATAAGGTATAAAATTAATCATTAATATTAAATAATAGTAAGATTATTCCTTTGTGCATCATTGTTCAAGGAAAGGTTCTGTTTAGTGTCAACAATATTCTGATTAAATTTGATATTGCATTATTTTTTATAATAAAAATTAGTAGCATCAATATGATTGTAATGTTTCAAGATCTACTTACAATCTTATTCATAAAAACATTGAATGCCAGATACACTACTGTTTTAGCAGCTGCAGAATGTCACAAGATATTCTAGAATTATTTTGTCATTAGATTATATTATTAAACTTACTGTAAACAATTTATTAAGAAACTTATTATTTTTTATTTGTTTTATCATTAGTTTTACGTAACATCAACTATGATGTAGTATACTAAATTAATATTGCAATGTTAACTGGAGAAAGTTGCTAATTGTGTAAAATAAAATAAGAAAAATTTTCAATTAAACATAGATAATATATAAAGTTTTGCTTTGCTAGATTAATCTTTTAAAGGAGAAAAAAAGCCAAAAGGATTTTTTCTATATATATAAAGTTTAAATCTTCATAAAATAGATCATATACTTTGGATTCTTTTTTTACTTTAAAAACATTTAATTATTTCTTTGTTTAAAGAAGTTTTTAAAACAATGTAGTAAATCATATAAAATAATTGCAAGCTTTCAATGTTTAGTTTTTATGTTTTTTCAAATTATTATGCTTAGTTATCACACTAAATACTAACATATATTATAATTTTTAATTCCATCAGCTATGGAAAACTTTATCTTGTTCATCAATTAAATTTCTCTCTGCAGATGAAATCAGAGTCGATTCTATAATTTTGCTGCCATCAAGCATCAAGTATAATTACTCATGAATACTGCAAGTTATGTATACTGTACTATGTTTGCAACCACATCAATGTTGTGAGTATAGTATAATAGTGGTTTATATGAACTTTCAATGTTTCATGAACTGTGAGAAAAGTGTGTTATTAAAAATATTGTGTCTACTTTTTTCTATTAATTTTAAAAATCAATGGAAATTGTATTTTAAACTATTCCAGAAAGTTATAACTTTGATACCTGTAATGTGTTATAATTTTGTTATAAATTCAATTATAATTTGTTATACTTCACTTACTTGTGATATGACATCTCCGTGGGCTGTCCGCACTTGATAGAGATATCGATATTTCCTCTGTCGCTGTTCAGCACGAGATTCTTCTTGTCTTATCCTCTGTAAGTTAACTTGCCGAGACTTTCTGGAGGGTCCCACTAGAATGAAATCAATAGAAATTATTTACTGATTAATCAGAATTTAAATGATGAAAGTTTCTAATTTTGATTATTTACTAGTTCTATTCAAATAGTAATTGCATCTTATTTTTGCTTGGAATTACAGTATAACCATCCTCAAACAGCAGCCATGTCTACTATTCAACAATTTCTGAAAACTTATCAATATCAAAATAGATGCAAAATATATTTTAGTTACGTTGTTCATTAAATAAATAGAAAACAAACTATAACAGAAAATGACTTAAATAAATAAAATACACCTACTTATATATTTTTTATTACTGGTATACAGAAAGTAACACTTGTTATTAAGATATCAGCTGCCATTTCAAGTGTAGTTTGCTTTAAACATCAAGTTTTTATAAATACTCAAATACTTAGCTGTTATACCTGTTTGATAACAACTTTATTAATATGTAAAGAAAATAATATTTGCACTCAAATAGTTAGTATCAGTAACTACAGACAAAATATGCAATTTAAAATAGTAGTAGTTATTATTTGAAAAAAAACTAGTAATTTTCAGTAATTTTAATTTATAATGATTGCACAAAAACAGGTTCGAGTGTGTCTTTTTTTGTGCGGTATATGAATTTCAATCAAATTGGTATACCGCACAAAAAAAATTGCACAAATAAAAAATCGCACAAAAACAGGTTTGAGTGTATATGAATATTGTTACTATAGTGGCTAGTAATATTTTTACATCATTTATGAGTAAACATAAAACAACAATTTCAACGTTGTTCAACACTGAATATTTCTTGATTTAATTCTACCATCAAAGCTGTAAGGAAAAGTAGCAAGAAATATCCAATGTTACCGACAACAGAAATACAAAAAATTGTAATTGTAAATAACAAACAAAACTTTAATTTTAGAAAGACTAGTATTTAATTTCAAAAATCTACAAATTGAAAATTTTAGATCCTAAGGTTTTATGAATAATTCTTTCCTCCATTATTATTTTATAATTAATTTTGAGTTTTTTCAGAAGTATCGAATATTATCTTGTTTATGCAAATTGGTAAACAGAATACTTAAAAAGGTTATTTACAAAAAAAAACAACTGGAAGCACTTCAACTCACTCATATTTAATTTTTCCTTAAACTTTCTTGTATAAATCTTTCTCTTGCATAATTAATTTGCATTATTTCAATGCCCATAAGAAATTATTCTAAATTTTAAAAGTTTTCTTTTATGTAATTCTCTAAAGTAGTTCTCATGCAAATATTCAGCAAAATTATCTAAAAAGTAAAGTATGAAAAGTGACATTTGTAAATACCATAATTTTTTGCAGTATACATTAATTTTATGAGAAACCTTATCAAATATAGCTGGGTGCTCTCTTAAGCTTACTCTTGGGATTGCTGCATCACCCTCCCTTATCTGAAGAATAAAATCACTCAGTGAATTGTTAATGGTAATCCATTCTCTCTGCTTTTTAACATCTTAAGAGCTGTATGTAACTCAAAATGCACTTGAAAATGTTAAAATTCCTTATCACATAATTTTACTGTACTTGAATATTTGTTTCCATTTTTATATCATCAGTTGTTCTATCATGCAATCAGTAAATACAATATATTTACTAGTCATATTATTTTCACTTCTTTCCAGAAATACAGTAAGTAAAAAGACCTATCTAGCTGAAAAGATGTGAACATCCTTTTACAGACACTATTTAAGAATGGTTCTAAAGACAATCAAAAGAATTCTTTCAGAAAGGAATACATGTCTCAATGACTATGAGGATTTGTTTTAGAAATGTTCCATGTTCTCCGAGTTGTCAATAAACAAAAAGAAAAAAACAAAAACAAAAAATTCATGTTAGAGTAATGTAAGATGATGATACTTTCAAAATTGTTTTAGGTACAATAAGATAAAAAATGAATTTGCTCATTCTCATTCATGTGTCCTTGAGAAAAATATGTGGAATTGTTAATACTGTGTCTCAATATCTAAACAAAATTTTCTGTTTTAAATTAATGAATGTCAAAGATTAATATATACAGTGGTAACTTGACTTATGAGTGTCGCAACTTAAAGTTTTTCAAGATAAGAGTCTCTTGGCCAATTTTTTGCTTTGAGTTGAAAACTAAAATTTGGGTTACAAGCCAGCTTCAGATACCCCACTGCTAATTGGTGCAGAAAATGCCACAGCAAACAACAGATTAAGAAAAAGATGGAAAACTGCTGTAATTTCGTCATTTTTGTTACTCTTCCAATGTCTGACAGGCTAGCTTATAGAAAAACACACGATCGAGTGACATAGGCATTAATTCACTTCCATGTTGTGTGCAGCGCCACTGTCTCTCATTTCTCAAATTTTCCATCTTTTCTTTCTTTATCTATGCAGTGAATGCTGCAACATCTGCGAAACCAGTTTATTGCATTACATTCTATTGTGTTTTTATACAATATTCGTTACTTTTAAGTACATTTTTCTTACTTTAAAACATGTAATAAAAAAATTGTGGTGTCCAAAATGGATTATTGGCATTTCAATTCATTTCAAGTAAGAGTAATTTGAGTTATGAGTTTAATTTGTTTCATGATGGAACTTGTAAGTCAAGGTACCACTGTACTTGTATTTTTCATTGCAAATTCTCTGTAAAGTTTGGGATTAAATATGATGATGTATATTTTCTTACATACACTTTAATTTATATAAAATAAATTTAAATATATATTTTGCATATACTTACATTCTTGATGATGGACACCTTGACCAGTAATGCGCCATTGGGTGAAAGTGCCTAATATGACCATAAAAGGCCACACTCCTAATATAAGCCATGAAAACCAGCATGGAGTTAAGGAAGAAGCTAATCTTATTTTGTCCCACACCCAATGAACTATTATGAACTTCTCAATGAAGTAATCTGCTGTTGATGCAATAATAGCACCACCATAGATACTGGTCCCTAGAATTGTACATCCTGAAAATAAAAATTCATTGTAATATTAATTGTCTTGATATAAAATTGATAATTCAAATAATATAATGTTCCTTAAAATTATATAAAATAAATTGTTGTATTTTATCTTCATTTATACTATTGAATAAGTTGAACTTAACTTGAATTTGATTTTGGTTCCAACTTAACTCTCAGACTAAATGCATTCTGTTTCTAAGTCAAAGCAGTTTTGAGATCACATTTCATTAAACTGAAATTTAAAATCTGGAATTTTGAATGCTTCATTTTGCATTTTCAAGGGGATGGACAATAGCTATGAATTCAGAAAGACCTCTAAGGGGCTATCCACAAGTGACATCCATACTAGAAGGGAGGAAAGACTTTATGACAAGTTGGGCAAAATCAGACAAGGGGGGTTGAACTTCAATGGATGTCCATTTTATTTCATTAAATTTTATACAGTTTATTATTCATAAAGTGATAAAGATTTTGGGGAGATTGAGTTTTGTTGGATGTCAGAAGAGGTTTGTAGAATCTACACTCTACAAACCACTTCACCCACTGGCATCTTACCTAGACATATGGATAAGATGCAAATGGTACAGGGGAAGATGCCAGTTGTATGGATGTGAAGTAGTCAACAATAAAGAATACTTTTATAGTATTACATGACATACATTAATTAATGCCAAGGCTACCAACTTCATGACATTACTGTATAATATTTTACAGTGCTTTATTAAACATTCTGGCATTACATTTATTACATTTTCATAAACTTCAAGAAACACAAAAACAACATAAATGCCTTCATGAAACTATAAACAAGCAATATTTTAAAATTTAAAACATTATTAACTGCAGAAAAAGTGTTTTCCTTAAACTAGTATCTTACTCAAATCATCAGAAAAAGATGCTAGCACTGTCTACTCCCCAAACTTGCTCTTTGGAAACACACTCCTACCCACTCTTTGTTAGCCCAGTTAAGTAGTTCCCTAAAATATGTTAAAATATTGGTTTACATCAACACAGGATCAACGGTCTTTACTGTTGGGAAGAGAGATATTATAAAATGTCACTTCACAAGCAACAATAAACATAAATTTGCAGAACCTCGGATGACTGGTGATAAATCAAAAGAAACTTATGTTTTACACTGCATATATAGATGGCAATAACTGCAAATAAGTTTCACTGACCTCTATCAGCTGATGAACAAGTTACAAGTTTAGTGGCATCTTCCCCAACTTACCTCATGTATATATATATATTCTTAGATATCATCATACAATTCATACACTTTCTGTTAAGTAACACATTACAACTATTTTCTAAAAAAGTTATCACATGAAACATTATTCTCTACAATTGATTTAGTGATAAAACAGCATCCAAGAAATTTTAACTAACACAAAAATACCATCAATCTATATAAACAAAGTTGCATAATTTGTAATTTATTCTTCAGTTTTGATAAGCAAAGAGAGAAAAGCATTAATTAATAGTTTTTCATAAAACATACTTTTTCCTAAATTCTTTATCTGATTAAACACAAAAAATTTTTGAATAATAAATTTTATAAATTACTAATACTTAAAACATTGTCAGTGACCATTAATTTATCTATCAGCTTTATAAAATTTATATTAAATTTTTACTTTATGAGCATTTCTCAAAGATGATGATGACAATCAATATTTAATCTATAAATTACTTTTGTATCTGTTTAATTTATTACTTAGTAATATATTTAAAAATTTTAACTTACCATAATTAGCATTATTTTTAATTTAAAGAAAAGCAATTAATATTAACAGGAGATTGAATAAAAAATTAATAAATTAAAAAAATGATAATTGAGTAAACTTAACTGTTTCCTCTTTAAAAAACTAAAATATTTTATAGCAGATGTAACTTGCTTGATTTAATTAATATTCATCGCATCAAATTGAATAGTAAAGTTGTTTCTCAATTAAAAATTCAATAAATGAAAGGATATTTTACATTATTCTGGCACTAACTGCCCACTTGAAAATTAGTTAAATGATACAAGTTGATGTTCCATTTTGTCAGTTCTAGTTTAGATATTGTGGATCTGGATATGAAGCCGAAATGCAAGGTTGTAAAAGTGTTTATCCTGATTAAAATTAAATCAAACTTAGAAAATAAAATATTTAACACTTTTTTTTATATATAAATTTGTCAAACAGTATTTGGTATACCTAAAATTACTGAAATTTGTAAGGAATTTTCCTAAAATACATAAAGTATTCAAATCAATCAAACATTATTTTTACAAAAACATTTGCATTCTTCATACAGGATGTTTTAAATTTTTCTTTGATTGAAAAAGTTTTAGAAAAATGTAACAAATTCAGAGTTAAACATATACTTTTCTATTAAATCTACAGTATCAAATTCAGTAATAATCAGTGTCATCAATAACCTTGATCTAATTTTTAGAGGCAAAACATTCAGCAATTTTTTAATCAATGAGATAAAAATTTGAATAATAAAACTGCATATAATTTGTCTTGCTCTATATAAAATTATTTTTTTGGTTTAAATGTATAAATTGATCAGGAAGGGTGTCAATTGAATTTTTGAATAAACATAAATTTGTTAAAATAAATAATACAATGTTTATTCAAAAAGTTATTATGAGTTATTATGTAAAGAAAGATATTAATTTAAGATAAATTATAAGTTTGCACAATCGAATAAGTGATACACAGAACAAATTATTAAGCATTTTGATTATAGAAAAAAGTGCATGCAAAATAACTGATTGAATATAAATTGTATACAAAGTAAATTAATAACTTTGATTTGCTTTCAATCATTCATCAAATTAATTTTTCCTTATTTAGGATCTATTCATTTAAATTGTATTGAAATTCTTACTTGATAAATTATTGTTAATTATTTTTAAAATAATTATATATTTTTTTAATATTTTAAGTAATTATTTATAAATTTGTTTAATAAATAAAAAAGCACTTATTATTTTGATTTGGTTCTCATGTCAATGCACTCCAAATAAACTGAGATATAACCTTCAAAATTCTAATGCATGGTACTTTTGTATTACTTCTAGCAATAATTATTATGCTCCCATAAATCCAATAATTTATATCTATATAAAACAATTTGACTAAAAATAAAATTAAGATTACATAAAATGATCAAAATCATTGATTTATTAAAATGTGTTTGGTCTAGTCTTTTTTTTTTTTTTTTTTGTTTCAATAAATAAAATAAAACAATAAATTAATTAACACATTTGATAAAAAATGTTTTAATTTATTTTCTTTCATTCCATTTATATTGTATTTCATTTAGAAGCATGGATGAATCATGCTCCTACAGAATATGCATAAAAGATATTGAGTTGAATATCATCAATATCAGGTTTTCAATCTTTTATTCACTGTAACCAGCAGCATAATAATTTAATCTATACTTCTTTGTATTTAATTCTATGTTTTTATATATTTAACATCTCAGTAGTAATTAAAACTTTTCTAAGAATAATTATTAAAATAATTTGTAATCATTTTATAAAAAAAAAGATATTGCTGATATGCCATGATATACATAAATCTATATCTTAAATAACTTTTACAGTACATTAACATTTAAGTGGTTAAAAAGCAGTGGTATGCCATCCATGGAAGCTGTATTTATATTTTAGAGAGTACATAGTGTGCGATTATTTTCATATTTTAACATACTTTGAATTAATTCAAAATTAATATTGTATTATAATCTCTTTATGTATTTTATTACAAATTTCTATAAATGTGAAGAAATGATAAGAATGGTATTGTATATTTGAACATAAATTCGTATATGCATATTCCCAATGGAAGCACTGTATTGTCGAATACGGGACAGCTTCCATGGCGAAAATATTTGAATGGTGTAAAGCAGCCAGATTATACGCATTTGCTTTACAGAGCACCAACCTCACACGGTTTAGCTCGTCGATGCTACACACCAAAATATCATATAATGCTTCCAATGATTCTATCCAGGGCCAGCACAGCTTCCCTTTCATTAAATGTCATTGCATGCCACTGCTAAAAATAAATTTTTATTTAAGTTTTGATCAAAGTAATAAAAACTATATTGATTAAATCCAATAAGATATATATTTGTCAAATTTGAAACTAGGTTTTTATGTTTTTGAGATTAATTATGTTAGTTAAATGCCAAGTTTATTTTATTATTTCTAAATTTGTATTTTGCAGACATTTCTGTTAATATTTTAGATAATGCAAATTAAAAGAATATGTGCATTTTTCATTATAAAATGAGCAGTTGTATTTGTGCTCCAATCACAAACAAAGGAAATACCTTGAAAATATTTTAATATTTGAAATGCTGGGAGAAAAAATTGTAAATTGCTTGAAAAGTAATTTTAAACCAATTCAAAACGAAAACATTTAATTCAATTGTGTTGTTTGATTTTTTTCAAGGATAAAGGAAATTTGCTACAATATAATACTTCATAAATTGTCTACACAGTTAAATTTGAAAGAATAGAGAGAACAAACTATCTTGAATATAGTTATCTATATAGCATTTTCTTCTTGACATTGTCAAAAAAATTTATAAATACAAAAAAATTAATTATTAGCATTTCTGTAATATTCAAACAATTAAATTTGTTGTTCTTAATACCCAAAATAGTAAAAACTTCATTATTTGAACTTGACAGAATTCAGACAAATGAAATTTCAGATAATCCAGAAACTTGTTTTTGAGTCTTATGTACATTAAGAACTGTGCACTTAAAGTTTCACGAACTATAAAAACTGCAGTATTTATAGTTCATGTATTTGAAAGGATATCAATTTACTCTAAATCTTATGCAATGTTACATATATGTATGACTTAGTTTTGCAGCACTACAATTGACAGATGACTTAGTAGTGTTTGGTCTCTATGTATTATTATTTTGTGATATATACAATGCTAGTTTTTTCTTGAAAACTGTTCAGATAATTCAGAGTTTCAGATAATGTACTTTATATAATCATGTTTCTACTATGGTTTCAAAACATTGCTAATATTTGGGTTCTCTTTTAATAAACTATTTAATCAAATATTTAGAAATAAAAAATAGTAGTTTTTGTCATATCAGTTTTCAGAAAATTTTGCATAACTTTTCTATAATCCATTAAGAAATTTTCTCTTATTTATATTAATCTTTCAAAATTGTTCATACAAATAAACAGTGCTCAGTTAATATGGTAAATACATTCCTCTAAAAAAACATGTTAAGAAAAACTGCACTAAGCAAATTCACTATGTAACACCTTGCAGTAACTTTCAAAATGGCATCATACCAAAAATATGGTATACAGTATGAAAATAGTTCATAATTAAGGAACAGTATTAAAATGAAAATGCATTAATCAAGGATTACCTGTAGCATAATTTTTTTTACAAACTTAATGGAGCATTGTATAACATACTAAGTTTCTGTCACTGACCTGTTTTGACAGTCCAACCCCACCATTTCATATTCACAACATATCTTTATGTAAAGAATTATTATAAATTTCAATAAATATTCAATAATATTAGTTTTGTATATAAATAGGTTAAATAATTGTAAATAATAATAATACTGTAATTTTTCATTAAATTTAAGACAAGAAAAAATGTTTTTATAAGAAGTCTGCTTCTATTCAAACATTTCATAACAGTGAGTGAATGAGTTGGTCACTCAAATATAGTTTTATAAACACAAGATCAAACTGCTACTAAAACCAAAGATAAAATATTCCTTGATTTCTCCAAATTTAAAGCTATCTGTAAAAAAAAATGATTTATTCTAAATAATATTTATTGTTTCACATGTTTTTATCTGTCTGGTTATTGGTATTGTTGCAGTGCAGGTGTCATATATTGTCTTTGAGACATCACCAGATTTGATGTTTAAAAATAAATTAATTAAATAAAGATGCAAATTATAAATATAAAAATCTGGAATAATTTCATTTATTGCTCTATACATTTTAAACAATTATAGAACATACAATCTATATAAAAAATATTAAATTTTAGGAATTTATATGACCATTTCTTGCAAAAATATGAGTAATGCTCAACAATAAACCTTGAAAATTATTGCATAGACAAATCAGAACTAAACTACACTTTAATTATAACAAAATTATTACTTGAAAATTATTTTTTAAGCAATACTTGATAACCAAAACATACAAGATAAATCATTCAACAGTTACTTACTCAACAAACAAATTCCATTCACTCAATTAATTAATCAATAACTTAAGTAGGATGAATTATTCAGCAATTAACTTAAATGAATTTTTTTAACAAGAAATTCACATGTAATTAACTACTTAAAGAATAATTTTATTTCAATATATTTCCTTTAATCAATTGTCAATGAACACTTTTCCAGATACGGCATAAGAAAATCAAATAAAATATAACAGAGAACTGCCTTCACACCACACAAATTTCTAGTTTTAGAGCCAACTCATTATGCCAACACATTTTTGAGAAGCATTAGCTTCTCATTGTCAGTGATCTATACAAAATGCATTCTTTTGTTTAGAGTTGTCCTATTGTCTTTGGCATAAAGGTGATATATGACAATTCTTGTTCCCTTGTTTAGAACATAGTGGAGAATTTAAATTAAAAGAGAGTTTCTCCATAATTGTAAACCAAACTATTTACTATTTTACAAACAGGATACTGTCATTGCATAAAATTATACAGCAATATTTTTTGTTTAGTTTTTCTGTAATTGTTCTGTATGCATAGCATTTTCTGTAATAAAGATTTTATTTAACAAATAACGAATAAAACTCCAAATTCTAAAATTATAAAAACTCAAAGTACTGTTTTAATGGAACCATTTCTTAATTTAAGTATATAATTAAAATTCACAGAAACACTCCAAAATAATAATAAAAAAGTGTCTTCATAGTTTGTTTCATTCTTGAAAGTGTGGAAAGCATAAAGTTCTGAGATAATGTGAAAAGTCAAAAAGCCCTTCATCAGCTGATTTTGCAGTCAAGCTAGTTTGCTATTGTTCCTTCTGATAATGGAAACTGGTTTAAAGGTTTAAACTTTAAAGTTACTAAAACATTCCTTTATTCTTTGTTATTTTTATGTTCTTTGAAATTTTATTATGAATCTAATTTTTTAAATTCAGATCTATAGATGGGGTGGAATAACTCCAAAAACAACCCAATAATAAAGTTTTTTGACTTTATGAATATAAGCAGAAATTTTAATTCTTAATTTGATTAAGATTAATCTCAAATATTATTTGAAGAAATATTATATAATTGGTCTAAATCAAGTTATCATCTCAAATGATTTGATAGTGTATGATATTAAATATATTCACACCTTTGACATGTCCAGCATAACGTTTAATTCTATAATCAGTTTTTGAAATCTTCGTTCTTTTTTAAATTCAAATTTTTTGTTCGTTTCTTTGTAAACATTAACTGAAGAAGATCTCTTAAAGGGATCGAAAACGTTATGCTGGACACGTCAAAGGTGTGAATATATTTAATTTTGTTACATAGATCCAGTAAGCATTTCTTATTGTATAGTGTATAATATGAACTTAGTTAACATCTTTTCCAATATTTTAAATAATTTTCACACTTTCAAATCCAAAATTTAAATATGTTGAATTATGATTAATTGCTTCGAAGATGATGTAGAAGGTTATTATTGCTTTCAATGTTACATCAAATTAATACTGTATTCCAAAACTATTGATAATTGGTCACTTACATTTCATCTTACATAGAATAGAAAACTGTTATAATAACTGAACAGTGGTTCTCAACCTTTTTGAGCTAGTGATACCAACAAGTCAGTGTCTCATCATAAAATGTAATATTAAAAATATGTAGATTTTTATATAAAAAAATATACAAAAAATTAATGTTTTTAAATGATTTTTTTTGAAAATTTGTGGTACTGGTTGAGAACTATTCACCTAGACAAATGTTCATAAATAAGTTTAAAGAAAAATGACATCAATGCAAATAGCAAATAAAATTTCATTTCTATTTTAATTCATATTCAGAATATCAATTGAATATTAAAGTTTCTAAATTTAGAACTTTTTTGATAGTTTCATTAAAATCAAACATATTATAAAAATTACCTTTTTGCCAAAAGAGTGTGATAACTGCTCCTACTAATCCACTTCCTAAAAGAACAATCACTGTAATCCATACTGTTGTTGGAGTGTACCAGATATGCATAATCATTAGAATTGCTACACCAGCAAAAAGTCCCATATGAAATCCAGTCATAAACAGCCCTACATACTGTACTAACATAGTAATTAGACCAAACAATACTCCAGCACCAACAGCAACCCCTGCATTTCCGGCAGTAGGTAGCAGTTCTTCTTCAAGACATATTAGGTAAACAACCACAGAACCAAAGATAAATCCCGTCAGGAACATAACTGCCTTAAAACATCTATATCCTGAAATAAAATGAAACATTAAAAACATCTTTAATGGAAATTTATAAAATTCATTTAAGAAAAAAAAATAAGTTACTAGAAATGTTTATCCAGTACAACACATTAGTTTTATTTAAATTTCTCTCACTTAAAAGTCAAATTCTAAATATATAAAATGGAGATCATTTGTTCAGGAGACAGCAGATCAGCTTTAGAATTTATTTTATAAACTGACAAATTCTCTTTTATGTTCTTGAATTCATCTAGTAAGAAATTGATATTGTTAATAAATTAAAACAATTTGAATTTTATTTCTTTTTCTTATAAATCAATGTTGAAAACCAAATTGTAAAATTTATTATATGCATTATGAACTATGCATTCACTTAAAAATGAAACAAAGATCAGTAGAAAATATCTTTAGTTCTGACTGAAATTCAAATTCATACCTTTTGATAACATACTGAATAATATGATTAAAATTAAATGTTCTATTTTCTTATCATGCTGCTTTTTGAGTCTAATGGTCTGCCAATGAGAGAATGCTGGCATTGATCCTGGAGTTTCTTGTTAATTGCCATTCACTTGGATTATTCCCTGCTTCCATTTACAGGATATGCTTACCATCTGAATGTTCTACTTTGCTTCCAGTAGTTAGAAGTTTATGCTTGAGAATGATAATAAAATTGGTTAAGAGAAGATGATATTGGTTAAGATAAACAGCATCATTTGTTTGGAGAATTATTTCTACAATTCTCCAAACAAAAGAAGACAGACCTCCAGTTCATGATAAAATTAACTGTCACATTATAACAGATTTTTCAAACCTTTTTTGGAAAGTATCACTTCTAAAGCTATCTGAGCAGCACTGTATGACAGCCAATAAGCCAGTTAAGTATATAAAAAACTAATGAAAATGTAATGGATTAATCCTGACGACATACAATTAAATCAGTAGTAAAACTTCAATCAGAATAATACATTTTACTGTATTATTTTAATTCAAATGTATTTAAAATGTTGTAAATTATTTCTTAAACTATTGTAATGATAGTTTTTTCATCTAATCTAGATTAGACAAATAAATAAAACACAGTAAATTTCTAGTAAAACATAATTTTAAATGTATGGTACATTATTATATGGCTTTTGTCTGTGTACCATCTGCTATACCTCCAAGTATCACTGGATATCTACAAACAACTTTGAAAACAAGAGCATTAAAAGACAAGATAGGTGTCTAAGTCATTTAAATGATTAAACAAATATTCAATATGTTATGATGTGATAAAGATCCAACTTTGCAGATTCATAAAACTTACAAGCCCATCTGAAATCAAATACTTCTCTGTCAGGATCATGGTTTTTGTTTAAATGGCCATGTTAGTTCACAATATCAGTTATAAGACTAAGACTATGAATAAGAAATTATATTCAATTAGTACAACAAGTTTACATGACCTTTAATTGTTTAGTTCTGTCTTTTTTTATAACAGTAAATCATAAACATCATATCTGTATTTCAAAGTCAAAGCTAAACATGCATCTGACAATAATACATTTGGCAGCTATTCAATAAGAGGCTATTGTTAACATGACATAAATTATCTACAATAAATTAAAATGTCAGCAAAAATTCTAAATTATTCTCAATGCTAATACTTTACATGCATCATGCATATATAAATAAAATTTATAATTAATGTCTGGTCTTAAAAGAAGTAAATATTCTATTAATAATTCCATTTCTTGTATTGTTTCAATTATACATTAATATTCTTTTCAATTCACTTGAGTCTATTCTAATATTAAATGTATTAATTAGAATCAGTTGATTAAATTACACATATTTACCAATAACTGAAAATAATTATTAAAAACTATTGATTTACTTACTATAAACTTATATGTAAAAAAATTAATTTTTGATTGTAAATATTACATTTTATTATAATAATTTATATTAAAAAATTATTCAAGTATAAATTTTTTACAAAATATTTAAAATATATGCAAATACAAAGAACAAACAGTTTCTCAATTTATCTGATGTTTTATATTTTACATTATATATTTTATATATAATTGAACTATATTTACAAAAGGTTATGTATCAAATTTCAAATTTTCATACTTATTTCACTACCTTTAAGTTAAAAATTCAGATAAAATTATCATCATTTATTTTTAACACAAATGTTATCAGCAAATTTATTTTTAAATTATAAAAATTAAACGATTTTAACTTAATTATTTGCTCCATTTACCAATAAGGTTTGTGATATAATATCCTCTTTCATTCGAAAATATCAATAATTAATTGTATAACTATCATGCAATTAACTATCATATAACAGAAAAGAACTCTTGTGAAAAAAGTAAGATAATTAATATTCTAAAAGTTGGCATGACAGAATACATTAAAATTAGAATATGATACTTGTACAGTACATTAAATACCATATAACAGTACCATTATCTATCAGCTAGAGAATACTGTAGAAATCAATAAGATTATGAATGCATTACATGCATACATTATTTATTTATTTTTACATTTATATATTTATACTATACATACATTTATATTATATGCATAAATATATTAAAAACTTGTCTGTCAACTTGTATTTCAAAATAATAGGCTACAAAACTAGTATGCATTAACTTAAAATGTTTGAATTCTTTTGGGATAATTCAATGTCAAATTCCTGCATAAATTTACTTGCTTCAAAGAAAAATTAATCTTATCACTAATGTTAATAGTTAAAATATGTTCTAATGTAGCTAATCCAATAGAATGCATTCAAAAATCTGCTATATACAGTAGACTAGATAAGGCACTGACTTCTAAGATCCTTAATGGTCTTCACTATAAAATATTTCATTCCAATAAAATAAAAAAACAAGTGGAGAGAGCAAATACTTTTTATAAAAGTACATCTTGAATCTGGATATGATATCTCAACATTATGATATGAGAGTGAGTCAAAACAAATTGAGAATAACTTTTTTGTGTCGAAAATATAGCATTAGCAAATTTCAGATCTATATCTATCATTGTAATAAATAGTTATTGAAGCATCTAACTAAAAACATGCATGGATATATGATGTTTCATTTGGCTGCTAGAGTACACAGAGCGAATCTTGTCTGCTGCCCACCTATGACAAAACAGAGATTGATTGTGACAAGCAGTATAGCTCTCTATATTAAGTTTTTCATCATAAATCATTAAAAATATATTAAAAAATTACTTTTCAAGCTTCCCTGACATGTCAGCATGCTTAAATTGATAACTTTGCTTTCTTTATTTTAGACAATTGCTTTATGTAAGAAATATGTTTTACATACCTTTATTTTCAAAACTGACTACAAAGAAAGATTTAATTAAAAGATTTATAGGCCCTGATTTAAAAATATGATACTTTTCTTTATTTAACTCCTAACATTTACGAACAAAATAATAGGAAATTAGAAAAAATTATAATATAAAATATAAAACATTTATTTTTATAGAGTAAAAAACATTATATACTACAAATTAATTATAGAATACAATTTCATGATACAACTACTTAATACAACTGAATGGTGTCTATTATTCTAATAAAAGCAACAAGTATACTAACAGTAGCAAGTATCTATCTACAAGTATAAAATCTAATCTCACTAAAGACAAATAGAGATCAATGTTATTGAACAGGATCCAGCAAATAAAATTTGCTTTTAACAAAGAAATTATTCTCATCAAAAATGTTACTATCTTGTCTAGTCTCTATTCAGTATTTCATACAAAATCAGATGGAAAGAATGAGAATGATAGTGTGACATGAAACAAAAACCTCAGAAACTGGTGTTTTGCAAGCTCCATTGGAACACACAACAAAAATTATTACCAAGTTTATCACTGGTAAACAGAAAAGTAATAAATGTATCAAGTATACTGACATATCTTATATCACATATTTCAAATATAATATTTTTAATCTTTTAAACAAATATTTATTCTCTTCTCGCACAACTTCATAGTAAAATAGATTTGTAAAGAAAGCCATGTTCCAGTGTGAATATTGAGCATATGTTCTTCCAAGTAACAATTTTAAGAAACTACATAGCAACTTTCTAAATAAATTATTTCTGTAAAGACATTGTCATTCCATCAGTTAATGATTTAATTGATAAAAATTTGATATAGAAACTGATACAAGGAAGCAAATTAAAAAGAAGACGAGAACAGTCATATCGGCAAACATCTGTAACATCAAATACAAACAACATAAGTGAGATAATGAATTAACACAATTATTATTTATTAGACTTTCAAAGTCAAAATGCATTTCAGATGTATACTTAGAGAGTGAACTTTTTTACTTTATTTTTATATAGAGTAAAAAATTATCTTCAAGTATTCATTTAAATCTTTCATAATCAATTAAAAAAGTACAATATGAATAATTTATTAGTGCATTATAACAATACAAACTTTTCATAATGAAATTTCATAAGTCTTAATCATATGATAGAAAATAGTATTACAGGCCGTTTCATTAAATCTTTGATATTTCATCATTTTATAAATATATTGCTTAACAAAATGTGTCCATCAAAACTAGAAGTGTTATTTGAAATGTATGTTATTCATATACTTCATAGTATTAATATGTATAAATAAGAAAAATACAGCATAAATATTGCTTTTAGGAACTTATAAACACTTGTGTTTGAAGTACTGAAAATATTTCAATAGAAAGAAGAAATGCTAATTAAATAAACTAAAAAATTTGCTATTCATCAATTTCTGACAGATTATTACAGCAAAAATTTCTCCAGTTATTGAATGTTTTAATGGTAATCTAAGTGTTTATTATGGAACTTTTTATAAAAATATATAAATATTGATATTTTTTGTAATAAAAACACATTAATATAGAATGAATATTTAATTTTTCTTTTAAAAGTAATATTTAATACTAAATTTTCATTTTCAGCAGTCATGAAGTTTGTTTATATACACAGTTAGTCATCCAAACTAAAAATATAAATTTTGATGAAAGAAAAATATAACTTAATTTTGATGTTTAACAGATTGCTTTGTCATTAAAAATCTACAGATCAAAATTCTCAAACACTCTCCAGTTTCTGTATTCATTGTCAACAGACAATGATATACAGTAATCAAGAAAACAAGAAAAATTTCTTGATTTCTTGCAGGAATATAGCAGTTAAAGTTCAATTAAATAACCATATCATTCCAGTAACATATTTATTTCATTAATTTTTTTTCTCCATAATAGCCATTATTAGGTTAACTTTGTATAAAATTTTCTAGGCCAGTGGGTCTCAATTGGTGTACCATGAACTTCTGTTAAGCCAGTGTTACATGTGTAACAAATGATTGCCTGTAGATGTACTATTTGTCAAACTGTCAAATAATTCATGTACTGCACTATACATATGCCTATTCATCAAATGTGTGGATCACAATTCTATATGCAACTAGGATGAATATTGGACTATAATATAGACTGAAGAACTTCCAGAACAGACTGACTCTGAATGGGAAAAGGCAAACATTCGAGTATATTCAGCTAATCCCAAACACTTACCACAAATTACCCATCCACACTTCTCTGTATTTACAAATGGCAAACAGTTGTCATTCATGATTTAGTAAATGTTGCGTATGTACCACTGGCTTTAGAAGTGCCATCAAATTTCAAAAACTCATTTAAAAATGTTAATTTTTTGTTTACATTTTAATATTATTTTGTCCTTTTATTTTTATAAAGATAAATTACAGATCTTTAACATAATGTTTCATTTATATATGTAAGGGCATCTTTGGTGTAACACTGACTCATCATTGCACCAACAAAAACTATGTTCCACTATCTCAAAAAGGTTGAAAATCACTGTTCTATGGCAATAAGTTTACTTGTTTGTTTATCCAATTTTAGTTCAATAGAAAAGAACAAGAACTATTCAAAACCAATACATCAACAAAACAAACTGAGAACACAATATCAATCTGATAGATTTGTGTTAAGATGACCAAATTGTAAAATCCTGCTTCAAGCCACGGATTTTGTTTGTCAGATGTTTAATGATCATTGTTAAAGGAAAACATGCACTAGTTGCTGTCATTAATGGCATTACACTTATCCCAAATTTAATAAACTACCAAAATATATAAAAACATATTGAGGCCTACCTACTAATAATAATAAATGAGTTTAAAGAATAGAAATTTAACATTGAAAATGATTGAATTGAAAAGAAACTAATAATTTGAAAATTCACTGTAATTTTTCCTTATAAAATACATTTTTTGTATACATATTTTTTGTAAAATACATTCCTTATAAAATACATTCTAAAATTTATCTGAAAATTACAATGTGTCCTATAAGTTGAATGTGCCTTATAATGTGAAGAATACTTTTTCCTTCGAAACAAATCAATGTGAAAAATGTAATATTTGCAATACAACAGTGTATCTTATAAGGCAAAATATACAATTATTTTGCTTACTCAATTTACATTTATTCAAATATAGAATGGAATAAAGTAAATCCAAATAATTTCAAAAAGTAACAGTTTCGTACCAAACATATGTAAGTTTAATGTAATGTATAAAATAACTTCAAATAAAATTCTTTTAATACAGTTATTCTTAAACTAAAGCATGGTGAATAAGTAAAAAGATTAATCTGGTATCTAATTCATAAATATAATATTGTTGTGCTACTGATTTTGTATCACCAGTCCTAAGATAATGTAAGAAAAAATGCATTAAACTTTAAAATTATTACAAAAATTACAAATAGCTTTCTAATAGAACAAGCAATTATTTATTATGATATTGTCACAATGCTGGGCTGCAACTTTTAAACATATTTTTCATTTATTTAAATTAAAATATATGCTCACCACCTCAGATTTGTAGTGGCTTGCCTCTGTACATCATACTTTTCCTTTAACAATAGAGTCAAGCCTGCCAGTCATCTATCTAACACCTTTCAGGGAAACATTTTTCAATTGAAATAACATGACTTCCAGTTTGCATCAGAAGTTTCTATATAGGTAATCGGACCTCCTGCCCCTAAGGTTCCATATCTGGTCTCAGATTTCATGTATTTAACTCCATTCTTGAGATTAAGGAAAGACAGACAGGCAAACAACAGTGAAATTTATGTCTACAATTTTTTCCAAATTGCAGTCCAAAAATAAGGAATTTATGAACTGATGTAGATATGAATATGTGTTTGTGTTGTAACAGAATCTAATTAAAAAAGTCTTAATTTACAAAGTTTAAATTAAAATTTTATTGGATAATTAGTTGAAAAATTTAAATTTAAATAATATATGTCACTCTTTTAAATAAATGACAAGTATTTTAATGTATATTCGAATAGTATTACACAGCAATTAAAAATATTTGCTCTTACTAAAATAACTGACTTTATTCCTGCTTATTTGGTATTTTCATTACAAACTAAATACACATAAAATTCAGCTTTTAACATTTATTTAGTTTATAAATCAAGAAGTTATTTTGAATATGGATGTTTTCATAATGTCTCATTATGATTATTTGGCTTCCTAAATACAATGAAACTGCTAATTAGGCAGATTCCTGGAAATATTTATTAACTAAAACAACTCCAAAAATGTAGTACTTGCTACTATATTTCAATTAATCTGCGTTAAATGCATCATGATGATCTCAGTATTTGTTAATCATTAATTATTACATATTTAAGTTTAAATATAAGTAATTTCAATTGAACTATATAAATAACTTTTTAAATTATATTTTTATGACCATTTAAAATTGGCAACTAAAATTTATAAAGTAATTTCAGAGAAAAATGCTATATAATTTTTTTACTGATAACTCCCATTTCAAATTCATTTTAAAAGAATTTCTGAAAGTGTTCTTTACTTTTTTCAATTCAAAATAATCAATAGAAAAAGCAAATAATATTCTCAGAATATAATCAATTTTTTTATTTAATAATTTCATACTTTTTAAAGTTCTACTTATATCATTCAAGAAAATTTAATATAATGAATGATAGCTTTCCGATTTATTTTTTAAATACCATGAATTAAGTTTGTTTTTAAAAAATAAAATTATTAATAAAAAGATTATATTGTATTTAGTAAGAAAAAAGAAAAAAAAAACTACTCTTGAGTCTTTTAATGGAATGTAGATTGATTATTATCATTATAAGTAATTGTTTTTAAAACCATTAGTATCACTGTAGTACAAATTATTTAAATTATATCATTACGAAAGATTCAAAACTAAATTTAAGTAGCATCAGCATTGATAATAAGAAAACTACAAATGTATAAAATAATTTCAATTGTCTAATAATGTACAGATACATATTTCAACATTGTTTTTGAATAATACATTTATTCTAATGTAGATAAATTTGTGTATATTTTGAAATTAATAAGTTATCACCTAATTTTAATAAGAAATTATTCATTTTAAAAATAATTTAAAATTCTGATTGAATTATTTAATTTTTTTATTTTATTTGATATTATTTAGAATAATAAGTGGGTGTATATTATAAATGCTTCTTTTTTATAAGCATTTATAAAGTACACCCGGGTAGATTGATTTCTAGAACAAACGTATCAAATTACATAAAAAGTTTCCTGTAACAAATTTTATTGCAAATATTTATAATTTTTCAAAAGAATTTGATCAACTATCAAATTTTTTTCTATATTTTACTATAAATAGTCTTGAGAAATGTGTTAAAAACATATTAAAATATTATTGTGTAATTATTTGATTAATATTTATTTAAATTATCATCTTTTTTTATTGAAAGAAAACTACTTAAAACTATTTTTGAAAAGGTAAATGGAAATAATTTATTAATGAGATCAATATATAAAAATTATATTCAAAAAGAATTTAGTATCAAAAGAAAATATTTAAATGATTAAAAAGTTATTTACTTAATGAGAAATATATTGATTATTTTCCATAATGTCATAAATCATTGCAGTTATATTAATTATTCTTCTCGGCTTAATAAAATAATTTAATTAAATATTATTTTGAATAATTTGAAGAAGAAAAAGGAAATGCTGTATCTACATATTGAAAACATATGAGAAATGAAATATTAAACCTTGTTTTTTTACTAAAGTTTACTAATTAGAAATTTGAAACATAACAAAAAAACTATTTACTTAATGTCATTGATAAATTTTCTGCATCATCGTCATGCTTAAGAGAGATTATCTCTTAATCACAAGTTAATTCCAAAATAAGCCAATTTATAGTCAAATGCCAAGTATCAAATTGCCACTGCTGAAATAAAGTCCCTTTTTGTTATAGAATAAAGTGTACATTGCTCGATACCTGAATTTTTTTTATATTGTAAGTGTTTAAAATTGCTGTCTTTGATAAACTAAATAAATTTAAATCAATTCTACTGAAAGACTAAGTAATTTAATATCTTAAATATTTTAAAATTAAGAATGGCAAATTATTTTTGAGAATCAAATTACAATTAAATATAATGCTAATACTTTTATTAAGTTTCTTATTGATACGCATCCAAATAGTTTTATGTGGGCCTATAAAATTACAGGATTATATAAGAAGTTTGGACTGTTGCTAAGGTTAATTTAGTTGACTACTGTTAATTACTTTTTTTGTAAAGAATGTTAATCAGTATCCATTAATAATTTTTAAAAAATATTAATTAATAAAATTCATTTAGGTGTTAATAAAATAAAATTTATAATGCTAAAATTTTATAATTTTCCTTTTCAAATTCAAAGTTAATTTGCTATAAAACAATTTAATTTATAATGCCACAATAACTGCAATATATTTTGAATTAAATAAAATAATTACCATATAGAGTGTAGACAACTCCAAATACCAAATACATGCCGCAGATGATAGCGGTAGTGACATCGTAATTATAGTCGAAATATTGGCAGCGAGGATCATCATCCATTGAAGATGTTGTGTTAGTTTGCGAGTCTCCATGATTACCAGAAAGTTCAGACATGTTCAGCTTAAATATTAAAATGTAACTTTAAAATAAAAACTTTTAATATATTCAAATATAACTCAAAATCTTAATTTAAGATCAATAATATTGCAATTTTAAATTTTAATATTAAACATTATAAAAACTAAAATATTCAAAAATAATTAATATATAATGTTGTTCATTTATAATAATTAAAATTTCTGCTTTCGAAAACAAAATTATATTTATATATAATTTTTTTAATATATTCATCATGTTTGTCTGTATTATTTGAGGAGAGCAAACTATAGCAAAGTAATTTGTGGCACTGCACATAGCTAAATTAAAAATAAAGCTATTTATCACTGAGTACTCAAAATATTTAATTTTGAGGATAAAAAAAATACTCAAAAAATGTTTGATATGTAAATTTTGTTCACAAAAGCAGAATTGTTAATAAATGTTATTTATTTTAAATCTGGATACATAATTAAAATGAATCATTATTATTATTATTATTATTATTATTATTATTATTATTATTATATTTAAAATATAACAACATTATTTACTAATTAAGGAAAAATGAATAACATGGAAAATTTAATAACATTTAAAAATTAAGATAGGTACAGAGCAGCAAGAGATTCTTTAAGCCAAGAAAAGTCTTTAAAATAAAAATAAATAGTTTTAAAATATATAAATAAAATAAAAATTATAAATTAAAGCATAAAGCATTAAAGCATTTCTTTCATTTTCACAAAATGTAAAATGAAATTTTAAGGCAAGGCTATTCATTGAAGTAACTCAAAACGTAAAAATATTTTAGATTTAATGAATCATTTCCTGCAAATGTATCAACAGAACAATTTATTAGTAAAATATAAATAAAACATCAAAATGTTTCAAAAATTTTGAGTTTAAAAAAATTTTCTTAAATATCTCACTTTATTTAAATTACAAATAAATAAAAATATTTTGAATTATAAAATATTTATTATTATTATTCTTTAAAAAGTATTAAAGTTTTTATAACATCTCAATAAAAATTTAATACATATTCATCTCTTATTATAAAATGTTATTTTTATAATCTATGATGAAGATTTGTTTAGTAATAAAAAAATGAAAAATAAAAGGAAAAAAAATCAATAAGAATCATACTTTGGATAGCTTTTGTGATTCGTCCTTGAATACAAAGTATACAGCTGCCATCAAGATACAGTACAGAGATTATACTGTGTTAAATCTCAGAAAAGTTTCTAAATCTTGCTATTCAAATAAATTTCGCTAAACTTTTAAGCATACGCTAAAAAATTCTATACAAAGATTGTGTACATTTAGCATCTTTAACAAATAATGTGATGCTTTGTTTAAACTTTACATAATCTACAAGTCGAAATTCTGTCTATATTTAATTAATCTGCACTGAGGCGGTAACTGTTTTCTCTAGAGTTTACAAACAGTTTATCTGATAAACTGACCACAGGATGCATAAAGTAAATAAAAGACAGTTCAAAGTCTAGATAGGCAATGCGTTATTAATTTCCAACTGCTTCTGCAGTATACGTCTGCAGCAGACACTCGCACAGACTAGTGGATCGATGGTAACCTACTTCCTGTCTTTGGCAAAAGTGGGGAAAAGGGGGTTCAAAAATGTGAACAAACCGAAGGACAAACTGAGGACAGAATGACAGAATTGTCACAGTTACAACAAACGTTAGAAAACCAACCATAAGATCGTTAGTTGTAAAACTGTTCGAATTATTCGTAGTTACTATGGGATATTACTATTCTATTGAAAGCATTTTATTAAGGGCATCATCTAGTATTTTATTTTCTGCATTGTTTAGTATTTGGATCATTAAGCAGGTGCAAGTAAGAATGTCACGAAATCGTGTTATAAGGAAGAAATAAATTGAAGCACCTGTTCGTGTTTTTTACTTAAGTCAGCTGATCCAATTATAGAATAAACAATTTTTTCCAATTAAAAAAAAGCATTAAAAATGTGTCCTCTTACATACACACACGTATGAGTATCCAATAATGCGTACGAAATTAGAAAATAAGTTTCTAAAAGTATAAAACGGAAGTATTTTTTAAAATTTATCATCGGTTTATTTATGGTTGATTTGCAAAAGGAAAGGATAAAAATTTTGTAATTTTTTAAAGAAAACGCACATTTTTGAAGTTTTGTAAATTATAGATCTATATTCTTTTTACTTTAATGTCTTAAGTTAAAAAAAAATTGACCTCAATTGCAAAAATCTGTGAATAATAAAAATGTATTTAAATATTTCTTTTTTAAATTTATATTTGAATTAATGACACTTTGGACGTGATTCAATACTAGAAAATCATTTACGAAATAAGAAACGACAGATCAATTTTTTTTCATAAGTCAGTTTGAATTTTATTCTATAATTCTGAAATTTTGACGTCTTAAAACTTGTTGCAAATTCAGGAATTGTGTAAAAATCGAATATAATTTTTAATTTCATATTTATTTGCTTTAAAAGTCAATGAATTAAGTAATTTATAGTCCTACATAAAAATTTTGCTAAAAAAATTAGAGCTTATATATTAATTTAAAATTAGAACAATGCGTTAATTTTTATTGGCATTTATACAAAACTTCAACTAAATTACTTTTAAAAAAGTATTTTATTACTAGAAAAAAATCACTAGATAATTAATTAATAATGAAGTTTTTAAATCATTAGGTATTTTATTTTCGTCTATTTCAAGAATTATTTAAATCACACGCAAGATATTAAAATAATTTATGTTACAAATCTTTAAACAACATTCCTTTTAACAATATACCACAATTTTTTGTAGATTAATATCAAAATTGAGTTTTTCAGCCAATCATTTTCCTCGGGAATTTCCGGTTTCAGAAACTCGAAAAATTATCTTACAAACTAATCAGTTTGCATTCAATAAAATCGAACAGAGAATTTGAAAACGAAAGCAGCAATTCACTACTAATACATTTGCATACGGCAAAATAAGTATTCAACTAATCATGCCAGCATTCTAGACATCATAGAGAACATATAAACAACCAAAACAAGGGGGAAAGGAGTAAAACACGTCGAGGATACCCACCGTAACAAGAGGACTCATCAATCCGTGGACCGGTTTGACTTCTTTGTCATAACACCTATCATTCTGTTAATAATAGCCACTTCAATTCTAATCTCTTCCAGCTATTTCTCTCAATCTCATGCACTATCCCAAAGTGCGGTACCTTCGCGCCAGGTAGTCCACACCTGTCGACTCAAAGCCTAGACAGTAAGTTATGACTCATAGAATGGTTTGATGACATCTATTTGCCTATATGACACTAAACTTCTCACCAGAATCAAATTTGTTTTATTACTCTCGAGTGTATCGTACTGCAATCGTGTACGATTCATGACTTCTTTTGGTACCCTCGATCTTTGACCTACAACTTTTAAGTGGTGTTTATAAATTCCCACGTCTGGTTGGGTCTTAATTTCGACCTCTTGTTAGTCGGGTCATCGAAGAGTGTCACTCAAATCTCTGGAATTTCTGCAAGTCAGCCAATGCAAAAAAAGAGGAAAAAAAGGCACACCTGTTTAAGGTCAATCTTCCTTCAAGGTCGAAGTAAGGGAGTCGAGACACGCGAAAAAATCGCGTGAGAGTAAATTTCTGTGACAATTTTATCGATACAAAAAGTGTTACAACTTTCGTTTCGAATTACAGAATGAGGAAATGTGCCTATTTATATAAATACAGTATAAAAGTATACGATCGATTGATCCGCAATGAACATTCAACTCGCACTGAACAATATGGGAAGTAAACAGAAGTCAAGAAATCTGTATCAGTCATTACGTAATTAAATTGTAGCTTAATTTGCCTACTCGATGATATCTTTATCGATTACGCCATTCTTTCACAATTCAATAACGGACACCTATTTCCTGTTATCCGCATCTTAACATTGAGTTTCCAATATCCAATCCCTCCCTGTTATACTGATGATGTGGTAGAGTCCTGTTGTCATAACAACCGACCAGTACGGCACCACTTACCAACACAGTTATAAAACAGTATAACAGTCGACAATTGTCACCCCTGAACTCTAGTTGATGGTAAATAACACAAAAAAAGCCGCATGCAGCAGAATTAATCATTTAAATACAAGAGAAAATAATTAAAAATTATAATAATAATTGTTGTTATAATTACAATAAAAACGGAAATGTCCTCAATTTTTGAAAAATTTAAACTTTTTTAAAAACTGTCATAAACTCTTAACAAGCGACTGAACGAGTATAATACGGAAGTCCGCATTTTAAACCAGATTTTAGGCAGTCACGTGACTTGTTTTCAAATTTTTAAGTTTCCCGTTCATTCGGGCAATGTTGCCAACCTGTCAATAACAATTGCTCCGTAATAGTTATTTTATAAGCTCTTAAATCCGATAAAAAGTCCTTCAAACTGGTGTGTGAAAAATGAAGGTTAAATTAAGTATAAAACACATTTTTGTAATTTTACTGGAAAGCAACAAAAATAATAGCAAATTAATTTATTAAATAAATGACTAATAATGCTTAATACCTTGTACGAATTTTTACGCACTTTACCTCCCCTCCAAGTCCATCATCGACGAAACCCTAAATTTAGGGGAATCCTTAAATTAGAAACACGATTTTGAATGATTAGAGTACGTGGCACATTACTGCACCAAAGAACATGGGTTCAGATCTCATCAAGAGCATTAGCTTCTTTTTGTGAATTGAAGGATCTACATAATTCACGTACTGATGATTCTTATTTGTTTCTTAATTCTTAAACTTTTTCAAAATTGTGAACTAATTTTTTAAAATTTTTAATGATTAAATTAGTCAGCAATGCAGTATCAATACTCCAGAAAATCAAGACATACATCAACACTATAACCGCATAAACTATAATCAAATTCAAACTGAGAAGCGACCTACTTAGTGCTAAACTATCAAGTTTTTGAAACAGAGTGGCCCTCTTATCAAAATCGGATCGCATCGAATATAACATATAGATTCTGGTATGGCTTCTAGAATACGACAACCAATAATTTACTAAAAGTGAATTTAATTGCTGACCAACGAATAACAATCCAAACTAAAATTAATCAATAAGTTCAATTAACGTGTCTCGTTAAAACTCGTTCGAAAATTCGATTAATTATAATAAAGAATTTAATACGACCTTTCAAACAAAACAATGAAGATGAATTAAATGTTTTTTATATCCATTTTACAACGAACTCTAAGCGGTTGCATTCTAAAAAGACGGGTTTTAAATAGGGCTTGACAATATGCCCATTCTAGTTGCATCTGCCAGATTTCTAACAAAAATGTCCATTCCATTTGCATCTGCCAGTTGCCATTGTCAGTTGCAAACCAAAAGAAAAAAAAAGTTAGAATGAATTGTATCACCATATGTTCCATAAAATTACACGTTACATATTCGTGTCTGTCGTGTGATAAAATATGCTTCCGGGGAACAATTAGTACTATAAACAATATACCAATTCAAACGAAGCTACATAAATAACAATCTTCAAAATTTTGCGTGTATAAATAAGCAATATCTTAAAAATCTTTTGTTAGAAAGTACGGCTTTGCAGGAAATGTCCACTTACTTTGACACTTCTTAGCTTTGCAACACAGTACACTGAACTTTGCAAAAGCATACAGAACCTTTTAGACGAACCAGACGAAACAAAAGAGATCGTTTATCCTAAGAGAAACATGTCTAACAACAATTTTTAAGCATAATCATAATTCAGTAACACTTATTTTCCTAAGCAATATTAAAGAAAAAATATTGTAAACTTAATTAGAATCTGGAGTGCGTATAGGCTGTAATTTACTTTACAGTTGTCAAGGTGCTTTCTTTGTGAAATTTTGTAAACAAGATAAACACGAAGAGAAAAGGTTGAAGTGACTTCAGGAATTAAGAAAAAAGTCATCATCTGATTATTTTATTCTTTGAATATACTAAATAAAAATATTTGAGGAAAAAAAAAACAGTTATTTAACTGTATAAAAATGAGGATGAAAAAGCAAAAATAAGTAGAAAAATGAAACTAAAAACTCGTCATCCAACAATGCATTTCCGAAGAGAAGGACGAATTTTCGAAACAAATGAGGAAACAAAGGGGGGTCTTCAGAATTACGTATGATTGCTAGTGTGTGACGATGTAGCTAATTTTTCAGTGGGAAGCGACCGATGCATTTATCTTTTATCTACCGTATACAATAAATAAAAAAAAGTGAAATAAAAAATTCCACATTTCCTCATACAAACTCAACATTCCAACAAATTTACTTAAATTGTCTTCATTTTATAATAATTGGGAACCAGAATAAATCGGAACAACCGTCGTTGCTCGTTCCATTTTAACACGAAGAACAATGAATCAATTAAGGATATAAAAAAAGGGGGCGATAAAAAGCTCCTTACCGAGTCACGTGAACAGGTCAATAGTTCGGTGGTGACGTCACAGGATATAGAAAATGTTAAACTAAAAGATATCTTGTCATTGACACGCTAACGGAGCTTCTGTACTTGATCGGTTTGTCAACATAATTTCTGTGGATCATAACTTTCCTTTTTTTATTTCCCACATTCTTATTATTTTCTTGATCAAATACTGTATCTGGAATTATTCTTTCTGTAACAGTTTTGACTTCTGATCGGCTTCTTATTTTGTAAATGATTCATTCTTGTAAATATTAAACCGTTGGTTATTCAATAGCAGTTATACGTTACAACGTTACATATAAGTATCACATATCAATTTTTCCCTTCTTAATAATAGGCTCATTTTATCTGAGTTTCTTAAATGATGATGATACTCATTCTCTGTAAGGGAAGAAATGATAGTATGTAAGAAGTTTGCCAGAAGCAAAATGAGGGGATTGCTGTAACTGCATGATACTTGGACTATTAAATCGTTTACTAGTATATGTGGCTTACTATAAAAGAAAAAAAGGCAATTTGTAATACGGAAATGTCAGGTTCTTACTCACTTAACCAGAATTTAAACAATAGTTTTATGAAGTGTTTTGCATGAAATTCTTATATTAAAAAAACCTTATAATTTTATTTTAAAGAATAATTTTTATAACCATAAAATAATTAAAAAAAAGATAGAAATGTCTAAAGAAGGGTGCTTTATTTAGATATATATCCAAGAACTGGTTATGAGGTAACTGAGGTATTTTGAACTGCAGACAACTCTGGAATGAAGCCCAAATACCTTTGTCTAGTTTTCCTTTCAGATTTGTTTCAGGATAAGTTGTTTATAAAAAAATAATATAGATTTTAAAAGATAATATCATTTAAAATTAAGTTAAATTGTTTTTACAAGAGTTAATGCATTTATTACATCATCGGAATAACCGACGTTGAATCACAAGTGGCAAAACCCACAAACTGTCTGCTATTTGTACACATTGAGGAAGTAAGCAACAACGTAAAAAAAAACAGTATCAATCAATACAATATAATCTATATCTAAAAGATAGATAACTAAAGTTTTTCTCCTGCTGTTTAACTGTTATTAGTCTATAGATAGGAAACCACACCCTTCCTAGGACCATCAATCAGGAAAATGTCGTCACTTAAATCAAAACTTAGAGATTCCATCTCAATACAGATAACAGAAATTTTTCTTAGATAAGATTTATATTTATTTTATAACTTAATTAACAATTCTTTATATAAAAAAATACATAATTGAAGGCAATAGCTGTCACAATAAGAACTTTCAATCATTACAAAATTATAAAAAGAAGAATTTTATACTTAATTTTTACTTATAAAATATGCTGTATTACTTTATTACAAGGCATTTTTAAATTATTAAGCTCATTTGATGATTTTTGTTTAACAAAACTCTTTATTTAAAATATAAATATAAAGTGTTAGTTGACCTTGTATCTAAAATAACTTCCTCACTACAATTCCACCTTTAGTTATCTACAGCATATCTTATGATTTATCCAATAACAATAATTTAATAAATGAATTTATATATATAATAAAATATTTATTTATATCAACTTAATAAAGTATTAAAATTTTATTACACAATAAATATTTTATACATAAAAGAATGTTATATTACTAAAAATTAGTCAACCGAAAATACTTTTTTTTACTCATCATCATAAAGAATTCCTTTCTAAAATGTCAAAAAAGTTTTATTACAAATTTTCGATTTTTTAAATTAATAAATTACAAAATATAATATTAAAAAATATAGTCAAACCCCATCAAAAAACAAACAAAAAAAATAGCAGACATTACTATGAAATTTTTTTCTAATGTTGACAATTTGTTAATGTTTCTTTATAGAAATAATTAAACTGCTTAAGGATGGAATTTTAATTTTTTCAAAAGCATCAGTGCATAATTTTAACTTTGTTATAATTACACACAATTATAATTGTATGTTTGAAGGCATTTTAAAAATATTTCCTGTTTTAAACCAACATTAATCAAAATTATGGTAAAGGAATTAAAAATTTTGTAAATACTTCAAAAACATGTGTCTATAACATAAATCTAATTATTGTTTAGGGGCAATATTATAATAGGGAAGATTGCTCCAGATTTACAACCTTATAAAAAAAAATTAGGTCAAGTTTAAAGTTATCAATAACAGGAAATTAAATGCAATGATATTTATTTGGGCTTGATTTTGGTAATTGCTTCTTATCTAAAATATTAAAGTATTACCTAATATTACTGTTTATAACTTTGCATAAAAATAAACTAGTACACCCTTATACAAAGTAATACTGAACTAAAACAATAAGTAGAAGTATTGTTAATAATTAGAGCAGAATATTATAACCTACTTAACTGATTAATTGAATTGATATAATTATTGTATTGTTAACGAATACGATTTTACTGTTAAATTTAATTCAACACCAATTAAGCAATATTTATATTCAATGATCCTCAATTGTATATAAATACATGCATTCTGTATTTATAAAATAAACAACTTGATTAACCAATGGAGCAACAGAATTCAAAAACTGGACTCTTCCATTTATCATTTATGATTTTTATTACCTGTTTATTCCATGAGGAGAGGTCAAAGTACCTTTCAGTCACTATAAACTTTCCAAACATCTGAAGTTTCAGGAAGGAAATAAACTGAAAAGCTTCATTATTTCTTCCATAATTTTTACAATATTTTCTAATTATCAATTTTAAATTACTAACGAATTATAATTTTAAATGTTAAGAGGTAATTTTATATCTTTTATGCACTGTTTATGAATAAAGTTTTAATTAATATAATTTTTTTTTAATCATTCATGGTAAATTCAACAGAAGTTTAATTTCACATACCTGTAAATTTTTATAATTATAATAATTAATTATATTACATCTACTTATAATCAATGAAGCACATAACCCAAGAGATTAATGTATCATTACGTACAAAAATATCCAACAATGTTCTGTATTGTTTTATTTTAAAGCTAATGTATTTACAAAACTGTCTAGAAGCATTTACTATTATCTAAATTAGATAAAATCACATTCTGAACAATTATATTACTTCAATTAATTGCCAGTAAAAACAAGCGATCTATTCTAAGCATGTATACAAAATACTATTTCCTCTTAAACATACTTTTACATATTTTTTTTGTATTTTATAACCAATTTAATTATAATGTTATAACTTATATATTGGTATAATTATAACATTACATTACATCAATCATTACCAGAAAGGAAAGAAGTGATCCATTCTAAGCATGTATCCAAGCCATCTATTAGACTCATACAAGATTTTATCACATATTTAACAAATTTTTACATATATTTTATGTTTTATAAGCATTTTAGTCATTAAAATACAGAATTTTTAATCATTTTAGCTAATTTTTGCTGTTAAATGCAAGCTTTTTTGCACCTGTCAATTAATGTATCCTCTGTTTCTACAAGCAGCAAATTATTTATTTTAAATTAAGAAAATATTATTTCATTCAATAAATGGAATGTATTGATGTGAAATAAGTCCTCCTCTTTTTTTCCTAAAATTTAAATTTAGATTTTATTATATCTGTGCTTCTATATAATAAATAAATGTTAGATTTATGTTTTTATATTGTTTTATAATTTTCCAATTATATAATTGAGTAAACGATATTAATAATGATGGATACAAGTTAAACAAATGTCAAAAACTAGTGAAGATCACATATCATTTCTTAAACATAAATTATATATATATATATATATATATATATAAATAAATGGTTAATAGATTTTAAAAAGTACTCACTTAGGTAAGGATTACATATGTAAACACAATCTGAACTCTCTTCGATGATTTCTATACGAAACTATCCATTTGTTTGATTCAGAAGGAGGATGGTCAATCCACCATCTTCCTCTCTGATAAACAGCTGGAGGAGACTGACGGGCTCTATGCGACAATATGAGACCTCTAGTGGACGATTTCAACGAGCGCCATTTTTGAATTTCTTTTCGTTTGGTCAGATATTGGACACGTCAATTTGACGTCACTTCCTCGTTTTTATAATGACCAAATTTTAAAATGACGTCAAATTGACGGAATTTTATGAGCCGCATAAGCCGAATTTATATACTTTTAACTGTATTAAATGTTTTAATTTAATTTAAGTAATAATTTTATACGAAATTTTGAAATATTTTAAATATTATTTAATCAAATAATGTACCTTACGTGATTTATAAAAATCAGAAATTTTTTCATGGTTGAAGAATTCGGCGTGAAAAAAAGTCGACACAGCTGCTTACACGCTTATAACATTTCAAGTTCCGCCATTGATATTTAGCAGAGATAAACAAAAAATTAGATGTTTTACTTCTTGTGTTCTTTTTCTTGATGTTTTATTAACAATTATGTACAATATTATTGTACATAGCGCCAATTAAACCGTTAACTTTAACCAAAATTAAGTTTATTTAATAGATTTAAATTATAAAATTCTCGGAAAATTTATAAATTTAAATATTAAAATTTAAAAAATATTCTCAAAAATATAAAATATTACAATTACATATATTATTCCATGAAATATTCCAATATTAAAAAATACTGCGATATAATACCGTTGTTCAAATAAATACGTATGAAGCATTCGTGCGCTCTTTAAACGTCTAATTAAAATATTGAAAATTTATAAACGATTTTTAAATATAAATTCAATTTAAGAATTGCACATGATTTAATTTTCATACAAATATAAGATTTTATATATGTCTATGTAGGCGTTTTTCATTAATCCTACAAGCACTGAAGATACATTTGACATATATTGGCATTTAAAGATTTAGAGTAAGATGGCAGTAGTTTATAATAATTTAGAAAGAAACTAAGTTTTATTAAATTAAAATTCATATTTTGACAGATATTCAATACAAGAGATTAACAATTAATATTTTATTATATTAATGTAAGTGACGGGTAGCTGGTCCGGGGGTTAAGGTGACAGCCTACCACCCTAGGAGACCCAGGATCAAATGTGAACGGGTCGGAAAAACCCGAAAAATTTTTCAGGGATGATCTCTGATTCGTCGAGACCCTTTCCTTGCCACTCGGCTGCCCATTGTGGACTTGCCGAATTCATAATGGGTTTATTAAAAACGCCATCTTAGTTTCCACAGAGGATTAAAAAATTTAATATTATATATTTGTTCTAATGTATCAAAACTGTAATTATATATAATACATTTTTGTTCGTCCTGCCCTCTGGAAGCTAAGAAAGTCATTTTTCTTTACCTATCGCAGGTCCACAATGGAGACAGCCAAGTGGTGAGGAGCGGGTCCTAATACATTCGAGACAGAACGCCGATAAAAAAAAAAAAAAAAAAAAAAAAAATCTCTGTGGTTACTCGCCTGGATATGATTTCAAGCGACCACCCGGAAATTTACAAAATATAGCTAAATTTTGATGTAGCATCTCTTAAATATCGCTATCTTAATTTAAATCGCCAATAGTTGTAAAAAAGATCTTCCCGATAAATGTGATCTATTTAGTTTCTGCGAATTATTAAATGCACAATTATGTATTGCAATCAACATCACTGTTTGAGGACCTTCAGTTTAGTGCCACGTTTGATTTAGTGTCAATTTCAACGATATTTATATATTTATGACATCATATTATGCTTCTTGAGGTATTTTTAGATTGGTTTGGTTTTTTATTCGTTTATGGCAATGCGACACATGGGCGATCTGTCGAAGAAGGAATACCTCCCAAGAAGTCTTTTAAAAAAACTGGCTCTCTTAGGCTGTTACTAAAGTAAAGAAAACCCGGAAAACTCCGTGTGGATAGCCTGTTGGCGAGACGCGAACCCACGACCAATTACCAGTGTTCAATGGTATTATCCACTCGGCACTGATTGGTGGAATTTTTTGATGTATTAAATGGATACTAATGAAAACTTTAGAATGATCTGTTTCTCTACACAAATGATTGAGATTTATATTTTAATAAATAACAACAAAGACAGTTTAAATTCCATGGCAATGTTTAATTATAAACGATGTCATTATTCAAAAAAAAAAAAAAAAAAAAAAGGAATAGCTTGACATAAATGTTTCATTTTTTTAAAACTCTTTCCGCTCTGGGCACTAAGAAGGCCTTTTTAGCAAGACCATTATGGATTCGCAAGGCCCGAAGGAGCTGGGTGGTAAGTGGAGCCCGAAATATGAGACAGACTTACCTCAAAAATTCCTGGGGTTTTCTGACCCTTTCAGATTCGATCTTGGGTCCCCCAGAGCAATAGACTATCTCATTAATCACTTGGCCATCCGACCGTCTACGTTTCACATTATAATAATTATCACTTTCATTGCATATTCTTATAATAGATTGGCTTCACTGCAATATGTTCGGCAGGAAAGCTGTATCTTTTGTAAATTTTCCGAATTTAAAAAGAAATAATAATTTTCGCAAATTTTATAGTAAAATTATAACTTTTTTTATTAAATAAATAGTGATAAACAATTGCTTCGTTAGATTTTACTCTCAATTTAAAAAAAATAATAATATAAAACAAAAATACTTTTTGACATTTTTTTAAAAAATTTAATTTATAGAGCATGAATATGGACGTTTATTCATTTTAAAACTAATTTTATTACGAAAATCAATTAATTTTCCTAATTACCTTGGGCATTTTTAATGATTACTTCAGTCTTAATTTCAAATTTTGTTTTTATTTCTTTAATAGTAATGACGAAGTAAATTATTTTAAAATGGTTATTAACATTTTAATATATAATTTGTTAAATTAATTAATTTAAATCGACGTGAAAATTCTGTCCGAACTGTCATATGCGTATGTTAAACTCGTTCGTTTAGATCGAAGTGCCTGCATTCTATACGAGAATAGGCCAAGAACAACTCTAATCGGGTCAGTATGACTTTACTTTTACAGTAATACATTTTCGGGTGTGACCTTACATATTTTCATTATTTCATAAACTAGAGCTGGGTTTTGGAATTGCAAGATTGGGTTACAAACCCCAAGATACCGTAGGCAGAGTAGGAGATTGAGATATTTGTAGGACTCTAGGCTACTACTTTTGGGGCCATTTAAAAAATAATTTGGGCTAATTTTGAAAAATTCTGCTTTACTTTTTATAAATCCTATCTGACAACCTGTGAGGTTCTCTCCGGATACGTGCTGTTTACACGCAGTTTATTTATTATTGTTATTAATGAACGAAAACAGCGTTCTTTATAAGTAGCGGTAGCCATATTTCGTTTGCTTAATAAATTACATGTTACCTGGCATTTGGCATATTGTACAAATATATGTAATCGCGGATAATTCGAAGTCGCGAATATTTTGTCCCCTGAATTTCGAACTAACGAGGATTTCCTATATATATATAAGGCACCTTGCCAGATAAAGCTGCTTTAATATAGCTGGATAAGCAAACCAATGACAAGTTAGTTTCAAATAAAACTGGCTATTTTATTGGCTTGCTTACCCAGCTGTATTAAAGCCGTTTTACCAAGCAAAGCATTCATAGACGAGCTTTCTGCCTACAAAGTGTCACGGAACCTGTTAGTTCTTTAATTTCACTTAAGGGACGATTAATGGCTGCGTTCAGCAAACTAAATACTCTGAGTTGAGATGTAGAGGTAAGGCCGCGACTCCACTAGCCGTAAAACAACCGTAAAACCCGTCGCCGTAAAAGCTTTTAATCACGTGACCTATTTGCGTTTGCGCTCGGATTGCGGTGGAGGTCCGGCTAGCGAAGCTTTTTACGGCGATAGTACTATTACGGTGTATACGTGATATATCGATATAAAGACAATAATTATATTCTACGAGTTTTTTCTGTACTATAATTACAAATATAGTAAAAGTAATATCTTTACTTTCATATATTGACTTTTATTATTATATTATTAAGATAATATACAGCACTTATAAGCTTAGCTTTTTTATTATATACTCCTCTAAATTGAAGGATTTTCCTTTGGCCGTTCATATCGCGTGTTTTAGGCATCCATTCAGTGGCGTGCCGTCATTGGAAGCGATGGAAGCGCCGATTCCACCTTCCAATGACTTTCCCTTGAATTTTATAAAATATAAATTTTCATATTTTAACGTACTTTGAATTAATTAAAATTAATATTTTATTATAACTGCATTATGTATCTTTTACAAATTTCTATACTACATGTGAAAAAAAAACGATAAGATTGCTATTGTATATTCGAATAATTCGGTGGCGGAAGGAATGTCGAAACCGGGCCAGTCTCCAATCAGCCAGATTATATAGGCATTAGCACATGCGGTTTACAGTGCACCAACTTCACCCGGCTAAACCGGGTAAGCGACACACTCGTAAAGAGTACAGCTTTATATCCCGGAGCGGTTGTGGGCTGTTAGCCACCTGCCTGTCAACTTCCAAGCAGCCAGATTATAGGCATTGGCGCATGCGCTTTACAGAGCACCAACGTCACCCGGTTTAGCTGGTGGATGCTTCACACATAAAGCTTCTAACTTTATATCCCGGACCGGTTGTGGGCTGTTTAGCCGCCTTCTTGCTAGATATTCGGCCGCTCTCGCCCGATTACGTGAATCACGAGTAGACTAGATCAACGGCGGGCAACCCCGGCCCGCGGGCCAGCTACGGCTCGCGAAAAGTTTCTATCCGGCCTGCGAGATCTTTAATAGATTATTAAATTGGAAAAATAACTAATTAATAGTTAATTTTCCAATTCTTTGTAATTTTCGAAAACGATAAGAGAAATAAATGTAGTATAAACTTTTTATTTATTTATTTCATATTTGCAGACTAAAAAAATTACGAGTCACAAAAATGCGTCAATTAACTACTACGGCCCGCGGAAAAAACGTAAAATTTATTCTGGCCCGTGTTATAAAAAAGGTTGCCCACCCTAGACTAAATTTATAACTTAACCCAACCGATAGGAGTTTACTGGCATGTTTTTATGATAGTTCTGTATAGTTGACGGGAGTTTAAAAAAATCCATTAAAATATTTGATATATTTATTCCGCTCTCCCATCTTATATTACTTATGGGTTTCAATGTTAAACCGGTGATATTACGATTATAGTATGTCCCATCTGTAAGGGAATGCAGAAAAAACGTGTACAATTCTTGTATAATGTTAAAAAATTAACTGTTACTTTGGCATCATTATTTACAACCAAATTTAATGAATGAGACGTACCAATGGTACAAAAAAAAGCTCTAGAATTTATTTTCCTTAAATGTACGATCTAAGTATCGGTTGTCATAAAAATTTCTTTCCACTTTTTTCCCAAGACTACAGATATTCGAGTACAAAGTAACTGGTTTCGAGTTATTTCTACTAAGAAGTAGTTAAATAATTAAGAGATTAGGGAATGGTGACATAAGTAAAACCCTGCTGACTTAAACAAAAGCTTAACCGAAGCAATTACTAGCTCAGTACAGTGGGGAACTGATTTCCGTGTACACCTGATACTAAAACGAATTGCAATAGTTAGAAAACAAATGACTATTAAGTTTAACATATTTACATCTATGGTGAGAAACGTTTAAAATTTACAACGGCCCTGTCGCGTCCTTTGAGATATACTAGTGATGCGACAAAAGAGGCATTTGACATTGACCGGTATCGGCACCCTCGGGATTTGTCATGCATGCATTCACTGTACACCTACCAAAATCGTCTCTGTTTCCATTCGTGAGCCACTCGCAGGGAGCAATTTTAACTCAGTGGATTGTTTAAATATTTAAAAATAAACAATATTTTATGTTATTTTTATATACGTTTCTTCGCAAAAGTATATTCATACAATTGAATATTTTGTACCAGGTATGTATAATTGTATATCCATCACAAATTTTATTTTACTAAGTAAGTTTTAATAATTTTATTTTTAATTTTAGCCCTTATATCATGGCTAGCGATTTAAACTCTAATTGTGATATTGAAAATTGACTTAAAAAAAGTTTTGGCTCAAGACAATATAATGAAAAAGAAGCCATTATTAAAAGAGAAAGACCAACGCCTAAATTAAATATAAGTACTTCGACAAAAAAATTTGTTCGACATTTTCACGATAAAATTTATCAAGACGTAAAATGGCTTTGTGGATGCATAAAAATGCAAAAATTGTTTTGTTGGCCTTGCCTATTATTTTCAAATGAAATTAGTGTGTGGAATAAGAATGGCTTTGACGATTTAAATAATTTGAGTAAAGCTAGAAAAAGACACGAAAATCGTAAATGTCACATCGATTCTTTCCTAAAATTGAAGCAATTTGGAAATCAAAATAGAATAGAATTTAACATTAGTAAACAATATAAAATTAATATTGAAAATTATAACAAGATAGTTACGGCTAATAGATATATTGTATCTAAATTAATAGATATTACATGCTTTTTAGCAAAGCAAGAATTGGCATTTAGAGGGCATAGGGAATGTATTGAATCTAATAACAGAGGTAATTATATTGAACTCGTTTCTTTATTAAGTACGTCAGATAATCAATTAAAAATGTATTTAGAGAAGTCTACAGTTTTTACTGGCTTATCGAACAAAATTCAAAATGAGCTCGTTAATTCGTTAGGAAACGTTTTATTGCAAGAAATTAAAAAAGAAATTGAAAACGCAAAATTTGTTGCTATAATTGTAGATGAAACAACGGACATTAGCCACAGAGCCCAGATGTCGACTGTATTTCGTTACGTGAAAGAAAACGGTAACGTCGAAGAAAGATTTGTGGGCTTTACTGATGTGAGTGAGAACAGAGACGCAAATTCGTTATTCACTCACATTAAGAGTTACTTAGACGAATTTCAATGCACTAAAAAATTAGTGGCACAAACATACGACGGTGCTGCCGTAATGGCCGGACAACATAATGGTGTCCGAGCTAAAATTAAAGAAATATCCAAACATGCTATTTTCGTACACTGTTATGCTCACAGATTGAACCTAGTTTTCTCTCAATCTGTTGGATATATAAAAGAATGTAAAATATTTTTTCAAACTATGACAGGATTTTCTTCATTTTTTTCTAAATCTTCTAAAAGATCTCACGCCTTAGATCTAGAAGTCAATAAGCGTTTTCCTTCAGCCACACCTATTAGATGGAATTACAATAGCAGGATTGTAAACTGAGTTATGGAGTATAAAGAAGAATTAAAACTTTTGTTGTTGAATATGGTTGAAAGTCCAGAACAATGGGATTCTGATACTACAATTGCCGCAAGAGGATTATACCATTATTTAATAGATTTTGATTTTCACTTTTTATTACTAGTTTTTCATCAAATATTTGCACATTCAGATATCCTTTTTGATATGTTACAAAAAAAAAAATTTAATATAGCATATTGTATTACTAGAATAAATCACTTTATTGATTTTTTACGACAGAAAAGAAATGATTTTGATTTGATTTGGGACGCTTTGAAAAAAGATGAAACTTTTTTAGAAATTCAACCAAAAAGAGGAATGAGACATACTGATATTGAGTCTAAAAAGGATTTATATAGACGTCTGTTTTATGAAATAATGGATACATTGATACAAAATCGTATTGACAGATTTGCCGACATAAAATCTCTAGAATTTTTATCACTTTTAGATTTTAATAATTTTAAATATTATGAAAAACAATTTCCCGAAGAGAGTTTTAATGCTTTACGTAAATTTTATGGAGAATTTTTTAATTTATGTAAATTACGTAGTGAATTGCAATATTTATATTCGTGTCCGGACTATATTGGCAAGTCACTCTTAGACATAAAAAATATTATAATTAATGATGACCTAAACAAAGACGTACTAATAGAATTATATGGTTTAATATCATTAATTTTTACAATACCATCTACCAGTGCGTCTGTTGAGCGTAGTTTTTCAACAATGAAGCGAATTCATACATTCGCCAGGAACACTCAGTCGGAGGAAAGATTGTCGTCGCTAGCGTTGCTTTCTATAGAAAAAGAACTTTTAAATACGTTGATGGAATCAACGACGAGTGACTTTTATGATAAAGTAATTAACGACTTTGCGGGAAATCATCGCCGAATAGAGTTAATTTATAGAAAATAAAAAAAAGAAACAAGTTTTTCTACAATTGTATTATGTATGTATTATTTGTATTTTAGAATTAAAGTACATAAATTGTTTATTTTTGTCATTCGCACGTACGAATGGACCCTAGACCATCACTGACGCGCAAGTAACTGATTGCCCCTGAAAGTCGGCTTCTTACAGAAACACAGCTTCCCTATCATCAAATGTCATGGCACGCCACTGCATCCATTGTTATAATCGGGATACCTCTTGTCGTAGATACATGAATACTTTCGGATGTTTTCGATAAATCTTTCCAGATCTTCTAGAGTAGCCACGAGAGAACATACACAAAAGCTCGTTTTCCGCCATTTTCGCACCGTGTCACGATGACCTAGATTTCACTGACTTCTGATTGGTGGATGGTACCGGTTTACGGTCGTATTCACTTCGAAAGTTGAACACTGCTCAACTCGCTTTTACGTTGGTTTTACGACCTGCTCGGGCGTAAAATATCATGGTCACGTGATTAAAAGCTTTTACGGTGAGGGGTTTTACGGCCCTTTTACGGCTAGTGGAGTCGCGGCCTAACGGTTAAGAATTTACTGAATAATAAATAAATTATGAATTGATGCGAGCAACTTTTGGTCATTTCCACAAACTTTAAAAAATCAACGTTGTAAATTCGTTTTTAAAGGTTTATTTTGCATATATCTGTTTTAGTTGCTAATAATAGTTGTTTGAATGAATATTGTAATGTACGCCTTCAAACGCATAAATAATATATATAGTACTTCACTTGCTATATGGATATAGCCAACTTTGATCAATTATAGATAACTGAAGGTACCGTAAATGAATTCCGCTACTACAGAGGGCGTTCAGCAGAAAAATACTGACTTGCTTGTAATAACGAGGTTGAGGCCGAAGTTTTAAACGCGAAAACGTGTACGTCGGACGTTCAGCGTCGCTTTCCTGTAAGCCAAGAAGTTTGATAATGGTGTTTGTAAAGTCAGTGGAATTATGCTCAACATTCCAAACGCCATTGTCAAACTTCTACTCTTACAGGAAAGCGGCGCTGAACGTCCGACGTACACGTTTTCGCGTTTAAAACTTCGGCCTCAGCCTCGCTAATAATTGAGCCTGTTGAACGCAGCCAATGTAAATTACTTTCAACAAGGCAGTTTACTCACTCATCACCCTTATGTCTGCTATTGAATAAAAGTACTTGAAATGGTACAAATTCATCGATTATAATTGGGACTGACTCGCATTCCAAATTTTCAGAAATTTTGAATTACAATTGTCACTCTGAACTGAAGCCAAAATCTTTGAGAATTTTAGAATCTCCTCTCAATTTTTTAAGTTAATTTTCTTGTATATTAATATAATAATCTTGCAAAAAGTAGTTATTATTATTTGTAAGTAGGCTTTTTTTTTTTTTTTTTTTTTTTAACTCTTTCCGCCCTGTGGGCACTAAGAGGGCCTCTTTTAGTAGGCCCATTATGGGTTCGGCCAGGCCCACAATGGGGCGACCGGGTGGTGAGGGACGGGGCCCGACATATCCGAACGGACCACCCCCCGAAAAATTCCTGGGGATTATTCGACCCGTTCGGATTCGATCCCGGGTCCCCCAGAGCGGTAGGCTGCCACCTTTACCGCTCGGCCATCCGGCCGTCTGTAAGTAGGCTTATCCACTATAGATCATTTGTCCATTTTCAAATTTAAAATTACCAACAGTAATAATTTTTATGGATACATAAAATTCTCTGAAAATTCCAAACTTATAAGTAATTGCAACTTCACATTTTCATTCTCCTCTTTATAAATTAAAGGATTTATCATTGCATTAGATCTCTTGTTGATAAATTATTACATTCGCGGATTTTTATTAGAGATAGCACGAGCCTGTAAAGATCACGATACCGATCCATGCATTTAATAGTTCAGTAAATTACTCAACCAGTACATAAGCATCGCTTCACTAATTCACAATAAAGTTATGAAAAAACAAATTGAATAGAATAAAAACACTACCAGCTTACAGTTTCTATTCAACTCATTCTAATATTTGATTGTGGTATGTCCGTCATATTGTTTGAATAATGTGACGTTCGCAAACGACCACTCTGACTTGTGTCGTGTACAGAAATAGAAACTGAGTAGTGTTAAATCCCAGTGATGAATAATCCACGTTTTTCCGATATCACGGTTTCATTGTCACAGCTTGCAATTGCATCTCATCCTCACCGTGATTGTAGACATTCTAACGACCATTTAAGAACGTGTTATTATGAGCGATGTTTCACTACCGGTGATTTAATCGCCTGTATTTAAGTCACTGTTAATGCGAGTGACACATTTCAATATTCACCAATCGGTGTTCTTGGACATGACATTAACTATGGATGACACTTCTACGGTCGGTTCATTATCGGTACAAAAATCACTGATTATCGAATATTTAAATTAAGTATACTGTCACTGGCATTACCAGTGACTTCTCAATAACATTGATTAAATCATCGGTGATGAAATATTGCTCATCACTATTGAACTCTCGTTTTCAGGTCTCTTCTGATTGTTAACGATTTGCTTTTTCTGTCGTAAATTGCATGTTTCTGCCCAATAAACGTCTTCTATGCCTAACTGAAGAGTTAGTTTTCTAGGATAATTATCAATTCGTCTAAGTCCATGATGGAAGTACTGTAGTTGGATGATGCAGGCCAAATATATCTAGAATGGACTTGCCACAAAAAATTCCAGTTTATGTCTGGGTCAGGAATATCAAGTCCCCACGATAGGCTGGTACATTACCACTTTGGTCATCCTGCTATGTTCATCCCTCATCATTGTTTCTCCATTGTGAGGCTAATCAAACCCATGGTAATTGTTATAGCTTGTTATAGCAAGTATATCATGGGTTTGGTCATGCAACTACACATAAGGTAATCACGCCATATCACCTTTACATTTTAACAATACTAATTGTTAAAATTGGATTAATTTTTAAGGTTTTCAACCGATCTATGCTAGTAGACATGACTCAAATTAGATTCAGCCATCTAAGACAATTTTTCAAACTGAAGTATAATTCAAAAGCCTCTTGGACAAAATGTTCATCTTTTTTAAGCAGCCATTCTAAATAAGACTGATATAGAGTGGTGTTCAATAAACACATGTATTGCATCATGTATCACTTGTCTGTACAAATGTTAGATAAGCCAGCATTATCAGTTATTACATCATATTCCATAAAGACTGCAAGGCAGAGCAGGTGTTTCCATATTGTGACCTTTTTTGGTAGGGTTGTTTAGTATGAGGAAGTATTTTTAACCTTTATCTAATTTCTAATTATCTTATTGCTGAAAGTTATTATTATAATAGTATGTGATAAAAATTATTTATAAAAGAAGTGAATACAACTACAATTAGCACTGTTAATGCTTTTTTTTTAATTAATTATTTTGATTAATCCTGGAACTGAACAGCCACCTTAAAGATTCACTTGCCAATCTCTCCAAAGTGATCAGAAATTGAAAGTAAATGTGACTCATGTCTACTTTTGCATTCACTGAACCCTTCATAAATTGTAGTTAGCCAACTCCTTGGTAAGAAATATTGCCCCTAACCTACAAAATCAAAATAAAAATCTTTGCCTTGCCATCGCCTAACATACTCTTTTCTGAGTAATGCAGATTAAATTTCAACTCATCTGAAAAAATAACTTTCTTCCATTCTTCTGACTATCTGGCATATTCCTTAGCCCATTTAAGTTGCTGCAATATCATTTCCTTGTCCCAAGAGGCTTTTTCTAGGATGACAATTTTTAAATTCTATTTGAAATAATCTCTTCTTCACATTTACTGAACTATCCTTATTTCAGTATACTGTTTCCTGTCATATTTCAGCTGTATGGATAAAGAACAGTTTTTTGAGGCATAAATGATTCAAAACTCTCTGGCTTGAAATAACTGTTTTCATCCACTTCCTATTCTTCTGGCTACATAGTCCATTTTGGAGAGAATATATAGCAAATGAGACAATGTGGACAGATTACAGTTCAGCTGAGAGATGTAAAACATCACTTTTTTACACAAATAATAGCAACACCTTTTCTTGATGTTAACTATGCATACTTCCTCATACTAAACAACCCTACCAAAAAAGGTCACAATATGGAAACACCTGCTCTGCCTTACAGTCTTTATGGAATATGATGTAATAACTGATAAAGCTGGCTTATCTAACACTTATAGAGACAAGTGATACATGATGCAATACATGTGTTTAGTTGCAACTAACTCATTGCCAAATATAATGAGCATGAAAGGTAGCAAATAGTTTTCTTGAGATGATGCAGTTTCATTGAACACCATTGTATACAAGTACCAATGAAATAAATTTGCATTCACTTAGAGAAAATGCACATTAATACATCTGATGTTTTCTGCATACACACATCAGAAATGTGTTTCTTCAGGTGGTCTATGCTTTGAATGGAAACTTTTTAATTGCCTCATTACAGTAAAAGATTTGTTTCTTGCTTACAAAAAATGAAGCATTTTCATTATAAATACAGAAATGTAAACATTGTTATTTAAATAAATAATGAGCTAAACTTAAGGAATTTAAACTAATGAGAGTGGCAGCATACTTGAGTACCAAATAACAATTATAATGCAAACAATGTTTTCTCTCTGTTTTTCCAATTAATCTAGTAGTATATTTATGAAATTTTTTCCCCAGAAATTAGAGTCAATGAAAAAATTTATATTTTATCAGGTATAGAACAATATTCGAGAAATAGAACAATTTAAATGTATTTGCATTATTGATTTGTTATATGAAACAAATAGATATTTTTAAAATTAGTAAACAACCTCTTACAATCATTTTTCAGCTTTTGTGAATATCTCACTAAAACTGTCTTAGTGATTTATATATATATATACTCTCTCTCTCTCTCTCTGTGTGTGTGCGTATAGGGGGTGTTTGTGTTTGTTTTTGTTTGTGTAAAAACATATCTTCAAAATTAATTATATTTTTAATCTCTCTGTTGTCATGAACAATTCTTCTTAGATTCTGTTCCATTTACATTTAAGCACAAGGTATTTTCAATCTGTCAGCTTATTTTTGGGACAATCTTTGATGAAGTTTATATTAGAAAGCTAATTTCAATAAAAGTTGTCTACAGAGTTTTTTTGAAAAACTCAGAAATGTTTACTAGCCAGCTGGCTACAATAAAATTTTGTGGCAACCAGATTTATCACGTTGATAGACAGAGAATATATGACATATATGACAATGAAAAAAACAAAAGAAAACAAAAATAGTAATATACAGTAATAGAAACTTTTGAAAAACTGAATTTATTAAAATTTATTGTGAACAAAATAATTTGTACTATTTTTCATCCCTGTGTAGTATGCTAACCCAATGTCACAATAAACACAAGAATTATGGAAACCTGGCAGTAGTGTTACTGCAATACTAATTTAAAAAAATTTTTTAAAAATTTGTACTTACTTCCACACCAAAAATGTACTAGATTTCTGTCAAAATGTACTAAGTTTTAAACAGTTTTTGTAATATGTTTAAACAACCAAACATAGTAAATAACTTTTTACACTCATTACAAAATAGACATGACAAAGTATATTTATTTCATATATAATTTATTTAAATTTTCTCAGAAAATAACTTGAGAAAATAATCATAAAGTACAGTATATCTCTTCTCAGTATTGTCATTAAAAAATAAAAATGTACTAGATTTTTCTTTAATATTACTTTCACTAAACTACATCAAACGGTTTTTAGCAATATTGTCAGAAGAATGTTTAACCAATAGTATCGAATTAATTTTTAGCACCACTTCCAGTGTTTTTAGTTTTTTACAAATATGTACAAATGATCATTTAAATGATTATTTGATTTATAAAAATAATTTTTCTTCAAAATCATGCAAAATTAGATGAGACACTATGTGTAACTGTATTTTTTCATTAGTAGAGACATGTAAATTTACACAACAATTTGCATTTATCACAATTAATATTTAATATATTATATAAAATTCTTTGAATACACCTCAATTCTTCTTTATACCCTAATTTGCATGTCAGTGGAAATGATCTATTCTAAAAATTAAAGTGTGAAAACTGAAATATTGGTTTCCATTTTCAAACTTAAATGTGAAGCTTAATAATCGGAAAAAGATTTTATATGCTGAAGTGTTTTGTTTTTAACTTTAAAAAGTGCAGTAATTTTAATTAAATAACCACCTTTCTTTATAAATTTTATTTCATAATTTCAATCTAATCCTTTCAAAATTAATAATTTTAGCCATTTGAAAGTTCACTGGTTAAAAAAAAAAAAAAAAACTAGCTAGATCATAATAAGTATTTACTAATAATTTTTAAACATTTTTCTTGTTTATGATATTTTTACATACTGTACAACTAATTCCTTAAATAGATACCCATGGATATTGGTAACTCAGATGATAGCTTTGGACCAATACCCATAGTCTGTTGGCTACTGTAATTTTTTGTAACCAATTAAGATTTCCAGGTAGTATTTGACCACCTGATTACTGAATTTTTCGAACCCTTTCTACTTAGGTAGTCTTTTGTTTTATCTCATGATTTAACATTATCTCTATGTAATCTATTTTAGTTTCTTACTACTCAAAATAAAGGTCTAATATGTTGAAAAAATAATAATTTTTTTAACATAATAAAAGGTGAAATATTTTTATAACAGGTGAATCAAATGTGGAAATATGATGTACGTTTATGTTTCATTTATTCATTAACGTGAGGTACTTGGTATTAAGGTTATATAGCTGGCCACTATAGGCAAATCTGACATCAAATAAGGTTGCCCAGTATGAGTGAAGAATGCAGAATGATATCTCATTTCATACTATGTATAGGATAGATTACAGGAAAAATTTAATTTTTATTTAATAGATTTATAAAATGATTCTGTTTTAAGAAATTATGATAAATATATATTGATGTATTATACTAATATTAAAAGGCAGTAAAAAACATAAAAAATTTGGCTGTAAAAAAATACAGTAATTTAAAATTCTTACAAGAGTTAATTTTAAAATCATAATTTACTTTCACTCAATATACATACTTTAATCATTATCATCACTGCTTTCTGTACCTTTTTCATATGATAATCTTGACTTCTTAGATGTTTCTTTATTTTCAATTTCAAGGACTGAACGACGAGTGCGAGATATTGATAGGTCACGAAAGAATCCTTTTTCTTTTAAATCAGCTCTATGTCTACCAATATTCTCTTCTTCCGATTCTTGCTGTTCTCTTTCTTCCTCATTGTTCTCATCATTTGTTTTATTTACTTTTGTCTTTAAAAATATTATTAAAAGTTAGTTAGCACTTCTAAATAATAAATATTATGATTTTGTTCCTTAAAAACTAATTTCAATATTTATCAGTTTAGTTTTCAGAATAATTTTAAAATTCTTCTCAATTCTAAACTAATTAATGAGTCTTAAAAAAAAACAGGTAAGAAAATCACAAAAACAGCTTACTGAAAATTCAATTACTATTCAAGTATGTTAAAAATAATACATGAAACACTTCTTGTTCATTCTTTTCATAAAATAATAAACTTCACTAGAAAAAAAATTTGATAACATACACAGAACCAATTACGGTGTAATAACAAAACAACGAAAAAACTTTCAAACCCTTTCTGGGCTCTGCATCAGGTTCATAACCGTTTCCTAGATGGTTATTCGATTAACAAATGTCGTTTAAATAATAGGAATGGTCAAATCACTATCTAGGAAACAGTTATGAACCTGATGCAGAGCCCAGAAGGGGTTCAAAAATGTTCATTTTTTCGTTATCACACCATAATTGGTTCCGTGTACATTATTAACAATATTCAGTGTGGTGAGAAAAAACTTATTTTAAAAAAGACAACTATCACACAATAAAACTGCTAAATGATATTTCAACTCCTTTACTACAGTTTAATGAAAAAAAAAAAATATATTAAAAATACTACAGACCTAAATATCAGATATAAGATGATGATAAATCATCCTTTGTAATGAAAATTTATTTTAAATTACAATGAGTTAACAACTCTGACTATTCCTTATCTTCCAGCTGAAAACTGTACATTAATTTTTTTTTTTTAAATTAATAATTAATACAAACAAATATTTAAAAGAATTATTGAATAAAACACATTTAAAATTACTACTACTACTTCTAGTTACTGATGAGTAAAATTACTCTGGTAATCCAAAGAAACTACAACACCTGGCAAAAAGTATTTGAACATGATATAAGATAAATAAAATTGTTTAGTTTGAGCTTTTTTTACAAGAAAATAGAAATGTAATGTTCAAAATAAAAATACACATTTTGTTCATTGGATCATAAGATGATGATCACTTTAATTTCAAATGAATAAACCAAATCATTTTCCTAAAAATTAATTTCTACATAAAGCAGTATTGGAAAAAGTTTTTGAACAACAACAACAACAAAAGGATTATAAAATAATAGAGATTACATTTTGTTGATCCTCTTGACAGCTTTTATGCATCTTGGCAATGTCAAAATGAATTCATTGAAGGTTTCTGGAGTTATTTTACTCCAGCTATTTTAATGGCTTCTTTAAGTTTATCTTTATTAGTTGGAGCCCTTTCATCAACCAGCACTTTCAACTTTGCTTATAAATTTTCAATAGGGTTTAAATCTGGGTTATTTGCAGGCCAGGTTAATGTTTTAATAACCTTAAACTTAAAAAATTTAAAAATTTGTTTGGCTTGATTGCATGTGGCATTAACATCCTGAAAAACATCATCGTCACCAAAGTGATCTTTGACTGTTGGAATCAGAAATTATTCTAAAATTTCCTCAAACACTTCTGCTATTACAGCCTCATTAAGTATATACATATTTCCAGATCCAACAGCTAACTTGCAGTCCCAAATCATTAAACTTGTTGGAAACTTTCTATTTCTATTCAGGCAATCTTTAAATTTCTCATCTGAACATCACCAAGTGAATTTTCCTGCATCACCTCCACACCCAAAGCAAACATGACTCTCATCTGAAAAAAATAACCTTTTTCTAGTCTTCTATGAATGATTATTTTTTGTTTCTTGGTCAGAAAAGGTTTTGTTTTGGCTTTGCAAATGAAAATCCCATGTTATTCAGTTTATTTTTTACAGTTCTGTCACATTTATTTTATTTTTTTTATTCTACATTTGTTTCAATTTCTTTAAGCATTTTTTCAATAGGTGATCTAGAGCAGCAGTTGGCAACCAGTGGTCCATGGACCATTGATGGTCTGCAAAAAAGTTGGGGTGGTCCATGGAGAAATTTGGGCATTGATCAACTGAAACTTACGCCAAGTATTATGAAAGAAATGCAAAATGCTTAGTTGCTTTTTTCACTCATTAGGTTTTTTTTAAATCTAAAACCAAATACAAAGTGACTGTTATCAATAAATAATGAACAATAACCAATATTATGAGTATGATTGTTGTCCTTTGTGGAAAAGTGCTAAGAATCCATAAACTTATTTCAAACAAGCAGCAATGAACTTTAGGCTTGCATTAATTTGTTATAATTAAATAAATGCATTTCATATTAATATAGTAAAATCAAACTTTTATGATCATTATTCTACAGATTTTGTATCATTTAAAAAAGTCATGATAGTGGTCCACAGGATTCAAAATTATGAGTTTAGTGATCCATGAGATAAGAAAGGTTGCAGACCACTGATCTAGAGTTTTACTGGTTTTTAGGACAACCTCTTCTGACATGATTTTTAGTCTCTGGTGTAATTTATAGTTCCTAACGTTACACCACTATACATTGCAACTTGTACTTGGGTTTTTCCATTTTATAGCATCTTTATAATTTGTTTTCTCACATCATTACTAAATTCTTTGATTTGTGTTATTGTATTAAGCAAAGACAAGTAAAATATCACTGTTTCCTTTGAAAGTGATACAAAAACACCTCTTACAGCTAAAGACTTTTTCCATTCAAATTAGAATGCTAAAATCTGTAAATTTAGAAGTGTTCAAATACTTTTTTCCAACCTTCTGTAGATTCAAAAATTTTTTCCAATACTGCTTTATGTAAAAATTAATTTTTGGGCAAATGGTTTGGTTTATTCATTTCAAATCAGTGATTAGCACTTAATAACTCAATGAATAAAGTGTATATTTTGTCTTGAACATTACATTTTTATTTTCTTGTAAAATGAGTTCAAACTAAGCATTTAATTTTCTTACATCATGTTCAAATACTTTTTGTTAGTGATTGTATTATAATAAATCACTGGTTATCTGCCAATTCTGCAACTTGTAATTTATTATGAATTTTTCTTTTGTCCAAAGTCACTAAGAGTGTATGTAGTAAATGTGAAAAATTCCATGCTGCAGACTTCTTTGTGTGCAACTGAGTTTTTCCAAAAACCACAAGAGAAATGGATACACTCACCAGTCTTTAGTCTTCTCTCATCCATTTATTTTCTATACATCAATCTATATACTACCAATGTTATCAGACATGTCTACTTGTTTTCTATCAATTCAGAAAAATTATTATTGAAGTATAGGAATTTGAAATTATATCTTGAAAACCAGTAAGTTTCTGTTCATTTCTCCTCCTCTATATAATGACTTTTTAACAAAATAGGAAGAAACTATCAGTTTTGTTATATAGTAGTTCTATACAATAAATAACTGAGCCATTAAATACTCTCAAACCTATATTTTTGACATTAAAATGTTTTATACTTCATTTATGAGTTTATTTTATCATTTATAATTCTTATTTGATAAATAATACCAAAATTCAGCAAAATGATAAAAAAAAAATTTGGGCATTTGATGACCATTTGTATTTTTAACACAATGCAGTTTAGGAAGTTCCATCTCAAACATTCCATCTTTTTCAATCCACTTACTTTGTAATTACATCTATAATGAATTGAAATAAAAGAAAAAATGGAATGTTTGAGATGATATCTTCTAAACTGCATACCAGTAAGTGCAATGTGTTCAATGCCACTTCACAGATTTAGAACTTTGCATAATCTGTATCAGTTGTTAACTGGATAGTTGAAGCAGGAAAGGATCAGCCTGTTTTCTGGAAACTTGAGTTTGAGTATAGGTGAAACCTAAGTTCTCAGAATAACAGGAATTTATCAGCTGGATAGTGAAGGATGAGACCTATCTCATCATGGATCAGGCTAAATACATAATGGGCCTGAGGAAAGCTCTCTTAGTGTTGTCAGGATGAAAAGCATCAAAATAACTGCAACCATGTATATATAATTTGACAGGTTATACTGCAAATGAAGGAAAATAAAGTATAAAATATGTTATCTTTAAAATTACCAACAAATTCATTAAGAAACATTTTTGGCCTAATTTTCAGCTATCTTCAGCAATATCAGTAGAAATTTGTATTGTGGAAGTCTTCTATTCCATTTAAATTTCTTTTCAATGTTGAAGATGACCTGAAATTAGGCCAAAAAGTTCAATTTTATAACAAGCAATTATTTATTGTGACATCGTCACAATGCCGAGCTGCAATTTTTAATCATATTTTTAATTTATTTAATTTGAAATATATGCTCTCCATCTCAAATTAACAGTGGCTTGCCCGTCTCATACTTTTCCTTTAACAATAAAGTCGCACCAGTCATCTATTAACTGCTTTCAGAAAAAAGTTTTGAATTGAAATAACATTGCTTCTGGTTTGCATCAGAAGTTCATATATAGTTAATCAAAGCTTTCTATCCCTAAAGTTTCCACAGCTGATCTTGGATTTCATCTACCTAACTCCATTCTCGAGTTTAAGGAAAGACAGATAGATAGATGACAGTGGGAATTTATAGGTGTAAAATTTTTTCAAATTGCAGCCCAAAAAACCTGTTGGTAACTTTAAATATGATGATTGTTTGATAAGTTATGGAAACTATTTTCTCTATCTCATTAACTATAACAGATTTTTAGAAGAAAAAATGCTTGTGAAAAGTAAGTTATATTTCAAAATTTTTGAGATGAGATTGAAACTGATACAAGCAATAGTAATGCCATAATGATGTCATCAAGTGCTACCCAGATTTGAGTCTGAGAATATCATCTACTTTGGAGTGAAGATCCTAAAAATTGCTATTAAACATGGATTAACTGCAAAAATATATCACTTAAGGAAACTCAAAATAAAATACATTGAAACCAAAAATATCCAGCAGGAACAAATTTTAATAAACTAACCATTTTTGACATTTTTAAACCATTCTATTCAATTAAGTTACAACAGAACATAAACAGGAAGACAGAATATATATTATGAAATGGAAAGAATTACAGCTCCATTTATTAAAAATTTGTTTATGCTGGATATTTTTGGTTTCATTGTGTTTATTTTGATTAACTGCAAAACAGTTTCATGAGGTACTAGCAGAAGCTGAAGAAAATAATGATCTTCCATGTCAAACAGTTTCACAGTAGTACAAATACTTTTAAAGAAAAAAATATTGAATGACAGATGAACAACATAGGTGAAACCACCAACACAAATTAGCAATTTGTCAACTGTAGATGTCGCACATTGCCTGAGAGTGATTGGTAATGGAGCTGCATTAATTTAGCAGCTGAGACTAATCTTTATTGTCTATACAGTCCATTACATTCTTTAGAAAATAATGCATAAAAGAAAGTTCACTCTTGGTGAGTACCCCATGTCTTGACACATGTGAGGAAAGTATGAGAAAGCACATGGAATACATGGGAAATTATTTTGAAGGATGTTGATAAGGCAAGTTATTTTATTGTCAGAATCCAAAAAGATTCAGAACAACTTTCTCATTATGCTTTCTAAACTTTGCAGCTTCATTTCCAGTGAGTGTCTGTGCAGCATCAACCTCATGACATCACTGACAGGTCTATTGTAGATACACTTGTCAAATTTGTTCCAAGAATTTTATAATATAATATCAATTAAATTCTCATTTTTCACTTTCACGAATCCACCATATTTTTTAGAATAACTATTGTTGCTATTACTTATCAAATGACCCCCACATAGCAGCATTTTTCTCCCTTTATTAAAACTTGGTGTCAAGATAAGTTAAAAAGTTATATTTTAAAAAAGTATAAGTTAAAAAACTTAAAAACTTCTTAAAATAACCACAATAAAATATCCTTCTCTGTCTTTACCAATTTACAAGGAAAATTATTAAAATCAAATATTCTTTAAAAAATCAGATTTTACATAGACCACAACTTTCTTCTAAAAGGACCCAGCTTTATTAGTTTAATATTAACTCCATACATTTTGCCCTGATTATAACAGGACCTCTTCAGTGGATATAACATCACAATCCATAGCAATGTTTGCTTCACAAACATCATGATTTTGAAACTATCTCGCATGAAGATGTATTTATACCCTTAACTACATTATCCCAGCATGCATCTATACTCATGCCAGTATTTAAATTAATAATATTTTTCTGGATAACAATTGAATAGTGTTCTTTAATTCTTCTTTTTATATTTTTTCCCTTATACACAATTTTTATGTTATTTATACCAATATTGCAATTATTTTCCTGACAATGATGAAACCATGGTGAATTGTTATTTTTTAGTCTTATTGCAGCCATGTGCTCTGACAATTGCTTTCCCAACTGTCATTTAGTCTCCCTGACATAATATTTCAGTTGGTTACATGTACATACTAGTCTGTACACCACACCTCACTCTTTTAGTTCAACTGTTTCTTTCCTTGAATTATCTGCTGATAATTTAGTTAATCTGTTTTTTTGAGATGGAGCAAATTTAATTTTGAGGTAATATTAAACTAATAAAGATGGTTCCTTTTAGAAGAAAGTTCTAGTCTATGTAAATTCTAATTTTTTAAGAATAGTTGGTTTTAATAATTCTCCTTGTAAATCAGTAAAGACAGAGAAGGATATTTTCTTATGGTTATTTTAAGAAGTTTTTAAGTTTTTTAACTTTTAATTGTTTTAAATATAACTTTTTGACTTATCATATAACAGATTCCATTGTTTACATTTTATAAATATTTTTTATATGGTGTCAAGATTTGTTAGTTTTTTCCCAATAAAAAAACTAAAATGTTGACCTTAAATGTAATGTTTCAATGTCTATATCAAAAACCAAAATCCTTTGAAATTATTAATATTTAAAGTCATTTTAAACTTACTATTTAAGAATTATTTCTATATTAAATACTTCTAAAATTGATTTTTGATTCAAATTTATCCTAATGAAAAAAGTATTACTTGTTTTTAGATAATGTAAATTAATGTAACATAGTGTTGTAATAATGTAAATTAACATAGAAAATATATTTGACATTACTGATTCATAATTTTGTTAATTAAATCACTTGTAACTTATTTATAGAGATAATGCTTAACAGGCATTAATAAACTGCTTGAAAGTTATGTCAAAAGTAAAAATATCTATATTTACTGTGTTATGTTTCATCTTCTTAGCATTTTTGTTGCTCCAAAGCAAGGTCTTATTAGGTACTCTGCATTTTTGTTAATATAAATGCCTGTTACAATCTGTATGATTTCAAATATGATTTCATTTTATGGCCAAATGTTCTTCCTGAGAAGGGTATCTGGCATCTGAAAGGGCAATCCAAAGTTGTTAAAAATAAAAAAGATCAGAAAGTCTATAAAAATGTATACCCCCAGTGTGTAATGGATGCAATTATATATATATAATTATTTTTTAATCAAACTTTGATATTTTATTAATTTGAACTCATAACTTACCTTATAAACTGTTTCATTAATATTTTCTAAAAATTTCTTGATTTCACTACAAAAAACAAATTTGAAAGAATATATTATTTTATTAGCTAGCTATATTTAAATTAATAAAATTATTAAATCAAATTAAAAAGTAAATTATTTTTACTTACTGCAATGCATCATCAGTTACATTACTTTTAATCAGAGATAAACTATTTGAAGTACTTGGCTCGAATGATTCTTTTAATTTCTGATATTTTTCATGAATAGTTGAAATTTGCTAGGAATTATACATCCCATTAATTATTAAATAACTTTCAAAAAATTCTAATGTTCTTTAAATTATATTTAAAAATAGTTAAAAAAGAAGGCTTTTAAAGTAATTTAAAATTTACTTAAAGGTGTTAAATAAAACATCTTAGGAGCAATTTAACAATAGGAACTAAAAAGTTCCTAAAATATATTTTTAATGATGCAATTATGTGGAATATACACAATGTTTTTATGCAACAACTCAGCAACTAATTTTATTACTAAGGACTATAACAAATTAATATGAGGTTTATGACATATTAAAAATTAAAAACCATATGATCATCAGAAAAATAAAATAAAAATAAAAGGATCAAACTGAAAGTAAATGAAGTCTTAAACAAAAACATATTGATCCTAATGGAAAATAAAATTTCAAATCTATGATTAAAATAAATTGTTTTCAAGATAAAGAATCCCATTAAAAGATAACTTGAAAACTCCAACTACTTAAATAGTTATTATATTTTAAAGTTAGTATAATTGAAGTTTCAACTGCCTGCATCCTTTAAATTTTTAGAATGCATTTTCACATCCCCAAGAAAAATTTGTGAAGGTTTTTTACTTATGGGACTATTGTCATCCTATGTTCTTATGAGCATTTAGCCTAACTTTAGGAATAGCTGAAGAGATCAGGAATGAAAATTGATTCTTTAATTTGAGATCATAGATCTAGGTTACAACAGAATAATACAATTATACATTTAAATTTAACATTGATATATTTTTATTAAGAGTTTATTTTTTTTTTAAATTCCAGCAAGGAGTTGCATAACTTTCCTGGCTGTTATGAGTTTTTATTTAAAAAATAACTTTTATATTATTAAGCAAAATAAATAAAATGTGTGGTGCCATCTATTAACATATTTTGTTCTAAAAACTTTCCATATTTTTAATTACTATAAAATGGCAAAAGACTTTTGAGGGTAGGAACGAGTTTTATGAAAATGTATAAATGTTAGTAACGAATAAAATCTTCAATTAGTCCTACCCCCTTGAGATATGACACACGACCCCTTCTATCTCCCCACTCCCTGGACCTTTAACCACCAAAATTTAATATCATCAATGCCCCTAGTATATAAGCCATCATGCCAAAGTTTGTTTCTTAATGTTTACCCCATCCTGAGATATTAAGCAAAATAGACACCAACATACACACAAGCACGCACACACACACACACACACACACAAAAAAAAAAAAAACTTGGAGAGTCAATTTTGACACGATTCTATTACTTTCCTTTGTTATGTATACATAACAGCCAGGAAAGTAAAATAACTGAATTCTTATAAAAGAAGTTTTATAAACTTCAATTAAAGAAAGAAAGAAAAAATTCCCTTCAGTAAAATGTCTTACAGAAATATTTTATCCCAGAAAAGGTGTATCTTACACCCAACAAGTATCAAGCACTCTAGGTTAAGAATTACTTAGTAGATCTCTGATTTAATCTAGAGCCAAATAAATTTGTCTAATTATAACTTATCTGCTTGAAGAGACAAATAATTAATGTGCTAGGGTTTAGACTTAGTATTATTTATTTATAATTTTATTTTTCTTTTTTATTAAGATATTAAATTTATCTGAATTTACTAGCATGAAATATTAGTTCATAATAAACATAAGTCAAGCTTTAATTCTGTTTATTACCAACAAAACTGACCAATAATGAGATCAGTCACTATGGATGATGGATGGAAATTGTAGCTTTAACATGGTTCAAACATGTTCCAATTTAAAAATTAAAGTTTATTGAGCATCTTCTTTAACTTCAAAAATACTTATAAATAGTTAATAGAATAGAATCACAACTTTTACATTTAGATTATTAGTTTAAATTTTAAAAAATTAATTATTCAAAACCAAGTACAAGTTCTTATTTCAATGTAACATAAAAGTCTATAATTTCAAATTAATCCTAATTTTTAAGATGAATGAAATCTAGCATATCTCTCTCTCTCTCTTTTTGTAATTCAGAAACTTTAAATCCATTTAACTTATATGAAACACAAATTTCTCTATAATCTTTATTTCAAAAATTGGATAATTTTGGCTTTATTCCAACAAACATTACCTTTGAAATTGAATTCTTTTTCTTTTAAACATACATTTTTTCAATTTAAAATCAAATTTTGTGTTTTTAATTCTGACATGGCATTATAGAAATCACTCCTATATATTTAAATCACTTTCTTAGTCCTTATCTATGAAGACGATTCAAAACAATTTAAAGTGAGCAAATTTAACAGCACTTCACTTAGCTTTTTTTTTTTTTTAATATTTCTTCTTTGAAACATTTTTGCTTTTGAAATAAATGTATCTTGTCAAAATTCATGGTTGATTTATCACATTATATTGGTTACTACTGACTTACGGTTTGTTTAGTATTTGCATAATGGCTGGACATTTATTTCTCTGTTTGTAAATAGCACAAATATTAGGCATTCTAATGTTAGCTGTGTTCTTGACAATATGAAATGATGATATGAAATTGTAGTTAACTTATATATATTTTTTGTGAAATAGAGAAGGAAAACCAGCTGGTGGATATATTGAGCGAGGAATATTATCAAATTGAGGAAGGTTTCTGTAAAGACAGATCAGAGACTATGAGAAATACGAAAATACAATATTACTTTGAGTCATTAAGGGAAACAGAAGCACAGAATACAGGTAGTAGAAGAGTTCCAATACACATTAAAAACAATTTATGAGTTAATACAGGAAAAATTTTTGCAGCTGAATACAGAATTGCAAGTAATTAAGTTAGAAGTAAACTCACTGAAAAAAAAAAAATAAAGGTTTTAAAAAAGAATTAAATAAAATTATCCAAAAGATAGAAGAATTGGATGAAACATCCAGAAATAGTAGTCTGTTCAAAGGTATATTAGAATTTGAAATAGATAGACTGGTAAATGAGAGAACAAATAAAAATATCATAGTTATAAATTATCCATTTAAATCAACCGACTATATAAAGGATATTAATCATTTTATTAATGCAGATTTGGAAATAGTGAACAATTCCATAGAAAGTATAATTAGATTAACTAATAGTGAAACAAAACCTATTGTAAAAATTACACTAGATTCCATATATGTAAGAAATTCGATCCTCAGAGAATTCTGGAAAATGAAAGCTAAATTTAATAGTGAGGAGAGGAGGAAAATAGTTTTCACAGTAGATTTATGTAAAAGATCAAGATTAAGAAGGGAAAAAACTACAGGCAATAATTAAACAGGTAAAAATTAATGGGAATAAAATTATAGTAAGGGACAATTACTACATAAAGAATAAGATAATATATACATATGATGCCAATTTGGAAAAAGTAATTCAATTAGGCCATTTTTTAGGAATAGTTTGGCAAAGATTTTAGTAAACTCGGCAAATGGAGTGAAAAACATAATAAGCACACCGAATGTTAAAAATAAAAAAATAGAAAAGATAGAATTAGACAATAACCACATTTGGAATATGAAAAACCTGATAAGCAATGACAACTTAATTGAGCCTTCTGCTTTTGAAAGAACAAATCATATTGAAGATAACAATATATTTATAGGTTTCTGGAATATTCAGGGATTGCAAGGAAAATTATACAAAGATACTTTAAAAGAATATATGAAGATTCACTCAATAATTGGTTTCACAGAAACATGGATAACCAATATGAATAAAGAAGATAAAGAGTATCTTGAATGAAAATATTGGTATTATTTAGCAAAGCACAGAGGATTAGAAGATTTGGTCAACCTTCCAGAGGTATATTATTGCAAATCAAAAGAAATCTTGGTGAGTTATTACAATTCCATATAACTGAAAAATTTATCTTTACTGTAATAGAATTGGGACAGAGACTCAAGGCATCTTGGGGAGAGTCGTGATTAGGTGTTATACTAATATGCCTTTCTCTGTTAATAGATAAAAAGGCGAGTTTTCAAGAAATCCAAAAAAATCATTGTCCAGTGGACAAATTTTACAACTTTGTGGATTATAGGAGGAGACTTCAATGCTCAAATTGGTGAGAAGCGAGATACAAAGTATAAAGGAAGAAAAGTTAATATCAATAACAAGAGAGTATCTAAAGACAAAATAGTCAATACTGACGGGAAAATCTTATTGGTCTTTGTACAGGTAAGTGAATTATTCATACTAAACAGTAGGTTTAATGGCACTCTCTCACCATTGAATGCACTTTCATAGCTCATACTAGCAAATCTACAATAGACTATATTATTTGTTCCGATTTTATTCTAGATCAGTGAAGAAAGATGACGGTACTTAATATAGATGAGTCTGATCATTTTCCAATTCAATTGTAATTAAAATCGTCTCGCACCCCATTCCTCAGCCACACCTGTCCTATTTACGAAATAAGTCACCGATTTATTTCATAAATGGCTCTAACTCGAAAGCCAGTTCCCCGTCAAGGGGGGGTAAAGTCCCGGCCTCACATTAGTTAATAGAGCTAAAAGACACAAAAGCATTTTGGAGTGCTGTAAATATGTTTTGAAGACCTTCTTCAATAGCTGGAGATATAAGTTGAGTGCCATATTGTAGTTGATATCAATATTTTAAGAGATTTTTGGATGATTATACAGGGTACATAGGAAAGTCCCTTTAACCAGAAAATTCTTGCAAACGAAGAGCTACAACTATGCAGGTGAGGTAACGGTATAGTAAAGTGACTATGCCCAACCTAATGCAAATGACAGCAGTGCCCCTAGTGGCAAAATTTGGAAGATAGAGCAAACTTCCCAATTAGAAAGTTTTAGAGCATTAATTAATTAGTACAAAACAACATGTGGTTCACACAGATAAGATAAATTGTCGCCTGTATACCCAAAAGTGTCCGAAAGCGATGCACGCCATTTTGTGTGATGTTTGAAAGGAATAGCCATAGGTATGAAGAAATACACACAATTTATTGCATAAAATATGTACTTATGTCAATACAGTTTGATAACATCACACAAAAAACAATGGAAAGGCAAACGGTCACACAGTGAAACAAGTTTTCGAACATACCTGACATTAACTTGGCAAACGGTCACACAGTGATAACAAGTTAATGTCAGGTACGTTCGAAAACTTGTATTTAATGCAATAAATTGTGCGTATTTATTCATACCTATGACTATTCCTTTCAAACGTCACACAAAATGGCGTGCATCACTTTAGGGTATACAGGCGACAATTTATCTTATTTGCGTGAACCACATGTCGTTTCGTACTAATTAATTGATGGTCTAAAACTTTCTAATTGGGAAGTTTGCTCTATCTGTTTTCGTTTTCGATTTGCACTGCCTATCTTTCAAATTTCGCCACTAGGGACACTGCTGTAATTTGCATTAGGTCAGGCATAGTTGCTTTACTATACCGTTACCTCACTTGCATAGCCGTAGCTCTCTTCATTTGCAAGAATTTTCTGGTTAAAGAGACTTTCCTATGCATCCTGTATAAGTAAAAACAGAGAAAATATCACGGGAAGAATTATACCTAAGAAAAAATTGCACGAAGAGGTGTTTAATGTGGAAAATTTACATCACTGTAATCAGAGAGAAATTTAAAATGAACATTACAAAGGAAATTAGTAAATCAAGGCAAAATTAGAAGAGCTATGTGGAACAAACATCCAACTGAAGATGGTCCAAGCTTTCTACTGACTAGGTTTCAGAAACGAAATGGCAATATCTACTTTGAGACTGGTACAGATTTAAACAAGCTAATACTCAAAGAAGAAAAAAAAAATATCCATTTATAAAAAAAAAGTGTACATAACTATGTGTATAAAATATGTTACCAGAACTGAGTAATTTCACTTGTTCCATTTATTTTACTTTCACTGAAACAAAACCATGCATTTAATATTATAAAGCAAAAAGACAAACAAAATAATACATGTAAAATCAGTTATTGACATGTGAAATGTCTGATATCAAAACTGGAGTCCAACCTGTTACTGGCATTGGAGGCAATACTATATTCTGTTGTGTCCCAAATATATGTCAATGCCAAGTATGCAGTAAAATTAAATAGTTAACACTTCAATTTCTTTTATATGAAAAATTTTTACATTTACATACACTAACTACAAATTCATAATTTACATAAAGATTATCACTTACATTTAATTCTCCATTGTAAGCAAGAGAATTCATTGGCATTAAAATTTCCTTCCATCGTGCTTCTTGTTCTATAACATTGGTGTCACTCAAAGAAATTTTGGGTCCAAACTGAAATTTTCATATAGTATTATAGTAGTAGTATAATAGTATATAGTATTAAATATTTGTTTAAACATATTATGTTTATTTTAAATTAAAATTGATTACCTTCAAAAAATTAAAAAATCATTCAATTCTAATAATTATAATAAACAGTTAACTTCTTACTTTTGTAGAAAGCTATATTTTATTAAAATTTTAGTATTTTTGAAATATTTATAATTTATAATCATGAACAATAATCATATACAAAATATTATTTTGCACATATCTTCTCGAAAAAAGAATAAATTATTCTGCTGGACAGAGTATTTTAGAAATGTATCAAATTTTACAAATTAATACAGTAGACTCTCATATAACACGGAGGATACGTTCCACATTGTAGGAAATCGCGTTATACAGGACAGATCAATTTATGCAAATTCAGGAGTCTGTAAATTGTAACGGTTGTCAATAAATCTGTACTGTACAACCAATATTAACAAAACGGCATTGTTGGAACTTATTTGTTGATACTTCCGATAATGAATGGATGTTAAACAGTGAAGTGCATAATTTTATTTTAAGTTGAATAAAAGTTATTTTCCTCTTATATCTTTAAATGAGTATGTATTATTATTTTTTTATAAACTGCTACTTCTTTAAACTATCAGCTTCACTATTCATATATAAATAACAGGTAAGTATATACATTCGCTTTTCTAAACAAAAAATCAGAAACTATGGGAAAATGTTAAATTTATCTTATGCATTATACGGGACTGTTTATTGCGCTGTATGAGTACTAGTTGCAATTTTTTCATTGTGTTGTACAAATTCGCATTTTACGGGAGCGCGTTATATGAGAGTCTACTGTATTTACAAATCCTGTGATATAAAATTTTCCTGTTGATCATAACTTGATTAAATCACTTTTATATTCTTTCATAATCTACTTATTCCAATTTATTTGACTTTTGAATGATATATAAAGTGCTGTATACAGTTAGTTGATGTATAATCAGTCTTTTTTACATACAATTATTTAATTGTATGTAAACAAGACTGATTATAATTTAATAGCAATAAATTATGTACCCAGAACCTTTTATAGTGTGGTAACTCGTAAATATCGTCACACAAACGTTTTCGAACCCCTTCTGGGCTCTGCTTCAGGCTCCAAATCGTTTCTAGATAGATGTTCGATTGCCATTAAAAATTCGTTTGATTGGCATGTCATTGAAATATCAGTTTGATCGGCAATCAAACATCCATCTAGAAATGATTTGGAGCCTGAAGCAGAGCCCAGAAGGGGTTTGAAAATGTTTGTGTGATGATATTTATGAGTTACCACACCATAAAAGGTTCTGGGTACATAATTTTTTGGAAGTAATTTCAGTGTGGTGAGTAGTGAGTTATTTAATAGCAATAATTTAATAAAAATCATCAATATATGATAAAATAAAATCAATTATTAGTTAAGTTGTTTGTCTAACAAATAACTCAGCATAATTTATAAATCAGCAGTTTCACTTTTCTTATTAAGAAATATTCAATGATAAATGACTACTAATATAACATACATTGCAAGAATTGCATACTGATATTTTATATTTGGCATTATGTAATTATATCTAGGAAAAATACATGAAATATCTCTGTGCTGAAGAAATAGTATGAAATTCACTAACTTTTGTCTTTGTATCATAGATCTAATTTCTGAGGATCATGTAATTGCTGACTATTCAATCAAAGACTGAAAAAATAATTAAAATCATGAATTTACAGCAAAATTACTAATAGAAAACAATTTCCGTTTCTAGCAAATTAAAGAAAATGTACAACAAACATTTTCATTTTTCATAGCAAACACAAGTAATAAAAAACAAACTTGTAACTATTAAATTAATCAGGTAAGAATTAAACTGAAAAGAAACTTTCTAGTAATGCAACAATTATATTATAACACTAGAAACATCTACAGATGCATTTAGTGCTATAAAATGCTCTGGATATCACAAATGACCATTTTTATATTTTAAACATAAAGATTTTAATAACATACACAAGTCATCAAGGTAACAGTATTGACTCTCACATAAGACTAGAATTACTGCAATTAAATTATTCTGACAGACATTAAATAAATTTATTCATATAAACCTGTGTCAGGATCACATCAAACATCCCATGAAATGAACATAAACTTCTTATAACACTTCATCTTTGCAATAACCTAAATATGTGATATATGTGTTATAATTGTAAAACTTTTTGTAATTCATAGAGTTTGGGAAATTGTAGTTCCTATTACTGAATATCATGCTCTAGAGAGTTTTCTTAAATAAAACAGGAAACAGTCTTTTCAAGAAGTCAAACACTGTTTTAAGTACTTTTGAGAATTGTCCAAGTCCTTGTCCTGAATATTGGAATATTCCCAGTATGGTAAGAACATTCTGACAATAAGAATGTAGAATACTCAAAAATACTTAATAAAAGAGTAAAATGATCCATCAGATTATTTTAGTGTTATAATAGGAATAATTTTAATTGAATATAAAATAATTTGACCAGAGGTAGGCAGTTAAGTTGCCATCTCACAGTACATTTAATAGTTAATTAATTAATTAATTAATTTTTAATTATAAATTTGGAATATTCCAGAAGAAAAGAATCAGCCCAGAGTGGGACTCAACTACAACTCCTGGAAACCATGCAGATGTGTTGCCCATTATTAATATACTACCCAGACCTGTATCCTATCTTCACATCCAAAAGTATTTAGATATAACCATACAGATAGTCTGCTATATAAACTTGGCAAATATTTCAGGTTAGTAGATGTAATGTTAATAATAAGTGTGTTTGATTTCTAGAAGAAGACTGTTCCTTGTTTTATTGCCTGGGCATAGCCCAGGCTACTGGGGTAACATTTTCACTTTTTTGTCTGAGTTTTTTTTAAAAAAACTAACATGTTAGATTTTGATGAATTTAGTGTCAAAATGCTCAAGTAGAACCCTGGCATGTGCATAAATTACTTTTTGAAAAATATAATTAACTCTGAGAAAAGATATATTCAAAAAAACAAGTGTCAACTTTTGCCTCTTTGATGCTTAATAACAAAACAGTATTTTGACATTTTTGGGTGGTGTTTTTTCAGAATATAAAGCCACACAGTTGTTTGATATTTTTCCAGAGTTTGGTGAATTTCAGTTGAACTATGGAAAAGTTATTCAAGCTCTGAGAAAAAGGAACTAGATTTATGTCCTGCATCCCCATTAGATGGCACCACGTTACCTAACTCTAATAACGAAAGCTTCTGGAACAATGCAAACTGTGTCATTTTTCTCAAGGTGTGTACTTTTTGATTTCAATTTTGTACTAAAATATAGCCGATTCTGTTTAACTGGGCCACCAGTTTCAAGCAGCTGCTTTTTTTTTGGACCAAATCTCAAAGAATGGAAACCAAAGTAATAAACTAATACATAATTTAAACACTTAATTGGGACAGTAGCAGAAAAGGAATTTAGCAATTTTTAATATATTTTAGGAATCTTCTAAAAATATGTCAATGTTAAATACACTAAATGTTGTGTACGCCTAATGGTTGGCAGAGACAAAGCAATTTTGTCTTTCACTTGGGAGGTTTGGTTTTTCTGGAGGGGATTAGTATAGCAGGACATATCACACAAGGATCCTGGCTGAGATGGACCTGAATGCAAGCTACTGACCCTGATCCAGATTGGACTGGCTCAACTCTTTCTTCTCATCCCATCAGAAATGTTCAGCTTTTATGTAACTATTTCAAATATATGTTTTTTAGTTATGTAAAGCAACTCACCGATGTTATATCTCAAACACAGCTGCTTTTAACAGGTGATTCCAATTTATCCAAGACTTTTTCCGCTTAAAGAATAATAAAATAAAATTAGTACGCATGTAAGCATACTAATTTTATTTTATTATTCTTTTATTTCTTATTTTTTAGTTTACTTTATTTATTTATTTTACTTCAGTTTAATTTAATTTCTTTCTTATCTGTACCTTTCATCATATTTTTTTTCTTTTTTCAACAATAAATCACTTGTAATCTTTCATTTGTGACATATTAATGCTCAAACTGCTTGCCTAGGCTAACTACATCGACAAACATCTTCTCAAGTTTCTCGGTGTCACCTATCTAGTTTAATATAGTTCTCTATCATTCTGAAATTTTTTCATTTAGCAGCTTTTTTATTCTAATATAACAAACTAATTTTGAACAAATTGACAGTTTGTACAGTTATGAAATCAACTATACAAAAACTATTAACAGAATACTTTTTACCACAGATACAGAAATATTTAAAATTTAATGTTTCTATTAAAACAGTTTTTATTCACTTTATTTCATTTTTGTTTCACACGAATTTCTTACTTTTTGCATACAGCAGTTATATAAACTGTACAAATTTTTCTCAAATAAATTAACTATAAAAAAATTTTAAGAACTGAATCAAAACACCAAAACATTATTCAAACTTATGATTTTAATTGTAAAACTTCAGTATTAATTTATTTTAAAAATTTATAACTGGTAATCATCTATATGTCACAGTACTATCTGAATAATGCAGTATAACTTCAAAGGATTATTAATTGGAATATCATCTGAAAATAATAATTATATTAATTCAAACTTTCACAAAGTTTCAATGAATGCAAATTAGTAACACAATGTCAAAATTTATGTGAGTTTTTCAATATCAACAAATTTGTTTTATCTAGTTATTATCTTTATTGCAATTTTTCAAAATGTAATGAAACTAAATGGTCAAAAACTAGTAATATTAATTGATTAGTAGTGCTTTTGGATTAAAAAACAAATATAAGTTATAAATATTTTATATTTAACATTAATTAATTAATTTCTGTTAATGAAATATATGCCCATCAGTGGCCAATTGGATAAAACCATAAAAGTGCAAACCTACAACCACTAGTAGTTGGTTGTAGGTTTGCACTTCACCAACAAGCTGGCCAATGGAGTTTTCTGGGTTTTCTTTACATTTGTAACACCGAAGTAGGAATCAGTTTCCTGTAAAAAATCCTTCTGGGGCATTCCCCTCAGCAGACTACCTGCAAGTTATGTTGCCATATACAAACAAACAATAACAATAAATATCTCTAAATAATAAATTAACAAAACATAATTTGGATGAAGTTTTTTCTATAAATGAATTTATAATTAACTAAATTAAAAATAACCGAACAAAGGATGAAAATTTGCCCAGTGTTTTAAATCTACTGTCACTGCATTGTGTCTTCACAAGAAAGAAAACATAAAGCACGGTTTCCTCAAGATAAAATTAAATTAAAAATATGTAAATCAGATTTCAGAAGATTTCATCTAAAATAAATTTCAAATGAACTGATTCTATAAATAACCAATGTTTTTGGTATCTAGCAACTAACTGTGAATATTTTAGTTAATATTTAAAAAAAACTTTACTATGTTGAAATTAGAGATGTCAAATAATAATACTTATTAATTTATTATTCAGTAATATTTATTATACCACCATAAATTAATTATTGCTATAAAAATTTAAATATTAAAAACAGATATAATACAATACTGAATTTTGCCAATATGATCTGGTTCCAATAATTTTCAAACTGATCAAATACTTGCTTCCATACTCTACAGGTGGTAGTAATAAATGAAAGTCTGAAAATCAGTGATTTAGATAATATTCACCTTGTTTTCTAACTACTTAAATTCAAATATAATGAAAGTTTACAAATCAATTAATGGGCTTCTTTCAGTTCTGAGCACTAAGCAATTATAATTGTCTAGGTCTAACTCCAGGATTAATTTTATGAAAAAATCTGCATAAAGTTTGAATAAATTTATAATAGTATAGAAAAACTGCATGATTGAAAAAATCATTGCCAAATCTGCAATAAATCACCAACCCAGTAACACTGCTCACACATTGCCAGCCCATTGCTAAAAATGCATCCAGTTTAAAGCTGTGCTTCCTACTAAGTTGGCATTTACCAAAAGTGACAACAATATACCATGTGGTCATCAATGGCAAATCATGTGCAAAGAAAACACACTGTCCACTATGGATCAGTTTTACAGCATAGTATATCCATTGACATAGTCAACTGCTTGCCATAGCAAAACAATGTAAAGGATCTATCAAAAAATAAATTGAACAATTGATTTCTAAAACAAACCAATTCTCATATACTGGGAATATTCTGATACATATGTGATAACCAAGGGGGTAGAGCTACAAGCTCTATCCCTTTGGTTATCACATATGAGTTGACCCTGCTTACCAGCAATGGGATGGTGAGTTCCGTCACTGCATCAATGGGGGTTAGAGCGAGGTCGTGATAAGGTGTTGGCCGTACTCAAGGATGACATGCCTTGGACATAAAACAACATATTTAATAAACAACTAAAATTATACAAAAGAGATACAAAGATGAAAGGTACAATATAAAATAAAAGGGTTAAAAGTCTATTAGCACCACATGAATTGACACCACTCTTGTCAAAATACCGTCTCAGGTTCCATTTAGATAGTTGCTATTAGTCTAACTTATTCTAACTACTCTACTGCCTTACCGAGAGAGAAAAGTTTACATCAGTCTTTAAGTGATTATCTCGGAAATGCAGCGATCAAGCTCCAAGAGTGTCAAGCAGAGGTCTGAAGGTTTCCAGAGTCACTGGCCTGGAGGTTTTTTTCGATGATCACCCCAAGGTTCAGATGTGACCCCTTTTTATATGCATTTGCTTAGAAGCTGACTAATGCTATCTATGATGTAATATGTTCTAAGTTTGAACTGGGTCTGGATGTTGTTTATGTTAATTGTCAGAAATCAAACGTTTCAACAAATTTATTACCTTTCTCTGTCTGGTATTGTTACTCAGTTTACTTCATAAAATTGATAACAGCTGTCAAACAAATGAAATTAATTGCTGGGGTGACTAATTGGATTTGTATTGCAACCTTAGTAAAAATTGTTTAAATCTGAGGGAGATTTGGTCTGTTTTATCTATCAAGAAATCTCGAGAAATAGGACATGTGTGGGTTTTTCCCACTTTGTCACCAACACCGGGGGTATTACAATCGGATTGTAATATTACTTTAATTACTTAAATTAAATGATTAACTTAATCATCCCCTTCTTCAGATTCTCACACATGGTTATATTGGTATCAGATCAATATTATCACTTACATCTAATTAAAAATTATTTTAAAAATTTGAAATTTAAAATGACATTATTCTTACCATTTTTGAATTGTAAACAAAATGAAAAGCATTCTCTTTACATAATGTATAAAATAAATAATTTACATCATACATTTTCTTTTCTTTGCATATTTGCATTAAATTTATCACAAATCTCCATTCTTCCATTTGCATTCTTATCTAAATTTTAAAATAACAAATTTCTTTCAAATTTAAATTATACTGAAATTCTTAAATATAATCAGCATACATATTAAATAAAAATATAACTTTTTTACAGTATTGAGACATTAAAAAATAGAAAGTTTTAAGCCAATTAATTAAACTAAAAAAATTTATTAATGAGCACTTTTGATTAACTTATCTTCAGATATGAGAACAAAATAATTATATAAGAAACTAATAATTCAAATAATTCAAACAAAAACTTTCACCTTTATCCTACTTCACAGTTACATTCTTTTAGACCTTGATGGAGCCATTTAAATGACTGAATATATTTGTAACTTGTCCTAAAGGTAAGCAGTTAGATTGGTATCTTATACCAGTGGTTCTCAATCCGTGGTCCGCGGAACACGGGTGCTCCATGAAGCCACTTCAAGTGTTCCGCGAAAAAACAAATATACAATTAAAAATTGTTGCAAAAGAAAAATTAATACAATGTAAAATAATTTTTGTATGGGAATGTAATTAGCAAATGCCAATGTCGTCATCTACTAGACCGAGTGCGCTTGATTTCAAAAAGGTTTGCCATCCCTGCTTTAAAGCTGATGTATTGTAAGTGTTCTGCAGAAAAAAATGCGAAAGTTTAGTGTTTCCCAACTTCAAAAAGATTGAGAACCACTGTCTTATACTAATATAGGAAAGCAACCAAATTGTCTATCTTTAGAACAAATTACAGTTTGATTAATTAAATTATTAAACTAATAATAGCCCAAAAATCTGACATGTAGGTATTTAGATATTAGAAAATTGGAGTTAGTTAGTGCTTATATGAAAACACATGTTTATAAATAATAACTGTTGTATTATAAAGATTTTTGTTTTGAATTATGTGTAAAATACATTAAAAATCTAGACTACATGAAACAATTTGTCCTTTCATAAAACTACTAACACTAACTAAACAACTAGCAATACAAACACTCACTTGAAAGCATATGTTTTCATCCATTTTTAAAGCATATCTTCAGGCTGAAGTTCTAATTTGAAACTGCATAATTTTTAAATGATTTTTATCTTCTACATTGCTGTTAGTGATTGGAGCAGTCATGTATTTGTTAATGATAGGTGGATATTTGAACTCCAGCCTGAAGATGTTCTTTAAAAAATGGATGAAAATGTTTGCTTTTCAAGTGAGCATTTGTATTGTTGGTTGTTTGGTTATTATGTTGAGTTTTATTGGTATTAACTAGTAACTTGTACTTCTTATTTGTTTTTTCGTGGAACACTTGAAGTGCTTTCACAAAGCACCTGTGTTTTGCGGACCACAGATTGAGAACCACTGGTATAAGATATCAATCTAACTGCTTACTTTTAGGACAAGTTACAAATATATTCAGTCATTTTAAATGGCTCCATCAAGGTCTAGAAGAAAAACTGTTCTAAAAGAATGTTCAACTTGTACTTCTTTTGAATTTAATGTTTGTTTTGGATGTTTACAAAACAGTCAAACTTAAATACAAAAGAATAAAATTAATACTGACAAAAAAATTAAGTATGAATTATTTAAATTATATAAATGTTTCAGGGATAATTTTTATATAGGATAATAGTATAACATAATGAACTAATACAAGAAAGTTTGGAATGCTCGATGTTCCAAAATGCTTTGGAATTCTATTCAAACTTGTAATGCTTGAGTAGCATTCCAGTTATATTGCTAATTATGGTATTCAAAGCTCCAAACCAATCTTTCCTCGGGATATTTAAACAGTAGAGTAATCACAATAATAACTATAATTTGTAGTAATAATATATAGTTATTCTAAAACCTACCCTTTGTGGTGGTTTTGTAAGTTGCTTTTTATAAAACCATACAACAAAAAGAATCCTCCAATACAATATGCAAGACAATATTTTGGATCCCAATACATTTTTGCTATACGAAAACATTCAGCTTGTAACTAAATCAAAAATAAGCATTATAAAATACAGAAATTTACATTTTTGTTCATAAAATAATAATTTTATATGCTATTCATTATATTAATAAAATTTTAAGTTATTTAAATCATTAGAGCTCAAAAAATATTCAAAAAGTCTCAATTTATTTCCAGCATAAAATTAAGCATAATATATAGAGTAAAATAAACAAAGTTGAAAATCAAAGAACATGAAAGAGAGAAAAGCAAGATGCATAAACATAAATGACTTAGCACTCAACAAAATCAGAAAATAAAAATGAGATAGAGAAAATTTAAAAGAAATAGGATATATTTTATCTTACATAAAATAATCATTTCAAGTCATTAATTATTATTATAGTAGAGCATTGTTTATCCGAATCAATTGGGGACTGGGGTTGTTCAGATAACTTATTTTTCAGATAACTGATTATGTACAAAAAAAAATATTAACTTATCCCATGTTGAAATTTTTCTCCATTGAGTGTCACTTTGCATTGAATTTTCTTAGATTTTAAGCCTAACAAAAATTTTTATAATAATAATCATGGCTATTGTATCGTTAAAAATTATTTCTTTATTTTGTACAAACAAAATAAATATATTGAAAAATATAAAAACAAAAAAAATTTATACTTTAGAAGTCAATCTAGTATTGAAAACGTTCCATTCAGCATGACATACAAGGAGACCTTACGGTCTCGGAAATTCAGTTCGGGACGAGATTTCGCAGGTTAGTAGTATACCTCAAGGGTGTCCACCCAGAAAAATTTTAAAGCGCACTAGCCAGAAGATTCTGAAAAAAAAGGCTCTAAAGTTTTAAGTGCAGCTCATATACTGATCAATTTTACAGCATGGCAACGTAGCGAAATGGCTGAGTCTGTAGAGAGCTTTCTTGCCACGCTGGTGAGCTGGGTTCAATCCTACTGCCGCCTATTTTTTTTTTTTTTTTTTAAATTGTTTTAAAAATTATACCTTTTAAAATAAAGTTAATAACCTAAAAATATTATTAATTAAATCATAAATAATTCTACTTTATTTATGAAATGACTGTTACAGCTAATTAAAATGTGAATTAAAGATAATATTTTATTTTTAAAAAGTTACATAATTTCAAATGCATTTTTAATGGAGGTAAATTAAAACTTTAATTACCACTATAACAAATTTTCGGGTAGGGTTTTATTTATATAAAAATTTGTCAATTTTTTATTTTACATACAATCACCAGAATGATAATTATCATAAAAACATCGAAAACAAGAACTAATTATCATTCTGGTGATTGTATGTAAAATAAAAAATTGACAAATTTTTATATAAATAAAACCCTACCCGAAAATTTGTTATAGTGGTAATTAAAGTTTTAATTTACCTCCATTAAAAATGCGTTTGAAATTATGTAACTTTTTAAAAATAAAATATTATCTTTAATTCACATTTTAATTAGCTGTAACAGTCATTTCATAAATAAAGTAGAATTATTTATGATTTAATTAATAATATTTTTAGGTTATTAACTTTATTTTAAAAGGTATAATTTTTAAAACAATTTAAAAAAAAAAAAAAAAAAAAATAGGCAGCAGTAGGATTGAACCCAGCTCACCAGCGTGGCAAGAAAGCTCTCTACAGACTCAGCCATTTCGCTACGTTGCCATGCTGTAAAATTGATCAGTATATGAGCTGCACTTAAAACTTTAGAGCCTTTTTTTTCGGAATCTTCTGGCTAGTGCGCTTTAAAATTTTTCTGGGTGGACACCCTTGAGGTATACTACTAACCTGCGAAATCTCGTCCCGAACTGAATTTCCAAGACCGTAAGGTCCCCTTGATAGTCTGACTGGAAAGCTTTCGATTAACTGACGTTTCGAAAGCTTTCCAGTCGGATAAGGATAAACGACGCTCTACTGTATTTTAATTTTTAAAAAATCTCTCTAACTCTTTTTTTTAAAATAAATTTTTATGATAGATAATTGGATATTATTCAAAACATTAAAAGTTTTACTAGAGATCTCAATAGCAAAATTTGAAATGCATTTATAAAGATTATGAAAAAAAGCATACGATAAATATTGTTCAATGTAAACATTCTTCATAAAAAATAAAAGAATTTTGAATTAAAACAATACATTTAACTTTGTCAGAAATAAAAAACACATTTACTTAAAGCTATTAAAATTATATGTGAATAATAAATTATGTTGTTTTTTAATCATATTTATATAATTAATTTAAATAATTTTAAAATTAGGAATAGAAGAAAATACAATTTAATGTACAACTAAAAAAAATGCCATATTTACTTGCATACAAGATGAGGTTTTTATTCATTTTTCATTCTTTCAAAAACCTAAGTCATCCTAAACACGTGAGCAAAGGATTCTTTTCATTTTTGCAATAATTTTTGTAAACTGTGTATTTGCATTTTTTACCGGATTCTCACCTTCTGGTGTTTATAAACAAAAATATTTTATCTGGGTTGTTTCAATCATTCTTATGTATTGTCAGGATTAAAGATGAATAGCAATACGAAAAGCAACACTTGAATTGAATTCCAAAATTACATGGGAGCCCGATATAAGTTTTAATTCATTCCCATGTGAAAACAGATGATTATTTGGAAATCACAATTTGGAGAAACTCATGACAAAGAATGAATTTGACTGTTAAGAATTGGCAAAAAAAAATTCCTAATTGTCTAGCTTCACATGAACAAATTACATTGTCGATTTTACAATATTTTCCCTTAAAGTTCAAAATGCCCGTAATTTTTGTGGGACAATGTGTGCATTTATGTGCATTTGATATTTTATTTGTGATTAATCAAAATAAAATTAGAATTGTATTAATAAATCTAATTTTCTTTATTTTGATCTTTAAAGTCACACCTCGTCCTATATGCAAGTAAATATGGTATTCAAAAAATTTAATTTTTTGATAGTGTGAAAGAATAGAACTTAATGAAATAATGTGGCTGAACAGAAATTTAAATGATGTCATGTCCAAAGACAAAACCATAATGAATGAAAGTATAGAAGAATCAGTCAGCAGGATGTAATACAGGAAATCCTCATTAGTTCAAAATTCAAGAGATGAAATAATCGTAACTTCAAATCAAGTTTCAAATTATCCAAAATTTACATGTTTCTGTAAAGTATGCCAAATATCATGTAATTGATGTGATTTATTAAAGAAATGGAGTACAGCTACATATGCAGAATACTATTTTCGTTAATTAATTAATTAATAATAATAATAATAATAATAATAATATAAATAAACTGCAGGTAAACAGCAAGTGTCTGGAGAGACCCTCACAAGTTGTCAATAGGTTTTATAAAAAGTAAAGCAGAATTCCTCAAAATGTAGTCTAAATTATTTTTAAAATGGCACCAAAAGTAGTAGACTAGAGTCCTACAAATATCTCAATCTGCTACTTGTAATCCAATCTTGCAATTCAGAAAAGCAGGATGAGAGGAGGATAAGAGGAAAAAAAGGCTAGTCCATGTGTAAAGTGTAACCCAAAAATGTGTTATTGTAGAAGCAAAGCCATATTGACCAAATTAAAGTTGTTCTTGGTCTATTGTTCTCTTATAGCATAGTGGCACTTCAATCTAAATGAACAAGTTATATGCATATGCATATTACAGTTCAGATAGAATTTTCACTTTGAATTTCAAAGTAGCCATATTTCAAACTAACTGAATTCCTTAACATGTAAATCTTTATATTCCTGACTTTGTGTTCTACAGTTTCATTATTGTAAATACTGAGATCAATAAATCTACATTTTAGTTACTAAGACCATTGTTATCACCCTCTTCAAACTCAACCTCACCCTCCATCCTTTCAAAAGCTCAAGCATTGCTGAGATGTGCATCTAGTTATTTAAATTGTATACTTTAATTTAATTGAAAATTATCAGACTTCTTGGTCCCCTTAACCTCTTTTTTGAATGCTGAGAAAGTCAAGAGCCTTTGCCAGTTTTTTAAAAGTTTTTAACTGCATTAAAATATTTAGTGTTTTTTCCTGTTTAGTAGTTTCTGAATTGGTGGGCTGCAATTTGAAAAAATTGCAGACCTATAAATTTCCACTGTCATACGTTGTCTGTCTTTCCTTAATCTTAAGAACAGAGTTAGATAGATAAAAGATGAGACCAGATACGGGAAGCTTAGGGGCAGCAGGCCCTGATTAACTATAATATGAACACCTGATACAACCTGGAAGTCATGTTATTTCAATTCAAAAATTTTTCCCTGAAAGGTGAAATTTTCTCGATAGATGACTGGCATGACTCTATTGTTAAAGGAAAAGTATGATGTACTACAGGAGAAAGACATTAATAATTTGAGATGGAGAGCATGTATTTTAAATTAAATAAATTAAAAATATGATTAAGAATTGCAGCCCAGCATTCTGATGGTGTCACAATAAATAATGCTCATTCTATATAATATCTTTCAATGAGATTTTGAAAAACTATTCTAGTGATTTCATCATCTCATATGGCAAAGTTAAATCAAGATAGAAACAGCCAAGTAAAGAAGCAAGACTCAACAAAAAAATTAAATAAACTATTAATATTTACAGCATATTTATTGTATAAAACTTTCTACAGGGGGTCCTCATTTAATGAGTATTCATTATCCGAGTTCCCATAATTACATGGTCAAAAAACTGTGGAACACCACTTAAAAATTCCCTGCACTTACGAGGTTTTCCTGGAAGATGGTAACTTCCTCTCGCATCACATAATCTACGTGTGCATTAATACACATCACCATACACAAGATGCATTATTGTGCATGCGTTTGTCATTTTAGTTCCAATTCGAGTTTTCTGTTTCATTTTCTTATTTTCTTATTGAAATTATGTCAACAGAATGTAGCAAAACTGATCATGGAGTTCCTAGAAAGAAACATGCTTCATACAGTCTAGAATATAATGTAATAGCAGAGTATTTTATATATTATTATATATAATGTCAGCATACAATTGAAGAAATCAAAAACAGTGATGAAGACTTGGAAAAAATTCCCAATGAAAATGGGCTGTCCATTGATGGTTTACATTACACATTTGCAAAGTGTAATGAAATCAATTATTTTCTTTAAAACGATCCAGTTTATGAACGGGGAGAAAAGTTTGAGCATGGGATGAAAGACTTGTTATCTTGTTATAGAACAATATTAAATAAAAACAAACTGCAGGAAACAGCATACTTTTGATTCATTTCTTTTGTATATCAAAACTCAACAGTCAGTGAAAATGATGAAGTGCAACCATGCCCTTCTAAAATTCAGTAATAAACAATATTTATAAATAACTTCTGATATTCAATTATATTAATAATAAATATCTTACATATGTATAAATAGGAATAATAAAGATTTCTTTCGTATTTTTCATTTGGTTTTGTTTTATTGAAGTCCAAATTAAACATTTTCATATGATTTTCTATGAATTTATGATCCCACTTTATGCAGATTCACTAAAGTGGTAGCTTTTTGGTCTTAGTTAGCCACGTTAAACGGGGACCCCCTGTATTAACATTTTATTCATAATAAATACAGTTAGTAGAAATGTTATAAAGACATGTTTTAGGATAAAGTTTGTTTTAATTAAATAAATTGTCTTCTAATGTACAAACCATTATTCAAATTTCATTACTAATTTGTTCTTATTATAAAAGCTTATATTGATATAAGATTTAAAACTAAAGATCTACATCATAATATTATTATTCTAATAATGAATAGAAAAGTTCAAATTTTTAACAAATTGGTGAGACTTTTGTAAATAAAGATAAAAATGGTTTATTTTCTTATATTGGTTATTTATATATATAATTATTCAAAATATTACCTCACTTAGATCTTTGGAACTTCTTCTTCCCCTACATTAAACAAAATTGTTTTAAATTTTATTAAAATCATTTAAATAAAAGCACAATAAAAATATAATTTGTTGAAATAAGCATAAATAATAAAAATTATAAAAGTTCAGGCGTGGGTGTTCAAAAAGTTCCAGGAATGGTTAAAAAATCAAAATACTATCATAAAGAAATTTCTTTAAAAAACACCCTGAGCTTCAAATATACTATTTCTCCAATGATCTATCCAAACCAGGAAATATTTAAAAACTTCATTTCAGTAATGAAAAAATTTTCTTTGGTTTGTCTTGTAAAGGTTTATTCACTCAAACCATTTTCCTTTAATTAAAAGTTTTCAAGTTTGGGTAAAGAAAAAAGTTATTAGGAGCTAGATCAGGGAAATGAGTAATTACAAAGGAATAGCAGTTACAACTTTAAAAAGAAAAGGATTTGAGTCAATAAAACATGTACTAGAGAAATTATAAAAATTTCTCCGTCTGAAGAATAAAGTAGTCTTCTAAAAACAAAGCATTAATTATAAATAAAATTTAATGAACCTTATTGCACTTTGTATGTGGTTTAAAAACTATTACATTACTAACATTTTCTAGTTACTTGTAGGACCTTCCTCAGGTAGAACCATCTAAAATTGACTATAGTACCAGAAAGAGTCAATTTTAAACTGAGAATGGTCCTAGAAATAAACTGAAAACATAGCATAATAGTTTTCAAACCATGTGCAAAGTACAATAAAAGTTTGTAAGTTTTATTTATCTCTGAAGAAGCTAACTTTTCTAGATGTTTCCTTAATTAGAGAAATCATTGGATAAAGTGCATTAAAGCTTGCAGTGGTTATTTTGAAAAATATTAAATAAATCAATTGCAGTCTTCAATTAAATTATTTACTGTCTAGTTAAAAACAGGTTTTCTCCCTGCTCATCTTCAAGTTGAATTTGTGATAGTTTATTACTATGATTACGTAAGTATAAATTATAAAAAAAATGTTTAATAATGATTTAATAATAATAATAATTTTAAAATGAGCCATCATCAGAGGGAAATTTTTAGACAATTTTAAATATCAAAACAAAAAGATTAACTCCACTGTAACTTCTTGTTCCTACAGTGTGAAACATACAAAAGCAAAGAGGCTATGGATATGTTTTTCAGTATTGTTTTTCTGATTCACGAATATTTTCCTACACAACAGTTTATATTTCCAGCTTCAGTTTTTCTCTTTATAGACCCAACTGAATTCACGAGGTCAGATTATGAAAAGCATGGTCTAATACTGTATGTCCAATTTATTCATTCATAATAAAATTTCCAAAAGTTTTTCCTGGATTTGAACTTGGTCCTCCAAATGGTATCAGCCAAATGGAGGTGCAGTAAAGTTTCAGAATATCAGGTAGGGCCTACACGACAAACAGGCAATGGTCAACTAGGCAACAGTCATTTGGGTAACAGAATGGGCAATCCACAATGAACGATGGTCAAGTGGGTGACACACATGTGAAAGAAGAAAGGCTGTACTCAAAAGGCTGTACTTTCACCCATCCTTCTTATCTTTTAAGGCTGTAGAATGGGCAATCCACAATGAACGATGGTCAAGTGGGTGACACACATGTGAAAGAAGAAAGGCTGTACTCAAAAGGCTGTACTTTCACCCATCCTTCTTATCTTTTAAGGCTACAGCCTTAAAAGATAAGAAGGATGGGTGAAAGGAGGAGGGAGAGTGATTTGAGAAAAAGTTGGAAAGGTGGGCTAGTTGGAGGTTTGAAAGTAGAAGGGGGAGGAACCCAGGACAGGGAGATTGAGTAGCAGCCACACAGTGGATAAAGAGGAGGCCTTTTTGGCCAGATTGTCTGCCTTGTCATTGCCACTGCTTCCTGAGTGGCCTTTGATCCAGTAAAATTTTATATTGACAGTATTGAAGATTTTTTATAGGATCTTTAAGTTGTTATTGATTATGGGAGGCGGCAGTTACGCTTACGAATCTGGTAAAGGGCGACATGACTGTCACTAATGATGTTGATGTTTTTACTGTTGTAACTGGTAATATTATCCTGGATATGCCTGAGGGTGTTAAGGATGGCTAGCAACTTGGCTTGGTTGATGGAGCAAGACGGATCCAGTTTATAGGCACCTTGCCAGAAAGTCCTCTTCATTAGATCATTGAGGATAACAGCAGCACCCACTGCCCTTGGAGATTTTGATTTATCAGTGTAGTAATTTATACCTTGTGGGATGGTGGACTGATGGAGGCAGATGGGCCTGGGTCATTGGCACGATTCAAGTGGGTGACAGCTTTTGGGTAACAGAAACTTAAAAATTTTTGCACGCTTAGCAAGCATATTTTGCAGATACTTTTTATTTATTTATTATTATTATTTTTTGTAAATATTGGTAAAATATACAGTATATAAATATAGTTAAGACTTACGAGGTATGAGTTATAAGTTACGAACTAGAGTTTTCAGTTATTTCCAACTTAGAAAAAGGAAATGTTTTGGAACAATATAGTATAGCATCATTAATTTTTTTAATGCCAGAATTGATTAACAAGCACATCAAAGAAAAGCAGTTCTATGAAAACACAGTCTTTTAAACAAAATATGTAATAACCAAGTAAACTAGCAAAATTCGATTAAACTATTCATTAAACGAACAACAAAATGTTTGATAATTACATACTTTGTTTGTCTTGTATACCAGTAATATTGTGGTGACTGTAAAAAGTTTTTTGAAGAACTTTTATGATTTTTTTTTTGTTTTGATTTATATTGTATTTATATTTATAATGTATAATGTAATGTGTATTTGTAATTTTATGTAGTTGTTGTCTGTTTATATGTATATTTGTTAATTTTGGGGTAGATATCAACCATCCTTTGGAACTTTTCTATTTAAAATAAATAAATAAATAAAGTATGTAAAACATATAAATATGTTTAATTATAAAGACTTCTTTTAACTCGTTTCTTAAAAAATATTATTTAAATGGTTAATGTTTCCTATGGTTCCAAGATGGCGACTCGTCTCTGATTCCAGCAAATAGAAGAAGGGAAACAGTGGGGACGCACGTTCTAACCTAACCTAACCTATTCTAATAAATTACCATAATTATTACCAACAAAATTATTAGAATAGGTTAGGTTAGGTTAGAACGTGCATCCCCACAGTTTCCTTGCTGGAATCAGATGAGCCACCATCTTAGAACCATAGGTAACATTAACCATTTAAATTTACCAGAAGGTAGATCAGTAGAAAAAAATGGTGATTTTTATAAAGAAAACAAAAAGTTTGTATTTTGTCTATTATTGTGGGGGCTCAGGGCCATTAAGATTTATATTATTCACGTTTTGGGTAGGGTCCTGCCACCAGGTGTGTTTTACCGGACACACCGCCGATTGAGATGAAATAAATGATTAAGGCGCAAAGGTAAGAGTCACTCCGAAGTCCAGGCATGAGCCTCTTAGGAGGAAGAATGCAGAGTCATATATAATCAATTAAAGGAAATTTATTAGCAAAAAAAATGAAAGTTCAGAACAAAGTTATCAAATCCGATTTTTGGAAATTTGCCTATCTTTATCTATACAACGAGGGGGATACCTAACGGGGGGTATTCAAACTACGCGACTCACAAGATACCAGGTAAACAAGATGTCTTCTCTCGTCTGTTCAGACAGTCGGTCAGTCTCTTGATCCTGTTTCACTCTCTCTCTCTGTCTTCTTGTATATCTTTCTCTTTCTGTCTCTCTGGTTCTCCTCTGTCCTGGTTCTGTCTGACCGCTTCTGATCTACCACCTCTGGTCTACTCTCTCTGGTATTCCTTACATCGAGGTATTTTTGGAGGGGGGAAATGTGGTCTTCACATTATTGATCTTTTATTTTGTTACCCAGACATCTGGCTCACATTTACGGATAGCCTAGTAGACAGTATCCCAGAATATCACCTTACCACAACAACGAATCCAAGTTCAAATCAATCCGAATCTCAATTTAGCACAAAACACGGTTCCAAGCATCATTTACAATCTTTGCTTACGCTAGTTGCTCAGAGAAAACAGTGACCAACTTTATAGCATAAATGTATACAGATACATCCTGTTGACAAATTCTCAAAATGTAAGATTCTGTTTCTAATTCATGTCCATCAGCTAATATACAGAAATTATGGTGTAATCTCTGTTATTCAATGTAATTATATACATATATCATTAAAACAATTTCATTTTGTGTTACAAATATTCAGGAAAACTTTTACTTACATAAAAATGATAGAGAAGTTCATTTCCCTCCAGAATTTTGCAAACTCTTTATACTCTATAACATCATTTTCAACAAATTTTTGAAGTAATTTATCCGAATCAGTCCTTACACCAGCAGCAACATATTTACTCCTCCACATTTTCATTTATTTTAATCAAAATCACTAATCAGATTTACAAAAACCACACATAAAATCAATTTCTGATCGAAAAACAAACTTACAACCATCCCACCAAAAACTTCGTGTTGTTGTCGTTAACGACTCCTGGTGACAACTTTTTACAAAAATAATTTTAACAAAAAAATAGAAACAATATTTTTCTGTTATTTTATTCACGTATTGACAGATATTTGTTAATATATTATAACTTTTCTAATAAATAAATTCCAAACTTAAATCTATTTATTCCCTGTAAATTGCAATTTGTAAAGCTACTATAAATCGATCAACTTCCGATTGGCCCGGCGCGATCGGCCTTTCGGGTATCAAAGTTGGGTGATTTCCCCCACAATCTGCAAGTTTTCTTTCTCTAAGATTCGATTCACAACGCTTTAAATAGGAATTTTTTCCTGTTTTTTGGTGGAAAGCCTTACTAATAATTGTAGGTAATGGACGAAAATTAATTACCAAAGTCCGCGTAGCGAAAGAGTAGACACGTGTCTGCTCGAGATGCAGCGGCGCCCGCAGGAAAAGGGGACAAACAAGCTATAAAAAAAGTGCATCGTAGCATTATACGATCAGCTTCAAACTTATAGGATTACTGATCCGACGTCGTATCAGCGATCCTATGAGTTTGAAGCTAATTGCAGAAGATGAAGCTGATGCTCTTTTTTATAGCTTGTGCCCCCTTTTTCACATAGTCTGCGGGTGCCGCTGCATCTCAGACACACTCGTGTCTACTCTCTCGCTATTCGGACTATGGTAAATAATTCTCGTCAATTACCTACGATTATTAGGAAGGTTTTCCATCCACAAAATAGAAAATAATTCCTGTTTAAAGAGTTAAGAATCGAATTTTAGTGAAAGAGAACTTCAGATTGTGTGGGAGAAATCACCCAGCTTTGATACCTGAAAGATTCTACAAGGTGGCGGTAGTTGCACTCGGGCTAACTTGGCTTTAAAAAGGAAGAATGGGGTTTTGGTCAACATACGACGAAGTTGCATGGGTCAATGGACAAGTATCGTTTATTATTTCTTTTATATTTGCAGAATAGGGAATGCTTATTTTAAGAATGGTTATAAGAAGAGCTGCATGCTATTATTCGACAATTAGCTACTCTATTAGAAGTAGGGTTTCTCATTTCCCGGTCTTTTGCTTGTTCCGGGATTCCGGGATAAAAGTGAACTGTTTCCCGGGATCCCAGGAAATCCCGGGACAAAATTAATTATTTTTAACATATACAAATTATCATGAAATCAAATGATATAATTATTTTTCGTCTTTTAAAGTAATTTAATACGTTCCGCAACCTCCAAAATCATATTAATAACGTTGTGTAAGATATATATATTAAAAATTTCCTTTGAACTACTAGAAATTTTCACAAATAGAAAAAATTTATTAGAGCTTGCTGGAAACTGCATACAACAACACAACAACAAATGCTTTGAATTGAGTTTTAAAAAAATGAACTTAGATCAAACTTCTAACTTAGAAGGCAATTTTCGTTTTTTAAATAAAATTTAATACAAAATATTGTAAATTTTTATAAGATTTTAAAAAGCAAAGATGGTCAATACTCCGATCAGTCAATCTAATTCTTATTTTAGTAATAAAAAGTCTTGCTACCGAGAATGCCTTTTCCGATTCAATTGATGTGATTGGAATCGTGTTTAATGCATTTAAGAGAAGACAAATATTATGTGTTTTCATCTGTATCCTGAAAGATTTCTAGTTCGTTTTGAGATTGTAGTACTTCTTTTATTCTCTAGTATCCTTGATTTGTCTACCTCGGCTGCTTTAATAGAAAGATCATAGCCCAATAATTCGGCAGTTCGTTTGTCTTTAATAAGCAGGTTATGAAGAAAAACTTCATACTTGCAGACTTCGTACTCGTTTGTATCCTTGCCCAATTTGCACAACTTGGCGTTACGCAGTTATTGAAGCTACTAAGCATGGTTAAAATTTAAGACAACGTAAGCACAATTATTACAGATATTACAGGTAAAGAATTTTGAGAGTCCTGTCACAAATAAGTTACGTGATGTGCCATAACGGGTAAAAATTAAAAAAAAAACTAATAAGTAGGTTTAAAATTAATACATACAAATGTATTCTGACAGTTTATGAGTTAATTATACTTTCTATTTGCAAAATTTCCCCAACCTTAACACAAAATAAGAAAGAAGTAAATTTTTAAGAAATTTGCGGGATTTCCCGGAATATTTCCCGGGTTAAAAAAACAACCGGGATCCCGGGATCCCGTGATCCCGTTTGAGAAACCCTAATTAGAAGCAACTGAATTATAAATAATAATGTACAGCTGTTGTAAACCGATTCTAACTTTTTTAAAATATATATATAGTATATATATGTATGTATGTATATATATATATATATATATATATATATCGGTTAACTGACTTTTGGACAAGCTGAAGTCGTGGAAAAAAATATATTTAAAAGCAGCATAATACATTATTTTTTCTAATTATTCAGTCAAAATTAATCTAGATACATTGGAGATTTGAATAATCTCACTTAAATTTTATGTGCTGAATAAAGTCACAAAGTTTTAATAAATCGCGAAAGAATTATTTCCATAAAAAATACAGTTGTAGCAAATATATGACCTGAAATTAGGATAATAAAAGGACTTTTCATGACACCAAATCCTTCTTCCATTTTTTCAGAGCCTTTCATCCCTGATTTAAATAATTCTACAAAATATTCTCTCTCTATTAATTGTCGATACCAGATGTTGAAGAAACCTCCTTGAGAAAGTCTAGAAATACTTTGAAAGTAAAGAGAAAATTTAATAAAATAATTCAGAAATGAAACAGAATTAAGAAGAATCCTTACATTTTATTAAATTCTGCAGTAAGAGGAAAATCTTTAGCTACGGCTATGGCATTATGTGTCTCTAAAAACGTATCTTTGGAAATAAAATAATTTTCTAAACCATTTTTAGTTGCAAAATATATACCATGTTCTTCAGAACATATAAAGACATAATTGTCATCAGTTAGAACTCTTTCTATTCCATCAATTAATGTAATTAAGTAATGAATAGCCTATAAAATTCACAAGATATTTACAGCTATAATGTCATAGTAAGTCGATGATATTGCTGTTCCTACTTTAACTTTCCCTAATCTGACGGCTTCGTTTAATTCTTTTATGTTTTCAGCCACTAACGAAGGTATTGGTATGGTTAACAATGAGGTTAAAATGCCACTATATGTTGGTGTTAACACCAAAAGTGCCAATAACCAGCCAGAAATTAAAATTCGGCATCTTGTTTTATCAATTTGAAGAATATTTTCACCTGTAAAATCATACATTTTGCTTTAAGGGAGAATCGATTGTGAAATGCTTCACGAAAAAAAAAAAAAAAAAAGAAATTTATGATTATGTTATCAAATAAATAAAAGTTACTTACTTTGATAAATAGTTAATAGTAAATATAGAAGAAATGATCTTAAAAATTAATTTTCATTTATCTTTAAATCTTTTTAATTTAAAAACAAAATAAAAATTTTAACAAATGTCATTATAGGGCTTTGTAGATATAAAGAAAGGTCGAACTATTTAACATTTTGATGTCTCATTACATTAGAGAAACAAAAAAGCATTATAAATTGCGTTTTGCCCCCTTAAATGTGAAACCTGAACCAAACGTGCTCAGCTGGTCCCACCATAAGAAAGGTCCTTAGTTAATCATAATGTAACACGACAATATTGATTTGCTTATTTTATTCTAAACGTTTTTAATTACGTAGACATTTTCCAAATAGGAAATGCACAATAGAAGAGAAACTAGAATTTCTTTTAATTATTCTACAGTATTAAATTATATAATATTAAATATTACAATTTTGCAAACTTACTTGTTCGATCAGTTGACCAACCATACCGCCCCACCCCAAGATGAAAGCGATAATCCGTATAAAACGTATTGTAAAGTCTCAAAAATTGTTAAAAGTATTTTTGGCACGAATATTTGCACCATTTTGAATATAAAATAATAATAATAATAATTGAAATAAAAATCAATTTAAGTGTCGGCTTGCCCTCGTGACCTCGCTACAAATTTTGCGAAAACATAAGGGCGACCCACGTATTTTCCAGCTCATTGTGGCGTTGTTTCCTGTGTGAGCATTATTACCCCGCGCCTCTAGCCAAACAATTTCATTCCTTTTCTTTCCTTTTTGCTCCATCATAGGATCAAAGAACGTTTCCAGAGCCAGTAGCCCTTCAAAGGCCAGGAACACGATCGAAGATGAAGAAGGAAATCATTGAAAAATACGAAAGCGACATTGATTGCTGATATCGGCCGCTTTTATATTCATTTTATATTAATTTCGTATTGTTTTTAGGATTAAACACTATATTTATTTTTTATAAAATGTGTTTTTGGTATGTATTTTGGAGTGTCTAGAACGAATTAATTGGATTTACATTGATTCATATAGAGATAATTGCCTCGGTTTTCGTCGGTTTCGGATTTCGCCGATTGTTTTCAGACGGATTATCGACGAAAACTAAGATATCACCGCAATGAGTTCTTAAAACTGTTGGCTACAGAAAATTTTTCCTCTAAAATAGTTTTCATTTATTCTCACAAGATAGCGGCACTATCAAACGTGTGCAGAAATACAAAATATTGGAAAAGTTATTACTCCATTTTTTATAATGAAAAATCATATTTTTAATCATTCAAACTGAAAATCCAGCATGAAATGTATATTTTTCATAATTTAAATTAAAAATTTATAATAAAAATCGTATTTTTCATAATTTAAAATTGATTTCTCCGTAAAAACAATTATAACAAAGTCACCGTATAGATTTCATGCTATATGCGTGCAGTAAACTGCACGTTCCTTCGAGTTTGAACCTCGGAATTCCTTTTATAATTTCAAATAGAGTATCTTTTCGTTTAGAGATTACTCTGACATATAATTAAAGGCTTTAACTAAATAGGTTTCAAAATAAAAAGCTGTCAATGGTTCGTATAATACAGTACAAAGACAAATTTAGTTAGTTTTGAAATGCAAAATTAGAGAAGAAATTTGGAGATATTAGTTGAAATAAAAATATATTTAGTTTTCTATATTCATGTGCATTTTTGCATTACACAAACTGCAAACAAGAGCTCAGAGCAAACATTTTTATAAATTAAATCTTAAATCATCATTCTCCTGGATCTTGTCAGAGGGAAAACGGAACAATCTTATACCTTTGGCTGTTGAATTTTTACAATTGCTGAACACCAAACCATTTTTAAAATATATATATAAAGACTCAATATGGCGACTGTCACGATGCATCACGGTATCATGTCCCCACCTTGTGTGTATAGATAGACCTTGCTTCTTATGGGTAGAAGTTGAAACCACAGTCATGTTATGTCAAAATATCAGTTTTTACAACGTTTAAAAACAATTATTTTGGATGTACGATATTTCATTTATTTTAATAGTTACCGTTTAAATTTAGAATTAAGCTCTTCCCAATAAATGTATTATTTTAAATTTATTATATCAGATGTACTGTACAGTACCGTTACCAAAAATCCGGAATTATCAGAAAACCGGATATTTTTAAATCTAGATATTTTTTGAATTTGGTGGACTGTAGTATAGTTATAGTTCTCCACAGTTATTTGTTTTTGTTTGGTGACGTACGCGTCGTACTACACCTGTTTGAGTATGATTGTTGGCATGCGAAATGTTAAAAAGTTTCGTTCTTTACTTTCCATTGTTTATTTTATATTCTAAGTATATATTTAGCTAGTGGTTGATTGCCGCGGGAATTTTAAGTTCCTTAGGCTCATAATTTTGCCCGGATTAAACGAGGAGTCGGACAATCAGTTGCCAAAAATTCGATTCTGTACATATAATTGCGTCTTCGCCAACAATTTTTCATAATTCTACTGTTATTCCAACTTTTACAAAAATATTTGGAAGTTTTATTACTTTTTATCTATGCCATTGATTATTAAAATTAGTTTCATTCAACTCTATTTCTTTATTCAAAATTACTTTAGTTAGAAATATAATTTTTCTTTTTAAATTTGTTTTGAAAATAGCTGAAAATCAATCATCATAAATGAATTTTTATTTGCATTCTTAGTAATTTTTATAAATCATGTTTAAACCATACGTAGTCAGTTGGAAAATTGTACTCAAAGAGTTTAATAGCCTATATGCATTGGACGCATAAGTGACAAATTGTAATTTATTGCTTTCATTCTGTCGATATTAATACAGTAGAACCTCGATCATCCGATGTAATGTGGCCCGCGTTTCCTCGGATAACCGAAAACGCGGATAAAATGAACAGCCATGAATTAAAAATCTTTCAACCTTTTTTTATACCTTAGTGAATTTAATCATATATAAGAAAAATTTTCACATCATTTATTATACATCTAACAACTACAATCGTTTTAAAAATAAAATTGTGTATTAAAATTGCGTGTTGTAGTCATATTTTAATATGAATGATTTGCTTCATCTTGAAGTTAAATGATAAATGATAACGGAAACAAATCATTTTGTAATACTGTACACGTAATCGTTTTAAACTTTCTTTTTTGAATTACAGTTTAAGAAAAGTAGTTCATTCATTTACAGATTCGCCTCGGTTAATGGGAACTTAGATAAATGGGGTTCTAGTGTAAAAAATTTAATTAATAAAAGTTATAGAATGAACTCGAGATAATACTCTATTAATATATATTATGTAATGTATAATGTAATATGTAATGTAATTAATATGTATGTATATGTAATATGTGGGCCTGGCCGAGTCAATAATGAACTTGCTAAAGAGGCTCTCTTAGTGATCACAACATTGAAAGAGTTTTTTAAAAAAATACTTGTTGTCTAAGTGGTAAAATAGCTTTATTTATATTTAAATTTTCATTGTGTGCCCAGGACCGGTTCTGGTAGGTGTGCAGTGCGTGCATGCACGCAGGCAGCCAAATTCCTAGGGCGGTCGATAATGCACTTTAAAAAATATAATTTAATATTATTTTAATATAGTGGTCGGCGATGAAATAGATTGATGTTTGCATGATGACTGATGATATAGTTGTACAGTTTATGGATATAAATAACCAAGCTTTATTTATGTTAACATCTTATGATTAAGTTTAAATTTATACGAACGTAACTCATTGTGTATGGTTGCATTAAATAATATAGGTACAAAATTTTATGTTTATGCTTAATTTTTATTGTGAATAGGCCTTTATTCTTGTACCGTTAATTTTTAGGCGATACTTACACTACTGTTTTAATTGCCGACGGAACCAAAAGAAGGAGATTCGCGCAAGATCGTTATTAATTTTCAAATATTCATATTTAAATTAATTAAAGCAATACACCAACCAAAGCCGAATTATCGGGCTAGAAACGGCTATAATAATAATAATTTATAAGATAATTTGGTACTAGAGTTAGGCGTTAGGCACCATCTCTTTCTAAAGTTAATAATTATAATTTTAAATTAATTTTTATATACACATGCACATATATTGTATTTAATGGTAAGTAATAAAAACTTCCTCAAGTGAATTTCATTTTAATTTGCACATTCTATTTTATGGCGGCGCTAAAATGTAACTTTGAACAAAGGCATCTGTTTCCTATGGGGCGGCTTGATTTAAATAGAATTAAAATAAATATAGTATATATAAAATATTTTTATAGAATTTTTACTCTGTCAACTATATGAAACTGTCATAAAATGTACTGTACCAGTAGGCTCACATAAGTTGGGTTAGTTATATACTTACGATCAGCATTAATAGAAGCAGCCAAATATCTGTAGCACGCGGGCAGCTAAACCGTCTTTTCTTTGGGGAACCGGTCCTGTCTGTTCCCCAAAGAAAAGTGTAATTAAAACTTTATATGCCTACATTTACTAGACTGAAAAATATGAATAAATTCTTTTTATTTTGTTTCGCTGTCTGAGTACTTTTAATGAATATGTCCGTATTTTACCTTCAACTATTATGGTAACCTAGTATTAGGCTTATAGGCTTTTTTGTGCTCTCTGAGTGGTAAAGGGCCTAAAACCACAAATAAAAAAGTATTAGGCTTCCATGCATATTTCACGTATATTCCGGAAAGTCTATTTGCTGTTTTATGACTATCGAAAACGAAACTTGTGTTTCGTTTTAGCGTCTGTTGTTCTCCCGCCTGTCTTTCCTTAATCTCAAGAACAGTTAGTTAAATGAAAGACGAGGTCAGATATGGTAACCTTAGGGCCTGGAAGCCCCGATTAACTATATACGAATTTCTGATGCAAACCGGAAGTTATGTTATTTAAATTCAAATATTTTCCCCCGAAAGGTGTTAGACAGATGACCGGCATGAATCTGTTGTTAAAGAAAAAGTATGATGTACAGTACAGTATAAAGGCAAGCCACTACTAATTTGAGGTAGAGAGCATATATTTTAAATTAAATAAATTAAAAATGTGATTAAAAATTGCAGTCCGGCATTGTCACAATAAATAATTGCTCGTTTTAATTTATTTTATTTTTTATAAAATATATAATCACCATATCAAATACATAAATATATAATTACAATAGAAATATACTCTTTAGAACAGAATGAATTTCGCAGTAAATTTTCAGTAATACTCCCTTGATTTTTGACGATTGCTCAATTAGTTGGGACTCTTAGAAGTGAAATAAAGTTACTAGAATGAAATTTTTGTAGGAGTTATTTAAAACTGACCGATTCTGTTAAATGCAATAACAATCGGCTTAATGCAAACGATCGACTTAATTCAGTCGATTGTTTTTGAACAATCGGCTAATCGATTATTTACAATTGTGAGAAATGCTTAATTCCTGCACATAGTATTAGGGCTGCAGCATGATAGGTCACAACTTGACTGGCGTTTAGCATTGCTAAACAACTGATGCACTGAATTTTATTGTCAGTTTAATAACTCTGCACAATGCATACCACAGGCAGTTATCGAAATTGAAGAAAACTTTAATCAGACTTGAATATAAGTCGAGAGTAATTTTCGCCCTTTAAAAGTGAGAAAAACATCGATTAATATTCTCATCAATACAGTAATTTTTTAAAGCTTGTATTTTTTTATGAGAGACTCAAAATACTAAACGAGTGCATTTGCTTACATTATATTCGTTTGCTTTATATTTATTATACTCATTTTCATTCCAATTTTTTTTATAACTGGAGATTGTATTATTTTATAATTATTGTTTCTATTTTATTCTTATCTACTTTTTATAGTAAATAATTAAAGAAAACAATAATTATAAAAATTATTAAACTGGTAGCAATAAATTAATAATCATTGTATAATAGCTTTTTAGATTTTTTAATGAAAAAAAATCTGACAATAGTAAATGTTCTATATTATTAATAAGGTTTATGGCTCTGTAGTAGAGAATGTCGCGATATCTACGCATATGCGCCATCGACCAGGGCCGTTTCAATATTCTCTCCTTCGCGACCTTTATTTGGGTCGTGACCTGAGGTTGAGAAACGACGTTATAGAGTAACATTATAGATTTCACTTTCTGTAACTTTTTAGGTTTTTTTTTTTATACAACCTGGATGTATACCATCAGCTCAAGCTGTGGTCGAAAGATCTCTGATATAACTAAAATGTTTACAATTTTTTAAATATGAGTTTTATACTAAATTGTTATATAAATATTACATGCTTTCTTATGTTTGAATTGACAAACATTTATGAAATTTTAAAGATTTAAGATTGAAAAGAAAAGCTATTTTCAATTTTGTAATTTTATATTTGCACAATTAATAAACTTCCAAATGTTCATTTTATTTTTGTAACTATGTTATGTACAGTACATAGAACTGATAAAACAAAGCTGAATCAGTAATGTGGTATGCATAATATTTTAGCATTTTTATTTAAATACAAAACTATAACTTTCACGAATAACAAAAAATAGCTTTTAATTTACCCTATTTTTGCTAGATTTTAAGTATTTTCCAATATTTTTTGCTTACTTGTATAATTTCTTATGAAATAAATGTGTATCTATTGTTATCTGGAACTTATATTTATAAGCATGAATTTTTTTGTATGAATTAATGGTATACATTTTCATATTTTATAAACTTATTTGTTATCTTTACAATCTATCTATCGTAGTTTACACCCTAATGATTTAATGAAACTTAATAATTTATGATGCTTTTTACAATTATACTTGATCATTTTTAATGTACTAGAAAGACAATGTTAAAGTTATTTAAGCTGATGCCTGAAGATTTATCTAATGATTCTTCTCTTTAGGAAAGAAAACGTTTTCTAAAGGGTGAGTCATTAACATTTATTATTTTTAGTATTAGTATTATTTTTAGTATAGTATTTTTAGTATTTCAAATACTAAACTGCTAAACTAAATACTAAACTGAAATACCAATATTGGTATTTCAGTTTAGTATTTAGTTTAGCAGTTTAGTCAAGTATTTCAGTCATAGTATTAGCAGTCAGTATAGTATTACCCTTTAGGGTAAATACTATGCTGATAATGTATACTTTTCAGTCAAGTATTTACCCTTAGGGTAAATACTATGACTGAAAAGTAGTTTTCAGTCATAGCATTTACACTTAATTATAAAATTAAATGTTTTTAAACTTGGAAGGGTATAGCATTTTTTATTAAATATTTCTCGAGAGAAAAAGTATAAAAAATAAGCTATGCATAAATTACTTGATATAAAATGTAAGAACTTTTCATACAGATATAAGATGATAGTAAAAACGTTTTATTAAAGGTATTAATAAAAATTAGTGTATTATAATTGTAGTTAATTAATATACAGTAGTTACTTAATCTGTGTTCTCGTGACTCAAAATAATTATAAAAGCATAAAAACTTAATCAGTCCAGAACATATTTGTAACTTTTAAAATTATTTCACTTATTACTACATTATCAGCAATTATAATTATTTGCAATTGCTTAATTGATTTATGTGCTATTTATTAAATTTTAAGTAGCCTATATAATATTCATCACCTAAAATAAAATGTATCGGTATTCTTCAATGGAAATCGTTATTAATTATAATAAAAATCTATTTTATTTTATAAAACAAAACATTGTATAACTGTTTATTAAGAATATGTGCTAACAATAATCGTCTCATTTCGTACGACACGAGTTTAAAAAGATGATAGAAATAGAATGGATAACGTAGGTGACATGTTTTTGTCGAGACAATTTTTGACCAATCACGCATCAGCTTGCGCTGTGATTGGATATGGATACAATTAAGATAAGCAAAAACGCTATGTAAGTGTTTTTGCTTATCCTGGATGTATAAAAAATTCAAATCCGGTCATACCACCTTTTCGAAAAGGCTAGCGCCTTTATCGCCTACTACTACTACTTTTTACCTCTCCTACTATTTTATTTATTCTACATTCTTTAGAGAATAAATAATCGTTATAATTTAATTTAAATTATGTAAATTTTCGTTATTTTTCCACTTAGCACGAAATACATACTTTAAAAATATATATGTATAAAGTTTGCTTTAGAGAGATGGGAGAAAAAACTTATTTTTGAACCAACTGTACTATAAAAGTACGAATAATGATTAAGTGAAAATAATTTTTTCCATCTATATTGATTATTCATATATTTTAAATAATTATTTCACAATTTTTCTAAAATTTGATACTGTATTTGATTTATTATTATTTTTTTAAATAACAGGATGTATTTTCGAAATTGTTTTCAAATTATTTGATATTTTTTGCAACCGAAATTCTTCTTGACAGTTTTATTAGTTTGTTAATCAATTGCAATAACTTTATACTATGAATTCTTTATTGTAAATTATCTACATTTATTACTTATTATTATCGTGCTGTTCTATTTTTGTTATTTTATGCCGACATATGATACTTTATAAGACAAAAATAAGGAAATTATTGAAATTATTCTTTCAAAATATTTATGTTATTTTGGTATTAGTTTCACGGCAAATTATAATACAATTGTTACGTAAAGATCTCATTCGTTTTTTTTTTTTTTTTTTTTTTTAAATTGTAACGTCGTTAAATTTCTAACAATTGTCTGTAATCATAACTAAAGCAATTGGTATAATTGACAATAATTTGGAAATAATATCAATTAACTAAATATTGAGTAAGCTATACTGTACTGCGTATAAAATACGTTCTTGAGAATCTAAAGAAGAGTATTGTGGATACATGGAATCATGCTCTATTCAACATATTATATCTAAATGGAAATATTTACTGTTTTATATATTATATGAGCACTTTGAAAATTATGAAATGGTTAAAGTTTATACATGGTAATGTTAATTTATTTTACATTAGACGATCCACTTAAGCTGCAAGTTCCAGTTTTCAGAAAAGTATTATATATTTTATTATAACTAATCTTAAAATTTTTATATTTTATGTTAAAACCTATTTGATATCAACCGAAAATAGGCAATCCCTGCAATTACTATCTTAAGCAATGTTGTAAAACATGATCAAAATTAGAAGGACAACGACCTTACAATAATGCAAATGTAGTGATATGAGGTGACTTCTTATCAAAAATAAATAAATAAATATAGTATTTAGAGATATTTCTGTATTGCTTCTTTTTACCAGGGGAAATATATATAACTTATATGTGTGTGCGTGTGTATAGAGGAAGAAAATACAATTTTTTATTGAATAAATAATGTGAAGTAAAATATAAATGCTATAGATTAATAAATATATTGATTAATGAAATACATTTTATAGGTTTAATCGTAAAAAGCAATTAAATTATATAACAACTACAGTACACTCTTTTCATAGATCAAGGTTATTTAAATATAGGTTAAAAAGTAATGACGTTTAAAATTTATTGCAAGAGATAAAGAATTTAGAATTATAATTATTTTAAATGTTAGTACTTATCAGAAATAAGATGTAATTTTATTTAAAATTATATACTCTTTTATTATAAAAAGTGCGCAAAGAAACTTTATTATAGAGTTATCATAATAAAAAATAGAAAATATATAAATTTTTCTAAATTTGGGTGATGTAAGTAAAATTAAATATGAAACAAATAATGATTATTCTTATTATATAATACTATGCAATTTTACTCATAAATCTTATTTAATTTGACAAATTTTGTGAAGCAATTAAAGAACAAGTGTTCTTTTTCTTTGACTAAGGCTTACATGTAGGCCTAATGTACCGTACTATACTTTGTATGATATTACGATAACAAACAATATACCAATACATGATTATAAATTGCTATGTTTTATAAATAAATGGGCTTATTATTGTATTTTTACTTAAAATTTCACTTCTATTATGCTTTTTACCTTAATTTAATCTTAATTTATTATAGAACCTGTACATTAATCCCTCCATTTACACGAATAATTGGTTCCACGAAAACAGCATATAAATGAAAACCGCATGGAACCATGGAAAGTTATTTAAAATAGGAATCTTTTCCAAATTCTCAAATACAGTATTTACCCTTATTTAAAAAGTTTTAGCCGAAAAGAGGGTAGAAAAGTTTTAGCTAACTATGTTTTTTTGAATACACGTCTTTATGAGAGATTACTGATAACAGAAAGCATACTTTTTGATGTAATTATCATTTATTTACATAAAATGTCTATTTAAAATTAAAAAATGTTTTCAATCGCGTTAAAATAAATTCGCATAAATGGAGCTCTGGTAAATGAATTTACTTTAAAAAGATTTGAAACAACAAATACGCAAATTACATTGAGAAATTAATGAAAATTGTAAATTACATTTTAAAATATTCTGATATTTTGATTGGTCAATTTCAATAAAATAAATAATTTTTTACCATCTCAGATGAATAGCAAATTGTTCTTTATTCCCTACATAAATGTGATAATTTTCCAATATGTTAAAAAAAGTTCTGCTATAATAATTATCAAAAAAATTGTAAAAAAATTTAATTTTTATGAAAAGTAGAACAGAAGCCTAATTTATAAATATCTTTATTCAGTTTAATAGTTAAGAAGTAAAATATCTCAAAACCCTTTTTATCTCCGAATAAATACATTTAAAATGAAAAAAAAAAAAAAAACAGTTCATTAAGATTATCTTGCAGCTTTAATTTAAATTATTTGACGATTGAATACTCTTAATATATTTTATGTTCTACAAGAAAAACATAAATATTAAGGTATTTAGTAAGAATGGATATTGCCAAAGTGTCCTCATTTTATCATATATAAAAAATAATAAATGTTAATGACTCAATAAAAAAATTAATAGAATAAAATTTGAAATTCCTTGACTAAATATCATTTCAAAGCACAAACTAAGTAGGAAATTTTAAAAATTATATTTCTAGCATCCTGATTGTCATGAAAGATTTCAAATCTTGATGAAAAACAGTTTAATATTTATTACAAAATTTAAATTTTTTTTTTCATTATTTTAGAAAAAAAGTTTTATTCCTAAGCCAAAAATATTCTTCATTAATAAATTAAAAAAAAAAAACAGTTTCAAAATGTTGATTTAAGTCTGATAGATTTTGACCTGAGAAAGGCAAATAGAGAAATCAAATAGGAAACAAATCTAGAAATTTCTAGAAGTATTTCCCTATTTTTAGAGTAAGTAGTTTTATTAAATTTATAATAAATAAATCGATTTTTAAAAATTCATTTTAAATTCTTTAAAAGTTAATAGGGCATAGGATGTAAAATATCATTGAAAATGGATGAACAATTTTACGTTTATTGTTAATTGTATGAATTCTTTTACACTTGATGCATGAACAATTTTATGTCTGTTTAATAAAATTTAAGTATTTGTAAAATCCTGATTCTTTTCTTAAAGAAGTAACATCATAAATATTTCCGTGATTGACAAGGATGAACTGTACTTAACCTATATTTACCTGTTATATTTTTGCTTACTCAATAGTCTCAAAATACCAGTATCACAATTATAAAAACACAATTTGTTACTATTATAGTATGCACTATATTTATCACATGGTTTAATAAATTTATAATTAAAACAAAGTTTTCAGTGTTATAAACATTAAAAATACAAATAATCTTTACTTTTATATTCTTAGAAGTGCATACTTTCAAAGTTCTTTAAAGATATTAATTATATAAATATGTTTATTTTTAAATCAGATAACTTGTCATTGTCGTTATCTGTCCGTTTGTCTCTATTGATTTTTTTTCGAATATTTGAACTAGTAATTCTAATTTTTAAGGTCTGAGAATATTGAGATTTATGTAAACATTTGAGCGTTTAAGAGAATCTTACGTTTGCTTATATGGGTAAGGAAATGTTGCTTATGTAAGATAGTTTTGAGGTATTTTGCATTTAAAAATATATAAAAACATATTAACTTTTAAAAATATTCAGATTGCAATTTTTTAAAGATACATACAGTCTTATTGTAAGCATAGATAAGGAGCATATGAACATAATTTTATATAAATTAGAGAAGAAGGAATCAACACAATGCCTAAAATTGCTTGAATAGAAGAGGGAGGAATTAAAATGACAGTAATTGTATCAATGTAATACTTAAATATCTTTTACGTTGCTAATTAAAATTACAAGATGATTTTCGTCTGCCATTTTGTTTCAGAATTATAAAATATTATTTTTATTAAAACTCAATGCTGCAAAGCTTGAATGTTTCAATAAAATTTGATAAAATATGATATTCTAAAGAAATCAATGAATAGAAAAATCAAGGGTCCATATAAAAATTTTTAAATTATATAATTTTACATGTTTTTAAACAAAATTTGGATTTATATGTATTATATTAAAATATTTTCATGGTTGTATCAATATCTAAATTTATTTATTAAAATGTATAGTTTCTTTCAAAATATTTATTAAAAAAAATAAAAATAAACTTGAATTTTTTCAAGTGTAGTTGAAATATTCAGAAAATTTCAGATTAATGAGACTTTTCATAATTCTCTGTTGGATTTCCTTTATTTGAATTTAAAATATCAGAATATATTTATATATGTTACAAAATAGGTATTTCTAATATGTATAAATTAATCCTTGCATCAGATTATTGTATTCATTTTAAGGTACAGTAACTATATAATTGAATATAAGTCATTATATTTATCTTCAGATCTTTGTGCAATAAGAGAAATATGAAGTAATTTTTATATTTCTAGAATTTTCTCATTAAATAAAAATAACTAACAAATATTCTAATAGTGATAAATATATTAAGATTGTATAGGATATAGGATAATTTGATAAAAATTATATACAGATGTATAAATTTAATAAGTTAATTTAAAAATTTTAATTACTGTATTTAGAATATATTTACATTTACAAATTAATATCAAAAAGAAGTTTTATAATAAAAATTTTGGATAATACAGTATATTTGAAATAAATTACTGATTATTATTTCAATTGAAACAATTCCAATTTATTACATAATATTTTATATTAATTTTTTTAAATTTGAAATAATTAAAAATTATATAATGCTGAAACAATTTTTATTTCTCAATCTTCTATAATTATTTTCAAAGAATTAAACAATTCTTAAAAAATAATTGTGCAATTAATGCAATTGATAGTGACTGAGAAGTTATTCCTGATTTTTTTTCCTACGGTATAATTACTTATATAATCATAATTATTTTATATTTCATTTTCTTTTATTAATTTTTTTTACACAATTATGGTTTAAAATATATTCTCCTTTTTTATATTAAAAACTTGGCTTATCCTCTGTCAAGGTGAAGATCTTCATTTTGTCACGCTCCAAATATCATTCTATTCTTTAAGAATGAGTCTTTAAATTTTTTCAGGATTCATGAAGTAAAATAAGAAAAACACAAAGTTCAAACCAAAAAATTGTGATTTTCTTATTGTTCAATGTCTTAAATAATATTTTTCAAGACAGTTTTTTTGTATTCATATTTTATAGTATATAAATTATTATTGCATTTAATTGGAAAAAAAGTAATTTTAAAGCTTTTTTAAATTGTTAGTGAAAAATTTAATTTCTACATGATTTTTTAAAATTTAATTTAAATTCTCTTAAAGTAAAATCAAATTGTAGTATTTGCTATCAAAGAAAAAAAAATTCTGTACGATTGTTTTAGTGATAAGGTAAAGCTATTTAAATATAGAAATAATTTAAATTGTCAACACCTCTGTAAAGCCTAAAATAAGTATACTTTAAAAAATATCTGTTAACTTTTATCGATATAAATTAGGAAATATATAGGTCTATATTTGTATTGACCTAATTTATATAACCTACATTTATATGCTTATTATATACTTTACTTTAGTCCATAGTTTTTCTATTGTTTTATGAAAAATAATTAGATTAAATATGTTAAATTATGATTGATGTAATGCAAAACAAATCCTTTAACAATTAGATGAATTTTTCTCATCTATAAAATTACACTCTTGCATGATTATTGACTATATTGATTAACTGAATCATTTTTTAGTACAAAAAAATATGATTAGTACATTTCATACTAAATATTGCTTATGCTCTAGTTAACAATCTTGCTCTTTATATTCTCTCTATTTTAAAATATCAATTTATATATAGTAGTTCTTAAAATTAAGAAGCAAGAATAGTGAAAATGTCTTAAGATTTATTAAATATAGTTTTATTTTAAAACAACAGAAAATTCTAACTTTGTGTTATATTTAATAAAAAAATTTTTATAAATACACTTTATCCTGTAGTAATTTTTTTTGTTAATGATAAAATACCAGTTTATACTTTAAATTAAATATGATTTTCTATTTCAACATTTGTTGTATTACTATAAATAACTAGTTACTTATGTAAATAGAAAAACTGCATAAGAATGGAAGATATCAGTACATAGACTTATTTATGTTAAACGTTATCACCTGAATATTTTAACTAAAAATGTTCATTTTAATCTATTTAAAACCCTCATACACATTTAGAATTAAATCCACTAGATTAAAATATAACTTACATAGAATAAAAAGTGGAAAAAACATTCAAGGAAAACATTTTACTATGAACTGATATACAAGGAACTGCTTAAACAATTTATGAATCTATGAAACTATTACTTACACTTACAACTTGTTAATTTAAATTAATGAATTAAAATATTTTTTTTAAAAATAAAGCCAATCAAGACCTTATAGGAAAGTAACTTTTTGAATTAATCACTAACTTTGCAAGGATCTTATCAGTAAAAAAAAATGAAATTTTGAAGATTTAGTAGATTTGAGAAATCTTTAAAAAAATATTTGTTTATTGTTGAATGTAAATTATGATAATCAGTCATATTATAAACAATTTTGAAATGCATATAATGTAACTTATGGTTGTGCTTTTTCACACATTAAAACAATAATTTAAGATAAAAGTGGAATTTTAATGAAGTATATATTAACAACAACAATTAATTTAAAAAAGGAAAATAATGTTTATTTCTTAAATATACATAAATTTTAAACAACAGATGATATATCAATATATAAACAATAATAATTAAAAAATCTTTTGAATTTGGTAGACAAAAAGCAAGCGCTTTCAATGAAAGCTTGGAATATATAATAAAGCATGTAATTCTACATTTAGAATAATTTAATTTCCATATTTTGCAATGAGTTCATTTGCATATTTTACATATGCTTCCTTAGCATCATTCTGACTCATGCCTACATAAAAAAAAAAAAAAAAATTGTTTTAAACATTTACATAGATAACTTCCTTTATAAAATTGAGGAAAAGTTGTATAGAATATAAGAATTACACAAAAAGTTGTATAAGGAAATTTCTCAGAAGAAAGTAAATATACCTTTCTTCCCATTCCATGCCTCCCATTTAGCTTTTCCTTTTAAATCTAGCATTCCAGGACGACCTACAATTACATTGATAATTAGTAAAATTATAATTCAAAAATGGGGGAAAATGATCTTAATTTAAAAAAGTTTTTTTTAACTTCTGTTTATATTTAACAATTTTTATTATTCAAAAAGGACTTTACTTGTATTACAGTCCCCAACTGTTGCTTGTTTATAGAGTGCATATAACTCTAGCAATTCTTGATCAGTAGGTCTGGATTTTAAATTCTTAACATCTTCAGCTGCCTTGTTGAAAGACTAAAAAAAAAAAAAAAATTAATTTTTATTGTATTGGAAGTAAAGATGAGTGAAGAAGTAAAATAAAAATAATTTATTTTTTTTATAAGTAATCCTAAATATAATAAAGAGAATACATTTCAGATTATTTGAGCCTTGGATTTATGTAAATTTCACCTTAGTTATAATCAGCTAAACCCAAATTTATACAAAAGTCCAAAATCTAGAATCCAGTTAAACACCATATTTTAAATTTAGGATTTTTATCTTTGAATTTGAGTAACTTTGGAGTTTTGGAGTTATCTGTATGATAAATGTTTGATCTTTTGGACTTTATAACTTCGGATTTGTATAGATTTGAAGTTGAATTAATACGTGTTAAATGTAATATAAAATTTTTGACTAACATTCAAAGAAAGGAAAGGAATTATCTTTTAATTTAAATCATATATATTCAAATTCAAACTTATAAAGTCCAAATCCTATAAACTTCTAAGTCCGAAACATCAAATATAGCTATTTTTACTTTCTAGACTTTTGATATAGTCTATATTTAAATTAAATAAGTACTCTTTCTATTAATTAAATATTAAAAAACACATTCTAAGATACATAATTGACTATACATTCAGATATAAAGCTCACCTCGTCGAGAGACATGTTCTATGAAATGCAAATAGCGTTAATCGTTAAAAGGAAAGCAAATTCCCTAAACCACAAACCCACAATGACGAATACGGAAATTCAAATAATGAGTGTGGAAGGTTTCTACTGTTTATATCAGAAATATTTGTCTTCAGCGCCATCTGAAGTTTGGAATTGGCGGTTATTTTTGTTTTATTTTACACCGTGTCCAATTTTATAACGAGTTCAAACAACCCATTATGTTATTTAACTCACTTGTTAAATAATATAATGGGTAATAACATAAGTGAAGAGCCAATTTATTTTTATTTTTAGGATGGAAATAAAAAGTCATTGGTATTCTAAACGTGCAAGAAAAAATTATAAAATAAAATAAAGACGGACGAACGGTCAAGGTGGCAACCTACCGCTCTGGGAGACCCGAGAGCGAATCTGGGAGAGTCGAAAAAATCCCCAGGAATTTTCGGGATGTGATCCGACCGAATATGTCGACTCCTGTCCCTCATCACCATTGTGGGATTGACTGAACCCATAATGGGCTTGCTAAAAGATGCCCTCTTAGTGCCCACAGGGCGGAAAGAGCAAAAAATAAAATAATATAATATATAATATTCATTTTAATCTTTACTTTTCTGGAAAACTTGAGATCGGATCCGGGATCCCAGAGGAATTTTCGGAAAATATTCTTTTCCGGATATGTCGGGCGTCATCCGTTTATCATCAGGCTTCCCCATTGCGAATTCGCAATGTACAGTACGTGATAAAACGAATCTCTTAGTGTCCACAGAGTTCCCAGAATCCCTTAGTGTCCACAGAAAGAATCAAAAATAAAAAGTTTTTTATAGTTTAACGTAAAGTACTTTCATTTTGTTGTGTCTGAAACAGATATTATAAAATAGGTATTAATTGTGAAGAATACCGGTTTCGGGTATATTTACGTTTATATTCTTGATAAAAATTTCTATTTGTTTATATAAGACAAATTTTATGAAAAGGTACACGAATTCGGGACCAATTACATGACAGAGAAGAGGATGGAAGAATATATAACTAGTAATAATAATGTTTTGATGTTGGTTAAAATTATTTTGCACACGAATGATTTTATAAAAAAGAAACAATAATAAGCTAGTGAACGAAGCTGCTACTTGTCTTGGCAGGTAGCCACCGTAATTACACGTATTTTTATTATTATTTCATTTTAATGAATAGATGCGTATTATGCATATAATTATAAAAAATCTGAATATAATTAATAAAATTATGTTTAAAAACAATTTTTTTAAATCAAAGTTTAAATCTTACAAATAAATAAATATGCTATTTAATATTCATTCTAGTGACAAGCGAAACGATTATTTTCAATTAATCGAATCATTCTGAGGATTCGATCAAATGATTGATCACTTCGAGCTTGAGAACTCAGTTTGAGTTTCCAATGGAATTGTTTGTTGATTTGATGACTCATACTGACTCAAATCATTCGAAAGATCAAAAAATTTGCTACGAATAAAATGATTATAAAGAATCAATGACTCGATGCATGATTTTGGTTTCTTAAATTAGTTTATCATATGAGTCTAAGAAGTCGAGTAATTTTCTCAGTTTCAATGAATTGTTTGATCACGTAAGATAGGTATAGCGATCGTTATCTTGTCAAGAAATAATTGAGGATTTAAAATTAATACAGTAAAGTAAAAAAAAAAGACGTTTAAAGTCCGGAAAAAACAAAAACAAACTTTTAGAGCGTATAGTTTATTATCTAAAGATCTTGTTTTTGTCTTCACCTTGAGAGAATTACGAGTAGAAACTGGGTCGACTATAACACTAATACAGAAAGTAATCAATTTGAATTTATTCCTCTAAGAATTAAAATATTATATACGAGTACAGCAAGTACTAATATAAATTTTCCAATTATAATGATGGTTTTCCTTGTATACAGATTTATTCATTCAGGTAATTACAGGAAAACGATACCTTCTCCAAAGGACGGCCGGTGGGCAACCGGTTATAGTGGCGGTACATCCACTCTAGAGGGACTCGGAATCGAATCCGGATAGATCGCAAAACCCAAGGAATTTTTAGGGAATAGTCTATTCTGATACTTCACAACCCATTGTGGGCCTAGCTATTATTACAGGATTGCTGAAAAAAATTCATCTTATTTCCCTTAGGGAGAAAAGAGTTAAAGAGAAAAACCATCTTTGGGGATTCTGAGAAATCCAGAAATAATTTATTAAGCATTTTTCATTCTATTATTTATTTTCAGAGAATAAATAAAACACTAAAGCAGCGTATTATTTAAATTGCAATTAACTGTATTTACAAATAAGAAAATAAATTGTTTTTTAAACGATTTTTTTTTTTCATTTCAACGTACTTAACTAATCTTAACATAAGGATATTTAACCAATATAAAAAATATAAAAGGAAATAAAAATAAGCAATGACAGTATATTTTCATCTGAAATTAATTTTATCTTAGAGCATTTAAAGCGTCAATAACATTTTTAAAACATTTTCTTAAATAATATAATTCTTTTATCGAAGTCTAAGAACTAGACTGCATTTCCAGAAATCCACATCTTAAATAGCACAGAATTAAAATTTATAATTTTTTATTCATTCGGGAAATACTTTGGATTTTTCAGATATTTTTCTAATTTTTGGGATTTTCAAATTCAATTAAAACAGTCGAGTTTCGGGATTATATCCTGCTTTCCGGAAAGAAATCTAGTTCGCATACAAGCTAACCAAAATGACCATGAAATACTATATTTACTTTACAGAAATTACTCTCGTTGAGTAATAGCATATTTATACTTAACCAGGAAAAAATCATAGGTTGTTTGCACAATAAAGCAATTCACTCGAAAGATCTCATAACTTTCTGAATACATTTCAATGATATACTACATTTTTCGAAGGCCATATGACTGAGAAAGTTAATGACCGGATGGAGTTAAGATAACAACCTACAATCCGTGGACCCAAGATTGAATCTGGATAGGTCGAAAAACCTCAAGAATTTTTCGAGGGTTGTCCGTCCCGATGTCGGGCCCCGTCTCTCGCCACTTACCGTCTCATTATCGGTCTAGTCAAACCCATAATCGGCTTGCTAAATGAGATCCTCTTAGATCTGATCTTACAGATCGATTCATCTAAAACGAAAAGTATTTATTAACCTAGGTGGTACTAACGAGAACAAATTCTGAAAAACTACACGTGACCAGCCCGTTGACGACGTGCGAACCCACGACCTGCGTTAAGTGGTTTTTATCTATTCGGGCACTGGTGGGCACATTATGCAATGAGAATGTTTTCTAAAACGAAGTTGAAATGATTCGAAAAAAGATCAATTTGTTTTCACTGAGTGATTTGTGAGACGATTGCATCATTTTAATCGAATCAATCATGATTGATCGATCTATCACTAATTTATTCTCTTGCTGTATAAAGCAACATTCTATGTCATTTTTTCACAAGTTAGTATTAATTTTAGGTTAAGGTTTTAGGTAAGTTAGGCTGATAGTCTTCTCTTATATAATGTAAGGCTCATATCACTCGATAGGCTACTTCATAGCCGGTGAGGTTTAGAGTTTTTGGTCTTAATTAAACCTATACTCATCTATATCTACCAAGTCACGAATTCCTTCCAAGTATTGATAAGAATATTGTGCGTGTATAAGGCATAATTTAGGAATTACAATTTTGGTGTTCAATGTTTGTTTAAAACTTCTACTTTATTAAGTGATGTAAATGTCATTTGAAAAAATTTTATATTGATTTACACGAAGGAAAACATGTATTAAAGTGCCAAAAAATAAAATCTAATTAATTATTTTAAACATGACATTCAGGAGCATGTAATATATCTTAAAATAAGGTTAAAATTTATTAAAAATAATGGGCTTACTATGTAGAGAATATTTTTAAAAAATTGGTGAAACAAAACATCGGCAGATACCAAGGACATTGTCATTAATCGCTTGTAAAATTAACAATAGAATGACCTCGATATCCATGATAAAAAGCAAAAACTATTAATAATTTCGATTATATTTCCTGTTTCGTATCATTCTGAAAAATCAATAATTTTGATTACATCGATCGGACGGCCGGATGGCCAAGCGAATAAGGTAGTAATTCAGCGGCCGGATGGCCGAGCGGTCAAGGTGGCAGCCTACCGCTCTGGGGGACCCGGGATCGAATCCGAACGGGTCGAAAAATCCCCAGGAATTTTTCGGGGGTGGTCCGTTCGGATATGTCGGGCCCCGTCCCTCCCCACCCGGTCGCCCCATTGTGGGCCTGGCCGAACCCATAATGGGCCTACTAAAAGAGGCCCTCTTAGTGCCCACAGGGCGGAAAGAGTAAAAAAAAAAAAAAAAAAAAAAGGTAGTAATCCACCGCTCGGGAACAAATCCGGACGAATAAAAAAAACTCCAGGAATTTTTCGAGGATGGTCCTGTCCGGATACACGAGCCTCATACCCCGGGCATTCCATTATGCATATGCTAAAAAGGCACTCTTACTTGTTAGTGCCTACAGGGCAAAAAGAGTCGTTAAAAAAAAAAAAAAATGTCACATCAATTGATGATAACCAAATTTTGTTATAGTGAATGAAACGCTTATTTGTTTGGATGTGACAGTCTTTTTTGTATAGGGGTCATATGGAATAGATAAAAACATGAAAAAGATTAAATGTGCTGTCTTCCCTTAAACACTCAATGAGATAAAATCCGTATTGAACATGTGAGGACCGGAACGGGAGTCGACTTGGAGATCCGAATGTGGGCTATCAATCGAGAAATTAAAGATCTCCTTTTCAGACACGAATAGGAAGAATCAAGTGTCTTGATTGAACAATGAAAGTTTTTATTAAACAATAGAAAAGACTAAAGTCGAGGAAAACGTGGCTGGAGAGGATAGTATTTAGTCGCGAAACTGACCTCTCCCGCGCCCTCCGATCGGTTTCGAATTGTCACCAGGTGACGAGTCAAGACCAAGGAAAAGGCAGCTTTAGGGGAAAAACTTATAAAACCTCGCGAATTAAGGTCGTGACGTTCTTGGTTCAGAGTGCTCCTCTCTCGGATTTTTGCTGTTGTCATTCAACAACGAAAGTTTGTTCGACGTCCCGAGATTTGTCTTCGCCATCTCGTCCGTCAAGTTTCGTCCAGGTATACCCAGTCGCCGGAACTCATCTTTCAAGTTATGCTGCGCGCTCGAGGCCGTTGCTCTTCGCATCACCTTCGCCTGAAGACAAACGATCGTCGGAACATTTGAACTTTTTGTATAGACTGGTTTCCCACCTTTGGATAGGCATTACGTCTTGTTATAAGAATAGTTGTAAGAAATTTTTATTTTGTTAAACAGTTATAAGATGGAAAACCTGCCTCAGTGAGTCATTCCACTCCCACACGACAGTATTGACCGCTCGATTGTCGTGACCTTTTCTACCCAATCGGCTAACCTCACAAACATGTACTTCTAAAAAAAAATTTAAAATGGAACTGTCAGTAATTTCAAAAGAAACTCAAATATTGTAGGATAAAGTGATAGGACGACGATGGCCGAATGGTCGAGCGGTCAAAGTGGTATCTTACTGCTCTGGTGAACCTGGGTTCAAATCCGAACGGCTCAAAAAAGTGTCAAATACATTTTTTATTTGGCGCTTTTATTTAAGTTACTACAAAGTTTACATACAATTTTAATAATTAGATAATGTCATTTCTTCTGGTTTTCTCCAGTCTATCCCTTCAAAAAAGGGATGTCGTTGAATTTCTTTAAATTTGAACAACCCATTGCCCAATCTACGAACGGGATCCACTTGCATGAGTTCTTCGATAATTTTCCTGGCATTTTGAGAGAGATAGGAAGGTAAGTCTATAAAATCGCGTTCAAATTGCCTAAGAACGGGAAATGATCCTCGCTTCTTTCTTTTGGGAATCTTCCTTAGAATTTCCTCGCTGCATCTAGAACCTTTCCTAGGGAAGCCCGATAGCAACTTGAAGCCCAACATCCCCAAAGACCAAAAATCCACGCTACGATTGTAAGGGAAGTCCAGCAACATTTCGGGTGCCATGAACCAATAAGAGCCGCATTTTCCTCGGCATTTTTTGGCATAAACGCAATTTTTGAGACCTCTCAACTTCACCCATCTAGAATTAACTACCAAGACGTTATTAAACGAAAGATTACGATAAATGATGCCATTTTCGTGAAGAAAATTAAGAGCAAGTGCAATTTCTGCCATAAAAATCTTAACTTGATTCTCTGAAAGACATCTTTGCTTCTTTGAAATCATTGTCGTCAAATCGCCGTATTTCACGTATTCATACAAAAAACAAAAACTGAATTTAGTTTCAAATTTTGCGCAGATTTGTACGAAAAAAATATTATTTTTCACTAAATGTGAAACTCTATCTATCATATGGACTTTCTCTTTCACTTCTTTGTTTAAGCAAGATTCTTTTGATATTACTTCTAGTACATATAATTCTTTAGACATCTTTTCTTTCGTTAATAATAAGAAAAATCCTGAATAACTGTTTAAACATTTTAAAACTATCAAGTCTTTGATATTCCAAGCTTTCTCGTGTTCGAAGATCATTGAATTGTTACATATCATATAAAACTTTTCACCGAACTGTCCGTCTTCGTTTTTGTTATTATGATAAGGTATATTGTACGCCTCCCAAATAAGAAAATTGACCATGACAGATTTAACTTCATTAGAATTTTCTGATAGATAAGAGAAGATGATGTCTTCGCATTCGCGAACATTAAATGCTTCATCTTCTCCTCCTTCTTTGCTTTGTGGAGATCGTAACTCGTCATCATTATCAAATGCTGACATAATTTCATTGCCCTTTGCGGAAGATGATATGGATTCCTTAAAAAGTAATTTATTCTCCTCCTTCTCTTTCGGGTCATTTTGAATACTTTGTGTACGTAATAGAGATTTATTTGCATCGGAGCACACTTCTGTCGATAACTGAGTTTTTGATTTTACACTTTTGTAACTCATTTTTGTATACTTTCCGTTTAAAAGTTTCGAACAAAGAATTCCTCAGTTTGAATTTTTAAACATTAAATGTTGACGGAGAATGACCGAGGCGGTTAAAGCGTCAGCCTACCGCTATGGGATTTCCGGAATCGATCCGCAATTCAAGAAAGTTTTTACGAATGATATATTCTGAATATGTTGAGCCCTGTTTCTCACCACTCGGACACCCCATTGTAAAACTGACCGAACCCACTATAGTCTTGGAAAAATGGCCTTTTAGCGCACCAGAAGGCAGAAAGAGTAAACAAAAAACTTGATAGAAGGATAACAATGTGAATAATGAGATCGCAGAGTTACTGTTGCCAGAAAACACTATGAAATATATCACAGAATAAACAAAATGACAACGTCATAATAAATATAACACTAATACTGATTTTTTTACGTCTTTTCGCCCTATAAGATGGATTCTTTTAGCAAGTCCATTATGAATTCGGCCAGACCGACCATGGGGCGGCTGGGTGGTGAGGGGGTGTTCCGACCAAATATATCGGACCATCCAACGAAAACTTTCTGGGGATTTTTCGACCACTCCAAATGCGATCCCGTGTCCCCCAGAGTGGTAGGCTGCCACTTCGACCACTCGGCCATCCCGCTGTTGTAAGTTGAGCCTTTCCACGGTTATACAAAATTGAGTAGCAGTGTAAAATAAAAATGACTAAAATAAATAATTCTCGAGACTTTCTAAAAATATATTACATATTTTAATTAGTTTCAAAACAAATTTTTCGTTTTCTAAAAATATTAATTATTAAACTAGTGAAGAAAGTCAATTCGAACAGATGGTGTTCTGATCGTGTACACGTTAGAGCCCTATATAAACAGAGTATGGCCACTCTAACGTATGGACGCCATTTTGAAGCCAAAGTTGCAGTGTCACAGTACTGCTTAGCATTTAAACGAGCAATGTTAGTTAAAAACAGAAATTAGATTCAGAAAGAAGTCATATTAAGTTAAACATTTTTAATTATGTTCGGAATAATTGTAGTTTATAAGTGATGGACAAAATATATAACAATAACAGGCCTAGAAGCAAAAAAGTGAAAATATTAAAAAATTATATTTAGTGGATCACATTTATTCCCAGCACTATTGCGATATAAATAATCTGAAAAATATGTATTTAAATTTAAAAATATAGTAACTAAAGACCAAAATTATAATAAAAAATCAATAAAGTTTATTTTTCAACAAGAAAAACTTAAGTAACATAGTGTAACGTAGTAACAAATAGTGATTTTCTGCATTTTTTGCAAGGAATGCAGATAATTACTAAATATCAATCATTTATTAATAAAAAGGGTAATTTCCCCGTTACGGGGGGTGTTCTGTAGTCGCCTTTACAATGTCCGTAAAGAGGGGAGAGGCGAGCCTTGTTCGATTAACATTTCGTAGCCCGATCTTCCACAAGCAAATTTTAACTGCAGAGCCTTTCTTATTGTATTATTTTGCCATTTTATTTTCCGTGTTGACACGTTTCCAAGGGCTGTTATTTGATCAGGATTGAAAATTAATTTTATGTTTGTACTCTGTGTGTTGTCTCTGGACCAGGGGTTCTCAAACTTTTTCGATCCACTGCCCCCTTTGTTCCATAAAGTTATACCCAACGCCCCCTAACCCATCAGTGACCCCAACTTTTGCCTTTGGTCACTGTTCAGTACCCTGCCTCCAGCGCCCCCCTAGATTTACTCACCGCCCACAGGGGGCGGTAACGCCCACTTTGAGAACCCCTGCTCTAGACTAATTTTCTTATCTCTTCATAGAGATCCTTATTCTTTTCTGCACTCTTTTAACTTTATGTAATGCATTATGCAATTGAGATTACAATTCATTAATTTGTTTCGATTTTGGTGACAGTGGCTGGCTAACAAGATTACCGGAGTCTCGAAATACCGGACCAGATGTCTCATTGTCTTCGTCTTCATTCGTGCTTTTACATTCTTAGGCATTTTCTTCAAAAAGAATCAAAGTATGCAATAAAAAATAGAATATTTAATAAGAATATTTTAAATTTATATTATAAATATACCTGTACTGAGCAGCATAGATGTCATAGGAGATAATTTGTAGCGTAACTGTGGTCCAAGGTCGGATCTATACGCTCACAATTGTTCCTATGCCCTGTTTTTGATTCAGAGCATCTTCTCTTAAGTGCAGGAATGCGAGAAAAAAGTGTAGGACGGCATCGAGCTTCGGCAATCTTCTTCCATCCTTCCTGTGATTCTCACACTGATCTTTCTCAAAATGAACCGATGAGAGTTAATTGTAAATATTCACATCACTAAACCAATATACTTATAAAGGTTAAAATGTATTAACAGACTTAATACTCTTTAGCTTTAGTTTATTAATGTGCGATGTACAGTACAATTAAATAGGTAGGCAAAGCGGAAGTCCTTTCATAAAAATTCTGACAAAGTAATGCATGTTTTCCAGGAATCCATAATTTCTTATTTTCATCCAGCCGGTTTACTTTAATTGCCAATGCTTTTTTTCCTAGCTTTATCACTTGGAAATCGATGCAGTTTGAATTTAGGAGCTCTATTTTGAGCAATTAATGGCTGATCGACCCGGCATGATCTATTTTTATGTGGTAGCTTTAAGAGCGATATAGATGTATCGATAGATCTAAAGGCTAAAATAATAATTTCTAACGTCAGTATAGCAAAGTAAGAACTAACTTGATGTTTAGAATCTATTTTAGATTGGAACTACCTGGTATATAAAGTTTCCAATCCTGTTATTTATCGTAATAAATAGCTGATTGACACTCCCTTGTCATAAGCGGGTCGGAAGCTGGCCTCATAATGGCGTCCACAAACCACGTGATCGGCAGTAGCCAATCATATTTTGACCCCCCAGTTGACCATACTCTGTTTATAGAGGGCTCTAGTACACGTGCAGAAGAATTTGGATGACTATGTTTTTAATTAAAATTAACTAATATAAAGTCAAAAAAATCGATATAAATTTTTTTATTAATTTTATATACTTTATGTATTTTATTAATATAATATTTTCAAAATGTCTAAATTCATACAAAATTTCTTTAGGTAATTTATGCTATATTTGGCTGTAACTGTCAGACGCTATTTGGCTATATCTGGCAACTTATTCTCTCCGACATTTTGATTGTGGAACGTGTAAGAAGAACAAATGGTAAGAAATCCGATTTCATCCGCTTGATAATTTATTATAGAATACATTTAGTATTAATTTTAATCAAAATGAATAGTCTCGAGTTCGATTAAAGTTATTTTAAATACAAGGATTTTTTAAAAACACTAATATTAACATTTTATGAATCGTTTTTCATCAGCTTTATGACTTGAATTCTATAAAGGAAATTAACGAAAAAAAGAAAAACTTATGTTTTGTTAATTATTTTAGGCTAAACGAACCAAGAAGGTTGGTGTTGTGGGAAAATATGGGACTCGTTATGGTGCCTCTTTACGTAAAATGGTGAAGAAGATTGAAATTACTCAACACGCAAAATATACCTGCACGTTTTGTGGAAAGGTGAAATGCTTTATTCGTTGCTACTATTGTATAATATATCGTTTAAGGTGATACAAACCTATATAATTTTACTTGCGTCTTTATAATAATGTAGCTACTGTGTGTTATTTCATACATTTAGGGTAGCATAAGGTTCCTCTTAACTAAGGTATGCTGAAAGTATATTTTGTAAATGCTAATAGGGTATACCGCTAATAGTTTTTTCCATTTTCCAATCAGTAATGTTTTGCAATTTTAAATATGAAATTTGGGTTGATGTTTCCTAGGTATCGAGATGGCAGCTCCTCTTCAATCCCAGCAATCAGAAGAAAGAAAACAGTGGGGATGCACGTTTTAACCTAACCTAACTTGTTCTAATAATTATGGTAATTTATTAGAATACATTAGAACGTACATCCCCACTGTTTCCTTGCTTCTGTTTTTCTGGAATCTGAGACAAGCCGCCATCTCGATACCTAGGGTAACTGAAAATTAACTGAAATTTAATATAATTTTGAATACTTGGCTGAGAAGGGTTTGTGTAATTTATTATAATAGATGAGGGTGTAAATGCTTTACAATTGCGACCTCCTTCCTGTTATATAGGTATATAAAACAGATATACAAATGAAATTGTTTACTGATGACAAATCATAAAACAATGTGATCCAAAAAGATTCTTTCATATACGTATTACTAAACCAAATGATTGCCGTAATTAATTGTACTATTTTTTGCTACTATTAATAATTAGAAATTAAGTAACTTGGTAACTAGATAGGGTGACTAGGTTTTTTTTCCAGAAAATCCAGGGAAATATATGAATTGTCACTTTTTATGGTACACACAGCAGCCTACATGTATAAGTACTGTCAAATAGGTAATGTACAGTACCATGTTCATGACTGAGACCTAGGCATTTTAATTTCGGTTGAATTCGTTCACTTCAATCAAATAGCTCTCCTCCAATACGGTTTATTTTTTGGCACATTTTTAGCCATATTTTTTTGTTTTAAAATTTGGCTTCTTTTTGGCAAAATTAATTAAAAAATTACCTGCCAACTGAAGACATTAGATACATCCTCTGACAGAAAAACTGTCAGCAGCAATATTACAGAAACCACAAGGAATAAAGGGGGGACAAACAGGGAAAAGATTCCTTGCTGGGCACAGATGATCAAAAATGGGGCCTGTCCCCAGAAATCTGGGATGGATATTAGAAGTAGACATTAGATGGCATCTCTTTTGAAATTATTAATTATAATAATTTAATATTTTATTAAATAATTTAGAGCAGTCTGGAAGAAAAGAATAGGCCCAGAGTGGGATTTGAACCACAACCCCCAATTACTGTGCGATATACTGACAGTTATGCCACCTGCACATCTGGGCTGATTCTTTTTTTCCAGATTGTTCTAAATTATTATTATAATAATTAATTTTGATAAGAGATGGTGCCCAATGTCTACCTCTAATATCAAATTACTTAATTTCTAATTATTAATAGTAGCAAAACACTGACAGCACTGACACTTTTGTGGTGTTTTTCTGAGGACCGTCGGAACATGTGTCATGCTGAATCAAAATCCGTTTCCATTGGGGACATTAATTTTGGATCTGTGAATCTTATACTTGTAACAGATCATGCTGTAATTATTGTACTGTTTGCAATGACGACTAAATATAAACATGTTGTTCTCAGTGTTCCGATAAACTTAAAATGATAGATCAGTTGAAGAGTGGTGCTAGTGGATCAAGCTTAGCTCGGAAATATGGAGTTGAAAATGCCACAATATTGAACATTAAAAAGAACAGTGATGCCATTAAAAAATTTATGTTTGGCTTAACATTGACGAAAATTCAACGCAAAGCAACACACAATGGAGAAAATTTTCAACATGGGATAGGTTAATATATTTTGTCGTACATAATTGGTTATCCAAACAACCCCCGTCTCCAGTTGATTCAGATAAACGACGCTCTACTGTATTATAGTAAAAACAAGTGCTTCACTAATAATATACAGCATAGGCAGCTATGCTATATACTATTAGTGCATATCACAGTGATTTTTCTGAATGTGATTAAAATTTAATCATACAAGTGAAAATATATATTGTAAAAAAATCTGAAATAAAACCCATGAGGTAAACCCATAAAACATATTAACTTAATGCAGCATTTCTCATTCTTTTTATGTACAATAAAATATCTTAAAAAATTCTATGGACCACCAAGTTATTTAGGCCTAATTTTTTTTAACCCTTCACTTTGGATATGCCTCATATATAGTATATATATCTTGTGTTATTTTATTCCCAAAGAACCCTGGAGACATTTTTTTTATAAAATGCCTCTTTCAAAAATATGGGATACATCAATTCATGACTGCTATCCTGCTTTATCATAATATATGTTTAAAGCGGAAAAGTTCATGAAACATTTTAAGTTTTAATTAATTTATACATGCAAGAGCAACCAAAAAAAATAGCTAAATTTCAAATATTCTGCAACTATATTTTTTGCAAGAATACATTGCTAGTATTATTAAATTTTAGTATTATTAAATATCTGAAATAAAAGTTTATTAACTTGATTTTTAGATTAATTCCAAACAATTGCTGGATTATTGGCTGTAATGAGGGCAAATTACTTGATATTTAGTTTTACCTCCCCTATACATCAAACCTCAGTTTATGAACAAAATTTTGAACACCATATTTGCTACAATAACTGTTTCCAAACAAGCTACTCGGCAGAGCCAACTACTGATGGTCAACTTCCTATATATCCTATGTTAAAGAAAGTCTTCACCTATCAATGACAGAACTACTGATTCAGTAGTGGTGCTGAGATTCACCTCATGTCATTAGCTATCACAACACAAACAATCAATGACATTGTTGTTAAAATTAGATTTCAATGCACATGCGGGTAAGATACTACTACTGGTTTTTGGTATGTGTCACAATTTAAATTAAATTAATAAAAACTCCTTAAGAACTTTCAACGAACATCTTTTAGGAAAACATGGGTATCTGTAAGTCAGAAAAAAAATTTAATTATACAAAACTATTATTAATTACTTTTCTGAATTTTCAAGAAAAGTGAACAATGGCAAATTATTCCTTTCGTAAATTATGCATCTAACCTTTTTATTTTTAAAGTAAATTATAAACTATAGCACTAGAAACAAATGAAACTTACACCATGGTAAATTGAAATCAAAACTAATGAAATCACTTGTATTAAACAGAAAATGTAAATTGTGTGATCGTTGTTGTTGCATGCTTTAGCCAGTGGTGTGTTGCATATCTTTAGTCATGTGATTTTTTCATTGTCCATCTGTGAGCTGGCAGCATAGCATCACTTTGCAGCAGACTGTTCTTTGACTTTGGTATTTTTCCTTCATTGTGCATTATTTCTTCTAGTTTTTTATTTGTTTATTCCAAAAGCCACTGTGGGAACCTAAGAAAGCTAGTGTAAGCATAAAATCAAAATGGAAAAGAGTGAAAATAACAACAGGTGAAGAAAGAGATAATATGGAAGCATGAAAATGGCATTTGTGTCTCAGATCTGACTTTGCAGTTTGATTTGGGAAAGTCATTGATCTGTATCATTCTCAAGAACAAGAAAGCAATAAAGGATGCAATGTTGTCAGGCTATGATCACTAAGCAAAGATTGCAGACCTTAGAAGCAGAAAAGTTGCATTTTGATTTGGATAAATGAAAAGCAGTTGGCTGGTGACAGTATTTTGGAGACTCGTTTAGTGAGAAAGTAAGGCTTTTGCACCAAAATTTTCTCAAGAAAACCACAGGTTCAAGTTCTGAGACTGATGTTTAAGGCTAATTGAGGCTGTTTGAAAAGTTTGAGAAGCAAAGTGTGATTCAACATGGCGAGGGTTTCAAGTGTTGACAAAAAAGATGCAGGAAAAGTTTGTGAATAAATTTGGTGCATATGTGACTGTTGAGTAGTTTTATTCCCCAGAAAGTGTAATTGTGATGAAATTGGATTGTTTTGGAAAAAAAATGTCAAACAGAATGTACTGTATATAACCCAGGAAGAAAAGGTTTTGCCTAGAAACAAGCTGATGATGGACAAGCTAACTCTTGCTTTGTGACAATGCTAGTGGTGATTTTAAGGTGAAACTATTGCTCATGTATCATCTGAGGACCTCCATGAGTTTAAGAGAAATAACTTTATGAAAAGTAAATTGTCTGTCGTGGAAGGCTAAACAGTAAGGTCTGGGTGACCAGACAGTTTTTCCTGGAATGGGTCCATGAAGTTTCTGCTCCTAGTGTGAGGAAATATCTTAATGAAAATAACTTGTCACTGAGGGGCCTGCTTTTGATGGACTATGTTCCTGCCTACTCCAGGCATGGAGATTAACTTACTGGAAGAGTTTGACTTTATTATTGTGAAGTTTCTGCCTCTTAATACAACTCCACTGATTCAGCCAATGGATCAACACATCATTTCTAACTGTACTAAGCTAAATGATTACCGTAATTAATTGAGCTATTAATATGCTGTAATTAATAATTAGAAACTAAGTAATTTGGTACTAGAGATAGATGTTAGTTCTTTTCTTCCAGAATGCTCTAAATTATTATTATAATTAATTTAGTTAAGAGATAGTGCCTAACTACTTCTAGTACCAAATTACTTAGTTTAATTATTAATTATAGCATATTAATAGTTTGATTAATTACAACAATTGCTTAGCTTAGTATCTATACATTGGGAAGTTGATAGAAATATATATATAACTTTAAAAGTGTAGCACCAAACACTTTTTATGACATGGAGTTAACTCTGTGACTTTTAGAAGAACCACTTTAATATCTTTTGTTGCTTAGGTCTTATTGACAAGGCCTGGTTGCAAGTAACTCTCAGAACCTTGAATTCAGCATGGAGGAATTCTGGCCTGATTGTGTTGCAGAGAAAGACTTTGAGGGATTTGAGAGACAGCCTACTAGAGTTGTCAATGACATCATATCTCTGTAATATTATCAATACCCTGATAAGGCGGTAGCAAGTCGTGTCATTGACTTTTCACATGACATGGCAATGCTGTTTCACTTCTGTAACATTGTGAAATGTAGGCAAAAGCAAATTTCATTACATAAATTTTTAGTGAAAAAGAAGCCCAATGATTCCCAAGCAGAATCTGCTAGTGAGAAGCAGAAAATCCAAAAAGGTAAGTGAAAAAACTTCTGAAGTGCAGTTATTTAATAATATTATGGAGGGGAATTACCATTCCAAGAAATAACATCCCTTTCTTCCCTTCCACTGCCTCTCCATCCTTCATCTGTGCCATCAAGATTTCTCAGCATGGATAAGGGTGAATGAAATTGTCATTCTTATTTATAAACTATTTGTTATTCAGTTCGTATGTTGTTATATAATATTGCATTTGTAGGCATTCTTATGGATGAATGAAATACAGCTAATATGGTTAATAGGTGGGTCAGGAATGGATTAATCCATTTTACATTGTTTATGGGAAATTTTGTTACAGTTTGAGAACAAATCAGTTTCTGAACAACTTTTAGGAACAAATTAAGTTTGTGAACTGAGGTTTGACTGTATTATAGCTTGAATCTCTTCAAAAATAAAAATTTTTGTAACTTGTAGGATATTTTATAAAGTGGTTTATTTCTCTATTTTAGTAAAATTTAAAAAATTTTTTTTGAATTTATTGGGATTTTCTGTTTATTATTATTTTTTAATATATATATATATATATATATAAACTATATGTATATTAAGTTTATATATTACAGTAAGACCCCACTTAATGCAGGGATGCATTTCTAGACAACAAAGTGCTAAACGAAACAGCGTTAAACAAGATAATTTTAACATAGAGTAAATAGGGATAGGGAAACACACAACCAAAAATAAATAAATTTTACTTTACTTTTAAGTTATTTTTATATTATATGTTAAATAACACATAAAGTAAAGTTCATTTTTTGTGATGAAGGTCCTGACTTCTAAAATTCTTGTTTTTTGCAATGTTGTTTGTTTGTTAAGTTATGGCAATGCAACACTTGGGCGATCTGCCTGTGGGGATGCCTTCCAGTAGGTCTTTTTAAGAGAAACTAACCCCTTTTCAGGCATTACAGATGTGGAAAAAACCCAGAAAACTCCACATGGCCAGCCTGTCTGAGCTTGATCGAACACCCTACCTACAAACCTACAATCGAACTCCCAGTGTTCAGAGTATGAAGACCACTTGGCCACTGGCAAGCACTTTTTTTTTTTATTTATCATAAAGTTGTGAAGTTTCATTTGTCACTTGTTTTCTTTCCTTATGCAAATGTCGGTAGCAGAAGATCGCATCTAAAACGCCTCATTTTGCTTTTGCATTTCTTTCAAAATCTGTATCATTCACTACAATTTGATCAACAATTTCAGTTATCATTACCAAACTTTTCATAAGGAAATCAGTAGAGAAATTTTTTGGGTTTGTTTTCAAAATCTTTATTTTCCAGTTCTACACGAATTCCTTGTTCTGCTAGTTCTTGAAGGTTGTCATTGGTAAGGCTCTTACCAGTAACTTGCAGTAACTCCTCAATATCCTGCTCATCTACATCTCCTAGTCCTGTTGTATGGATTAGGTTGACTTTACTCAACCTAACAATACAGCGATAGGCTCTTTTCGTTGAGAATTCTTGGATACCTTCAGTCATAACTTCTTCCACACTTCGTTCGTGCATTTATCAGTTAATTCTTGCTAAACGAAGCCGATATTGCCTATGACATCCATGATGATATATTTTTTCCAAAATTGCACCAAAAATATATATATTTAAAGAAGGTACACCTTTTTCTGATTGGATCGTGTTCATAAATATATGAATCAATGAAATGCCACAATAATTTAAATTGGCTTAAATTTTGAGCTTTTTTTAGGCTTCGAGCAGACCGCATTAAGCAGGGTCTTACTGTATTTTTTATGTTAGTTACATTATATATATATATTAGTTTACATATTATATTTTAATATATATAATAATAATAATAATATATATCTGTTAATAGGAAACAATGAAAAGAACATGTGTGGGTATATGGAAATGTAGAGCTTGTCAAAAGACTGTAGCTGGTGGAGCATATGTTTACAGGTATTATTTATTACAATTCATAAGCATTACATGAGTTCATTACATTTCATTCAGAAAATAAATTCACAAATCACTTTTAAATCAACTGTACAGGAAACTACTGTAAGTGTTTACTTAACATTGTTTCATTTTTGTTTTGTTGATAAAACTAAAAGTACATTTGTAATCTTTTACAATTATTGTATTTTCTTTATAAAACTGATTCTATGAGATGGGAATTGAGTGGAGTTTGCAAACATGATCCAAAAAGAATAATTGAATTTGTTTCTTGAAATCTGATTAATATAATTTGCATTCAGTATACTTTTATCTTTTTCAAGTAACATGAACATGTATCCACATTAAACAAGTAAGACATTTAATTTCAATGTAAATTGTAAACAAATTTGCCTTGTTTGCATTGCCATTTTTAATTTATGTAGCACCCTATGTAGTTTAGAATTGCCAATCAGTAGTTTTTGAACTGTATAATGATGGGGGGTACTCCTTATAATTTTCACTTTTTATAAATTCTTTATTACTTATTTTTACCCATCACCAATGATGAGAATGAAGCTTTCCTCTGCATACTATACACTATCACTCACTTAGTCACAAAAATTGGATAAATAATTATCTTATATTTAACCAATAACAATTCCTTTGCTTTTAGTATGTGTATGTTAACTTGTAACTCTGATAATTCTTGATCTTTTGTTGTGATATCATTAAGGTTGAAGTTTACAAGAACCAATGTTAAGTGAGCCCTTACTGTACATTGTTTTTTTTTATTTGAGCTTTAAAACTATAACTAAAAAAAAATACAAACTATAAATGTATGTTTCTTTAATAAAAATTTGTATTGTTTCTTTGAGATTGAAATAACTTAATGTTTCATTTTTTTTTCTTTTTATAGCACAACTGCAGCTGCAACTGTAAGGAGTGCAGTTAGACGTTTAAGAGAAATGAAAGAGCAATAATTTGTATTAGAATTTCTGTGAAAATACATAATTTAACAGAAAATTTTTGTCTGATTTATTTATTGCTGAAAAAATACAGTGAACATTTATTATAATGAATACTTACTATTTTTGTTTTAGATAGATAGATAGCCTAATAAATAGGATTTAACAATTTGGAGGGCTTATCACACCAAGGCTGACAGAAAAAAGGACCAGATCTTTTACAAAAAAGTTAGTCTTTAATAATCACCTTCAAATTTAGGTAAGGATGCATTTTGGGTACAAGGACCCCTCATCAGCTTACAAACACATAGTACCAACATATAATTATAACATCAGTAGTTAACCAAAACAAAGGAATTTTTGACATATACAGTGCATTGTATTTACAATTTTTAATACAACTCATATACTAAAGAACTAAAACTATCAAGCATAAAATTTTTTAATATAATAATGTGATATATCACATTATTTGGGAGAAGTAAATGTTTTATTTTCTCCCACATATTCTGAATTCTGGTATATGGTTCCACTCTTAATAATAAAATATTGTTAAGTATATTAAAAACCAAAAGGGAGGGAAACTAACAATGAACTTACTATTATTAAAATATTTGGTTTCCAGACCTTAAACAAAACAAATATATCAAATCCATAAGACTGAAGCCAACTGCCTTGTTACAATTCATTTTCAATCTGATGTGACTTTACTCCCATATCTATTCAGGTTATGTAAAAACGATGTCATTCCACCCTCAGTCCCAAGTTATTAATTCTAATTTCTTCTTGTATTTTCAGAATTTCTGTGTTCCTGTAGTCTTCTTTTTAATTGATTGTTTTCTGTCAGAATACTCTTTACACTATTTTTTAAAATTTCACAACCTTCAGTATTACAGTGTTTGTGCCACTGATGATATCAAATTGTTTTTGATGGCATATGTTCTTTAATTCTTATTTTTAATTTTCTTCCAGTTTCACCAATGTATCTTTTTTTTATGTGAAAAACTGCAACCTAATGAGTAAACTACATAATAGTTACTATAAATTATCATTTGAGTATAATAAAACAAATATTATATTAATATAGTCAGGTCACCAAGTTGCAATTTTAAATCCACTGTCGAATTCGAATGCTATAAGGAGACTAATAATAATGGCCAGCCAGGATGAGCTACATAAATATCGTAACACTACAAATAATGTAAGACAGATTGGCACACATGCATATTATCAATAGAAAACGATATTACAGATCGCTCATCTACAATGACGTTATAAAAGGCTACTCAAGTAAAAAAACGTAGAAAAATAAATTTTAATTAAAAATTGGCAGAATGCCGCTCCCAGCTATGGGTAAATGGCGTGATGGTATACTTATAAACAAAATTTTTAATAAAATACGTTTTTTAAATGTTTTTTTTTAAATATAAGATATAAAGTTTGTCATTCAACACCATTTCATAAATATATTTCAACTCTGATTTTGATGTTATTAATTAATAAATCTATCTTCTATTTTTTTAAAATACAGAAGAATCTGCATTTTTTTAAAACTTTCCGCCGTGTATGCACTAAGGGAGTCCGTCTAGATATGTCGGTCCCCATCCTTCACCACCCGGCTGCCTCATTGTGGGCCTGGCCGAACCCATAATGAGCTTGCTTAATTAAAGAGGCTCTCTTAGTGCCCACAGGGCGGAAAAAGTTTAAAAAGGGGGACGGGGCGCGATATATCCAGACGAACCACCACCGAAAGATTTCTGGAGATTCGACTCGTTTGGATTCGCTACCGGGTCCTCCAGAGCGGTAGGCCGTCACCTTAACCGCTCGGCCATCCGGCTTTTAGAAGAATCGGCTATTTAAAATTTCGAACTTCCGACTGCTTGAAACCATTAGTTTCTTCTGATAAATAGCAGGAAAATGTGGAATATAATTATAGAAGTAAATAAACAAATACCGTATATTTCCGCAGATAAGACGATGTATAAATTTTCGTCAAAGTCATTTTGTAGTTTTAGCATATATTTGTCCTATAAGACGACCCCCAAACTATCAATGGGCTATGAATTTAGTTTAGATCAGCGATCATCATCTGGATAATAATACTGTATAGCGTATACGGAATTATGTCTTATTCGTAATTTTTCGAATGAACAAATTTTATTTTCTGCCTTGCTATTGTTGCAAACGTTCTCACTGATTCGGGTAATGACCTTGATTATTCACGAAAACGTATGAGTTATTCTATTTTGTGGACATGCCCTACTCTCTACTAGTAAATAATTACGGTTTGTCCGTTTTTTATAACTTAATTTACAAAAAAATTAGATTTATATATCTGTCCTGTAAGACGACCTCGGATTTTGGGGGCCTTTTTTATGATTCAACTATCGTCTTATCTGCGGAAATATACGGTATAGTAAAATATGAATTTAAGAAAAAATGCAGTGCAATTTATTCCATTAATTTGGACGAGTAATTCGGCTTCGATTAACATTAACGTTAGGTTCGCGTGGAGAATTGTGGTCATGGTCAAGGATAATAATGTTAAATGAATATATCACTATTTCCTCTAACCAGTTTCGAAATTTCCTCAAAATTATAACATTTAAAGCAATTTTCCCCATCAATATATGTATTACACTTAAAAGAACGCGATCCTTTCGTATAGTATAAATTTCCAAATTTCTATACAATACTTCACTAAAATTTTAGAAATTTATTACTTTACTTATTAACTTGTAATGCTATATTTTTATTTTAAAATGCGTAATTATTATTCATAATAATTAATGTAAACTTATTTTTATATAGTTAATTAATTTAAAAAATCGATTTAAAAAAAACCAAACGATATATTTTGCAAATAATGTTAAAGCGCCACCTGTGGAAAAAAATTAGTTTCGAAATGAGAGTGATTTAATATTTGTGTCAATTGGATTATACGCTTTAAATAAGTGGAAGTTGTGTCCTAAATGAGTTCGTATATAAACAGATTGATTAAATCAATGGAAAATTTATATAATTATTTAATACAAATGATTCAAACACGTGAGGAAAGGAACGAAGAGTTAGTTAGGCCCGAAAGTAATTTTGCGTCTTTGATAAGTAAGCTCGAACAATACATCATTCCTATTCAGGCCCTTTTAATATGGGAACGGCCTTACATCAGTGCTGTCGTCTTAATCGCTGTCAATATATTATTTTGGTAAGTGTTTAAAATGTACTAACTAAAAAATAAAGTTAAAAACGATCAAACTAATACACCATGTCTCGTTTACTCTAATTGGTATATTGTCGTGTATGAAATGAATGAGAACCAATCACAATATTTGATATAGTTAGATCACGTAAAAGAATAACCATTCGACGGTCCTTTGTATTCAATCTTATATTAAGAAACAGACTAACTTTAGCAATAAATGCTTTTGCCAACTGCGATGTACTTTTCTAACGTTCAGTAAACAAGATGTGTTTCGCAGAATTCGTCGTGACTTGCAATTTTAATCATTGACAGTGTCTGTTCAGCTTCAGGTAACTTCGTAAATATATTATCTTATTATATTAATTCATTAATTGGTTTATAAGTTAGCAAATTTACAGAAATTTTAATAAAATTTGCTAGCTGTAAACTAGTGTACAAATTAAATGTTGAAAGAAATCTTATTTTTATAAGTTATTGCTATTTTATAATAGTAAATTTTTATAAAATGTCATTCTCTTCCAGTAGAAAAAAAATTCTAAATTACTATTAGAAAAATATACTACGAGAAGTAAATTTATGGCAAAAGTTGTTGTTTTAAGAGGATTGAATCTATGAATTATGCTGAAGTTTGTTAGCTACAGATTACACATACTGTACAAAAATACTTTTTAACAAAAAATAAATTTCAAAGGAAAAGTGATTGACTTAATTTATGTTGTTTATATTTTTATCAGTACGTATCAAAAACTGGTTGTGAAAGCAAAGCTTTGTAGGAATTTGTAAACATATAATTAATCTAACTAAAGGTTTGAGTAAAGCTCGATTTGATTTTTTTGAAATTCTGGATTTAATAAGTAATTTTCAGGAATTAAGATTACATCATTGCAGAATTTTTACACAAACATTTTTTTTTGGTTTTTTGGTGGATTTTTAAATTTTAGGTTATGTTGACTTCAGTTGTATTTATTATATATAGGTTGTATTTATTATAAATATTAATGAAACATAAAATAGGAATAATTTTTAAATATATTATAAAATTGTTAAAAAAACAAAAAATTAAAATATAAAATGTTAATATATATTGAGTTTATTTATAAAAGTATTACTTATTAATTTTTTAAAAAAAATCTAATAATAATTTAAATCAGTATGTCAAGACAGGTAAAAATGCTTTATAAATTTTCTAAATTATTATTGATATCAAATATAAATGTATAATTTAAATTAATAAACTATAAAATGAATCATGCTATAAGATGATCTAGAATATGCAGCATAAATTATTTGAAAAAGTTCTTGCCAAATTAATAAGTTAGGATCCTTTTTATAAATTGTTTTTCAAAAGTTGTTTTTCTGTTATCTACATCCTCTTGTAGGTTGCTATTTTTTTGTTTACATGTTTTTTGATTCAACATTGTTTACTTCTATAAAAATATAAATAGCATCTGATTCAATTAAAAAAAACTTGAATATTGATGTAATTACTTTTATTAATTTTTGATTTCTTGTTTCATTTCTTAATGATTTTATTAATTGATAATTGAAATATATTGATATTAGATAAAAAATTTTCCAGGACAAAAATTTTTAAATTTACAAAATTTAAGAAAATTCTTAAAACACATTTTTATGTATGGTATACTTATCACTTTGTCCCTATAAACATAATATATGATGGCAATAGTTACAAAAATAATTGATAAGAGTATAAAGAAAATTTAAACAAAATATAAACAATGGAGCTCCCTTGTAACCAGTATGTTCTTGTCACAACTGCATGACCTACAATTTTAGAAGTTGAACAGCACAACCCATAGCTCTGGAATATCAAGTGTGAGAAAGTTGAATGAGAATGTTGATGTAATAAATAGAGACTCCCAAATGAACAAAACTGTCCTATCCCCACAGTGTTTTATCATAGAAACTTGTGACCAAAGAGGATCAAAGTTATATTCCATCACTTTTTTGACTAACTCTGTTGAACATGTCCCGTGTGTAATGTCTTCACAATGCTCTGCTAGATAGACACAGGGCATTCTGGTAGTTGCACATATATATAATAAATTTGACCCAGTTAGTGCATTTTGCAAAGGTATAGTCTAGACTTTTCAAAAAGTGTAACCCCTCTCTATAATTGCAAAGTATCCTACACAATGTGGACTGGAGAGTTAGTGGTAGTATATACTCGAGTTTTCTAAAGGCTCGACATATATGCAATGAAGGGGAGCATAGGTACAGGATGGCTGATGACACAAAGTCCAGTTCCTATTTACAAAATAAAGTGTGTCATGAAAATAATGCATTTTTTATCCAATTGACTAAATAATTAAACTTGGTGAGAGAATATCCAGCCCTGCATACTGCTAATTTAATGTGGGCAAGCTCTTCATCTACAAGCAGTTGGGAAGAAGATACAAAACAGCCCTATGTATAAGTGTTGTAATGGCCAAATTTTTGTACCTGGTGGGTTGGAAGGGTAATTAATAATGACAGTTTTCCAGAAACAAACAAGATTATTGAAATGAAATTTTATAGCAGATCAATTTATGGAATGAAATTAAAGATACATCTGACAATTTTATAAAAATTAAAAAACTATTTTCCTTATAACACAAACAAAAGGATAAATGGAAGAAACTTTTCTTATATGAGAATGATGAAAAATTTTTTTAATTTAAAGAAACAAATTTTGAAATAAAATAGTGCCCAGTGTTTAATGTCACTAGTTATTGATTTGCAGTAGTTCTTGAACAACAGGAAAAAAGAGAAAATGTATTACAAGCAGCACCACCTAGTGGAAAACTCTAAAATGGTGTAGAATGCATTGTGAAAAGCAAGAAATCGTAAATATGATAACTTTCTTATTTTTAGTCTTCGGTCCAAAAGTAGGGTATCATTGAACTCATCTCAGTCCCCTGAGTTATGATATATACTCAAAGTCCCGAAATTCCATAGAGAGTAATCTATACAACTTCCACACAAAGTAAATACAGGTATACCTCGCCGTACGTCGGTAATTGGTTCCAGGAGAGGCGACGTAAGTCGAATTTACTTGTGTAGTTACGACGTAAGTCGAAACTACGGTGGAAAATGCCAATAATGAGCACTTAAAGACCGCTAAATAAGACTACAACACAGAAACAGATGTTTTCATGTTTTGTTCTCTAGGATTTATGATGATTAATATTAACATTTACTGTAAATGTACATATTTTAATATGATTTTATGTGCTTTTAACACTTTTCTAGTGATATTACGACTTCAATATTTGTGGCAGATGGATGTAAAGTCAAATAAAATGACTTAAACTTGATTTTTATTTTTTCATATGCTTTTTTGATAAACGATGTATAATCGAGAATGACGTAACTCGAGGTATACCTGTATATTATAAATTATAAATCAATCAGTAACTAGCTCTGTAAGCACTTTAGAAATATATAAGAATATTTTGTTTGTTTTTAACTAAATTTTTGTAATAAATTATTAATAAGTGACTCAAATTATTCTTTAGCACAAAAGTCTTATGTAGTAATAAACAAAAGTTAACTTACTAGAAAATGTGTGCTGAATAATAATAATTTCATAGAGTTCAAAAGAATTTGTTTTATGAAAGTCTGTGACTGTAGAGTATATCTGTAAAAATGAGCATTAACAATTTATGTTTACAAAATGTGTTGTGAATAAATTTAATTGTGAATAAATTTAAATAAGTTTATTAATTCATTAATCATATTTTTCCCCCATCTTTGACTTAGATTTGACTGATGATCTTAAAGGTTTTCAAATATTCCAAAACTTTATCTATTGATACTTTCATTGCATAAAAGTAACTTATGGAAAGTATTCTATTTATTAAAAATTACATACCACTTTGATCTTTATACCAAAGTAAATTAAATACAAATTAAAATTGAAACATTAGTGAATATATTTAAAATGAATGAAATCAGATAAATTAAAAATTTATATATAATGATTTCATTCATTTTAAATATAAACAACTTGTACAACATTAGATAAAATTTATTACATTTATTAACTTGTAAAATTGTAATTTGATGTGTCATAATCAAGTCATTGTATAATCAAGTCAAACTGTGACTCAAGATGACAGTCTTTATTCTTTTTAATCAATTTTAATCAGTTTTCTTTAAATGTTAGAAATCTTGGTTTGTTGTTACAAGAGAATTGTTGATTATTTATTGAAAATTTTTTAATGTAAATAAATAATTTCTAATTGAATATTTTTTTTCTAATATTAAATATACATTTAAATTTGTCATTTGACATATTATACATAATTTTTTAAAATATAAAATTATTTTTTTAACTTTTGATTTTAAATTAAATAAAATCATTTTAACCTGGATAAGTAACATTCTGTAGATAAGTATAAATTACACATTTGTTTATGACATTGACAGATGTAGAAGTTAATAAAAATTGTCACTTCATCATGTTATCAAATAATAATTGAACTGTGAAATTCATTATTATATTATATTAATTATCAAAACTGAAAATATAAGAGAATGAATGATTCCAAAATTTAAACAGCATAAAACTGATCTGGAAAATAATAATTTTCAATATAGTCATTTCATTAGAAGAATAAAAGTAAACCTTTAATTTAGAAATAAATTATTATTAAATGTTTTTATTTATATTTATAGGCCATTTTCAGGTATGAAATAGAAAATAAAATCAAAAGAAGTGGTTTAAAGTAGTTTGTCGTGTGCATTCATGCAATTCATGCATTTTGAAATTCAAATTATATCTTATTTTTAGTTTTCTGGAAAATTACAAAAAAATAAAATAAGATATGGAGCATGGTGGTAGGAGGTTCTCCTTACAATTTTCATTTTGTAAACATTTATTGTTTTTCTCATCCTTATCCATAATTGGTGATGAGAGTTAAGCTACATCACTCACTGCCATAATCATTCTCTCACTGATTTACCAAAAATTGGACAAATCTTATCTGTTTTTATTAATTTATCTTAAATGTGAGCTATACATATACAATATTTATTTCAATGTTTAATATTAGGAATGTTTTGGGTCTTTATTTAGAAGTTTGATGATGCTTTTGTTACCAGAAATATGCCATAGGAACTTAACTCTTGTTTATATCAATTAGCTTATGATAAAATTGGTTTTTTATAGCTTGTTTTGATTAAAATTGCAGTATTGAAGGACCTATTGATAAGTGATTGTGTGTGTGTGTACACAAGTTATGTGGTTTTTGTGTGTCAATGATGATAAATACTAAAATCAAATTTTACAGGAGCAATAAAGGACAATTAATATTGCATATAATAGCATAAGATTTTCCCATCTAAAGGTTCATTATAAGATGTAATGATATAGGTAACTATATCATTACATCTTATAACTGATAAACCGATAAAACAATTATTACCTAGATAAACCGATTAAACTCAACAATCAAAACAAAGTCTTAGTTGTTTACAAGATTTCCTCAGTGATGCAGATTGCTCGATTATATATGAGTCTATTAAAAAATACAGGATAGCCAATTTTATTGGTTGAATGTTTCAGAGTTTTTTTTTTTTTTTCAGAACATGCACAACTATGACATAAAATTTGTAAGTGTTACAATGGATGAAAAAGTTTTTGTGGGTCTAATATATATGTATACTAGCTGATGAGCATGGCGTTGCTCAGGCAGAAAGTAACAGTAGTGAAGATTAAGATTATTAGATTGTAGCCGATCTTACCCATTTTCACTGGGTGCAAGAACTATGATAACCTTACTTGAATAAAATGATTAATTTTAAATTCTAAAATCTAAGGAAACCTGTTTGGAACATTGAATTTGTTCCAAATTTGAAATATATTTATTTTGGATTTATTGTTTTTGGGTTACCCGAACAGTGGAAATGATAAAAATATTTATTAATTTCCAAAATGTATACTATATGTGCCACTATTTACTTTCCTTTTTTATTATTTACACTTTATACTGACTAAAACTAACTCTCTCCTCCTTTTCCCTGGGAGAGTTGAATTTCCAAAAATTCCTTCTTAATGTGCATTTTCATGGCATACCCTACTAAAATGCAGTCAAAAATGCAAAAAACGGCATCTAAAATAGTACAGTAGAAGCAGAGTTCTTCAAGCTAATCTTTAAGCCCAATGTAAGACTCTTTCAAGGTAAGACACTTGGAAATATGTTAAGTAATCCATTATAGATTAAATAGTCTAAATATTATAACCTGAGGATTCTAACAATATTAACATCAATAAAACATGGCTGACTGAATTATACAGAAAAGTATGTCCTATAAAGTGTTTAATATATGTGATATATCTCTAGCACTTATTTTTCCTTCTAATAAAATGAAAGTTTTCTGTTTCTGTTTGATAATTGAATTCTGATAATTTATTTCTGTTTCTTGCATTATTTAAAATTGCATGTCAACAATAGTATTATTCTGAATAACGAGACTAAAATCTAGCATTTTGTTGTTTGTGATGTGATTTCTATCATATTATATCTGTAATCAAAAATTGAGGGAAGCTTATGGAATATTTAATATTTTAGTAAACTGCCAACAGTATCATGTCTTTATTTACAGTAACATCTAATATAACTAAAACCTGAATTTTAGTAACTAAATAAAATGTTTCCATAATATCTTTCTAAAACTAAGACACTGTAATCTACTCACCAAAAACCTTTTTATCCAACCAGCATGAGTTTAATTTTTCATATAAATTTGACAAATGTTCAGGTCTCTAATTGTTTGGTCTCTGAGAATGAAAAATTGGAGACCTGAACATTTGTCCAGATTTATATGAGAAATTAAACTCCTACTGGTTGGAATGAAAGGTTTTTTGGTGAGTAAATAAAATGATTGAAGTTTAAACAATTATTTTGTGTATAATTAATCAATGATTATTTAAAAGTAAAAACCTATATGAAAGAGAGAAAATCAATAAAAATTCTAATAAATGACATAATTCTATATAAACATAAACCATGATGGTTTATATCTTTGCTTGTTTGAATATATTCAATCAGTTCTATTAATTAGCTAATTAAACTATATAATTTGGCCTAAAGGCAGTGTTTAATCCCTACTTTTAGGACAAATTAAATAGTGTAATTATCTAAATAATAATGTTGTTATAATTCATTAATAAAACAGTAGTTTAGGTCTTTGGTTGTTTGAATAATTTTAATAACTGAATAAATTTTGACATTGGAAATGTCTAATTTCTTGAAAAGTTTCTGAAATCTTGTAGAATATTTTCAGAAATTGTCAAATCTTTTCAATCTTTATTGCTGATATTATGATTATTATTGAAAAGTAAACATCTTGCATGGTTTTAAGTCATTTTAGTTGAACTATCTAATTTTAATTATTACTCAGTGGCTTGTAGATTGGTATGATTCTTAGTTATTTGAATAAAAGAAACGTTTACTGGACTGTAAAACAAACGTACTACACCTTTTAAGCATCCAGTAGGAAGTTTTATTAGATTAAAAACGTTTTTGGCCGCATTAATCAGCTTTCGTCAGTTAACGAATAACAAAAACGAACTCAATTCGAAATTACAAAAAAACGGCGTTCGAAATTTACAAAAAACCGTGGTTGCGCATTGACGGGTTTAAGCCCTGTTTTCCGTATCAAAAACGTGATGCTAGTCGACAAGAGATTTCCAGGCCGACGATAGGCCGTCCGCATCCCGGTGGTTGATGCAAAGCGTAGATAAGTGCGCCTTATGTATTTCCATTTTTTCCAAGTATTTGATAGCCTGCCTGGATCGAGTGGCTCTGACAATGGAGGCCTTATCCCAATGCACCGTTATATCTTGCTGTCTAGCAAAGGTCGCTAGGACCGTGCTGTCACTGCCACAGGTTATTGAGTATTTATGCTCTTTTATTCTTTGTTTGAGGTTACGTAACGTGGCGCCTACGTATACAATGTCGGTGTTAAAACGATGATCTTTTATCGGTATAGAATATACCCCTGTTAACTCACTGGAGCGATCTCTCCTCTTGTCGTTCCTCAGTAAACGGTAAATCGTTGGATTGCGTTTGTAAATTACGCGCAGGTTCTTCTCTCTGGCCACATTTTTGACAACCTTATTAAGAAAAGGCATATAACTCAACACAACTGCTTTCCGTGAATTTCCATCGTTGCGCTGCCGACTGTTCTTCTGCAATTTAGTTATTAGGCGATCAACAACATTTCTTTGGTAACCATGCTGTGCAGCCACCTTTCGTATGTAGGCCAACTCCTTTAAAGTGTCTTGAATACTTGAGCAGTGGGTGTAAGCTCGCCGGATACAGGAACGAAACGCTCGCCATCTGTAGACCCCGGACAGTTTAAGATGGCGGCGTTTCGTTCCTGGATCCGGCGAGCTTACACCCACTGCTCAAGTATTCAAGACACTTTAAAGGAGTTGGCCTACATACGAAAGGTGGCTGCACAGCATGGTTACCAAAGAAATGTTGTTGATCGCCTAATAACTAAATTGCAGAAGAACAGTCGGCAGCGCAACGATGGAAATTCACGGAAAGCAGTTGTGTTGAGTTATATGCCTTTTCTTAATAAGGTTGTCAAAAATGTGGCCAGAGAGAAGAACCTGCGCGTAATTTACAAACGCAATCCAACGATTTACCGTTTACTGAGGAACGACAAGAGGAGAGATCGCTCCAGTGAGTTAACAGGGGTATATTCTATACCGATAAAAGATCATCGTTTTAACACCGACATTGTATACGTAGGCGCCACGTTACGTAACTTCAAACAAAGAATAAAAGAGCATAAATACTCAATAACCTGTGGCAGTGACAGCACGGTCCTAGCGATTTTTGCTAGACAGCAAGATATAACGGTGCATTGGGATAAGGCCTCCATTGTCAGAGCCACTCGATCCAGGCAAGCTATCAAATACTTGGAAAAAATGGAAATACATAAGGCGCACTTATCTACGCTTTGCATCAACCACCGGGATGCGGACGGCCTATCGTCGGCCTGGAAATCTCTTGTCGACTAGCATCACGTTTTTGATACGGAAAACAGGGCTTAAACCCGTCAATGCGCAACTGCGGTTTTTTGTAAATTTCGAACGCCGTTTTTTTGTAATTTCGAATTTTGTTCGTTTTTGTTATTCGTTAACTGACGAAGGCTGATTAATGCGGCCGAAAACGTTTTTAATCTAATAAAACTTCTTACTGGATGCTTAAAAGGTGTAGTACGTTTGTTAGTTATTTGAATTGTAATGTATGGCATATATCATTGTGTGTACAGATCAAGAAAGTAATCCTGTATTTGGTGTTAATTAGAACATACTTTAATAAAATATAAGCAAAATCAAATGTTTATAACATTTACAAAGATGTCTTCTTCAGGAACTTTTTTAAACGTAGATGACATGTATGTAATCTTACAAAATTCTTACTTATCAAATAAAATTAAATCAATAAACTATACAGCCTCAGATTAGAAGCCAATTTAGAAGCTTCATAACATAAAATTTCAAAAGGACACAAAGCAAATTTTTAAACAATATAGCATTTGAAATATAGTAGGCCTATATTTGAATATGTAGCAAAATATTTTTGTGCTTCAGTTACAGTAAAGCTTTTAGTATAGAAGTTTTACAAAAGATATATATATATTTTACATATTAATTTAAAGTTGATAAATTTTTATTAATGAAAATGTAATTTTCATTCATCTAATAGGCCTAATAATAATAATTTCAAATTTTATTTAAATATTTTTTTTATTTTATAAGTAAACCTATACTAACCAGCATACATTTTCTTTTGTAATAGTTTTTCATCTCTGTATATATGAAATGATTGTTTCACAATTTTTTGATGTTACTAATTATTTCAAATATTACTGAAAACAGCATATGTAACAGTTATTACATGGATATTTTAAATTTGTCCAATCTTGGAATGATTATAGCTATGTTATGACTTGCATATGTGAATATTTAGTATTATATTTTTCTATATTTGTTGCTTACACAGATTTTACTAATAATGTTTAAAATGCATATATATTATACATTGCTGAGGATATCAAAATAACCTAACCATTAATAAAATAAAAATATATAGGGATTTCAGCCCTGTTAGTTTGTTTGGAAGGGAAGAAGTAGAGAGAGAACTGTCTACTTCTTCGCTTTCTCCTCTGATAGGAAGAGGCAAGAGGATAAGTCTACCTTCTAGATTTACATTTTTGAGATATTAGGTATGTGGTCTCTGTAGAGATTTTTGACTCATTCTCTGTAGATAATTCTGAGCTTTTACAAAAACATTTATCAAATTATTGTTCAGTTTCTGGTTGCTTCTGCTTCTTTTATTCTTAAAAAGATTATATTGAGATTTGTTATGTAACAATTTAACAATTTCTATACACAATGTTTTTCCAAATCTAATGTGCAACTGATTTTGAAATGTTGAAACTTGAATAAAATTTTCTTGAAGATTTAATGCATACCCTATATCACTGAAAACAATGTATTTAAATATGAATTAATGCATTTTTGAAAAGTTTTGTTTTCATGTTTACAATACTTTACAATGTCTACATTTTTTTATTGTATTCCTTTATGACTCCATTATTAGGTACAGATGATCTGTGGACCAGTACAAAATTACTGCATGGGCAACTTTTTTAACAGCAAGATTTGTATTGGCATGCACAAGCATGGAATTTACCAGATACATGTTATCACACTAAAATCTTTGTATATGTGTTCTTCAGCATAGTGGATAAACATAGATTTATAGGACACTTTGCCATCATTCACTTGCCTTACTGCATAAGACTACCAAACTACTATGGTACATTATTTTGGTTTTTTATCTGTACTGATTATGTAATACACATGAATTTCTGAGAGAGTGAACAGCAGATGGGAACAAGGTTGCATTAAGTCAACTTTTTGTCTGATTCTAATGTGTGCTCCAATTTTTGAGACTAGAAAAATAAAAAAGAACATTAGAATTGAGAAAACATGATAATTATATGATTTATTTTTTGAAAGACATTTATCTAATTACTTGTATTATTTATATTATTCATTTATTATCTTGTTCATTTATTCATTTATTTCTTGTATTATTCATTAGTTATTAGATGTAAGTGTAATATAGATAAATTCAATACATGTATAAAGATTAAATGCAGTTTCAAAAACTCATAAGTGATTAAGTATAAATTACTTTTTAATTAAATAAAATAGCTTGAATCATTTTCATTGCTTTAAGATTTGTGTTCAAATTTTAGTAAATAGTATTTTATAAATTACTGATTTTTTTTACAAATATTACTTGAAATAAGCTAACAGCAATTTTCTTTGACTCCTTTATTTTATTTGAAAAAGGCATATGATTTTGAAGTCGAGACTTTAGTTCATTAAGTGTGTTTTCAAACTTCCAAAATAAAATATTGTTTATTTTTAATCAATTGGAAGTTAATTCTTTTATATATACTTTATATTCTAGATGTTGTTTAAAATTATAATTCTAGATTTTTTCTTTTCTCTGGCCAAAACTGATTTTGAAGTTTTTGAATAGCATGTTTTTCAACTTTAACATGAAGCAGCACTGTGACAGAATATGACACGTGATGCAAAATGTGGGGCTATAACAGAAAAGTACCTGAAAAGTAAATCCCAATGAAAGTTAATGGTCTTATGTTATTTTTGCTCATTAACATGTTACACTAAGTCAATATTATTTAATAATGATGTAACGAATATTCAGTTACTATTCGGTATTTGGCCGAATACTGAATACCTAAAAACAGGAGTAAGAAATAACAAAAACACAGTAAATTAATCATTTTGGTATTTAGATTTAATGTTATTGGGTTAGTGTTGTTTGTTTATATTTATTTATAACTTATAACCTGCACAAAATAATATTAGTCACATGTATTCACAATTTATAATTACAAAGATCAGCACACATACACATCTATTTGTTCAAGAACTGTTCAGGTATATCTGAGGGTCTGACCCTGCCTATCCTTCTTTTTAAGCACTCATCTTTGCTCTTCTCTTTCTCTTTCCTCTATCTCTCTAGTCCATGAATGCCTATGCATACATCATAATGTGTGCGCACCATACTTTTGATTCGTCACTTTTCCATCATAGATTTTCCATTTTACAATTACGTGATTCATAGCCTGGTGATAATGGAGAAAAGAGACAGATAGGACATCAGTATAAGTCACAGTTATGATTTCACAGATTCGAGACAGCTTGGTAGCCTGAACAGTCCCAGGCTTTCGCCTGTGCACGCTAAGTGACTTTCATTACAAGTATTTAGCTTTCCAAAGTCTATGAGAACAATTATTTGGCATTGACTGCTGCGAATTTTGAGCCAATAAGCTGCCTCGACTTGTTCAGTTATATTATCAACTCAATTTCATATTTATTTTCACGTTTTCACTTCGCAGTCCTTCTCTGTTCTTTTTCTGTTATTTACACATGTAGGTCATTTTACTGTTATCCACATTTGATATCATCACTTATCACATACTGCCATGACGCACCTGTATATTTCCTGCCGATTGGAAAAAAGCAAGGATGGTACTTATTCCCAAGACCAAAGATGCCCACATCACTTCTCCGGGAGATTACCGGAATATCTCCCTACTTCCCATTTTGGGTAAAACATTAGAAAGGCTAATAATGAATAGAATGGTTTGGCATTTGGAGAAGGAAGAATACTTAAACGTACAGCAATTTGGATTTAGGTCTGGGACATGTACAACGGATGCCATTTTCTCACTGGTTAATAAAATTAAAGCCCTGCAAAACACCCACCCATACATTATGGGGCTCAGTCTGGATATAGCAGGCGCATTTAACTCGGCCTGGTGGCCTATGATATTGATGTGTCTTAAAAAGAGCCAGTGTCCAAATTATATATTCAAACATGATAAGGAACTACTTGCATGATCGTACCGTCACACTACAAGTAGACTCACGTTCCCATACTCGGCATATCACACGTGGGTGCCCGCAGGGCTCCGTGCTGGGCCCACTATTGTGGAACTTGTTGTTCAATGGCTTTGTAAATGAAAATTTTGGAGGTGTCTGGACAGGGGCCTATGCTGACGACGCGATGATACTGGTAACAGCACATTCAAGGGCTGAACTTGAACACAAGGCCAACAGAATTCTGGAGAAGGTCCTCAATTGGGGAAGGAGGAACAAACTTGAGTTTAATCCAAGCAAGACAAAAGGGATAATTTTTACCAGACCAAGGGCACGACATCTATACAAAAGGGTACCGACCATTAAAATGGGCGGCACCAGTGTTAAGGTAGTACCAACATTAAAATACTTGGGAATCTCGCTACACCACAAGCTTAGTTGGCTTCCTCATGTCAAGAACATTTGTAATAAAACTAATCTGCTATTCAATAAAATGACAAAGGTTGCGAAAACGAAATGGGGGCTCTCTCCCCAAATTATGAGTGTGATCTATGATTCTGTGTTCCTTCCTATGATCTCATACGCAGCCCCGGTCTGGGTCGAGGGTCAGAACCAGGTACATATTCATCGGAAGCTACAGAGCGCCCAGCGGAGAGCACTCCTTAGGATTTGTAGGGTGTACTCGACAACCTCCATGGCAGCCCTGCAGGTCATCGCAGGCAAACTGCCAATTGCACAGGAACTCGAGATGGTTTCGCAACGATGGAAAATGAGACATGGCTTGGATGTTTTCATAAACAATGAGAACTATAACAATATAGAGCAAACTCTACACTGCAAGTATAGTGAAGCACCAGAGAACTGGCCCTTTATTGCCAGTCACCCCTGGGCAGACCAAACTCTGGCCATTTTCTCGGACGGATCGAAGGATGGAGAGCAGGTAGGCAGCGCCTTCGTTGTCTATCAGGATGATAATGAAGTTCACCACTCCACATATAAGTTGGGAAGATTCTGTTCCGTGTTCCAAGCGGAACTTTGGGGTATCCTCTCAGCCGTAAGATGGTGCAATGATAACTTTGGTGGTATGAAAATTAATCTCTTTACTGACTCCAATTCCTCTGCGCAATCCATATGTAACTACAATTGGCGCCACCCAATTGTAAATCAAATCCTCAAAGAAATATCAAAGAATGTCAACAGTTTTGCAATCGTTTGGGTAAGAGGACACATTGGAGTCTGCGGGAATGAGCGAGCGGACGAGCTGGCTCGTTGTGCTTCAAATATGAATTGTAATCCAAGCTACACTGCAATCCCTCAAAGCTTCATAATTAGTCGACTCAAAGAAAGTGCGCTTATCAAGTGGCAGCAGATCTGGGACACTCAGAATAAAATAACAAGAAACTTCTTTCCCAAAGTTTCTACTACTGCTGGACATCTCATCCAACATAATGTCACCCAGTTCTACACAGCGCATGGAAGGTTCCAGAACTACCTTTACAGATTTAACAAGTCTTCAAACCAGAACTGCTTTTTGTGCGATGTCCCTGATGGTGTGGAGCACTACCTATTTTGGTGCCCCATGCTCGAGGACATGCGTCATCACATTATTACCATGTTGCCTGCTCATACCAACTGGCCATGCAATTTAAATGTACTTATCAACGATAAAAACATAAATCAAGCTTTTAACAAACTTGTTAATATGTATTTTAAAAGAACGATGGTCAAATAGGAATATAATGGATAGTGTTGTTTTGTTACTGTAATCTCCAAGCGAATTACTCTGTTCTGATGCTATATTCTTAATGTGAGCAACTTTGTTGTTAAATATTATATTGGCTATGTTTATTTATATACTTTGGTCGGACAAGCATGTGCTCTCAAATATTAAACTGTATTATATTCAAAAGCGAATAACTTTGTTGATTTGTATTTCTAAAGTGTATATATTTTAAACCTTATTCCGTAATCTATGGGATATATGGTCTGATTTGTATAATTTCAATGTCATCTCTGCAGTTGTAACCTACACGCGAGCTTTTATAAACTATTATCTTTGTGTTTATATTGTATATAGTAAAAATGTTAAAATGTAAATATTCTCTGTACCTCACCTCGGTAATGCACTGCGGTGCCGAGGCAATTTGTAATAAAGTCTTTTACAAAGTGAAAAAAGTGCCATGACGCACTTGTCTGTCTGCTACAACTGTCAGGAATTAATGCAATTGGCGAAGCATAGTGCAGCGGGCCAATACAGAGCAGGGTCCTTGCCATAATGCGGTTTGTGTGCCAATTTTTGTACATGTGTTAATCAAGCCGAATAGTTTGGCCGAATTTTGTTCTTAATTTTCATTATCAAACCTTGAGATTGTTTACATATATGCAAGTATATATGAGTATAATTGATATAACTATATATATTAATTTGGATTTTAGTTTTAATGTTATATTTTATAGTGTCATAGATGGGTGGGAGTGTCAAGAGTCTGATGTCTTAAATTGTTACTTCTTTGCAAAATAAAACAGAAACTAGATGTATGAGATTTTTGATTAGTATATAACTATATAGGAATAGAAAATTAATATTTGCTCTGGCTCAGCATTTGAAGAGCATAAAAATGGAAAATGTGAACATTTGCCTTTTTATGCTTTTCAAATGCATATGCCTGTTTGCATTTTTATTCCTATATAGCTATATACTAATCAAAAATCTTGTATGTGTAGTTTCTGTTTTATTTTGCAATGAAGTGATAATTTAAGACATCAGACGCTTGACACACCCACTTTATTTCAAAAAAAGGAAAGGAAATTAATATGTTTATTATCTAATGGTTATTTATTAAATGTTTAAAATGTTTTATATTTATATATACATACATACACTGAGATGTTGATTATATAAAAGTTAATCATAGGATGACTTACCATTTATAGTTCATTTGAAGTATTTGATAAAATTTACTTTGATGAAAATTACAGTATCATTAATGCTCTGTTCTATCTTGTACTGATATGATATTCATTAATTTTTTTTCTAGGTATATTGTTTCTCTTTTTAAACGTGTATATTCTTTTGTGGCTATAATAACACTTATAATATTTGGATATAAAATGGGTATCAGTAAAATTTGGCAAGAGATTAGAGGTAAGTTTAACTTCCTATTGAAATATTAAGTTTTGTAACAAATAATTAATTTTTAAAATTTTTGAAATTTTATACAGTTTAGGTGATTTCTAATATACAATTTATTTGTTAATAATTATTATTTTTGAAAGTTTTAAGCAAAAATTCCCAAAATAAAATGATTGCAAATGATTTCTATTTATTTATTTATAATCTTGAAGATAATGTAAAAAAATAAATAGTAATAGTTAAATGTAAATTACTTGTTTGAGTAAATGACATGAATAAAACAGTAAAAGGATAATGAAAATTTAATAATTTAAACACATACATAACTTATTTTTGTTGTTTGTATTTATTTATGTAGATTTTTTGCCATTTATAAGCTGATTATAATACTTAAATGATCAACAAAGGCAAAAGTATTTATTTGCATAATTTTTCTTACACACACCTGTGTTTGTGCATGCATGTATAAATTATTGTCAATATACAGTATAGAATTGAATATTCAAAATTATCAGGACAGGACAATTTTGGATAGCTGATCACACTTGGTAGGGAATGAATAAAAAGATTAATATTTTTTACTTAAGATATTGAAATTTAATTGTACTATAGTATAAGGTTAATACAAATAACAAAAAAATTTTCTATTATTTATTTTTTAATTATTAAAAACAAGCATTAATCTTTCATTTCAAGCTAAAATATACTGATGGAAGTTTTGAATTCAAAACAAAAAAATACGTAATAGTAAGATTAATATTAATTATTACAGATTATCAGCTTTTTTTTTTTAATGTTACTTATTTTTGTTTTATGTAGCTTTTCCTTTTAAATTTGCTAAATCTCTTGTTTGCTTGATCATTACTGGTATGGAGGTTGAAAAATCTGTTTCAGGAAGCATTTGATGCATAAGAAGCCTGCGACTCATTAATCATGCTTTTCTATTTGTACTGTAATAAATAAAACCTAACAATAATGTTGATAATGAGATAGCTTAATAGAAGGCCCACAGAAGATCACTGATGTTAATTATGTAAAAACTTTGTACTTACTAGAATTAGTATTGTCAAAAATTGGTTTCATTAATTGATTTTTTGGATAATTGCTTTAATAATCAATGTTCTACTCTATTTTGAAATTTTGCTTACTTCATTTGAGTTAAAATTTGCAATGTTTTTCAACATTGCAAAAAGATGCAAAACTTGTGGATGTTTAACAAAAATTTTTGATAAATGTGAAAAAAGCAAAAATTGAAGTGAAAAAAAACTCTAAATATTAAATAAGCATATTAAAAACTTGTTAGTTTGTATATGTAATTTTAGTCAGTTTTTGAATGATGTGACTCTTATCTAATTGTTATAGTAATTAAACAAAGACAAGATTAGATAAATTTAAGATAAGTTTTTACTGATACAATAACTGTTATAAACAAAATGAATTAAATAAAAACAATAAAACTCCAAAATGAAATAAATAGAAATTAAGATATTTTATGTACTCAAATTTAGATATATGCAAATTTATAAAAGAAAATCTTTGTGACAAATTCTATTAAAAGCATTGAAAAGTTTTACTTTTGGACTATTTTTTAAAATTTAAACAACAATGTAAAAGAAAATCATATGTAGTTTAGTCTATTATTTTTTTCTTTTTTAAATGTGTTGTTTGTATTGTTATTAAGAGGAAGGCTTATTGTGCCCATTGCATATGTTTGTTTTTTATAAATTGTGTAAAAAACGTCTTGTTTTTTGTGTAAAAAAATAAAGAATATTTGAAAATGGAAAGATAAAAATATAATTGTTTATTTATGATGATGATAAACATTAGATGATTTTTAGGAAAGATCTCCAAATTGAAAAAATTTTTATTCAATTCTGTTTGTTCTTACTAAATTCAACAGTATTATCTACTTTTAGATCTAGTTTTATTTGTTGATGTCTGTGAATTATTCATTTAAATTTTTATATTCATTATGTAAGTCTACATTAAATTAATCTAATTTTTTTCAGCTGATCTCTTATTGAAATTATATTTGATTTTAAATTGCATAATTTAAATTATGTCAACAGTATCATTGTTATATTTGATCTGTTTTGTATTGTAATGCTGATTAGTTTTGCTGACTTTTTAATATAGATTTTAAAATATATATACATACACACATACATATACACATATATGTATAATATAAAAATTTATGGATTTTATTTTTAAAATTTGTAAATATTAAATATATTCTGGGCATGATTTAGAATCTAATTTTATAAATTTAATTAATTGATGTAATAAAAATAAGCATTAAATTCAGCAGTCACAAACTATTTAAACACACTGTTTTTGGCCTTTTAATAACATTAACATTTCCAGTCTTATTAAGTAGTTTATTATTGTTGGATTTTTAAGATTTTTGTTATTTGAACAATAAATATTCAGTCATTGATAAGCTACTGATTAATGGATCTAATGATAAACAATGCTTTTAGGTATTTAATCTTTAACATTTTTGACCTTTTTCGTATTATCTTCAGATTTGTCTTTGAACAAGAGTTTTGGAACAGTTGTATTTTATATGTATTTTGGTAGTCTTCATTTAAATGTGCTTTACTTTAAATTTTGAAGATGGAATAGTTAATGTAATTACAAAATTCTGTACAAAGAGATTTGAAAAGGCTTAAATATTAATCTTAAGGATTTGTGTGACTTAGATATTTAAGAGAGTGGTCACCAACTTGTGGTCCATGGAGAAATTTAGACATTGACCAAACTCTAGGCTACACAAAGTATGAGAAAGAAATGCAAAATGCTTGGTAGTTTTTTCTCACTCATTGGTGTTTTTTATTCAAATCTAAAACCAAGCATGAAATGAAAGTTATCAATAAATAATAATGTCAATAAATCAATAAATAATGTGAATGCGATTGTTATCTTTCATGGAAGAGCCAAGAATCCATAGAAGAGCCATAGAATTTATGGAAGAGCCAATCTGTACTGAAGTGGAGCATTAGTGAAGCTTCTTCTATTAGACTTACAGAATTGTGTTTGTTCTCAAAATCCATTTGATAGATTTTGATTAAACTTTGCCATTTTTCATTAAATACGATGCAGAATCCAAAGCTGCAATAAAAAATGGGGGTTCTTGACTTTGCTTTTGAAATATAAGGTTGTTTTATGAGCACATGTGACAAGGTGATATTGCACAAATCACACGACTTTGTCGTGTAATGTTTCACAGTTGCTAGCACATCTTGAATGAGCTTATAGAATAGAGTTCATTCTCAAAATTAATGGATTGATTTTGATAAAACTCTGTCATTCTCCATTAATTCAGACAAGGAATCCAGAAGTGTAATATGGGTCCATTTAAATGTAAAAAATCCAGCAACAAATTGCTCTCTGATGCGATGAGCCTAAGCCTGATGGAATTTAAGCATAGGGGTCAAAAATAAAAACAGTATTATGTGCACCTAATGGAAAATAGGCATGTGAAATAAACAAAACACAAGAACAAAGCAATTGCCATAGATTGCTCTGTTCTTGGATCATCTATCTGTACCTGGCCAATGCAAAGAAGGACCCAATGCAGACCACAGGAGACCATGGTCTGCAGGTACAAGGATAGCCTCTTTTGTGGTGGCAAATGCAAAGTTCACTGTTTGTCTGTCGGGTACTGTACAAGAATCATCTTTTTTGTGTCTAACAGATGCAGGGATAGCTTCTTTCCTTCTGGCTCCACTTCAATTCTATTGCGATATGACATAGTTGTGCTATGTCCTAGTTTCAAATAAGCAGCAACAAACTTCACACTAATTTGTTATAATTAAACAATTGAATTTCTTATTAGTGAAGTGAAATGGAACTTTTATGATCATTATTCCATAGATGTTTGTATAGTTTAAAAAAATTTGATAGTTGTCTGCAGGATTCAACTCTGTTTAGTGGTCCATCAGGTCAGAAAAGTTGGCAACTGTTGATCTAGATATTTATCAGTAGATAAATTAGCATAGTTATGTTATGTATTGATGCATACATGACCTTAGCTATGTTGAATTAATTAAAATTATAAAATGCTATAATCTAAAGTAGTATTTTATGATCAAAATCATAAAATACTACTTTAGATTATAGCATTTTATAATTTTTTTTCTATTTTTTTTAATATTTATTTATTTATTCCATAAATTATATACTTGTTGCATAAATTTAATATGATTATAAAACTATAAAATTTAAAAATTTTTTTAGATAAATTTTTAAAGTATTTTAATAATTTTATTTTTAAATAAAAATATAAATAAATTTATAATAATTTATATCCAAGTATTATATTCTTGATATCTAAATTTTACTTTTCTGAAAATTAATTTACAACAAATTGTATAACCATCATCATCCACATGAATTACAGTGAAATTAGTTTACAGTGAAAATGGAAAATTTTATCTATATAAAAACATTTTTTGATATTGATAAGATGTGGAAGTTTGAATTAGTTCAAAAACATTGAGCTTTATCTCCATTTCTGACCTTCTTGAACTTGAAATACTTTCAAAATGATAAATGCAATGAATTTTTTTTTGTTGTTCTAATGAAGATTATGCAATTTGTTTGTATAAAATTTACAAAAGTAAAAACTATATGAAGTTGTTTATAAAAGTACTGTTATATTTTATTAGCTTGTAATATGTTTGAAATGTATAAATGTTTTAAATATTTAACTATAAATAATTGTACTATAATTTGATATGAAAATGTTTCCAATAAATTTTGTTTTACTTTTAGTGCCACCATCAGAGGATGAAGACAGTGAAAGGTAACTGTTGTGTTTTTTTTTTTTTTTTAAACTACAGAATTATCAGTAGATAGATTACATATGTAAAAGTGTTTATAACAGCAATTTGTTATTTCTACATTGTCATATGATGATAGAACATATAGTTGGAATACTGCCAAAATTATGTAATAACAGTTGCAGCTCTTCAAGGTTGTAAATTTTATTGGTGTGTTATAAAGTTAACTGTATAAATAATCTAAACTGTTGAAGGTAAACTGCTGGAAATTTTTACTAACGAATGAATATTTTTATGAATATAAAATTTAGAATTGGATTATTAATATGTTACTTGTAAGTGAAATAATTTGATTTTTATTTACATTACAAAATAAATTGACAGATTTCATGAATATTTTTTTGTTTACAGTTGGATTCCTGTACATCCAAAAGTTCTCAGTGCTCCAGAATTAAGTCACTATTTAGATGAAGGTTGGAAGTATATTAAACAGTGGGGAATTTGGTTACAGGATTTGAGAAATAGAAATCATGGAGTTGTATGTATTACTGAACATTTGAATTTTGTAAATTGTTTAATTTAACATTATTTTACATACATTGTGTATTATTTGCAGTTTTGTTTCATTATTAGTTCTGTGTTTGGTGTATTGGCTTTCATTGGACATATCATACCAGGAGTTGTGATTACTTATACGCTACGTAAGTAAAAATTATTTCCAAAATTATTATTATTTTGTATTAAATTTTCATTCAGTAGTGATAAAGTTTAATTATTAATTTTAGTTTATTTAACACTTAAGCTGCTAGCACCTGTTATCAATGCTTTTTTTTAACCTATTCTCTTATCATAAAAATTCATTATTACTTGTTGCATATTTTATATTTAAAACTTAACAACAAATTGCATAACCATCATCATCCTTATGTATTAGTGTACAACGAAAATGAAAAATTTTATCTACATAAAAACATTTTTTGGTAAAGATAAGATATGGCATTTTGAATTAGTTTAAAAACATTGTGAGCTTTATCTCCATTTCTGACCTTCCTTTTTTCTAAATAAAAAAACTGTCTTTGGAAATAATCTGAGAAATAATGATCTGTTTTTAAGAATTTAAAACTACTTGATAGATTGTACATTGACTAATTTATGCCACCATAAGTAAATTGAAAAATCAAAAAAAAAAAAAAAAAAAATTTCTTGCTAAAAGAAATGAATTTTTATTAAAAAATATCTGAATTGCATTTGTTTATTTTTTTTAATTCGTTCTAATGTTATGTATTGAATAGTATTGAAGAGACAATATGAACAAATATTACTTTGTAACATAATCTCCTATAAATGCATTTTCAGCAATTAACAAATAATAATTGGTGGTTATAATCATAACTATTGATGATAAATAAGTTTTGAATTAAATTATTAATAAAAATACTCGTGAAATGTAGTCTTTCAAATGATTAAAATTTATTATATAAATATTCAGATGTATATTTGTTTCCTAATATAAATAAATAGCTATATTATATCTAATGATGACAGATGTAACATTGACCAGTCATAGTAAACTCATACATTAATCAATTTATAACTTGCTCCACAAATGGATTACTTGTGTTGTTTGTCCTTACTATTATTAAAAAATTGAAATTTGTAACAACAGATTTAATGGCTTAAAATAGTATTTTTGATTTCATAGTCATTCATTAACAAATTAGTTAAATCATTACACTAATATGATAAACTATTTTTAGGAAAATGTGAAAGATTTTCTTCTGTTACAAAAATTGCACCATGAATCATATAAGTTTACATACATCAACAATTGTTAGTATTAATTTGTAAAAGCTTAAAATGATATAGGTTCATACTGCAGTCAATGGGATTTAAAAACAATGATATATTATTGTTCTAAATCAGTTCAGTTTTGTAAAAATGTTTGATATTTGGAAGAAAATAATAATAGTCAATTACTAATACAAACTAATATATACTTTGTGTATTTTAATTATATTTTGAAATTAAATTTTTTAAAGATGAATAAGCAACTATTCTACATGTAAATGTAGAATAGTTCTATGGATTAAATTTTCATATCATTATCAAATTTGTAAAATGTCTAAGTAATGTAAATAGAATGAGATACAAAAATGAAAGTCAAATATAAAATTATTATTTTTTTGAAAATAATGAAAACTAACAATGAAACAATTAAACAAAATAAAATTATCTGCTTACAGAATTATTTATGTATTACAACAAAAATATAAAAACATTGTAACTTCATGTAAATATCGTAAAATAAGATGATAAATAGAATAATAATTTTCATTTTTGTTTCTGTATTGTCTACTTAAACCTTGTTTATTAATAGGACTTATTATACTGGTGTAGTTTCTGATTAGCAAAGAGAGGAAATCTTAGTTAAAAGTCAAAACAAAATATCTTTGTGTTTTGGACCTGAAGATTCCTCTTCAGCAGGTTTACAAGATTGTACAAAAAACTTTTTCAAAACAATGATATTATATCCAACAGTAATATTTAAGATAAGATAAAATTACTTACATTTTCTTTATTGTCCAATATTAATACAACACTAATACCAACAAAGTATCCAAAAAACAGCATAACATACTTAATGTTTTTTAATTTAAGCCATATAAAATGATAAAACTATTAAAAAATTTAAGTTTTATACAAAATGTTAAAAATTGGTGAGTAATCTTTTTAGATTTCTTTACTCACTGATTTTGTTTGATTGTTTTTTGGTTTGATATCTTTCATATTCTTATTATATAAGAATATGAAATTTTTATATTTTGTCATAGTTGAACTCTAGGTGCCATAACTTTGAATGCTTTAATCAGAATAGATAAATTTTTGGTTTTAAAGCTAGTCACTGCAGATTACTGTTAAATACAATTTTATTTTTGTTAGAAATGCCTTGAAAATTAAATGTGGTGCTTTTTTATACAGAAAGTACTGGAATTTTAACATAGTGTAATTTTTTGTGTGCAACTCCAGTATTAATGCTTGATTGCAGAACATGAAACTTTTTGACAGTGTGAAAAAGAGTTTTATGCTAACCAAAATTAAAATGCTCACTGCAGAACATAAAAGTGATTAGCATTTTAATTTCACAAATCTAAAATGGATCTTGCTTTTCTTACTATTTATTCTGTATACATGTAAGCTTTGAAAAATATTTGAAACTACACTGGTACCTTGTGCTTTGAACACTTCAAAGTTTAAATGCTAAATTTGACAAAAATGTGCTTCAGAGTTCGAACAGTGTGTCAAAATCTGAACTATGCACACAATGAAAAAATGCACTTGAAATGTAAAATAAGCTTTTAAACAAAGAATAGTCTCATATTAGCAATAATGTGTTAAAGTGTGTGGAAGCAATGAAGTCTAACAAGTAAGAAGTCTGTAATTTCGATGATTCAGACGAAAAAGGAACTTATCACAACTATACGTGATTTTTATTAACATTCATATTAATCCTGCTTTTTCTAGATTTTAGTAGGAAATTATCTAATCTTCTCTTTAAGAAATTATCTAATTGTCCTACTTTTTGTCTTAAGTAATAATACAGGATCAGTTGTTTTTAATAAAAAGAAAAAGCCTATTATGTTAATGCATTCTTGGATATGCTATTTCTTCCTACTTGTTCTTTTGTAAATGTAATGCAAGATGTTATGATCAGTAAATGGATAAACCTTTAAATTTTTACAAACAAAAAAATTAAATTGCTTTAAATTAAATCTCTGCAATAATTTTTTTTAGTATTTAATCAAATTTCCAATGACGATCATAAGAGGATTTTTACTCCAGGTATATCTAAACTGTTGTAGCAATTATCCATTAAATTAGGAGAATGTTTACTGATATTTAATTAATAACAATGATTCCACGACCAACACACTCGGTGAATTTTTGACTTTTATTTGCACTAAATTACTTTGGTTTTGTATATACCATACTTTTAGCTCTAATAACAGCTGAAAATTTGCTGAGTTTGCCATTATTTCAACATACAATGAAATTCTATTTTAACATTTCTTGATTTAATGTTTATCCTGATTATGCATTCATTTTTTGTAGTCCAGCTAGTGCTCCCTAAAAACAGTTTAAATTTAGGCTTCAATTTAGCAATTCTTGATTTTACATTTAACTTTGATTTTAAGGCGTTTTCAGTGCCATACATTTAAAAGTAATTTTGATTTTAACATTTACCAACTAGAAGATACAATGAGTGCTTTTTGGATCTCAAATTTTCTAATTTTGCTGTAACAGATGCTTGCTTACACTTTTAGGATTTAACCTGCAAATCCATTCTCTTTTAATTTCAACTTGATTGATATTCAAAAGAAGCACAGAACAAAAACAAATATAGTCTACATTGTTTGTTATGTCTATATTTAAAGGATTGATTGCTTTTTACCATAATATATTATAAAGTTTTTAATTTGATACTGTAATTAACATTTTTCATGATATTCTGTATTTTCTTAAATTTTTTTTTTTCCATACATTCATTAGTTATAAATGCTGTTGAAAAAATAATGGCCCTAACCTAGCCAAGATTATTATTGTAGTTCTAATGAGTGGCACTCTTTTTGGTAGGAAATTTTCACATTGAAAGAAAATGAATAAAAATATACTAAATTAATTATCTTTCCTTTCCTTGTTAATGAGACGATTTTATCTAATAAATATATATAAATATACTATATACCTCTTAAGTAGCATATTTAATTGAACATTCTCCAGTAAGTGATGGTTTTTCTGTTATTGATCTTGATATTTAGTTTTTTATTATGGCCACATTATTATTATTATTCATAAAAAAATAAATTTTTCTCCTAAATTTAAAAGCTAATTTAAACTCATTTATATTATCTTTTGAGTGTGAATCATCTGTGGAGTGTTTCCATATTGAAATTTATCCAGAGAACTTTGATTATATTATTTTCTCAACTTCGAGTTCTCTATATTTAATGTTACTGTATACAACTGAATGAACAAATAAATCTAGGATAATTTTATTTAAATACAGTTTATTAACTTTGATATAAAAATGTATTTTATTGTTTAAAATGAACAGTAATTGGGAAGAATTTATTAAGCTTTGTGATTAAGTTAAGGTTTTTCATTGTTTTCATAGCTTAACAGCCTTTTGTTAACTTTTTTAAATATAGAGCAATCGTTTTAGATTCAATTTTTGAAAAGTATCAAAAAGTCTTTACTTTTTATTTGATGCTCTAAAATTTGAATTTTTTATTAAGGAATTGAATATCACCAACCAAATTTTTTTTATAGCAACACTATAAAAATATAGTTGGTGATATTTAGTTTTTTAATAGAAAATTCAAATTTTAGAGTATCAAATAAAAAGTGAAAACTTTAAATTCAATTTTTCAAAAGTATCGAAGAGTGGTTGCCCTTTGTATTAAAAAAAAAAGCTAACAAAAGAATTTTTATTGGGATACATAAGGATGTTAAAATTAGCTTTGGAGAAATGATGTGACTACTAATGTAGATATTTGACATGAAATTACATTATTATTATTATTAAAAAATTTTGTTTATTTATATACATTTAAATATTTTTTAGAATTATTTTTAATTATATTCTGAAATTTAAAATATTTATTTAAGTATTTAGAAAGTAGTTTTAAAATTACTTTATTTATATTTTGACAGTGATGACAGTCTTATTAGGACCTGGTATTGTCTTGTTTGTTCTACCACCAACTTTATACGATCAATTAAAAGATGTTATATTTCCTACTGTTAAAAACCAGAGTAAGAATTTTTTTCTTTGCATTAAAAATCTTGTATGCTTCGGTATCAAAAACAAATTTATGGTATTTTCTACTTTCATTATTTTTGGAAGATGCTTCCACTGGCCAAGATAATGAAAGTGAAACAGATGAATTTCTTCCAAATACCAGTGCTATTGGAGAATTTTCTCTATTGCAAGAAACCATTTTAACAAATGATAATCTCTCAGAAGTTCAGTTTGAAGAAGCTATTGCCAAAGAGTTAGGAATAGAATCATTAATTGGTGAAGGTTAGTGCTTTGACAACAGTATAATTTCTTTTCTGTGTCAAAAATAGTAGAGAAGTTTTAAAAGAATATTGATATGTTTTATTACTACAAATGTTTTCAAAGCTTTAGCATTCTCATACTTAAATTTTAAAATACAAATTTCAAATAATATATTCTTTAACAATATTAATTTCATTGAAAAAGATAAAAATTAAAAATATGATTTTTGACAATGTAAAGCTATTTTACTTCAGCATTACAATTATTTAAACACTTTTTTTTTTTTGTATAAAGAAAGATAACTTTGATGTAATTTGTGTAATTTGTTTTTATAAAAAGCTGATGGATAGTCTTCTAATAATATGGGAAAAATTAATTATTCAATGAAAAATATATGAATAAGAATGTTTTGATCTGATCTTTGACATTCAAGTTCAGATTTTGGCTTTAGAAAACCATATTAATAGTAAAAAAATGGAACAATAACAGGTACTGAATTGAGTGATTATTTAAGCTGTCTACATAAGCAGTTTCTAATTCAAAAGATTTGTGATTTCTGAATTATAATTTAAGACATCTACAGTGAAACTGCAAATGTCTTTTAAAGACATATTTTCAGTTTAGTTATAAAGACTTATTTTTTCCTTAAATTCTATGGTATTAACATAGAGCATGAAGTCAGCATACCTTCCATCACTGATAATCGGGTAATTTTCTTCATACGTTTAAAGTTACTGGTACATATAACTTTAAGTGCACATGATGTGAGCATGTATGAATATGCAGATTAATGTCTTTTCAGCATATATGTAGAAACTTGGAGTCACTACAAATGCATACAATCTGTTGTCAGTTTTCAAAAGAAAGCATTCACACACTTGTTCTCAATTTTGATGCTAGTATTGTGCACATCTGCTGTTGTTTGAATTAGTTCATTAGTTCATTTTATTGTTCAAACAGCTGAAAAGCATGGAGTGAAGCAGTGAGTCTCAACCATTGTGCCACAGCACTTTAGTGTGCCATGACATTTTTAAAGTGTGCTGCACTGTGAATATCCATACATGAGTGACGTCAGACAAGTAGTTTAACCGGTTCTACCTTCCTAGAGTGCGTTTGGAAATTGTAACCGATGTTACTGGTAACTGCCGGTAGTTACCAAGGCATTTCGAAAATGTGACCTAAAAACCAACTGCATTTAAAAATCACTGTTATGACGTCACTGGTTGTCCTGCAGTACTTACTGAAGTAACCGTGTGTGCCGCCAAATTTTTAACTTATTAAAAGTGTACCGTGACGAAAAAAAGGTTGAGAATCACTGGAGTGAACTACTGAGAAATATTTGAAATTACATAGTATTTTTTGTAAATATCTTTTTATTGTAGGAGCAGAAAGATATGTGTGTTAATAAATATATAACTATTCTTTAAACAAAAAAGTAACACATGCAATGAGACTGCAGAATGATTAAATTTGACTATACAAATAGTGAAAGCTAAATTGAACTGTCTTTAGGAGGTTTTTTCTTTTACTTTGCTGAATTAATCACTAGAAAAGCAGCAGCAGCTATAACTGGCTCCCAGACATTTGGCTGAATGGATGTATGAGCAAGCCAACATTTGACATTTTGTTTATTTGTATTTTGTTTTAATGTTTGTTGGAATTTTTCTTCATAATTGTTCTCTATAATTAATCTATATAATTGTTTTATAAAGCAATTAAAAACAATATAAGGATAATTAACACTGTATAACAGTGGTTCTTAACCTTGCTGGAGGTACCGAACCCCATCAGTTTCATATAAGCATTCACCGAACCCCTTTTAATTGGAAAAATAAAATATAATTTTTCAAATTCAAAACATAGGTATAATAGGTGTTCTTTGGGAAATATAGGCATATTTCCCAATAGAACACATATTATGTAGCATTAGTTTTCGAAACCAATACGGTTTCTATGTCACGATGACGTCAGGTGGTTGACTTCCGCCGAACCCCTGAGACTGACTCGCCGAACCCCAGGGGTTCGGTCGAACCCAGGTTAAGAACCACTGCTGTATAATATTAAAAAAATTATTGCATATACAATTAAATTAATTTATCCTTCAGTATATTTTCTGTAAAAAAAAAAAATTACATTAAATGTTCTTAAATGTTTCAAAACTGTGAGCACTTGCTTTCAAAAAACCAATTTTGGGATACTCCTCATATTTCTCAATGATAAATGTCAGACTTTTGGTTAATATCTGGTAATACTGTTTTGATTTTTGCAATGGCATGTCTGATGTTACTATCTCAGTTGTCAACTTCCAATCTTACTGCTTTTTTATTAGTTTTGTAACTAGGCTGTTGTGTCTGGCATCATTTTATTTTATATATATTGTTTATTGTTATAAATGTTTATTTTTATTATATTTATATATAATATTTGAAGCCAATTATCATTTTATTTTACACTCAAGTTTTTATTGATCTTAGTGAAAAAATATTAAAAACTAATTTCTTTAAATTTCCTACAGTATGCATTATAATCATGATGTAAGATCACAATACTATTTTTTTTCAGTATTACAATTAACAATTTAATTAATAATGTTTATGACAAGCAGAGTTTTGCCTATTGTATCACAAGTCTGCAATATATTGTTCTAAAATGTATTTGAAATTCTCTTTTTGTTTTCCCTATATAAGTAAATTATTAAAATTTTCTACATGCATAATTCTTTGTTCATACATTTACTTTTTGACCAAATGTCTTGCCACAGCTATAATTGTTTCTTCTGACATTTTCATCTGACCACATGCTCACATTGCTGCATATTCATACACATGCATTGCTTGTATTTGTAAAAAGACCTGAGCACATATATTTAGAACATTGCAAAGCCTGATATGTATGTAGAAACATAACCAAATGATTGCCTTAAATAATCAGGCTGTAACTTCTTTACTTTAATGATTAATACTAAGTAATTTGCTATTGGTGGTAAGTGCCATCTGTGAAGTAAATTTATTAAATAAATTATTAAAATTATACGGTGGTACCTTGTATAACGTACTTAATCCGTTCCAGGTGCACGTTCGTTATACAAAACGCATTTTCCCATAGAAATACATGTTAAAACATCTAATTTGTTCTGCAGCATAAAATAACTGTACTGTATCATAAAAAATGAACATGGGGTGTGTTCTTTTATTTCTCTGCGTAACTCTGTGCGAGCGACATCCGTTAAAAAATTCCTGCGGAACACGTTCCTAAATTCCAGTGGGAGTGCATGCCATCGAACGGCAAAAACGGCCGCTTGTAGTAGTAGTTTACAGTGGAAAGCAACATGGCGTCCTCCATGGCTAAGATAGTTTCATTTCCGGGTCCATTATGTGGTTTTATGAATGAGAATTTAGAAATTGTGACACTTACATCACTGTGAGTTAGCGCACGCGGTGATGTAAGTGTTTTTACGAATTTTTTTCGAGGCTATTTTGAATGCTCTTTCAACAAATAATTCATTTTATGGTTAAATTGGGACCCTTCTTTTGCCTTTTAAAGCTCATAGTTTAGAATTATAGATTACTCCATCACGATACTATCGATAGTGCGGGCGCCGCCATCTTTTTTTCTTTCACTGTTGTTCCTAAATGCCTACAAACAGCAGTGCACTTCCGTAGTAGCGGAGACTCAGAGCGACCGCTATTAAAGAATGCATCCATGGAGCAGTCACCAATTATGCCGGAAAGTCCGTTGTTCACAGCCAGTTCGTTGTTCGCAGCGTCCGTTATACGAGGTACTACTGTAATTAATAATTCAGGGTTTGGGTTATGCAACTGGCAAGCAGAGGTTGCAGGTTCAGGTCCCGCCTGAATCAGTTTTTTTCTTCCAGATGATTCTAAATTATTTAATAAATTATTAAAATTATAACTATTAATTTAGTTAAGAGATGGCTTCTAACGTCTACCTTTAGTAGCAAATTACTTAGTATTAATCATTAAATTAGTGGAGTTATAGCCTGATTATTTAAGGTAATTGTTTGGTTACGTTTCTATATACATATTAGGCTTCACGATGTTTGATACACTTAATTGAGTAAGCAGTTTAATTATGTGTTGTTAGGCTGGATTGCAAAAAGATAAGATGAATTGCAGGAAAAGGAGAGGTGACCCACACATTCCAGAGAATACAGGCCAGCCCCCCAATAAGAGGGAGAATGAGTTTTGAGTGGCAAAGGAGCCACAAAACAAAAGGGACAGAAAATTAAAAATTTGAACAATAAGAACCATAGGGGCAGCCCTAAAAACCCATGGAAATAGAGGCAGAAATACCACAAAATTCATGAAGACTATGAAGCTACTAAGCAAGACCCCAGAACCAAGGAGACAGTCCATACATCCCATATGGATTTGGGGTGGAGCACCTAGCAAATAGCAGAATGAAAATTAGATGCTTAAACTAGCCAAGGGTTAAGTGCCAACAGAAAATTCTTAAAATATACAAAAGTTAATAAAATATTAGCTAAATATAATGGGCAGCCCATACATCCCATATGGATTTGGGCTAGAGTCCCAAGAGAAGAGAAGTATGCTTTAAATGACTCAGCTAAACATGTACCATGAGTGGAATGCCTGTTATATTTTTACTTATATTATAAAAGTTATTAGAACAATCATCAGGTATGGGGGAGAGCCCAAACAATCAATAGGAACTTGGGCTAAGTTCCTAGGCAAAAACAAATAAATCTAAACAATTTTGAACTAAAGTGTAATTGATAGCAATAAAAATAGAAGAGTTATGTAGGGACATTAATATTCATTTTTGGGGTAAACAAGAGATAGAGATTGTTGGAAATGAACTGAAAAATGAATAGGATTAAGAAATAAGATTTTGCAGGAGAGCCAATGTTTGTGTAAGATATTATTTTATAGTTAGTGTATAGGAAAAATAAAATAGTAAAAGTCCAAATGATGAATTTGAGGATTTTGGAATTTTGGCTATAGGAAGCCCCAAGTGTTACAATTATTGCATGTTTAGATAGAGTATATTCAATTTTTAATTACAACTAATGTATCACCTCTGACAAAAGATGAATTAATATATATTTAATGTTATTTTAGGGGTTAAAAGCCAAAGAATTGAAAAATTCAGTGCCACAGCCAAATGATTACCATATTAAATTGGGCTACATTACTGCTTCTAATAATTATTAAATATTGAGTAAGTAATAGTAGCCATAAGATAGCCAAATTTTAATCCTGTAATTGTTTGGCTCTTATATGATCATTGAACTTTAAATGAAAAATTCAGCATCAATTTAAAAAGCATTTTGTAAATCACTTTGGCAAATGGTATTTACCTGTTTTATGACAAATTTAATTGCTGTAACTAATACAGAACTTTGTGATGGGAACAAAAAGTTATATTATGAAGTACTGTATGAAAATATACAGTATGACAATGTAGATCACTTTTGACAATAATATGGTCAAGGCAAAGTGTTTTATCACAATGAGAACAATATAAAGCAGTATTTTTTTTTTATTGTACCATTTTTGCATTAAATGTTAGCATCAATGCATTTTAAAAAGATTCAAAGTCATCTCCATTTTCTGAAACAGTTCTAAATTGTAAGTCATTTTCCAAGCATTGATCAACATGATTTGGATTAATTGCCAGCATATCTCTTTAAACTGGTTTTTTTTTTCCTGATGAGTGTGTGGTGCTGAATTAATTTTGATTCCATCTAGAAGTCATTTTTAAAATTCAAGTTTTAACTCTTTTTATGTTAGTTGACATGTTTGATACACTATCCCCATTGTTTTTCTCATTCCTGAAATAGGTTAAATATGAAGGTTCAAGAGGCAATACTATTTCAAGTTGAAAATTATCTCAACCCTACCCAATTGTGAGCATAACTTGAATTTATGTTGGACTTAATAAAAAGGACTTCTTAGTGCCCACAGGACAGAGAGAGTAAAGAAAAAAACACCAAATGAATTTTTAAAAAACTTACTTTTTATTTGAAATATTTTGGTTCGCGTTAGTAGTCTATTTTAATTCCTGCTAGCCAAATAGCTGTTAAGAGTTTGAAGACTGAAACCTCTGTCTGAGGATACCTTTAAGTAATGATGTTTCTAATTTAAAGCTGTAAGAAATGGCTTTCATCAACAACACATTCCCAATGAAATTTTTGATTATTTAAATAAAAATTGTTCATTACTAAAAGTTCTTACTTTCAAATAAAAATTAGTTGTACAATATAAGCAAAAATTATTTTTTAACATAATTATATAGGAGTACTTATTTTTTATTGAATTTAAAAAAAACATTATTGAAATAATGTCATCTTTCAAACTTTTTTGTTTAAAATGCATAATCTTTTCCTGTTGTCCCTCTTAGTGTTAATTTCAGATTAATATTAAATTTTCCAAATTACCACATTTTATTCTGAAAATAAACTTGAGTTTGGTTCTTGTAATTTTTATTCATTGTATTTGACATTTTTAAATGTTCTTGTTCAACCAGTGGTGTGCAGTGACATTTGATGATAGGGAAGCTGTGCCAGTCCTGGATAGAATCATTGGAAGCCTTATACAATATTTTGGTGTGCAGCATCCACCAGCTAAACTGTGTGAGGTTGATGCTCTGTAAAGCACATGCGCAAATGCATATAATCTGGCTATTTTACACAATTCAGATATTTTTGCCATGGAAGCTGTCCTGTATTTGACAATACAGTGCTTCCATTGGGAATATGCATATATGAATTTACATTTGAATGTACAATAGCAATCTTATCATTGTTTTTCACATGTAGTAAGAAATAAGATAATATTTTATTATAACTACAATGTGTTGTTTTAATTAATTCAAAGTACATTAAAATATGAAAATAATTGCACAATATGTATTTATATTTTAGAAAATACAAGGAAAGTTGCACTTCCACAGCTTCCATGGACAGCATGCCACTGTGTTCAACATTAGTGTTATGAATATCTAGGCAAATCTGTAGAATGGCTTTTGTTGAAGAGAGTAAATTCAATTTTAAATATGAAATTTATGTGACTAACTTTTATAACTGTTTGGTTGATTGATTTGATTTGTTACAGAGCAAGCCAAAAATTTCATCCATTATAGATGGACTTGATTTTCATTGATGTTAGCCTGTAAGTGACAGAATATTCCCAGTTTTTACTTCCCATAATTTATGATTTACAATATCTGTAATCTATTGACTCCTCATGGATAGAATAACAATTCATTGCTTGGCTATCTGGCAGGCAGTTAAACTACAAAATATTATACTCAAATAAAATTTTAATAAAATTACTGAGAAATTATAAATACAGTTTATATTATATTAGCATAAAAGTGAAAATTTAAAATACCTTAATTGTTTTTGATTTTGTTTCTATTTTATGTTCAAAGGAATACAAAATATACAATGTGAAAATGTTTATTTTATTTTTTTAAATAAAGTTTGAATTTTTTTTTTAAAGTTGAAATTTTTTTATATATACACACTTTTTTTTATATATAGAGGATGACTTGTCATTATATCAAGGCCTTGAAAATTTTCCCAGTGTTGATGATGATGAAGAAAGTGCTGATGAAATAGAATTACCTCAACCAGAAAATGCAAATGGAGAAGACAACTTAATTAATATTGTTCCAACTTATTATAAAGAAGACAGTTCTGACACCGAAAATGAAGAATTATTTTCAGAAGGTTTGACATTTACTGACGTGCTCGACACGGATTCTAATTCAAATCATGAATCAAATAACAAAAGTAATAAGCAAACTTCCGAAAATGCTCTCCACTCTTCTCGGCATAGTGACATAGATATTGACGAGTACGAAATTGTCTCCAAATCGGATCTGACTTCTTGATTTAATTTATATATTTTATATAATGCATGTTAACTTTATAGTTCCTCATTTGCTAATGTTCGTTCTTTGTTTTTTAAAATGATTTAAGTCCAAATATTTTTTGTTTTGGATATTTTGTTAAGGTCCCATGCAATCATTATGTGAATATATCTCATTTTACATTTTATAACTTATTATTTCATTATTGTAGAATTTCAAAGTTATTGAAATTCAAATTATTATGCTATATATTTATATACATATATATATAGATATAAAGGCATATATAACAAAGAAAAATTAAGTTAAACTTTAATCTATTATTATTCTGATTTGAAAAATATAAATTTTCATATCACTCAAACCAAAATTTACCTCCAAATTGTAGAATAATTCTAATTTTTTGAGAAATAATGTAGGTGCCATCTGACACTTTGAAAAGAAATGTGTCTTTTGAATGAGTTGTGCCTTTCACGATCGAAAACGAACCCCAAAATTACTATTTTTAATTATTGGTGCATTATTTCATATATGTTGTGATATTACCAGTGTGATAATTTAAACATTATATTACAGAAGTTAAAAGATATTTCCTTTTTTATTTCTATTTATTATATAGTCTATTAAGTTTAGAATATATAAAAATGCCGAATCAAACCAGACTTATAATAAAAATTATAATCTTCTGACGCTCATCCTCTATACCAAACACAATGTATATTTGTGATACTAAAATCATATATTTTTAAATTTAATGAAAAAACTTAACTATTCTCCCACAAACAGTGCCAACCCTAAAATTTATTATTGATTTCTCTATTTTTGAGAAAGTTCTTTTCGATTTATAATCTTGGCATATTCTAAACCTGAATTCAAATCCATTATTTTGTCTTTCAATATAATAAAAATGTTTAATATATTTTGATTTAAATCATTTATTCTGAAATTAGCTGTATAAAGTTCTTTTCACATAATGTTAGATCATGGACAAATTAGCTGTGATTTTTCCTTGTACTTCACATAGGTTATTGTATGACTATTCTTGTGTATACAGTAAAATTCTAATTTGTGTTATTCCTGTAAATATTCAATAAATTGCAGCTAATACTTTGATTATGTGAGCTTTGATCTAAATATAACGTGAGCCAAAGTTTTTATTTTAATCCCTCGAGCAGCGTAATTTGATATATTCAAAATAACGTATGAATATATATATATATATAAAAATTATTATTTTTTATTCAGAATATATTTTCATTAGGAACAGAAATTGCAGATATATCACAAAAGAGTTTGTAAATTTTTAGAAATTCCTTTGGACCATTCTACCTTCCTTGTATTGTTTCTTTTAAATAACAAAGTGATTTTAATATTGTGCCTTGATGTAATTGTTCAATAAAATAAGTCTTGTCTGTCAATTTAAAAACATTGATGTTACTTTTTAATGATTTTGACTTTTTTCCTTCAAAAATCCCAAAAATGAAACCAGTCCACAAAGTTCAAAATATAAGAAAATCCTGCTTTTGTTCAGTGGTTCTCGGTAGCCACAATACACTCCTAAAGTATAAACTTCGTATAGCTGTGTTACGAAATTTTAAAAGTCATTTTAAAATACTAAATTTTTTCTCCGTTTTTTTTTTTAATTACGGTTAAACCTGGTTAACTCGAACCGGGATAATTCGAAGCCGCGTTTACTGTAAGTCTTTCTTTTCAGATCGTCTAACTTGTTAGGGGTTTACGTGTTAAACTGGCTAACTCGAATGAGGTTTTAATACAGTATTTTCATAAACTTCAGAATTTTAATTTCCTATTAAGTAAAATAATTAACGTCTATGTATCGAATAAAACAATCGGAAACTTTGTATAAAACACGGGAACCACGTGCAACCAGAAATAAACCATAAGTATGAGCATTTTTGAGACACTGGTTAATGAATTGTGAATGTGCAATTAGCCAAAAAAAAAAATTCATTCACCTGCTTTAGTAAAGTGAATTTTTTTAGATATTTTGAAACAACTGCTGCTGAACCTTGTTGGCTAGTTATCAGAGATTTAAAGTAGTCTGAAAATATTAATATTCTTGTTTTTTGGAATGTTTAATATCTTTTTGGAATAATTGACTCTTAAAGATGAGCCAGCGGGGCTTAAAAAGCTCTAGCCTTCTAACAAATTCCTCTTGCAAAATACATGCAAAAATAAAGCTATTGTTTCTATTATTTCTACGTAACTAGAAATTTAAATTCCAACAAAAATAAGCATCTAGATGATTTGAATAAAGACAGGTATCCAATAAATGGAAACAATTATCCTCCAATATAAGAATCAAATTCAATATAAAAAAAAAATTAGAACAAAACTTCAATGCTTTTCAATGATGGCCAATAAATACACTTCCTTCGAATAAAACGTAATTTGAAATTATGTCATTTATAATTTAGCCTCATAGATTCCTACATACTGTATTTCGTATGAATAAGATATCAATTATAAAATACCATAGAACATCACGCTGTAGATGATCTTACATATTTCAATATCGAAATACATGATAAAAATTTACATAAATTTACCAGAAGCTTTACCTTTAAGAAAGTTATATTTTGCTTTTCTGTATAAAGCCCTTGTCGAAAAACAGCAGGCATTCTCACTCTACCACCTTCGCATTTGCAACTGCATTTTCTATTTGTGAAATTTGTTAACAGTTCTTTGGCATTAAATAACCAAAAATAATATTGGGTTGTTCGGAAAGTAATTTCGTTTTTTCCATAGAAAAGTAAACGCAATATTCTTATAATAAATAAATATTTTATTGAATTATATATTGACCATTTTGGTCAAATACCTGTTGTCATTGTTTCTGGTAGTAGCAAGATTTCACGTTCGTAAAAATTTTGATCGTTGTTTACAAAAAACTGATCTAAGTGATTTTTGACAGTCATTTCAAGTAAATGTCTTAGTTAAAAAAAATTTGTACAGACCGGAACAAGTAATAATCTGAGTGTGCCCGATCTGGCTAATATGGTTGGTGTGATAACACATCCCATCTAAGCTATAACAGTTTCTGACTAGTTACCAAACTTGTGTGAAATTTGGCATTAACGTGGTAAATCACTACACTTTGTTTGTTGATCAATTCTGGCCTTTTCTGTTTGATGATATTACTCAATTTGTTTACTCGATGGCAGTACACTTTCGAATCAATTGTTAAATTGTCTGGTAAAAGCTCAAAAAAAATTTCTATAAAATCCAACCATAGAGAGCATCTCCCGTTAATAACATGTGGAACCCATATATCGAGCTTTGAAACGAAACCAATTCGTTTTAAGTAATAACAAACGGTTCAGTTTAACAGATTTAATCTCTTAGTGATTTCACGTGTTGTTATACGGCAGATTGCTTCAATCAGTACCTTTATTTTGTTTTCATTGGCTCAAATGGCCATCCAGAATGTGGTGTATCTTCGATATTAAAATTGCCAGAACGCAATTTTGTAAACCAGTTTTGGCACTGTCTTTCTCTCAACACATCTTCTCCAAACATGTACCACAATTTTTTTCATGTTTGAACAGCATTTTGATTTTTTAGTTATAAAAAAAACAAAATATGCCGAAAATGATGCTTTAGATTTTCCAAATTTGATGGGACACCGGAAAAAAAAACAATTGTACGGAATCAAACAAAATTTTTTACAAATAAGTTTTAAAATGTCAGCTGTCGAAGTATATAATGAAAATATGGTTTAAAATAAAATTGGCTGGTAAAAATGCGTCTAATTCCTCTAGTAATAAAAAAAAACGAAATTACTTTCTGAACAACCCAATAATAATATATTTTTAGTGGGAAATAAATTAGCATGCTTTACGTTGATTTTCTATAGGAATGATTGAAGAAATGATGGTCTACTGTAAACCATTACAAAAATCACTTGAATCTTACTATAATTCCTGTTGAAGATTTAAAGGGACAGATTCATCCATATTAAGAATTTTAAATAATTGTTCATAAGCGCATCATACGAAAAAAAAAAAAAAATATATATATATATAACAGGTATACCTCGAGTTACGTTGTTCCCGATTATACGTCGTTTGTCAAAAAAGTATATGGAAAAATAAAAATCAAGTTTAAGTCATTTTATTCGACTTTACATCTGTCCGCCACAAATATTGAAGTCGTAATATCAGTAGAAAAGCGTTAAAAGCACATAAAATCATATTAAAATATGTACATTTACAGTAAATGTTAATATAATCATCATAAATCCTAGAGAAAGAAACATGAAAACATCTGTTTTTCTGTGTTGTCGTCTTAGATTAGATTACTTTTTTTTCTGTACTATATTAATAAAAACTAAAATTTATTTGTTTGTAAGCTTAAAACGGATTCTTATTAATCATACATTATTAAAAATGCATTTATAAATAAAATACAGAACAGGGAATGGTAATTTGTGGTTTAGCCTAGTGACAAGTAAATTCGGAGACAAGTAAGGTGAGGTATACGTGTATTTTTAGAACCAATTTTATGAAATGTCTGGTTTGCTTTTATTTTCTAAAATATACACGGTAGACTCCTCATATCTCAAATAGTTCTGGAAATCATCGTAAATCGAATTTAATTTTCCATAAGCAATGTCTTGTTTGATTCCAGTAAATTATCTTTGGGTTATATAATACTAGATATCATAGCGCGGTTACTAGGACCATTTAAGAGGCCTCAAAAATAATCATTCATTTCATTGCATTTTTTATTTTTATTTTAGTATACTGTAGGGCTCAAGTTAATTGGCCTAGGACTGTTTTGATATCTGAGAAGTCTTAATACTTTTCCGAAATGGTCAATGAATGCAATAGCATTTGGGAAACGTATGGCACGCGCAGAATGATTTTTAATGTCATTCCGCAGATTTCAGGCTTAGATTATAGAAAAAAAAAAAAAATAATTGAAAAATTGAAACCGCAAATTAATTAAGCGTATAATGTTTTACAGTTCAAAACAAACCGAATTTTTATTTTATATTACTTTCACTTTTTTTTTTTTTATATATAAAACTTGTCCGTATTTATGAAATTAAGCCTTTTGCCATGAATTATATAAAAAGATTTTTTAATAAAATATGATAACAGATGGCGTATATCACGTAGTTTTAAATATTGTTGCCGGGAAAGTTAAGCAAACTCGTTTTTGGATTTTTTTTATTACTGTATTATTATTTTCGTCACGCATCTGTATGACTGTTATAAAATTTCATTTATTTTGAGATTCAATAGAGATTTACGCATCTTTAGGTACGTTCGTTAATAGTGGTCGCTCTGCGTCTCTGCTACGTTATCAGTGTGCTGTTGTTTATAAGCATTTAGGAACGACGGTGAAAGGAAAAGAAAGATGGCGGCGACCGAACTATTGATAATATCGTGTTGGGAGCTACGATTTTAAAATATGCGTTTTTATAGACAAAAGAAGGGTCCCAATTGTAAAATTTAATCCCGGCAGTGCAATGCGGAACCGGGGCATGTACTAATCTCGTACATAATAAAAAGATATTGACTGACTGACTAAAATTTAATAATAAAATGGATAGTCTTGCCGACAGAGCATTCAAAGTAGCCACGAAAAAAATTAAAATGCCTGCTACCATTCGAAAAAATAGTTGAAAAGACACATCATGGTGTGCACCATATTGCGCCTTTACAGCTTCTAAATTTTCATTCATAAAACTATATAATGGATTCCGAGACGAACTATTTGAGCCATGGAGGACGCCATGTTGCTTTCCACCGTAAACTACTACTACGAGCGGCCGTTTTTGCCATCCGGCGCGCACGACGGCCGGAATATAGGAACGCCTTCCGCAAGAATTTTTAAACGGATACCACTCGCGCGGAGTTATGCGGAGGAATTAAAGAATGCACCCATTATTTACGGATGACGCTGTAAGCCTTATGAAATGTTACGCATTCGCTGCACGTGGCATACATGAGTATGTGGGTTAAAATTTATGATACCTTCAATAAGACTAATTCATTATCCATATTTATTTGCTACTACTAATAATAATCTAAAGGCCGGAAAACTGAGGATACGGGATCGAGTCCGGATGAGTCGAAAGGTGATCCGTCAGGTATATCGGATCACGCCCTCTAATGGAAAATACATTAGAGATTTTTATGAACACAGATAAATATTTTTACCGTAATTCGAAATAATATATGTCTAAGATAAAATAAATGCATATAGTATAGTTGAAACACGTATAATCGAATCAGCAGGAAATGTAAGGGGCAAAATAATACTTTAAAAGTTACCGTATTTACTATCTCTTGATTAAAGTACTGCATGTTTTGCCTGATGATAGTTTTACAATATGAAAATAATCGTATTCACGAAGAACTATACTTGAAAGAACAGCCAAGGAAAGACATTTTGCATTTCTACATTTTCGAAAGCAGAACATTGCTAAGAAGAAAATACTGTATTTCGTATTATTTATTACACAGATAGCGCTTTTCCTCTTACTGGCAAACAGATTTTGAACGTCTTCAGAGATGTTCACATTGGTCATCCAGTATTGAATATCACGCCATAATTCAGTGTGCCAAAATTTCTACATCATGCTTGAACGTTGTAATGGAAAAGGTCATGAGAACTGTAAATTTCATAGCAGCTCCTCATTAAACCAAAGACAATTCTACTATCTAGTAGAAGAGATGAAGAATTCATATTCTGGCATTCCACTTTACAACAATGTTTGTTGGTTTTTAAGTTGTGGTAGGTTTAGAAGAGAGAAAAGTATTCCTCACTAAAAATACCAAAATTTTCTAAAGTTGAATGATAACGACCGACTTCACAAGTTAACGTTTCTTTCATACGAGTGTATTACAAGGAACATTAATTTGTAATGTCAACTTATAACTTGTTAACTTGGAACATATGTACAAGTTAACAATGAGTATGGTTGCCTGCTAAAGAGGTTTTAATACAGCCAGAAAGCAAGTCAAGGTAGACAATGCTTATCTAGCTTCTTTAGCGGGAAACGCATCCAATGTTTGAAGAACGTCACCTATACAACAGCCAACGAGACATGTTTGCTAAACATACACATTCAATTCAGTAAAGAATCGAAAACTTCGTTGAAAAAGAAGCACTTTTGAAAACAGTGGTTACAGATGAAACTTCGATAGCACTTGATAAAAAAATAAATGCCTCTATTATCGAAAAGTAAAGAAATATAATAAAATATTAAATAAACAAAGTTTCTGAAACTATATCAAAATAAATGAAAAATCGATGGTATGTACTGTACTTGAAATCGAGTTTTCTATTTCCTTTCTCATTTCTTCATTGGCTTTATCAGTAGTGTCTAAACTTTTCGATTGACGAGTCACAAATATTTTATATATTCCATGTATACAAAACGTTATTTACAAGTGATATATCAAATATATGCGGGCCAAACTAGTGACATTATCGGACCGTTCATAAAAGTAATGTGAACTGATAAATATTCCACTGTCTGAAACTATGCTGTGCTGCACGAATAGTGTGAAGCTTGATCAAATCAATTTTTGTAGCATTCCGTTAACCCTAAGGCCGCGACTCCACTAGCCGTAAAACAGCCGTAAAAAAAAAAAAAGTCTCCAGGAATTTTTCGGGGGTGGTCCGTTCGGATATGTCGGGCCCCGTCCCTCACCACCCGGTCGCCCCATTGTGGGCCTGGCCGAACCCATAATGGGCCTACTAAAAGAGGCCCTCTTAGTGCCCACAGGGCGGAAGAGTTTAAAAAAAAAAAAAAAAGACAGCCGTAAAACCCTCACCGTAAAAGCTTTTAATCACGTGACCTATTTGCGTTTGCGCTCGGATTGCGGTGGAGGTCCGGCTAGCGAAGCTTTTTACGGCGACAGTACTATTACGGTGTATACGTGATATATCAATATAAAGACAATAATTATATTCTACGAGTTTTCTCTATACTATAATTACAAATATAGTAAAAGTAATATCTTTACTTTCATATATTGACTTTTATTATTATATTATTAAGATAATATACAGCACTTATAAGCTTAGCTTTTTTATTATATACTTCTCTAAATTGAACGATTTTCCTTTGGCCGTTCATATCACGTTTTAGGCATCCACTATTATAATCGGGATACCTCTTGTCGTAGATACATGAATACTTTCGGATGTTTTCGATAAATCTTTCCAGATCTTCTAGAGTAGCCACGAGAGAACATACACAAAAGCTCGTTTTCCGCCATTTTCGCACCGTGTCACGATGACCTAGATTTCACTGACTTCTGATTGGTGTATGGTACCGGTTTATGGTCGTATTCACTTCGAAAGTTGAACACTGCTCAACTCGCTTTTACGTTGGTTTTACGACCTGCTCAGGCGTTAAATATCATGGTCACGTGATTAAAAGCTTTTACGGCGAAGGGTTTTACCGCCCTTTTACGGCTAGTGGACTCGCGGCCTAACTCTTTTTGAAAGGATGAGTATCGATGAATTTTAAATTCTTCATATAGTATTTAAGGCTTTCGAGTTATGAACAACTAAATTCAGAGAAATGAGGTAAACACTTGGGGAATATCGCCCAAATAGATAAGCCCCTATCTACATTGTTAGATGATACTACTTGAAAAATTCATTGGGCTACAATTTAAAAAGATTGTAGACCCTCAATTGTATAAATTTCTGCTGTCGTCCGTCCACTGCTGTCTGTCCCTTATTAATCTTGAGAACGAAGTTATATAGATAAAAGTCGAGACCAGATGTAAAGAACTTAGGCGTAGGAGATTCAGATTAACTATATACGAACTTGTGCTTTGAGCCAAAAGTAGCATTATTTCAATTCAAAAATTTTCCCTACAACGGAGTTAGATTCGCTTGTGCCAGTAAATATAGGTGGCGTATGAGTGGACCAAAATGGCTGCCACAAAGGGTACAGCGTGCTTGACAACGTACGAGAGTTACTTGTGTGTTGTCTTTTTAATAACTTTTTAACTCTGTAGTCAAAACGTTTTATCCGCATTTGTATCCGACATTAATCCTAGTTGATTTCGTAGTTGTTTAAGTCACGATGATTGCACTCTGTGACATTTTAGAATATGTGGCGGATCGAAAAAGATGTCTTACAGAAGGAGAGGAAATACCAAAACTGATAACTTCACATCTATCCAGCTCTTTCTCAGCAAACAATTTACTTCAGTTTCACCACAGCTAATTTTGCTGAGCTTAAAATTTTTTTATACAAATGTTTTCACTCTATCTAATATAGGCCATCGTCAGGTTTAATGTTATAAATGTTCCAAAATGTAACGTACCATTTTCTAATATTTTACATATTTAAAATTCAAAAAAAAATAATTTAACTTTAAAATAAATTGAAAGAAGTGTGTATATTAAATAAATAAATAAACAAATAAAACATAGAGAACAAAGCTAAGTAGAAAGAAATGATTTAAGGGTTTTTAAGTGCCATTATTTTTTCTATTATATATTTCCACGCTGTTGGAAGCGCATTAGCATCCATAGCGTTTAGGCAACGGTTTTTCATTTTACTTTTATAAATTTCCACCTTTTCTATCTCCAACGCAATGGATGGAGAGTGCACCGTTTAAATGACTTTAGCCTCTTCCCATTTTACAATCGCTCCTTCAGTCTGTGCCATAATTGCTAATAGTGTTGTGTCCTTTGTCAAAATTGTATGTATGTTCTCGCAGACGTACCGCCAGGTTTCTTCTAGTCACACCTATATAATCTTTTTCGATTCCTAAGTGTTGATTTTCAAATGGAATTTTATATACCACAGCTTTACCTTCCTTTTTTACGCTGTCTTTATCTTTCCGTAGCAAGCTACAGATATTAGGTGCTTTTTTTTATAGATTATTCTCGATTTTTATAAGAAAAAGAGTATTTGATACAACGTTGACAAACGACACAACAACAATTTTATCAATTATAGCACAGACTGAACGATTGTAAAATGGGAAGAGGCTAAAGTCATTTAAACGGTGCACTCTCCATCCATTGCGTTGGAGATAGAAAAGGTGGAAATTTATAAAAGTAAAATGAAAAACCGTTGCCTAAATGCTATGGATGCTAATGCGCTTCCAACAGCGTGGAAATATATAATAGAAAAAATAATGACACTTAAAAAAACCCTTATATCATTTCTTTCTACTTAGCTTTGTTTTCTATGTTTTATTTGTTTATTTATTTATTTAATACACACACTTCTTTCAATTTATTTTAAAGTTAAATTATTTTTTTTTTGAATTTTAAATATGTAAAATATTAGAAAATGGTACATTCCATTTTGGAACATTTATAATATTAAACCTGACGATGGCCTATATTAGATAGGGTAAACACTCTATTCTAACAAACTACTTTATACCCATAGCAGCCGCCATTATGTAGTTCGCGCTAATACCACTAGGTGTCAGATCTATCGTTGGCACAGGCGAATAGATAACCGGTTCGACTGTATTAGTAACAGAGAAAGTATGATGTACAGGGACAAGACACCACTAAAGGAAATGAGAACATTGTGAGAAAAAATCGCTGTTTGGCATTGTGACGATGTCACAATAGATAATCGCTCGTTTAAAAAATCTTTTGTAATCTCTAAAAATAAAGATTATTTTCAGATTAAATTTTTTTTATATATATATATTGGTTTTAGGCCCTTTCCCGCTCAAAAGCGGGAGCAAATATTTTCGTATATAAAAACAGTTTCGAAATCTTATTGAAGTCGTCTAATAAATATGCACTCAAAAGCTTGTGTAACACTTAACGTAAAACATATATATCTGATATAATTAACTTAAAGAACTTAAATCTTCACTCTGCTTTTCTGCAGAGTGAAGATCACCAGATTATCTTAGTTCTGCAAGAAGTATTTTATAACTTATTTTTTAATTTATTTTATATGAGGTCATACCATCCAATAAATACCTTTTTGTATTTTATAAAAGTATTTTTTTTTTAATTCTTAATATTTACTATTTGAATCTTAAAAAATTTAGGCATGGTCCTTTTTTTAAAAATAAAGATGGCACAGTGAGCTATTTCATAGTTTTATTTCGGCATAGCATTTACAAAAAGTTGCCGACTCCAGTTCAGGGTCCTCCAGGGCCGAGTAGATAAAACTACTAAACACTGGTAGTTTGTCGTCGGTTCGCACCTCACTCCTCACTAATGGGATTTTCCGGATTTTCTTCACCTGTCTAACATCTAACTAGGGGTTAATTGCGCATATATTCGTTAAAAATTCCTCCAATGAGTCTCTCCTTTGGCAGATCGCCCATATGTTGTGTTGCCCCACCCCATTAATCCTTGTAATTCCTAGTTAAGGTCTTAGTTAAGCTTTCAAACCTATAGTTTGGTGGAGAGGGAGTTAGAGCATACAGTCACAACGTTTCTGAATGTGACGCTGTTTTTTCCAGCCGTGAAAAGGAGGTTTACAGTAATAATTAATGTCGTTTCATATATGAACGCAACCTATGTTACATAAAGAATGATTTATTTGCATACTTTTTCATTTAAGAAGGTATGAGACAAAATGCATTTTTTACATACATTTATTAATTAATTCAATGGGAATAAATACCGGAAACACGTGTTTCGTAGATAATTATTATTTCTATTTGCTACAGATAATTTGATAAAGATAAACGGAATATGAAAATACACACACAAGATGTTGTGCGAAGGACATACAAGATAAGAGATATTGTTTTGTTAGCATAGTACGTTTGCGTCAAATTTACGTCAATTTGATGTCATTTTTATACTTTTGTTATTTAAAAGTGTAATAGTGACATCATTTCTACGCAATAGTGTACATTATGATGACAAATCGAACGTGCCTATAGTAACTACGTAATCTATTTAAAGCAATGCAAATACGTATTTGCGTATACGTTGCCACGTGACGCTCCTGTTGCCAAGAAATCATATTTAAATAGCATTAAAATAATTTAATCAACTCATGTATTAAAATATTTCGCGAATTACAAGCTATTATATAATTGTAGTATTTATGAAACCGTGCCGGTGCTTATTCTGCAACTTGAACACAAACTATATGGTGTTATTTTCTCGGACATATGGCAAATTTCATCACTAAGTTTTCCTCAGTTGATTGCCCTTTTCTATTAGTGATGAAATTTGCCATGTGTCCGAGAAAATACACCATATAGTTTGTGTTCAAGTTGCTATTATATAATTGTTAATTCGAGGTAACACATTTTTTACTGCTGCTTGAATTTTGCGAAATTAATTTACTCTGATCTTTGAATACATCCTCTAGCAATTATTTTTGCTAATTACTAAACATTATTAATTTATATTTTTAAAATTAAATTATAAGATAAGGACAGGTAAAAAAGTAAAATAAAAAAATAACGCCCGAACAGGGACTCGAACCCTGGACCGTTAGGTTAAAAGCCTAACGCTCTACCGACTGAGCTATCCGGGCTTACACTACTAACTGTTTTAAAGTGAGTAGTTTAAATAACCAAGAAATTATTTATGTATAAGTTTATTTAAAATTATTATTTTTCTTTTAAATATTCATTCAATAGAATTCTAACAAGTGAGAGAAAAAGTCCGTCGGCAATATGACCTTGACAATGTATATTAAGTTATACTTGAATATATAATAATTAAATAATCATTTATGTTTTTAAATACTTAAATGTAAAGAGATCTATCATAGAAACATAAATATAATTTTTTAAAATTATATAAGTTAAAGTAAATATTTTATATATTTTTTTGAATACTGTATATAAAATTATAAAAAAACGTTTAGTTTAATGTAAGCTAATATATAGCCTACAGTATATTATTTTCTAAATTCTTCATTGTATCACAATTACAGCTGTATAATTTCTATAAACTAAGCGCTAATCGAACATAATGGAAGTTATTTATAGATGCTGCCATTAGAATAGTTCTTAGTAATTCATATATGTTACATGGATTCGTCATCAATTTTACGCGATAGTTCTTAGCTTAAAAGTCATATTATGAGTTTACTGTATGTAAATATGGTAAAGATGGTACGATATATAGGCCTAAATAATCGATATTTTTTCTGAAGTCCTAGTCAAGAGCGCAACTTAAAGAGATCCTTAAAGTCCTTGTATGGATAAATGAAAATTTGTGTATGTACTGTACGTTACGAGGCCCTTAAAATCGTGAGAATCTAGAAGAAAATCCTAGGTTGTCTATACTCTATAGTATAAATCTGTTCCTGTACGGAACTAAGTTTCATTACTTTTAATCTGTGCGAGATTTAAAAAATTTCGGGACATAGACAAAATATAAATATTTCTTGCACGCGATCCTTGAAAAGAGAGTCAATTTTATATGATATATTTATCACTGGACCCTCTTGGAAAAACAACGAATGTTATTGTTTGCATTGTTCACACTATACATTTACAATTATATTTACATCTATGTGGATTTACAATTAGATTTACGGACTCCTGTCAGAATCGGATTCTAGGCAATTGTAATAGGCATATGTGCCTAGAGCTTAGGCCTAAGTCTGGTCTAATTCAAAGTCTGTAATTCTAAGCAGAGAAGTATTCAGAGAGAGGGCCTACAGGAGTGGAGGTTTTGCCTATGGGCAAAAGGAAAATTGCCTAGGGCCTCCATTAACAGTGGGCCCCAAACCAATCTCTTATAAACTCATTACTGTAGTAAGAATTTAAATTTGGCGCCATTCCAGACCCTAGATTGTAGGTATGTCATAGGCAAAGCGCAGAACTTAATTAATTAAAACCCTCCAGAGATCGCGTTAAAAACGAACAAAGACAATTTTTTGGAGGGTTCCTCCTCCAAAAAATTTTTTCCGAAGAAAAATGTCCGAAGTCAACACTGTGGGACCCCAATTAAAATTTGCGTGGTAAAGCTAAAACGCGCCATTGGCTTACAGTATGTCTTCTCTTAACCTTAGTTTTTACATCTATGTACAAAAACAACTTTACGCATAAACCTATTCCTTATACCGGATGTAGCCAACTTCTTACTTTAAGTCTACTTTAAAATCCAAGAATTTAAAATAATAACTAAAAATTACAATTAAAATGTAATTAAAGCTCAAGCCAAAAACATCGTCGCAATTTTTCTTTTTTAAATAAAAGCTTCATTCAACATGTCAATTTTTTCAGATTAACGATTAAACTTTTCTCAATCGTTGTAGGCCTAAGCCTATATATAAATTAGATGACACGGTTAAAATCATTGATTTTCTTAGAATCATTTAACAAGTCTTCCCGGTTCTTTTTTCTTATTTCAATAATAAATTATTAAATAATCATTTTTCCAAGTAGAACAAAAGAGAAAAATTAAAATTGGGTGTGACTTTTATTCGTAAAATATAAAAATGAAAAATCACGTATTCGAAAGTATACTTAATTATCTTTCTTTTTTATTATCATATAAAATGATCTCATAGGCTACAAATTAAGAACAAATAAAACTTCACGACGATTAATTGCTTTGTCATTCTGTTCAACATTAAGTATGCTTATCCTTGTGCATAATAAACAATTATTTTCTTAGAATTTTCTAATGGAACTATAAATAAACCAGCGCGAAACAAACAATAAGAAGAAAAGTAATACTATTTTATAAATTTTGTCATCATTAAATCATTAAAAATTTTATGAATTTTTACAATAATTAATAATAAAAGTATACCAAATTTGGTATACTTTTATTATTACTGGTATACTGGTTATTATTATTTGGTATACTGGTATATCAAATTTGATTTATTTTGCTGGCTTATTTATACATTTAAAAAATACATATTTTTATTATGTATATATACACCAAGTTAATGCTTTATTTTCTTGAATTTCTTCGATTGGGAAGGAGAATTGGACTCTGAAATATTATGTTGGCCAGACTAATTAACGTTTACTAAATTTCCTTTAGTCGTATGCTTTCTGGAACCCTGGCAGAACTTAATGATTACCAAAATAACCCAAGATATAGAGAGAACTTTCGTATTTACCTCACGATTTTCGTGCTGCTTCCTTTCTCCATGACGAAGAGAGACTCGTTTCTGGACGAAGGTCTTCTCCAGTTTTCGTAATTGTGATTTATACTTTTGTACAAAATTTGTAATTATTTTTTTATAAATATTCTGATAAAAATAACTAGAACAGATATCTGTTTATATATATTAATTTTTCTTTTATTTTAAAAAAAAATTATAGAAAATCTGAATTTTTTCGTTTAAATTTACAATCAAAAATGACTAAAAAACAAATGTTATTTCTAAAAAAAAATACAGTACACGTGCATCACATTTTATTATATATTGTAATAAATAAAATTTAATGTATGCTCAAGTTATTTATAAGTTTTAATTTATACATAACTTAAATTAAATATCATTAAATTTTCCGTTTAGAAGTTAACTGGAAAAGTCTTTGAATTCCGTGTTTTTTGTTAACTCTTTCCTCCATGTGAGCACGAAGAGAGTTTTTTTTTTATTTTGTTCATCATCAGTTCGGGCGTTTACAATGGATATGTGATGTTTGACATGTAAGGATCCCTTGAAATGCATTCTAAACATTATTATACTTGTATAAGTAAGAACGTCCAGAAAGGAACAGAAACCTCCTTGAACTCATATTTATTGTCATAGAAAAACACATAGTTACCGTTTATTTTCTTAAGAACAGCCGCAGACAACCGCATATCTGTATATTTAAGAAAAACGTAGTCAATTATTAATTTACTATTATATTGATAATAAGGCAAGGACGGGATTTTCCATATTAAATACAAAATTTTTAATTATAAAACTTAATCATGTAGCTTAATATCTTTAGAAAAGTTCATTGCTTCAGTAATCGAATTGCATTAAAGATAATCTTTTTTTATTTGTAGCAAATAAATAATGTTATCTTAATTGTACCATGTTGTTGCTTGTCAAGTTTATCAGATCTATAGACATCATTTACTGATGAAGATAACACTCTAATGATAAAACTATTTTTACTCCAAAGATAATTTCAATCCAATTTGGTGAGCATTGGTGATCTTTTGCGTACTTTACACAAAATAAAAGCTTTATTAAGTTTCAATATAATGTACTATTAAATATATTTATAGATTGTTTTAACTCATTTAGACAGCTTTTAATACTTTTCATACAGAAGTCGTAAATAAGCTATTTTATTCCCACAATTTCATTTAAAATATCATTGTATAGTCCCAATGTAAATTTTACATTACACATTGTCTGAAACGATATTTTTAGTTATACTTAGTAATAAACATGCTTGAATGATTTAATTTATTTATCTATCCTTGATGACCCCTTTATGACTCTATGAAGATACCCCATGCTACTAAATGATTAAGTTAATTTGTTGATGTGTATAATCAATATAGAACAATCTGTACGGTCTGCTTTAATGTCTATAAGTTATTATTATTTTGTCTAGCTTTCCCATTAAAGATGGGACCTGACAGAAAAGTATTGATCAGTACAGATGAGGGATGCGGAAATCTGATCCGAACTATTCATAAAAAGTCACGACTGAATCCCTTAACTGCAGGATGTTAACTTACTGCAAACTACATGATTGGAATAAATTGTAGATAAAATTAGATTTAAGTATTTAGAATAAGGTAAATTTGGAAGTTTCAACATTTTGGGTGTATGGAGGAATCATTGCTAATTATTTGAATCTAGTAATGGGTACAAAGACCAATTTAACAAACTCGTCACTAGTTCTAATGCCCAAAGTTTGGTTTTATAATCATTTGATTCCGGGAACCTGCTGTTTTGTTTGAATGAAACTTTCCTGACTGAAACAACACATTCTACCATGCTATCCGAATAATATTTAGATGTTATTCTTAATCAGAATTTTGAATTTTCCAATCAGGAGTAGATGCTGTTATTGAGAAGACAATGGATCAAAACATGCACATCTCATTAAAACAAATGAAAAAAAAGAAAAAATTTCATACATCTGATATGTGTAAACTGACTCGATGGCCAAAATGGCCGTAACCACTTATTCTTAAACCATTCTTAAAAGTAACTTCAATTTTTCTTAGAATACAATAATAAACAATTTAATTTAAATCATTAAAGCCTCTTCATGTTTTAAGACATATTTTGCATTATTAATATAAATATTCTGCAACTATATCATCAAGTTTTTGATATTCTTGGAATTTCCTTTCTGAAGAAAAACTAGAGACTTTTTTCTTTGCTCCGAATTATACATTATACATTATACATCCATAATAATGATTTTCCACGAATTTTTTGACAGTCTTTCAACTTCACATAACTTAAAACCTTGTTATTCAACCAAATTTATATGGATGATAAACTTGTACAGTACGTAATTATATAATCTATAATAATAATAATAATAATACGTTCATATGAAACATTTAAACTTTAAAATGCAAGAAATTTATAAAATTTATATGTAGTCTATATAATAGATTTAAAATTATCATTAATTTTATAGGGATTATTTCCAATTCGCGAAGTATTCATTGTATCTAATCAGGTTATCTTAAGAATATTTAATAAACTAAACTAGATTACTTTCGTAGAAATTTGTTAAAAATAAAATATCTGATATAACATTTGTTTTAATATAAAATTATCACGTAAATTTTATTGGTGATCATTATTCCTTTATGTAGATTTATTCTTTGTACCAACTAAAAATGAATATCATTAAGAAGTACTGCCTTTCTTTCGTACTGACTAAACAGGAATATCATTAAATAATAATGGCCACATTTCATACGAATTGAAAACGAATATCATCATTATTATTAGAGAATAATGACAGCACTAGTACTAATTAAACAGGAAATTATCATAATTAATAAATACAGACCGCCCTTAGAACATACTAAATAGGAATATTATCAACATTAATAATTAATTGTATTTGTTAAAAAGTTTATAAATACAATAATTTTTATAAACTTTTATCTTTTAACATCCATTTACAAAAATATATATTCATTTTCACAATATACATTATTTATTAATAGGGTCTTTAAGATTATTAAGGCTCCATGTAATATGAAAGTATTGACATCAAAAATACAAAGTAACCATCTCATCAGTTATGTAAAATTATAAAATATATTTATAATATAAAAATAACATTTTAATTAATAACAAAATGCTTATTTTATATTTTTAATGTGAAAATTTTTATACTATCGATACAATTATCCTATTAATAAATAACATAAACTACTATTTAAATATTTGGAATGTATATAAGTGTATAGAAATTATCTAAAATATTCTGTTAATATGTATTTAAAATTATATTAAGTCTTTTTAAAATTTTATTTTGTATAAAATTAAACATGAAATATGATTATGTTGAAAAAATTACAGCATTACAATCAGTATTATAATCATATAATAAAGGAAAAGAGGAGGAAGGAAGATAAGGAGGAGAGAATTTATATTTTATCCAATGATTTATGTATATCAGATAATTATTGAATAAATATAAATCTTTAATTTTATTAAGTATTTATGGTAATTAACCAAATATTTTAATATTTATTTAATAATTTTATCCTATGGTATTGGTGACAACACATTCAACTTTTATGTAAAATATATAAACATGTATAAAATATTAAATAAATATTTAATAAATTATCATAAATAAAATTAATTATCTGATAAATATAAATTAATTATATAAAAATGCATATTTTTATATAATTAATTTACATATAATTTTTTAAATGTTTATATCTGAAAAAAATCTTAATTAAATGGTATTTAAATGCACATTATTCATTGAATATCTGATTAAAAATGAATTAATTGTATAATAAAATAAAATATGCCAACTCATTATTTCATTAAAAAACAATTTTTTAAAGTATTATAATGATTATACAAAGAACACAAATTTGAATGAAGGTAATTTAACGTGACACAGCAATTTTGAAACGGTTCTTAGAAAAAACTAAACTTATTTTAACTTTAACAAATGTCAATAAAATTTTGGAGCACAAAAATCTCGTTAATCTTTTTTCTGACAGTTTGACTAATAAAACACTTCCTGGTAAAAATGTGTAACTTTTATAGTTCATAGACTTACGTAACAAAAACTAAGCATTAAGCTACTGGCATTATAATGTTATGGGTGTAAATACATTGTCCATTATGAAATATCCGGTTTTTGAATGTTATTTGTTTAAATATTTGCTCGGAATATAAATAAATTTACAGGCATTCGATCATTACACATCTAATAAACGTTTTAACAATAGCCTTAAGAAGAATTTAACCTTATATACATAACATAAAGTTTTAACAGTGGCCTTAAGAAGAATGTAACCTTTATGCATATAAAGGTTGAATACTTCTTAATTTTTAAAAAAATTAAACGTGTATTAATGAAGATTAAATATTAATGTTTAAATATGCTTTAATAAAGTATCAAATTAGTCATTTGATGTTGTTAATATATAATTATATAGTTTAAAATGTAAAAAAAGAATGTTAATTAATTAATTTTAAAGATAGAAATACCCAGAAGAGGGCAAAATGAGCAAATTGCGCTGTCCCAAAAAATTAGGGGCTTCTATAATTTTTTTATGTTTCATTTACTTTCTTTAATTTATTATAATAATTGCTGTATAATGATACAAAATAGTGTACATATACTGGTCTGCAATATATATTTTACCTAACACCTCCATTATCCTTCTCAAGTTCATTATTGAAACAAATTTAAGAAAACAAACATATTGATAGAAATTAACGGGTTTTACATTTTAAAAATATAAAAAAATAAATGTGATCTTTACTTCAAAATATCTAAATAAGATTATTATAGAAACCACTTTGAAAATTAATTAAAACTTACATTTATATTTTAGTAAAATGTTATTAAAATTATATCTGGAAAGTTGTAAATGAGAAAAAAAGTTTAAAAAAATCTTTACTGCTAATAAAAATTCAATTTAAAATTTCATGAAATTCATAATAAAATTTTCCCCAAAATATCAAAATTTCCCAGAATTTCTCCCTTGGATTTACATGATTTCAAAAGACCATTCTGTGGTGAGTTTCATTAGAAAATAATGAAAACTAAACCATAACGACTTCCACATTAAAAATATATATATATATATATATATATATATATATATATATTATTTATTGTCGTTAAAATGTTAAAAATCGACACTTAAACCATTAAAATCTCATATTGATTTAAAGTAATTATTTAAAAATTATAATTATTGTAAAAGTTAACGTTTATTATAATGATTTTTCTATAATTATATCTTTTATTTATCACTTTATTGCTGATTCTATTAATTATTATTTTTTTATTTAAAAAATTTTTTTTTGAATTTTCTTCATTTTTTGAGATTATTCAACTTATATTTCGAATTTTTTTTTCAATTTTAAACCACAAATGTAATTTTTGAGAATTTTGATTTTTTAAGCCAGTAATACCCCCTTACAATTTAAAATCTTGTAGCTTTAATTAAATAAATTACACATTTATTAAATATATTTTATAAAAAAAAGGTATTTAATCTTATATAAATACCTTCATTATAAGTTTTATATCAATATAATTTTAAGGTACTGGTACTTTAAAACTGGAGCCTCAGAAATTTTAAGAAAATACATAAAATAATTAATATCTTTTCAGGTATTAATAAGCTTTATAATAAATTTTTATCAGTACTCTTATAGATTTTTTACTGTACTCTTTACATCCAAACCTGCCAAACCATCCAATCCTTTAGACCAGCCTCCAGAAAACCCCCTCCAGAACAAAATATTAGTTACAGCCACTGACTATATTAATATCATAATTTGTTATATAATTTATTAAATGTTAATTTAAATATAACATTTGATTTATTTAAGAATTAATTTCAGGAAAAAAGATAATAATTATGGCCAAATTTTACTGTTTTTTCTATTTATTACTATACTAATTAATAATAGTAATTAATTTTAGTGTTATTAATTAGTATTTAATACCAGATAAATTAAAAATAAATGATTTAGACTGTAAATAGAATAAACAATTATTTTTGGAGGTAAATATAACTTTAATACTAGATACAATGGGTAAATTAATGATATGCTAGGTCTAGAACAATTGTTCTAGTTTTTGATATTATAGAATGCCACGTCATTATCATAATCATACATGAAATTGTTTTTGGTGTGTCCACTTTTCAGGAATAAGGTGGAGAAAATAATTTGAATATAATTTTCATGCTTTTAAGCTTAAATTACATTTCACAGAAAAATAGATGCTAAAAAGACAATTTGAATTGTATTCAGAACTTATAAAATGGATTTTAAGGAGTAATTTTGTGCATGAAATTATTAAGAAACTAATTTTAAATATTTTAATTATTTTAAGCTTTTTATTACAATTATCTATATTAGATTTTATAGCATTATAGGTTTTTAGATCATTTGGCAAAGTATCTCTTATCAGTAACAAGTCTTTAGGAAATTATTGAGAGAGTAATATTTCAATTAATTCCTTTTATAAATGCCTGTTGTTTTATAGAAATATGTTTGCTATATTATCTATTCATTTATAAATTATTTATTACACATTATATGATGATATTCATTACATAATGATGTAAAAATTATAATCAATCATTTAAATTTTGATATATCATCATGTAAAAACATAAATGACATATTGACCTTTTTTTACCATTTGAAATTTTGAAGCTTGATGCATTTCTAGAACGAATTTCTTAAAATAAACCTCCAATTCACTAATTTTTTGCATTCCATCATTTCATTAACCAACCTTAAATTATCCTCTTCAGATTTAAATTGGACTAATTTCTATTTTAAACCCTAAATTTTGTATCCTTAAATCCAATTTTTGTACTACATTTACATTTTTATTAAGTAAAATTTCACAAAAATTTCCCTAATGTAATGATATTAATATTTAAATTATTTTTTTAATTTTAAGAATGTTTTAAAAAATGTAATTATTTAAAAGTGATTTAAATATTCTAATTTTAATTTTTACTTTGATTTTTTAGTCATTACTTAATGTCTGATTTATCTATCATTAGATGGTGAATCAGAGTTAATTAAAGGATAAAAGAGGTAAATGATTTTTAAAAATACAAAAAAAAAAGTTAAGTGAATGACTATTTTCTAGTTGAAGTTCTACAAATAATGAATTTTTTAAAGAAATTGAGGCAATAAATCACTCAAACAACTCTTCATTCTATTTATTATAATCAATACTTTTCAATTAAACATTCAAAATTCATATCTTTTCATTTGAATGTCAAGAGATAATTTTAAACACTGATGAATAATTATTATTGACTGCTTTTTAGATAGAAAAAAGTCCTTATATAGGAAATAATTTACATAACTTTTTAATTAAAACAATGTATATATTAATAATTCATTATTTAAAATCAGAAACAAGATTTAGTTATAAATTAATACAGCATATATTTTATTATAAAAGTGAATATTTATTGTACATTAAAAATTTATTTATATAATCAATTGTTATTCTGATTTATAATTTTTAAATTTTAATTTAATAAAAATAACCAAGGGAAAAAATGAAAATGATAATTCTGTAATTAGTTTATTTATAGAACGTTAATTAATGATAATACAATTACTCATTATTACTCAGAACAATTAATTAATCTAAATAGATAATTAATTAATATTTATATGTGTTTGTATGTGTATACAGAAACACAGAACAATTAATGGAAAATTATCAGTAATTATAATATCATTAGCAATCAACAATACAACAATTATCAAATATGTATACAGTTAAAGAATAATGAAATTTTTATTATTAATTGTGTTTTATATATTATTTACAAATTTTTAAATTATTATTTTTTGTTTTAATTTCATAAATATGAAAAATATAAAAGAGGGAGAATTTTTTAGTCCTAAACTTATTACAGAATTAAAATGGTGATTCTGTAATAAGTTCAGACAATGAGGAAATTAGTATTTGAATTAAAAAATAATAGATTTATATTATTAATTGTTTTTATAAACTATTTAGAGATATTTATTACTTTTTAATTATTACCATAGCATTGTGGCATCGTCACAGTGCCGGGCTGAAAAATTTAATTTAAAATATATGCCTGATATATTAAAATATATTTAATTTAAAATATATGGTGGAGAACCTCAAATTAATAGTGGCTTGCCCCTTTACATCGTTCTGTACTATCTAACACCTTTCAGGGAAAATTTTTGAATTGAAATAATGTGACTTCTGGTCTTCGTCAGACGTTCTTGTGTAGTTAATCGGTGCCTCCTACCCCTTAAATTTCCATATCTAATCGCGGCTTTTATCTATCTAAATTCGTTCTCAAGATTGTGGAAAGACAGACGACAGTGGGAATTTATAGGTCTACAGTTTATTTTTAAAATTGCAATCCAATAAAAATTAGAGAGAAATAAGAGAGAAAAAGAAATAAAAATTATCTGTAAGCAATAAATTTATTACTTACAGAAGGCTAATTAATGGTTCTGTGTATTTGTATGGTTGTTATGCCAATGTATTAATTATTCTATGTATTCTATCTCTATGTAATTATTCAATCATTTGTCTTATCATATTTATCAGTAAATTTATTTTAGCGTCAAAAAATTATGAATTTTGTTACTAGAATTGTCATGAAACAACTTCTTAGGCTTCAAAAGGTTTCCAGCAGTGGCCTAATAAATAAAACTATTTAAAGAAGATGTCGTCGTTTTTCATATATGGACTCTTGAAAATGTCGCAGAATTGTATAACAGACATTGGCATTGATTGTTTTCCCACATATAATGAATGGTCTTGTCAGTAGCAATTCTTGACAACTCCAGAATTGGATGACTATTATCTTACGATAGAGAATGATCCCTTTAAACTTTTTTGGGTCTCCATGAATTGCCATAATTCCTTGGGATTCAAGAACAAAGGATCTTCCTTGTCTTCTTGTTCTTGGAATTGACTCCCAAATCAGGGGTACTTAGTCTTCCATTTCTTTTATCATTGCGAGAATCTATTCTCTCTTCAGTAAACAAACTACTGTATAGGCTATTATTTTGCTACATAATAAACATAACAAATAGTGTTGTGTATGAATGTCAGCAGCAGGCGTACGTTTTATGCAGAGAAATTACTTAATATTACAGGTCTCTGCACGGAATAAATTGCTATTTTGAAGTGGTATAACTCTGCAACCATGATTTTCATATAGACTTGCTCCCTACAGTTTATCTGTTAGAGAAATTCAGAGTCACGTGTTAGTTACATGCAGAAATGCTATAACTTGTTTTGCTTTTTAAGATATTGACCTTGTATTCTTACTTTCCAATAGACTAACATAATAAAGTGAATTTAAGACATTTTTATGTTATTTTTATTAGAAAAAATATTTTACCAATATTCGTCTTAAGTGTAAAAGAAAAAAAAAATTACTATATTTTATATTAATAGTACCGTAATCTATAAAACTTATTTATAACTAAATTTCCTATGTAAATTTTACTCAAAATTATATTTAATTAATTAAGAGTTAAAAACAAAATTAAAATTTCTAATAAAACAAATCCATCTTGTTAAGTAGTAACTATCTTTATACGTAAATAAATATGGTGCTAATGAATATACTGAATCAATATTGAAGAAATTCATATGCATATAAAAAGGAATAAATAGCACTTCTTCACATGGAATCATTTCTTAATTATGGAAGAGTTATAAAATTAATTATAGAAGGATTAAGTGCTATTTCATTTTTTTTAATCAACATACATAAAAGTTTCATATATATTACATATTTATATTACTAATATTCATGTACAATACAGTACAGTCTCTGTAATCCGACATATATCGGACCGGAGGGTGTCGGATTACAGCAGTTGTTAGATTACTGGATTTTGCATTTATGTACTGTACGCATTGTAAATAAAAGAAACAAAAATATATCGCAGTTGGTTCATAAGATAGTTTGTCGTATTAATCACGACTGTGACTGTTTTGCCGATCTCACGAGCAACAAACAACAGTATACACCTTTCTCTGTCGCATACATAGACAAATGGTAACACGAAGTTTCTTGTACGTTGTCCTGTGGAATGTCGGACTGGCGAGTGACGGATTAAAGAGACTACTGTACACAATTGAATGCACATAGCGCAGACAATTCATATAGCAGTTGACAATAATAAGATACTAGAGATAATACAAATGAAGATATGCTTCCATATAATATTCTACAAGGGTATCGTCCTTACAGAATATTATGGAATATAGTACAGAATCCTTAAAAATTTTAACTTTCTAACCTTTTACTTTAAGAATATATATATACAGACATACGAATGAAATAAATTCAAAGATTATTAGTATTTTTTAAATATGTAATAAATGAATTAGCCTACTTACTACGAATGCATTTTATTTCTGAAAATGGAACAATTGAATAAAATATAACCTAGTAAAATTCAGAAATATTATAAAAATTTGTAGAATGATTTCCAGTTACTTTTTAATTCTAAAATTAATAAATTATAGAAAAACAAGTTTGGTTCATATTCACAATGAAATAGTTTCGCAATGAAGGAAGTAATAGTTCTCAACTATATAATTTTGTCATGAATATGAACGGGTTTTTATAGTGTATTGAAATTTTAAAATTTAGCAGTTTACATGCAAAAATGAAACTTTTCAAATAAGTTTCATACTAAATGAAGCTCTGTTTAGAAGCTGAGAATATCAAATTCATAAATATATCTATTCAAAGCTTACAGTTAAAGGTAGTTTTTTTTTTTAAATAGAAACTAATATTTTCTGTCACAATGCCGGGCTGAAATTTTTAATCATATTTTTAATTAATTTAATTTAAAATATATTCTCTCCACGTCAAATTAGTAGTGACTTGCTCCTGTACATCATACTTTTCCTTTAATAATAGAGTCGTACCGGTCATCTATCAGAAAAAAATATTTGAATTGAAATAAAATGACTTCCAGTTTGCGTCGAAAGTTCATATATAGTTCATATATAGAAAGTTCATATATCAAGTAATCGGGGCCTCCTGTTCATAAGCTTTCCATATCCTGTTTCGTCTTTCATCTATTTAATACCGTTCTCGAGATTAAAAAGGACAGACAAACAAACGGAAAACATAGGAAATTTATAGGTCTACAGTTTTTTAAATTGCAGCCCAACCAGAGAAGAAAATATTTGTAATTTTATTAAGTGTTAGTTTACAAGTGGAAGACAAATATAAATTTTGGAGTTTTCACAACTCATGCTTTACGAATCACAGGAACACAAATCAATTCAGCTCAATTCATTTTAGTTTTTATGCTCTTCCTCACCTAAATATGTGAAATTGCTAAAATCATTGATATTATTTAAAAATTATAATTCGCATGACAATAAAATATTATTGTTATACAAGTTATAAATATTAATTGTCGGTTGATGTCACAGTTTAGATTCTGAACAAAACTGCCATTTATTAGTAATTTTAGTAAGTAAATTATCAAATTAATATATATATATATATATACACACACATTATTTCATTATTTTTAAATATATAATAAATGATTTTCTGTTAAATACTCTTCGAAATATATTGACAATACAGAATAGAGTCTTGTATACATTGAGAAAAATAAACTAGATACATTTTGTGATTTAATAAAGTCGAAAATGATATTTTTTATAGAAATTTTAATTTGATAAACGCAAAATGTTAACAATTTATTTGTCAGCAATTCAACTTTAAGTTTAAGCTATCAATAACACATAAATTCATATTTTTAAAGACATAATAGCATATATAATAACACTATATGTAGCATATGACACATCTCATGTTGCAAACTTTATATTTAATCAGACTAAAAACAAACATTATCAAGTAACAGAAATATTTCATCAGCAATTATTCACAAAAGCTCCTATATTGGCAGTGGGTTAAAGATATTTCAGACTTCTGCCCCTAAAAGAGTAAGTTTTATTTGTTATATTTACTACTGGATCCGCTCGCGATTATTGCTATATTATTGCTCATTATATGTTTAACATTTATTTATTTATATATGAATTTACAAATAGATTTACGGACTCCTATTAAATCCAGATCCTAGACAATTGTCAAGTCTGCTTAGGCCCGAGTCTGGATCTGTATATTAGAAGAGAACAGTTCTAAAACAAATATAAGAAAGTTCATTTCAGATTAAATATTATACTGAATTTCAAATAACACAAAATGTTATGCTTCATTGATATAGTTGAGTCCTTGAAAACCTTATATAAACGCGCACACTTACAATTGCAAGATATAATTAAATGCAGTGAAATCAAATTCATAAAATATCATAAAATCAATTTATCGTACATTAAACGTGAAGATTTTTCTACAAGTTTCGCTATTTTAACTGATTGCTACAAAAATTTACTGTCCGAAAATCATTAAATAAACTGGAAAATGTTGATTAAACATTTATCCACGGTTGACACTAATTTTCTTTTTTAACTACTGTTTATTGTATTTAGAGGAAGAATTATTCTAAACATTGACAATTCATAATCATGTGAATATATGGGAAAATCCTAAATAAGCAAGAATTGTAACATTAGTAATAAATCTAATTATTATTTTCTTAAAAGCACATGTTTTGTATAGAGTTTGCTCTAGGTTATTTCTAAGAAGGTCAAGTTCATTCTGTTTAACGTAATTTCTACTCCATAATTCTTTGTCTACTCAAACAATGCCTAAAGCCAAAAAATTTTTAAATGTAAACAAAAAAATGAACTAATGAAAATATAAATTGCTATTACGTAAATTATTCTGCATTTTTAATGTATTAGATTACATTATTTTTCAATTTTAATATATTTTTTCGCTTATAAAAACACTCTTTTAACGCTGTTCTGACTTGACAATAAATTAAGTAGCCTAAATATTTTTATTCTGAAGGTTAAAAAAAGTTAAAAGCGAGTTTTACTAATAACCTTCGCCTTAAAATAAACCTGTTTTTTAATAATAATTTTATTATTGTTTAAGCAAAACTTAGAAATGTAGAAACTAAAAATTACAACCTGGAATTTTTGTGATTTTTCTTGTGGTTAATAATTTGTAATAGGAAATAATATATTAATTATTTTATTTTTTTTATAAACCAATAAATAAATAAATTGTAGATTTTTATCATTTAAAAAAATATATAGCTTTTATAATAATCGTATAAAAATTAAAATAATTAAATTGAAAGAAACTTTAAAAGTAATTTATTTATAATATATTACTTTTAAATTTATTTTAATATATTATATTATAATATATTAAAATAATTAATTTAATTACTTTTTATTTAAATCATCATTTTTTTTATTTAGTTAATATTTTATTTTCATTTTAAATTAAACACAAAAAATTTTTCTTAAATTGTTAATTATTTTAAAATCAATTCAAAATTTAATAAAAATAAACTTTAATTTATTAATTATATACATTGTGATTAATTTCACAATATTTTTCTAACAATTTTAATTATATGAGCTTACTTTTAAAGTCCATATAATGAAAGGATTATGATATTGCTTTTGTTATGCTTGTTATTTAGTGAATTTAATTATTAAAAAAATAATAATAATTTAAAGATAATTTTAAGTTTAAATATTGTCAGAGGATACTTTAGGCTTAATTACTTTTCTTGGTGTATTGATCTTTTTAGTAGTAATTAAGGGCGCTTTTAGTGGATTTAGTTGTTCGTGTTATGAGATTATGAGGAAAACAGCATCACTAAATGATTCATCACTTGATTAATGGGCATTTAAGGCTAATGTTCCTAGTCATTGAACCAAATTTATTGTATTTGTCACGTTTACAACAATTGTTTCCTTAAAACTTTAATTTTTTTTTTTTCTGAGAATTATCTACTTACAAGTGAACAGTTCTGTGAAATTCTTGGAAAAGTAGTAAAATGTCACTTTAAAATTTATTTTCTTCACTAAATTTATAATATATTTATAAATATTTAACTATAGACGTTCACTGTATAAGATAATATTTTTGAAAGAAAACATCTTTTAATACGTTCGTTTGTCTGGATGTACAAATAAATTGAAATGGAATTTTAAGAATGTGATTCTAGAAAACAAATTTAATGGCATTAAAAAATTTAGAAAAAAAAATTCGAATAAATTTTATATTTTCAAATATAACATGATTTTTTTGTGAAAAATTCTAAAAAAAAAATTAAAAATCTGAATAGTTAAATTTTCAATAAAAATAATTTTAAATGCTTAAAAATACGATTAAGAACTTAATTACATTGACTTATTATGTTACTTAAAAAGTCATATTAATTTATAAATTATCATTGAATTATATATAATAGAGGTTTGTTAATCCGGCACCCGATTTCGGAACGTCCGATAATCCGGCACGCTGGTATTCTCCGAAGACGAATTTGAACACGTGAAGCTGAAGACCCAAGGCGATAACGCGTTCATTAATGTTTACACAAGTTTTTCAATCAATCTTAACACGATATAGTTAGGCCCATAAAAAATTCCTGAGGTATTCTTGGCCAGGATTCGCTTCCGGATCCTCTAGAGAGTCTAGACCGATAAGCTGACTCCTTAGCTACCTCGCCTCCAGCCTTCATCAAAAATAATGGTTATGGTACTTATTTATAATAAGATTTAATTGTGTTTACTTGTTTATATTTATTTATTATTGATATATTAATATTAACAATAATAAATTTGTTTTTTTTAAATACATTTTATATATGAAATTTATTTTAAAAATCAAATGAGTGAACTGTGTTTTCTAGAACATATTTTCTAGACTGAACTGTGATTGTCTAGAAAGTATTTTCTAGATTAAACTGCTTTATTTATTTAGTTATTTTTTAAAAATTTTTTCTCTATTGTTCATCTCTTAATATATTTGCTTTTGTTATAGAATTTATATGTTTATTAGAGATTAAAACAATAAAACGATTTATTTCTTTTTAAACAAAATATAAATAAAAAAGCGTTATAAATGACGTAATAAATAAATATTTGATTACGTAACATTTAAACAATACAACATAATAATAATAATAAACAATAAATATGTGTATAAATCGGAAACAAGATATAATAGTTCTATTGTTTATTGTGATTATTTATAATAAACTCTTGTTAAATTTGTAATAATTGATTAAAATGTAATAAATATTCAACATTTAAAGAATCATTTCCAATAGGCCAACGTTTATTTGTATTATTAGAGTAAATCTAAATGTAAAAAGCTATTTGGATTTAGTCTATTAACATGATTAAAAAGACTTAAAATAGTACTTTTGGAGAAAAACGTTTTTACTCTTTTCTATTGATCTTAATGAAAGTAATTGCGCCCATTTAGAGCAAATAACATTTAAAAAAGTCTGCCATTTAAAAATAATAGAGTATGACTGTCTGGTTGTCTGTCCTCGTGGTCCTAAAAGAGTTTGTGTTATTTTGTATTTATTTTTCTTTTTTTTATTTCTTGTTGTCTTCTGTTTGTGTGATAAAAGGGGAACAGACAAACGTACGTATCATACTTAATAATATTTATTTTCTAGTATATATTATTTTTAAAAATTAATATAAAAATATGAAGATTTTATAATCTTCATATTTTTAAATTTTCCGTATGATATATCTGTTATGAATTATTAAATGTTCGATTTTGCATTGTAAACGGGAGTGTCATCACCAAATCACGCGATTTTCAAAACTTCAAAATTCGTGTATAGACCTTATTAGCAGCAGATCTAGCTGGGGTGCAGGCAATGAAGTGCAACTGGCCCTGGCCTTTGGTGCCTGATTTATAAAATTTACATATATAATGTATATATATGAACAACGAAAATATGGACTTTGTGTGGGTGTAATGAGGCTCTAACACCCATGCTTTTGTACCAATGCTCTTGACACTCTTACTCCGTCATTACTGTACGGTATATACGTTCTGTTGTTTGAGGCGCTTCGGTTTAGTGTCACACTCCATTTAGAGCCAGTTTAGGAGGTGAACTAATACAAGCGCTAAATCGAAGTTTGACTCTATATACAATTAAGAAGGATATAAACGTCAGAAATTGGAAATTAAATCTATAAAGAACATAAAAAAGCAATATATTCTTCAATAATATCTTATTAAATTTATAATATTTCAATTGTACTATAAATTATAAACATTTTCTTGTACTCGTATATAGAAGAAGTTAAACAACTATCTTCGAATTTTATATCATTGTTTCGTCTTGTTTCAAACCAATTTAAGAGAATGAAATAATAATTTTTATATTTTAAATATATAAATTTAAAATAATTACAAAGAATTTAAAATGAATCACATATATATACTCGTATTTTTTCTAAAATTAAAAATGTTGTATTGCATCAAATTATATATCATAATCTTATTAAATTGCTATGAATTGATGGCATTGTAATAAGACAGCAGATAACTATAAAATGCTTATTAATAAATAAATAGTTTTATTTCAAACCCAGTTTGTAGAAAAAATACGGTCTTATGACATTTGAACCATCCTTTATTTAATATTTTAATAATTTTATATTTAAATATTTATTAATTTGTTTTTATATAATATTTTCGTATAAAATTAATATAAATAAAACTATCAAAATTGATATTATTATCGCTGTAGGATGGTATATTGTCCGACATAAAGTCATGGCATTTATCGATCCTGAGTTTAATTTAGCTTCTGACAAGAAGAATGAAGGTTTATTAAAGTTATCTGATGGTATTTTATGAAGTTCCTGACATTCTATAGATGACATTTCATATCTGGAAATAACTTGGAAATATAATTTATTGATTAGTAGTTTCAATCGACTAAATAATACTTCCAATGAATAATAATTGAATATGCTTTTTTTAATATATTTAGTATTAAATATGTTATTTCATCTCTTAAAAATGTATATAAATTGTATATTTTCAAACTTAATAAATAAAGATTGTATAAGTGTAATACTCTTGTTTCGAAATTTAATATTCTAAAAATTATATTAAAGTCATAACAAGTAAATATTTAAAAAATTTAATTTAAAAGCAGAAGCTAAATATTTTTACGATTCCTTAAAAGTGATTTGTATGCTTTTTTATGGATTAAATTGTCCTTAAAAAGACAAATTCTTCTTTAAGGAACTCTGTTTTGAGTTGTTTATTTCGTTAAAAGCGCCATAAAAAGTAATTCGTGTCTTTTTAGAAATCTTTTCACTAAACATTCTTAAAACAGCCAATTTAAATCTACAGAAACATTAGAAATAATTTCTAAAAAGGCATTTTGTCTTTTCAGAAATCTTATTAAAAGTGTTCCTAAAAAAAATAATTTGTGTATTTTCAGAAATCATATTTTAAAACATTGTTCCATTGAATATTTTTAAAAAAGGGCAATATATCAATATTTATTTATTTTTTTAATCAAACGTCGTATAGTTTACAATTAAATATTTTGCCATTTAAGTATTTTCTATTGAAACTATTGTAAGTGAATTTTCTTCTTCTTAACTAGTATTAATTCTTTGAAATAACGGAACATGATTGATTTATTCAACCGTAAAAATGAATTATCGTTGAATATCTTAAAAACCTTTAATCCGAAACATAATTTAATTTTTTCTATTTTGAATGCTAACTAAGGATATACTTAGTTACTGATGAATAAATTTCATTCACAAAAATACTTTGATAGTCATATAAATTGTAATTGTAGAAACAATGAATGCATTAGCTGGAACAATATATATAGCTATTACTCACAAATAGCTTTTTGATAAATTTAATACTGTATTTTTTTTATTATTTTATTATTTTTTATTTTACATCTATAAGCATGGTCATTGTATATTGCAAGTAATTTCTACAATAATTTATTAAATATACAGATTTAATGTAAAATAAATACAGTACAAACTGATGATTAGATAATTTTTATAGTATTTCGAAATATTAAAAAATATTTATATAAATGATACTTTAAATGCCTTAATAATGATATAGGTGAAAAAAATTGCTTTTTAAATACAATTTTCCCACAAAACGAACCTGCAAACAAAGTTACATAAAGTTGCTTTTTATTAAAATTAATAATGTAAATTGTATCCTGTATAGAATAATTTGCCTTGTTTTGGAGGATAAGTTTATTTTTTCCCATTAGAACTTTCTGGTTGCATTATTCTAAAATAATAGAATAATGCAACCAGATCCAATAGAATAATGCAAATTATTCTAAAAAGAATACAGCCATTCGTATACAAATACATTCTTTCTGTTGATTGGTCTACGAATATTCTTGCTCAGAGATTCATTACCTTTTATTTTGCCACGATTCCTTTGGCAATTGGCAAAAACCTATAGATTCCGTCTCAAAATAATGTTTTTAAATGACTAAAATAAAATACATAGAATTGCAAAGGAAATCAATGATAATGAAATATAGTTATCAAAATAATGTATTAAAAATATATTAAATTTTTTATATGGTAACAATGTAGGCCTATATACACGCGTTTTTTGAAATCTATTCAAAGACCAAAGAGATCCATGAACCCCAGGTTAAGAATTCTTCAAGTTGATAAGACCCAAGAAGGTGGCAAAGGCATCTGTCACCTGTGAAGAACTTATTCAGAGGTGGCTGATGCCAGAACCAGCTCAAATAAAGATTTTTTCCATATGGAATATATTGTTCCATTCCGTCAGCCCACACCCATTCTCGAGACTGTCAAATTTCCAATACTCATGGAAGAAGGTGCCTAAGTAACCACCAGGACAGTAAAAGTTAAAAAATTAACTTTTAAACTCTTTTGTCCTGGTGGACTTTTTTCGGATGATGTGCTGTATAAAGAAACGTGTTACTTCATCTACAAAAAATCCACAATCTGAAGAAGCTTACAGCGGATCTGAATATATTTGTTATCATCTATCGAGATGTTGGTCTTCGCATGCATTCAGTATTATATTTCTTCACAAAGAAATATAATACTGTAGTTTAGTTTAATAATAATTTAGTAATAATGCCTGGAAATTGAAAAGAACCATAATGAGTGTATGCCGCATATCATTTAAAAATAAATTTCTTATATGATGTCAGAGTTTTCAGAAATTCATGTATAAACATAACTATTATAAGTATTATATCATATATACATATATTTAGTATATTTTAATTAAAAATATTGATTTACTCTTAACAAACACATTCATATAGTTACCCTGTACCTCGTTTAGTATAATACATCAGACTTAAAGTGCCTGAGTTTAGATAAAGTTCTGATTAATAATACAATAAACAGGTACTGTACATTAATATTAATATTTAGTTTGTTTCTAAACAAATCAAATTCGACATAGATGAAAATGTGGAATATCTGAGTAAATAGAGCACGCATTAATTTAGTAATTCATATTCATCGACGGAAAAAATAAATTGAAATTTGTATTTCTAGAATAATCACAAATTTTCATACAGTAACTCTCATTCTTCAATACATTATGTACACACATGTTATATTTCTACGTATGTATATAAGAATAATATATAATGCGTGACTAATTCTATAAGATCATTACATTCGATTATTTAATTATTTTAGAAAATAAGTAGTAAAATCAAAAACGAATAGCATAAAAAACCAAAAGCATTAACCAGAAATCATCAATGAGAGGAAATTATATCAAATACGGTTAATTAAAAGTAATAAAATACGTGAATGGTTTATGACAATTTAAATGAAAGAGGTAACTATTTTTAGAATAGATTATCTCCAGTTTTTCTATCTGTGATACTTTTATATTATGCCTATAAAAGATGATTTCTATTTCACGATATAACTAATTATCAATTTATTTATACCGTGTTTTCTTCTCATCCACAATTAATTAATTTAGCGTGTAGGCGATGGCTTAGTGTCCTCTCATTCTTATATGAATTAAACGAATTTATTTTGGATCTTGGATTTTATACCACAAATTTCATCTATTTAATTAAAATCTTTTTCCCATAGGAACGTATTCAGGTAGAAGTAGAGGGAATAATTTGTTCCTTAACTGAATATATACAGCATATAGAAGGTATATACATCTTGTTAGGTTTATCAATGAAATAATACTATACAAATCTATTCGTGATGCCCTTCTACAAATGACACCTGATGATTATTTTTTGAAATATCTAATAGATCATCAGTTATATTTCACACAATGCATTATAAAATATTAATTCTTTATTTACAATACCTAAGATTCGCTTTAGAGCAAAGAAAGCATTTCCTTCAACGCATTTTTGTCACTTTTAAAGTATCACTCTCCATGATCAAAGTCGAAACTAATGATGTTCTTACAGTAACATCACCAATTTCAATTTTTTCTATAGTACAAATATTTTAAAATCCAAACTCTAAACTCTCGTAATATACATTTACAATATCGTAATATATACCATAACATAATTACCGCAGATTTTTTCAAAAATAGCCATCTTTTAACGCTTCCAATTCAACTTTTCTAACAATCCGTTCTCGCTTTTCTTTATGGTTAATTTACTTTATCAGTTCTAATTTTATCGAATCTATTTTTTTTTTATTTTTAAAATTATTAAACCTTATTATTTATCATAACGTAACTTTTAAAAAAAATATTTTTTTTCTTTTTATCTACAACATCGTGATGTTATTCTTCTATTTTTCCTGTTGCACGCAAAACTCTTGAAGCATTCTTTCACTATATTTTAAAAAATAGAATTCTTTATTCCTATTATTTCACAAACTTGTTCTATTATAGATTTAATTATTATAAAAATATTTATAGACGAAATTTTCAAAAGATATTATCAAGAAAAATGTATTTATGTTTTTTATTCAATGGTTCAATAAAGATTTAAAAAATTTATCGTGAAATCATCTCTTGGAAATTTGATAAAAAACCAAGAAAGATTTTCCCAAGATTTTTGTACATATTTACTATAATTTAGTTATAATATAAGGTTTTTATATAAATTTTTACATAATTGAATGGTATTTAAAGTTTTCTCTGGATCAAAACTTTCAATTAGAGAGATAGCAGTGCTTTCTTTAAATAGATTTACCAGATAAAAATTATAAAAGAAGGACAGATTTTTCTGAAAATGAGGACATTATGGATGCATTTAGAGAAGAAATAGGCCTACTTATTAAAAGACTTTTGGACTTAAAGTTCTGGATACCATAAGGTAACCCTATTTTCATATAGTATTCCAGGAAAAAATTATTTATTTCATATTTTAAAACAATTTTATGTTATAAACTCTTCAGTAAGTGTAAAATATAACATACTCTAATATATTTGACAAGTTTTTTTTAATATAAAAATTCTATAAAAATGCAGAAAGAGTGGTTATTGATATACAAGATAGTACAATATGTGTATGAGTGTGAGTATAAATATTTTAATTATTGTTTTACACACAATTATTATTATTTTATATCAAAAGAGCGATTTATCAATGAAACCATCTTTGTTTAAAAAATTCAAAATTTATTTAATTACGAATAATATAACTTTTTAAATCATATGAAACAATTTTTAATGTAATCCATTATAGAAAAATACAATTTTAAATTTTTAAATCTTGATAAAATCTTTTTCTTGATTTTCATTGTTCCATACTTCAATATACGTTATAACTGATAAGAAAATATGCAAATTATTTCTTGTAATTTTCGTTATGAACGGCGCGTGTTTAACTTACTTCACCTTTCGTCAATGTTTTTAATTAATTTGAATTTAATTTTTAATTAATTATAGAATTAATTGTCTCAATTAATTCTATAAAATAAATATTATTTTCAACAAATATTCTTTAAACTAAATTTTTGACATCGTTTACAATATTATTCATTAATATTTTATCAGAATATTCATTTCCTTTTTATTTTAATTCGTTTTAGATATATAACAACATTAAAGAAGTGTCATACCTATATTAAATTTTACGTATTTTTTAAGCTTAAATGCGTTAACATCTTAATAAAACAAAAATATGGTTTATAAACAAAAATACTTAGTACTTTCCCCAAACGTGAGAACTAAAATTCCCTGAGTCATTCTATATCAAGATATAACAGTATCACGATTTACTTACTCCACCCTTTGTCAAGATTCTCTTCACCTTGACCTCTGAAACAACTTAACATATTAAAACCATATTTTCAAGTCATTCTCGTTCATTGATCATCATCAACTTCTAGGAAGTAATGAGGTTGGCAGAATTATTTATTCAGCTGTATATAAAAATGTCTTATCATCTTCTTAGAACTTTCTCATTTGTAACAAACTACAAATATATCCATTCATTTTATTTCTAGAATTGTCAATCTGCATCAATTCCTGTCTTAGTAATTAGTAACTGGAACTTTATAGCATAAAGTTATTCATAAATTATTACAAACTTTATAAATTTTAATGCATAATCTATTATAAAATAACAATAATTTTAATAATTATAAATAAATAAATTAATGTTTTTACTAAAATTGAGGAAATGGATTTCCAATTGGCTCTTAAATCATATTTAGATTATAACTTATCGATCCAGATAACTGTTTTTATCTAAAAAATTCAAAAATTACAAAAATATATATATATATATGTTTTATAAGTCTGTAATTAGAAATATTTTAGATTTATAAAAGGTAAATTAGAGGATGAACCTATTTTTGAACCTTTACGGTTATAATAATTCGTAACACAACTATATAAATGCGTTAAAATATAATCACATAAAACTTTTTTTAATATAAATTTATAAAGGAAAATATAATTTTAATATGTTAAATTTCGAATTTCCTGGTTTTCAAGCTAAATAGAGCAATAAATGTTTTAAGAAAAGAGATGATGATAATTGATTTTTACGAAATTTATCTATTGATATATATAACAATGAATATTGCGATATATTTTATTAATTTTAGTTAGATACATGTGTAATTACTTCAAATTTTATATAAATGAAGCATATTACGCTATATATGAATACAAAAATTAAAAAAAAAAAAAAAAAAAAACATTTGTTCATTAAGTAAAAATAAAGCCAGCTGGAGAGCCGAAGCGGTATGGCATCATCCTACCGTTTTGGGGTATCCGAAATCAACTCCAGACGGGTCGAAAAATCCCAGAAATTTACGGGGGTGGTCTGATCCAGATATGTGGGCCCGTCCCTCACTACTCTGCCGCTTCATTGTGGGTCTAACCAAATTTACAATAGGCTTGAAAAAATGGCCTTCTTAGCGCTCACTGAGCGGAAAAATTCAAAATAAAAAAAAATATTTAAAAATTAAATTGATATTAAAACATTTATTTAATTAAAAAAATTAATTTAACAAAAATATGCAACAGGTACTGTACTGTACAGTACATGAAGGAGCTAAAAATTATATAAAACATACCAATAAATAGACATTTAAATTAAAAAAATATAAAATATAAAATTATTATTAACATATATAATAAAATTTCAAAATTTATTTTTTAAAAAGAAAAAAAAACATTAATTAATTAAAATATAAATTTATGAGTAAGAAAGTCTTAAACTTTACGAATAATTACGTTTATTGTGTATAAATTTAATTAATTTAGGCTATATTAATTACAATTAATTTGAATGAAATTTGAACTAATTAATAATTGGATCAAAGAAAAGATTTATAAAAGAAATCATGAATTAAACAATTACATGCTTTAATAATTACAATTAAATAATGATAAGATATAATTTTAATGCAATTCTGAATTAGTTCAAGCGCGAAGTTTATTGTGTTTTGTTTTAAATTTTAGATATGAAACTACTATAGATTATTAAATATATATCAAAGTGGTTATTTTTTATTTTATGTAAATTTTTTCCATATTTTTATTCATTTTTTTTATTAGTTTAATGCTCAAATAAACTTTACAAATTACAAAATTTACTATTAATGAAATTCTTAAGTTCAAATAAAAGTGTATCATTATTATAGAAAAAGTGTTAAAAAATTAAAATAAGATTAATTAAATAATTTAATAAATAAGTTATTTTTTAAACAATCTTTTAAAGCAATTATTATAGCTTTTTAATATTTATTTCTTTAAATACTTATAATGTATAGTTCTTCAATTTTAATTTATAATATTTTAATTTTTATATAATAATAATATAATATATATATATATATAAATATTAATTCTATAAAAATTATATAAAATATAATAATAATAATAATAATAATAATAATAATAATAATAAGTTGACAAAACTGCGTCAAACAGCTGGTTAGCTCAGGGATGCCTCTTTGGGGAGACGGAAGGATTTATGATCGCCATACAGGATCAGATCATAAATACTAAAAACTGCTGAAAACACATACTCAAAGATACAACACTCACAAATTACACATGCAGAAAATGTCACATTATGCCAGAAACTATACAACACATCACCTCTGGTTGCAAGCTCTTGGCACAGACAGATTATTTACACAGACATAATCAAGTAGCAAATATAATACATCAAGAGCTTGCAAAGAAACACAAATTAGTAGACATCCACGAACCATACTACAAATACATTCCACAGACAGTATTGGAAAACAACACGCACAAAATGTACAACGACAGAACCATAATCACAGATAAAACAATTTACCACAACAGACCAGACATCACACTCATTGACAAACACAATAAAATCACATACATTATAGACTTCCAAACACTCACAATATACAAAACGCATGCACTGAAAAAATTAGCAAGTACACAGAACTCGCCCAGGAAATAAGGCATCTTGGAGGATGGATAGGGTGCTTAATGTACCTGTTGTTCTCTCCTCTACAGGTGTCATACCACACACACTACACAAAAGCCTGGGCACATTACAATTGAATAGAAACACGTACAGTACATCACACTACAGAAGGCCACTATATTGAATACATGTCATATCGTGAGAAAATTCCTAAATACAGACACACACACTGATACACTTCTTTAATTTCTGTTTTGGTTACTATGCCTCGACTTTGGTCCAGCATAGTACACAGCCACCGGTGTTAACCGAGTATATCTCACTTAACCCAACATAATAATAAAAAATTTATTAGTCATATTAGGCCGTAGCCTGTTATTACAGGTGTTATAACATTGAATTACGTAAATCATAACAATAATATTAACATTGGTAACATCGATTCATTGTATTATATTCATTTGTAGGATTAGTTTTAGAACATGTAATTTTAAGCAGGATGATTACAAAAGTTTTTTGCATAATTATATAGTTTATAAATCACTACAATATTTGCTTCATAAAATAAACGATACATTTGATTTTCTTCTTTAAGGGAATTTAGCTGATTTAGGTTGACTTTGTTTCTTAGTTCGAGTCCCATTATACACTCACAGAACATGTGAAATTTGGTAAATAATTCTTGGCATCTTGGACAGGTCATTTTTGTAAATTCGTAAATTCTATTATTAACTATTATCATTCTACCTGAACAAAGTACAACTTAAGATAACACAAGAAGTCAAATTTTGGGGAATTTTACTGACTCCTACATTGACCTTTGAGAAGCAATACAAAGAAGCCGTTCATAAATCAAACTAACTGATAAATAACATGGTGAAGCTTTTTGCTCAAATCAAGTTAAAAAACATATATAGTCATTTTAGATTATTTACTTCCATAATTCTTAATGCGGTAGTCTGGAGTCTAACAACATATAAAAAATTTGAAATAATCCAAAACAAATTCATTCGAAGAATTTTTACTCTGGACTATAACATAGCTGGTTATGCACTAAGAATAGAACTCAATAGATTCAAATTAACTCCCTTCCTTGTAAAAAGATTTATTAACTTTCTTTATATAAAATATAAATATATTTTGATAATTTTTTATAATTTAAAACAAATGATTAGCAAAATAATAATAATAATAATTTAAATTATTTAAATAATATTATAAAGTCATTTTAAGATAAAATAACATTAAAATTTCTTTTTTACAAATGCTGAAAGTAATTTGAAAAACAACATTTTATGAATTTTAATTTGTATTCATAAATAATTTTAAAAAATTCGTTACGAAATCTACATATTTTTAAAAACAAACTCGAAACGTTTTACAAAATTCTATCACTAGGGAATTTTTAGCGCTATATACATAAAAAAATCAGTTCAAATATAAGTGTAATTGTCATCTATGTTAGTCTATTGAGTATATTTTCCTTTTATTAACTCAACACATTAACTGAGTTTTAAATTACCGTTACATCCGTACACGATCATTCATTCTAGACAATGATTAATCGTTGTTGTTGCTCTTTACAACTTTTGTATACGGGCCATAACCGAATAACCCTTTAATTTGAAGAACGATGTGCATTCGAATGGTGGCATAATCCATTATACTCAACTTACAAGAACTTGTATTCAACAGAAGTCTTGAAAATCATTTCGGAGTGACATGATATTTGTATTTTTATTCTCTTAATTTTCTTACATCAATATATATTGTTAGTTTAAAACTTATATGTTATATTAATAAAATAATAAAAATATTACATAATAAGAGCATTTTAATACTATAATTTCAGGTATGTTTATTCACTCACCTATTGAACTCAATAGATGATTCGATGCTAACTTCTTGCAACATATATAAATTAATAAGTTAGCATAAAAATATTATAATTAATTACTTTAAAAACTTAAAAAATGTTCATCTTAATATTTTTAATGAATATTAAGCAGGAAAACTTGTAATGTTGAAGGTTTACAACATTACAAGTGGAAAGGACATAGTGAATTCATAGGTAATGACTGATCTACTTTATGAAGTCATCGACTTCATCCAGGTTTAATTGTGTTGATTTTTTTGAAGATAAGTTTAAAAAACATCGAAAATCTAACATTTTCCTCCTACAACGAGCTTCTTCGTAAAACTTTTCAGAAATTTGTAAGGGGTTGAACGTAATGAAATCACAATTGTAATAATATTTATCATAAAGTATGAAAAGGATTTCGACAAATGAACGGAAGGTCTTTATTTAAATTTCCATTAAGTTTATAATTAACAAAATTATAATTTAATTTTATAAAACGCAATTAAACATTGTAAAATAGCAACGTTTTTCAGAATTGGGTACAAATTACACAAAATTTTAACTAGAGCATAAAAGAAAGTGACATTGGCCATAGGATCATTGATATGAAAAAAATAAAATAAAGTACTTGAATGAATTTTCTTCACACAATTTAAATTATTGTTTCTAAAATTAAGCATGAAATTTGAATACAGTACTTATGTTTCTATTAACAATTAGTTATGAAATATATATTTTTCTGTTTACATACAAGGCTGCCTAAAAGGTAACGGAGCCAAGTGGGGGCCATATACAAAATTAAATCATATATTAACGCAAAGAAATTAAACGAAAAAAATTGTATGAGAGCCCTTACTTTCTCGGGGGCCAAATCAATTTGCTTTTTTTGTCTTCTTCTGGGCGTCCTTGCGTACACATGCAAAATCCATATAGTAATAGGGAATTCTGTAATGGATTTTATATATTTAATGAATCATGGATTTACATTTAATGATGAATGATAACTTACATTTAAAATGTTTAAGAAAATTAAATAAATAAGTGAATTTTACTTAAATTATTTAATTACTATTATTAAAAAGAGAACATTTTTTGAATTTCAATAAACACGTCATACTTTAAAAATGAGTATATTATAATTGATACGACTTTCAAACTTTTGACCTGTGATATGAGAACAAGTTATAATTTATTCATATTCTCTTTAAATTAAATTTTCTCTTATGATTCAAAATGCACATGCTTATATGTTATGTCTGACGTATTTTGAAATAAAAATTTATTTCTCATAACACATAACTACCCCATGACAGTATGATAAGTATTATATATTTAAAAACATCTTATAGCATTCAAATACTCATTTTTGAAAACATTATAATGATGTTTTATGCATTAAAGTCCTTAATTTCCTACAATATAAATCACAAGTTTAGCAAGACTTGATTGTAGAGATCCGAACCCAAGTCTTTCGCAAATATATAAATTATTTTAATTACTCTAAAAGGATATAAAATTAACAATGTAGAATCTTGGCCCGCTTATAAAGCTGGGATTAGAACCCGAGTCTTTCTACAAAAAGACACGAGTTCGACCCCTTTTTTAAATAGAGAGAATGTGATTTATAAGTTGAATTTCGCACTTACATTTATTAAAGGACTGATATAATAATGTTTTCTTGTAAAAATATACTGTTAAAAATATTATTTTAAACTTATATATTCTAATTTTATCATATTTTAAATAATAAATTTTAAAAATTAAATACATAATTGAATTTTTAACCAAATTCTAATATATAATATTTTAATGCTATTATTATGTATATATGATAATTTATTTTTGAAATATTTAATTATAACTAATTAAAACTATGATGCTTAATTTGATGCGATTTCTTCCTACGTTAGCATAATTTTTTAAATAAACAATGTAATATTAAATTCGATTATTTATTATGACAATGTTTATAAACGATCTATACAATTTTAATTTATGAACATATAAATATAATAAGATTCTACTGTTTATAAGGATGATAAAATTTATTATGTTATATATCCTGTTTGTTGTAATTTAAAATGAAAGAAAAGACAATATAACATTTTTTTTCAGCATGTAATTCACCAATTGCACTCATTAAAGCACCACTGACTACTACTAAAAAATTCGAATAAACTAAAAAATTTAATATTTTTACTAAATTTTTTCAAATAAAATAAAATTTTAATATATATTCTAACATTTTAGAAACAATTTAATAAAGGATTTTATGAAAATAATAACAAAAATCTCATGTATAAAACGTTAAAAATCAGGTTTCCCATTTGGCTCTAAGCCAATAAAGTATAGAGAACTATTCTTAAAATATTTATTATAAAAGAAATTATAACTTCCATTACAATTTTTTTTAAATTTGAAAACATTTCATACTATTTGTCATTTACATGTAAAATTTTTATAATTATAGGTGCTTAATTTTTTATTATAATCTTTCATTTTTCCATCGCAGTCATTCGATGCATGTGGTTGCCTCCTCCAATCGAAGAGTGAGTTGCTTACCCAATCACTGTAAAGCATTTAGATAAAAACCTTTGCTGTGCTTACTAAACCAGTGAAAGTGGTTCTATCTCTTAGAATGAGTGTTTATACCTTAAAATTCTATGTAAAGACTTAAAATCAAGGTAAGTTGTATTCTATTCCTTGTCGCATCTTCGCATTCTTTGCGCTAAATTTGCTATTAAACCATGCGTAAAATTTAATTATTCTTTTAAAAAGATGTATAAAAACACAAAAAGAAATTCAAATTTTTATAAAATATAATAACAATATATATAAATATTTATTAAAATTGTATAAAGTATTTTAAAATATTTATAAATTATATGATAAAATATCTTTATATCCTATTCGTTCACGCTAAATTTTATACTTGAAATTAATTTTTAATAAATATATTTATCTTTTATATAGTAATTAATATTATATATATATACAAACAATTTAAAAAGATTAAACTAAAAATTAATTTAATTATTTACTTTAATCATTGTAATTATTTATATTTTTAACTCGTTCCAAATCAATTGATTGATGTTATTTTCCTTATTTATGGGAATTTTTCTTTTATTAATAAAATTTTGTTTTATTTATTTATTTTTTAAATTAAAAAATAATTTTTCAATAAATACAAATTTACATTAAATTTTTTAAAAAGATTTTAAAATTAAGTGTATATTTTAGTGAATGATTCACTTATATAAATGCTTGATTAAGAGTATCATATATTAACTTAACGTTCTAGAAAATAAAGGAAATAATTCTGTAATTTAATACATAGAATTATAACAGGATATATTTAATAATAGAATAATTATTATAGAATAAAATATTATAATAATTATATAACAACTAATTGCATTTTTATGATTAGCCATTTATTTATTATTGTATAAAAAATAATTATTAATGTATTTTTAAGAAATTTTACTATAAAATTCAAATTTTTTAAAGAAAAATCGCAATTATTTTTTATTCTGAAAAATTATTTGCATAAAAAATGAATGTTATGAATAGATTTTTCAATAGAAAAAAAAAGTAATTGTTTAATATTATTAACAACAACAAGAAACAGCTAATTATTTTTGCAATTTTGAATTCCTATATTCAATTGTAATAAATAATTAAAAATTAATTTGTTTATTTAGTATTTTGATCTGTAATATAAATAACTATATGTATATGAATTCATTAATTTTAAAAACTAATTTATTTTTGTGTTTTTTAAAGAGAATTATTTTAATAATTCTATTATTTAATCATTAAATTTTTTAAAATAACTATTAATTAATACTCAAATAATATAATTTTTTAAGAAATTTAATAATTAAAAAATTCCATATGAATTATTTGATTTAAATTTTAAAATAAAAAAAATTATAGGTTAGTGTTACCCTTGGTGCCAAGATGGCGGCTCGTCTCTGATTCCAGCAAGGAAACAGTGGGACGCACGTTCTAACCTAACCTATTCTAATAATTTGGTTGCTAATAATTATGGTAATTTATTAGAATAGGTTGGATTAGGTTAAGTTAGAACATGTATCCTACTGTTTCCTTGCTGGAATCAGAGACGAGCCACCATCTTGGCACCAAGGGTTACATTATCCAAAATATATATATATATATATATTACTAACTTTTAAAATAGCTTTTTGTAATTGGTCAGTTTAAATTTGAATATTTTTTCCGTTATTTTTGACTTAAGTATGACGTGACGTAACAGTTAGAAATTTAATAAAATGTGATAATAAAATGTTTTATTTTATTGCATTATTAGTAATAAAACAATGAAAACAAAATTGGATATTTTAAAGTAAAATGCTTTAAATTTAAAAATTTTTCAAGAAAATTTAAAATAGAAAATTTTATATTAAATATATGAACACAATGAAATTATAACAGACTTTAATTAATCAAAAATGTAATTATTTAAGAATTTTAAATAAAAACTAAATTAAATAAATTCAAAAAGTATAATTGCTCTTTTCAATTTATGAATGTTTTTATTTTTTTTGTGTCGATTATTTTAAATACTTTTAGTTATATTATTTTACTGAATTTAATTTGTAGTATTGTTTTTAAAATATTAAAATTATTAAAGCATCAACGAGATATATTTTTTAAATTTCATTTTTACATTCTTCAAGCTTATTACTGAAAGTATTTACCATGAGGAATGCAGCTCATAATTTCGAATATTTAATTCATCTCCGTCCAGTTGATTAAATTCTGACAAAATTTTATAGTAAAAAGATGTTTTAAATTTGCAGAAATTTCAGTTTTAATATTAATTTGCTTTTTTTAATATTCATTAATTTTTTTTCTAATTGGCCCATTTAAATTCGAATATTAGCCCGTTATTTTTGAGTAATCGGTTTCGAGTCTGACGTAACAATTAGAAATTCCAAAATTTTTTGTCACGTGACTAGTTTATAATATTTTAATGAATTTTTTAATTGCCATTTTTGAAAAATATTCAAAATTATAATGTATTTATTTTATAAATATTTTAATTTAATGTAAAATAAATATCACTATTTAATTCAAAATAGCTGTATATTTTTAAAAATTAAATTAAAATTAAAACATGTAAATACTTTATTGACTTTTTAATGAATATTAATTGTATCATTTCAATTTATTCGAAAAATTTAGCTTTAATTGAATCATGAGGCCCAATATTGCTGAATTAAGTGTTCTTTATCAGTCATCTGGTAATGGTGAAGCATTGCCGTGGTGTAAGGTTAGTTTTTCTTAATTTTTTTAAATAAATTATTTCAATAAAAACTATAAAAATTAATTTAAATTTTATTATAGTTATCAAATTCGAATGTTAATTCAACTCACATAGAAAATTCTTCTCAAACTGATGCTTTTGATCAACTGTTACCAACCTTAATTGAATGTTTCGTGGTCGTGTTATGTGGGTATGTACTTCAAAAAAGATGCGATTTTTATAAATTTTAATGTACTAAAAATATTTTAAAATATATTTTGATAATTTAAGACTCGAATAATTATAAATTATAGATATATTTTATTAATTTAATATGCAAAATATTTTTAAAAGTTCTTAAATAAATCTTAACAACTATTCACAGTTGATTGCTAGACTATAGGCCACTGTTTCTAATACCAATAATTATTTTATTCATAAAAATAATTACAGTATAATGTAAATTCAATGCATAAATAATATAAAAATAATAAATAAACAATTACGAATTGATATAATTATATATATTAACAAAAGATTTATCCTAGAGAGAATAATAAAATACAGGGTAACAGTTAGCCATTGAAAAGAGTAACTTGCTTTATTATTTTGTAACAAATTGACAATTTGCACAAAACAAAAAACAAGTGTACAAAACCGTGTTAATTTATTGAAAGAAGAACTCTACGATCCATGTTTACAAGTGTACCTGGTCACAAAAATAAAACATGGCTAACTGATTTTCGGCCACTCTATATTTTATGATGTTATTATTTTTTTTAAAATGAAAGTAATTAATTTTATATAAACTTTTTATTATAAATAGTGAAATAAAAAAATAATTTTAAAATTAATATTTCTAGGTATATTGCTGGAAAGCTTCATATGATCGTTGGATCCGAAATTAAAGGACTCAGCAGATTTGCTTCAGAGTTTTCGCTTCCAGCATTGATATTTTTGAATTTAATTACCATAGATTTAATTCACGCCAATTGGTCATTTGTAATTGGAGTTTTGATAGGAAAGCTTGCAATTTTCTTCCTAGTTGCTATAGTGACTCTCATCGTAAGAAAACCATTTAATTTAGCCATATGTGGACTATATGCAATATTCTGTACTCAAGGAAACGACTTCGGTTTAGCTTATCCCATTAGTGAGTATTTTTGATTATTTATTACAACTAGTATCAAAATTTTAAGGAATGATCATGTTTATATTTTGCGTATATAAATTACTTTAAAACATTCAGAAAATAATGTAAAATTGTGGTATAATTAAAGAAAACGTTACGAAATTGATGGAAAATTTAAAAATTCGTAACAGATTTGCGTAGATTAGTAGGTTAATATTATAAATAAGATGTTATGGATTCAAATTTTTTAAGAACTTTTTACATTTACATATGAAATTTTCGTATAACTTCGAATTTATTATGCTCGTCTCGTTGTCTTACAACAGTGCAATACCTTAACAAAAGAAACAATAGCCAATGCATTTTGATCTAAAAAATTCGTTGTGCATCCCACAAAACTTTGAGTTTGATTTCTTTGGAAAAAGTTAATAAACTCTTAAAGAAAGATGGCTTACATCAGTTGTGCTCAAAAGAGATGAATCCAGAAGAATGAGTGTGTCAAAACACATTTATAAATAAGATGCAGAAGAACCTCCTCAGTAGAGTCACACATTTATACCATAAAAATGAATGAAGTGTTTTGGATATTACATAGGATTAAACTTAATTCTCTTCTACGTGCTTTGATTCTTGCCACTAAGTTGTACAGTACAGTCTACAGTCTATTTTAATTTTTGATGGCTGCAATTTGAAAAAATTGTAGACCTATAAATTCCAACTGTCTCCTGCTTCTGTCTGTCTGTCTTTCCTAATCGCGAGGAAGAAGTTCGATAGATGAAAGACGAGACTAAACATGGAAACCGTAGGGCAGGAGGCTCCGATTAACTGTATATAAACTTCTAATGAAAATCGAATGTCATGTTATTTCAATTCAAAAATTTTTCCTGAAAGGAGTTAGTTAAATAACCGCTAAAATTCTATTGTTAAAGGAAAAGTATGATGTACAGGGACAAGCCACTACTAATTTGATGTGGAAAGCATATATTTTAAATGAAATAAATGAAAAATATGATTAAAAATTGCAGTCCGGCATTGTGACGATGTCACAATAAATAATTTACTTTTTTTGATAATTTCAAAGGCACATAGACGACTGGAATATGTGATGTCAACACTTGATCTTTAATTAAAGTTTCATAAGCCTTTTATAAATGAAAATAAGGTTGAAATAACAGAGAAAGTGTTACATTAATAAAGTTTTTTAAAACTTTCTAAGAGAGAAAACAAAATAATCGAAAAAAGATATATAAAATATCAAAAGGAAAAAACATGAATACTTGGATATAGGATTCGAAATGCTTCAATGAAAAGAGATTTATGTATTCATTGTGTTTGTTTTTCGGCTTTCTAGGATAATAATGTCATCATGAATGACGGGATTATGACAATTTAATTAAACAGTTTTTTATGGATTTTAAGAGTAACTAACGTAACTCAAAAATTGGTGATTTGATGATTCAATTTTTCTCCAGATTATCTGTAAATATTAGTTAAGAAGGATTAATTGAGGATAAGTTGCATTCTTTGAAAACAAAACAAGTACCTATTTTCAACCAAGAAAATGGAAATGATTTCTGTAAAGTTTTTGAAGTAAACAATTAAGAATTCTTGATTTTCAACGTTTCAACGAAAAATAATACGATAATTCTGATGGTTCTGTAGAACGATGTACTGTATGTCTCATATTGAACTTTTTTATCGTCTCATATTGAAGTTAAACGATAAAAGATAACAGAAGGAAATCATTCTGTAATACACGTTATCGTTTTAAATTCTCTTTTATGAATTACAATATAAGAAAAATAATGAAAAAATTCCCAGCTCTCCCTTCTCTCGACGGCCCTGCTGACAAGCAACATCAAGAATTTCTCATGGGTGGTCTATCGCTATATGTTGGACTCCGTCATTCACCACTTCGACGTCCCCACTGTGAAACGAGTTCCGACCCATAATGGGTATGGAATGGGTATGGCTTTTTTGGTGATCTTAATGCGAAAGGAATCAAATGTGAAAAAATAATTTTTATCTGTTAATAGAATGCCATGTATTCAATAAAATATGAAATAATTTCGAGTTTTTCAGTGTTTTTGGAGCTGTAACACTAATATCATCAAGTCACAACATAATTCACAAAAGGAATTCATCTTAGTCAAGGACAAAATTAAATTTTCCTAAACTTGATAAATCACAAGCCTATAACGTGAATTTCTAACATGATGATCATGATAAAAACCCATGTATTTCTACCGCAAATAAATAGGGTTATTGTAAGCATTTATTTACAAGAATCGTTGAAGATTGTTGTAAATTTCTAAACATTTTTATCTCCACATCAGGAATTACTTTAAAGACTTACTCATCCTAAGTTGATGACGCAGAGACTGCACGCAATGTAGCCACACTGTGTTCAAATAATAAAATTTGGCAATATTCCACATACTTTATTTCGTTATATACCGGCATGTTATTGCATTTGACTACAAACATATTTTCCAGACGAGGAGAGATTAAAAGGAAAAGGAAAAGTTAAAGAGGAAAACGCATCCAAAGAAATCATAACCGGAACATCATTAATTTTTGAAGAACGTGTCCAGGAGAATTACGTAAATCTAACGGAAGATAATATCAATACAAATCTCTGAAACAATATGTTTTTTGATCACGATATCATTTAAAAAATAGAAAAATAGTGGTAGAATATCGATGTAACAAGAGGATCTTTAATGAATATGACAACATTAACCTAACATCATAAAATTTTTAAAAATGGCTATTGTAAGTTAGGATACTTCCGAAATCCAATCTTCTAGATGTTTCATCTTTCAATCTGTTTATCACGGATAACTTTCAGCATGGACTGTTAAATTTGTCCAAGTTGTAAATATTGTCAGTAACAATTTAAAGTATTGAATGAAGTAGAAAATGGAATTACATAGAATTACGATAAACAAATCAAGAGAACTTCCATTATAAGATAATTAAAAATATAATTCTATACTTGTTTTGGCGAAAGATGAACCTGATGTCATTCTTCCAACTAACATGTTTGTTGATCACTTAGAACATTAAAGTTGTAAACGTCATTTCCGTTGTCATAATTGCTGTTAGGATGCCAAATTTTTTTTTTTTTTTTTTTTTTTTTTTTAGAAAAGAACGATTAGTCTTTTGAATGTACTGCGAAAAACTACGTTTCAGTTCTAGAACATTTTCTGGCGACTGCATTTAAGAACAGAGACGGATTCGAACAGAATTTGAGAAAATTCTTGTAAAGAATGTTTTTGGGGACTTCTTTCTCCAGAATGGAGTGTTGTTAATGACTTTTAGGCATAATAGATTTAAAATAAGTATGCGTTTATTGTTTTTTAATACAGATATGTACAAAGAATATGATGATGTACTGTATTTAATCGAACAAAAACATAACAGATAATAACGTTTCAATTTACAGCGCGAATTTAGTTTAAAACACGGTTGATTGAGTTAAAAGTCGCCAGAAAGATATAAACTACATAATACTAGACCAGATTCATGGATCAGACGTGACGTGACCTCTCATTCCTACTATTGCCATGTGCCTTTTAACACTCCCTGCTTCAACTATAATTATCCAAACTCTAATCATCAGTGATAACAATCTAAAAAATTAACTCTTATATCTCTAAATTAAGGCATGGCAGAACATTTCCAAAAATATTATCCAATTACAATGTATCAATTTGTACAAGTCTGGTCTACTCGCTTATTAGACTGAAACTAATCACGTAACATTGAATGTGTTATTTATAGAGGATGTCACAAGAATTCTTATTCATGTTTTAAATCTTTCTCTTTGTAGAAATTGTTTTTTCTTACAGAAAGCAATGACAGAAAGTCTGAAGAAAAGTCAAAGAGTATTTATTTGTAGAATCCTTTTTCATTTTAATAGATTTTTTTAAGAATCTTTAAACTTCAAAAAAAAGCCCTTATAGATTTTAAAGACTGGTCACCACAGAATTTAAATCGTCACGTGACTTTATAAACCTGTTTTTGAGCGGAAACAAGAGTACTGGTAGCAAGCAGCTACCAATTGTATATCTCGTTTTATATAAGATAGACTATGCTATTGGTCTGCTTACTTAGTTGCTTGTCACTTAGAAGCACCCCAAAATAAAAGCATTTCATGTTCTGTTTTGTCTTTATTTTTTATAATATCCTATTTAAATATCAAACAAATTTAAATAAGTTTTTATTTAATTTTATAATTTACTTACATAAATTCTTTATTCCAAGCAGGAAAAATTTAAATTTAAACAGGTTCGTTTATTACGTAAATTAAAAAAAAAAATTTTTCGACCAATCAAATTCGAATATGATGTTAAAATGAGAATATAATTAAAATAATAAATTCAATGACTTATATTATACATAAATAATTAAAAATTTTCAATTTTTATCATAAAAATCTTATTACTTCTTTTTTATTTTTCAGTAACGTCCTTATACGGATCAAAATATCCATATTATCCAGGATACATGTATCTAATAGCACCGATATCGCTTATAATCTTAAATCCTATAGGATTTTTAATGATGGAAATTGAAAAATTCCGTTCTACTAATTCTAATAAGGATTTATTTATTAATAGAAGACAAATTATATTTAAGTTTACCAAAATGATTTTCTCAATAATTTGGGAAGTGTTAACTAATCCAAATGTTCTCATGACGTTATTAGGAGTCCTTGGTAATATATTTTTAAGAGGAAAATTCCCCGATGTAATCATTCGAATACTAGAGGTAAGAATTTTCTAATATCTTACAAATAAAGGATTCGTGTAGATTTAAATTTGTAAAATTAAAAAGTATAATTTACCAATAAATGATTTATTTTTTAAAATATATTTTTATTGCAGGTCTTGAGTATGGCTTTTGAAGCAACTGTATTATTTTTATTAGGATTTAGTATATTAGGAATAGGAAGTAGTCTTGCTGGTGCTGGACTTTTGGTTCCTGGGATATTGTTAGCTGTAAAAATGTAAGTTTTATTCCATTAATGTGAATCTACACGAAGCAAATCCAATATCTATTTTAATCTAACTGAATTATATTTTAGGCTAGCTTCACCTCTTATTATTCGTGCAACTGTACAACTTTTATGTGCAAAATTTCCTGATGTCGAAGATTTAGCAAATTATGGGTTTTTATATGGAATGGTTCCAACTGGACCCATTGTATTGCTTTTTGCTAATCAATACAACTTACCTACTGAAGTGGTGAGTGTTCTTTTACTTACTTCGCTTGATAACTTATAATTTTAATTAAATAACCATGGACATTTTTATATTTTAAGCTCTCCGCAACAATGGTAGTTTGCACTTTTCTTACTGGACCACTTATGTTCGTTTTAGCAAAGATGGTCACCATGCATGTGAGTGGTGTAGCCGAATACGCCATGCAAATGAGCAATACTCTTCTGGTCCTGGGGATATTGGGATTATTGGCATCAGTACGTAATTTTGGCATATATTTTCGTAAATAATTAAATGTTAATAAGAATAAATGTTAAGACACTACATAAATTATTATAACATTTGCAAAAGTTCAAGTTATTCATATATATACCTATATTTAGATTTACTTCAACTTTTATATTCCAAAAAAATTGTTTCTTATAATAAAAACATAGAAAATAATACAATTAAATGCTCTACATGCAAATCGCAATTTCAGTTATGGAAAAGTAAATAAATAGCATCAGCTGACTAATTAATTACTATATCACTTGATGTAAAGATTTTATTAGATGTAATCAGAGCATTAAATCTAAATAAAAATAAAATTAGCAAACACAATGATAATATACTTATAAACAATTAGAGATTTACAATTTTATATAAATAATTATACTCCAGTAACCACCACCTTATAAGTTGCTGAGGGAATTTTTAATTAAGAAAACTAACGTTTTCGATCTATGGAATAGTTTCGAATCATACATAGATCGAAAACGTTAGTTTTCTTAATTAAAAATTCCTTCAGCAACTTATAAGGTGGTGGTTACTGGAGTATATATTTCTGCTGAGTACGTTTATGTTCAATAAATAATTATAACTAATATGTATACATAAATAGATGAATTGTTGTTACTTTACGGGAGGACCTAGAGAAGTGAATTAGACTTATTACTCAGATCATAGATTTTTTCAATGAGAAGAATATATTTTTTAACCTCTGATGAAATATCAAATATCGTCAGACCTATGAAAATAGTAAGAGCTCACAAATAGAATCCATCCTTCTCCAAAAACCTGATGATGATCGATATTTCACCAGAAACTAAGAGGAGTAAATTGGATCACCTCATAGATCCTGGGCTCTCTCAAAGAGAGAGGAACCCATTTCTCACTCAGCTATTGAAATGAGAGTCGCATATTTTTAGTGAAACCACTAAAATCATTCGACTCTCGTCGAAAGTCATAAAAATATATGAATGAAATCAATACTTCTATATCATGCTTTTTTTTTGTAAAGATTAAATTTATACTCTTCTATATTTGAGGTTCAGGTTAAATGTTCCCATTCTCCTCTATTTTCCAAATTTCTCCAAATTAAAAACTTTCTATATTAATAATTGTTATAAAATAAAAAAAAATGTAAATTCTAATTACGAGTAAAATATTCATTAAGTACAGTATGACTCCACTCGAGATATGACACACGATCACCCTCTATCTCCTCATCCCCTCAGCCTTTAACCACCAAAATGTAATAGCATCAATGTTCCTAATACACAGACTACCCTGCAAAATTTCAGAAAAATCTCTACAAAAGGCACAGGACGTATTAAGTTTCAAAATGGATGAACAAAATCGTGTCCTCCCCAAACACACACAAACGTCCACACATGCAGAAAGTACCCTAAAGTTTTTTGCATTTCTTTTGAAATCAAGAATTATTTGTTGAAATTTAAATAATAATAATAATTTACACCCAAGAATTTTGATAATTTTTTGGTAGAACATTTAATTTGTTAAAATTTAAATTATCTTAATATTTAAACAAATCAAATTAATATTTTTTATTTATCATTTAACGATGAAATATACAATTAGCATTATTTCTACTATAAAAATCTACAAGTTCTATTATTTATATACCTTTAATTTATTATTATTATTATTTGTCTCCATTTAAAATAATTGTTCAAATTTCTTATTTATTAAATTAATTTTTAAAGTAATTTTAAAAGTTACAAAAACTTAATGGCCATTAAATGAATATGTAGGACATTTTAATAATCTTTTTTAACAATAATTACTTCTTAATATAAGAAAATTAGAAATGCAATTTTAATTACATTTTAATTTTTAAAAAAATGTTATTTAAGTATAATTTTATCGGTCAATTTTATGTATTGCAACGTTTAATTACTGTTTAAAGTAAATTTTTCAAGTATTTTTCTGCACTAAATCGTGTTTAAATAATAAAAAATAAACTTTCTTTTATATTAAATTAAAAAATTAATTATATATTTTAATAAATATAAAGAATTAAATAATTTTTTTTTGTAGATTTGGGTATGCGTGATAATCATTTTCAGTGGTCGTTGGAAGAAACCGTTATATTGTTTAACTCTTTCTTTAACGTCGGCGCAGGTAATTTGAATAATAATATTAAATATAAATTTATTAATAATTAATTAAAATGATTATTTTTTATAATTTTTTAGATACTTATGAGTATTGGGTTATTGGTATGGTACGGTGTAGCTAAAAGCAATACATCTTTAGCATATATACACATTGCTCTCATCACTGGAGGACATTTAGCAGCAAGATCTTGGACTGCTATTTTAGCAGCAGCAATTGTCCTTTTTGCTAAATTTCCTAATTGTTTGGATAAAATTCTTCGATATTGTCTTTCTCTCGGTTTTGGGTACGAAAACTTTCCTTAAGATCAATAAATTTACTATATAAGTTATTAATAGTACTTAAAAAATTGCATGTTTTGTGTTATAGAATTCCCATCATCATAATGATTGTTCTGATCATTATAACTGGTTTAAGAGGTCATCTTGTAGAAGATAAAGAGGATATTCCTGTATTTCTCTATGGAAACGACGAGGTAAATGACTCAAAATTATTTAAATTATTAATGAAATAATGAAATTTAATTATTTGAAATGAATGTATCGAAAATATTTTAGGCTATCGCGTCGTCCATAGTGTTAAGCTTGAGTTTCGTTATAACTCTTTCGTCTTTGGTGTTATATTACCGACAAAATCCGAGACAAAACGTCGAAGAAATTCCAAAAATTTGTATCGAAGATAATCCTACTAATGAAAATGTAACAGATAAGACATTAATCGAATGCACTCAAGTTGCTGTTTACAAACTAAGAAAATCTTCAACAATTAGTGTAGCACCACATTCCTGTAATTATCTACTATATTTTTAAAAATTATAAAACTTAATCGCCAATCAATGATGAATTTTCATATATTTTAGCCCTCCATTCGTGTACAAAATGTAAACAGAATGTTTGCGATTGTGGAATTCCGAATTTCATCCCCAAAACCCGGTAAAACTGACATGTATTTTTTAAAATGTTTATATAACTTAATAAGAATATAATTTCAGAAAATTATAACGAAATTAAATTATTTTTTTATAGAAAAGTAACATTTTTAAATATACCAAGATCTGATACTTCATCCAGTATGAATGATTTATTAGAGAATGAAGAAGATGAAAGTAAAGCTGAACAACCACTACGCCATATTGTTCTGATCATACTTCTATTCATTTCTATGAGTGTTGTATGTATTTTAAATTAATAAAATATTCTTATTGTAGAACATGAAAGGAATTTCATAAAACCTAAATGCATATTTCATAATAGGGATTGACAATTAGTGTTTGGAAACTCATATCAAAGTCTCCAACAGGAATGTTTGTAGCAGTTGAATTTCTCGACGTCGTTTTAAACTTTGGACAGGTAAGCATTTACGAAAAGTAGCTTAAATTTCTTTTTATTATAATGATTTTTATAGTAAAATCAGAAAAATATATTATATTATATGAAAATTTAATTTTTAAAATGATTCTATTTAGGGAATATTTTCTGCCGTCATCTTTGGAACTGATATCAAATTTATCTTCGACCCTATTATGAAAATGCAAGTATTAAATTTATGAGATAATTTATTAAAAAGGATTTTAATATATTAATATTACTTTTTAAATTAAATTTATAATTATTAATTATTTATTTTTTAAATTTATATTGAAATATTACATCGGAGTATTTTAATATGACTTTAATTTGCAGTTTAAGAAAATTGTTTTGTGGCAGAACTCTTGTATTAAAACCAATGGAAGATCTGAATTATGAAACTAAGCGTATATGCCAGCAATTTTTAACCTATCATTACGAAAATTGCAATAAAGAACTTTGCAGGAACGTAATGTAAGTAAATAGAAATTCGAAGAAATAATTAAAATAGTCACGAATCCTTCTAAGTACTTTTCTTTGAAAAAAAATAGATTGAAACAAAAGAATTACGAAAATTGTTTTCGTGGAAAAGAACTTATTGATTGGTTATTGGAAGCGGGATTAGCGGGAAGTCGTTATGAAGCACTTCAATATGGCCGCCACCTTCTGGATGGACGAGTCATTTGTCATATCGATCTTAGAAAGCATTTACATGATGGATCACAGCTTTATAGATTTGTGACTCAACCAGATGTTCCTTGAAAATTGAGATGAATCGTGATTTATGAAGATCAGAATGAAGAATGCTACGAAGCTGGGCATTCTGTTCTTCTTGCAATGGATTATATCATTTTGTGTTATATAACGAGCAACACCGATTACTGAACTTGGTATTTAAAGATTGTCTTGGTTCCATATAAAGAAAAAGTGCCAAACTAAAAATTTCTTTATTCAATAACGCCCAAAAATGTAAGAAAAGTTAAATTTTCTTTTGTAAATAAACTGTATTTCTGTTACGTTTCTAAAATTTAAAGCATTTCTGTAATATATAAACGTTTATATCCATCTAACATTTAAAAAATGTAATTCGAAAGTCAGCTATGTATATAAAATTTAACGTATGATGGAAAATATTGAATATAAAAATGTAGAAAGTTTCTTTGTATCGACTTCTTTCAGAAGTTGAATTATTCAATTGAGTATTGTATATAGTATGCTTACAAAATATCATTATCATTATAGAAAATCATCAGTTTAATGTTTTAATAAAATTTGTTTCATTTAAAACAGATTTATTTTAATTTAAACAAAAGAAAAAATTGTTTAAACTCTTACTTATAGAAAATAGCAGCTGAAAATTGCAAGATTTTTGTTAGTTACATGAGGTTGAACATCATTTTAAACCTTGAATTTTACTTTCCCGGCTGTTATATATAACAGAGGAAAAGTATCACGATCGGTCAAAAAATGACCCCCCTAAGGATTTTACATTTTTGGGCTTAAGATATGTTGAAACGTCGAGAAATGCAAAAAATAATTGAAGGGGGAGTAACTTCGGTATGTATGAATGTTAGTGTGTGTGTGTTGCCCGATTTTCTTCACCCTCTTCTTTGTAAAGTAATAATTTCTGTGCTTTTTGTCGAAAATTTCTGAAATTTTGCATGGAGAATTGTTTATTAGGGGGATTGATGTTAATAAATTTTGATGAGTAAAGGTCGAGGGTTGGGGAGATAAAGGGGGTCGTGCGTATCGCCAGTAGGATCGGACTCAATGACTATTTTACTCGTTATTAGCATTTACAATTTTTAATAAAACCCACACCTATTCTCAAAATTAAGCTTTTTGCTATTTTATGACAAGTAAAAATATAAAAATTTTAAAATAAAATATGATAACAGATGGCGCCACTAAAATTTTAAATGTCGCCGGGAAAGTTGGGAAATGTCGTTTCTGGTTTATTTCGGCGTCGAATGAAATTAATAAAACATTTCTATCCTTTTCTTCGCACTCTATGATGTAAATATTAAATTGAATATTACGATATGCTGTAAAAATACAGCAATTCTCTTCATATTTTAGACAATATCACGATAAGTGGTTAAACAAATTTTCCTTTCAACACGAAAAATTTAAACAATCGAAATTAATTGTGTATATTTACTAAGTGATACTTTCACTATTTCGTGACTTTTTATGAAAAGGAGATAATTTCTTTTACACAATAGTTTCTTCTTATATTATTATTAAAGGATTATTACTAACTTTTCTAATTTATTATGTAGAATTAATTTTAACGCATTATTGCAGTACAGTTAGCTTTCCTTTACCGTCTGTTACTTATATAACTCGGGAAAAAATTGAAATTGTCTCTTCCAGAATTTTCGCAAACCTCGACGTTTTGAGATTTCCTGAATCCAGAAAACTAAAGGAAAAAAGGAAAATATTATGTGTTGGCATCCATTTCGTTTAATATCTCAAAATAGGGTAAAGATTAAGAAACGAAATTTGGCATGGCAACCTGTATATAAAGAGCAGTCAAGCTATTAAGTTTTGGACTAGGAACTCAAGAGATGGGATGATAGAAGGGGTCATGTGTCATACGAAAATTTTACTCATTATTGGCATTTACAATAATTTTAAAAACTCATATCTATCCTCAAAATTAAGTCTTTTGCCTTTTGTAATATTATAAAAGTTATTTTTTTATAATGTTATAACAGGTGGCGCCACACACAATTATTTTGACTTTGTGCTAGTGTCATAGTGTTTTTTAAACTTTAATACTTTTAAATGGAGATTTTTTTAAATCATAATTCAACAAACTTACTTTAAAATTTTAATACAATAATTTTACGAATAATAATATTTAAAATGGCTACAATCGTGAGAAAATATATGTGAGATTCAAAATAACCAATAAAGGTTCTCAATATAGAAATTGCTTGGATTGTACATATTGTATCTTTAGCTTGTTTCCATTTAAAAATGCCACGTGATATATATATTTACGACTACATGATTATTATTATGAAACTATATTTTTATCGAGAAGCATCTTAATCTATTAATGGAATAAAAATACGCTGATATTATTAAGGTATAGATCATGCATAAACATAACAGAAGTGATAAAAAAATTACAATCGAGTAAACTAGAACAACACGGATTCTTTATGGTAAAATTTTGTAATCGCAGCTAAACTGAAAAAGATCGAAGAGCAGTTTCGACAGTAACACAGCTGCAAATAGACTTTCCAAAATATCGAAAAAGTCACGAAAAGAGAAAAACTTATTTCTAGCAGAAAATAAAAAGACAGCAAATGGATAGACAAAGGAAAATTCTCTGTTTCGGCAGAATTTATTTTCACCACTTGTAATCAAAATCATTTCAAACTAAGCGCAAACAAAGAACATTTTCATTGTGTAGTAGCGTATAACTCAATGGGGTAAGCAACCAGAAAATTTTACATTGTGCCAACAACTTATTTATGTAAAAACTCATTACGGTTTTTTCCTATATTTTTAGGAATAAAAAATGCTATTTAATTATTTAGCGAATTCTCGATATAGTAAATTGTCAAAGGACTGAACTTAATCATTCCCTCAAGAATTCACAATGTACTATACATAAAAAATACAAGGATTAAGAAAATTGTTTACTTATGAAATAATTACTATATCAAGAATCCACTGTTTCTATGAAATAATGTTACTGTTTAACTTCTTATTATAAAATACAGTAGTTATTGATTGTTAGTTAATAAAATAGTTAATGATTGTGGAAGATTACAAGCACTAAACATCACATTGTAACAGGGATGTCATGATACCGCTTTGAGGGCTTCAGGCTAGCAAGGCAGGAGTTTATTTTTTGGACAATATGTCCTGATATGTCGGGTCTCATCTCTCACCATCCGCCCTTGTGGGCCTTCTTAGTGCTCACGAGGATGGAAAGAAAAAAAAAGAAAGCAGATTCCGAAATTACATGTACGATTGAAACACTATTAATTAAAAATAAAATTATTAATAAATTTATTAAATTCAATTTATTATGCAACCTCAAAAAATAAAATACAGATTAACTCAAAATTTTCAAAATTTTTCCAGAAGATGGCGACACTTAATAGTAATACATAAGCAAGGTCTATATAAACCGTGATACATAAGTTTAATAGAGTGCTGCCATCTAGTATTAAATATTAGAATCAATCAATCAATAAAAAATTTAAAATATTAATTTTTAAAAATATCAACATTTATAACAAAGAAAAAATGAAAATAATTTATAAAACTATGAAAAGCTCTGAAAAATTTATTTTCTTTTATTCACAAAGAGAAAAATGGATTACATGAAACTTCAGATTAATAGTAGAAAGATAGCTAAAATTTTCGTGTTTTAATAACACTGTCTATTTTATTTTTTAAAAATATTTTCTCTTCATTAATCAAGAAAAATGTGTTGTTATTTTGTATTTATATGCTTACAGTTTAACCCTATATGTATATATATTGACACATTTCTTTCAATTTATTTATGAAAATAGAATCATTTGATAAATGGAATTTCCTGTTGGTCAACCGCCACAAGCGCTATTGGCATTATTGACAAATGGTGGAATTCATGTGCCACTGTTTGTGTATTGGCATTTCTGACAAATGAACTCTATTTTGTTAGCCTTTGTAGCTATTGTGAAGTCAATCAAAAATCTTTAATGTATATACTCGTTTTAAACTTCCATTTAAAAAAACTTCAATAGATTTATTGGAAAATTAAATCAAACTGATATTTTTATTTATTTATTTATTTAACTTTTATTAAATAAAAATCAGACCAAAAAGGATATAATTTAACTCAAAATTTTCAATTTACAATATTTTGTAATTATTTTATTGAAGTGTACAATTGAAAAATTATTACTATTATTAATTAAAACAGTAAATATGTTATAAATTTTATAAATAAATATTTGTAATGTTCACAGTATAATTTACTTATTTACATTTACCATTATTATATCATTATTATTCAAAATTTAACAAGGGTTATTGAACACGTTAAGCTTTACAGATAAATATTTACGGTATTAATTTACGAAGCTTCGCATATAATGGCATGTTGGTATGTTTACAAATAAATATTTCAAGTGTTTATTTGCAAAACTTGGTAGAAAATAGTGTTACATAGCTACAAATAAATACCGTAAATATTCATCTGTAGTATTACAAACAGTGTTCGTTAATAAACTCAATTTTATGTAGCATTACGAATTGGAACGTGGTGTAAGTGGTATTGACAGACAATTACTGTATTTAAATTTATATAATTAACAGATATAAAATATTTAATTTTCTACTGATAAATACTTCCTTTTTTCATTATATGAAACTTTACAAGAAAATGTAAATATTAATTTACAGTACAAACCACCGTATGTAATGTCCTATTTACTAAAATTCAACCTAAGTATACAACGATATATTTACAGATAAACACTATAAGTATTTATTTGCCAAACTTGATGTACAGGTAAATACAAGCCATAAACTACATCAGTTCTACAAATAAATACTTACATTATTCATCTTCAAAGCCTGAAGTATTGTAAACAGTAACAACTGACGTACTGATGATGTAAACAGTGCCGTATTTTAACATACAGCATTTTTGTAAATGTGCATAATTTACAATACTTATATTGTACAAATATCTATACTTTATTACATGAATACCTTACGAACAAATACTTAAATAAGTCATTTATTTGTTATATTTTAATGTTTTTTTAAATTTTAAATCACTATCCAATAAAATATCCCTTTTATTTGAATAATAGTTTCAAATTTATTTTACTAGAAGCTGTGTAAACTAGAATTTGAATAAGTCACGTGGTTATGATTTATTCATTTTAGCGAGTAACTTTAAGGGAATGGCATGCATTGGTACCAAGCAAATTTCACTTTCAACGTTTTAATAATTTGAAATATTTATAAATTATATAAAAATATCTTATTAATAAATTTTGTTGTTTATTTTATCAAAAAAGTTCTTGAATAATGTAATTTGAGTGGTGAAAAGATGAAAACATCAAAAAATTTCCAACTTTGTTTGTTAAGTTTCTTTTATTAAATTTAAAATATACATAAAAAATTTTGTTCTTGTTATTTTAAATAAATATAAATAAAAAGTGGTTCTAGTTTAGCTTTTTAAAAATAATTCAAGCTAAAACTATTAAATCTACATTTATAAAAGACTTAAGTTTAAAATTTTATAATTAAGATATTAAATATTTTATAATAGTACTTTATATGTAAATGTTTTTCTTATATGTAGCTTTTGCATAAAGTATTAAAAGTGGTTTTAATAACGACGTCTTTACTAAAGTTTTAAATATAGGAATATATCAAATTCTCATTAAAGACGTCATTAAAATCTTGAAAAGTATAAAATTTCCTTTTATAATTTTTATATTAAATTTATTAAAATTTGTTATATTTTTCATTTAAATTATTCATTATTTACAGTAATTTAAAAATATACAATATTTTAATAATTATTAAATTAATTAAAGATTCCCTCCGGTTCTCATTCCCACGCTATTTCTCAAAAATTTCATATACTTTAATTATGATACCCCCAAAATCCCACTTCTCTAATTGATACCCTCAAACTTTCCATATTCCCATATATATATTGAATATTTTAACACTATACATTTAAATAATTGATAAAGTCTCGATCAGATAAGTATGTTATTTGTTTTAAAAAATCAATTTTTAAATAGAAATTTTGAATAATTTATAATTAATACCTGTTAAACATTAAAGTAAAGTGTTATTCCAAGCTATTTAGATCAAAATATATTTGGTGATTTGTCCGCAAATGTCAAAATCTGTTGGAGTCTTGATAGAAGTACACAGATTGATGTGACAGGTGTTGAGTTAGGGAAAGCCATATTTGTAGATAGAAAGATGGATGGAAGAATAGGATAGAAATTGAACGATTATGAAGAATTTTATAGTAAACCCAATATACATTGTTGTCTACATATCCGTTCGGATCGTTGAGATATGTGCAGATTGATTTTGAATAAGGTTTGCAGTTTCTCAGAAATGTATATACGTAGATACACACGTACTAAATCATAAATTGATTTGCTCCTATGATTTATTGATTGGTTGTAGTTTAGAATTGAAAAAAATGTTCCTAAAAATGTAATGATATTAAGTAGTGTTTAAAAAATTTAATTGTAAAATAATAATAATAATACTAAATACTGTTATGTGGAGATTATAGAAATAGGAGAATAACATTGTTATAAAATATGGAAATTTTAGGAGACTGTGGGGATTTTCGGAAATGAAATTATTAGTGAATGAGATAATTGTGAGGAATGATGTTTGTAGAGAGTCTGGAAATCTTAAATAATAATATTGTAACTAAAAAATAGAATATTTGGAGAAAAAAATGAATGGAAAAATAGAAATTTGGAGGAATAGTATTAATAAGAAATACAAAAATTTTGGAACAGTATAAATAGGAAATATGAGAATTTGAGTAAATAGAATGATTGGGAATTTTGCAAAATTAGAACATGTGAGAATTTAAGTCAATATCATAAATTGGGAATAAAGGGATTGGGAAACACGAAGATATTGAGAAATAGCTTAATTGAAATTATACGAATTTGTAAAATGTAATGTAAAAGAAGGAACTAGGAAAAATATAAAAATTGAACGAACAATTATTTATTGTGACATAACGTTCTCAATTTTGTAGTAATTTTACCCCTGTACATCATATTTTTCCCGCTAGAAAGAGTCATGTCGGTCATCTATGTAACTTGGTTCGGGGGATATTTTTTGAATTGAAATCATGTGACTTCTGGTCTAGACCGGAGTTCGTATATAGTTAATCGAGCCTCCTGCTTATAAGTTTTCCATATCTGGTCTCGATTTTCATCTATTTAACACCGTTCTCGAGATTAAGGAAAAAGACAGACGGACGGACAGACGGAATTTATAAGTCTAAATTTTTCAAATTGCATCCCAATATACAAGTATAGTACTTGGGAGTCGTTATAATTAATAAATTCCAAAAATTTAAAAATTTTAAGAACTGTAACAAGTTTCAAATAACTTATTATAATTATAATTTATAAATATACAAATAAAACCTTTTAAAAATATAATAATAATAATAATAAATAATAATAATTTACACTAAAGAGAAAGTGATAAATAAAAAATCAATTTGGCTCTTACCAAAACATGTTTTTTAAAATTAAATTATTTAAAGTTCTTCAAAGAAGGTCATTTCTATTTTCACTCTACTCCTACGATAGATTTTGTTTTATAGGAAGACAAATCAAAACGATATTTAATATTAATGAATGAAATTTATATATATGAAGATTGCTGTAAACTCTGAAGAAGCAAACAAACAAAGAAAATAAACAAAATAAAATTGGATTCTTTATCTCAATCAATTTGTTTACCCGAAAGTTCTCTTGGATAATGAAAATTAAATAGACAAATAACTGAAAAGGTGAAAATCAACCAAGCAGAAATCCTGGTTGATGTTAAGATCTATTAAGTTTTCTTTAGCGAATACCTGGACCCATTTGGTGTACGGTACATAGTGGTGCCGAGTGCACATCTATTTGCTGATCAACCACTTGAAACCAAGTTTTTCTTGCCGTTACAATTTTATATTTCTGAAATCATTTTTCAGTTTGTGAAAATAATCAGGTCGTAAAGCGGGTCTATTGTAGTTTTAATTTGAAGATACTGTATTAAATTACTAATTTTTACTTTATTTTATACCATGCGTTTTGGTAGTAGTTGCCTTATGGCCCGATTATTATTAGCACAATCCTATAAACAGACCGTAAAAAACTTATAGTTTATCTTTAAGATAAGTACCAATAGGAAATAAAAGAATAAATTTCATCATAAAACCTTCATAATTATGAGAAATTCAGTATGGTACGTCAGTAGTAGCTTGGTATAATAATACTAATATCTTTGAAATAACAATACATTAGACCCTCGCTTTACGACCTTTTGCTTTACAATCAACCACCCTTTTTTACGATTCGTTCTAGGATTCTCACCATTAATTTTTACGATTGATATAAATCTTTTATTATGACAATATGAGAAAGCTGTCTTTTTTTATTGGCCAGATTTGTGTGATATTATGTAGTTTAAACTGTATACTTTATATACAGTATACAGTAGTGATGTAGTGCAGGTTGTGTAGGCGTTCGACAACCAAGTTGAGCGTAGGCGGCATTTTTCCAGACGAAGACAGAAAATACTCGTGATTTTTAAAAATAAATTCGAATACACCTACTCAGGTCATGGTAACCGTTTAAAACTACAAGTTCGAATGGTTATTATGCTATTTGAACGAAACTATCGCGAATTCCCAATATGGCACAATATTTTTGGATTGATTTTTCACGTGTTGTAACATTGCTTTGGATGAATAGTCGGGATATTGGGCATGACTACTCTACCTGCCGCCATATTGCCGATAGCAGGTGGTTTGACGCAGTTTTGCCAGCATGATCATGACAAAGATTATTATTTTATTTTTTATTGCTGATCAGTGACACGTTATCCTACAAGCAAAAAAGGCAATTCCCTAGGGTCCATCACCAACAGGGAGCTCCAAACCAATCTTTTATAAGAAAATATTTTCCCTCAAAAAATTCCCTGGAAGAAACATATCTGAACTCAACACTACACGAGGCCACTAATTCAAATTTACCTGGGGCCTATGAAGGTATAACACGCTGTTGCTGACCTACATGTAAACTAACTGTTAAATATCTACTAAAATAACTTTATACTATAATACACATCGCTTAAATAATTTTTAAGAATGTAATTTCAATTTACGACACCAAGCTTATGGGAAATAGATCGACTCGTTTTACGACGGTGAAAGAGGTCTGCTGTATTTATTATTTATCTAATTTTTTATAGTAAATCTTATAATAAGCTTATTATAATAGCATTATAGGATCTTTATAACAGAAATTTAAAATAAATTTTTATAATAAAAGACATAACTATAAACATTTCAGTACAGTAGATGGAGAATATCTAAAATATAAAAAGTAGCTTTTTTCTACCACAAACCTTTATAATTATAACAATATATAGTACAAAAATACAATATTTTAGTACAATGTTCTGTTTAGTACAAATTATTATACAGATATTTTAATTCTGTAAAAAAAAACAGAAAACTATAATAGTCTTTAATATATTCTAAACAACATTTAAATTTATTCAAGATCCGTTTAATTATTCTTTAAGAAAAAGGTTCCATTTGATTCCATTCTAGTCACTTTCTAAAGAGTTGTGGAGTGTAACTTGTGTCAACATTACAGCTTGATCTTTAATGATGGATCAAGTAATAGGCAAACTATCGTTCTCAATTGAAAATTGAAATTGAAGTCAAACTTCTAAGAATGTTTGCTATTATCCAAAAGAAAGAAAGAAAAAAAAATACAGTATTTCTACAAAATTAAAATGAATTTCTTCCCCTTGTTTCGCTTTTTTAGAAATCGTTAAAGGAGTAATTCAGGCGCAAAATACAAGCCGTTGTCTGTCAATTTTTATAGTTATAAACGCTATAATGCATTTAATATATTAGCATAATTACATTTAATGATCGTTTCTGGATAACAGAAAACAGAACTAATTTAAAAATCTAAAAAAAAATCTTTAAAAGCATTGTAAAAAATCAACTTCTTTCATTGTTTTTTAATAGAATATACGACCTTTTCTTTTTTATATTAAATTTCCATTTCTGTATGAAATTAGAATATTTTTGTAATAAAAATTATCAATTTTTCATTTTAATTTTATATCAACGTTATTTTTTATTTTTACTTTTTATTTTTAACGTTATTTTTACCTTTTTTTTAAACGTTACTTCTGTGCTAAGTATCTGCAAACTTCTAAGAAAGGACTTTAAATTTTAATGAGTTTTCTAAAAAATTCTTCTCAAGTACTAATTTCTTTGGTATTTTAAAAAGCAAAACTAGATAAAAGCTTGGTGTTTTATTAAAAAAAGATTTAAAAAATCAAAAATTTCTTATTTTTTCTGACTTTTTTAGAAGTGCACAGTGAAGACAATTAAATACTTTGATGTAATTTTATTTATTATTCTTATTCATAAGCGAAATTTTTCTTTTTTTTTATTAAAAAAAACTCAAAATTACAGTAAACAATTAACAATTTTTAGAATTTTAGAATTGATTTAAACTATTTATTAATTAAATTTGATATAAATACAAAAAATTACAATGCTAAATTTACGTTCATAATCACATATTACCGAGAAAAAACCTGTCTTAAACGGATCCTCTATAAAACGGAAACGTGTCTAAACGAAAAATTAATCTCAAAACAGACAATTTTCTATGGAAAATACTGTTATAAGACGGAAACCTGTCTAAAGCGGAAACAGGAGACTTTTGGGTACTGATTGGGTAATGTAACCCGAATAAAGCGGACATTTCTGGTTTAATTATAGATAAAATCGAACCATATTCTAACTTGTATTGAGTTTTTAAACACATTTTCCCCCTTGTGCATACACATTTCCATGTTTTTCAGCGTGTCTTTTGCAACACACACTTGCAATTTGTATTTACAACAGCTACTTTTTGCATTTTCTCAATTTTTATTATTTTCAATGAAAAGGAAACCTGCCGAAACGAAGAATAATTCTCTCCGTTATAGACAAGTTTTACTGTATTATTGTTAAATCTTTATTAATTAAATACAGATAAAGTTATTTATTATTTATATAATAAATTATAAAATTATATTCATTATAATTAGTTTTAATGATTAATAAAACATTAAATATAAGTTTAAATAATATTTTAAAAATGAAAAAGAATGTTTTAATGATTTTTTTAAATCATTAAAATAATTTTTTAGAAATTAAAATAAATTTTAATTGCATGATTTATATAAAAAGTAATAATTTTATTTCTTAAATCTTTAAATTAAAATTAATTATATTATATTTTTATTTATATTTTTACATTTGAAATTTTTAAATTTTATTATTAAACCTTAAAAGTCACCTTTTTTAATTTTTTAAATTGAATATTTTTTATTAACATTTGCAAAATTCTAGTTATATAATTTATTATAAATGCATTTAGAATATAAAGTAAAGATTATTTTTATTGTATAGAATGTTTTAAAATTTAATTTAATATATTAAATAATGTCTCGAAGCCAACATTTAATTATATTTATTCATTTTAACAACTAAGAAGTGATTGTTAGTTCACTTCCAATATTATTCTTCCGTATAAAATTATTATTTTGATGTTTTTAAATGCTTAAATTAAATCTGCAGTTTTTACAGGATAGTTTATTTAAATATATTAAACTATAATTTATATACTTGAAATATATTTAACTCTTTATAACTTATATACTTTGAAGCATGAGTTTAAATGTATCCTTTAAAGTAACTTATGTAAAATATTAAAAAAATAAATTTAGATAAAATTTTTGCTAAATTTAATATTTTATACCCATTAAATAATTTATAATTATTATTTTATATTTTTAAAAAGTGATTTTTCTTCTTACTTTTGTATATGAAAACTATTTTTTTGATGTATTTATATGTTTAAATTGAATTTTATAATGGATTTTAAATTAAAGGAGGTTTTTAAGAATAATTTTCCTAAATATAACAAATTATTTTATGTTAAATGAAGATTTAATACTTAAAACTTACGTTTCTTAGCTGATTGTTGTAAAAGAAAACAAAATGTTCATATTTTATTATCATTTAATAATTGTTAACACAAAGTTTCTCAGAATTTGACAATATTAATTAAATTAAGAATGAGTTTAAATAATTTTATTTGTTAAATAAACACAAATGTTAATTCTTGTGTAAAGATTCAACATCATCTTCTCGTTCAAGGTTATAGATAAATCAAATTTATTAAATTATATAGCACAAAGTCCTATTTATATACGTAACAATTTTAAATAGAAATAAAAAAAATCATTATAAGTCTTAAAAAAGTAATTAAAATCGTGAATTAAAAAAGAAACTTTTCTAAGAATCAACAGTTAAAAGTCTTATTAAAGAAGAAGAAGAGGAAAAGGAAAAGAAGGAGGAGGAGGAGGTAAGAAAAAATTAATTTATGTGAACTTTTACAGCTGTATAATTTCTAAATTGTAGCTTATTCGTTTAGAGTTGCGAACTCAAATCTATCAAAATCAATTTCGGTTTCCTGTAAGTAATAAAATTCGGGTAGTGTCTGGTCGTAAAAACTAGATGATGCGTCGTAAAACAAAGTGCAACTTTATTAAAGTGATTTGAAATGAATAGTTGAAAGATCAGCAAGAGGAAACTTCAAACTTTTCTATCGATAGTGTCACCTCGATGTTAAGAGCACCCCTGTCGAATTGTTCGAATGCCACCTGTCGGTTACAATTAGAACTAGAACTTGAACTCTCCATTCCTTAATTAGCACACTCTGGTGTGGTTTCTAACGGCAACGATTCCTATAGACAAGCAATCTTACTAAAACAGTACCGAGATTCTTCTCCTCCCCCTATTCTTTCTCGTTATTTTCGTTTTTTGAAGTAATGAGAGAAAGCTTCCTTAAATTCTACTTTAATGATCTTCTCCTCTTCTTTTCGGATTCTCATAACCTTAGACGTATTAAGCAATGTAATAATATTGTGAATGCCTTTATACGTGTATATATATTTATACATACACACAATTTTTTATGTTATTAATTTCAGATTGTGTTTTTAAATATATTTAGAAAATCTTCTCGAGATATTTCAATTTTTTTTATAGAAGAAAATTCTAAACTTACTAATTTCTTCAAGAGATTTAAAGATGAATTTTATAAAACTCTCCGATAGATTCTCATTAATTGTAATTTTAAAAAGAATATTTTATAAGATAAATAAATTTTTATTTGAAAAAGTATTAAATGTTTTTTGTAAATTTTATTCTGTATTTTTAATTTATTCTATACTTTATTCCTAGAATAAATTATTTAATTTGCTAGTTCTGTAATTTTCAACTGATGTCATGAGTTCTAGGACTAGGACCTACAACACTAAGGCCCTAGAATCAATAAGATTATATAAAATCATTAATACTGTTAGTTAGCTCTCGAAATAAATGCAGAATAAACTGTAAATAATGTTTTTCTTTTTTCAATTTATTCTATAAATTATTCTAGAAAATTAATTACAGAATTTGGTAATTTCTATAGTCTTAGAAGTATGTTGTACAGGCTCAATAATACTCGGGCACTACAACCCGTAAAATAAGAGTTAAATTATTCAAATATTATTTTTTTGTCTATATTTTAAACAAATTATAAACAAAACGTAAGATTAGACGAAGAGTTTCGATGTTTTGTTAGAATAATTGCAAGTGAAGTACAGGTAAGAAGCTAAGGGCGTTGGCTCTAGTATAATTCAAGATTGATGTTCCGCGTTGAGATGATCGAAAAACTGCCAAGAAAATATAAAAAAAGAAGGAAAAATATTAAAAAAAAGTGAGAAGCAGCGAAAGTCGTACGACCCTGTAGGCAGAAGTGATTAATGACCTACTAAGCTGAATAGGAGCGAGAGAGAGAGAGAGACGGTAACAAAAGCAAAAATTATACAATGAAAGATCAATGTTTTGTTAAAAAAGAAAAAAATTATAAACAAAAAATTGACTTTTAAACATTTATAAATTCATATTTACTCGAACTTTAGCTTATCTTTTGAGATATTCTTTAAAAAAGAAGTGTTTTTTTGAAAATGAGTGATGAACGAACATTCTAAGTGGATGGTAATTTCGGCAACTTGGCACTTTCAAGTTGATTTCGAACCATTTCTTTAAACTGCTGCAAACGATTTTCCTGTTTTCTTACTTAACACAGTCGCTATGTTAAGCGGTAAACTAGCATTGAAGCTAAACATCCATCCATCAAGAAAGTAGACACTGACCATGTCGCATCATCCATCACAGATGTCCTTAACTAGTGCTAACTAATGATAGCAAAGTTTTTTGTTAAGTAAAGTCAAATTTATAGAATTTCATTATATTAATTTTAATTAATTACATTTAAAACATAAATTGTAAGTAAACTATTTATAATAGCATGGCAATTAATATGAAATTTTCCTAATAGTTCTATTTATTGAATATATTTTAACCATTGTGAATGGTCTTAACTCCCTTCGATTAATGATATTAATTAGTTAAATAGACAGTTTAGCATATTGAACGTACGGTTTGGAGAAGTAATTAATTAATAATATTAAATTTAAAGGAATAAATTTTAAAATTAATAATTTAAGATTGAAATTTTGGATAAATTTATTAATTTAACAACAAAATTCCAATTTGGGGTGATATTTTTTTGAGTGTTTTTAGCGATCGATATTACGTCTCATGCTGATTTCTAACAATTTATCTTCATCAATAATAGTTGGCTTCTAGAATATTAAATACATCATAAATATTTGACTTTTTTAAAACAGATTTTGAATGAATATTCTTCTCTATAACACCTGTATTGAAGATTTTTCTGTTTTCTTTATTATGACAAAGACTATCAGGTTGAAATTTAATAACGCAAATTTTAAATGTAATAATTTAATTTCGAATATTTTACAACATAATCCCAACTTGAACATTTTGAATACTTTTTGAGGTCGATATTACAACGTCTCATAGTGATTTTCAACAATTTATCTTCATCAATAACAGAGGTGCCTTCTATAATATTAAATCCATCGAGAATATTTTACTTTTTTAAGAGATTTTGAACCAATATTTTTCTCTAGAACAGATGTATGAAAGGTTCTTCTTATTTTTTTATATGACAAAGACTATCAGTTTCTGGTAAATTACAGTTTAAACCAATCCAACCGCAACATATGATAAGATTCCAAAATCAGGAAAGTTCTTTTTTCTTTTAAGATATACCTTCATAAAACTTCAGAAATTACTAAAGTTTGGACACTTCTACAATGGCCAATAAACAATACTTTAAGTGCTTCAGCTGTTGCTCCAAGTTCTTTATATAATTCTTTCTATAAAATGTTCTCTAGAGATTCACTCCACACGAAAAGAATTAAATTTGCTAAAGAAACATCAAAGAAGTACTTGAAAATTTGTATTTATAGTGATAACTGATATTATAGGTCAATATATTTGGTTTGTAAGTTAATTTTAATATAATTGTAAGATAATATATTAACAGTTTGTGTTTTGGACCCAAATGTCTCATTTCTCATGCAACTACATCGAAAATGCATCTCGAGTCATTGTGTATATTATCCAATGGAAAGAATGTACAAAATTCTTCTAAAGGTTTACTTAAAATATAAAAAATTCTTTAATTAATTTATATATTTATTCTGTAATTTTATATTAGTAAAAAATTGTAAATTACTTAAAAATGTAGATTAAAAATTAAAAATTATCGTAATAACTTTGAATTATTTAAACAAAGATGAAAGATAATTATTGCAAAAATTTAAAAAATATATATATATTTTAAAGTTAATTACTTGCCAAAATTAATATTTTGGGAAGAAAGGTTAAGTTGTTCGAAGTATTGTGAATAACTTTTAAAAACTATAATTGAACTGGAATGGATGGCTGAAGCGGGAAAACTGTCAGACTACTGCTCTGGGGGATCCGGGATCGAATCCGGACAGTCAAAAAACACCAGGAATTTTTCACGGATGGAAATCTTTCCCGGGATATGTCGGACTGTCCCTCAATGTACGATAGTTTTTCATTAAGTCCACAATGAAAACTACTGTATATTGAGGCAGTGGCGCGTTATGATTTCATGGGTCTTGAGAAAATTTGGTGTGGAGCAGATTCAGGGCGCATCGCATAACTTAACGAACGAGGATACCGGGAGATTCCCCTAAAATGTCTGTACTTAGGGCCTCCTAATTTATGGTCCTAATAATTTATGGTCTCAGATATGGCACCAAATTTAAATTTCAATATTCTTACTACAGTAATGAGTTTATAAAAGATTGGTTTGGAGACCTTGTTGATGGGAGACCCCAGGCAATTGCTTTTTGCCCATAAGATAATCGTTGTGGGCCGAACTCACGATAAATATGGGAAAGAGGCCCTCTTCGTATCTTTAGGGCGAAAATAAAAATAATAATGTGAATTACTTACAAGCAAAATATTTAAAAAAATCTTTACAGTAATATTAAATTTTTTAATAGATTTTTTTTTTGAAATTATTAAACTTTATTAATATACATTTTGACAATTTTACACGAATTTTATCATACACTATAATAATTTTTGTCTTGTCGAATAATTTATATACGAAAATGGATATTTGAAAATGTAAATTTTGGATAAGATTTCGTTATCTCATTATCTTTTCTCGTTTAGTACTAATAATTTTCAACGACAGAGACCATTTACTTGAAGATAAGAGAAAGTTAATAATAAATTTATGTTTAACTTTATCAAGACTTTAATGAAGGAAAATAGTAACTAAGAGGAAAAAAAATTAAAACTGGAAAATAAGATTAAATTCTTTGAGTAATTAAGATTAATTTTGTAATTAGTAGAAAATATACTATTTAATTCTAAGTTATAATATAGAAAATTCATATTAATAACACCTTTTTAAAGAGTAATTGTTATCAATACATAATACATTGAATTCAAGAAAATCTACGATGCTTAATCATAGATTTTGAAGCTTTTGTTACTTAAAATGTTTAATTCTTATTAAATGTATCAAATTTTAGTAGAAAATGTACTGTTTAATCCTTACTAAAGGCCAGAAAATTTATATTAATTGCACTTTTTTTAAAAGATTAATTATTATCGAGATAAAATATGTATACTAGAAAGTGCTACACCGATAAAATTAAACAGTACACTAGAAAGTATACTGCTTAATTCTTATTAGAAGGTAAGAAAATTTATATTAATTACATTATCTAAACATTAATTGTTATTATGGCACGTATACACTAGAACACTCGAAATGCATTAAAAAGACAATAGATAGATAAAATTACACACTACACTAGAAACTGTGTGGCTTAATTCTTACTAAAAAGCCAGAGGATTTATATTAATTGTATAATTTAAAAAGTAATTGTTATCAAAATAAAAATATAAAAGAAGCTAAGAAAAATTTACATTACTTAATCCTAGATATTGGAGGAGTTTAGTACATAAAGATCGATAAAATACATTAAACTTCGATACAGCTGTAGTTGAAAAATTAGTTTGAAAACTTTTATAACAGCAATTCAATGATAATCTGAGAAGATTTATCAATCAGAATTTAAGCTTTTTTTTAATTTATAAATATATTTTTTTACAACTGCTTGAATCGTTATTTAAAAAATAAAGGAGTTAGATCTTCTCCAAAAAACATCAACACATATCCATCAAACTTAAGTAATTATATGAAACGAGAATATACCGTGCAATTCTTCAATTATCTACAAAGAAAATAATTGTTTTTTTTTAAAAAAACGATCTTCTAAATTACTGTAAAGAATTTATAACAAAGGGTAAATTAATAATGGTTTTATCTTTCAGAAAAATCCCTTCTTCCTTCAAAAAAAGAATATAATTTTCGTTTTATTTTTACTTTATTTTTAAGGGATATTTTATTATAGAAATAAAAGACATTATTATTATTATTTAGAATAATTACAATATCTTTTGTTAAGTCATCTGTGATATCTACACAATAAAGTGTCCTCAGTAGACTTATAACAAGTCAATATCAGCACACGCTATCATTTTGAATTATTTTTCATATATTTTGTAAAGAAATATGATCGAATTTTCTATATTCGTCACGAAAAAATATTGTTTACAGAATATTAAACATTTATCAAATAGTAAATAAAATTCTTCTCTTATTATAAAACAACGGCATTTAAAACCGAAATTGCTTAATCTTAATTAATTTAAATAAATATATATTAAAAATTTTTAAAGTTTTATTTTATTTAAATTAACTTGGATTTGATTCTTAATTGAATTAAATAATTGTATAAAATTAATTGGATACCTTTCTGAAGGGTTTATTGTGATAATTTTATCAAATGGATAGAAATTACCTTGACTTTCTATTACTTGGCTCTTTTCAAAATGTTTTGAATAAATTTGCAAATATCTAATTAAATATATCATATTTAAATTGAGAATTTTATGTAAAAGCTCAAGGATTTTGAGTGTAAACATAGAATTTAATGCAGAAAATAAGGTTTATATTTATAATTTTGTGTTAAAAATTAATTAAATGCAATAATTAAAACCATATATTTATTATTTTATGTTAAATGCAAGATTTAATGAAGAAAAAGTAAAAATTTATATTAAATTAAATGCAAGAGTTAAAGATATATATTTATAATTTTGTATTAAATTGAGAATTGCACAAATTCACTAAATTTTATCTTAAATTTTTGTAATAAATTCTTGCTAAAGACATAAAATTTTAAAAAATATATATTCTTTATTATTGAATAACCAATAATTTTACCTGATCACAATTATAGTTCATTCACAAATACCCTTTTATGGTTTCTCCAGCACATTAAGGTTTCTCACATAAATTATTTTTAAAAAAGTATATTTAATAAGCTCTTGTCTCTTGTTTTTTTATTGTTCAAGTCACGTGAAATTACCATATTTTAGTCTTAATTATATTTATAAAATATATGATAATCTCCTAGTTACATAAATTATTTACTGTACTAACTTATTTAAGAATAAGGTAGCTTTTAAGCCACATTTTTTATCATTATTCAAAGGAAATAATGTTCTTGAATTATTTACTGATTTAAATTATTTAATTTTTCAGTATTTAAGTCGAAAACTTTCTTATTTTTTAAATAAATTTAAGTTAATATGTAATAATTGCCAATTCTTTTTTTTTCATGAAAAAGGGGCACCTTAAGTGCTACATACACACTGAACATCAACACTGTTTAAATATAAAATAATGTAATAAAATGAAATTATGACGTTTAATATGTTTGAAGCTATCGAAAAATATGCGTGTGAACAGTCCATTTGTTTTATTCTTGGACTTTATATCACGCGATGTACTAAACTCCCCTCCACCACTCTTTATTATACATACATAAATGATGGCTATTTTGTAAACACGAATAACCACTCAGAATCGTACTAGTTTGAATTTTGATGTTATAAAATGTCTACTAATTAATGCAATTTTGATAATATTTTTACAAAAATCAATCGAGTAGAGAAAAGGCCACAAAATTCGTCAAATTTATCAATAAAATTTACTAATTTAGGTTATCTAATTAGCGTAAAAAAAATAGATAAGTTGGTTAAAGATCGATATTTTATTATCAAAATTGATTGTTTTGAATGTAGAAAATTAAAAAAATGAATTTTACTTTTACTACAAATTGTAAATAAAATAAGTAATAACGCGTTTTTTAGCGATGAGTTCATTTGACCCCGTTTTTTTATGTGTCTTAACCTTAAAATAAATAAAACAAAATCGCCCCAAAAGGGTCTTTTGGGACAATTATTTATTTATTTATTTTTCACGAAATTTTATTATTTTCCCCCAAGAGTAGGGAGGATTTTGCCCCCTTTTGAGAAACACAGCACTAAATAATAGAGTAATTTTCTATCACGTGTTGTAAAAAACAGTAACTAATTGTAAGAATTATTTAAATGACGTGTCTTGCTTTGTCTCCATAATAAACAATTGACAACAGTTTCACTTTTTAAGATACTAATTTAAATTAAAAGCATTCCGAAGAATTAATAGCTACATTAATTAGTTATATATTTAAATACAAATAACTTACTAATTTAATTATTGTACTATTAATAATAGTAGTTTCTTTCATATTTTTACGCTTAATGCGGGATATATAAAGTAATTAAAACCCAGTTTTAGCGCTAAATATCTGAGAAATTGCAAGAATTAAACTAAAAGAAGAAATTTTACAGCTTCAATTCATTCATATCACTGTTATTTCCGTAGTAATTTACTATCAGCTTTTAAAATTTAGCAATAAGAAATGCGTGTTTAACAAACAAAATATAATAAAATATTAATTAAAATTCAATAATTAAGTTAGCCTTAATTAGAAATAAATATAAAGATTTTTATTATTTACAAATTTATTTCTATCTTCTGGGCATATGTTAATATATTTTAAAAATTACAATAAAAATATTAACAGATGCCCAGAAGAAATAATGAATTGTTAATGATCGTATATAACGATAAAACTAATTAATTCAGAAAATATATTTAATTAAATTCTCTTATTTTAATTACAAAGGAGAAGAAATGATAGCGGAAGAATCTTGGATTAGTTTTAAGTATTTTACCTACAGGCAGCAGATTTTTCCCCTATTTATATTGTACTTAAACATAATTAATGGCATTGGAAAAATCCCAAAGGGCTAAGAAAATAAATTAATTCCTATAAAATTGCTTGTTTGCTATAATAGACTTAAATCTACTTCGATATGAATGGTTGTAATTAAGAGAATCTTCAAATCATCCTCAATTTAAAGGAGCTATTTTAAATGTTTTAAATTATAATTATAAAAATTTTAAAGGATAAAAGTCATCAAATAATTTTAAAAAATCATTTAAAACTCAAGCCTGCGCAATACAAGCGATATTTATAGTAGAATGATTTGATATCCTGTCAGTACCGCCAAGAGCTGGTGACAGAAACACGTGTAACACAATAGGACATCATACCTACCATATATATATATATAATTTTGGTAAGTTTATTAATAAATTTTATAAATAAAAATTAAATCATTTGATTTTTTAAATAAATAGAATTTATTTTATATCATTTTTATAATTATTTTTTAAAATAAATTAAGTTCCTCCTACAACAGAAAGTATTCTTGTACCTTAACCAATAAATAAATAAGTAGATAAATTAATTGTTTTTTTTTATCAGATTGTAATTATTTACTTCCGTAAAAGATTAATTGGTAGCTTTTTTAAAAAATAAGTTAAGTAAAAACAAATACTAAAATGATAAATTTCCAGTTAAAAAGTGAAAATTTTTTAATTTAATTTAATTTATTTATTAAAAATTTCGATTGTTTTAACTCGACTAGAAAATTTTGTTTTTTTATTTTAATTTATTATTTTTCTAGTAGAACTTTGTACAGGGAAAAAAACAATTTGTCATTTTAAAAGCTTATAACGTCATACATTAAATTATATTTGTTCACGACGTCAGAATTTTACATATTTATTTCAGTATTTCTAATTTTGTAGTATTTTCTAGTGGTGTCTGTTATTCTAGAAAATGATAAATTTGTCATTTTCTACCCTAGATTTAAGTCGTTTTCTAGTAAAAAAAATTACCAGTTTGTCGTCATTTTATAGTATTTCATACTTTGTATTTTCTAGTACGGCATTTCTCATTTTTGTAGTACACACACCAAAAAAAAATGAGAAATTGTTCTAGAAAACGAAAAATTTGTCATTTTCTAGACAGAATAATAAATTTTATAGAAATTCTAATAGAAAAATAGAAAAATCCATACTCGAATTTGTCATTTTAGTACTTATTTTCAATAAAATAAATAAAATATGGACTTAAATAACTGCGTGAGTATTCTTTGTTACTATTTTTATCTCCTAATGGCTAATTATATTATGTAAAATAACAGAGTAAAAAATATATTATTTTTTTTTAATATTATCTAATCAAAATGTAATTTATTTGACTGCATTTTACTTGTTTTCTGGATATATTAAAGCAAATTATTTAATGATTTATTCATATATTCAGTTCATCTAGTTAATATATAATTTATGAGAAGATTATAGGTTATAGTTATCAATATTTTTTGTGTATTTTCAACGTATCGAAGAGGGAGAATTATGAATTAAAACTCTTTCTGGTCGGTATCTGAGAAGAGATATTGATAACAGATCGATATCTTTGGTGTTTTATTGATCTGAGGGATTTATTTGTGGATTGAAAGCTTTTATAAATGCCACACCCATTTTTGGAAAGTTTTCAGGAACAATTTTTTTAAGGTGAATTAATATGCAAAGTGTTTTTGGAGAATAATTTTTTATTTTTGAAAATTAATTTTCTCTCTTCTTATTGTTATGGCTCAACTTTAAAACCAATAATAGTAATAATAATTTGTGTACAGGGCCGGATTATCGAATAGGCAAAGTAGACAAATATCTAGGGCCCGTAATTCGGAGGGGCCCGGCTTCAGTGTAGATGATTTCTCTGTTTCAAAACGAGTTAAAATTATTCAAGAAATTCGATAGGACAGAAAAGGCTGTATTTAAGAATCCCTGCTAAGCTCCGACCGACTAGCCATTACCTGAAAAAAAAAGGTCAACAGCCACCCGTGCGTCAGAAGTAATGTACGCCACGAGATCTCTCGCACCATCTACAAATACTTCTAGGGCCGCCTCTCGTGGTAGTACTGACGTATGGTTATGATTTATTTTCTAAATCTACACCTATACGTCGCGACATCGCATATTCGATATAGCGTTCATGTTGCTCGAGTGCGAAGATATTACAATTCAATAGTGTTTTATAAAAGAGTTAAAAAGGGTGACACCACGATATCCGCACCGGGTGTCACCCATGCTAGCTACGCTGATGTCACATTATATAAGATTTGTTTAGAAGCAACTTATTTAAATGGGACCCCAATTTAAATTTTGTCTAGGGCTCGCTAGAGGCTTAATCCGGCGCTGTTTGTGTATATCTTTAGAATTTAAATTGTGCAAAATTAAAGAAATATATATACATAATTTTTAAAAAATTAAATATTTATACAGTAAATAAAATTCAAAACTGCTGATGGCACATTATTCTGTGGGCAAAAAGACGCCCCAACAATAGAGGATCCCAAACCAATAGTTTATAAGACAATATGTCCTTAAAAATTTCCCAGAAGAAAAATGCCTGAAGGAAGTCAGCATTGGGCCCCTAATTCAAATTTTCCTGGGCCCCACGAAGCTATAACGCTCCAATTAACTGCTGATATTTTTCGATACTAAAGTCTTTTAGAAGCCGTTATATTTTAGGACTTGTTTAAAATCTATTTTACAGTTGACTCTTGATAGAGGTACCACTCGATATAACGAATTTTCGATACAATGAATAATTCTGTTATTCTTTATATATATATAGTGAATTGTTGATATGGTCAGTCCTTTGAGAGTTCACTATATCGAAAATCCACTTAATTTTATCTAAAAAGACAATTTATATATGTTTAAAATTTAATTTAAATAAATTTTTAGAAAAAAATAATTTCGAATTTTTTAAACAAATTTACATTTTTAATAAAATACAAATTTCAAATTCAAAAAGAAAAAATTAGTATTTTTTTAATAAAAAAACAATAAAAAGTTCTAATTTTTTAAAGAAAAATTTATAGTTTTTTATTTTTTTAAAATTAAATTGTATATTTAAGTGTTTTTATTTAAAAAATTTATTTAAAGTAAAATAAAATTTATATTTAAAAGTTATTTACGTATAGCAACTTAAGGTACATTAAATGTAATAGTGATATGTTTTATATCCTATTTTAATTAAAAAATAATAATAAATTAATTAAAATATGTAAAATTAAATTATAATTTTAACCTTATTGTAAATTAACTACAGTAATTGATTTTATAGCATAAGTGAATATTATAAAGAGACAAAATTTACTTCAAAATTAATTAAATTTATTGACGGATAATATATATATTTTAAAAAATTATATTAATTATAATATATAGATCCTATATATTATATTCATTCTAAGAATATTTATTTTTATTCTATGAATATCGACATACAAATTATTCATTAATTTCGTTGACGGCTATCTTCACTAATTATAACTTCTTAATCCCTTGTACTTATCGAAAAATATTTTAAAATGTGCTATTATAATAAAGTATTACTAGAAAGTAAGTACAAGTTTAATTAAGAAAAATTGTATCAATTAAAAAGATAATTAAGTTGGCTGCTTAATTGCCATTCTTGATAGGTGAATATATGGCACAGGAATCATTTGTAATGTTTTTCAAATGGGAGAGAGATATTTTTCCACTTAAATCTTCTTTTGAAATGATTAATTATTCTAAAAATATCTAAATTTATTTTAAATTTAACTTAAAAATATTTGAATATTGAAAATTTTATATAATCTACAATTGATTTAACGTTAAAATAATATGTTAAGAGGTTAGAAAAAGAAAAAAAGAAATTGAAGTGTCGTTTGAAGTGTAGATAAATTTAATTTTCCAAGAGAAATGATATGGTTTGAGTTGTTTAAAAATAAATAAATAAATAGATATATGTATATATATAAAATTACTCGTGACATCAGGTCGTTGTGTCGTGTGCTTCGTCCTTGTGCTCATCGACCATTCCACTGGATCAATTCAGTTATTGAACTGACATCAGAAGAATTCGAGTTTTGTTTATTCGAGAAAATAAAATGGATGAATGATCAATTTTTCTCTTAGAGTTTACGAATTTTTATATAAAATGTGAGATGTTTATATCAATTTTTTAAATATTTCTTATAAAAATAAATCTCTTACTTCTTTTTCTTTCCTTATTAACTTAAAATTTGTTGGATATACAGCTGTATTTCACACTTTACTATATTTTAGGTAGTATTTGCTATATATTTAACTAAGTTGTATTCTATTTTTAATTCAATTTTATTTCGTGCATACTATTTTTACTGTGTATATATAATACTTTATTATAAAACTGCATTTCTAATGAATTTTTTATCATATATAAACAACTTCGTTTTCTGTTGAATTTTCTTGTGTATATATTGTATTTCCATATTTACATTTTACTACACAAACTTTATTTCAACAGAAAATAACATTACATATGCCTTACTTGCTCATTGTATTTTACTATATATGCAACATTTCAACGTTATTTTACTAAATTCAACTTGAATTTTACATAAATCGGTATGTAAAACTTAACTGTATTCGTTAAAATAGTTTATTTTTCGAGTAAATTATCAGAAGAAAAGTAAATTTAAAAAAAAATTATTTAAATAGACGTTTCTAATTAATTCTTTAAAAATTAATTCTTGAAATACACGTAAAAAAATTAAATAAATTAATTTTCAAATTAGATATTTAATAAATTTATCCATTCTGTTCCTTGTAATTAAATTTTAATATTAATTAAAACAATTAAAAGAAAGGATTTTTCAATAAAATAAAATTATAAAATAATTACAATTGTAAAATTTTTCATAGTGAGAAAAAAATCATCAAAAATTAATTTTAAACAAATGTTTAATTTATTTATTTTAAAAACTCAACATTTTAAAATTGTTGTCATCTTATTTTTAATTGAGTATTTTACTTTAATTATAATTAAGATTAATTAGCTTTGTCTCTTATTATCAAAACCAATTTTTAAAACAAAAAATATTTATAAAATACTTAAAAATTGAATATTTTTATTTTGTTTTATTAATATTCAATGTTATTTATTTGAATTATTTAAATTTTAATCATATTATTATTATTATTTTATTTAAAAAAATAAATAACTTGCTATATATTTTTCATTTCGTTTATTTACATAAATTAAATTTTTTTAAAAATCATAAAGGATTATGTATATATAGTATAATTTTAAAGAGTTTATTTTGTTTATTTATTTTTCAAATATAGTTTTAAAAACTATTTTAATACTGTATAAACACAATAAAATTTTTTAAAAATATAATTCTGATATACAGGACGTTCCAAAGTTAATTAACCATTGTTAAGATTAATTAGAATTTTATTTTAAAAAAATTGTTCGGATAATAAATGCATATTAGTCATGAATATTTAATATTTTATATATTATTTAATTAAATTCTTCTAGTGAATAAAGTTTTGAATTATTATTTTTTCGTTCTTTTCATAAACCGAATGACTAAAAACAATAATTGATTTGCATTTAAATTGCATAATTATCACTTTTATTTTATTTATAAGTTTTATGTTTATTAACTAAATCCAAAAATAACAGTTTTCATTGCGTTAAAATTGACTTGTAGACAGAAAATCTAATTTAAAAACGTTAAAATTGAACCTAATTTTTGGAAAAATGCAGAAATTGTTTTTGTAAAAGTGCAAAAATCTATTTTGAAAAAATTGCAAGAATTTATTTATGTAAAAGTGCATAAATTTCGTTTTGAAAATTGCAATAAATTTTGGAAACGTGCAGAAATTCATTTCCGAAAAATGCATAAAATTTTTTCAACAGAAATGAAAAAGAAAAAGTTTTAAAACATTAATCCTCAATTAAAATAATTAAAGATTAAATTTAATTTTAAATAAGGAAAAGAAAATTAATTCGATTTTTTTAGGTATATATTTTTAGTTCTTTATCAGTGAAAAAATAAATGTTTTATGAATTCAAAATGAGATTAATTATAAAAATAATGTTCTTTTCGGCGAATTTTTTATTAAGTACGAAAATGTGATTAGAAAATGAAATTTTTAGTATTTTTAGATAATTCTGAAAGTTTTTTTTATCTTAAAAAAACGTTTATTATATTATAAATGTTATTATTAATTTCATTTTAATATTTTTGAGTTGATTATCATCACATAAAAACGCATCTAGTACATAATATTGTGGAAACAAACCGTCTTTTTAAATTATTTTTTTTTGATAAAAACTTTTTATTTTTCCAAAAAATGCCTATTCATATGCTAATTTATGAGTTTAACAATCTATTTTTCAAGACGTTTTTGATAATTTTTTGTAATTTCTTATCAAAAATTACTTTTTCGCGTGAGCTATAACAAAATTTCTTCATTAAAATGAATATTTTTTTCCCCTAAAATAAAATCTAAAATTTTTATAAATCAACGATAAAATATTGCTTTAGAAACTGATTTTTATGAAGCTATTTCTTAAATTTCCGCATTTTTAAATAATTTTAATCATAATAGCAATTTTTATAGTGATGAGATGAGTTTTCTTTTAGCTGAACACGAGTTTACCAATCTGTAGCTCGCGATTCCCCTAATCAATACTATATGGAAGTATCTATATAAACGTTGAAAAACGGTAATATTTTCCCGTTATTTTCTTTATATTTGTAGTAAATACTTTTCCTTGTTAATAAATAATTAGTCAGTTTCTTAAATTTCAAATTTTTTTACAAATTTATGCTAAAATATTACTTATGAAACTATTTTTTTTACAATTTTATTGCCAAAATTTCTTAATTTAATTAAATTTCTTAATTCAGTTTTACTTATCGCTTTTTCTTATAAAATATTAATAAGATAAGTTGTTAACTAATTAAACTCAAATTTTCCAAATAGTACCTCGTGACCCCTCTACACAGTATTAAAGAAATAGACAAAAAATTAATATTTTACTTATTAAAATATATAAAATTGAGTCACTAAATAAATGTTTTTCTCGTTTTTTCTCGCTAATAAATAATTAAAGAATTTAATAAGAATATTTAAATGTATTAAAAAAGTTTATTTTTAAAAAAAATAAGAACTTAATATCCTTGCTTAATTTTTCAATTTTTTTTAGTAAGACAAAATTCATTTTTTAAATGGAATTATTCTCCAAATATTTAAATTCTTCTTCGTTCAAATGTATTGAAGTTTGTAAAATAATCGATAAATTTTCTTAATTTAGAACTCATTTCGTCAAATATTTCAACTTAAATACGTTAAATAGGTTTAAAATATTGTATATATTAATAAATAAATGTATAATATTGTATATTATAAGTGGAAATATATATATATATATATATATATTTGCTCTGTAGAAATTTGTAAGAGAGTTTACATTGTCTTCAAGTAATCTTTCTTAGTTTGACTGTAAATTCCTTCCAAGGATTAACTTCAGAATCTATTGTTTGCTTAGATATTTACGCTTCAAATCTCTGTAAAACTGAATGTAAATTTCGTAATTACGTATGTTGTTCATCGATAAATTCTTCAGCATCCTGCATTAATACGGGATATCTTAAAGATTCGATGCTTGCAGACTTGTATCTTCTCTATCAAATAAAGTGATTATTTACAACTTTAACGTCAAAATTTTACATTTGTTTTTTTATAATTCTAATAATGAAAAAAGACATTATAAAATTTTAATTTTCATGTAGCAAAAATAGGATAGCGATGAAATAAAGTTTAATTTTTTTAGGCATGTATTTACTAATCGGTAGTTCGCGAGCCCCTCAAACAATACTAAAATGATTTATGAATAGGAAAGGTTGAGGATCGTTACGTTTGGTTGAACAATTTAATGGAAGAAGTTAGCGTGGAGAGTTTTCCTATCTTTAAAATTTCGAGATCAGATTTCGAAAATACGAAATAACTTAGAGAAAATGAGAATATGTTGCAAGAACGATATTAATTACATAAATTAGAGTAGAAAGTTGAAAGCTTAGGATTGAATCACGATACAAATAATAAGATAAATCTCGAAAACATTAGCGCTATGATTAAATACAGTTGAGATACTATTATTATAATTAATGAGGAACATTGTTGGAGGCATAAAATTAAAAGAAACGTATCACATTCCCTAGATAATCATTTAAGTTCTTCTAACATTAAAATCGAAATGTTTTGGCGTTAAACAATTTATTTATTTATTTATTTTATTCATTGATATTTTAAATTAAAAGTGCTCTTTTGCTTCATTTCTAAAATATAATGTTTTAATTTAATTTCCGAATATTTTTCTTATAAATTCTTGCTAATTCTCCTACGGTTATCAGTAAGATAATTTGAAGAAGTTGACATAATAATGTTTTTTTAAAACATTTCTTTGAATTTTATTTTCATTTTATTACAAGTTATAAAAAATATACCGCGATGTTTTCATTTTTTTTGGTTATTCTACATGATAGATAATTGTTACATTAATGAAGTTCAATTAGTTTTAATAGAACGCTAGCTTGAAATTATGGATTGTAGATAAATTTAATAAAATGCAATACAGAAAAATTTAAAATATATATTATAATCCGTTAAGTATAAATAAAGCTTTTGGGCCACCCTGTATTTATACTTAGCATTGTAATTCAGTAAAGTAAAACCTTTTCAAACCGGTCTTAAACCACTGTTAAGTGAATTTTTGGCTATCATGTATTGTTATTTAGTGAATTAAAATAAGTTCTTTTTAAAAATATTTGTATCATATTTTATTAAATTTCTCATTATTACTAATGTTGAAGGTTTTTTTATAAGTAAATATTGTCAAAATATTTCGTAGATTATGAAAAATATCGAGATAAATATGTAGATAAACTGAAAAATATGCAATTTGCTGTATAATGTATTAATTAAAATAAATTTGAAATAAGAAAAAAGTACTAATAATATTTTAATTATTAGCACTTTTTTCTGTATGTTATAATTACTCATTTTGAATAATTATAAAAGTAGAAGATTATATTATCTGTTAATTAAAATAAATTTAATTTTATAGGGATAGGAACCCCTAAGTTTTCTCCGGAACTGGGGGAAAACCTCTAGCTCTTCTGTCTTGACCAGTGGCCAAGCGGTCCCGTTTCCTGAACACTGGGAGATAGGTCGTGGGTTCGAGCCTGGCCGGGCTGGCCACATAGAATTTCCGGGTTTTCTCCACGTCTGTAACGACTGAATAGGGGCTAGTTACCTTTTAAAAAATCTCTCGGAAGGCATCCTCCTAGACAGATTGCCCAAGTGTTGCGTTGCCATAACTTAACTAAACAAACCATCTCTTGATGGTCCTGCGCTACTTCAATCCATTACTGTACATTGGTTTATGATATATTTTTTTAGACTTTTAACGTTAACAAAATGGAAAAGAAAAATTTGAGATTAGTTAGTAATAATTAAATTTAACTCACTAAAAGTTTAAATTCTTACCATATGGTATAGTGTTGTAGTGCCATTATATCAATTTTTATAAGTGCTTATATTAGATGTACCACGAAGAAATCCGAAGATTCACAATCATAAAATCGTTAATTAACAATTTGTAATATACCAAAAAGGTATATAATAAAAATTTTATTAAAATTAAAATAAATTATAGAAAGCAATCATGAATAAAATACACTATAAATGCGATAAAATATAAATACGCCATAAAATCTCTATATTAAGAAAAATATCATGTTATTTTATATCTATTTCAATCCATTAAAGTTATATAAAATAAAATATTTTGGTTGTAATACTCTAAAGTAAATTGGGATTCTCTATATTTTATGCTGTGCTGGTTACTCTGATTGGTTGAAAATACAAACAAATAACGATAACCTTATTAAAACTGAGGAATACAATATATTTGGTGAAATATATGGGTCATGGCTTATCGAAAGATCATTCAGTAACATATTCCATATTTCCGATAGTATCTACACTAGTTTTTCCACTTCCAATTAGAGACGAGTGCAACATTGCTTATGAAGGATCATCAGCACTTTCTATAGAATCTTGTAACTAAACATTTCATTGAAAAAGATCATTGTTAAGGTTGCATTTATCCATACACCAAAAGGAGGTTAGAGTACTCCTTTATTCTGTGTAATTAAATTTGATGTGTATGAAAAACATCTTCATTTGTAATGAATACAAAAACGTTTTTTTAAAAAGTTTATTCTTTCAAATATTTATTTTATTTTATCATACTCCAAATAATAAATTTAAATGCATTTTACTAGTATATTATATTATATATACATTCATTTAATTATAATTATTTAATTACGTTATTTGCATAATAATTAAATTCAATTTTTTTATACTTTAAACACTTAATTAAATACTAAACGTTTTAAAATTTTATAACAAAATTATTTTGATTCTAACTTATTCCTATAAAAAATAATTGATTGAATGAATTAACTTTTAATTGTAAATTATTGTTAATTGACATAATTATGCTTACTTTAACCATATTGTATAAATAAAATGCAGGCATTTTGGTATAATTTATAAAATATAATAATTATTATAAAGTTATAAATAATTATAACTTTAATTCCTGTTATGCTTCTTCATATATCTTTGCACATTTAGTATATAAAACGCATAAACTTCAATAATAATCCTATTGTTATGTTTCTTATGAGGCTTATTTACGCTTTTAGGAAAATATAAAATTATTTTTCAGGGCTGTTATACTACTTATAGAAGAGTAATTGGTGTCTATTTGAGTTCTTATTGTAAATTGTTGAGCTTCATACAGGACTTCCTTAAGCTGTTCCATAAGTATACAAATATGTGAGAAACAGCTCAAGGAAGTGCGTGTTCCTTTTATTGTGGTGTGACACACCTCAATAACAATATTTTATCCTTCAATTACCCTTTTCAACATCCTTTTATTGAGATGAAACTCCTCAATAACTATATTGCATAATGAGGATAAATTTCAAATCAGAAATTTTATTCATTTCCAAATATAAGACGATTTTATTGCATTTTAAGGTTTGTATTTATTAAATTTTCTTAAAAAATTATAGAAAATTTATGAAACATTTACTTATAAATCCCTCCTTTACACAAATCAGATGAATTTAAGAAAATAATCCCAAGATAAATGCATTACGATGTTTTTCTTTAGTACGTTTAATTGTATTTAAGAAATTAAGTTGAAAAAAAATTTTAAATAAAAAAGCTTTCTCCTATTTTATAAATAAATTTATGAAACAACGTTTTAAAGATTATATTAATATTAAGGAATTAAACGAATAATAAGATTAGAAAGATAGTACGAGTATTATATAAGCTTACATGTAATTTGTTAGGAAGTTTAATGACATTAGTTAACTTGGCAATTATTCAATAGAATAATGTAAATATTTAAATGAAGATATTTTAATTAATCATTTCTCTATTAATATTTGCAATAAATTAATTTAAATTGTTAAAAATTCACTTCCATATAATTAATGTTCTACTTTCTCTATGGTTTACCTTTTAAGGCATGAACAATTTTCTTAATTAATTTTTGCCATGAAAAATTTTACTTAAAACTGAGGATATCAATTTATTTAAAAGTTTTCAATAAAAACTAATAACTTTTTGGGGAAACATTCGCAAATTATACGATAATTTTTGAATATTTTAAATAATATCAGGTTTTCATTCATAAATTATCAATAATTTGTGAATATTCCTTTTAAAAAAAAGCACTATTGTAATTGTACTCTTAAAAACTTAGATGAAATATTGTGTAAAATCGAAATTTAAATAAATTAATTCAGAAATAGCGTATTATGTATTACATAATTATATATAAAATGCTTTATTTTGAATAATATTATTCAATTATTTCTAATATAAGTTTCTTATAGAGCCAGAGTATTTGCAACATCTTATCCGTGTGTTATTAAATACGTTTTTATGAATATTTACAAAAAATCTAAATACAGGAAAATAGTATGGGTAATCCTTCATTGTATATTAATACCAGTATATTCTATATTAGAATACATATAAGCATTGTGCATAATTTTTCATAGATTGTCCAGATGTTCTCCTTTTCCCGGACAAATCCTACATTTTAACCTTTTTAGTGTTCGAGAGAATTTTTAAAATATCGTAAATGTCCTACATTTTAAGAATTTCTAAGCTTTTAGGAGATGTGCTTATAAATAAATAAGTTTTACAATAAATGCGTTGATTTACAATTTAAATTATACTAGTATTTGATAGCAATTTAGTTTAATTTACTAAGAAAAACATACTTCCTTTCTAATATTCTCTATTTTTACTTATGGCCATATGGTTTATATTACAGCTACATGAATTATGTTTGTCATAACAAATTTCATAATTTTGAAGATTAATGAAATTGAATGAATAATTTCAAATCCAACTTTGTTAAAATGAATAAATACAGAGTAGCTTAATACAGTTAACTGATTGTTACTCGGACTAAAACTTACACCAAAAATTAAAGTAAATTAAAATTCGTAGCAATATGTTCGAATGCTGTAAATTTTCTATTAAAAACGGAGGATCTCATTTACAACAGTTGTATTTAATTGTTAGAGGAAGGTATAGTAAAGCATTTACTTTATAAAGATTACACTACTTGTAGATCCCTCTGTAGAGATTACGACAATAAATTTGTTCTATTTCTTTAAATTTTTTATGTTATTTGCTTAAATAGTAAATTTATAGATATTTAAGAACAGTTTGTAATTTTATTGAAGCAAATTTTATTTCGCTTTATTGAAATTTCGTATTGTCACGGAACTATTTATATTTTTATTCGTGATATTTAGTTACATTTATATCTATTTCTGTCATATATTTGTGTTATTTTGTTCTTTTTTTTATTTCCTAATATGATAAAAATGACAGATATCATAAATTCTCATATTCATGTCTTTGCTACTTGATCAAGCATTGGAAAAGATAAAATAAGTAATATTGACACAAATGTATTTTTATATGTTGCTTATTAAATATGATATATTGCTACTTTCATAGGACATTTCGTCGGTTGTTTTGCACTTATGTCTCTTTATAGCAAGATTTCTGAAGACCTTTCAGCACTTCAGAAATCTGCATTCCATGCACTGAACCAGACAAATTATACAGATCTTTGAAAATTACAAATCTGAATTATAACTATTTATACTTCTTAACTATATATAATATTATGATTTATCAGATTTCAGATGTGTTCAAGCAGAACTTGGAAAAAAAATCATACTGGTTTCTAATTATCCACTTATTTAAATTATCTAATTCCCACATATATAGTCTAAATATCTAAGTATTATATAAATTTCGGTTAATGTTACCCTTGGTGCCAAGATGGCGGTTCGTCTATGATTCCAGCAAAGAAACAGTGGGACGCACGTTCTAACCTAACCTAACATATTTTAATAATATGGTTGCTAATAATTATGGTAATTTATTAGAATAGGTTAGATTAAGTTAGAACGTGCGTCCCACTGTTTCCTTGCTGAAATCGGAGACAAGCCGCCATCTTGGCACCAAGGGTAACATTAACCGAAATTTCGTATATATTATCTATTTCTGAATAATTTAAATATAATTATAAAATTAATGTATAAATTTGCATTATTATATGACATACTCATTGATGGACTTAATGTCTACAGTTTTCTTTTTGATTTTGTTCGAGTTATTTCAATTGATTCTGAATAAAAGTCAAGAGATTATTGATTAATTCTAATAATTTTTATTGTCTAAATTTTTTAATTACATTATTTTAATCAGAGTAAAATAATTCAGTGTAATTAAAGTATTATTAATGAGATTAAATTATTTTTAAAATTTCTTAAGAATTAAACTTTATTGGTACACTTATTAGAATTAACGGAGTTCATTGCAAAGTTCGTTCTAATCTAATTGAACACAATTACAGGACTGTTTGTCAGGGGAAAAATAATACGAAATTAACAAATTAAATATTTACAATGTATCAACAAGCAAATCAGCGTAAAAAAAATTAAGTTTCTTTAAAATATTCTCCAATAGATGGCAATAAACAAATACAGACAACCAGTGGCGTGCCGTGACATTTGATGATAGGGAAGCTGTGTTTCTGTAAGAAGCCGACTTTCAGGGGCAATCAGTTACTTGCGCGTCAGTGATGGTCTAGGGCAGTGTTTCCCAACGTGGGGCCCACGCCCCACAGAGAGGCAATTTGATTGTTAAGGGGGGCAATTCGAAAATGAACTCATCCAGAGTTTAAGTTAACCGTATAGCCGCTGTATGCCCTATTTATTGTAAATATTGTTTTAAGTTAGTTTTAATTTATTTGTTCTTCGTTTCCCTTTCCTTCTAGAACTTCCCTTTATAACCCTTTTCCCTTGGGGTGGGATTAACAATTCTGGGAACCACTGAGAACAAAGAGATGAACAAGACCCTGAGGCCGGTGAAAGAAGAGAAAGGACATTCTTTGCCCAGACCTCGAGGTGGGCAGACGTGAGTTGTGGTGTTCCAGGTCACGTTTGGCAATGACTGGAAAGTGCAAAAGACTTTGATGAAAGGATTGGGTTTTATCGTGGTTACAATAAAACAGTGTGGCAATTAAGTGCAAGAAAAACTTCAACGAACACGACAACGAGATACCTTTCAAAAGAGTTCAACGTATATATGTTGGGGGCATAAGAATTTTAGAAAGGCTTAGGTGGGGCATAGCACAAAAAAGGTTGGGAAACACTGGTCTAGGGTCCATTCGTACGTGCGAATGACAAAAATAAACAATTTATGTACTTTAATTCTAAAATACAAATAATACATACATAATACAATTATAGAAAAACTTGTTTCTTTTTTTTATTTTCTATAAATTAACTCTATTCGGCGATGTTTTCCCGCAAAGTCGTTAATTACTTTATCATAAAAGTCACTCGTCGTTGATTCCATCAACGTATTTAAAAGTTCTTTTTCTATAGAAAGCAACGCTAGTGACGACAATCTTTCCTCCGACTGAGTGTTCCTGGCGAATGTATGAATTCGCTTCATTGTTGAAAAACTACGCTCAACAGACGCACTGGTAGATGGTATTGTAAAAATTAATGATATTAAACCATATAATTCTATTAGTACGTCTTTGTTTAGGTCATCATTAATTATAATATTTTTTATGTCTAAGAGTGACTTGCCAATATAGTCCGGACACGAATATAAATATTGCAATTCACTACGTAATTTACATAAATTAAAAAATTCTCCATAAAATTTACGTAAAGCATTAAAACTCTCTTCGGGAAATTGTTTTTCATAATATTTAAAATTATTAAAATCTAAAAGTGATAAAAATTCTAGAGATTTTATGTCGGCAAATCTGTCAATACAATTTTGTATCAATGTATCCATTATTTCATAAAACAGACGTCTATATAAATCCTTTTTAGACTCAATATCAGTATGTCTCATTCCTCTTTTTGGTTGAATTTCTAAAAAAGTTTCATCTTTTTTCAAAGCGTCCCAAATCAAATCAAAATCATTTCTTTTCTGTCGTAAAAAATCAATAAAGTGATTTATTCTAGTAATACAATATGCTATATTAAAATTTTTTTTTTGTAATATATCAAAAAGGATATCTGAATGTGCAAATATTTGATGAAAAACTAGTAATAAAAAGTGAAAATCAAAATCTATTAAATAATGGTATAATCCTCTTGCGGCAATTGTAGTATCAGAATCCCATTGTTCTGGACTTTCAACCATATTCAACAACAAAAGTTTTAATTCTTCTTTATACTCCATAACGCAGTTTACAATCCTGCTATTGTAATTCCATCTAATAGGTGTGGCTGAAGGAAAACGCTTATTGACTTCTAGATCTAAGGCGTGAGATCTTTTAGAAGATTTAGAAAAAAATGAAGAAAATCCTGTCATAGTTTGAAAAAATATTTTACATTCTTTTATATATCCAACAGATTGAGAGAAAACTAGGTTCAATCTGTGAGCATAACAGTGTACGAAAATAGCATGTTTGGATATTTCTTTAATTTTAGCTCGGACACCATTATGTTGTCCGGCCATTACGGCAGCACCGTCGTATGTTTGTGCCACTAATTTTTTAGTGCATTGAAATTCGTCTAAGTAACTCTTAATGTGAGTGAATAACGAATTTGCGTCTCTGTTCTCACTCACATCAGTAAAGCCCACAAATCTTTCTTCGACGTTACCGTTTTCTTTCACGTAACGAAATACAGTCGACATCTGGGCTCTGTGGCTAATGTCCGTTGTTTCATCTACAATTATAGCAACAAATTTTGCGTTTTCAATTTCTTTTTTAATTTCTTGCAATAAAACGTTTCCTAACGAATTAACGAGCTCATTTTGAATTTTGTTCGATAAGCCAGTAAAAACTGTAGACTTCTCTAAATGCATTTTTAATTGATTATCTGACGTACTTAATAAAGAAACGAGTTCAATATAATTACCTCTGTTATTAGATTCAATACATTCCCTATGCCCTCTAAATGCCAATTCTTGCTTTGCTAAAAAGCATGTAATATCTATTAATTTAGATACAATATATCTATTAGCCGTAACTATCTTGTTATAATTTTCAATATTAATTTTATATTGTTTACTAATGTTAAATTCTATTCTATTTTGATTTCCAAATTGCTTCAATTTTACGAAAGAATCGATGTGACATTTACGATTTTCGTGTCTTTTTCTAGCTTTACTCAAATTATTTAAATCGTCAAAGCCATTCTTATTCCACACACTAATTTCATTTGAAAATAATAGGCAAGGCCAACAAAACAATTTTTGCATTTTTATGCATCCACAAAGCCATTTTACGTCTTGATAAATTTTATCGTGAAAATGTCGAACAAATTTTTTTGTCGAAGTACTTATATTTAATTTAGGCGTTGGTCTTTCTCTTTTAATAATGGCTTCTTTTTCATTATATTGTCTTGAGCCAAAACTTTTTTTAAGTCAATTTTCAATATCACAATTACAGTTTAAATCGCTAGCCATGATATAAGGGCTAAAATTAAAAATAAAATTATTAAAACTTACTTGGTAAAATAAAATTTGTGATGGATATACAATTATACATACCTGGTACAAAATATTCAATTGTATGAATATACTTTTGCGAAGAAACGTATATAAAAATAACATAAAATATTGTTTATTTTTAAATATTTAAACAATCCACTGAGTTAAAATTGCTCCCTGCGAGTGGCTCACGAATGGAAACAGAGACGATTTTGGTAGGTGTACAGTGAATGCATGCATGACAAATCCCGAGGGTGCCGATACCGGTCAATGTCAAATGCCTCTTTTGTCGCATCACTAGTATATCTCAAAGGACGCGACAGGGCCGTTGTAAATTTTAAACGTTTCTCACCATAGATGTAAATATGTTAAACTTAATAGTCATTTGTTTTCTAACTATTGCAATTCGTTTTAGTACCAGGTGTACACGGAAATCAGTTCCCCACTGTACTGAGCTAGTAATTGCTTCGGTTAAGCTTTTGTTTAAGTCAGCAGGGTTTTACTTATGTCACCATTCCCTAATCTCTTAATTATTTAACTACTTCTTAGTAGAAATAACTCGAAACCAGTTACTTTGTACTCGAATATCTGTAGTCTTGGGAAAAAAGTGGAAAGAAATTTTTATGACAACCGATACTTAGATCGTACATTTAAGGAAAATAAATTCTAGAGCTTTTTTTGTACCATTGTACGTCTCATTCATTAAATTTGGTTGTAAATAATGATGCCAAAGTAACAGTTAATTTTTTAACATTATACAAGAATTGTACACGTTTTTTCTGCATTCCCTTACAGATGGGACATACTATAATCGTAATATCACCGGTTTAACATTGAAACCCGTAAGTAATATAAGATGGGAGAGCGGAATAAATATATCAAATATTTTAATGGATTTTTTTTAAACTCCCGTCAACTATACAGAACTATCATAAAAACATGCCAGTAAACTCCTATCGGTTGGGTTAAGTTATAAATCTAGTCTAGGGTGGGCAACCTTTTTTATAACACGGGCCAGAATAAATTTTACGTTTTTCCGCGGGCCGTAGTAGTTAATTGACGCCTTTTTGTGACTCGTAATTTTTTTAGTCTGCAAATATGAAATAAATAAATAAAAAGTTTATACTACATTTATTTCTCTTATCGTTTTCGAAAATTACAAAGAATTGGAAAATTAACTATTAATTAGTTATTTTTCCAATTTAATAATCTATTAAAGATCTCGCGGGCCGGATAGAAACTTTTCGCGAGCCGTAGCTGGCCCGCGGGCCGGGGTTGCCCGCCGTTGATCTAGTCTACTCGTGATTCACGTAATCGGGCGAGAGCGGCCGAATATCTAGCAGGCAGGCGGCTAAACAGCCCACAACCGGTCCGGGATATAAAGTTAGAAGCTTTATGTGTGAAGCATCCACCAGCTAAACCGGGTGACGTTGGTGCTCTGTAAAGCGCATGCGCCAATGCCTATAATCTGGCTGCTTGGAAGTTGACAGGCAGGTGGCTAACAGCCCACAACCGCTCCGGGATATAAAGCTGTACTCTTTACGAGTGTGTCGCTTACCCGGTTTAGCCGGGTGAGCTAAACCGGGTGAGGTTGGTGCACTGTAAACCGCATGTGCTAATGCCTATATAATCTGGCTGATTGGAGACTGACCCGGTTTCGACATTCCTTCCGCCACCGAATTATTCGAATATACAATAGCAATCTTATCGTTTTTTTCACATGTACAAGTATAGAAATTTGTAAAAGATACATAATGCAGTTATAATAAAATATTAATTTTAATTAATGCAAAGTACGTTAAAATATGAAAATGTATATTTTATAAAATACAAGGGAAGGTCATTGGAAGGTGGAATCGGCGCTTCCATCGCTTCCAATGACGGCACGCCACTGCAGACAACTATGGACGGGCTATATTGAAAGAATGAGAGATAAATGTCTTTTAAAAAATACTTATAACAGTGAAAAGAAAAGGGGAGACATGCATAGAGATGGAAAGAACAGTTTGGACGAATGGTTTGATACGAAGGAACTGTAAACTACCCAAACTGTAATCATAAAGAGAAGGAAAAGAAGAAGAAAGACGCAAAACAAAATATTTATGTAGTTACATTCGTCCTTTGACATCACACAAATACCAAGTCACTTTACCTAGAGACTCTTCGTCGTCTCAACATACCAAATTGCTTAAAATTGTTATATTAGCGAATATGTTTTTTAGTAAGTTTTCATGCAGATTTAATTGTTTATAATAATAAAATTTATGTTCTTATGAAACTAAAGAAATTGTGTTTTGTTAAAAATCTAATTAAAAATTTAGAGTTTAAACGGCCATTACACGAGAATGCTTGGTAAATTATTCAACATTAAATTCATCATATTATATATAAAATCGATTATATATTCCTTTTTCTATTGCGTGTAGCGTTTTGCTGATAAAATTTGGGAATATTTATTTATTTACTTTTTCATTTATTTAAAAAATAACAATAAAATATTTTTTTTCCGATAAGCAGAGTAAATTTAATTCTACTTTCAAAAGTTTATAGAGAGATGATTAGAAATATAACTAGTAAGAAATATGAGAAAACTATCGAAAAGCTGTCTATCATACACGATACAGCGAACACTAATCCGCTTTACTTCTAAAAAACCTCAAATCGAATTTTGGAAAATCGTCATGCAGCATTTTATATCTAAATAAACAATATATTATATCCAAATAAGCCGTATATTAAACCAAATAATGTACAAATAGATCTATATGGCATTGCCATATACTAAGATCACATCTCATTGCTTAAGAAAGAATGTATTCAGTTAACGTATTGTATTAAGAATGATCAGATAACTTATATCACATGATGTAAACAAATATTGCTTATTATAAAGTGTACCTAACTATAACATTTCTTAATATTTTATTGAAAATCAAAAAAAAAAAAAAAATACTCAAAAATAATTGATTTTCGAGCATTTTATTTATTTATTTTTGGAATTTGTGTGTTTTATTTGGTTACTAACGTTTATGAGGTTACTAAGAGTTTTTACATTTATTTTATTTTTGTTGATGGAATTTATAATTTAAACTTGTTCTTTTACACAGTTTTTGACCCTCATGTAGTGGCAATTTTAGTTTGTTGAAAGCACAATGCAAGAATCGCTTCTTTTATATTAGTTTATATAATGTATCGACTCTATCACTGATATTGATTATAGAATGTTTAGGATCCTTGACTCCCAGTACTGTACAAGTGTTAATAAACATACGAATGTATCCAAGGCCATTAAAAGCGCAAAGTCCTAAAGCCTAGAAGCACGTAACATGCAAAGTAACTTGCGATGCGATACTTTGTTAATACAGTAGTTGCATATAAATATTGGTTGTTATCTTTGTAGAATTGTTTGTCCATAGAGTTGGACTAACAATCCTATAAAACTGTCTTCATATAACAATTTACAGGAATGGTTATATAGAACAAATAATTTTAAGGAGAAACCGTATTGTGGAACTGACATTCCAGTGAATTTTTGAATGTTTTATAAAATGAAGACCGTTTCTGACAAATAATGAATGTGTTTTAATAAAATTAAATTTCGAGAATTAGTGTTTTTAATACATATACATTTTAATTTTTACACAAATTACACACAACGATTCCCTTTGGGCAAAAGGAACTATCTTCCAGAATAACAATAAAAAATTATCCGAATAAAAACTATAAAAATAAGAATAAAAGAAAATTATCTCAAAAACTATTATGAAATTTGTGATCAGTGCAAAATTTTATTTTCCTGTAAAGAATTAAGCCGTTAATATACTGCATGTAATTTTGACTCGATGCTACAATAACCCTTTTATACTTTAAATTAATGATGAAATTACCTGCAGATGTTGCCGTTAGACTTTTCTATTCAGTGTTAATTCTTTAATATATAAAGAGTTTAGTGTTTCCAACTTTAAATCCATTTAAAATATTGAAAACTTTATTTATTAAAGAAGAGAGTTTAAACATTTATAAAATTTTAAAATCCAATAGAAAATGTATCAAAATTTTTTTTATTATAAATCGAAAATAGTATTTGATTAAATCTTGCTTACAAGGAATTTCAAGATGACCCGTTATATACATAAATAGATGCATGGACGATTACTTGATTATTTGGAGAAATGACAAAACAAGAGATTTCACAGAAAATATAAATTAAAACAGTAAGGGATTCAGGATATAAATACAGAGGAAATGAGAAGAAGCACTTAAAGTGTTGTGGGATATAGAGTAATTACTAAAATTTATAGAAAGGAAGTAGCTAAAGAGTCCGTTAGAAATCATGAGAACCTACAAGATATAGTGTAGTAGTAGTCAATAGTCTGTTTAGAAGAGCATATAAATATTGCAGTGAAGGAAGAGAGAGTTAAAAAATGGAAATAAATAGATTGAGGAAACATTTAATGAAATGATGATACCGAATAGAATAGCTGAAAAGATTAAGGGAAAAGTAGGACAAGATACCAAGAGAAATGGAAAAAAAAATGAAGAATAAAATAAAGAGAATGTGAAGAAAAGAATTCTAGAGGAAAGGAGATGACTGTTCTCCTCGATGACATTCCGGTTTACGAAATGTTAAATAAGTATGTGAAGAAATATGAAGGAAGGCCGCTTTTCAATAAGAATAACACGGTCTTTGACAATGTGAGAAATGAGAGAGATTCGTTTGAAAATATACAATAGTCGGGTGTAAAAGTAATAAAAATGGAAAATGATAAAGGTGAAGAGGCATTTTATGTAGGATATACGATAAGGAATTTGAGAACAAAAATAGAGAGGAACATATGAGGGATATCACTAAAGGTCATTTAAAGACGAGTTTAGCGAAGGAAATATCTGAGAACAATAAGTGTGTGGGTGAAGCAAAGATACTTTGCAAAGATGCGTATGAATACAAAAACAATAAAATAGATTAATCAAATTGAAGACAAGTCTGCCCAAGAGGGACCACCATTTATTTTGCGCTCCAGACTAAAAACATACACATATGGCGACAGGCCTTCCTTTTTAGGCTTCATGTCGCCAAAGGTAAAAAAGTCCTTTAAAAAACACAAACATCCAGTTAAAACTAGGAGTCGGTGACACACAGACGTCTTACTCTTCAACCATCCAGCCAGTGGGTGTTTCCGCTTTTTTATCTGCTGGAACAAGCGCTGGAAATGCAATTTTTAACTGCTGGCAACAAAGCCTAAAAAGAAAGGCCTGTCGCCATATGTGTATGTTTTTAGTCTGGAGCGCAAAATAAATGGTGGTCCCTCTTGGGCAGACTTGTCTTCAATTTGATTAATAATAATCTCTCCATCGGTCGGAAAAATCGACAAAAAGAAAATTTTAAATACCGACGCCAGGGTGCAGCTTTAAAATTTGCATTTTCCAGCGCTTGTTCCAGCAGATAAAAAAGCGGAAACACCCACTGGCTGGATGGTTGAAGAGTAAGACGTCTGTGTGTCACCGACTCCTAGTTTTAACTGGATGTTTGTGTTTTTTTAAAGGACTTTTTTACCTTTGGACGACATGAAGCCTAAAAAGAAAGGCCTGTCGCCATATGTGTATGTTTTTAGTCTGGAGCGCAAAATAAATGGTGGTCCCTCTTGGGCAGACTTGTCTTCAATTTGATTAATAATAATCTCTCCATCGGTCGGAAAAATCGTCGAATAAAATAGATGTGTATTTATCTATCTACATGATGAACTGTTGATGATGAGAGGACATTTCTTTGGAAAACTTACAGTAAATAAACATATGTACTCCTTAAAGTTTTAAATTTGTATTGGTTTTAAAATATAAAATTAACTTATTTCAATTTTTAAAAAATCAAAATTCGAATATACAATTTTGATTTAATTTCAAATTTTGAAGTTTTTAAAAGTTAAAATTGTTTATACATTCATAAAAATTGTTCGCAGTTTACATTTAGGTTCAAATTCAATAATCGTGAGTTCTCTATGAACTCACGATTATTAAATTTATAGAGACTCAAAATTTAATAATAAAAAAAAAATAAAATAATAATAATCCAAAATTTATTCGTAATAAGGCAGGAGCCAGTTACAAAGGATGTTTTGACAACAATTCTTGTTATTAATACTAAAAAATACTCCAATAATACAAATCAAACCAAGCATTATACAGCACATTGGTTGCCGATTGTAAGTATTTAATACCATCAATTTAAAGACCTTCCAACTCATACTGCAACTTGTAACTTTCTTCACACACTTGGTTCTTAAACATAAAATAGCATTAATTAATGCTACTTATGTCTTTAATGAATTGTTACGTTAAAAAATTTGTGAGCATATTTATATAATCTATAAATTATGTCTATCTTGGCTGAATGGAATATTTCATACATTGCTCTTTCATCAGTGCACCTTGTTAACATATGCAAGTCAAGATTATGTGCTAGTTTCTTTGCATCTTTACAGCCACAAAACATATGAAATTTTGAAATTATTGTATGACATCTAGGGCAGATACTCTTGGAAAACTCAATGAAATTATTATTGATTAATATTAATTCCTTATTTATTCTAAGTTGTATGAAAAATCTTTTGACATTAAACGCCAGGTTAGTTAACATATAGTTATTAATAAATGGATACTCAAGAATTACGTTATACCAATTAGTTTTCTCTCTTATAAATATATCTTCTATGTCTTGTGATAAAGAGATTTCGAGCACGTTTTGTATCAACATTTGGAAATGTTGTTCACTTATTTCAGGTAAATCTAGGAATATTGTAACAGAATATCCAAAGCGCTTTAAAATTTGTGCAATTTGTGACACCCAGTTTGTGCTTTGTCCTTTAATCAAAGACTTTCGATACAATTGGTATAATAATACAGTGGAAAGATTGCGGGCATCTCTTATTTTAAATAAAAATTTCATGTATCTTCTTATTAAGGTAGCACTCAACTTAAACCTACTTAATTCCAATCTTAACGCGCTACCTGGTGTGTTGTAATCCAACAAAAAAATCTTGCGTATAAACCTGTTTTGGATCACTTCTAGTTTTTGAAAGTTCGTAAGGCTCCAAATTGGGGCCGCATAGCCAATAAAATTCATTATAATAGAGTTAAACAGCCTAAAATGAACTTGGATGTTCTTTATCTTTGCTCTGTAAAACAATCTAATCATATTATTTATTAAAGTATTTGCTTCAGCGATGACTTTTTTATACTGTTTGTTGAAGGACAAACTGGGTGACAAGATGATACCTAAAAATTTTATTTCCTGAACTACTTCCAGTTCTTCATTATTAATAAAAAACGACATATACTTTTTTGGTAGGTTAGCACCATTCCTGAATATCATGACTTTGGATTTTTTTGGGTTTATTTTTAATTTCAAGCCATCTAAATAATTTGTCACTAGTTGAATTTTCCTACGCAAGGCCGCGGCAGTTGGGGCAATGATGACTATATCGTCCGCGTAAGATAACGAATGAACAACTTGTTCTCCTATTATAAACCCATCATCTTCGTTCTCAAAACAATTATTTAAATCAAACGTAAAAAAATTAAACAAATAAGGAGACCAGGGGTCTCCTTGCAATAACCCTCTGGCTGAGTCAAACGATGGCCACTGTATATTGTTCTGTTTGACTATTGTTTTGTACCTACCGAACAACAATCCGACAATTTCTGTTAGTCGTTCACTTGCATGATAATATGTCATTTTCGATTGTAAGCCGGTGATGCTCACCGAATCGTATGCCTTTTCCAGGTCCACGAAAAGTGCAAAGACCTTTCGTCTTTTCTTCATTAGCTGTAACTGTACAATTGCTATCAGAATAAAGATGGCCAGCTGAGTACCTCCATTTTTAATATACGCATATTGAGTTTCATTCTTATAGTTGTTTTCATCTATCCACTTGTTAAACTTCAACATTAGAACGGCCGTAAAAACTTTACGCAGCCCTGACAACAGAGCAATTGGGCGGTAATTAATTGGGTCTTTTCTGTCACTATGTTTAAATATCATAGCAAATGTTACTTCGTTCCATGAGACTGGTATCACTCCTCGGGTGTAAAACCCGTTGAATTGTCGAGTTAAAAACCTAACCATCTCAATTGGAAAGTTTTTAATTATATAATTAGAAATTAAATCAGACCCAGGAGCTGAATTTTCTTTTAACTTCCCAATGCAGTACTGTATTTCTTCTACTGTAATCACTTCCTCAAAATCAGTACCTTGAAATGATCTAGTTATTTCCTTCTTTGCACTATTTTTACTTTTATACACTTCTGAAAAAGTGCTGAAATGGCGAAGCCAATCACTGTAGGACACTTGAATAGAATCTTTGTGTTTTGACTTAAAACCTCGAAAGCCATTAACTATCGACCAAAACGACGCTGTGTCTCTGGTCGCAATCAACTTATCACTTATTTCTGAATAATACCTTTTCTTTTTTGCCTTCACAAGATTGTTATATGCTTTCTTACTGTTTAAATACTTTTTCAATGCTTCTTCCGTATTTGCTTTTCTAAATTTTTGTAAATTTTTTTGTTTTCTAATTTTAAAAGAATAGCACTTATTGTCAAACCACTTGTTTTTATATTTGGCTGCGTTATTACCTGAGCTTTTCTTAAACCGATAAGAGTCTAATATTGCCATTAACAGATTGTAATTTCCAATCGGATCATTTTCTCTTTCATGAAGTAGTACATCATTAATATTTTTCATAATTTCATTGCAAAATTTGACTTTGTTGATCGACAATTTTATTCCTTCATTAGCGTTACTAGCTTGGGAAGCTCTGCACCCCCCGTTTCGATCTTCTATGGTCCCACTTACCTCCAACCGGACCGGGAAGTGATCAGAATCGTCTTTGTCTAATACAGACAGTGCATTGCACTGTTCTATCAAAAACTCTGAGCATATGATGTAGTCGACAATTGATTTTCCCATTGGCGAGACGAAGGAGAACTCGGCAGGAATATCGCCCATAAGCCTCCCATTTAATATAAAAAACTCGTTTACTTGAGCAAAATCCAAAAGGATTCGACCATCAGCATTAACAGTCTTATCCTTGGATATTCTTTTGTTATTAATATTATTTCTTTTGATACTTTTTGTATCCATTAACTCACCTATACGGGCATTGAAGTCACCTCCAATCAACCATAAATTGACAACATTAGACCACTGATCAATAGTTTTTTGGACTTCATTTAATATTAACTTTTTATCTGAAGATGGTGCCAGATAAATTAACACAATTCCCACAAGCGACTCTTCCCAGCATATACTGATATTATGTTCAAGCTCAATTACAACAAAAATAAACTTGTCTGTGATACAATATTTAAATAGCTTACCAAAATACTTCTTAATTAACAACAATAATCCACCCGCTGGACGGCCTGTTCTACACTTCCTCTGAGCTCCGCTGAACAACACCATGTTTTCACGTTTTAACGTCTCCTCATCTTCTTTACTTAGGTTGACTATCCAGGTTTCGGTGAAGCCACATATCGTTTGAATTTTTATATACTCTTTCACTGATTTTCTATGCATTTTCCCCCGGAGACCTTGTATATTCCAAAAACCAATAAGTAATTTATTTCTAACATTATTAGTGTATCTTATAAATGTAAGATTATTATTATTAACGTCATTGACTTTATCGGCCAAATTTATGGTAGAATTTTGAACCAACTGTAAATTATTAACAATAGAATCAGGATTAGATATATTACACCTTAATTTTTCTTCCTGCCCTATCTCCGCAGTCCAGCATCTCCTAAAAAAAGATTTAATTGGATGATCTTATCTGAGGCAATATCATACGTATAAACTAAGTTATCTTTTATATAATAATCATCTCGTACTATTATTTTTTCATTATTTGACTTTTCTAATTTAATTCTGGCCTGTAAATGTTTTTTTCTTATCCTCGATCTTCTACACAAATCGGCCGTGAAAATTATTTTTTTCTCATTTACACCAACTAAGTTCGGTTTTATACTCCAAAATTCTTTAAGAATTAAATTCCTTATATTTATAGACTCTAAGATTATTTTAACAATAGGTTTATTGCTGCTGCTATTTAATTTAATTAATCCTTCTATTTCGATGTTTTTTAATTTTAATTCGTTATTAATAAATGAAATTATTTCTTGTAAATAGTCTGATGTTGCAAATGGATAATTTATAATAATTATATTCTTTTTAGTCTTTTCGTTTGCTAATTTATCAAACTCAAATTCGAACATACCATTGAGATGGTCATTAATTTCCGATTTTTTGTCCAATTCTTGTAACTTATTTCTAATTTCCGTCAATTCCTTTTTATAACACTTATATTCTTCTTTCAATGTATTTACCTCAGATTTGATTGATTGAATCTCAATGTTTAACCGACTAAAATTATCCTGGATTAACTCGTAAATAGATTGCAATGTATATGGAGATTTAACTGCAGTTTGTGATTCCAGTTCATTCACTGGTTCAAAATAATCATGAATTGTTGGTTCTTTTGTGAATACAGACGGTTGTTTATTCTCTTCTTCTATTTGGTGAGAATCTATACTTAAATTTTCTATCTGTTGGATTTCTTTCTCCTCGTCCTTGGAGCTTTCTTTCCGAGGTCTTCCACGCCCCTTCTTTTGCATATCCTGATGACTTGTTTGCTGTGGGGAACGAGGGAGAGGACCTGGATTGGGCTCAACTCCAGCAATTATTAACAATATAATAATCAAATCCAGTGATAACCTATTCGCCAATTTCACTATTTTTCCGTCGTACATATTCTTCCTTTAACACAATTGTATTTTAGTATACTACGTATCAGCTACTTCCAAAAGTTCACTCTCACACCCTCAAAATTTAATATTCTGTGTAGAAAACATAAAACGAAAATAATATAAATTTGCTAAATAATAAAAAAAATCTGTTTTATTTGTATATACAGATAAAATATATTCATGGTTTTCGGAGTACGACGAAGCCCTACATTTAGGACTGATTCGAACCTCATTTTATCTCCTGGCATGTATAAATAAGTATACAAGTTAACATGCTTATGCGTAACCGCAAAAGCTTTCAAAATAGAAGAAGAATACGTTCTTGATTACAGACAAAACATATTTAGGCTACAAAACTATACATGTTGTTATTGTTGAAACAGACACAGGAATTCAGGAATCTATTTTCTTACGTGACATATAATAATATCAGTTATTAAAGCGGAACAGAGTTTTGAATTTTAGGATAAAGGTTTCTCAAAATGGGAGCGAATGAGATTTTAGAAGCCTATTTTCTTACGGGTTCCATGAGAAGATGGATCCTATCACCTATTTCTCATATGTCGAAATGTATTGTTACGATGTATAAAATGCATATTTTAAAAAATATTTTATAATAATAATTATATTAAGGATTTCACTACAAAATATACCAAATAACAAGAAAAAAAAGATAAAATATGAAAAACAATCATCAAGATCTTATTAAAATTATAGAAAATAATATTTTTATATATTTTTTCTTGAACTTTTCTTCTAACTTTGATCAAGAAAGATATATTTATTCGTTGAAAACTTGAGGAAAAGTTAGTTCAATAATTCGATTTTTTCCTTATATTAACAACTAACTCACAACATAGAAACTATTGAAAACATAAGTTTAAGTCTAGAATAATTTTATTAGGAAAAAAATATCAAAACAAAAATAAAAAAACAACTTTTAAAAACTCTTCGTTCAAACTTCAAATCTCTTGTATTTACTCGCTTTTTTCGAGTATTTGTTATATTTGTATTTTACTACAAAGTTCTTAATTCGAATGTGGACTTAAAAAAGTTCTTTATTGATCTAAGATCTTGTCCAAAATGCGTTTTTCTATGTTCATTGAATTACAGAAAATAAATATTTTCCTAGGATCACTTTGAATAGAAAGTGTTGTTGGTATACTTTACAATAAAACTTAAATTTACTGACATGATTTTTCAATCAGTTAAAAGATATTAAAAAATGTTTTGCTTTTTCCTTCAAAATAAATTTATTTTATTCAAGAATTTCGACCTTAAGACAATCGTGGAAAAAAAATATTTATAATAATTCTTTATATTAAGAATTTTTTAAATGATTAATTAAATGAAACTATATTTTATTTTATAGAATAATCTTTTGTTTTTATTAAGCTAATTTTAGAGTTGAATTTTTAATTTTTTCCTTAAATTTTTTGTTTTTCCAGTTATGAGATAATAAAATTGAACTTTGAGAAAAATAATCTTATATGCATGATTTTATATTGAAATTGTTTATATAAAAATAAAAATTATACTTTTAGTTCTTTACAGAATTATAATATAAGCAAATTCTTTATCAATATATAACAATATGTATTTTATTTCTTTTTATCTTTTACAAATATTTCAAGCTATGTCACAAGGTAAATAGTGGCTACTCCCCTAATTAACAGACCCATAAATACAAAATAAAAGAAAATAAATATAAAATATAAAATTTATAACAATATATATTAGTCAGAAAATCGATTTAGGAATGCTTAATCATTATAAAATGATATTCCAGTCAGATAATTGAGGAAGTTATAACCCCAAACAAAACAATTGCACTTTATTATAAATTGTGATTAGTAAATTTCAATTACAAAATAAAATATTCTTATCTCCAGCTGCTCATTTAATTGATAAATGTAGGTTTCAATTTACTTGTTTACTTTAAATTAATAGTCTTTAGTCATTTTCCAAAGAACCAATCGTGTATATATATATATATATATATATATGTTCTAGTATCAATTCGGGGAGTGTTAATGACGGACAGTGTCGTATCCTAGCAACAATGATTGTTGCTCGACCCAATTCTTGGAAATAGAAGGGAAATCATTTGGCTACATCTTAACCTCCAGATGTTCTCGTAACAATCTCAAGATGTTTTGATTGCTGGGAGTGGTTTTTCCTATAATGAGCATGTTTTTTTAATCTGAAATTTTGTTCTGACAAGAATTATAACATATTTATTTTATTTTTAATATTAGAAAGTAACCATATCTGAATCAGTTACTAGAATAAAGTGTTTGGATCAATTGTTAAGGTGAACTGTTAAATCTGCCACTTACAATCAGTCCTCAAAATCAAAATTAAATTTTTAAAATCAAGTATTATAAAGAATTATTAGAATATTTTATTTATTATAATGATAAGAATGTTTTAAAAATGAAATTATTACTATATAAAAAATATATTTTGCATTTTAAAATCATTAAGTAAATCTGTTTATCTTTTTTTTTTAATCTTTCAGTGATATAATGAATAATAAATGTAAAATAAAAATTAATGCTGTGAAATTTAAAAAACTAAAATTATTCTAAAAAAAGCTGGAATAAATATAAATTTATTCAAACTAATTTCAATTTTTAAATGAAAATTTAGTATAAAATTACTGTATGTTTTTTCTTTATTAAATTCTTTTAAATAAATAATTCTTGTTAAAAATGTTTGATTTTTTAAGATCTGTCTTATTTTTTTATATGAAATTTAAAATATTCAAAATTCTAATTATTGCATTTATTAATTCTATTCAGTCAAAAGTATGATTTTTTAAATGATCGAATATATTTTATCTTCATATGTATAAGCTTACTATTTGTTTAATTTATATTTAATAAGTTTTATGTAATTATTTTCATATTTTATTATAAGTTTCCATCAAAACTTTTACATTTTTTTTTCTATTCTTACATAATTTGAATTTTAAGTTTAGATATTCTGAGTTAAAATATAAATTATGCTAAATAGTTCAAATGGCTAAAGAACTTATTAGATTTTATATTTAAAAATAAAGAAAACTTCAAAAACATTTTTATTAATTGTTAATAAACATAATTTTATTTAAAATGACATAGAATTAAACTAATTTAAGTTGTATAAAAATGTAATTTTTTTATTTTCTAATAATTTAAAACATTCCATAAAATTTATTTTTTATTTAATACTTAAAAGATTTTAATATATTTATTTTCATCTTAAAAAATCCTTCAAAAACACAAAAGATATAAATAAAACATAATTTATTTATTAAAAATTAAAAATTATATTTTAAAATGTTTCTTTAATTAATAAGTTCAAAAAGTTAATAGAAAAATTATATTTAATTTTTAAAATATTAAAAACTTTAATATTTTAACATTAAAAACTTTGTTTTCATTATAAACTCCCAACATCAAATATTAATGAAAGTTTTCTATATATGTGATTATATTTTCAATAAAACAAGTTTTATTGAAACTGTAAAAGATAAAAAATTTCAAAAAGGAAACCATAAAAGTTTTACTAGTTTTTAAAGAATGTTTCCATAACTTTGAGAATAAAAATTATATTTTAGGAAAAGAAATGTACATCTGTTTGTTTACTTGTAATATATAAAACGCAAACCAATCATTATCTGCTGTTTTGAAAAGAAATATTGGAAAATATAACATATTTTCTAAAAAAAAAAATTCATAAAATATATAAAAATTTAATTTTATATGTTTATGTATTTATTTAATTTGAATTTTTTAGAAAATTAATAAAAATACATTTAATTTTTTTTTCAAAAATTTATATTAGAAAATAAAGCAGATGATCAAAAAAAATCTGCATAAAAATTAATTTAATAAAGTTACATTTTAAAATATAAAATTAAATTTGAATTTAAAAAATTTATTTTCTCATAAAAAAATCACATAATTTTTATTTAAAGTTTTTAAAATGAAACTTAATTGACTAAAAAAGTCATAAAAAGCTTTTAACTTTATACTTTTTATATATATTTGTTTTTTGCTTTTTTAAAATGCAATTTTAAAAACCTAACTTAATAGTTCGTTGTTTATTACAACTATATAACTGTGATTTTATCTGTATTAATAACTTTAAGGCTTTGATTGTTTTATCCAACAAAAGTATACTTGTAATTAATGTTATAATGACTATTATTTATATATGTAAACTATTCAACCTTTTTTGTAATCTTCCCTATTAAATGTATACAGGAAAATTAACAGGAAAATTCTCATTTTTTGTGAATAAACGTTTATTATTATTATAACAGATTTACAAATTCACACAACAAAACAGATAAGTGATAAGCTTAATGTAAGTATTTCTAATAAAAAGGATAAAAATTTGAAATATAAAAACAATTAAAGAAATTTAATAAGGAATTGAAAAATCTTTTATAATAAAAAGCGTATAATCATTGTTTTATAAAATAAGAATGACTATGTAAATATTTGAATGTAAAGTTTATGTAAATTATTCCTAATACATTCAAATTATTATTAAACATGAAAAAAACGCAATTTTAATAAAAGGCCAGCTTATTTTCTGTAAATCTGTTTTTAAAATAGTATTTATTCATGTTTTTAGGATTCAGATATTCGAAAATGAAACATTTCAAGATATTACGTGATTATTTTCCATGAGAATGCGAGCATATTTGATGATAAACACTAAAATATTTTAAAATATTAATTAAAAAAATACAATTTTAATTAAAAAAAGGAATTTTAATAAATTTTGTACGAAAATGTTAAAATATTTTCAGTGTTTTGAAGAGGAAAGTTTTAATTAATGAAAAATTTAGTAAAAATATTATTATTATTTTTAAATTTTATATTTTTATTGCATTTTTACAAAAAATTAAATCAAAATTTAGTAATTTCTCTAAAATAATATTTATATTTCTCTTTTTCTTTTAAAGACGAAACAAAGAAACTAAAAATATTAATTTTTGTAGTTTAATATTTTTCTTAAAACTGCATTTTTGAAAAAAATTAAAGTCAAAATTTAGTGGTTTTTCTATGAATATATTTTTTATTTTTATTTTTCTATAGAGGAAACTTTCTATTGGCGAGAAACTTTAGTAATTTTGAAGTTATTGTCTTTCAAATAGTTTGTCACTTTAGAATATCACTTAGCATCATATAGTTTTGTACAACTATCTCTTCAGTACAGTTTGATAGCTGCTCTTTCTCTGCATGGCTTTCAGATCTGACAGCTTTAACTTTTCAATTGGACTCTAAAATATCTAGAGTGTGATAAGATTGTGACATGTCTAGAAAGGATTTAGATATATTTTTGCTTAAGAGACATTTTTTAAATGCTCTACTTTCATTTTTAAATATTATATTTAATAAAAAATACATTTTTATATATTAAATTTAAAGAAAAAATAATAATAACACCCGTTCTACGTAAAGAAATTTGCTTTTAATGGTGAAGTTATTAGCGTAAGAAGTTACTGTCCGAAAAAATTAGAAAATTAATAAAAAAATTATTTATTTATTTTTAAATGGTAACAATTTTTGTAGTGGGTATTCTCGGATTTATATATATATTTTTTTATATCAAATAGAAAGTGTTGATACGATCCTATCAAAAATAGGAGGTGTAAAAAGCATTTTCTTGTCCTCTCACGTAAGAAGTTATAATCCACCTCAGGTGACAGAGATGCCTATTTTTTTGGATGATAGGACCCTCAAGTTATAATTTCTAGATAAGAACTTAATTTTCCTTAAAATAAAAGATACTTTACCTTTAGGCATTTGTCCAATTGTTTATCATCACATCTTGTCCAAGTATGTAGTTTACATTATGGATACTACAGGATCCTAACTGAAACTATACACAAAATTCTTCAAATGTATTAAAAATTTTAATGAAAAATTATAAATTAACTTCGAAATTCTTCATTATAAAATATATTGAATTATAATTTTGTATAACATTTTCGGGCAGTTATAATAAGAAGTTATAATTGGTGTCAGATGCCTTCCAGGTATAAACAAATTTTAATATTATCGATAGATTCTTCTTTGCCTACTTGAAAACTTTCAAAGTTTTCAAAATTTACTTTGTTAAAAACAACATAAACTTCTATTTTTATCATTTTACTAAGTTTATTTTTAAATATATTATGAATTTTTCATATCGAAGCAAAGCGTTCTAACTCATAAAATATCAAATGTTATACCTTTATAAATTGTTAATAACAATTTTTATAAGTTGATTTATAACATTAAAGGGTTTTAAAAATTATCTGTCATAAAATTTCAACGCACCTTTAAAGCTAGAAAACTTCGCTCGAATGACTTTGGTCGTTAATCCCTATGGTGGTTCACTATGGACTTCAACAGTATTAACTCTCTTGTAAGGATCAATCATTTGAGAATTAAAGTATTTTCCATTTTAGAAGCATTCTAACATTTCTAATATTTCTAAAAATACATTTTTAAAATTGTTACACATCTTAAATATGATCAGGAATCGAAAAATATGACAAGTGAAAAGATTTTTTTTTAGAATTTGACTTTCAATTTAAAGGTTTTTCTACTCTCGAGTTGAACGTTTTCGGAAAAATTTAGCCCTCGAATTTACTTTTAAAATTCTTTTTTAAAAATAAATATTTTAAATGCATCAACGAGATGAACTCTTAAAGATTAAAATGATTCACTCTAAATCTAATTACTTTTAGGTTAATTAATTACTTAAATTTATTAAAATTTAAAATAATTTATAATTAAACATCTTATTTAAGTATTCAAATAATTTTACACGTGAAAATTAAGATAAGCAATTCTATTTTATACAATTTACTCCATTCATGTATATGAATGCGAAATTTGAAATTGCCTTCATTGTTTTCCATTATTAAATTCATTTTTCTTAATAATTTCTGTTTAATTGCCATTTAGAGACATAAAATTATGCACTGAATCAGTTTACCAATTCATAAATATGTCATTCTCTGATATATCACTAGTGTTAATATTTATAACACGCATTCTATATTCATTAAATTTTCATTATGGTGTTACTCCATTATTTAGTTTTCTTTCCGTCAATTTTTCACTTAATTTTCTTCATACCATTAAAATATATGATTCAATTTCGTTTTGTCATCTTTATTAGAATTAATTCTCTACATCAAATAAGAATTTCCTACTATATTTTCATTTTAAGTTAATTTCAATATCCGCTCTTTCGATAGAAACTTCAATTTTATTCGATTATTATGCGACTATTTATGACTAAAATCATAATATGTTTTAAAATTTTATCTTATAATAATTGCTTACATAACTTTAAATATATTAAAATTTGTAAACATTGTAAAATTTGCGTTTCATACTTTTGTATATTAAATTAGTATTTGGCAAATTTTAGGTCCGTAAATGTTTTGTACAAAACCTAAAACTATGTTCTTTTTTAGTTTTCGAGAAATTTTACGGTCAGACATACAGTATTTTATAAAATTTTTAATTAACACTCTAGTTTTCTTAATTTCTTACGGTCGGACAAACGGTAATTTAAGAATTTCCTCTCTAGTTTTCGTTGTTTCTGAGAAACTTTACGTTCAGACACACAATATGTTGTAATTGTAAATAATATACGTAAAGAATTAATCAATTTAACTGAAATCCTAAGAAAAAGACCCATTTGTCATCTTATCTCCACATGGGGCAAGATGGCACATACAAATATATTTGTGTTTAATTTGTTATTACTAACATCTAAAAATTTTTAAAAATAATTTCAAACATTTATTTATTTATTCTTAAAAAGTTTACGAACAATTTTTTGCAATATCAAAAAATTGGATCTGATATGGCCGAAGTTAAATGCAACTAAAAATTCCTTTCTAAATAATAAAAATAATAAAAACAATTTCATATTTTCTCACTTGATAGACAATCGATAAAAAAATAAATTTTTCAAAACATTCCCTTAATAATTTAAAATAGAAAAAGGTAACACAGGTATACCTCGCCTTACGTCGGTAATCGGTTTCAGGAGAGGCAACGTAAGTCGAATTTACTTGTGTAGTTACGACTTAAGTCGAAACTACGGTGGAAAACGCCAATAATGAGCACTTAAAGACCGCTAAATAAGACGACAACACAGAAACACAGACAGCGCCGGATTAAGCCTCTAGCGGGCCCTAGACAAAATTTAAATTGGGGCCCCATTTAAATAAGTTGCTTCTAAACAAATATTATATATGTGACATTAGCGTAGCTAGCATGGGTGACACCCGGTGCGGATATCGTGGTGTCACCCCAAGTCACACCGTAGTGTCACCCTTTTTAACTCTTTTATAAAACACAATTGAATTGCACAATTATCTTCGCACTCGAGCAACTTGAACGCTATATCGAATATGCGATGTCGCGACGTATAAGTGTAGATTTAGAAAATAAATCATAACCATCCATACACCAGTACTACTACGAGACGTGGCCCTAGGAATATTTCTAGATGGCGCGAGAGATCCCGTGGCGTACTGTACTGTACATTACTTCTGACGCACGGGTGGCTGTTGACTTTTTTTTTTTTTTTTTTTTTTTTCCAGGTAATGGCTAGTCGAGTGGAGCTTAGTAAGAAAAGAATTGGGTGTACTATAGATACTACACCTATGGAATTTCAGAACTTTGATTATATATTTCAACTCAGGGGACCGAGACGAGTTCAACGGTACCCTATTTTTGTACCGGACACGAAAAATAAAAAAGTTATCATATTTTTAAGTTGTTATACTTTTTTAATGCTCTCATGAAGACGGCACCATAGTTGCTAGTACTGCCATCTTGCGGTAAAGTCTGCAAACCATGACGTCGGACTACGGTCATCTCCAGTAGGGTTAAACACGCGATACGAGAGCGGAGAGAGCGACGCGACTTCCGATCATCGCGCGATCGCCATTTCGGTTAATGTTACTATGGCAGCGAACATGGCGGCCGTTCCCACTGTTCGTGCTCCCGACTGACCTCCCGGAGGGGAGCCGCCGGCAGGCCGCCATGTGCTAAACGTCACTAGTTATTAATTCACGGTAGTTATTGAACAAAGTAAGAAAAGGGGGGAAACGTCTACTAAAGGCAATTTTAACGGCAAGCGACGCGACTCCCGATCGCAATAGCGAGGCCGACTTAGCGGTGAGAGCGACGCGACTCCCTATCATCGCGCGATCGCTGGAAAAAAAGTATGATAACTTTCTGATTTTTTGTCTCCGGTCCAAAAGTAGGGTATCGTTGAACTCGTCTCGGTCACCTCAATTCAGATATATACTCAATGTCCCGAAATTCCATAGATAGTAATCTATAGTATCCCCAAAGAATTGTTAAATACAGCCTTTTCTGTCCTGTCAAATTTCTTAAATAATTTTTAACTCGTTTTCAAACAGAGAAATCTTCTGCACTGAAGCCGGGCCCCTCCGAATTACGGGCCCTAGACATTTGTCTACTTTGCCTATTCGATAATCCGGCCCTGAACACAGATGTTTTTATGTTTCGTTCTCTAGGATTTATGATGATTATATTAACATTTACTGTAAATGTACATACTTTAATATGATTTTATGTGCTTTTAACGCTTTTCTACTGATATTACGACTTCAATATTTGTGGCGGACAGATGTAAAGTCGAATAAAATGACTTAAACTTGATTTTTATTTTTCCATATCCTTTTTTGACAAACGACGTATAATCGGGAACGACGTAACTCGAAACGACGTAAGTCGAGGTATACCTGTAATTATTGTTGGGAATGCGAAACTAAAGTGAGTATCGATGTTGTAAACTGTATGTGAACTGGCAACACTGCGAACACTGCAGGAGCCAGGAAGAAACCTTTTGTTCTGTTGGCGCCAAATTATGGATATATCAACAAATATTCATAGTCTCAGATTAAAGTTCAATTCTAAGTTAAAGGACTGCCTCACCATTGTCCCAACAATTATTGTATTTTTAAAACTTACATTTTGTAATTTTTTACATATAAATTTATTATAATTAGTAATCAATAAAGAAATATTTAAGTTAACTCCTAAAAATTAGACAGTTAATGCATAAAATTTAAAAAAAACTCAATTTTTTACGAGTTAATTTATGTATTAATTAATTAATGTATATATATAAATTAACATTTAAAAATTAATTTTTTTAATAGATTTTATGTATTAATATAACTAATATTTACTTGCTAATTTATATATTAATGCAAATACAAATTAATAAATAAAAAGTTAAATTAATATCTAAAATATAAAAAGTTGCCAGACATTTTAAGATTTTAGATATTAATTTGAATTTTTTAGATGATAATTTATGTATTATTGATCGATAATTGTAATTAAAGTGATTGTAATTTATTATTAATGTAGAAAGCTCAGAATTACTTTCGATATGAGAAAATTTCTTTTTTAATCTTGGAATATATTTGATTTAAGATACATTTTAGTATTAAACAAAGATGTATGTAACTTGTCAGTTATTTTGTTTGATTTATTGACTTCTATCTACTACAATTTTCTTTTAAAAAAACCTATTTATAATGATTAAAGGCATAACAGATGCATTTATATCCTTTCAGGTGTTACAGATTCGATCAAAAAAATGTTTTTTCTTTTCAAAAAATAAAAAATACCTTCATAAAATTTTACGTTTTTTTTATATCGATCCAGTGGAAGGAAAAAAAAATATATATATATATTTTACTTTTTTCTATTTGAAACTCATAAATTTCTTCTAAAAACTCGCCAAGATTTTAATCTAATAAATTAAAATGCGATTTATAATTAAATTTAATTGAATTAATTTATTTTTGATTGACAGTTTTATAAATATTTAAAAAAGAAATTGTGTGTGACATAATTTAATGAAGTCATTCGAAAAAAATTACGTTTTTTTAAATGGTTTTTTTTGAAGTGAGAGAAAATTCTTTGATGAAATATTTATCAAATGTTACATTGATTGATAGAAGTCACGAAATTCTTCGATGAAATTACTTGCTTGAATTTCAAAAATGAAGTTTACTTTTTCTTTTTTGTAAGTCATTTCCTAACTTTATTTTATATGTTTTTTTAGAATCAAACATCAAATAAATTGATATACTTTTTTTTAATATTTTTTCATTTATATATTTAACGCTCCACTTCCATTCTAGATATGTAATTTTTAAATATTTTATAAATTAGTCACTTTTATATAGTTTCAATAATAAATATTTAAAATTCAATTTAACTTTTTAAAAGATTTTTATATATTTTTATTCCAAATTTTGATTAAATTTAATATAGAAAATACCCGTTAGACTCTTAAAACTGTTCGAAAGAAGAATCTTAAACGAGATTCGAGGTATTGGAAGCAGGCAGACAAACAAACAGGGAAAGAAATTGAATGAGAAAAAGCAAATAAGAAACATAAATTTATGATAATATCTAAAATTTACGAAGTTTTCTTTCAGAATATATTAATTTTATATAATAAAAATAATAAATGGGGCATAAGTTATATGAGAATAGTAATTTTTGGATCGATAAGCAACACTTTGAATTGAGATAGGAAAATCGAATTACTTTCACTAAAAAATTGGTTTTAAAAATATTTAAATTAAAAAAACTTACATATTATTTTATTTTAAGTATAATTTTAAATGTTTTTTACTGTTTAACAGAAGAAAAATATTATTGTCTTCGATATATTTAATGACAAAAGGACATTTTCTTGACACTGCCTCTATTGAAGAGAAAATGTTTCCACGACGTTTATACATTACAGCTGTTATTAAATATTGTTAGAAGAAAAAGAATCAATAATTTAATTGAAAATCTACAATGCAAATATTTAATAGTCCATTTTCCCTCAAAATCACATTCAAAAAACTCTTTTCTAAAAAACCAGTTTCACTAACAACGAACCAATGTGCAAAACTTTATAAGTAAGCGTTGATATATCTAAAAAAGTTTCAAATTCCCATGACGTGAAAGTATAAGATGAGTTACGTAAGAAAGTCTAATATTTGATATGAATATTTTAGAAAATATATTTTCTAACAAGTCATACTTGCGCGTAAATTTATCTTTAATATCGATAATAGGAAAGTGAGATTACTAAATTTAAAAAAAAATCCATATTTTTTCAAGTATAATTGAAAAAATTGTGGAAAGAAGCAGAAAATCTAATCATTTGGAAACGAATTCATTGTTCTCATTACTTTTCTTATCAGTAATGTCAAAGCAGAAGTATAAAAGATATTGTCAATAAATTTTCTGGAGGTATTTTGTAATTACCAGTCATTATCATTCTTGTATTACGATTCACAAAAGATTTCCAAAGAACATAATTTAAAGTGCGTAAAGATAATAATTTTTGCACAAAAGATTAAATATTTAATCTTTTGTAAAATGAAAATATAAAAAATACCCATTAACAATCTTCACAAAATGAATTAATCCCATTCCAGTCAATTGATCGGAAGGCAACGAACTTCTAAAAAATTTAAATTACCACCAAAAATACACTCCAATTCACAATCTTCTACAGTAATAATACTTTTTACATAAAAAAAACAGGAGAATGACATTGGTTCCTTGGTATACTCAAAGTTTTAGTTATTGATCATTCAAGTTGGATGATTCTTTGAAAGTGAACAATGAATTATATGGAGAATGGGTTGATGAAATGCGATAGCTGACCAGAATCATTCTTAAATGGATGACCAGAACCAATGAAGGTGAGGAGATCGACCAACTAGAAAAATAGAGGTCAGCGGGAATCGATCCCGGATCCTCTTGGTGATTTGTAAGATATCACCTGAACTTTCTATATCCATTAGATACTTTCAGTTTTCTGGAGAATATTTCTTGAATGAGATATCATTTATATAAGTAAATTTTGTGTCAAATTACTAAATGATTTTATAGATATTATCCAATATATGTCACGATATATTCGTGTATATTGTAGCCACTAACATATACTGTAATATAAACAAAGATAAATATATAATATTAGTTATATTTGAGTAGTTTAAAAAATTCTTTTTAAAAAGTGGTCTAAAAAAGTCAAATATTTTGTAATCACATTACCCAGAAGAATGAAAATGACGACGAATGAGTGTATATTCCACCATCTTAGAAATGTTGAAACTTTATATATTTAAGAAATTATATTAAAATAATAACTAAACTTCTAAATTAATAGTGACATAAAATAAATTTTTTGAAGAATCTTCTAAAAACCTTTTTATTTTTTCAAAATGGTTTTAAAATTTTTTTAAAATATATTTTATCGATGTTTATATAGGTATAGGATTATATTGAAAAAGTTCTTTATAAAAATATTGTTTTTAGAATCAGTTGTTGGATTTTTTACAAGTTGCAACAGAGGTTTTTTTTTCTGTTGGAAACAAATGTCTTCATAGACTCGCTCGAATTGGTAACATTAACCATTCTTCACTTTGCACATAAACATGGCAGTTTTCTTTGAAATGAGACATGTTTTAAGAGTTTAACGTCCAACGACTAACTTTTCTACTTTTTTAAGTCCTATAAATTTTTTTTGTAATTTTCTATGGTTAAAAAAATTAAGAAATATTTTTTATTACTCTCGCTAGTTCTATTACAGATATATTAAAAAATTGTGTAACGAAATGTAATTTTTTTAAGTAATAAAAATTGAGAGCAATGTTATTACTTTTTAAAAGTAAAATTTGTATTTTCCCTTCTAAAAAATTTAAAATTTTAATCTTTTAAAAAATATATTTGAAGTTTTTTGGGGAGCAAATATTCTATCGACATTTTTTATTGGAAATAAAACAGTAATATGTTATTGTTTGGAGGTTTGAATTACTTTTTTAATTTTTTTTTTCTTTTTGGAAAAACACATTAGGAAATTTGATTTTCTTATTAATTTAAAAAGAAAATCTAAACACAAAATAAAATATTATTTTTTAAAAAGAAAAATTTTCTTGATATTTTTAGAAATAAAAATTGCATTTTATACTCTCAAAATTCGATTCTTTTGTTTTTCTTTTTAAAATCTTTTTATAAAATAAAATTTGATTTGTTAAAATAAAAATTTATATTATTTATTATAATATTTTCATCAAGAACTTAACGAGAAAAATAAAATAAAATCAAGAAAAACGTCAAAATATATTTCTTTTATTTTTATTAAAAAAAATAAAATAAAATAAAATAAAATTTAAGTAAGTTTTATATATTTTTACTATTCTTTTATATAATTTTTTTTCTAACGATTAAAACATCATTTATATTTACTTTTCGATAACTTATTTTGAATTTAGATTAAGTACTTATTGTGACGATACGGTTAGGAATAGTGTGATAATATTCAATAAAAATATAAAAAATATACCTAAAAGAAAACTCAAATACTTATCATAAATAATACACGTCTATCAATCCTAACAGACAGCTGTCGAGATGCTGGGGGTGGAATTCTGTTGATAAGAAGTGCCAACTTGGTTATCGAATTTGCTTGCATACACTCCATACCTGATCTCACAGCCACTTCTACTGTTCCTACATAAAACTGAATTGATGTTTATTGTTTCAAAATATAAAATATATTATAGCATTTATCGTTATTCACTATTTCTAGTTTTTTAAATCGTGATTTCTTATGATTAAATTGCTATACTGCATACATATATATACATATATATGTCAAAGAGTAATCAATTTAGTTGTTTTCTTTGAAATTTTATGTAAAACTTTATATTGCTTTAACATGACTAAAAAGTAAATGTATATTTTATATAATTAAGATATAATTTATCAAAAAATCTCATGAAAGTGTGATGAGAGAATATAAATTTCCTACTTTCTACACATCCAATAAAACTCTTCTTAAAATATTTCACGTATCTAATTGTATTTTATATAATTATATTTTAGCATTTTTTTTCTAATTGCATTTTAGGAAAAGTAGCAAATGTTCTAATTGTATTTTAGTACCAAACACTTCTAAAATTAATTATATATATATTACTTTAAATTAAATTAAATTTTACGTTCCTTTCTTTTAGAAAAATAAAAAAGTTTATTTTAAAATAAATTTTCTAATTTATAAAAATTTAATTATGCAAATTTCATTTTCTAAAAAATTTTTCTTTCAATAATTGTATCATTTTGTATTAAACTTAACGAAAATATATATAAAAAAATATAATTTGATATGTATCATTAAGTTAATAGTGAAAAACGGCATTAAAATTTAAGAATTGGAGGTTTTTTAGAGAGGAGATTCATCTATAACACTGTTATATACTCTTGAGTTTTCTAAGGGAGATGTTAGCAATTTCTTTGATGTAATCAGAATAAATTATTCTTTCGCTCTTTCTACTTCCTTATGTAAGAAAATTTTCACCTTTTTCTTCTTCTTCTTCTTCTTTGCTTTTCCCTAAATGAATTTAATAAGAACCATACTTAAGTTATGGTTCTAAAAACTCTAGTCTCATATATTTAAGTAAAGAACTTCAGGAAACTTTATTCAGTAGCTACATACATTTATATCAATAATATAAATGCATACAGCTAAAGAATAATGTATATAAATTTTTTAAAGTTTTACATTTTAAAAATATTTATTTTTATTACATGTAATAAGCAGAAACTAAATCTTAATTACAAAGCTATTGATATTAATTACAATTTTTTATTTTATAAATTAATTTGAAGAACAATTGTATTTTTTGACTTTTTAAAATAAAACTGACGTTCTTTAGTATTGAAAATGATGTTTTTTTAATTAAAATAATAAATTATGTATAAAATTTATTATTTTTTTGTATGAAAATTAAGTTAAATTTATACAAATTATTCCATGAATAAAATTCGAAATTTCGATAAATTAAAATGAAATTTATGATAAATGTCAATTTATTTCATTATCAACAAATTCACTAAAGTATAATAACATGGTTAATAAGTAAAATTTTTAATTTATATTTAAATAAGATGTCAAAATTAAGTTCTAATACATTTATAAGAGGATTATTCTTTCAAATAAGTAGAAAATACATTTATAAAAATTTATATGAATATTAAGTGTAGTTTATATTAATATAAATAATTTAGATCTGAATTGGTTACATCTTTAGAGACTGAGAGAGTCTGAGCCTGGATTAATGGAATAAGGCAACGAACACTTGTGCAATTTGCCCCCTGGAGATTTTTGTACAGGAAACTGGCCCCTATTTAAGTGTTAAACATACGAATAAATCCAGAAAATTCCACGTGACCAGATTATTGGTGAGGCACGAACTAGCAACTAACTAATTTATCCACCCAGCCACTAGTAAGCATCCGAGCCATTTAGAAATGCGAGGCCTCACTCTACTCAGGCATCAAAATATATGAATAAAATTAACAAAAATAACTTCTTCTCATGTTATAAAAAAGTTTAAATTTTAAGACCTCTCTGTGTGAGACAAGAACCAAATTGCACTGTTATAATACCCTACAATATATTGCCTTGTATTAGTTCACTTTATCAGTAAGAAGATAATTCTGTTATTCAAAATTTTCATTAAAAATTGTAATAAATTTTTGTGAAATTTCATTATTTTTACAGAGAATAATGTCATGATGTTTATTACTTCACTTCCGTTTTTTTGAACAATTTTTAAAGCAATTTTCTATGCTGCAATAGAAATGTCTTGATTCAACGACTATTTTCGCATTAAAGTTTATTGAAATCCAACAATTTCCAATGAAATTGTCACTTATAAAGATTTTCTAGACATTCTTGATTTTCAAAAGGATTTATCTTTGACATTTTGCAAATATTATAACAAAATTTTATTAAAAACTTTATTTTTTTGATATGAAAAGTAAGAAAAATAATCTCTCTTCATTTTAATACGTCAAACTATCTTCTTTTTGAAATGTTTTTGATAAATATTTTTAATGTTTTTAGTATTAACTTTTAATATTTTACATAAAAATTTAAATTTAATTACATTAATAGAATATTCAATATTAATTTTTAAGTAATTTTTTGCTTCATTTGCATATCAAATTAATGTTAGCATTTAAAAATATTAATCATCTAATTAAATATTTTAATAGACTTATCAAATTAATTTATTTTTAAAATACTTAATTATCATTTTATTTATATACAGTTAAAATGTTCAAATATTGACAATAAATTTTTGCATCTTTAATATTTTCTGCTCATTTTACATCATTTAAGAATGTAAATATGTTTAATTGATTTTTGTTAAAATTATTATTACTATTAATTCAAATCTTATTTGTAAAACTGAATATTCCTGTTACGGATTATAAATTAAGGGCAATATTAAAATTACATAAAAATATACATTAAATTTACATGGTTATGCCTAATAATAGTTTTTAGGCACATCTAAATAAATAAAGTTTGTACACTGCTCTTGAAATATAATTTTAAAATTTCAAAATTGACATTTATATGATAAATTAATTAATTGATTTAAATGGATATCAATTTTCAAGTTATGTAATTTTTATGTATAAAAATATATGAGAAATTAATATAGATTATACACATAATTCACATTTTTTCATTGTTAAGTATTTTCTGAGACAGGAAACTTTTAAATTGTAAAATCTCTGGAATAGAGACGAATATCAACTTGCTTTACTTAGAAAAGCCAACAAAACACCATAATGTTCTTGTTTATCTTATATATAAAATTCTCGTGTCACAATGTTAGTTACCTTACTCCTCCGAAACGGCTTTACCGATTTTTACCAAACTTTATATGCATATTCAGTAGGTCTGAGAATCGGTTACTATCTATTTTTCATACCCCTAAGTGATAAGGGTTGTTGACCCTTAACCTTTTTTTTTTAATTTTTGGACAAAATTTTTTGTTTTAATTTTTCTATAATGTGGCATTAAAAAATACGTACAACCCTAAATTTTTACCCTTTTATCACCAACCCCTATTTTTTAATAGCCATTTTAGTAATTTAATCATTTTTCATCCCGCTCGATAACTGATCAATTATCGTCTTTTTTGTATTCAGTTTCCGATTAGATTGGCATTTGCAATGACTATCAACAAATTCCAAGGTCAAACGATGTCTATTTGTGGCTTAGATTTGAGCACGCCATGTTTTTCACACGGACAATTATACGTGGCATGCTCTCGAGTGGGTATACCATCCAGTTTGTTTGTGTTAGCTAAAGATAGGCTAACAAAAAATATTGTTCACGCTATAGCATTAAGAAATTGATATAGTTTGTTAGTGTTACTGTCGTAATTAATTAATGATATATAATTTTAAGGAATAAATTATAATAACTTCAAAATAATAATGTTTGGCATTTGTTATTTTTATATTCCCTCATCGTTCACAGCGCTCCATGCCTATTTCACGCATATACCACATTCTTACACACTTACAATAAGTTAGTTATTTTTTGTCTACACTAGAAATTACCTAGAAATAATTTATATGGCAAAACAACGTTTGCCGGGTCAGCTAGTATGGTATAAATATCTAAAAATTCTAATTCTAATTTCTCGACATATTTCATATCAACATAAAAATTGCATTGGTTTTAATTTAAAGTTCAAGTTTGTCAAAATGTTTTTTGAATTTTTGGAAGCTTATCCGATTACGAAATATCACAATAAAAGAGTTTTTGTGGATTTATCTTTAATCCTCATTTTTATAACATCTATTTATATCTGAATGGAAATTCTGGGATTAATAAAATGACATCACCTGCATCAGATATTGGGGAATAATTTCTTTTAAATCTTAATACCACCATCCTGATATAAAATACTCTCTTAATTAAATATAAGAAGTTAAATAAATATGGCAACAGCAGGAGCTTTATTCTAAATTAGACTATTTATTAATAAAAATAGTCTAATTTGTATTTTACCTTGCCTAATTGCTACCTGGCATGTTCTGAATAAGGATTCAATCATCTGAATTACGGTAATTTACCGTTAGTCTTTAAATTATAATAATCTCTCTCTTAATTATAAAATAAATATGAAATTATATGCTTTAAGTCCATGAAAAAGAATCAAAAACTTTGACATTTACAGGATAAGGTAAACAGTACTATGTCATTACATGTCAGTACCTTAATCTGAAAGACAAGCTAGACATTTTTGCTTTTAAATTATCTTTCAGTCCAACTAGTAATGTCTCGATGTAAATAACTTCCTGCAATTGCATAACAACACTACAGACCCGTAGTTTTATGGATTAAATCTATCGTCCTTTATAAACTTAGTGATAAATAGACTAATTCACAAAGGTTGTGGAGTAAACATTTTATCATTTCATTTGTAACTAAATTTACTCTTGGAGATTAATCAAGTTTAGTACTTCTAATAATTTTTGATAGGAATTCAACTTCAAAAATAGTCTTGTAATCCGACATCTGTAGTTGAAAATAAGCTTCAATTGGCATGAAGAAAGTTTAGAAAATATTTCCTCTATTTAACATTAATATTTAATTGATCTTTTCTATTATTCCATCCATTTATAGACTTATTAACAATTCTCCCAAAGGATCGAGTATGTTTACACTCGTTAATTTATTTATATACGTAGAAACTCCTTTTTCTGGCTTTAATAAAACTATAATAAATTCTTTTATATTTTAAATATCTACTAAAGGATTCATCATTATTTCCCATTCTAAACTATTTGAAAAGTTTATTTTAAATTTTTAAATTGATAAGATTTTTGTTAAACCAAGGTTTTTTTGTATTGACCAAGGATATTATATTTTATATTTTACATTGAGTAGCGTTAGTTGGGAATGTATTGCAAAAAACCGCATAGATTCCATTATCTTCTCATAATACAGTATATTTTGAAATTATTTCCATTTATCAAATCTTTCAAAAAGTTATTCTCATTAAACTTAATTTTTTGAATTACTCGGTATTTAATTTTTTCTCAACATCTCTGGCTCTGGGTTTTGCCAAACTCATTTTTCAGTACAACAAATTTGAACTTTGATAATTTTCTTGATATTTTGTGCATAATTTTGTTTTATCTGTTATTGAACATGAAGAACAAAATAAGAAGAACAAACTAAGAACAAAATATTTCTATCAGGTCAAGATAAGAAAGTAAAAGGCAACTCGTTTATCATTAATTTTATTGGTAGTAAAAAAGATAGAAATGTATATTAATGTTTAAAAAGCTTTTCTTGCAACTTTTTTATTTATAAAATCGATGCCCAACAATAGCCAGCCACATTTTACATTCCTTTAAAATTTATTTACGTAAGTGAATATTAACATTATTGAGAATTTCTCAAGAATGTGGCGTAATATCTAAATTTGAAAATTAGTTTAACAATAAGCATAAAAAACATATACAGTACAGCTAATAAAATATGTTTTAAAAAAGCATGTCGATCAGCCATGTTGAAATTAATTGAATTTACTAGAACCAGACAAATGTATATTCCGAAGGAATATCGAAGGAACAACATCCCTCATTTTACTATTTAATATAATTAAATCATTATGTAATACAAAACAATAAACTTCTGCCATCTCCATTTAGACCAGTGTTTCTCAAACTTTTTGGACCGCGACCCCCGATCTGCACTAAAAAATTTCAAAGGACCCCCGAAGAATGAGTATGTGTCGAAAAACATCCCGGAGGGAGGGGGTTAAGCTCGTATTTAAATATTTATATTCTTTTTATTATTTATATGTGCAATTTATTTAAGTAAAAATTATTTTATATAGTTTTTATTTCTATTATTTCTAAACATGAATCCAGAGTAAATTTATAAAATATTTGAAAAAAATTGATCTAGAATCAATTTTTCAGCGACCCCTCCAAATATTTTTCACGACCCTCTTGGGGGTCGCGACCCCCACTTTGAGAATCACTGATTTAGACTATTATTATATCTTTACTTACTTGTTAGTCTTGCGTTTTTAATATAAATGTTGATAGCTTGAGATACCATATCATCAGCAATTCTTGAGTTGAAATTATCTAATAGGCCCTATTATTCAACTTTATGTATATCATGACCATTCCTCCAACAGGTTTAATCTTTTTCAACATTAATTCTATTGCTTTATCGATTTGATAAATATTTAAATGATAAAACATGTGATTTTTTAATGACAAATCTAGAACGGCCATTTTAGGATCGCATTATTCGATAAAATACTATGAACTACCTCCAACAACACTAGCACTAATGTGAACTATCAAATGAATAAATTATAGACCTCACAGCTTAACAAATAGTACGACGCTGTCTTTACGTCAACCTATGTTAGATTTTATCGGAAAATTTCTTATCACTAAAATATTTTCTCCTTTAATTTTATTAATTAACGATATGCCAGGTTTATCTAACCACGTTTCAGTGAGACCAAATATATCCGCCCACCAGTGGCCGAGTGGATAAAACCACTGAACACTAGTATTGTAGTTCTCATTCGCTCAATGGCTGGCCACGTGAAATTTTCCGGATTTTCTTCACGTGTCTAATACTTAGATAGGGCTCAATTTTCTATTAAATATCCTCCCGGGAAAACATCTCTCTCTTAGCAGATTGCCCATGTGTCGCGTTATCATATCGCATGAAAGCAATATATAACCCAATATATTCGAGTTATTTAATAAAGAATCATCGTATGTTTTTTGATTTTAAATCTTGACAATTTTAAGCCGTAGCACACCAATATAATGTTTCTGAAATTCCGTCGAAAAGTCATCCAGGGAATCTGATCTTTCTCTAAAAAAAAGACTAAACACATCACTTTATTACGGTAAAAGAAAATATATCTTATTTTCAAATAATACGGTAATCGGTTTTCAATACAACTTGTATTCTCTTGACATGAGCAGCTTAATATAAATACAGCAATTTTTGTCTATGTTGAAGAGATAATGGAGTCAAGTCTTGTCTAGTGAGAATTTTAGAATTTATATTTTTAAAACTAAAAAAATTCTCTGATACTTAACTAAATCTTTTTTAAATCTTTAACTGATGGTTGTAAGAGTCGAGGGAACAGAGAACAGGTGCCCTCCCAATTTCGGTCAAAACAGTGGGAATAATTCAAGAAAAGCAAGAACAATCAACTATCCTTAACTTCAGTGTACCGATATGCTCTTGCTTCAACTTAAGGTAGTATTTTCAAAAATAACCTTAATAATTAATAAATTAGGCCCAATATTTATAAATGAAAATTGGACATTCGATATAAAATCCATATTAGTTCATTTTTCATAAATGTAAAAAGTTTTTTTAATTTTAGAACTATCTGACCCTATAGTAATTTATTTCTATATGATTATGCAAAATAAATTATTAAGCTTCATTTTTAAATTTATTGGCTTAACCTCTTCTCAACTTCTACCCTATTTTCCATTTTAACTGAGAAGTCGTCAATTTTATTATTAATAACAAATATTTTAAATGCAGTTTCACTTTTTCAACAATATATCCTTTGAATTCAAAGCTTGAATTTGGATAGATTGAGAAAAGCTTTCTTCTACATTACATAACTAATAATTAATTAATTATTCTGTTTTAAAATGTTTTATATGATTTTAATATGATAACTTTATTTATAAATTATTTTCTTTTAACATTTTATATAATTATACAATGTATAAGGCTTATACAGTTTACTACAGTAGTCTCTTGATAAAGCGATTACCCTATGTAGCGAACAGTTTTGTTGGTTCTTGCTACTCTTTATATGTAAGTATATAGAATGGACTCTTCATATATGTATGAATGATCTACTCAGTTACTTAAGAGATTATTATATCGAGAATCTACTGTGTAATAATTGATTTAAATTATTACTTAAGTCGATATAGTCCTATCCCAATATAATGACTCTCGATATATCGCACTTTACTATAATAAAGTAAATAAAATAAAATAAAAATATTTATAAATGCATGCTACAATTACTAATGAAATATATAAATAAATGTATCTACTTTGTTGCTACTTTAGAACTTCATACACTCGATATACGAACATATGCCACTGACGTACAGTACCTGTACCACATCTCCCCCATATAAACCGTTGTATTGACAATAGATTGTATTTTTACTCGGTTATGTTTTCAATTATAAATGAAGTTTGTAAGTATATTTGTAAGAAAAATTTCTTCAATGTATTGAAATGTCATTTTAAATCAATGTTATCCTATTGTTTTGAAGTGATGAAAGATTTATCACTTCGACTTCTAAAAAATACATAACATTTTATAAAACATTATTTGAAATGTCATTCTTCGCTGATTTTTTTGTGCAAATATCTTAGCATTCTTCAAAAAATTAATAAATTTTTGAAAAATATAACTAGACTCTTCGTGATGCTCGCTTTTTTTAATTATTCATATATTTAAAAACTTCAATAAAATATATTTTATATGATAATATTACTAATTACTTGATAAAATTACAAATGAAATGCGTGTTAACCATGCGTTATGTTACATATTTTTTTATGATATTTAATGAAGTTGCTTGCATTATGTTCCATTTAATATCCTTTTAAAAATTAATTTTATAATAAAAAGTCTCTATTAGATTATGTGAATTTTATTACTCTTATTGAAATTCAGTATAAGTTAAAATATGTTTTCATAATATAAAAAAAATGTAAATTTGATTTTCCTGTCGTCTAATGATAATAAGAATTTTCTATTTTTATCTTAATAAAAAATAAAATGTCTTTAAGAAGTACAAAATTGAAATTTATTCTGTAAATTTTTGCAGAACATTTTATAAAATAACCAATTTTCACCTACCTTAATGTTCTTTCTTTTATTTTTAGTAGTAGTCATTTGCATTCGTTCTGTTTACAAGTCTAATCAGTTGCTGATATTCACTTCTAATGTATGAAATATAAATGAAGGCTTTTTCTATGCTAATTCTAGAATAGCAGCCATAAGAAAAAGCAGTTCAGCTTTATATATCATATAGAAAGACAGATGTAATGGCTATTATACAATGAAACTATTAAAAAAAAGTTCATTTCCTTAATAGACTATTGAAAGAACAATTTATAAAATTATTATTATTTAAATAATTAATCAGAAAATTTACTTAGTGCATATGTTCTGAGTTGTACCTTAAGGTTATTAATATGTTAATTAAATAATTATTTTTATATCACATGCTTTTAAAATAAAATGTTTTGTATGTCAGTTCTGAATTACTATACGTAGCATGAAAGAAAGAAAACATATAAAAATAATTAATGATTCTTCGTTAAAAAAAGAATTTCTAAATTAAGAAGTTAATTTAATTTTAAGAATAATTATTAAACTTATTTTTTAAACATTCTTAAAAGGTTCATGAATTTCGTCTAATAATAAATGCTAATTTTTGAAGAGTTCAACGTTTGTATGTAATCTCTTAATGTGTTTTTGTTCAAAAATATTAATTCTTCACTTCATTTTGGTAAGCAATATCCTATAAATATGTATTATACAATTCTTGCGTGTAGAGAGATGAGCATCTTAAAAGTTATGAGCTACAAAGCTTAGGAATAGTGGTTTTATAGAATTAATCATAAAATATCTATCCTAATTGCTGATACAGCATATATTTCTAAAATAATATATGAAAAATTTGAAGAAAAATATGAAGAAATTATAATGGGAAGTTTCTTCGTATTCATTGATGATGAAGAGGCAAAGAAAGAACAAAAATAGTTATAATCGTCAAAAATTAGCAACAATTATTCACTTAGCGGGGATATTATTCATGAAATATGCAAAAGCTCAAGTTAAACTGAAAACAACTTAAGATAAATAACAATCTAAAGTCAGTCAACTGAAACTGAAGTATTGTGGTTCGCTTGAGGCACTCTTATTTTCAAGATTAGTTTATCAGGTGATTGACAATTGGAGACAAAACCGTTTCGAGGGTTATTACGAGACGTGTGACATCTTTTAATATAATATAGAACAGAATATAACTGATAGATTAATATCATTCCACAAAAGCAAAAAAGATAGTTATCGAACACGATAAAATGTAATGAAAGTTTTTAGTTTTTCCCGTCATTTCAAAATGATTAGATTTTTCAGAACTATACTTTCATTGATCCAATTGGATAGAAGAGGGGAGATGAGAAACGATAAGAGAACATTTTACTTATCTCTTTCCATCATCTTAGCACCGTTGGAGTGCAAAGATTGGAGTGCAAAGATTAAGACATCGTTGAAAGTTAGAAGATAATATTTCATAAATAAATTAACGATTGTCAAGCTATAATTTATCTGAAGACGAAGCTTCCATTTTATTCATAATATACATTTTTAGTGATTTTTCGAGATTTTATTTATTTTTGGGATACTCGGTCGAGAATATCACTTTGTGCTCGTATTTATTATTCGTTTTGTCCCTCTTTCGTTTAACCTCTTCAAGAATATTAAACTACCTCTTAAATGTATTAAAATTTTCAAAAATAAAATTAGTTTAAAATATTATTAAATTTTTGTACGAAATTCTTTGTATACGTAATTTAATAAAGTATTCGTCGTGTATAGATACTTAAAATCTCATAAATCTTAAAGAATATTGGCATATAAAACATAAAATTCGTAAAAATGTATTAAAATGAATAAATTTTAATAAATTTCCCACAAGAATTTACAAAATACAAAATTGAGTTGATATTTTTCAAATGTGAACCTTAACAATTTCTCTTGTAAATTAGAAATGAATTGTAATTTAAATGTATATAATTAATAAATTCACTTAAATTTTGTACTTTTACTATTTAATATTTTACAATAAATGTAATTTATATAATAATAACCATTTTTAAAAATTGGAGTAAAGTAAACTTCACTAATTTGGTTCTTACTCCTCAGAAAAATCGATCACATGGTTAAATCTGGCATGACGCCAGAAAGATGAGGGTTAGAATCTATTCGAAGATATGCCAAGATCATATAACAATTTTTTTTTCTATAATAGTTGCTAAGAAGAGGCATTTTTTTGCTACCAAGCAAAACTTTTGCCTCATAAATAGCTTCAGCCTTAAGCGCTTCTATCTACTTTTTGATAAGTCATGTGATACCAATGGCCCAGAAAATTGCTGAGAGATTTTGGACAATAAGCCAAAAACTATGAATATATCGTTTCAGTAACAAAATAAAAAAATACAAATAATGATTTTAGGTAAAAGTATAGAGACAAAATTTAACGTTAACTAACCTATATAACTAAAGTAATGCAGTACTTTTTTGTGGTAGCGATTTAAAGTTTTTAGATTTAATTTCAGTTTTTCTTGTTCTGTTCCATAATATCTAGTAACTTAAATTTAAATTTTCATAAATTGACTTCTTAGAAATTTTAAATTTGTGTCATTTAAAAACTGAATTAAAACTTTTTCAAAAAATTGAGTTTTTTAGAAACTTATTTTTAAGCCATTAAAAATTATTTATTTAAAATGTTGTTTATAAAATTTTAATTAATTTTTAAACTAATTAATGTATTTATTTAAGTTTATTAAATCATTTAAATATATTTAAAATAAAATAAATTTATTTCAGATAAAAAGATCTCAAAAAAATTTATATTATTTAATTAAATATATATATATATATTTATTTATTTATTTCTGCATAAATTCCAGAAAAAATCTCAAAACCTTTAAACAAATTTAAGCTTTTATTTAAAGAAATAATTGAATTCTATAGGATTAAGGAATTTACTTTCAGTTTTATTGAATGATTTTTATTTTATAAAAGAAAATATTAAATAAAAGAAGAATTTTGTTATTTAAATCAATTACGAATAAATTATTAAATGATTCTTTTATCCATTAAATTTTATAGGGTTTAGATTGTGAAAGGAATGAAAAATCAAATGAATGACTTGACTTAATTTTCCAAAATAAACCCTAAAACATATCGAGAAATACTTTAAATCTTTAAAAATTTATTAAACTAAAAGGATTTATTTTATGTACTTTTATCTTATTTTTTAAATTAATATTTAATTAAATAAACAGAAATATTTACATTTCTATAACTTGATTTTTCGAATTTATTATTTATTTTTTAAATTTATTTTTATTTTTAAGTTTACATAATTTAAATGGAATTTTTAATTAAATTTTTGAATCAGTTTTTTATCTTACTTTTTTAAATTATCATTTTAAAAATGAATTATTTTGATAAATTAAACATTTAAACTATATACTTTTTAAATGTATTTTTAAAAAAAATATATTCGCAATTTTTAAAAACTGTTCGTTGATGACTTTTTTACAAAAATACAATTTGTAGCATCTAAAAGAGTTTTTAAGATTTTTTTCAAATTGATTTTGTGGTTTTCTGAATCGAATTTGAATTTTTAAGTATTAATTTGTGGCTTTTAGAAACTATTTAAACGTTTTTTTTCTTAAAGAAAATGAATCACTTTAAATATTTTTAAATCTGATTTTTATAAATAAATTTTATAAATTAGTAAAAAAAAATTCTACTATTTATTTACCGTATTTACTTTTTTGTTTCCTTTCTATATTAAGTAAGTAAAGTTTATTGTAATAGGGTATACCTGTTACAAGGGGGAGAATCAGTTGATACCAACATAGTTGATTTTGTTATTTAATAATTATAAAATATTGACGTCTTATAATAATATCTAATTTGTTCAACATTGATATATATTTGCAATACTGCAAACATATGTATTTGATATATTATATCACATTACATAACTACAAAAAATTTTTTAAATTATACAAATTATCATCAAATTATAATTTTTTTCACGTACAAAATGCTTAGTTAGTATTTCATTGTTGATCTTGTTTGTCGCACGGAGGTTATATCTATTTCGTAACACTAGTGCCTTGCTATAAAACGACACTTATAATTTTTGGGGGATAAAAACCCCTACATCTAGAATAGCACCAACTGCAAGATAATAATTATTATTATTGAATTATCTTCTTATTATTAAATCTTAGCCAGGTAGAGAAATTTAATGGTAAAAAATTCTGCAACATATCAGTTGCTATATAAGGTTCTGAAATTATATTATACCACACAAGATTTTGACAGATTAGAACAATCTTAAGATAGGCAGAATTCAGGAGAAATATATCAGTTATGTACTTGATATAATGACTTCGGTGGAATAGTTGATATTTTTTTGATCTTCTATCTTAGAAAAAAACTTTAATAATGATTATCATAAGGAATAAGTGTAGGCCAAATCTGTTTCAATTTTTCTATTACCATAGTTTTAGCATTTAAACATTCAAACTAACTATTATTTCTTCTATCTAGTCATAATCAGAACGAAGATGACGATCAATTTCTTCTCGAAAAATCATTCAATTGGACTACTTTATCTAGATTAATATCATATGTATATTTTATGTTGTCTTTAATATAATAATCATCTTTTATAATAATTCTATTCCCATTGTGTTTTTCTTCTTTAATTATTGCCAATAATTTTTTTCTTCTCATTCTGGATCTCATGCATAAATCCGAAGTAACTATTATCTTTTCCTTCACTTTATTATTGAAGTCGTCTTTCTTTTTCCAGAATTCTTTAATAATCAGATTCCTATCATATACGGACCCCAATAATATTTTCACTATGGGATTGATTTCACTTTTGGTTAATCTAACCACTCCTTTTATGTGAGTATTAATTATTCCCAAGTCCTTTTTTATAAACTGATTAATTTCTTTTACATGATCGGTCGAGTTGAACGGAAAGTTTAAAACTATAATGTTATTATTATTTCTCACGTTAGCTAGCTGGTCTATTTCAAATTCTAACATACCTTTCAATTGGCAATTCTTATTAGATATTTCCTCTAATTCTTCTACTTTTTGGGATAATTTTGACAATTCTCCATTCAAATATTTATTTTCTTCTTTCAAAGCAATGACTTCTGCTCTAATTCCTTGTAGTTCAGTATGAAGAAAAGAGAACTTATCTTGAATTAGCTCGTATATTGCTTTCAATGTAAATTGTGACTCTTCCTGAACTTGTGGCCCTAGATCTCTTGAAGTTTCGAAGTAGTCGTAAATTTTCGTAGCTCTCGAGGTTCCAGGACTATTTTTATTAAAAACATCCTCTAACTGATAATAATGTTCACTAGATGTATCGCTCAATTGCCTTTCTTTTTCTTGAAGCTTATTCTTGCAAGGTCTGCCTCGTCCCCTTCTTTGCATATCTTCTTGACGTATTTGTTGTGGAGATCGAGGGAAAGGGCCTGGATTGGACTCAATCCCAGCAATTATTAATAAACACACAATTAAAATCAAGGAAAGTCTATTCACAAATAACCACTTCTTTAAAATTGTCATATTTCGGCTTCTTATGGGTTTTCAATTCACTCAGAACAGAATTATCAAGCTTCACTAAAAGTTCACCCGTACCTCCAGCGGCTAGTACACGCCCCCACTCCTTTCTATATTAAAGAAAATATATATTTAAAATATTTCAGTAAAAATATAGAAAAATAACCTGTTTTTGTCTTTAAAAGATCCATTTTTGTAAAACTTAACGTTAATTTAATACAATTTTTTAGAAATGAATTTCCAAAAATTTATCTTGGGATTTTTAGAAATAAATAATTTATTTTCTTAAAAATTCTAATTAAAAATACCTTTTATAATATTATTTTAATTTATTTAAATAATATGTATGTATTAAACTGAATATAACACAGTAGTTTAGTTTAGTAGTGTATAATGTAAAGAAATTTTTTGATTCCAAAAATACAGAAATCATTTATGATTTTAATGCATGAAATTCTTTAGTAAGCATATCAATAGAATTTCAATAAAGCATCACTATTCTTCAAGTATAGAGCTTATTTTCAATTCTTCAACTCGATCAAGAATTATATAACCTATCTTTATTGAAGGAAGGCAATTGCCTAAAGCTATATGACCATGACTTATCGAATCAAAAAAATTCGTTCACCTATAGAATAAAAGCTTACTCGTTTTGAAAGGATAAAGAATACAAAATCTTTTGTTAAATTAAATTATTTTCTAAAGCTATTTTTTATTTAGATTACATAAAATAGGAGATCTTACAGTATAATAGCATTAAAATATTTTATTTCAGTTTATGATGCTGAGTTTTGACTTTTTTAGAGTTTTGTAACTATAAATAAAACTTCAAAAAGTTTTTTTTATCAGTAATACTGGAATATATATATGTTTTTTTAGAATGAACTGAATTTTATTATATATATTTTCACTATATTCGAATATTTTCAAAGAGTCTTCAGTTAATGGATTTTTTTTAGATTTAATATTAAATTTATGTAATTTTCTAAAAATTATTGCTCTTTAAATCTGAGAACATATAAAAGCATTCATTACATTAACTAAATAATGTCTTGGTGAATGTTAGTTTAGGAATGATCACGGAAGAAGGATGCTATTTGTCAAGACCTTCAATTACACGAAGCTTCAATTTTTGTCTGTAGAGAAATTCAGTGGATCTTTATTAATTATGGAAGGTTGCAGTATGATTTTTTAAAACTAGTTTTATATTTGTCTGTCCGTCTGCCCGCAAGTTTACTTGGAAATTATAATAATTAACGTCTTCAAGGATTGTGATGAATGATTTCGTTGATGAATTTCATAACGAAGCTCACCGTCATTAGTACTAATCCACATCTATAAATAGCAGTTTCTAATAATAAAGTATTTTGTGCCATGCGTGATATAATCATTGTACGTAACATATGACGCTATAAAACTAATGATAATTTCGTGATGTCATGTTTAACATCAGCGATGACATGACATTATGGAAATATATCAGAATTACCAAACATACGCATGTATAGAATTATAGTTAACGTTATTAAAAGTAATCACAGCTAATTTACACGCACTAAAAATATCTGATTTTTGTTTAAGTCTTTGTCTTTGATTCAAATAAAAAGATTTAATAAATTATATATATATATACCGTATTTTACGACATATGAGATGCGACTTAGGTTCAAAAAACAGGCTCAAAATACGCCATGTTTCTTATATGTGAAGTGTGATCTCTCATAGCCTCATCGTAAAGTACAGTATATATTTAAAAATTTGTTAAATATTTTGTACCACTTTGTATTTTGATTAAAGAAAAAACAGGTAAAATTAGAATGTACACTTTATCAGGGAAAATCAGGAGTTTAAAAGAAGTCATTTACCATTAAAATGTTCTACATGAATACATGCAAATTAATAATAATTATTATTGTTATTAATGTTTTGTTAGAGCTAAATTGCTTTTGCATGTATTCATGTAGAACATTTTAATGGTAAATGACTTCTTTCAAATTCCTAATTTTTCCTGATAAAGTGTGCATACTAATTTTACCTTTTTTCTCTTTAACCATAGTACAGTAGAGAGAAAAGTGATACTGAGTACCAAAAGTGTGGGTTAGCTTAAATATGTTAAATATTTTGTGCTGAAATGGAGGTGCATTTTATATGTTGTAAAATAGGGTAATTTTCATGATTTATATATTATATAAAATTATTTGAATTTAAAACCTTATAAGTAAATATTAAAATTAATTTTCTTTATTTTTTAGGAGAATTTGATTGCTTTATTTTCTAACATTCCATCTAAGAAACGCTTTAGCTTTGTAATATAAAATTTTTACTCTATCAACTCCTAACAATATTTTTATTAATTTAATTTTACATCTTAATATACTGGTAAAGTTTCTTTAATGTTCAATTAATGTAAAAAAGCCTTTTTTTATTATTTTTAATAGAATAGTTTTCGCAATGAGAATCACTTCACAAAAAGGTTAGTTCATACTGAAATGGACTAGTTAAAGCGAAGTGTACTGTAAATTGCAACATTGATTATTACATATTACTGATTTAAAAGTAAATTATATATTTATGTACTAACTGAGTGACTGACATTGTTGATACGAAACATTTAGAAGAAATTCAGTCATTGTCTATCCACCTACTCTACCTACTCATTTCTACTGCACTTCCACCTGCAACCTAATTTTGTATCCACCCATTATCAAACCACTTGTCCATCCTAAATCCACTTGGGATCATACACATTTCTTTTATCTAGATCTAGACTTTGTGTATATGTGATTTATACTCGCACATTATGAGTTTCTCCTGTATATTTATTTATTAAGGTTTTATTTGTAAAACTAAGGTAAAACCTTAATCAAAGTGTTTTAGTAAATTATTTTATTATTTTTTAACAATACATTTAAAAAAATTAGCTATTAGTTCTTATAAACATTTAAAAAAATTGAATTTTTTTTAGATGAAACACTTTTTTTTATCTACAAATATATAATTTTTTTACAGAAATTTTAATACGGTGACTTTTTAATATTTTTTAGTATTACAATTAATTATCAAAGCTCAAAATTAATGTTTAAATTGGAAAGTTCTTTAAAAAGCTATTTTTAGATAATTTAAATAAAAAATTCAGAATGTTTTTTAAACTTGGAAAGAAAAGTAATGCATTTTTAAAAGGATTCTTGTATATTTTTTGTTTTATTTACTTTTCAAAACTTTAAATTTAGATTCCATACTTAAAAGGAATTTAAAATATTTGGAAAAATATTCTTAAAAATCCTGTAAACACGTACAAAAACGAATTAGATTTATTTAGATATATCAGTAAGAAGTCAAGCTAGTTTATTTTCCATGTTTATTTTTTTAGGGAAATTGAATTTAAAAAATCTGAAACTTTTCGTTATACCGAAATACTTTCAAGTTTTATAAGGCTTATTTTTAGGTAATATTCTGAAAAAAATTGTTTTTTGATCAAAGTTTTTGTTGACCACAATATTCATTTTATATATCAAAGAACTTTGACATTATTTTCTTTTCCTTCTTGTTGAATGCAAAAATATAGAATAATAACCTTGCTACGTTGCTTAAATTGTCTTTTATAGTCAGTTAAAAGAAGTAAAAAACATTAATTTTTTTCGCTTTGAATGAGTTAATTAAATTTTTGAAGCATTTAGAATACTTCTTAACACATAACCGGCTCAGCTTATGCTTATACTGGTATGGGTAAATAACAATGCGCCCATAATAATGGGACATAAGCAAACTAGATCATATTATTATGGGTCTGGTTGTATATTACGTTATTCACTTTTCAAATTAGATTACTTGAAAACTGGAGTGAAAGTATTTTCTTATTTAAATAACAAATGAAAAATTAATAAAATTATATATTTTTATGCATAAATTAGTTGAAGAAAATGTAAATTATTAATGAATTATATGCGTGCAATACGCGGGACCTTCAGGACGATAAGCTAAATTGGTGATTAGTTATATGAATTTTTATACATTTTTAATGAGAAAATGAATAAATAAAATGGTTTACGCTTTATCTAGATGCAAAAGTTTTTATATTATCATATAATTTCATAATATCTGTGATTCGATCTAATCATTAGATACAATGCTTATATTATCATAATCGAATACATCCATTGACTGAATTATCTTCTTCTCGATAACTTCATAATAAATTGAATAATAGGTAATTCTTAGCTTCTCCTGTTCGTCAGATTGAAACCATATCTTCTGTTCTGCTTAATGACATCCGTATAGCGTCTTGACTTGCCGAAAGAATAAGAATTATGACTTTATGATAGCTTCAAACGTTTCGTCTTTGTAGGAAATAAAGATATTCTTGCATGTTTCAGCTATATTTATAAACATACAATTGACTTTAAATTAAGATATTATCTAATATAAAACATAATAACTTTTAATGAATTAATTAAGTTTTAGGCTCCATTAATGAATCTTACTGTTTTGACACAAGAAATATGATAGCATATTAATGGTTGTTAATTATAAATTTTTAATTTTGATTATTGACATGCATGAGATAAGATGCTTACGTGGATATAATCCACCATTGCTTCCAGCTACATTATTGCTTACACATATAGAACTATGCAATCTAATACAGAATTGCATAATTAATCTTTTCATAATTACTGGTGGACATAATGTGCCCATCAGTGATAAAGTGAATAAAATGATTGAACATGGTTGTTCATGGGTTCGCGTCTTACCAACAGGCTAACTGCATGGAGTTTTCCAGGTTTTCTTTACCTGTCTAACATCTAAATAGGAGTCATATTCCCATAAAAATCCTACGGGGAGACAGATTGGCCATGTGTTGCGTTGCATTAGACTGTATCATCGATCCGCTGTTTTACATAATGTGTAATCATGTATAAGACTCCATACATAATTTATAAGCATATTCGCATTAAAACATTTCAATATTCAGCATTAAATGCTGCTTATGTAAGCAGTAAACAACTAAAATTTAGTAATAATGAGCAATTATTGCCGGGCTGCAATTTTTCGTCAGTGTTCTCAATTTTTAGTAGTGTCTCGCCCCTGTACATCATACTTTTTCTGTTAACGATAGAGTCGTGCAGGTCATATATCTAACTCCGTTCAGGGGAAAATATTTGAATTGAAATAACGTGACTTCCGGTCAAATCGAAAATTCGTATAAAGTTCGGAGCCGCCTGCTTTCCATATCGAGTCTCGACTTTCTCTAGCCTACTTCGTTTTCGAGATTAAGGAAGAACAGACAGCAGGAATTTATGATATTATATTAGTTAAAATAGCATAATAATATTGAAGTTCTTAATTAATTAATATAAAATATAGTCATACATAGTAACACTTTCTAAATAATCATGTTGATTTAATATTTTTGATTATCTGAAAGTTAATTTTGAAATTAAAAAATAATAATACTTGTCAGAAAATATATAATTGCTATAAAGGGTCACGCAGTATATAAGCACAAAATTTATAAATAAATATTAACTTAAAATACATGAAATGATAGAAAATAATTCATAACACTGATTATTGTAATAAAAAAATTAAAAGTTATTTATAATTTTTTTGTTTATATGGAATGTACGAAGTATTTGTGGCCGTATAACTACGACTTAATTGCAATTTGGCCCTCCAATCGAAAAGTTTGTGCATCACTACTCTATGTAATCCAAATAATCCATAAAACTGTTAAGGATGTTTGGTGGAGTAAAGTTTTTTTACAGTCGTTTAAAAGGTGTTTTGATAATAATTTTTTAAGTAATGAGGCAGTTCGTGTTATTTTATAACATACATTGGCAGGTTGGATCTTACACCACGAAAAAAGAAACGTTAAATCCGTCGCCAATAATCCCAGCCGAAAATTCGTTTCGGTTTCGGTTTCGTAAATTTTCCCCAGAAAACTTTTAGTGCGTCATCGTCGAGACTGCCGAAAATGGATTCCAACATTTATAAAGCACTCGCTGTTCATCAGATTATGATAATAGTTGCAATAAAGTAGGAAAATTAGCAACCCAAAGCGATTGATTGGTCAAATGCAGATTTTTACCGCGAGAACGAATTGAGAGGTGGTGGACTCTGGGAGGAAGTGACAGCGATTTTTTTGTTGCCGGATGATGTGGAAACTGCTCTGTCAAAACTCATTGGTATATTTTCCGCCGGGTTCATCGCAAGTGGGAACTAGCCTTTATTTGTGCAATGAGTTGTTTAAATTTTCAATGCATCTGAATAAAGATATTTAAGAAAATTTTCGAATAGGTACTCCAATTACCACATACTCGAATATATCGGCACAGAGCATTGGAAAAAATAATTACAAGGCATTGGAAATTTTCTTGGAGTTTCTTTTTATTCGGATACATTGGAACATTCTGTTGTATTGAAAATTATTTTGGAATACTATTTTTTTCAGATAAATTTGAAATGCTTTTGGAATATTTTTTATTCAATATCTTATTACATCTTTTTTCTTGCCATTGCCTACTTAGGATTATAAAATTTACCCCAAAAAAGAAAATTTAGAGTTTATATTCATTATGTAATCTTGAAGTGATTGGTCTTCAATGCTGCCTACAAAAATGAAGAGAAATTGCTTAATGGTATAAGGATTATTAGTATAGGTTAAAATACGAGAAATTAGTATTTTGGGATATATTTGTAGTATGAACAAATCAATTCTATTAAGTATAAATACGGATAAAATAGCTGGGACAAATTACCCCGCAATCCGAATTGGTGCAGATCACGGAATATATTCCGTATCGCCAGCAGCGATCGTAGGCCTTCTCTATATCGAAGAACACAGACACTAAGTACTTCGCGTATACATGTTTCAAAGTTTACTAAATTGTCCGTGGTACTTCTGTTCCTACGAAATCCATTGTGGTGAGGAGCGTTTCATATGCTTTCTAAGAAAACGTTTGAATCGTGTAAAATTTGGCATCAGAAGGAAAGGATGTATTTAGTATAAATTTAATGACTAATTTCTCTAATTCAAGCCTAACTTCTAGTAGAGCGTTACATATTGGTAACAATAATACAATATAAATATAAATTATAATTAAATAAAATATATTTAATTAATTTATTTTTCTAATGTATAAAATTAAATATTGAATATTTAAACGACAGTTTGGTTGCAAGCTCTTTTGCCGATACTAAACTTTTCAAATTAAAAAAAAATTCTTAAAATAAATAGTTGTAAATGTATTTTAAAGATATAAATCTCTAAATAAATATTTATTTAATTCTAAATATAATTTTGATTGCTGATTACTTTGCTTTTTAAAAATCCGTTATAGAAAGCGAGGAATCTATGATTGAATATGTTTGCATATATTAATTTTTTAGATAATCATAATTTTCAATCATCTTTATGAATATTTTCTAAATTTAATGAAAAGATTATTGTTTCAAAGCTTATAAAAGTCATTTCATTTTCTAAGCTGCTCAGTGATTGTGTAATAAATCGATGAACTTTCATTCCAACGTTAAAGTTTGATTCACACCTGGAACCAACTGTAAATCTTATTTTCCTTTGGGGTCAGTGACCTTTGTTGTGAATTTTCTTTTCTCGAATTAAGAAGGAAATTAAACGAATAACAAAATTCATTTAGGGTAATAAATTTGACAAATATTTAATTTATTACTTACAAAACGTAAGGCTTTAATCTAGTTATTAAAGAAAAATTTTGAAATTAAAATTGAGTAAATTCAAAATAGATTTGATTAATTAATAAATTCAAATAATTCCAATCTTTAGATTTGTTTTATTTTAATTATTTATAATATAATTTTTAATTAAGATATTGTTTACGATTAAAGTTATAACATAACGAGCAATTATTTATTCTGAATTTACTCAATTTTAATTTCAAAATTTTTCTTTAATAACTAGATTAAAGCCTTGCGTTTTTTATAAGTAATAAATTAAATATTTGTCAAATTTATTACCCTAACTGAGCTTTGTAATTTGTTTAATTTCCTTCTTAATTCGAGGTGAAAAAATTCATAGCGAAGGTCACTGACCCCAAAGGAAAATAAGATTTACAGTTGGTTCCAGGTCTGAATCAAACTTTAATGTTGGGGTGAAAGTTCATCGATTTGTTACACAATCACTGAACAGCTTAGAAAATACAATGCTAGGTCGCAATTTTAATCATTCCTACAGTACTAATTTGTGATGGAGAGCATATATATGTTCTCCATCACAAATTAGTATATATAAGCTAATTAGTATATATAGCATATATATATGCTATATATGCTCTCCATCACAAATTAGTACTGTAGTGTCTTTCCCTTGTCCTTTATGACAGAGTTGTGCCGGTCATCTATTAACTGCTTTAAGAGGAAAAGTTTTAAATTGAAATAACGTGACTTTCGGTTTGCATTGGAAGTTTCTGTATAGTTAATCTGGGTCTCCTGCTTTTAAGGTTTCCATATCTGATCTCGACCTTAGCTATCTAACTCCAATCTCAAGATTAAGGAAGGACAGACAGCAGTGGGAATTTAGGGGTTTACAACTTTTTCAAATAGCAGCCAAATAAAATAAAATCAATCTTCAAAGCTATGAAATTTTATTGAAATAATCATGAAAGAATTTTTCTAAATGAGATTTATGAGTTTAATGATCTAATATATATATATATGCGTACGCACTACACATTTTTCTTTCTTAATATTTCTCATTATTATAATAAAGGTTAAAATTCAGAAAGGAAAGAAAGTTTAGGTTCAGGTTTTTTAAATTCTTTCCGCCTTGTAGGAATTCAGAAGCTTCTTTTTCATACTCAAAGTGAATTTCGGCATGACCCACATTAAAGGTATCAGAAGGTGAGAAACGGAGCGTGATATAACCGGAATAGATCAGCCTCAAAAAATTCCTGAGGTTTTTCGATTTGTTTGAATTTTTTCCAGGATCCCACAGAACGGTAGGCTGACGCCTTAACTACCTCGCTATCAGGCATTCTAGGTTTAGATTAGGAAAGTTAAGTTTTAAGATAGTATCTTATTTAACGTTCGTTATTATATAGAGAAGACTTAATCAGATTATAACCATTTATACCTTGAAAGTTAATAAATCAAGCGAAGATATTTTTTAAAATTCTATGCTTTAATTTTTTTTGTTCAAGCAAATGCGTTGTAATATATCATTTTAAGCATGTAAAGGGCATTTACACTTTATAAAGGTTTCTTGTTTTGAAAGAATACTCTCAACAAGTAAAGGATTAGCATCTTACTATTATTAATATTAGCAACATGATTTTAGTATGTTATAACTATTTATGAAACAGTCAAATGATGATAAATTTGAAAATAAATAAATTTCAATAGTTTTCTTTAATTTATATGAAATTCAATGAAAATCTGATGAGTTGACTGAATCGACAGTACTTGTAGTGTATGTATTAAAGTTAATGTCACATCAACAAAAATAAATAAATAAATAATAAAAAATAAAAAGAGCTTTATAAAATTACATTTAACAACAAAGTTTCGCAAATTGTTTACTTGGAATTTTCATGCCTGATGAATTATCTAACATTTAATCAGATTCTTTTCACTTAAGACTGTAAGATGTTTTCAATCTTGTCATTTACTTTCTCTACAAATTGAGATTAAAAAATAATTAGGTTCATTTAGTCCGGATTTTTGAGAGAGAGAAAATATATAAAATAAGCGCACTTTCGTTTTAATTAATTATTCTCGAAACGATGCTTCAAAAATTAAATAAAAGACAAATCTTAACGACATCTCTTGTTCGTGCCTTCTCTGACAAAAATCGATTATAATTGGCATGTGCCATAAAATTAATATAATTTAGTATAAACATTTTAAAAACATAATTTTGATTAATATATTAAATGAAATTAATGATTCTTCTTATTTAAAAAAAGGAGAAAATTTTAAGTAGCTGCGAACAAGAGTTATTTGCAGCTGTTTAAACTAAAATAATTTCTATAATAATATGAGATAAAATTAATTTCAGTAAGCCCATTAAAAGTTTTCCAATTATAGAACTTGATGAATTTTCTCAGTAATATGTCAAAATATATTCATTAATATCCATTAAATTGAAACTTCTGATACTTGTCTAGAATCTTGAATGATTAGATTATCTCTCACCCCTCTCTAATCTCCATATGACACTTGAACATAAGTTAGAAAACAAGAAAAGAACAGAAATTTCCTAACCTGTAGATCGCGATCTATCGGTTGATTAAATCTAAATTAATAGAATTCCTAAATACAGGAAGTCATCTAGGACAGGGGTGGCCAACAAGTCGATCGCGATCGACCGGTCGATCGCCAAGCCAATTTTGGTCGATCGCTAGCGATGTCTTGACTTAATGTATTATACATTTGTAACCGAACGCAACTATATGCATGCAGTTATGACTCGACTCATAAGCAGTGAGTGCACTTCGTACTGTAACAGTGTATAAACATAGTGTGTATTTCACACTTCCCCCTCCCCACATAGACTATTCCTATGACAACAAGTCGATCGCGACACATTTTTACGATAAAAAGTAGATCTTATGTGCACAAAAGTTGGCCACCCCTGATCTAGGAGATAAAAATCCTGAAAGGTCAAGTAATATTGTATTGATAGATATTGTTTTTGTATTATTTTGCAACTGTAAGGGCTTGAATTTTCTTAGAAATTTATTAATTATATTCATTAATATCCACTATAATGTAAAGCCGGATATCCGAAACGGCCATAAACATCATTTTAACGCTGTGGGATGCCCGGGATCGAATCCGGGCGTTAATCCCAAGAACTTTTTATTGGTGGTCTGTTCGGATATATCAGATCCTTTCCCTCATCACTGCCAGTCATTTCCATTGTGTGCCTAGTCGAACCTACGATGAATTTAGAAAAAGACCTCTTAGTATCCACAAAGCTAAATGAGATAAAAATGGAAACGTCTATTACTTGTCTAGAATTTTCAATGATTAAATTATCTTCCATCCCTTTTCTAATCTCCATACAATACTAATATGTTTAGGAAACAAGAAAAAAAAGCAGTAACGTTTTCTAATCAGTAGATCGTAATCTACTGGCTGTTTAATTCCATATTAGTACAAAATACCCAAGTGCGGAAAGCTAACTAGGAGATGAAGACGATCTTGAAAGGTCAAAGGATATTATAGAAGTTGTTTTCGTGTTGTTTTGCAACTTGCATTATGAGTTATATTGCTGTCGAGGATGATGCAGTACCTATACCTGCTGTCAGATCTACTGTAGTGAACAGCTGAAGAGATAAAGGAATGGCGGATTAATAGTAATCGATCCTAGATTCCCTTGGTGATATGTTAGAACAATATCACTCAGACGGCAATGATGATTATATATAGAAAACTTTGATACAGATTTCATATATACTAGTAAAATCGGTTATAAAGTCATAAAAGTAAATAATATCTGTTTATATGTCGAGTTATGAAAAAATTCTTTATTGAATTTTTAGAATGGCTGATTTTAAATATCGTTATTTATTTTTCTATTTAAAGTAATGAAAATAGAAATTTAGTTAAGATTGTACAATTATCAATCATAAAATTAATACTTTTTAAAAGAATTTTTTAATATTAAATGTTCCACCATTTTCTATACATATCTTTGTAATATGACAGCTCGGAATAGATTATATTTCCTAACCTGTAAATCGTGATTACTAATTGCCTAATTTTCTGAGTCAAATCCGAGTTGTTCTATTTCTCAATCTAGCGACCGTGATCGACTGGTTCATTTCCAAATCTGGCGCAACATCAGCTATTTTCTTTGATTGCTTGATACTATATTATGTATTATAATTATTACACAAAAATGTCGTTGAGGTTAGCATAATAAAATAGTAATAATATTTATGGGGAAAAAATAGAAATATTTTAAAAATTATTTGTTAAAAAATAGAGTAGAATCAGAAATAATTTCTGTCTGCGAAGAATAAAAAAATAATTCTAGTTTTCTCTGGCATTTTAGATGATAGAAAAAATAACAAAACTGTTGCCTTATTGATGTATCTCTTTTTTATTTTTATTATTATTTTTTTATTTTTCCACGTGCGTATCGATTTATTATATTAAATAGAAATTATTATAAAAGAGATTATCATAAAGGTTACATAAGAGAAACGTTTAAAAAATTATATAAAATGAAAATTACCTGTAATTAATAACATATAGTATTAAAAATTAACAATAATTACATAGTAATTGACTACTAAAAGTAATTGTAAAGGTTATGATAATTTAATTGATACAATTAAATTATCATAATCTTTTCACACAATAAACTGCCTGCACTCTTTTAAAGTAATTTTATTTTATTATTTACTTTAAAATATTTAAAATTAAATTTTGGTTATTATATTAATTGAGTTTTTTTTTATTTTGTCAATTTATACAAATGTAATAGAGCGAAAATTGAAATAATTCATCTAAAATTGTGTTATATATAGGCCTATATCTTGGTAAAATGAATATAAAATTGCTGGCATATATAAACCCATATTATATTGATTAAATTTATAGAATATGACCCTAAAATTATTCAGTGCAAAGAATAGATTGTCTTACTCGAATATAAACTTTGCAAAGCTTGAAAATGAGAATTCTTCTTGTTTAATATACAAATTAACTGCGACTCTTCGGCATTTTCGCAAAAAGGAAAACAATATGAACTGACTTTTGAACTACTTCATATATATAATATATTCTTATAGTAGAGACTATGCAATATATTTACAAATGTATTGTATGTTCTTTGTTCAAAATATAATTACAATTATACTCCATACCAGAAAGCAATACTAAATTTTCTTAGTAGGCGAACTTGTTTCAATATTTTAAAAATTTAGTCAAAAAATGCAGAAGTACAAAAATAAATATTATTTTGAATGTTAACGATTTAAATATAAAATGTAACGACCGTTAAAATTAAATTAATCAATTAATGCATTCGAAATGAACATCGTATAATATAATTGGTCAATTGACTCTCGGTGTAATATCTGCTATTGAATGAGACGTGATGTTATGCTTTGTCATGTGATCTCTGGAAATTTCGTTTTTTTCCCCACTTTTATAAAAACTCAGTGACAATTTTTACAGAAGAGTGTGGTCGTTACTTACACAACAACTTAAAATTTCTCGATTTCAAAAGATTTTTAAAGTTTTTATTAAATATAACGCAGTTTTTTAAGATAAATTTTATAAGAAAAATGTTTGTAAAATTCCTAACAACATTCAACATACTTATTTACTTTGCAAACTAATTTCTGATTTGTATTAAAACTATTACTTAAAATAGTAATTTATTTTTAATATTTTAAAATCTATAGTAATATAAATTTTAAATTTAATTTTTTGACTCAAAATTAAATATATATATATTGTAATATTTCTCATATTAAATTCAAGAAGGAGCCCATTATTTGGAATTTATTAAAATGACTTTTTATATATTTTATTCGTAAAAAGATATATTCTAATTTTATTTTACGTATTTTTACAGAATATTCGATTTTAGAAAAAATTATTTTCACAAATTTTACATTTTCCTACTTAAAAAATAAGAATATTACTTTTCAAATCTAAATATAGAATCATATATTATAAATATTACTTTAACCCTGACAAGTATGGTATATAATATGTCTTAAATGAAATATTTAAAAGTAAATATATTATATATTAGTAATGTATAAAAATTTTAATATCAATTTTATAAATAATATAGGTCTATTACATATATATATGTAATATTACAAAATTTAATAATATAATAATTAAACTAAAAAGTAAGGCGATCACAAGAACAGATGACTTCAACGTCTGTTACACACATGTCCGGTCCAAAAAGTGGTGACCTTTCTCTCTTCTCTCCCCTGTCCAAGCTCTTCCTTCCCCTTCGTGACCCCTCAGTTCTCCGAATTCTTGACCCTCGCAGATGTGGAGTTAATGGGGAGGGGTGCTAATGAATAGCAGATTTTAAACTCTGCTTACAATATATCAATTATAGTAATTTATAGCATTAAAATAAATATATTTTCAATTTTTATGAGTAACATTCGTAGATTTAATATGACTTCAATTCAATTCAATGACTTTTTTCATTCAAATAATTTTTATAAAAATATATTCAAGTGATTGCATTTTATATAAAATATATAATTCTAAAAAATTATGTTTAAATTTACACATTTTAAGTCTTCTGCGGGAAATTTTAAATGTTCTTACTTGATTTTTTAGTAATTTATATCAATAAAATTAAAATATATTAAATCTAAAAAAATGTAAAAATTTAAATTGCAAATAATTTATAAAGTTATTCCTGAATTTATAAATCAAATTATCATTTCTGATTATATTTACCATTTTCACTTTCTTTATTTTTCGAAAGTAGGAATTGTAATGAATGTAGGAGTATTGAGCTACTAATTAATATATTAATAATATAATATCTCTAATTAAATTACATTACTCATTCTCACTACATTTTTAAGAGCAATTGTAAAACTAATGAATTATTATTTGTAATTAATTTACTATTTTTATACTCAATGCATATACTGAGTATATTCATATGTTTCTTATAATTTTTTACTCCCATAAATACAGTAAATATAAAAGGATATAAATTACTGTTTATTATTTTTACTCATTGACAAAAAGATGCGCACGAAGAAGGGTGTAGTGGATGGAATCGCCCAGGCGAGCGATCCCCGCTCTGTTTGTAAGATAACAGGAACTTTCGTAATTCAAAATCATAGCTGTTACGGAAGAACCGTTAGAAAAGATCCGTTGGGAAAGCCGTTGTGGTTTGAATCGACGATCGACGACGATTGGCTGTCGGAGAATGGCCGTTGGCCGGACTTTATGAAGACATCGAAGCTGATTGGCGGAGAATTCGAACGCCGGCTACTATATAAGTAGTAGTTTCCGGCGGGAAAAAGGTTGGATCGGTTCTAGGGATCTCGCTATATCTCTCTTTGGGACTTGCGGAAACCTAGTGTAAGTGGACTCCAGTTGGACTATCACGAACTTTTCCTGACTCAGAGGTGATGCGAGTACTAAGTCTTAACGAAGGTCGTAAGGTGTCCTTCCGACGAACTTGTACGGAATATAGTCGGTTGTAACTTAGATTAGTGTTTTGTGGATACTTAGTTGTAAACGTTATTTTGTATTTATTTTGTATGTTTGTCTCGTCAATATAAACGTTGTGTTTTGTCAATCCGACTGGTGTTATTTTGAACATTACTAAGGGGGTATTGAATTTGATAAAATTTTATTAGTGTGAAACGGGTTAATGTTACCTATGGTTCCAAAATGGCGGCTCGTCTCTGATTCCAGCAAATAGAAAAAAGGAAACAGTGGGGACGCACGTTCTAACCTAACCTAACCTAACCTAAGCTATTCTAATAATTTTGTTGGTAATAATTATGGTAATTTATTAAAATAGGTTAGGTTAGGTTAGAACGTGCGTCCCCACTGTTTCCTTTTTTCTATTTGCTGGAATCAGAGACGAGCCGCCATTTTGGAACCATAGGTTACATTAACCCTAAAACAAAATGACAATAGTAATAAGTGATTACAATATTATCCAAAGGACAATTTCTTCAGCAGCAAAGATACAATTCAAAGAAACATAGTACCTTGTAGGATTTCCTCTTGCATGAAGCTTGCTGCGATACGGGCATGGAGGTATACAGATTTGCTTACAGATGTTACAACGCCGCTTCAGATTCCTCACACTCGTTTATGCCGAAGCTGGTGTTCCATTTGGTCTTGCAAATGCTGGATGGACGACAAATCTGGAGACCGAGCAGGTCAGGAAATATCTTGCCATAAAAGGCAACACATGAAAGCACAGGATTTTTTGAATGTATCGATCGTTGTGACACAAAATGTTCCTTATATCATTGTACAAGGGATGACTAATTATTACAGAAGTTAGTTCCTCGAACTACCACGCTAGCAGTGGGTAGTGTGCTGCTTAACAAAAGGAGGAATAGAAGTGTTCACCAGTGATTCTCCACACTCTAATACAGTGATTATCCATTCCTAAATAAAACTGGGGTTTTCACTTGTGACAATATACTGCCAGTTCGTAGCAGTCCATGCTTTTCTATCGTGGAAACATTTCATACGAAGCCAACTACGTTGGTTTGCTAATGGCAGTTGCCTTGCGTGTAAATTTTCTTTTTCTAGGCTCCTGTCAATTGTATAGAAAGAGATAGTATTCTGTAGCGAAGCCTGTTTCAGGATGATGGCAAAGACGCCATTGTAGCTGTAGGAGCTTATGTCACGATCTGCCTGGCGTATCCTAGTCTGCTCACCGTATATGTGTGCTCTCATATATCTAATGCTTCCAACACTTCAGAATCAGATCAGAACGGCCATAATGGCGAGCAGTTTGGCGAAACGACATCCTGGTTTCTTTAGTCCAACGAGGCGGACATTCTCAGACTTCGTCAGCTGTGCGTAATGTCTTTATCTGCGTCATACCCGGAGTTCGAAGACCCGAATAACAGCTACATTGAAAGTTCTGAACAGGTAAGCCTCTGCGAGTCTTCTCACAGGATACCGGAATAGCAAGACATTCTGGTGGCATTACATGGAATGAGACCACAACTGTAACATTTCCATATTTGTCCTCAAATACCGCATTTTACAGCATATAAGATGTGACTTTGGTCTAAATAAAGCTGAAAAATTATTCAGAGTCTTACATGTAAAGTTGCAATTTCCCATAGGCTAATGAATTTCTCAAACAGCCTTCAGTAGGTTATAGGAAACTCTATCTAGCCTGACTCTTGAATAAAAATATTATTATTTAATCAAATATATTATTAGCATTATCATTATTCTTTGCTATAGCTAGCTAAGCAACTTTTGCATATAACCATGTAAAATATTTTAACCCTAAAAGGCTTTTTTTAAACTCCTGTTTTTCCCTATAAATAAAAGTGTGCATTCTAATTTTACTGTTTTTTTAAAACAAAATTTGGTAAAAAGAATGGGGCAAGGCCAAAGGCGCAGGATGGCTCAAATTAAACACATTAAATACTTTTACTTGAATATGGAAATCTTATACTGTAAAATACAGCAGCTATATAGGTGTATAACTGTAGTAGCTGTTATAATAAGCAATTATATCTGATTGAGTAACTATTATGTGCTGTACATTCCACATAAATATACTGTAGTGAATACAAGGAATATAAATTACCATTTATAACTTAGTTGTTAGTTTACCTCATAAAGTTTAGTAAGGATCAAACCTAGGGATTCATTTAAAACGTGATAACATATTTTAAAAGTAAATAATCAGATTAGATTCGGAAATGTTTTCTTACTTTTAAAAATTCAACATTTAGAATTGCTTTCAAGCAATTATCTGCATCAACTTGTTTAAAATTATAATTTTGATAAATGGAGTTCTTCTCACGTCGATAAAAATGTATATTTTTAATTCAACGTCATATAAAATTCATGTAGTGATTAATCTCATGTAAAATATTCATTTATCAGGGTTTTAAATATTATTTTCATAAAGTTATTTTTCATTTTAAGAATATTCTCGACACAACTCCTTTAACGAATTTAATACAGTTAATTCCAAATGAGTTTAATTACGATTGACGTAAAGATATCAATATTTTAATTACAATTGCAAATATACGAATCTTAATAATTAGAAAAGTTTTCGTATTTTCTAATAAAGTTTTTAATAATTAAATTTAAAAATTTTGTAGTCTTGCGATGAAATAATTCGTTTGAGATGAAACTTTAATTAAATAGTAAGTTATTTTTTGGTTTAATTCGTATTTAGAATGCTTCTTTTAATAATTATTATGTAATTTTAAACATTTTTGAACATTTATTACAAAAAAGTGACGCATTTTAAAAATTTAGAGAATTTTTTCAAGATAAACTCACGTAAAATATTAATTTATCAGTTTTAAGTCTTACTTTTTAATAGTTACTCGTCTTTTAACAAAATTCTGGATAGAGAATACTTCAGGACTTTTTTTATATTGAAATTCTGTAAGTGTTTTCATGTTAGGAAAGCCGTGATACGGTTAAATTTATGTTTTCATCAACATTGCCTTTTTCCCTTTCTTACATCACTGCTCATCTGAGGATTATGGTCGTTAACCTTGTTTTTGAAAAGGTCTTAAGCGCAGCTGCAGCTATTAACAATTGTTAAACAATAGCTTGAAGAACGAAACGCCTGGAACTTCTGTGCATATCACCAGTAATCAAGAACATAAAACGAACAAGAATTTAAACATACAGACTAGAGTAGGAAAGTTACCAACACAAACCAGGTATGACCGATCACTCCTCATCATTATCACCATTATTTATATTTTATATGTGGTAGTTTTTCTGTGTTGATCTCTACATCTCATGCTTTCCAGATATCTTTTTAATGTTTCTTTATATGTTTTCACATATCTTTTTCTTACAATTTATCATATAATTTTTCATATTTCTGCTTTTTTTTTCAAAATCATTCGATATCTTCACATTTTAATCCGTTTTCCTTCAACTTTTAACATGTATATTGCTTTGTTTAAAATTTGCTGTTTATTTTGTAATTTAGCAGTAGAAATAATTGCTATATAAGCTTATCATTCTTTTGCTCTGCTCTTGTATTGTTCTAGTAAAATATTCTGATCTTGTATTAAAAATATTTAATTCAGAGCAGAATATTTATCAATTTGAAAAAGTTATTTATTTTTTGTTCGTATATAATCATCGAGATTTTTAATTCTCTTGAGATAAACAAATTGTTAAGGTAAATAATAGAAGATGGCGATACATAAATAATTAAATAAATATATATAATTTTTAAAATTTTTCATTAGAATATCATTTAGAATAGACGAAATGATTAAAACTCTAGGTAAAATCCTTAATTAGAACTAACTGTATTCTTTCTTTCATTTTCTGCCCACATATTTTATTTTTTCTTCACGTTTTTCATATTTTAAAATAATTAATAACTAATTAAAGATTTCAACTCGTTAAATGTTACGATTTGAACGAGTAATTTTTAATTTTAGATATCATTAAAGTAATACCTGATAGATGGCTTTAGATTTTCACCTGTCAAGACGAAGAGTTGAGTGATTTCTCTATTACAATAATACAAAGTGAATTGTGAACAATACTGAACTTAACCACAAGTATTCAACATATTTTCTATCGTAATGCTAAAATATAACCCAAGTAATGATGTAGGACACAATCTAATGCGATGTGAATTATAACGAAAATCATTTCTAAGATATTCCTTATAATTTACTGTATTTTTGTATTTAGTTTAGAGATCATTTCGAGTGTCAAAATTGGAAAAAGGAACAAATTAGAGAAACACTAGAATTAAAGAGAAGTAAGGAGAAACGTCTGAAATGGTATGGCCATGTATAAAGAATGAGGGAAAGAAAATGTCCAAGTTGATTATGGATTAAGGACCATATGGCAAAAAGAATTCAATCAAAAATAAAATGGAGGGAAAAGGTTCTGGAAAGCACAAACACGAAAACACTAAAAGATTAAAATATAATAGAGAAGAATAGAGGATAAGATTAAAGCAACTGTTGTTTGACGAAACCCTCAATAATGAGAAAATTTTTAGAAAAGAGGAAGATAAAGAAAATAAAGTGCTTACATTTAAAATATAATGTCAGATATGATCAAAATTCTGTTTGAAAATTTTAATGAAACAAGCCATTGTAGTTAGAAAATATAACTATAACTGAGTTACACTCTAAATTCATTTATTCTAAGTGTACGATTATTAGGAGAACTGTCAGATCTTTGAATTTTTAAAAGTTATTAAATAAAATTTCTATACTAACTTTTTTTATAAAGGAAGAATTTATTTGAACATAAAAAGAAAAGGTTCCATCTGAGAGAAATTGAGAAAAGCATCGTTTTCTCAATTTAAATACTCAAACTGATATTTCCTAAAAGTTTTGGAAACTTTATAAGAGATTTTTATTTTAATTTACTTGATAGTTGGCTTTAAAATGAATTGTTTGTGAATTTTCTTAATATAATCCCTATAACGCTCCCTTCGAACAATTAATTATTTTCTCCTGATAAGTATGGATTTAATATTGCTCAGCCACATTAATAATTAGTTGTTTACATAAAACTTTACTCTAAATATAGTCCCTCTATCTGTCTGTCTCGCTTATATTTTTGCTTGAAAGTCTGCATTTGGATCTAAATTATCTATATTATTTTCATTAATCTATATCTAGAAATCTTGATTGTTTTCTGGAAAACTAGATTATTTCCAATAAACCGTATCTGATAGCCTTGATTGTATATAGCAATCCATGTCCGTAAACTTTATTATTTTCAGCAATATTCATTTAACAATCTTGATTTTCTGCAATATAAATTTATCATATTAGCTGATTTTCAGCAATAACTTTAAGTAAAAGACAATAAATATTCTTCATAGAAAATAGAAGTTGATGTTTTCTGTCCATCCTTTTTCTTCTTTATCTTTTTTTCTGGAAAAGCTTTTCATTGTAATAGAGTGGAATCGACTGGATACAAGGTCGATCTGCTTTGTTTCTTTCAGATTCCCTGGGCGAATCTCACAATCCTCATTTTTTGGTTTTCACAGAAAATCCGGATCAGTTCTTCAAAATACCTCTAGTCGGCTCCTGATCGATTTCCCCCCAAAATATATAACACAGTTTAAAAAATATAAACACGAAACAGCCATCATTCGAATAATACTATGAAAAAGATGCATTTAAAAATATCTCAGAACAAAAATAATCAGAGAAGTTTTTAGAAAATCTAAAAAACTTTTTCTTTTAAATATATTTATTCCAGAGAAAAATGCTTTTAGTTTCTAACGATGAGAATTCTTAGAATAACTAAATAAGAGAGGATTTTAAAACTCCTAAAGAAGAAAGAATTTCAGAGTATATCTAGTAAATTGCTTTAAAATCAAGATTTACCAGTCTATTTTAACCGCTATAAAAATATAAAAGCTAATAAAATTTCTTAATGAGAATTTACAGCTGAATTAAGCAGAATTAAACAGTACTCAAGATGTATGCATTTAACTGAATATAAAAGTAATATAATTTCATCAATAATTAAATAAGAAATAAATAAATCTTATAAGAATAATTTTAATAATAAATTTAAGAAGATAAACTGTTTTCTTAATATTTTAATTTAAAAAAATTAAAATATTAAAAGCACCATTTTAAAGTAAAATCATAAGATTGAATATGTCTAAAGTACTGATGATTTATAAATTTTATTAAAATATAATTAGATGCAATAATTTTAATTATATTTAATAAACTTTAATTTAATATAATAAAATTTGGTATATTTAGTCGTATACACTTATCTCTGCTTGAAATGTAGTTGTTCCAAAAGTCAATTAATCGACGTAAAGACTAAATTTCAGTTTTATTCAATGCTTTGAATTAAAAATGTTATAAAAATATATTTTAAACATAAGATTCTTCTTGTTTAATTCACAAATTACAACAATTTAATTAATTAAATTATAACTTTATTGAAATCCCTCGCTAGATTTTTACACGTTTGACTAATTATTGAGCTACTCGCTACACAAACTTACATGTTCTGTAAGTTTACTGTATAAAACATGTTATTTTTATATACATTATATATAAATTTATAAAAATATAGCGTAAAAGTGTGTAAATTTTATAGTTAGATAAGCGTATAAAGTAAAGAATGTAAAACAAAGATTACGTTTCATTCTTTCAATAAAAACTTTGTTTAAAATAAAAATATTTTAGAGAAAATTCGTAAATTAAAAAAAAAAAAAAATGAAAAGTTGAAATAAGTAATGAGAAGAAAATTTAATTATTTTTAAGTTAAAATAGTAAACTAGTGGAAGTGGAAAACATATTTAAAATTGTTGGGAAAATATGCTTAAAATTTGTATTTTAAATATTAAATGTATAACTTTGTTTGTTTAAAAAGTTATTAAAATATTTTTATAAAACAGTTTGTTAAAAAATTTTAATTTAATTATAAAAATAATTTCTTACATTTATAATGAATTGAATTTATATAAAAATATATAAAATTAAACTCTTCTCAGTATAAAATAAATTAATATATTAATTTAATAATAAAATATATTTAATTTTAATTAACTTAATTTACATTTAATTATTCACAAGTAATTTTTAGAGAATAATAATCTTAAAAATTGGCTTAAGATTACAAAATTTACTCGTATTTTAAAATCTTTTATTTAATAATGATAATAATTAATTTTAGAAATTATTTACATCTTACTTTGAAGGGAAATTATAAATTAAAATCAAGAATGTAACTCGTTAACGAGCGATATAATTTAATGGCATAATAAATTTTCCGATGTTTGCAAGCGTAGCAACCTAAAAAAAATCATTTTATTTTATTAAAATTTATATATTTTTTTCTGAAAAGTTCATTAAATTTTATTTTTTTCCCCTAAATTTTTATGGATTTAAGTATTTATCAGCATTACTTTTTGATCCTGATATTTGTTCAAATAGCAGAACAAATATCTCATTTAGAAAGAATTTATAAATCAAGGAAGATATTCATTTTTTATGTCAATAAAAATTCATTTAATTTTAAATTAAATTGAAACATTTCTTAAGTTTCCATTAAATTAATTATTGAATAAAATTTAATTACTTTTACTGTTTGTTTTAAATAATAAGTATATTGTTTTTTTTATTTCAATTTATATATTATAAAATTAAATATATTTTAAATACTTTTAAATTATTTTGTAACTTTACCCATTGTGTGTTTAGTTACAATACGTAGAAATCTCACAGCGTATTAAATTAACTACAAAGTTTTTCTATGGTGGAATTATATGAAAATAAAATAAATTCGTCTCGTTGATTGGCCAAATGAGAGAAGTATCTAATGACATAGTTGCTTATTTCGCTTAATTACGTTGTAATCGTAGCACCGTTCAACCATTCATAACGTAATTAATTCATTTAAAATTTGTGCTTAGCAACGTTATAACCAATCAGCGTTAAGCAATGCTCGTTACTTTATTAAGTACATTAACTAGTTATATAATTCCATAACCGAAAAAATTATGTATTGTAAAATATGAAATTGTTTCTTTTCCTTTTATTTAATTAAAACTTTTGGCTAAATATTCGTTACGAAAATCGTTAAAGTTCTTAACGTAGATTTATTTAACTTTAAATAATAATTATTTTTTCTCCTACAAATTCCATTACATTTCTATAAATTTTGGTTTATATAAACTGTTTCTTTGCCAAGATTTTGTGTACATCTGTCACAGTAAAGCTCAGATTGTTCTGACAGATTATATATATAACTCTCAAGAAAAATAGTTATATTTATAGGCTATGTAAGACATATCATTGATATATATATATATATTAAGACAAAAAAAAATGTCATATAAAATAGTGATTAGAATAATAATAAACATATTGTAATCCAAGATGATTGAATTTTTCTTCTCTTTAATTTTATAAAAATAGTAAACATTATAATTACTGTATTTGTATTATGCAAAAATGTATTTTTTATGTACTTTTGTGTCTTTAATAGAAAGTATTAATATATTTTAAACAAAATAAATACAATTTTTCCACGCATTTTTATCAGATTTCTATGTAGGAACTTAATAATAATTGAAAATAAGTCAACTTAATTTAAATAAAATATAACTCTTCTATTTAGTTAAGACTTTTAACAAGAATTGAACTTTACTATTACACTACGGCACGTGACAGTATTCTCTGTTATCGCCATCGTGTACAGTACTGTACAGTACATAGCAAACTGTACACATGTAGAACAAAATTTTGTAAATATGTTTGAGTAGATGAACGAATAAATAAATAAAGCATAAATACTCATTCAATCTTCATAATATTTATCATTTATAAAGAATTATCACAGTGTTAAAAATAATATCGTTGAATAAATTATTGACCAACCGCATGACTAAATCAACATAATTTGAATATATAAGTGAGTGTACTTTAAATTCTTAAAATAATCCGATAAAAATCAGGCAGATTGTCCAGTAATTCTAGTAAATCGAGTTATGGATGCTATCATGTATTTAAATTCCTTCTTTTAATATATATTAATATAAAACTTGGTCTATATATTCTATTAATTTTCATAAGAAATTGTCATTCTTCTATTCAATTCACCTTTTTCAGCCTAAATTGCTAAATTATCTGAAGAATGACCTTGATGGACACATAATTTGGCTGTAATTTATATCATAGTGAATCGAAGAATACTGTAATTAAAAGAAACGAAATTTTGAGTAAATTAAAAGATTTTTTGCCTGAATAAAAAGAATTTTAAAGCAATAATATATACAAAAATTTATTTATAAATATTAATTATGTATTCTTTTTAACGATGTAATAGGTCAAAACAAATGGGTCAGTATTATGTATTATGTTCGAACTGTATAGGAAAAGTCGTTACAAGTAAAGCATTTCTCATGATTTTGAAATATGAGTCAATTTGCTTATTATTTTGTACGGATACATTCTTATTAATAATTATCTTCACATAATGCAGCTTTCACAGTTTCTATTTGTTTTATATTTTTTGAATTAGTATATCAAGATCTTTGTATGCTGTAGCATATAACTTAGATTATGTAACATTCTAAGACAAGAAAATTTGTTTGATTTAAAACAGCTGAAATTTTTATATAATACGTATTGTAAAAGTTCTGTTGTAATGTTTGTGATTTTTATACTTGTCATTTTGAAAAAAAAACTGCTACCATATAACTGCAGCTCTCGTCGTAGCCACTCTATAAGTATAAGCAGATATTTGTTAGGCATTCCTAACGTTACAATGAACCGCATCGTTTCACTTGCATATTGAAACTGAAAGTCTTTATTAAAACTGTAAAAACCGGTTGGAGTAAAAGATATTGAAACATATTTTATAAAGGTATAAATAAATGTAAGTACTATAATATATGTATTACATCCAAACAAAAACTTCTGAGATGTAAAATAGTCTTTCAAGTAAAACATTTTTTTCTTAGAAGTTTTTTTAGGAGAAAAGAAAATATAGCTTTTTTGGCAATTTTTGCACTTTTCGGTTGCTTGTATATCGGCAATCCCTTTATAAAAAAATAAAAACTGAAATTTTGTACACTACTTATTCAAGCATTTTTCGAACGAGATATTCAGAATTATTATAGGCGTTTGGGGGCAGAGACAATTGTCCCAACTATGATTCCTGTATATATATTATATATATATATATATATATATATATATATATAGTCAGTCAGTCACTTTCACTTAGCGCGAAGTCACTGTCGTGACTCTCGATATTTTTATTCAGTTTATTAGACCTTCAAAACAGCTGTTGCCAAATTTCAGAAAGCTAAATTTTTAGAACTGTTAACTATTTTTGGAGATTTATAAAATGAAATTCTTATTGTATTTAGTAATTAAAACAACTTCATCTATCTTTTCTAAATAAGACTTCCGTTATATATGAGAACGTTACGTAATTTCCAAGTTATCTGCAATAACCTGCAACAGATTTTGATTTACTAATTCAGGAAATCTAAGACAAATAGAAACAACTGCATTACGTGAAGATGAATTATTAATACAAATGTACTGTAGAAAATATTAAGAAAATTGCTTCATATAGTAAAATATGATAAATTGCTTTATTTTCCACAAATTTTTGGCTTTTTTTTTCGAGAAAAACGAAAATGCTGCTAATATACAACGGTGATCCACGACTTGACATCATTGTTAAATTTAACCATATAATTTTATTTACACGAAAACTTAAAAACTAATTTTAAAAAACAAAAACAATTATATAAAACTGTTTATCAAAATATTAATTATCTAATATATATAAAAATTACATTAAAAATAATTTGAAATTTAAAAAGTGAACATCATAACAATGCCTTTGGCGTAATTTTATAAAATTTAACAAAGTGACATTTATTTGAAATTAAAATTTGATAGATGATGTAAGAATATAATTAAGAGCAGTATAAGAGGAAAAATAATAATAAAATAATTGATTTAGCAAAGTGTGTCAAATCGGATACTTTGTACTTAAGGCATAATGTACCTTTGTACCCAAAGGACAGAATTTACTGAGATTCATGCAAATTTGTAAGAGGAATCGATTTTAATCTTAAGAAAAAGTATATAATAAAGTTTTTCATTCGTTTTTGCAATTTTCTTCTTCTCTTTTTTGCAAAATTGTCGTGTTTGGAATTCATTGTCGAACACACAGACACATACATTATATATACATACATATATATATATATAATTTCAGTTGTAAATAGTCTAAAAAATGAAATTTTAGAAAGTTCTAAAAAGTTAAAGTTTGATTTATTTAAAATAATGTCTATTTTGGCATTTATTTTTTATAATTTATAACTGATAAATTTTCTTTTTAAATTTTTTGGAAGTTGGAAGGTTTCCAGATGTAAATTTAGCGTATTAAGCATAAATTTTTATTTATTTTGAGAACAGTAAACAAAATAGAACAATAGATGATAGTAAATCGAGAAAGCAGTAGACAAGCGAAAGTAGATGTAACTATCATACAATACAGGTCAATAGATGCAAACTTGATTCAAGTCCCTGTACACAGGCAAAGGGTTCATTTTATTGTTTAGTCACTTGTAAATTACAAAATATGCTCTTTGCAAGTGTCATTTAACTGAATGTACTATACTGTACATCTACATGTAAGATATTCCTGTCACTTATTGTAAATAGTGTATTAATATATTTAATATTATACTAGTACATGCGTCACGAATGTATTCGTTCTGGTTTTCTATGGAACCTTTTGACACCCTATAATTTGAATTCCTCATCCACTAAGGAAACCAGAATAGTGGTTGGTTTGATGAGATGTGACAATGCAACACACAAACGATCTGCCAAAGAGAATGCTGCCCGAAAGGACTTTCTATGGACAACTGACCCCTATTTATGTGTTAGACACGTGGACAGCTCGTTGGTCAAGTGCGAACTACAAGTGTTCTGTGGTTTTACCGGTGGGCAGCTGGCATATTAAGAAAGGTTGAACGCCACTGGAATATATCATATAGAAATGCACTAGCTGTCATCAGAATAATCTGTGGAAAATTGAAATTTATTTGTGTTTATATTTATTTATTTATGTCCGAATATCCTGCTCGTTCATTTTCTAGTTCTGCTGTATTGATTAGGTTGACAATTTGGTCAACGATAGACTCTTCTCGTTGAGAATCCTTGGATACCTTCGGCCATACCTTCTTCCACACTACGTTTATGAATTTATCAGTTAATTCTTGCTAAGTGAAGTCGATATTTCCTATGGCATCTATGATGTTATATTTTTTTTCAAAATTGCACCAAACATAACTTTAGAGGACGTACCGCTGTATGTCCTCTAAATCTATGCGTTATATCGAATCACCATTAATCGAAGAAGCGCTAAACGAGGTCTTACTGTATATGCAAAATCCTATTCTCTTGGCCGTGGACTAGATTTGACTTCGAATTACGCGATACGTCAAATTATTCTATATCAAAATACTGAAGTTTTACTGCACGTGGATTAGCATTAATTGCTTTTAGTCCAAGTTGTTTTAATTTCTTATCTAGCTTCTTGTTCCACTGCCTGCCTGATTGTTTCAATTCGTACAGCGCTTTTTAACAAGGAATAGTTTTTTTTATTGAGCTGCAATTTGAAAAAAAAATTGTAGATCTATAAATTCTCACTGTCTTTTGTCTGTCCGTGGCCTTTCTTAATCTCGAGAAAGGAGTTAGATTCATAAAAAGCAAGACTAGATATGGAAAGCTTAGGAGTATGAGAGTAACGATTAACTGTATATGAACTTTCGATGTAAACCGAAAGTCATGTTATTTCAATTCAAACTTTTCCCTCGAAAGCAGTTAGATAGATGACCAGCACGATTCCATTGCTAACAGAAAAGCATGGTGTACAGGGGCTTGCTAACAAGAAAAATATGTAGATGGGCAAGCCACTACTAATTTGAGGTGGAGTGCATATATTTTAAATTAAATTAAAAATATGATTAAAATTGCAGCCCGACATTCTGACGATGTCACGATAAATAATTGCTCGTTGTGTTTTCATTCGTTTTAAACTCAGAATATCTTCCAATAATTCTGGATGTTCCATGAAAATTTGTCCTTCCAGTCTTTACTTGGGTTTGCGGTTGTGACATCTAATTGGTACGCTAACGTGTCTAGCTGTAAGGCAATTGCTATTATCAACCGTATAGAGCTTAGTATTGCTACTGGCATGTAAGTTAATACATCTAGTCTAGTAATTGTTATTTATACGTAACCTACAAGTCTTGCTTTTCGTCGTTTGTGTAACACTCACCGGTTTATGTTACACCCAATTACAATTGTACAATTGTTTCTCCAGAAGATCAAGTACTCAAACGTTATTTTTTAGTTCTTTTTTCTTATCACATCCTTCCATTTTGATGAGTTATCACCGGCTGTTATTTTGTATCGATGGCGAGTTGATAGTCTCGCTTTCTTTCTTATGCGTTTTATCGTCCATTTTTCTGGATTCTACACTCGTTTCCACATTGGCCTACTTGTTTTTAATTTCGGATTTTCAGTTTCGGCCTGGCAAATACTTTTACTACTATTTAAATATGTTTAGAAATATTACGTCTCTGCATTTTTTATTATTTTTATTGATTCGAGGCACCAACTCTATAAGCTTTTGATACATCGTAATAATCGACTAATATACATTTTTTTAAAATCTCGAATCAAACTTTCCTTTTTTTGGAATTTTTCGAGTGTATAAACACTTACACCGAATGTTCTAAAATAACTTAAAATTGGTCTTTTCCCATTCCATAACTGGAAAAGTGTTTCTCCGTTTAAGCTTCTTGATGTGCATAGATTCCGTATATGTGAAGCAGCTGCAATCACTTCGGCCCAAAACGATGGAAGTAAACTTGATTGGATGATCGTACATCTAGTCATTTTTACAAGAGTGTTATTTTTACGTTCAGATACACCATTTTATTGATAGGTATATTCTACTGTATTTCATTTTATTTAAACATTTATTAAATTCTTCGTTATAGCATTTTATTTGATTGTTTGAACGTATTGTATTATTCGTTTTCCTGTACGTTTTAGTTTTTGATGGCAGTAAGAATACCACGTTTCTTTTTTAGAATGTACAGTTGACGCCATCTTGACATGTCATCTATAAAGTTTAAAGGTTGCAAAATATCGTGCTCCGCCTAGGAATAATACCCTCTTAGGTTCAGATATATCAAAATTATTAGAACTTATAATTCTGATATACGTTGTACAGGAAATGATGTTCAGTGTGCTTTCCTTTTATGGATGGTAGCAGGAAGGGTTTTCTTTCCCTTTATGCTGGAAAATTCATTTTATCGCTTACTTTGAATCCTAACACTCGCTTGTTTTTGGTGAATACTTTAGACCTCCTTCATTCAAATGTCCAAAGCGTTCATGCCATTTCTCTAGTTCTGGTTTTTGAATTTGCTTAACTTTCCGATAGCAGCATTTTCTATATTTTATACTTAGTTTTCTACATAATTCAAGACGTTTTATTTTCCGGTTGTTATGTATACATAACAAGGGAAAGTAATGAAATCGTGTCAAATTTGACTCTTCAAGTTTTTTGCAAATCTCCACGTTTTTGAGACTTCCTGAATCCAAAAAAGTCAAAAAACGGCAAAAAATTCCGTGGATATGTATATGTGTAGACGTCTATTTCGCTTAATATCTCAGGATGAGGTAAAGGTTAAAAAACGAAATTTGACATGGAGTCTTGTATTTGAAGGACATTGATGGTGTTAAATTTTGGTGGTTGAAAGTCAAGAAGTTGAGGAGATAAAGGGGTGTTACATGTCAGATCTTGAGAGGCGTAGGACTTAATGAGGATTTCATTCGTAATTAACATTTACACTTTTTAATGAAACTCATCCCTATCCTTAAAATTAAGCCTTTTGCCATTTTATAGTAATTAAAAATGAAAAAGATTTTTATAACAAAAACTCATAACAGATGACGCCACAAACAATTTTTTTTATTTTGCTTAATAATGTAAAAGTTATTTTTTTAAAGAAGCTCATAATAGCTGGAAAGCTATATAACTCGTTGCTGGGTTGTTTTTTGTTAGCGATATAGCAAAATATGTATAGAGATTTGAACAGGAATTTTAGATTGAATATATCTAATAGTGTCTTAATACTTATAATAAATTCATTAAGAGTTATGCTATATGTTAATATCAATACAATAGACCTGGTTTTGTGATTCTGGCTTTGCAACCTCTACTTTTATGAATAGTACTATACCAGAAGTGGTGCTGCACAATTCCAAAATCACCACTTGTCAATATTTTTATCAAACTGGCGATAAAAATACAATAGTGGCGATAGCAAGTGGTGATCCTCTTGTTTTGACATTAGCATGAAATTGAATCACAAATGAAACTTCAGGAAAAAACAGCAAAATGTCGAGCTTTTGTACAATGGGAGTCCCGTGCACCACACTTCTAGCGATTTCATGACGTCACAGGGTGAGTTTGGGAAGAAAATAGGAAGTGACGTCAAGAACCGAAAGCAGTTTTGTGAAATTCCGCCCAGCGGAATTTTCAGATTGGGATTTTTTATCGACTGATAGAAATTTTGAAGAATTTTTTGGGATGATTTTTTTCACTTTGATCTTTTCATCAGTAAACTAAAACAAAAATTTTAACATGACAGAACCTATGAAATACTGTTTAAACATTACAATCAAACGTGTTATTCGGAATTAGTCAAAATAATTATTCAAAAATGATTCCCATTGTTAACAAGGGGATGGCCAAACTTTTGGGTCTGCTATTCGAACGAAACTTGGTGAAGCACGCAACCCTAAACACAAACAGCTCGTTGTCCAAGTAATAGGACCCACCCACTTCTCAAGTTTTTCCAAAATTGGACCTCTGAAAATTTAGCGTTTAGCTTATAAATCTGTCCTAGAATGGCGATAGCCTAATGAATAAGACGTTATGTACTGGAGCTAGACGATGTAGGTTCAAACTTTCGTAGTTTTGATTTAGTTTACTTGATTTTATGTGCAACTTTACTATTTCACCGCACTATTATTAGTATTATTATTCCTCACGTTTATACCTTATAAACCGAGAGATTAAAAATTGTGACGTCATTTCCTGTTTAGCGAAAACAAGTCTCTGTAGATTTAACTCTTTTACGTCGTTAAATAAAACATTTATTTCTTCACATTTATTTTTACATGTTTTACATGCTATGTCCTTACAAGCGAATAAGCTTCGGTCGTTACTGCACATGAACGAAAAAGACAAGTGGATAGCAAGTCAAAATGGGTAGCAAGTCGCAGCGTTTAATATTTTAATTGTTAATATTATGGACAGTTTTCTCATGCGTTCGTGTTTACTACTATGTCAAATAACACCATATTTAAAAATAAATACGAACAAAGTTTTATTTAATAACATAAGAGTTAAATGTACAGAGGCTCGTTTTCCGTAAACACTAAATGACGTCACAATTTTTAATCTCTTGTTTATAAGCTTTAAATGTGAAGAATAATAATAGTAATAATAATGCTAATAAGTAATAATAACGCAGTAAAATAATAATGTTACACATAAAAAAAAGTAAACTAAAATTTCGAAGGAACGAACTAATGGGTTAGCTCTAGCTAGGGTTAGCTCTAGTGCTTAGCGTCTTATTCGCTCGGCTATCACTCGAAATTTCCAGACTTATGAGCTAAACACTAAATTTTCAGAGGCCAATTTTTTTAAAACGGTTGAAAAGTGGGTCCTATTATTTGGACAAGACACTATTTCTGTTTAAGACTACAGGCTTCTCAAGTTTCGTTGGAATCGGAGACCCGAACGTCTGGCCCTCTCCTTGTAAGTGGCAGTTTAACACGTTGTTTTTGTTTTCCAGACACAAAACTGAACATTAATTAATCAGTAAAACTGGTGGCGATAAATAATTTCAAGTGGCGAAAATTTTATAACTGGCGAAATGGTGGCGATATTTTAAAATCTTTCAGAGCGACCCTTGCTATTCAAATATTATATCGTAGGAAATAATACCTATATTTGTATATTTTGTTGATCATTTCCTTACTGTGTTATGTAGTTCAAAGTTTTATTTCCAAGAATAGAACTTCAATTTATGTCTCAGAGCCTAAGGGAAATCAGAATTCGATTTACGACGGCTCTCTTAATGACGGTTTTCAGGTCCAAATTAAGCCATAAAAGCAATGGTATTGTATATTCCTCTTGAGTAATGAACTCCGTGGAAGATCAAAATTTTCGATTAGTATCGGATCGAATAAATTAACACTAATTTGCATATAGAAACATTTACTATTGAGTACTAGTTTAGAGGAGTTTCTTACTATAGAATATAGGAATGTTGTTATTAAGAGGAAGGTTTATTGAGAGTTAATTCATCCTCACTAATTGAAACGTTTATTGCCGTTTTCAAAAGCGAGATTTGATAATTACACCAAAGTAATTGAGTAATTTCTATGCCGAAGTAGTTCTATACTAGTTTATAGTGTTATAAAATTCAATTTTATTAGGTCATTTACAACTTAAGATAAGATTCTCTAATGCGTCAACAAGTGTTTCAGTAGTAGTTTATTATAGTTTAGTACATCCAGTATCGAAATGTAAAGTGCATCAGGGCCATTTTTAGACTAGCATGACTCTAAACCATAATATTTAAACAGGATCTTAGAGAACGAATGATTTTTAGTTCTTCCTAACCCCTCTCTTCTTTCTGATTTGATGACCTCAGTTTACTAAATTTTTTGGTCCTTTTATATGATCAAAATGAAAAATAAATTTTCTAAACTTTATAATCAAAATAGGTACTGACTGCTACAGTCTTAGCTTCCTCTTCCTCTCGTTGGCTACATATATATGAGAAGCTCTCCATCTTTCACCAAATGGTAATGTTTACAATGTGAGGATCTAAACTAAAAATTTTAGGGTTTCAAACTAAATCCAGTCTACAGGTAAAACGAATGACAAAGCATTGGAGAATTTGTGTAAAATATAAGACTCAACTGTAAAAACTAATTTTTCATGAAGAATTTGGAAAATTACTTTTATGATCTAGGAGCTTGTTTTTTTAGCGTCCTCAGATACACACATTTGTACGTATCTGAGGACCCTAAAAGTACTAGCAAGATATTTTATCTTAATCCAGTATTCGGAATCTAATATTAACTAAAATCCTAGATCTTGCACTGTAGGCTATTATTATAAAATATCGCCAGTGGCAAATCTGCTTTTTTCTTTGAACTACGTATTTCTGCCTAATATACACCAAGAGGGCTTTTTTAACAAGCCCATTATAGGTTCGACAAGGCCCATAATGGGGCAACTTGTGGGCGGCCGGGTGGTGCGAGATAAAGCCTAACATATCTGGACGGTCCATTCCCCGAAAAATTCCTGAAGTTTTTCGATCCACCGGGATTAGTTTCCAGATCCCCAGAGTGGTAGCTGCTATTTGGTAGCTGTTATCCGGCCGTCAAATGGAAGATCTATAAAAGTAATGAAGCTTCAGGGCACCTAATACAGGTGTGGCCCCGAGGCAACTTTTTTAATAAGTGAATTTTTCAACAAAATCAATGGTTTTTATTATTAAAATAAGTCTGGTCTATCACTTATTTTAACACCAATGACTGCGAAATAACCCGTAAACAATTTTAATCAAAATCTGAGATGTGATAACATTTTTAAAAAATTGTGGCTATTTACTATACAACAACCCCTTTGAAAAAGCGATTATCCAGACCTTGTTACTGGTGAAAAGGGCTCCACCAGTAACAAGTAAACGAAATAGTGGGATGAAGTCCTTGAAAAAGGGCTCATGGCATAGCTCCACTTTATAGTGGAGCTATGTCATGAGCCCTTTTTCAAGGACTCCATCCCACTACTTCGTTCTCTGCCATTTAGGGCCTCTATAGAACTTGATGAATGTTGTCTATCATTGCTGGTTGCGAGAAAGACCCTGTAACAGTTCAAACTTCAGTCCAAAAATGTAGGTCCACTACTGAGTATCGCGCAATAGGAGCTTTATATTATTTTAACTTGTATAAAAGTGGCCTCGCGAGTTTACACTCGCCAAAGATCTCGTACAATTTAAAATTTACTTCAAGAAGAATGTATAAATCTATTACATAACATTATTACATTGTTTCGCTTAACTTGTTCGTGCATTAGTAGTTCACACATCACACTTTGAAGAATCAAAACTTCAGAATTCAAACATAAATTAAAAATTAACGAGGAAAAATTATTGTGACATTATCACAATGTCGGGCTGAAATTTTTAATCACATTTCTAATTTATTTCATTTAAATTATATTCTCTGGATATGAAATCATTAGTGTCCTGGCCCTGTACATCATACTTTTTCTGACAACAGAGTCACACCCGTCATCTATGTAACTCTGTTCTGGAGAAAATTTTTGAATTGAAATCAAAAATTCTTAACTTCTGGTCTAGACCGGAAATTCGTATATAGTTAATCGGGGCCTCCTGCCCTTAAGCTTTTCATATCTGGTCTGGACTTTCATCTATCTAATACCGTTCTCCAGATTATGGAAGGAAAGACAGGCAGACGGACGACAGTGGGAATTTATAGGTCTACAATTTTTGAAAATTATAGTCCAATTGACACCATTTATAAAAATTTAATAATTAAGTATTAAATAAGGAATAGTAAAGAATCTAAATGTTAACTATTGAAGAAATAGTTTGAAAATTTTAATATTTTATATTAAATATTTATTTATATGACTTTTCTATATTTTTCAAATTTTCTATCTTAATTTTTAGATAAAAACACATTTTTTAATTAAAAAATTGAATAATATTTGGACAGAAGATAGCAAGATTGTTCCCTATTTAATTTCATTAAATCTTTCATTTTAAAAAGAGTGTCATGTTTGTCTTAACTCTGAAACTTTATTGACTTACTAAATTAAAGAAATATATGAAAACTCTTAGCTTGATGAAGTTTGGTGATACAAATAAAATATAAATTTAAAATACTTGACGTTGTCTGGGAAGATGCACGATTCATTACAGTTAGATTTTTTTTTTCCTTCTTTTTTCATCGGTATTCATTTGAAATGTAGTCACATTCAAATGTGATTGATTAAAACAATTTAATGGAATCTCTAAAAGTAAAGCACTAATTTTAATAGTAATAAAAATTTTAATTGTATTGCTTAATTTGTGCCTTACTTTTAGAGATATTTGCTTTAATTTTAAAGAATATGTGAATTTATTTTTAAAGAACTAGTGCTTTAGTTCTAGAAAAATTTGTATGGTAAAGAATTAATGCCTTAGTTTCGGAGCTTTTTAACTTAGTTTTAAAGAATCGGTATCATAGTTTTAGAATATTTATGCTTAATTTTACAAAATTCGTGCCTTCGTTCTAAAGAATTTATGCCTTAATTTTAGAGAATTTGTGCCTTAGTTTTAAAAATAGTTTAAATAAAAGCGCTTTAATTAATTTTATAGATTTTTCCCCAATTTTATACAAGAAATGACATTCTTTATGGAATGTATGCCTTAATTTTAACGAATTTCGTCATTTTTGGGGAGAATATTTTATAAATTTTATCAATTAAATTTATTTGACAATTTTATTTATATAAAATAAAATTATTTATTAAAACATGATTTATATGGGCTACATAACCTTAAAATTATAAATATTTACAAAAATCATAATTTGATTTACTCAACAAATGTAAACAAATATTAAATATTTCTTATTAATTTTTTTTTAAATGAGAAAATGATTTTACAAATTAATTAATTATGATATAAATTTTAAATTAAAATTTATTTTCTAAATCTACAGGTTAAAGAAAAGTAAATATTAATTTGTATTCAAATATCGAACTTTGTGTCATTTACATATCCAAAGTTACTTTAAAATTAGTGACATAATTTATGTTTCTTATCTGTTGCCAATAGCAACATTTGAAGTTTTGCATGTAACTAGAAGCTAGTGTTATTGCCGTGTTCTAAAAGACAAGTGATTGGATAGTTACTGTAGTTTATTGTGGCTAACAGCTGTCGAACCATTTGGGAGAAGCGGCACATTTCAAGTCATACTCGTCACTGGTTTCCATTGTCAGAGACGAATTTCCTTTAACAGACCCTTTTGACAGTCAATTCATTCAAAAATACTTCTAGAAAATTGCAATATCTGACGAGATTTTCTAAAATCTATGATATTTTTTCTCTGGAATATTTTACCTTTTAAGATTTTTTATATGCTAGAATTTTTCTTGTAGATTTTTTCCAAAATATTTTTTTCTAGAATTTGTTTTTTGAAGTTTTGATTCTAGAATATTTTATTTTAAGAATGCTTGAATTAAAACTTTTCTCTAGAAAATTTACTGTAGAATATTTACTCAATAATTTTTGATGTAGAATATTTGTTTTACAAGTCTTGCTATGTAATACTTCTCTACAAACTTTTAACCTAGAATACTTGACTTCACTTTTACTTAAAAATGTTTTCTATTATGTTCTAGAATATTTATCGTAAAAATTTTGCTCTAAGAACTTTCGATTAAGAGTAGTTATTGTAGAATATTTATTCTAGAATTTTTTCTCTAGAAAAATTATTTTCCTTTAGTTTTATATATAGGAACTTTTTATCTAGATTATTAAATTATTTTGCTAAGAATTTTGTTCTAAAATTTTTTTAGTTAATTTCTTTTCTACTGTACAATATTTACTTTAGAAGTTTTTCTCGTAAAAATTTTTAAGAATAATTTGCAGTAAAATATTTATTGGAAAATTTTTACTATAGAAATATTTTTTTCTAGAATTTTGTTGTTCCTTTAACAAATTTAAAGTTTTTGCAGCAACTTAAAACTCTAAAAAATTCTTTATTTATTTATTTATTTTTTATTCTTTTAGAGATTCGATCATCCGTGTATCTGTTCCAGATACGATAACTTTCATAAATGTGTTCTTATAGAAAGGAAATTTTCTATGAAGGTCAATAACGATCTAGACATGGTATAACGTTCCGATAGAAGCGGATACATCCATCTGTTGTCTGAAAACTTCGAACGTGTTCGGAACAGATGTCACATCTAACTCGAATTTTGTTCGTAAGACAAATATATATATATATTTTTTTAAAATAAATTCTATTAGTTTTTATTATGTTCGTGAATATTGAAGTCGAACGCCTACTTCTATAAACGGAACACTTCTATTATTCTTATTATTATATTCAGGGCTTCTTTTGACTTTTGAGAGGCCCTGAATAGTCTATGGTAATAAAAAATAATCTATTTGGAGCTTCAGTATTCTAGAGACCTTCCTGTGATAGAGTCTGATCACAATTACATGTTTTCACAGAATAATACTTATGTATTAATTATAATTAACTGTAGTAAGAGTATATTAATTGTTAATACTTTCTAAATTTTTCATACAGAATTTTTGGCACTTATTATTTGTGTAATTCTACATGAAGAAATCAACAGTGTAAATTTATAGATTATCCTAATCAATGTGATAGTAAATTACAATTTTTGATCTAGAGTGTCTGCTATAAATTTTGTTTTAGCTTATTTTTATTTAATTATTTACAATTTTTATCGTTTTCTTGAAAAAATTATTTAGTTTTATAAAGTTCACATTAATTAAAAATAAATGATAAAAAATTAATTATAATTTTGTTTTTAAAAATATTTAAATTGGTTTTTATATTGAAAATACAAAAACAATTAATTTTGAAAAAATCTACATTTTTGTTTTGTTTTTTTCATAAAATCACAGTTAAAGAAAAAAATATATAGATTTTTCAGAATTAATTGTAATTTTATGAATTAAAATAATATGTATTTAACTTTTAAATTAGTTGAATTTAAGAGTTAAATATTAATTACACGCGTTCTTATTTAACTAAGATTTAAATCTTAAATAAGTTTGAATGATGCGGGCAATTATTTGTTGTGACATCGTCATAATGCCAGGTTGCAATTTTTAATTATATTCAGATATTCTGGATTTATTCAATTTAAAATATATGTTCTCCATCTCAAATTTGCAGTGTCTTGCCCCTATATATCATACTTTTCCTGATAACAGAACCATGGTAACTCCATTCAGGAGAAATTTTTGAATTAAATTCACCTGACTTTCGGTCTAGACAAGAAGTTCATATGTAGTTAATCGAGGTCTCTTGCCCCTTGGCTTTCCATGTCGGGTCTTGACTTCCATCTATCTAACACCGTACTCGAGATAAATAAAGGACAGACAGTAGTCAATACAGATGAACGACAATGGGAATTTAAAGGCCTAAAATTTTTCCAAATTTCAGCCTAATAAATTCTCAAATAGCGTTTAAACATTTTACATTTGGCATATAAGTCATACATACTTACAGACATTTAAATTACACTATTATCAAATAAAATATTTATATATTTAAATTTTAATATATACTGTAAACCTGTAGATACTTCTTTTATCATTATCTTATTTTTAAATATGAATTGCTTATAAAATTGTTCCCAATTTTATAACTTCGTTATTTCGATATCCTTAAATTTAAATAACATTATAAGAGTATTTTATATTAATTTAAAAAATATATTTGCTATATATCTAAAATTATGAGTTTTTTTAAAATTTACATATAAGTAAGCATCGAAAAGGATGCCATTTTGTTTTTCATTTTGCTTACATTGTTGTTACACTGTTACAAGGGGCATACTGTAAGTTACTTTGCTCTTGTTATACAGATGGATCGTAATTAAAGAGTACGTTTTTCAGAGCTTTCTGCAGGAAGAACTAATGAACAAACGTCCAGCAAATTTAGTATACATACTGTCCTTACTATGCGGTTTCGATTTTCGAGAAAAGATTTTACTTTACAATTCATCTGCTACGCGAATTTAGCAATAATGTGCATACTAAGCACGTTTTCTAACGAATTTCGGAAGTAAAAAAAAAAATACAATAATGTTATTTCAGTTACAGAATACAGATTTGATTAGGGATATGGAATATGGAATTGATGATTAAATCAAAGATATGGTTCTACGTGCTCTATAAAAATTGCATTGGCTCCTCAACGTACTCGAGGCGGAGCATTTTGTAAATCTTTTTATATCCGAAATTCGTTAGATAACGTACACTTTTGCGAAATTTCTAGCGCCAAATTTGGCCCTTGTGCATGAATTTTGAAGTAAATTTTTTCCGAAAATCGAACCGCGTATTCAAGACAGTATGTGTATGAAATTTTCTCGAGATTTGTCTAATAGTTTTTTCTACAGAAACCACTGAACATCTACTACTATTTAATTACGATCACCTCTCAGTTTGCTCCTTGTTATCCTTCTTGTCTTTCTCTTTATTATTTTGATATAATATTTTGCTTTTTATTATCCCTTTTTGCTCCTTGTTTCTCTTATTTGTTGTTTTTCTCTTCGTTCTCCCTCGTAACAAACTTAAAATACACACTAATTATATTTATGTCAAATTATAACATTATAAAAAAATGATAACATATACTTTAACATTGTTCATTCTTATAAATTTGATTAAAACCATTTATTAATATTACTTCTAAATTTGTGAATATATACTTCTACCTGTATATTAAATTACATTACATCATTTATTAACTCTTGCATATCATCAATTTGAAGTTGATTGAACACGTACAAATTTTATTAATATAATATAACTGATTAGTTTCCTATAATCTATAAATTTATTAATTCATAAAAGCATAAGTAAATTATTAAATATATTTTTAGATTAATTTTATAAATTGTGTAATAAGTAGATGCTCGATAATTCGAAGTGAAAGGGGTAGAAAAATTTTGAGTTACTGAAACGGCCATTATTTTAATGATATCACAGTTTAAATATTACAATACAAAGAATAAAATTAAACTTAAATATATATATATATATTTAAAATACGTATATGTATAAAATAAAACATTGGCGTAGTATCAATGTTTTATTTGGAGTAATATACTGCAGTAATAGTTACTGAAAAAAGTCTGTTTCACAAGTTTGTCGCCGACGATTCATTGCTTCTTGTTCAAGAATGTTTTATGCAAAGCATCTTGTTTTATGAATGATGCAGTTTCTAAAAAGTCTCTTAAAAGCTCGAGAGCTTTTCTGGCTTTCTTACGTGTTGGAGAAACAAGATATTTGCCTGGACAGGATTGATTTCCTCCTTATCTTTATCTCTCGTTTCTTGGGTTTTTACTTCGGCAATGATGTCTTTAGATAAATGTTTGCAGACAGCTAGGTCATTGCCAACGTTGACAAAATCTTCAAATAATATCTTTTCATCACTCATTGCTGTAATGAGATGGACCAGATCATCAATATAGTCGACGGATTCTGATGGAAATTCCGATTTATTCGAAGAATCAACAAATTGTAACCGAAATCTGCTTTTGTAAAGCAATTTGCAATGGTACGATGTGAACTTCATTCTAAGCGTTGTTAATCATTCGCATTGCATCCAACAGGTTTACTTCAAAATCACGTACGGTAATCCATCTTCAATAACAAACATCTCTCATACGATAAGCTTTTTTGTATCATAATTAGTTTTTCCAATTAATAACAATGACAGTTTTTGACTAGTTGTATTGTGGGTTTTTTCTCAAATGAAGAATTACATACTCATTGCTTTTTACTTCCGTGACATGAATCATCTTTGAACATTGTTTTGTCCAGCAAGCATTTAAAAAGTAGGACCGTTTCTTCTGCGTTAGAAACGTCATCCGGACTATAATTCTGTGTAATTTCTGTTAAACTTTTCAACCACTTCTAGCAATCTTCCTCTCTCGCTGCTTCAATTTCGCCACATATTTTATTCAAAATTATTTCATGCCAGTTAAATTTATCCAACCACGCGCGTTGTTTGCTTTGAATTCTGTATATCCCAACTACTGTCTGAATTCTTTCAGCTTTTTCTGTAAGAATTTCTCCATTGAAAAGAATATTCTTGCCTTTACACTCTGCGAGCTACTTCAGCCCCTATTTTTCATCATCTGGATGCTCATATTTATGCATCTTTTTCTGTTTTATCTGCTTCTGTTGTTTATTAAAACATGCCAAAATCCACTCCTTGTTTTTCAAATACGAACAGAGACTAGTCAATGGAATGTCAAATTCTTTCGCAATTTCTGATTATTTCTTTTTGCTTTCCTACGCGGCCTTTATAACTGATAACTTTTCTGCTATAGAAAAAATTTCTGTTATTCGCCATTTCTTTCTACGAATGAAAATAATCTGAAAGACTGATTAATTGGCCACTATCAGTGATAAAGATGTCAACACGCAATTCAAACTTTACAATTAAATTTATACACTATAAATTTTTACTGCTAAATAACAAAATGCATACGAACTAGTAAATTTGATTGGCAAAGAACTCAGTACATTGTTAAATCACAAATGCTTTCGTTATATTTTTAAATTTTCAAAACCTAGAAAAAAAATAATGATTTTAAAGAGCTGAGATTGGTCAATTTGCATTTAAGATTGATTATGAATAAAATTTTTACTTTAAGCACGAAATCGTTACTTCTGAATTTTATATCATGCAATCAGAAACATAACTGTATACAATATCAATCTTCAACGTTGTGATATATCATCTATTTCCTTGAAAACACAAAAAGGCAAGCAAAATTACACGTAAAATAGTCTTCGGATCTTAAATTTTCGAAATGACGAAATGTTTTACAGAAACAAAGAATTTATTGAGTTCATGGTCTATTAATTTAATTAAGTTGGGACCAAAGTAAAATTTGCGTTAAGGAAGTTCGTTTTATCGAGAGTCTATTGTATTGATTAAAATTTATAGTTCTTTTAGAAATGTATAGAATATTAATTATAATTAACTTGAGCATGTTCATCATTAAGTGTATTTGTGTCTTTATTTTTACATAATACTGAATTTGTCATAAGTTTACAAGTTCTGGTGTTTTCCAGTATAAGAATTTCTTTTAAGAACTAATCTTTTAACCAAAGTAATATCACTTACATTCAACAGAATGTAGTTAAATCATAATTTTGTAGAATATAATCTTGTAAAACCCTTCACGATAGTTATTATCGTGAAGGTTGTTGTAAGATATAATATGCTATTATAAGGCATGTCAAGTTATTGCTGCGAGGAGCAATAGCGTATTGAAAGAAGTAACAATTGTTATTGAAAGGATTAATAGGATATTATAATACAGTACTTAACACACTATTGTGAGAATTTATATATTGTAGGAGACATTGTGCTTGTAAGTAGCATGCTGCTTTAAGGAATAGATTAAAATTCTGTTTATAAGAAGCCGTAAGAGCTATAAAGAGCAGTACATTATTATAAAAATAATTAATTGGTAATAGAAGCAATACCTTATATGAGTATTTATTTATATGGTAAGACTAAATGCATTAAATTCATTTTAAACTATTAATTATTTTGAGGATATATTAAGAAATTATTCTAAAATTATAAATATTTAATCTAAAGCAAAGCATTACACTTAAAAATATCGATAATTCGAAGCTATAATCAATTAGTCACAAAGCAAGTGTTCTTCATTGAATCGAATCAAAGATATCAAAGCTTCTGTACAATTAAAAATAGCAAAGGTTCTCTATAATCTAAGATATCAAAGGTTCCCTATAATTAAAGATATCAAAGGTTTTCTATAAATAAACGAATAATTCACAAATCCATTATCAAAGATTCTTTAAGAATTAAAATAGTAATTTTTCAAAACATCAAATATGATTCAAAAATTAATTATTAATTTACTAGTTTCGCAGAATTCTTTAGATTGTTTTGTATATTTTTGATTATATTGGATCTTTTAATCTTTTGATTTGGTTATGTGTATAATATCGTGATGAATTCCAAAAGGGAATAAAAGAGATTCCCATAGGTCTTGCAGATAAGCAAATGTAATTTCATTCACTTGAGTTAATATAATTAACTAAATGTAACAAAACTTTATTTAGCTAATAACAAAAGGTTTATTTAGTGATCTTGGGAATTCTATACAGTTTATGTGTTTTAAGAATATAATTAATTCAAATTATTCTATCGAAAGTACAATACGCCATTTATTATTCATTTTACTGTTTATGTTACATTGATTTTTATCAATTAAAATTAATGATTTTTTAATGTATTTAATTTTCTAAAATTTTAATAATTAAACAGAAACGCGAGGATAAATATCCTGGGAATTTGAGAACTGTAAATTGAATAAAGTTGTACTAAGTGATAACGTTCATTCTGCGCAAAGTATCTGTGCTAAATGATAATGTTAATTACGTATAGTAACGCTCAGCAACGCTATGCTATGCAATAATGTTGAGCTAGAAACATTACCAAGAAATAATATACTAAGTAACATTCTTTCTAACTCAGTAAGCATTATCATAGCAATACTACTTGGCATATTAAACTATATCACTTAACAATATCCAGCACAATGAATATTATTAGAGTTATTTATCATAGTGAAGATAAGCAATTAATTCATTGTATGTAACTTAGTAAGCATAATCATTTAGTACGAAGTGATAGTTGTGTAAAGTAATACTTATTCTGATGAACAGTATTGTGTTAAATGACTGTTCAATGCGTCAGGTAACATTGTGTTCATCAATATTACTATTGATCTAGAAATATTATGTTAAATAATAATCTTAACTGTTTTATAATATATAAATTTTTAACGATATATAATTTCAATTAAGTTTTAAGATAATCAGGACATAAATTATTACTTTAAAAATTAAATCATATATAGTATATTAATTCAAATGTATACAGTAATTTTATTTGAAAATGCTTTATTTTCACTAATCAATTCTGCCGAAATCTAAAATAAAATTTTTAAGAAATAAAAACAAAAAATATCGTGCTATAAGTTAGTAGAAAACGTTTGATATCATAATACATTTTCTTCCTCTTGACAAAATTTTATTATATTCCATTTGAATGAAAGAATTTGTTGCACAAAAGTTGGATTCTATGCAATTGGATTCTTGCCACTGGAATGTAATATATATAAGGCGTTATTTTCTTTTTTAAAATAATATATTTATTTTGGTAATGAATGTTCTCTTCCGGAATCACTCTTGTCTAAAGAATAAAATAAATTGGATTGGAGATATTCCGCTGCGAATTTATTGATTTTAGAAGAAAAAAATTGTGTTTTTGGAAGACATAATGCCACATTAAATGTTCTACAATCGTTGTTTCTAAAAATTTTTTGAAAGCTTCTAAAAAACTAAGTTAGAAACTGAAGTAAGTAATAAAAATAATAATAATTTGTATATTTAAAATTTGTCTAATTAAATATATTAAGAATAGTAAAATGATAATTTAATTATTTTTAATTATGCTATAAATCTTAAGGTATATACAAAATAATAATAATCTCTTACTGTTCTGAGTTTAGTAATATTATGCTTAAGAACACTGAGCTGTGCTTAAATAGTTCTGTACTTAGTAATAAGGTTCACTGTTAAATTACATTGTGCTGAGCAATGCTATACCTGTTCAGTGTATAGATGTTGATTTCACGATTATCACTTTTCAAAATGATACTGTTAAGTGATAATCCTGTTTTATTACTGTGTAAATTTTCAAAAGAAATTTAAAGCATTGTCATCTGTTTAAAATTTTAAAATTTATTCCAAACTCGTATATGTATTTAAAACAATAAAATTACAACTTGTTTTTATTGATTTGAAATTTAATTTACATGCGGTATTTACATGTACACTGCTTTTTTCCGCCGGTGGGCACTAAGAATGCAGGTAAATACGTTTTCATAAACTTCAACATTCCGATAGTTATGATTGAAATTCTGTTCATGCACAAAAAAAAAAAAAAGGAATTTAGTGAGCACAATTAGAAAATGTTCGAGACTGATAAAATACTTAGAATTATTTTGTGTTTTATAAAAAAAAAATGTATACAATTATCTATATTTGTTTTTCACGCAACTTTTTTTATCTACAGAAACAACAAAGATTTTTCCATTAAATTGAAAACTTTTTTATAGTTTCTGTACTTAGTTTTTAAGATAAGAAAAAAGCGTATATTACCTTTTAAGTACAGAAGTTTTTATATAAAATAAAAAATCACACTAAAAATTAAAATAATGATTTATATATAGTGTAACAGTGCTCATTATTAAAAACAGTTTTCATTATATATTTATTATAATTATTATTAATGTTAGTTATTAAAAAGAACTAATTTATTGTCTTTTCTCTGTAATTTGCACTTTAGTGACGTTATAATCATATGATTCACTACGTTAAAAACAATACTCCAAGACTATTCCACTACATGTTTGAGGTAATGCATATGTAAAGGGAAATACAACGTTCTCTACATCGAGCTTAAACCAATTAATTATAGTTAATTAATGTAATAAAATTCTAAACAAGCAGAAAATATTGGTATTGATAAAGAGGAAGAAGAAATATTGATATTGACAATTGCATTAGTAGTAATGCAAAAGTCAATAATAATCTTTCTTTGGTTTATTATTTGAATATTTATGCCTGAAGTAGGTTTCTTAATAGAAAAAATAAGTTATATCTTTTATAAAATCGCTAAAGTTACTTTATTTAATATTTCGAGACTGTTTAATTTACATAAACACAGATTCAAGTGGAACAGCCATTTTGTATTTTAATTCTATAGAAGAACTTCATTGAGATATTTAAAAACATATACTTAGTTTTTAATCAAAAACAATTCATTTATTGCTGAAGAATTTAAAGAAAAAACAATCAAAATTAAACCATGTGTAACATTTTAATAAAAATTACTATAATCCTTTTTATTCAGGGCATAAATACATTCTATACAATTTGTTTTCTCGTTAAAACGCCTTTGTTTGATATCAATAAAAATCAAACCTCACAAACGAAGATAATATTATTTTACATAAATATCATAAATACATAAATAAGAATTTTAGAACTATATTAATAAACTGTCTGCCTAATAATAATTAATATGACGTAACTATCACGTGTTAAAAAATTTACACGAATGTTTAAAATGGCGGCTTGTTCTGTTCGTTCTGGTGTAGAGCTTTTAACTATATGCAATTCAGCTTACTAGACAAAACTTAAGAATGGAGGACAAATTCTTCTGAAAAAGAAAACATTAAAATGTGTTTGAGGAGGCTTGAAGTAAAACAAAAAGACCCAATAATTTAAGAAAGCCAATCTCATTACGAAAAGAAATTTAATCATTAAATTTTTAGTTACTTCATATTGACAATGCTTTGTAAAATAGTGGGAGGACATGAAAACATGTCCTCCATATAGTGTCACTATCTGTAATCAATACTGAGAACGTCTTATGCTTACATTCTTAGAACTTTTCATAGAATAGTACACACATACAGTATTATACAGTATATTTATTGTTAAAAATAGTAATGGTTTTAGCGTAATGTCGTCACAGTTATCGTTACGATAGTACTGTTACTATTAGTCCGTTGATACATTATTGTCAGTGTCATAACTGTTAGTGCTGTCACATTACATGTAGTACTGTTAATATTAGTTTTCTTCTTGTTTCTCTACGTTGGAATTTACCGAAACGATACTAATGGCTTACTAATATTGTTACTGTTAATACTGATTTATTAACAGTCACTATTATACGTAACGTTAATGCTGTTATTCTACCATTATTATTAATACTTAATGTATAATATAATGTAATATCGATCTAACTAATAAATTAACAATATCTAGAGTTAATTAATTATTAATTATTATATTTTTCTGTTAAATTAAACTATTTATATTTTTAGAACTATTCTAAATGTATATTTATAATTATATATATTTTATTTCTTAATTTTAAAATATATTTCAAAAATATTTTGATATGAATTCATTGTAAGAAAAACATAAGTTATTTAAAAATAAACTTTTTACAATTTAATACTTAAAACTGGAGGAGGAATTACGTTGAGAATTTAAAGATTAATTTTACAATGAATTATTTTTTTAGAAATTTTAAAATATATTTTATGGAGCTTAAAATTAAAATTTTAGAAAGAAATGTTCCCTGACAAATTGAAAATGTTTAAAAATATATTTTGAAAAATTTATAAATCAGAATTCTAAGAACATTTATTTATTTATTTTCAGAATTAGAAATTAAAATTATAGATAGAATTGCCTTGAGAGATTTTAAAAAATCTTTTAGAATTAAAAAAAATTATAATTTTACAAAGATTTTCCGAGATCAGTTGCAAAATACAATTTTTTAAGCATAAAAATGCCAGTTTATATTAACAAAATAATGTCAAATGTAAAATATATATAATTAATTCGAGAGTAAATAATCAGAAAAAACTCAAGCTAGCTTCAAAAAATAAATTTCAAAACGATTCAATCATCCATCTCTAGAAATTTTTAATATTAGAAAACTAGTAACTTATACAAACAATATTCTTTATAAAGAAAGTGATTGGAGGTTGAGTGAAGATTTTTTTTAAAGAAGTGTTACGATTTAATTTTCAAGTATAATAATACAGAGAAGAAAAATCTTGTATTTATTTATTTTATTATTATTTTTTTGCGACGTATATTTTCATTATTGTTAGAGTTCCGGTTTAATTATTTCCATACGAATGATTTAGAATGCGCTTGTTCGATGTCAATCTTCAATTAGAGACAAGACAATTTGTTAAAGTTCTTTATAGAAGTGATAGGAAAATTCCGGACGAATAATTCTTTCGGAACAAAGAACACTACATCTCATAATCACTAGAAGCATTGGTTTAAAAAGGAATTTATCTCAAATTATGCCATATCTAATTTACTATAATTATAGAGATTATCCAATAATCCTCTTTGAAATCTTTTCCTTTTAATGAAATAATTAATCACTTTGTACTCCGTGTAAAAATTTTGTATTCTTTGTTGTTGTGTTATATAAGGAAACAATTAAAGGATTGTTTAAATAAAAAAATGATGAGAATTTTATTAGATTAAATGTAAATTGAATAAATTCTTCAGCTAATTGTAATTAAATTCCCTTGTTCAATAATAATTTGAGTGAATTCTTGGAATTCATGAAAGTACTTCTATCAAAAAATGAAACTAAGATAAAGCTTAACAAATATGATTTTTTATTTTGTATTACGTTTCTCCGATAAATTGGTCAAGTTGGCGCTGAAATGTGTGGGTTCAATCCACTAAAAATGGTATATGTTTTAATGAATCTAAGCCATCTTTCAGTAAGTTTACCTGATAAAATTGTTAATTTTGATGATAAAAGTTATAGACTGAGATCCGGCTCGACCATCAAGTATGTTTATAAATTTTGATCTTATGTAACAAAGCATCTAAAACATTGTTGAATCAAAAAATAGTCAGAATCATATTAGATTAAGTGTAAAGTATGTGAATTCTTCAGCTAATTCCAATTAAATTCCTACGTTAAATAGCAATTGAATGAATTTTAAGATCAAGATTCACAAATACGTTTTTTACTTCAATGAGATCTAAACTCATGACTTTCACTAAGTTTATTTGATAAAAAGTTTACTGTTGGTGCTGAAAGGCGTAGGTTTAGCCATTCAAAACTCTGATTATTTTTCCTGTGTGGATCTTTGAATATAATCGTACCTCGATCAATGGAAAGAAAACTCAAAAGAAAAGAAAAGACATATTTGATGTCTGAGTTTGAACTGAATCCGTGTCTTTTACTGTTGTGAACATTTTAATCCAAGCTAAATATATAAAAGGACATTTATTTGGATCCCACTCGAATGTCAAACATTTGTCTACATCTTAATTTCTTTCTTTAAGTTGTTTATATTTTGAGGACACCCCATATTTTGTGTTAGAACGAATTATTTTAGTCAGCTTGACATATTTCTATACGTCCAGCTGACTGAACGTATAGAAATTTGGTATTTAAATGAGATCTGAACGTGGGTTCAGATCTCATTTAAATACCACACTTTTACACTAACTTAATGTTATTTTTTCATTTACACAATGAAAAATTCTAAAGAATGACGTAAAATTCACGTAAAAATACCTAGACAAAGGAAGAATAAGTATATTTTTTTATTGGATCGAACCCACGCCTTTCAACTATATAAAAATGAAATAAGTATATATAATAGTAGAGAGAGTTTTAACAAAAGAAATTAATAAATAAATATAGACTTAAGCATTATTTTGAAATTAATTACACAAAAAATAATTTAAAAAAATATATTTTAGAATTAAAAAGGAAGTAAATTAAAACAGAAAATTTCTACACGTATTTTTTTAATTATCAGATAGAGTAATGCATCAATATTTACATGTTAATGATCATAAGAAATTAAAAAAGACGAAGGTTATTTTTCAATAAACTTCTTAATTGACATTTTTCTTTTCTTTTTCTCTTTCTTTTTTGTTTTCTTTATGAAAGAAATTAAGAACGATGCAATATTTTTGTTTGCGATTGACTTTATCATTAGTGTATTCTACACTCAATTTACTTTGAGTTAAATTTAGGTCTCACTTCATTAATAACTTTCTACAGAAATATTTTTTAAAGGAATTTTTTAAAAATAAATCTCGTAGGATCGATACATATTCTTATTTTGATTTGCTCTTAAATTTCTTCTTCTGCATTTAGTTTTAATTAAAAATTAATTATTTATTTACTTTCAAATATTTAATTTATTACTAAAAATAGTTAACGTTATTTTTGTTTCTGTAAATGAAAATTAATTTAATGATTTAAAAATCGTTCAAATTAATTTCCAGTATTTTATTCTATTATTTTTGTTATATAATAATATTAAATTATTAATCGTTTTATACAGTTAAATATTAAAAAGTGTAGATAACTGACAACTGCTAATTAGAAAAGGATGGACTTTTGTGACGTCAGATAAATCTCTTGTTAGCAACACTTATTTCTTTAACACGTGAAAATATAGCTCGTTTTATCGTGATCATAGTCTTTTTTTAAAAAGAAAAATAATTATACTACGAAGGTGAGGTTTTTTCCATTAAAATGAGTTTGAAAACTATCAGTAAAAATTACAGAAATCTCATAATTTTATACAATTCTGAAATAGGCTACGTAATTAAGGGTTTGTCATGTAGAAAGCATATGTTAATTAGAAAAAGGTGAACTTTTGTAATGTCATAAAAAATTTATTTTGTATAGCTGCTTTTTTAACACGTTAAAAATTACTCATTACTTATATAATTCTTAAAATTTAGAATATATAATTAACAATATTCCATAAAGAAAAATATATGATATTTATAAGATAATACAATTTTATGATGTCATAATAATCTATTATTAGCAACGTTTGTTATATTAGTGCGTAAAATATACTCGTTATACTGTGATCATAATAATTTTTTCCTCAATTAATTACAAAATGTGCTCTTTAGGTTCTAAGAAGACCTTTTCAGTGTACCCGTTATGGGTTCTACCAGACATATAATGGAGGAGGCTGGATAGTGAAGGACGGGGCTCGACATATCCGGGAGAGATCGCCCATGAAAACTTTTGGGGGGGTTTTCGCCCGTCCGGATTCTGTCCCGGGTTCTCCAGAGCGGTTGGTTGGCCTCTTAATCTTATCTATCTCACCGTCGAGCATTTTTCTCTTTGATAAGCTTTCAATTACAAATCGCTTATATATAAATTTACTAAAATAAATCGAAAAATACGCATCCTACAAAAATTCATTAAACCGAAAATATTAGACTTCAAGGGAACCACTGGATGGAACTATCAATTTCATCGTAAATGGCATTACAATCGGTGAAGATGTGTCAACTTCATTTTCTTAAATAGAACCCCCATTTTTATTGCATATTATGATTTTACATAAAAAACAAACAAACTTTTATCTAACACAGTTTTCCGAAAAATACATTTAATCAGAAGTTATGAGCATTTGAAGTTTTATGGAGCCGCACTCATATCTTGTATTCATAAATCTGTGAATATCTGTGAAGTACTTTAAAAAAAAGGAAGAAAATGCTCTTTAAAAATTGTGAGAAAAATGCTATTATTATTTGGTGAAATCAAGATCAACGTGTTTTCCTTAGCATCAGCTTTACGGCTTGAACACGCTGTGGTACTAGTTTCGGTATTAGTTCATTATTCGAAGAAAAAGAATGATTTCGCCAAATAATAAGTTTCATAATGATTTTTTTTAGCATTTTTCTTTCTTTTTTTCAATCACCTTGACAGATATCCATAGATTTATGAGTGCAAGATACAGCGGCTGCTTAAAACTTCAAATGTTCATAACTTCTGATAAGTGCATTTTTCGGAAAAATGTGTTACAGTAGATAAAAATTTCTTTTTAATGTAGAGCCACAGTATGCAATAAAAAATGGGCGTTTCCATTTAAGAAAGTGAAATTGACCTCGTTTACACCGATTGCCCTAAAGTCTGATATTTTCGACATATATATACCGAAAATATAAGACTTTAAGGGAGCCACATAATGGGGCTATCAGTTTCAACATAGCTGACGCTACACTTATATTAAAATTTTAAGTAAAAAAGAATTGAATCAAACATAAAATATTGAATAATAAATTTTTGCATATTTTGACATGTTTGAACAAATCTTTCGTATGTTCTCTTTGTGTCTTTAAATGCCTACTTTACATGTATAAAGCACTTTTTTCATATTTTCCGCGTGTAAACAAGTCCCAACATGTTCCTGAGTATTAATTTCTCCTTATTTACTATAATAGTTCGTTCGACACATTTACTGTTTGAATACAAAAATACGACTATGTCTTTCATCCAAGTATCACCTGGTCTATCTGAAAAAAAGAAGAAAATGTTATACTTTGTCTCCATTTATCTGTCAAATACGTTTACAAAAATTGGTTTGTGATATAACATTTCACAATGGTGTCATTTAATGAAACCCAAGGGCAGAATATTCAATCTATGACATGATTTAAAAGTAAGAAGATCAAATTTAATATTATTTAAGACAGATATATATATATTGTTTTATAGAAAATATTATTCGATAATCATTTATATATAATTATATCTAAAATAGTTTTATTGTATATTTAATATAAATATTTAAAATGTACAGTACTTATATTGTTAAATTTTAATATTTTATTAATTCAATTATAATATTTAGTTAATATGATTATTTTAATTTAAATATAACAATATTAAGTTATAAATATGTATAAAAGTCAGACCGCTTCCTGTATTATCATATTCAAATAAAATATTTACATTAACATTTGAACAGTTTCACACAACTATTAAATGTTTCTGAATATACACGTTAGCATAAATGTCAGTTAACTATTTTAATAACTAAATTATTAATTAATATTTTGTTGATTTTTCGGGTTGATAGCCATGCCTCCTCCAATTTTTGAAACATTATCATCAGTCACTGCAGTTAATTACAGTATTGCTTGAAGATTCTGTTCAATCTTATCTTGATAATTCTGTTGCTGTTCTTATTCTCCTAGCTATATATTCTTCCACTTTCTTTCTCTATCTTTTGTTCCTCTTCTGTAATTTTCTGTACCCTTTTTTTTCGGCTCATCAGTATCTAAATAGCTAAAACCACTGAACACTGACGGAGTCGTGCCTCATCAACTGGCTAGCCATGTGGAGTTTTCAGTTTTTTCTTACGTGTCTGATGCCTAAATAAGAGCTAGTTTACTAAAGAAAGTTTCCATAGGAGGGCCCCTTGGCAGATCGCACGTGTTTCGTAGCTGTATCCAATTAAACCAAAAAACTTTTTTCTATTCTGTATCCTCCTACTTCTGCATTCTTCTTCACTTTCTTCTTTTTTATCTTTTCTTTTGTCTATCTTCTATTCATATGTTGATTCTGACCATTCGGCCTAATCTATTACAGCTTCTGTTTCTTCAAATTTTTTATTTAATTGAAAAATTGCCTGACAATTGAATGCTTCAACGGTTGGAAATTTTCCATTAAACACGTTTCTGTTTTATATTCTTTTATCGTGTTTTTATCTATTTTATAAAATGATACTTTGTTCTAAACTTAGTATACGATTTATTTTCGTCAGGAACACAAAAACAAAACACAGTTAACCTTTTTGAGCCATCTTGTATTTAATTTTAGAGAATTTAATTTATATTTCATTTGTATTTCATATTAATTTTTAGAGAATTTTTACGATTATTATTAATAAAAATAGTAAAAATTCTCTAAAAATTAAAACAATAATTTAGAATTTAATTATTTTACTATGCATTTTATAAATGAAGTTACTGAACTTGATGTAATAAAAAAATAAGATTCTATTGTAAGTACGAATTAATTGTTCGTATGGTTCATGTACAGTACATGGTTTATATACATGTGCAGATTATAAATTATGATAATGATATTGTAATTAAGGTAACGTTCTTTGATTGATATCATGTAGTCTATGAATAATTATTTTATTTCTGAAATATATTAAATGAAAGCAAATAGAAGGATATGAAATGCTGAAGTAGATATGAAACTAAGTCTTGGAGTAGAACATTAGAATCATTATCATAATTGACACATTAATAAAACGGTTTAACATGGAGAAATTTAATTACGGAAGAACCCTTATTTAACGTATTTTTGGATTTAATTAAAACGAATGCTTTATATGTGAAAAATTATCTTAAACTAGGAATACATAACATTATAGATTTTATTCTAAATTTACAACTTCAAAGAAATCTTATGTTTCAGATCCTTTTAATGGTGATTAAGATATTAAAAGTGCTGCTTTGGAGTCTTGCAATGGAAAATATATAATTTAAGGACTTTATCATTGTACACAAAGGTCAAGGTAAAGGAGGATCAAATTTTGGGACTCTTTTTATCCCCGAAATCTCGTAGCTCTGACTCTGGAAACAGGCCTAAAATTTAATATTTTAAGTAAAACATACTGCACGAAGTGATAAAATTATTTTTTTGAGTTAAAACCTGTTTTTATATGTTTTATTGATTTTATTCATATATTTTCACGACTTTCGAAGAGGGATAAGCACACACACTGACTCACTCTGTCCATCATTTCTATGTTAAATTTTCGAGGCTTCATCTCCATTAGCATAATATCATTATAAGCAACTAGTCGCTTGCTTGTGTCTCAAGCTTGAGACCCCAATCGAAAATATGTAATTAAATTCTGTTTATAAATATTAAATAAAAAATTTAATAAGCCTTAAAGATCTTTAGGGCCTCGTTCACGAGATTTTAACACTTTTACCACTGATCATTCCTAACAATTTAATGGCTTCAATACATATTTTTATGATGTTTTTAACGTGATAACAGTTATAAAGTGAATAGATAAAAAAAATTTTAACCCAAAAATAAGAAATAAGCATTTGAAAAAACATAAATAAATAAAACTAATTTTATTCAAAATTTTGATGATTTTACTCAAAACAAAAATTAAAAAAGAACAATTTGTCAATTAACTTATATAAAATTTATACACAATATTTAAATTTAAATTAAATTTTTAAAAATTTTCAATTTAAAATATTCTTATAATTTAAAAATCTATAAATTAATTTACTTAAATTAATTTAAGTGTCGTTATTATTAATTTAAAAATAAAAATTTTTGAAGTTAACTCATCAAAAGTGGAAAAATATCGCAACTTTGAATGAATAATTACATAAATATTCGTGAATATTGATCCATATTTAAATATTAATTATTGAAATTATGTTATTTTTAATGTAAGTAATTAATTAAAAATTTATTTTTCTACTTGTTTTTTATCTTCTTAAATCCTCATTAAAATTATTGTAGAGTTCTTTTAAAATACAAAAAATAATAATGTAATTTATATTAAAAAATTAATTTCTCAAAATTTTAATTTAAAAACCATTAATTAACGTAAATTTATAATTCAATTTTCCTAAGAAAAAAAAAAAAAAAATTTTAAGTGTTAGTCTGTTAGTCTGTCCGCGACGAAGCTTGCAATACTAACTTAAATTATTTAAAACTCTAAATTTTCTTTTTAAATCAAAAGAACATTTCTTATTTTCTGTAAAATCATAACAGAAAACATAAAATAGCTGTAATAATTCTTATTTTTTATGATATATAGAGGCTCCCCATATGATTTATGGAGATAATTTCGTAGATATCTTGATGATACTTGAGCTTTCGATATAGCTTACTACTTCAAGAGCTTTCTTTGAAAATGGATGCTTTAGTGCGATAAATACAATTTTTTTAGATGATCAAGAATTTCAGAAAGTAATAGAAAATAATATATCAAACTTTTATTTTAGTTAATAAAAATAAAACTAAGTTAAATCCGATTACATGGAAGATATCAGTTTTCTAAAACAAGTGATATCTATGTTTTCATATATATTCATTCAGTTTAAGATTTAATGAACTTCAATTGATTTATTCTTCTAAAAAATTTCAAGATTCTAAAATGTCGATGAATTAGCGAATAAAGCGTTAAATCTTTATTAATTATACAAAATTAAAGGGTTAAACGTCAATGTATTTTATGAATTTTAACCCTTTAATATATATCCATCAGTGGCATAGTGAATAAAACCACTAAATCTGGTGGTGTCGCAGGCTCATGCCTCATCAACAAGGTAGATGGTCACGTAGAGTTTTTCGGGTTTTCTTTGTGTCTAACACTTGCTGTAAATAGGGGTCAGTTTCTCATAGAAAGCTCTTTTGAGAGGTTCCCCTCTTGGCAGATTGCCCATGTGTTGCGTTTCCTTCCACTAAAATCAAATTCCTTTAAATTACACACTATATATTGAATATTTGTATAACAGATTACATAAATGTTTACTTCACGGGGTCCACTTTTAAAATATTTTAATTTTTATTTAAATTTTTTGAATAAAATTTTTAAAAATCTTCCTTATTAGAAATTATTTTTTATAATATATATATATATATATATATATATATATTAAATATTGTTTTAAAACTTATATTACTGTTTTTAAAATATAAGTAACGTTTTATATTTTAAAGCAGACTCATGTATCCATTTAATCTATGAGCATCATCATTCATCGACGTTCAAGACAGACAACTATGATGGATATTTTTCCATTAATTCAATAAAATACATTATGATGAATCATATAAATTTACTTAATACTTTTATATTGTAAAGAATTTAAAGAATATTTGTCTAAATAATTGCAAATTTCTTAAACAGAACTGAAATCAAGTGATTTTTGAAATAAAATATCAAAAAATTCGCTTTCCTCCTCAATGTCTGATTAAGAATTTCGTTAAATTTTTAAATATACATATCATATTCCATCCACGGATAATAAACGAAATATTCTTAAAAGTTCTTATAGAGTACTAAATGTAATTAATTTATAAATTTTATTAATGATTTTCGATACGTTTTTTATGGGAAAGTTTGCTCTAATTTAGGCTCTAATTTGTTAATATATTAGATACATTTTTAATAGCTTAACGCTGATTGGTTGAAAAATCGATTATCTTAACGTCGGTTGGTTAGATTTAAAGATTTGAATGAAATGGTCGTGTCTTCATTAAAATCTAATATTATTCAATATTTAACAGTGGACTTCCTAAATTTATGAAAGTTTTTTTATTTTAATAAAAGTTTTAAGATTGATTATCGAATAAAAAGACCAAACTTTCCAAGATAAATTATAAATTTTTAAAGTTTCAAAATAAACATTTTTTATGCAAATTATGACAGTCTGCCAAGTTTTATTTATATATAAAATTATAAAATTAAATATTAAATTATTTGTATAAGAATTATTAGAAATTTTTATTTTAAATATTTGAATTTTTAAATCTGGATAATTAATTTACATACAAGTTTTTACGTCAGATATTTTGCATAATCATAATTACCTAGCTTTTTTATATAAACATTCGAATAAAATAACATATTTATACATGACAACATAAATTATTATTTTTAAGAATATAATTACTTGTTTAAGTTCGTTATAAATTCAAAAATTACATAAAATATAATAAATAGTTTTGTACAAATTATCGTAAATGACGTCAATAATTTTTAATCTATAAAATTATACATAAAAATTTTAAAAATTTTATTGAATAAAAATCTCGATGTATACATAAATCTATTGTTTATTTTTCTATGCAATTTCTATATAGGCCTACATAGTATAAAAAACTGTACACTAAAATGGTTATTTATAGTATAAGTATATCGTATACTATAAATGCAGCATATGCCAAAGCATTATGCTAAAAATCATAATAATGCCAAATTTAATTGCTTATGGTATACCATAATAGAGTTGGTATATTTTATGGCATCTTTACATTATGATATATTTATACTTATTTATATACTTTAAATAATTACGATATACTTACTACTACGTAAATGGCATACTTATTTATTAATAAGTATTATGGTAAATATTAATGGTAAATATTTATTGTAAAGAGTTAGTGGAACTTGATCATGGAATATCATGTGTAAAAATTTACAGAATGTGGTATTACATAATTTAACTTATAATTAGTTATTAAATTATAATTGCAAGAAAGATAGAATTTATAAAAATAAAAAATATTTCAATTAAATAATAAAAAACTATTGTAAAAAGTGTTTTATTTCACGATTTTAAATGTAATTAACGTTCTTTAAATTAGTAGCTTCAAGTGCAATTTTATTCCTTTCTACTAGTTTATTTGCTAGAAGAATAAAATTTAACCGATTTCTTTAATTTAATTAAAGAAATGTTGAACTGCTTTATTTTTATTTTCTTGTTTCTTCACACTAATTATATTAATGTCTCTTAATATATATTTAATTTAACACTGAATTCTAATAAAAATTTTATATCCTTTTACAAGTTAATTAATGCAATTAATTCTTATTTATGTCTTATGTTAATTATCATTAGAATTTTCAGAACAATGTTATTTTGCTTTACTCATTTTCTTTATTATTTACTTTAAATTTTCGTTTAAATATTTATTTTATTTCATTTTGTATTTACTACAATTTTCTTATATTTTCATATTTTCTATAGTATCCAATTCCTTTACGTACTTTACTTTTATAATGTAAAAGTAGTAGTATATAAAGGTAAATGGATAAAAATATATTTTATATTAACAAAAATATTATTTATTCCACTCTATATATAATTCCAGTTATAATAACTTAAGAAATTACAGTGGAAGAACATATTACAGTCGATGAATATCAATGATGAATCTCGTAAATGCATTTAAAATGACGCTTCTATCCCTAAAACAACTTATAAAAATGCATTTTCTATCACAAAACCTAGAATCTTTTCATACATATAATGTAGATTTAATGAAGTGCTATCAGTAAAACATTATTTTATGGCTATACAAACATAATGTTTTTACCGCAAATACTTTATAAAATTGTAGTATTTACTGTGTAAGCATTACATTTATATACTTAGAGAGTAGTGTACTTTTCTCACATAATTTGCTAATGTTACACTATATATAATATTAAAGATTGAATTTTAGATAATTTGATGAAAATCAGCAATTTTCAAATTATCAATCGGGCAATGAAATGCATTTGGCACACTCCTCGCAAATAAGTGAATAGCAGAGAGATTTACAGGATTTGTGAATAAAGTACAAGGCCAATAAAGGTAATTTAATTTAATTACTTGCAAAAGTTCTATATTGAATACATGCATCAGTTATATAGTAAAAAAATATAAATAAATAAAGCCGTTTATAATATAATATGGTATCATGAGGCATAAATTTCATATGAAATAAATTGTGGGGAAAAAAATGTGTAGGGTTATAAATTATAAATAAAACTGTTGAATAACAAAAATGTCGTAAACTATTTTAAAGACGAGTAATGAATTCTTTTAAAATAAATAAATATACATATATATCAGATACACGTCCTTCAAGTATCATTAATACTATAAATATGTTATTACGAAATGTAATTTTAATATAAAATAAATGACATAAAAGTAGAAAAGATACAAAACTATAAATTATAAATATACGCTTGTTAAACAGTAAAAGTTTGAGAATTTATATTTATTTTAAAAGAGAAAATTATTAATATTATTTTTTTCAGTAAAAGATTGAACAAATATGTCCTTCGAGTACAAGAAAATTTTGTTCATTTTTAATATTATTAATGCAAGAATTAATTTTATAATTTATTTATCGTGTATTACATATGGTTTAATTAAAGTATAACTCATATTATTTAATATAATGTGACATTTATAATTTATGTCTTGTAATTTACTCGAGGGCGCATCACACTCGCATATTATCACTATATATTATACATAAAATACTAAAGATGAGTTAAACTTTTATCACTTAAAACTTTTAATTAAAATTCAATTTTTTAAGAATATTTACTTAAAACTTAAAGCAAACTTTATACATTTAAAATTTATTTAATGTGAGACAAAATTCTTATATTAAAAGTTATTATATAATTATACATCTATCAAAAATATCCTTAAGGTATTCTAAAGTATAGTTAAAGAATATATACAAAAAAAAAACAAATTTTAAATTATTTTAGTAATTTAATTACTCTAAATGTAAAGAAATTATAAGAATTATAATTTAGTTAATCCTTTTACATGTAAGCATTGTATCAAAGTGTAGTAAATTATAATTAAGTATTTGAAAATTGATATATAAAACACAGTTTTAGAAAAATTAATATAAAAAATAATAAATTTAGGTTAAAAAAAATTAGAGAATATTTTACAAATTCGTCTCGTAGAATAAAATAATTAATGCAAATCTCATCAAAGATGTTCATATCTGCGTGAGGAATATTACTTTTCGGTACTTTCATACGTAAAGAGCTTATCGACAAATTGACTTACTTACTTTTAAAATTTATTTTTTAAAAAAATATATGTGTATTTAAAGTTTCTTAAGAGGATAATCATAAATTTAAAAAAGTATTTTCCACTTTTCTAAATTAAAATAAAATTCGATAATAAAATTTAATTTAATGACATTTATAATCTTAAAAATGATATTTAATATTTGCAAAATTTAAAAGAAATAAGTTTTTTATTTACTGTATAAATATCCAATAGAATTATTAAAATAAGAAATTTAATAAATTGCTATTTATTTACTTAAATTATTTATTTAGTAAGAAAAAATAGATAGTTTTTAATAATTACATTTTTAATTTTTAAAAATTAATTTAAGAAAATAATATACTCGAGAGACTAAAGTTATTAAATTCATAGTAAGGAAATATATAATTAACAATGTAAAATTAAAATCAAATATAAATTGTATTTTTAAACGTGCATTTAAAATATTTTAACAATATACATTAATTAGTTTTAATTATTTATTATTTTGATAAATAATTAAAGATGATTATTATATTTAAAAAAAATCTTTTAATTTAAAACACACCAATTTAACCTTTGATTAGAAAAAGAGTGAAAATGTATATAAAAAGTACTTCATATATTAACAAGTGAATTTTTTATGTTTAAAATATATACAATATATTATTACATATTTAATATTAATTTTTATAAGTATTAAGACAGATTATTTAATAAAACATTTCTTGTATGTATAAAGTTTATAAGAACATTATATCATTCTTTCAAAAATTAATATAAATTAATATAAAATTTTTTATTAGAATATTCTAAGAAAACACGAAACTTTATATAATATATATTTATTTCTTGCTGGTTGTAAAATTATAGATATCTAAATCGTGGTTGGTTGAATCTTGGTGCAGATTCAACCAATTACGGTTCAGATATCTATATATATTCAGCTACTTATCTACTCTGTATTTTTAAATTTATGATCATGTGATTAATCAGACCAATAAAATCTATTTGTTTCCACCCAATCAGCGATGTGAGTTCGTTAAACGTAAAAATATGAAGGGCAAATGATTGCCCTTCATAATTCTCTTCATAATTCTCTCCATCTATAATTGTTTAACCAAAATAATAATATTATTAAGATTATTATTAATTTATGTGAATATTTATAAATTTAAAATTCTTTTTTAAAATTAAAGCCCATTTTATATAAATTCTGTCAGTTGTTTTGAATTCTAATGGATCAATATTTAGAAAATTATCTTTAAAATAATAAGAACAAAATATATCTTGGTAATATGCAAAAGATTTTAAACATTATAGGTCATCTTAATATTATTCTGGTCAGATAATTACAAAGGTTTTAATTACTCGAAGTTTTAAGGTAGAAGACAAAACCGCGGAACGATTGATAATGAACTCTTAATGACAAGATTTTCACAGGAAATCACTTTATATTAATGACACAGTTATACAAAATAGCTTCCTTCTCCTATAATATTCATCTTTAAGACGAAATTCCGCTTTCTAAACTATATACAAACCTTATAAAATAGTCAATAATGTAGTATGACAATTACTAGAAGTCAATTAACGATAATTACTTTGTGTGTAACAGCTGCTTTAGATATGTCCAAATGTGCACAACTCTACATATTTGACATTCTTGTAAATATAATCATTAATTTTAAATAGTTCCTAACTTTTAAAAAATAGTTTAAGCAGACTCGTTTCTTAATCATTATTTCTTTGTTCAAAGATACGTCATTAAACTTACAAACAATTATAATTTCATTACTTCTATGTCTACACTTTAAAATATATTTATATTTATTATTAAGTAGTGAAGTAATTTGTTTCTTGTAAGTTTAATGATATATCTTGAACTAGTAGTAATCATTAAAGAGGGAAACTATTTATGTAAAATATAATTAAATCAGAAAAATCTTGGAATTATTCTTTGAAATTATTCTGCTTTTGTTAGAATTTCTTAAAATATGAGGTAACATTTTTTAAATATATATATATATATATATATTAATTTTAAAGGACAATAATTATTAAGACAATTTTTTAAAATAAAACTTATAGCATATGTTCTAAACTTCGAACGAAAACAATAATTTTAAAGATTGATTCCAGCTTTTTCTTATTTAATTATACTTTACACAAATAGTTTTCCTCTTTAACGATGTTACTAGAGATGTAATTTTTTAAAATTAAATTTGTTTTTTAATTAATTTTTTAATATATTTTATATTTTTATATTAATTATTTATACTTTATATACTTTATACTTTATATTTTTATCTTTGAAAAAAGTCATAAAGAAATAAAATATTTTTATATAAATAGAATAAAATCCCAGAACTTTAAGACATTTTGTTATTTGTTTTTCTAATCAATAAATAAGTTTTAAACAAAATTTCTGTCCAATTTTACTAAAAATAATGCAAAATTTTTCAAGTAGACATACATATGTAGAGTCATATTAAAATTAGATTTAGATTAACTATAATTGTAAATATATAGTAAATATTTATCATTCATTTAACTAATTCCATTTTCAGATATCAATTAAGATTGAATATTCATATGTATATATATATATATATATATATATTTTCCATTATGGAGATAATATAAACAGATTAGTTTAATTACTAAACTTTGAGTTGCAAGTCTTTCAAGTTTCTTTCTTCTTGTACTTATTATTTGACTTTTAATATATAAATTACTACTTTAATGTAAGTTGAATGCTGTCTATGTCAGTTGTTACTGAATATTTGTCTGAATTAAGTACATTTTCATATATATAAAGTTGAAAGTTAGATTGTAAAATCCTCTTGGCAATACTTTAATATTTAAACTAATCCTTAGATTTGTGCAGAATCCATTTATTATAATCCCTAGAAAAGTTTTGATAATTGTAAAGAAATCTTTTTTATTTACCAGTTCGTAATTTAATTACGGTTATTCTGTTCAATTTTGATGTTTTCTACTGAGACTTTTCGATAGAAACAACATTGCTGAATTAAAATTAAATATATATTCCGTTAAATATATTTTCGTAAGTTTAAATGTGGCATGAAAAGTGATATTTAATAAATGCTAATATTTAATAATTGGAAAAAATTACTGAATGTGCACTCGCTGTAAAGATTTTATTGCTTTATCGAAGATTTTAGTGCGTGATGGATGATAATTTTCTTCATTTTGTTGCGTGTTTCGTAAGTCTATAACTGTGGCAGTTTTAGGCTTTTGCCTAGGATTTCGTGCTTTTAAAAGCCTCAAACGCACACAAATATCTCTGTGCGTTTGAGGCTTTTAAAAATCATGTGTGTGCGATACACGATCCACTACTTGGATTCGATACTAGATTTGTTCCTATAAGTTAGATCCTTGTACAATAACAAGTGTTGTGTCATACAGGACTTGCATTGTATAAAGTCATATATGTAAGAAGATCATCTCCCAAGTCCACAAAAGAGTATGTCCACACATATCTAAGACCTGGGACAACTCGCATAAGTATAATTACTTAGTTCTCTAAACAAATGGAAGTTCCTTCAGCTGCCATTGATCTAGAACTACAGTAGAGACTCGTAAATCGGAACCCCGGTAATCGGAATCGCCGGTAATCGGCACGATTTTCAGTCGGACTGTGTCGTGCTGAATCGAACGTTTTTGATACTAAATTTACTTCTAAAGTATAATTTTTATGTTTTTATATTCTTCAATATATTTATTTTGTTTGTACAAAATGCAGAAATAATTTTTAACGATACGATAGCCTCGATTATTATTATAAAAATTTTCGTTAGGCTTAAAATTGACGAAAATTCAACACGAAGCGACACGCAACGGAGAAAAATTTGAACATCAAACAGGTTAATATATTTATTCGTACATAATGGGTAATCGGAACAAATCCCTAATCTGAACAACCCCAGTCCCCCAATTGATTCCGATTTTCGGTTCACTACTGTAATTATACTCAAGAAACTTTGAATATTTTTTTAATGATAAATATAAGTTTGATTAAATTAAAGAAAATATTTAATAAAAACTTAGTTTTCAAATTAAACATGTATAAAGAATGTTAAATCTTTTGTTGAAATGCATAATTTCTTAACTTATGCTCTTGAAAATAGTCCCTTTGTGTGTAGGAAAAATTAAATATATATTAAAAGCTGAAAAAATAAGACACAAATTAACGAATAAAAAAGATATTTTAGTATTAAAAAAATTAATGCATCAATTAGCAAGAACTACCACGAAGTGGCTCAGTCTGAGTTCGAGATATTACTTTTTTCTTTCTCTTTTGCACCGAACTATACTTATAAAATTAAATATAATTATAAACATAGATATAATTATTTTTCATTTTTAAGTAATAACTTAATACGTCATGCAATCTCCAAAATAATATTAATAATACTGTGTAAAATATGTATAAATAGTTACTTTTGAGTTACGTAGAAACTTTCACAAATAGAAAAAGTTTATTAAATTTTGTTGGAAACTGCTTACGACAAAAATGCTTTTAAATTGAGTTGAAAATTTAAAGAAAAAAATGAACTTAGTTCAAACTTCTAACTTTAGAAGGTAATTTTCGTTGTTGAAATAAAACATAATACGAAATATTATTGTAAATTTTTATAATAAGATTTTAAAAACCAAAGATGATCAATACTCCGATCACTCAATTTGATTCTTATTTTACTAAAGATAAGTCCTGCTACCCAGAATGCCCTTTTCGATTTAATTGATGTGGGTGGAATCGTCTTTAATGCATTTAAGAGAAGACGGATGTTATGTGTTTTTTAACCTGTAGCCTGGAAGATTTCTAGTTCGTTTTCGAGATGTATTGCAGTATTTCTTTTGCCGTCTAGTATTTTTGATTTGTCTACCTCGGCAACTTTAATAGCGGCATCAACCTTACAGCCCAATAATTCGGCAGTTCATTTAGCTTTAATAATCAGATTTATGAAGAAAAACTTTATACTTGCATACTTCGTACTCGTTTGTATCCTTACCCAATTTGCACAACCTGACATAATGCAATTATTGAAACTACTGGGCATGGTTAAAAATTAAGACAGCATGAACACAGTTATTCCATATATTACAGGTTCTGACAAGTAAAGAATTTTCAGTCCTGTCACAAATAGGCTACATATTGATTATTGGCAATATAGGGCATGCCATAACAAGTAAAAATTTCAAAAACTAATAATCAGGCTTAAAATTAATAAATACAAATGTATTCTGATAGTTTATAGATGAATAATTATACTTTTTATTTAAATTTTTAAGAAATTTGCGGGATTTCCCGGGATGAGAAGAATTTCCCGTGTTAAAAGCAATCAGAATCTCGTTGGAGAACCCTAATATTCAATCTTGATTTAAAACAAGTCGAAAGGCCCGATGCAGGCATCGGGGCATACTAAATTACAAATAAAATAATAATATACTGAATATTATACTGTAAAAATATAAAATAAATATAAAATAATTTATATTGTTAATTTAAATTAATTTGAATAATAGCTAGGGGCGCCCTAATAACCGTTTTTGGCATACCGTCACAGAAAGACAGACTGCTCATTTTTTCAGCTTTATATAGTAGATTATTCATTTTTAGTGAAGTTCGGAAAAATGTTGAAATTACTGTATACAAATACATTAGGCTAAATCTTTGCAATTTATTACTAGTTTTCAAAATTCTACTTCCATAAATTACATTTTTAAACAAAGGGATGAATTAGTTTTGAAAATAATTTTGAAATATGTCAAAGTTTAAAACTAATAAAGAATAAATATTTTCGAAGTTTTAATTTTATTCACTGTTGATACCCGTACTCTTTCATGTCGAATTTTAAAGCAACATGATAAGGACTGTGATTTATTGTGGATAATCACATTTCTTTTCTGTAACGAGATTGAACGTTATTAAACAATAAATAATTCGTACGAACTTAAATATACAATTTATTTTAAGTAATTTTAAATGCCCAAAATATTTTTAAAAATTATTTTTTGTTTAAAAAGATAGCTAATTCAGCTGCGACGCGCATGAGAAACAATGCTCCTAATAACTTTCGTTCTGTTTAAGTCATACCGAAAATCAATAAAACTCATCACACGACTATAAAATTTTTAAAATATATTTATTTTAATCAGAAACATTCATGTTTGGCAAACGTTTCTCAGTTATGACGAATAAAATATTTTCGTGTTTAAGTTTTTATAAAATCAGGAATTTTTATATACTGAGTGTTTTTCAAGAATTAATAATATAATAATTAATAATAACACATGGAATAACGAAATATTGAACTCATTATTTAAATCGATTATAATGTATACTAGGTAAATCTTAAGTAAATATAATTTTTTTTATGTTTACTTATCTTATATTTACTGAAGGAGTACAATAGAGAGGAAAAGAAAAAGCAAATATTCTTAAGAACACGCAATAAGTTCAAAAAAATCCATATGATATAATTTTCAAACGATTTGACTACATTTTAACGATGATTGGTTAGAGATATGGTTGTCTTGATGATGATTGGTCAAGAAGAAGGCGTGTCTTAATTTTAAATTTGTTGTAAGCAGAGTTTAAAATCTGCTATTCATTAGCACCCCTCCCCATTAACTCCGCATCTGCGAGGGTCAAGAATTCGGAGAACTGAGGGGTCACGAAGGAGAAGGAAGAGCTTGGACAGGGGAGAGAAGAGAGAAAGGTCACCACTTTTTAGACCGGACATGTGTGTAACGGACGTGGAAGTCATCTGTTCTTGTGATCGCCTTACTTTGTAGTTTAATTATTGTATTATTAAAATTTGTAATATTACAAATTGGCGCAGTCGGCAGGATTTCAGTACACAGCTGTATTTATATAGTAGAATCATGCTTTTTAAATTTTTGGTTCAGAAGACCGAAGACTCCTACATTATCTCCCGATATCAACTATAAGGGGAAGACGAATGGACGGAAATCGACCAAGAATTTCAAGGAATCGAAAATCATCCGGCAATTTCGACCTCGTCGGTTTTTCAAACTGCTATCCGGACGATGACGAATTATCGAACACTATCTATTTCATTATCGGAGACAGAAGGTGAGCTCTATCTTAACAAAACTTTAATACGACCGGTCGCCTCGGACAGTTCGTCTGACCCGAAGTCGGATGTGTTGGCACAAATGGTTCAGTTGCAAAAGCTGTACATGAACCAACAAGCCGAGACGTTGAAGATTATGAACTCTTTTCGGCAAACCATCGAAAAAATGTCATTAAACTCATCTCGCGATAGGATCAACATAGAAAAATATGATGGAAAATCGGAGGAAGCGCGTGTTTGGATAATTTCATACGAACACGCGTGTGCATCTCACAATTGGATTACAGACGAACAAAAGATCCGTAACCTTCGAAATTATTTGGAAGGAATTGCCGTGAAATGGTACAATTCTCGAGTATTAGATAAGGTCGGGGATAATTGGGAGGAATGGAAAAACTCTTTTCTTAGTGCGTTTGGACAGAATCGGATCCAACTTTCCATATTAGCGGATATGTGGGAATATCGTGGTGGTTCACTATTGGAATATTATTTTGAAAAACAACGGCGTATTCAACTTGCATATCCGGATATTGGGGAACAAAGCTTTATCACCATGGTAATACGTGGACTACCGGCGGATATGCAAGCTATTCTTCTTCAACACAATTTAAAAGACAAAGAAAACTTACGTGTCGGATTGAGCAAATTGGTACCTACAAAAAACTAGGTACCGAAGAAAATCGAAAGAAGGAATAATAATATTCATGATAACCGAAGTTTTACCTCCGTGAATGAAATTGATAATGGTCCAAAAAACGAGTAAGGAAGGGTTTACCGATCCCTCTGACAAAATCGGATCATTGTCTAGTCACAGATCATAATGATCCTAGAATATTCTCAATGGAAGTGAACAACGTGTATTGCTCAGTTTTTCTAGATCCAGGATCCACGGTCAACCTTATTAGTCCGAAATTGGTAGATAAATGCAAACTAGAATCCCATCCTATACATACAGTCTTAAAGTCATTTAATGGAGCACTTACTGTATATAGGGAGGGTGTTTTGGCTACTATAAAGTTTAGAAACCGTACCCAACTCATAGAAGCAATTATCGTTAAGGAAATGGACTATGATCTTTTGTTAGAGATTTACACATTGGGAAAACTTAACATCTTCTGGAATTTTGGTAAGCAGGAAGTTTTATTAGCTAAAACCGACAGAATTATATTACAGAAAGAAGACGTTTTGCGGCATTTTCCGGACATCGATCAACCCGATTATACCAGACCCCCTAAGTTCACTGTTGATTTTAATATAACAGATACGAAAGTGATCAAATGTAAACCATATCGGTTGTCTCGTGACAAATATCAGTGGTTAAGGACCAAAATAAAAGACTTGTTAGCACAAGGCATAATAGAAGAAACATCATCTCCTTACGCTTCTCCTTGTGTTGTTCTTCCGAAAGGGAATGGCGATTACAGATTGGCTCACAATTATATGAAAATCAACGAAGTGACCGAATTGGATCCTCATCCCTTTCCCTTAATAGACGATATTATCAATGGATTCGGAGGATGCAAATATTTTACAAAATTAGACTTAAAAGATGGATTTTGGCAGATTGGAATTAGTAAGGAGACTCGGAAGTATACGGCATTTGTCACCCCATTTGGACATTATCAGTATACTCGTTTGCCTCAAGGTTGGAAAAATTCTCCGGCATTATTTCAAAAAGTTATGAATAAGGTACTGGGGGATCTGTTGGAAAATGAAAAAGTTCGGAATTATATCGACGATATAAGCACAGGGGCTGACAATGAAATAAGTAATGCGGAGCTCACATATCAAGTATTAGAGAGGTTATACAAAGCGAACTTTGTTATAAACCTAAATAAATCAGAATTTAACGTAAATAAAATCAAATTCTTGGGAAGAGTTATAGACGGTTTTAGCAAAACTACGGCAACAGAGTCGATCGAAAAAGTTCGTAATATGCCTCGGCCCCATGATCTTCACACGGTGAGGTGTTTTACGGGACTGACTGGACACTTCCGTGCATTTATTCCAAATTATGCCGCTATTGTTCGACCTTTAGATCGACTTAAACAGAAAGACATTCCCTTCGAGTGGACGAAAGAATGTGAGCAAACATATCAAGAATTGATTCAAAGAATTACATCGAATCCTATATTACAAACTCCTGATTAGAGACTGAACTTCGAGCTTTGTACCGATGCTTCCCATTATGGCAGCGACTCTATATTATATCAGCGGGACACCGATGAGATGCGAGGAAGACAGCTACGAGTTATAGGATACCAATCATATACTTTTACATCAGCGGAGGTTAACTACAGCACAACTGAAAAGGAGTGCTTGGCCGTGATCAAGGCGATTAAATATTTTCAAAGTTTCTTGGAGGGAAGAAAATTCACCGTGCATACCGATCACCAAGCACTTACCTTTTTAATGGGATTAAAAGAACCGAAAGGAAGGTTAGGTCGGTGGCAAGTCTTTTTACAAACCTATGATATGAAAATTAACCATCGCACTGGAAAAGAATTAACAGACGCAGATGCCATCTCCAGATTGTGTCCCCGCGTGAAATCGATGCCAGTCCACCAAATCGACAAACACAAGTGGCAAAAGACCAAGAATGGCCGGTTGATTGTCCCGAAAAATATTCAAAACAGCATTATGAAGCGGTATCATGATGATCCGGACAGTGGGGGTCATGATGGGTTTTGGAGGACTTATTACAAGTTAAGGGCACGGTTCTGGTGGCCTAACATGAGACAAAGTATCCAACGTTACGTGCAGACCTGTCCGATATGTCAATCCGTCAAGTTTAAATACCGACCCCGTCAAGACCAACTCTATTTGCCCCCACAATCGAAAATACCCTTCAATACGGTACACATTGATTTTGCGGAGCTTCAGAAACGCAGTGAAGGGGTAAGAATGACTAAATCATTTCTAGTGGTCATAGACGAAGCTACACGGATAACTTATGCTAAAGCTATGAAGGAGGATGTGCGTAGTGTCATCCGTTATTTGGATAATTTACCATTATTCAATAATGTAACTACTATCATCAGCGATTGCGGATCTACCTTTAAATCGGACAGTTTCAAGCAATGGGCCAGAGACAGGAATATCACATTAAAAACCATATCTCCTTATCATGCTGCCGGGAACGGAGTGTGTGAGAGAAAGATACGGGATCTCAAGAAATTCCTTAATTGTTATTCAGATTTCAAAGGCGGGTGGAAAAATTGCTTGGATGCTGCAGTTCGCCACGAAAACCGAAGCTACAACTCTTTTTTAGGTTGCTCTCCATTATTCAAATGGCAACGAACAGTTGTTAAGCTGGAGGCTGACAGCGAATTCGGAATTACAGATTTACAATCGTATGAAAAGGAGCGTACCGAGGAACAACGAAAGAAATATAGAGAATCTATCAAAAAATATTATGATAGGAAGCATGCAGGACCATTGGTAAATATTAAAGTTGGATCCTGGATTTTAGTTCAGAGTGGTATGAGGGGAAAACATCCGAACATTAAAGGACCGTATCGTATCGATAAAATAATATACTACGACAACATTCCTAAAAATGTGATGTATAGAACGGAAAATGGAACTAAAAAGATAGCTCACCTTACCAATATAAAATTGTATCATCACAGGGGTGATGACAAGGCTAAGAAGGGGGGTGTAAGCAGAGTTTAAAATCTGCTATTCATTAGCACCCCTCCCCATTAACTCCACATCTGCGAGGGTCAAGAATTCGGAGAACTGAGGGGTCACGAAGGGGAAGGAAGAGCTTGGACAGGGGAGAGAGGAGAGAAAGGTCACCACTTTTTAGACCGGACATGTGTGTAACGGACGTGGAAGTCATCTGTTCTTGTGATCGCCTTACTTTGTAGTTTAATTATTGTATTATTAAAATTTGTAATATTACATTTGTTAAATATAAAACTTTGAAATAATTATAAAAAATTAAGTCATTTTTTAATTTTTTAATTCATTTTTCATTTTAAAATATAATAAATTTATTTTTTAATTTAAAATATTACAAGATTTATTATAAACGTAATTTTTATTTTTTACTAAATTATAATTTAAGTAAGTAAAGAGCATAAAACATTTTTAGAAGTTTTTGAAAATACGTTTAATATGTTTTTATTTTAAAAAGCATCACAAAAATTTTATTTAAAATGTGTTTAGTTTTCTTATTATAATAATTTATCAAAATGTTATAATAACAACAAAGATATGCATCAAATATATTGAGGATATATATAATAAATTTAGGATTTTTAATGAAATTTTTATTGTCATATATATAAAATTTTTAGCTTTCTTGGTGAAAACGAACTTTATTTATTTATATTTTAGATAATAAATGAAGACGTAGCGAAAAAATAAAATTGGTTAGACAATATTGGAAAGATTGAAACTTCAAAAATGTTTTGGCAAAGTTTAAATTTATCTGAAAGATGTGTAAGCACGTTAAATGCTACTTTCAACTTTAATCTCTCTCCCTCTGTTCGTGTTCTCAATTAGAATGGTATAAGAAAAACATAAATTTCAAATCTTTGAAGTGATGAATGTAATATATAAGCTCTTGTTGACAATTTTTACCAAGAATTTTCACACTATATCGCTTTCTAATGACTAGTGTAGTTTCGTCTTGCTGAGGAGCATTTCAATCACGAGATATAAATTCCTGATGATATTTCAAACATTACAAAGCAATGAATACGAATCGTTATATAATGTTCGAATGAATTGAAAAAAATGCATTGCTATATTTATAATTATACTACTCTTTGCTTATTTCTTAATTTTATTATATAAGAAAAATGCAAAAATTTAGTTAAAGTCTTTGTAAGTGAAGGTAGTTCTTCGACATACTTTGAAGAAACATCACTAAGAAAATCTTTAAAAAAATCTAACGATAATTGGTTTGAGATGTACTTATCTAAATGGTGATTGGTTCGTTTCATGGCCATCTAAACGATGATTGGTTTATAAAATTTAAAACAAACAAACTGTATATAGTTTGTTTTTTAACCATAATATTTTATTTTTAAAATATTTTAACAAATTATTTACTTAATTTAGAAAAATGAAAATAAAAGAAAATTATCTAATTGAATAATATTGTGAATATATACTGTATTTATAAAAATAACTAAAGAGTAATATTTCTCGTACACATTCCTGTGAATATCTAACGAAAAATATTATTAACTAAAGGTTTTGAAATAAAATTAATTATTTTCTATACCAATTTTTAATTAGAAACTTTTCTTATAAGCTTCTATTATAAAGTTAATGGCTTAGATTTTTTAGAAGCATTTCTCTTGTGTAATTCTAAGTAATTTGTTTTACATAAAAACAATTTTATTTTTTATTACAGTCTATTATGTGTGGGATGGAATGAATTCTTAATATTAAAGAAGTAATTCCTACTTGGAAGCGCTCTACTGATAATTGTATGGTAATGTTTATGTTCTGTTGGTTCTACTCGGATTTCCCTTTGGAGATCTTCCAAATTTCCTATGTTATACTTAAAAAAAGAATGGATTATAATGTTGAGGAAAATCCTAATTTACAGCTATGTGTACAGTTTAAATTAATTTTAATACAAAAAATTGTTAGAAATTCCCATTTATGTTTATGTCAGCATTGTAATTACTTTGTCTTGAAATAATAATATTATAATTTAGAATATATTCAAAATTCGAGAATATTCGCTCGAAAATTTACTTAACTATTTAAAACAGTTACTTTTTTAAAGTTATAAAAATTAATTTTTATGGAGTCTTGAGAAGTTTTACGAATTTTTTCACTAATCTTTGATGAATTTTTTTTAATTCGAGAATTGATTTTTATGAATTTCTAATGAATTTTTTTTAGTTCTTTTTAAATTTCTTAATGAAGTTTTACGGATTTTAGATGACGTATTTTAATCGATTTCTTAATTTTTTTTACTAATTTCTAACGAATTGCCAATTCAAAAATGACAAAAAAATTATTTAAAAAAATCGAAATAAAATAGATAAGAATTTTAAAATAATTTGAAAACATAAAATATTCTATCTTTATTTTGTTTTTAAATAATTATCTTATTAATATTCAGAAGAGATTTGTAAACATATTTAAATAAATAGCATTAAATCAATTGAGAGTATATTATTCGTAGCCTACATATTTTCATGAATAAAGGATTTGAAAGAAAATGCATTATAACTTTTATTATTTAATATTTATAAAAAATAAATGTTCAAATACACGTATCTTTTTTTATTCTTGTTTGTTAATAGTTTTAAAAAACGTGTAAATGTAAGCGTGTATTGTTTTCACTTGAAAGCAAGTAAGGGGGGATTCTTTTCCCTTCAATAATATTAGATTTTTCTACAGACAAATAAAGAATTCACAGAAGATTATTCTTTTCACGACTAGTTTTTTCTATTCTGTATTCAAAGAAAACACTTCTCCAACTACTTTCAATGTCTTTGAATGCATAAATATCTAAATTCAAACTTTTGTTTTATTGAAAATTTCAGGTCTGAAGTATTTATTCTGTCGTAAAGATGGTCGTTTACAACAACTACTAAAAGCAATAAATGGGTTTTTCAATGGTTCGCACAAGCCTCATCACATGAATAATTTGTCAAATGATCCTTATCTAAATTATTGACCACATAAAAGTGACCTCGTATCATCACTCGAAGTAGCAACTCGTTACGAAACTTTAAATTAATTACAAAATTAATTAGAAAATTACGAATATTATTTAAATTAGAATAAAATATATTAAAGTGTTTAGAATTCGCAAATGTGTAATTAACAAGTGTAATTTATTATTGAAATTACCATGAATGTATATGATGATAGCTGAAGTTTAAACAATTTTTGGATATGTTTTAAGTTGTAAACGATATTTATTTCTGTTTAAATCGCATGGGAAATATATAAAACAACAACAAAAATATTTTGTCATAAGTAAAGACGTCTCAGGGGAGTGAAAAAAATTCTTTCACTCTAAATACACGATCCCATCACAGATTGTCTCGTGAGATTAAGTTCTCGTAGAGGTAATTCTTTGATAACTTAGTCAGAATAGAATTTCTTTGAAAGATAATATGGGAAAAAGTCAAGTGAAGTTGTTCTATCATGGTTTATATTTAGTACCGTATCAGGTAGAGTAAACAGGAAACAAAATTGTTCAATAAAATGACATCACGTTAACGAAGTTTCTCACTCTCTACACATCTTTGATTTATTCTAAATGCATTTACTACGGAATGTAACACAATACTATAGTAGATAAGTTAAAGAAAATAAAATAAAATTCTCTTAAAATATACGAAAAACATCGATTTCTTTATAAAATTTACTTACAAAAATCAAATTTTTTTAATCTCAGTTCGCATACAAATAAATGGATATAACGATTAGGTTTCGTTTTATAGTGTTATTTTCTTTAATTGTTTTAATATAAAATATTTTTAAAAAAACTATAGACATTTTTACACTTGTCTAAAGTAAATTTAGTGTTTAAAAATTTTAAAAAGCAAGTTTAAGTATATTACAATCTCGAAAGTATAGGTAGCATCAGTAGCAGAAGCCATCTTGGCTATCTTCCAAAGTACGGTTTAGCTCCTGACAAGTTTTTAGAAATTTAAAGGAAATTGTATATATTTATAAAACTCATGTTCTTATTCATGAAGCCTTTAAGAATAAAAATAAAATTTAGAAATATTTTGAATATGTTAAAAGCGATATAAATATATTCTTTAATAATTTAGTTTAAATAATAGAAGTAATCTTCACAGTATTGTTTTACTTTACGTTCAAGCTTTAAATATATTTATTATAAAAAATTTGAATATATATACTTCTTCTATTGTTTATGTACTCATTTAATATGAAATATATGTAAATATTTTATGTATAAGAATGGTAAATGCACGATGGTAAGTTCAAGAGACGTAGGATATGTAAAGAGAGAATTTTTTAGATCGAGACTTATGTAAAGAGTAAATTTTCTGGAAAATTTTTGTAAAAACTTTGATAAATTTAACTAAATATCGTCTAGAATTTTTTACATATTAACAACCCGTAGTGTTATACTTCGGTATTCAAAGCTATGTTATTTTTATTTTTATCTTTTATATATTTACTTTTTGAAGTAGGAATTTTTTATAAAATATTCTCTAAAAATTCCAAATAATGATAAAAATTTATTATATAATTTATAAATATCCATTAATTTATTGGTTAAAAAATACCCAATTCTTAAACAAGAATAATTAATGAATTAAATTCTTATTTACGCTATTATTCAGAAATAATTTTCTAGAATTAAAAAGAGACTTTAAATGAAAAATTTTGGAAATCAAAAACTAGAATAATCGATATTTCTTGTATTTATTGAACTTCCAACACATTTCTGAATATTATTCGAAGTTTGTGAGTAAAAAGAATAAGAAGTGCAGCCTCCAGCTGTTATGAATAAAGAAGAGAACATTTCTAAACGGAGAGTAGAAATGCAGCTATTGTTATATGCATTCTTTTTTTAATATTTAAAAATTTAAAGTAAAATTCGCATAGAGATGCATTTAGTGTTTCTGCAACACGTTTTATTCAAGTTTTATTCTAGCTGGAGGATAGAAAAGTAGAAACGTTCGCTCGGCTTGCAATGATTCTTTTGGTTCTAAATCAACAGAATCAACTCAATACAAGCGAACGTATCGTGTTCTAATCGAACAGAATCAACCAGAACTAAAAAGAACCAGAGTTTGTTGGGTTAGGTACAGTACTTTGGATTGAGTTAAGTAATATTCAGTTAGAATGTGTTGCTTTGGGTTGAGTGGAGTTGAATCAAATTTTGTTGGGTTGAGCTGCGTTGGAATACTTCTATGGGTTAAATTGTTAGGTTACATTCAACTAGTTTTTTGAATTGAGTTGAGTCGGATTATTTTTGTTGAGTTGGATGAGTTGGGCTGGGTTCTATTGAATTCGGTTGAGTTGGACGGGTTGTTTGGGTTCGGTGAGTCGTTAATGATGGGTTTAATTAAATTCTATGCTGTTAATTTGTATTGGGTTAACTAGGTTAAACTCAGTTTAGTTGATTGAGTTTAATTTGATTTTACTAGATTTTAAGTTTGCTCAGTTCAGATTGATTGATTATAGTTTAAACTGAGTATAGTTTGATTAAGTATATTTTATAATGTTGTATTTTTTAAATTTAATATTGAGCTGAATCTTTGTTTTTCTTTGAATCAATGAATTTACGTTGTACTTAATTGTTAATGTTTGATTTTGTTAAATTAAGGTTAAATTTATTTATATTTGATGGGATGAATTAGTTGAATTTATTATTTATATTCAATTGCATATTGAATCAAGTAAATTCTATAACTTTATCATAACAAAAATATTTAAACATATTTTTATTTTTTAAAAGGTATTTTCATATATTTATATATATTTAAGTTTGTTTTATTCGTGTTTTGAATAAATTGCACTAATGGCTGTCCTGATTTTGAATTCAACAGATCATATTTTATTATTTTGTATCCGAATTGCACGAATGCAGATATTTGATTTTCTATTTTGAATTTCACGCTTAACATTTTACTAAAAATCGATTTTATTTTTATTTTTTATGAAAGTAAATCTAAATAAATATTTTTAAAAAACAATTCTCTTAATTATATGTTAATTAATAATTTATTGTAAACAATAAATATATAATATACACTCGATATAGTGAACTCTCAAAGGACTGGGTTAAATCATTCACTCTATATATATAAAGAATGAAATGACCAACAAAATTGTTCACTATATCGAATAGTCACTCTATCAAAGGATCACTATATTTAGCGATGTCCTACTTACTGTACATTAAATTTTATACAAAAATTAAGTAAAATTGCTAAAATTTCATTCATTTAAATTAATTTTCTGCGCTTCACTTTGTCATTTTATAAACTTCTGTAAAAAATTTTTATGAAATTTCAAATAAATTGAATATAAAATAAAGTATAGATTTTTTCTAAACTTTTTTCTGAAAGAATGATTTATAAATCTATTTTTTATTGAATTAGATTACGGATTTTCCTCATAATTTTGTACTATGAGTATATTTTAACGAATTCTTCGAAGAAAGATATATATAACAGAATTGAATGAGTTGGCTCGAACTTTCTTTATATATAATATTTTATTTTTTTTTTTTATCAACTTCTCATAAATGCTTGATACTGGAATTCGGAATTTTCAAGAAGGAAGATTTAACCTTTCTTATTGATAAAAATACTCATTTTCCTTCGATATCTACCATTTCAAAAAAACGTTTTGCTTCAGCGTAATTCTTTCATTCAATTTTATTAAATTTCTGTTATAAAAATACAATTTTAAAATATTATTTTTAATAATTTATTTTACGTACATTAGATGGAAATAATAATATTTAACATATAATTTTATTACGATAATTTTATTAAAATAATAAATAAAGAATGCTAAACTATTCGAGGGACGAAGTAGATTTTGTTAAGTATAATATTTTAAAACGCTCTTTTCGTTATAATTAAGTAAATTTTTTAGAAATTCTCCAAAAAGCACTTGAAATTTATTTATATCTTCATCTTACATGCTTCTTATAGAACAGAATTATGGAACATTCAGAAGTGTGAACGTCATGCTAACATACATTTATTCCAAGGTTAAATTCGAATAATTAGTTTCATACATATTAAATCCAGTTAAAGTATTGTATATTTTAGTAAATAAACCCTTAACCTTAGATACAAGTATCAGTAAAGGATAAAATTATATAGTTTCAACAATATTAGTATTGAAGGGTCGACTCGACTACTAATAGAAGAGGTTCGAATAATCTTTGGCGTTGACATATTTATGTGAATAAAGGATTTAAGATACTTAAAATGTATTCTCAACTTGGTGGGTTATATATCTAACTTGATTTTATACTCAAGGCCCTCTTGACCTCTGACTAATATATTGGGGCAACTTGCCTTTTGAGGCCCCTAGTTTATTAAAAACACAAAACTAAATTTTCAAACTTTCTATTATGTTAAATAACAAAATCTGGAAAAATAATGAAAGTTTTTTCGTAATTTACAAAAGTTTTAATTTGTGAAAAATGCTTTTTGAGACTTGTAAATGTGAAACTCGAGTAAAAAGGCTCTGCTGATTCCCTTTAATAGAGCATGTTTATACTTATATCTATTTTAATATTATACAGTGGCCTAAACAGTAACATGTAATCAATTAAATAAATTAACTAAAAATACCATTAATTATATTTTGAATCATGTTTTGTACCAATTTTGTTAATGAAACACACATTCTAAACTTTATAGTTTAGTACGTGTGTTCCTTACTCTTGTTAGTAAATGCGAGTCACAGTCACAAGTAATATACCTGGAACACACAAAATACGGTTAACTGCTTTTGGACCACCTGTATATATATACTATACATCCATACAAAGTAGTTTGGAACTAAGTTAATCGTATTATATAACTTATTAGTAATGTCAATCTATATCATACATCTGAATAATATGTCTCTGTTTATGCCAATTATCAAACATTTAAACTATCATTTTTATATCACAGAGGATAATATAAAAAATAAAGAATAAATTTTTAAAAAAATCACAAAAATTCATATTAAAATTAAACTGCATTTTTGATATAATCTTTTTGCTGTCTTATTCATTTAAAATTGCAATTAAGCGACTTAAAAATATAAATTTTAGAGTATAAATAAATGTTAATGCTTAACAAACGTATCTATTTTAATATTTTAAATTAATTTATAATATTTTTTAGAAATTTTAAAGCCCACTTTATTTTATTTTATTAAGTTATTTACTGTATGTTGAGGTAATTATCTATCCTTCCCGCTTGAATAAATCTTTACTAAATTGTTGATAATGTTTAAAACGATATTTAATATTTTAATTAATTAATTTAATATTACACAAAATTATTATATCATTTAAATCGTTATATCATTATCTCTATCGTTATCATTCGATTGTTTCTAAAATTATAATTTAATTTAAAACAACGCATTATATACTTTCATAAGTCGATTAATTATAATTATTTAATATTAAATTTTATTTAAAAAATAATACTTATAAAATTAATAATAAAATTAGAATATTAATTTAATAAAAGTGTATTAAAGCGCAAGAAAATGTCCTTAAACTAAAAAATGAAAATTATTTTTTAGAAACTATAAAGTAATTTTTAATATTTTTAAAATGAAATTTATTATTATTATTTTTTTAAATTTATAAATTATATTACAAAAACTTTTTAATTCTTATATTTTTAAGAAGAGGTTTTAAAAAATAATTTAAAAGATCATTTCGCGTTATAAATACATTTTAATGTGCGCATTATACACGGATACGGCGACATTTTGGTGATTTTAATTATTATTAAAGGGATTTTTTAAAACAATTTTTATAAAAAAAACAAAATAATGATGCCTATATTATCGATATATTATGTAATGACTTCGTTTTATCATAAAGGATAACCGCGAAATGAGGAAATTATCTTCAATTAGATGTCTTAATGATCAATAATATACTCTCCTCCAAACAGTTCAATGTATTTATTATGCAAACTATTCTTAACGAGTGGTCGTATTTCTTTATTTTTTGTATATTCATATCTGCTCGATATTGTTAAATGAATAATTATCACATAACTTTAGAACGTAGTCTATAAAAATGTATAACTCTCTTATTCTCTTGATTGGTGTAACTAGAGATTTTTGTTGTACTCTACAACAGCTAAACTCTGTAAGAAGATTAGACAACAATTAGTAGATACATTAACCTTTATGGATAACACTGTTTGACATTCTAGATAGAAAGTAAAGTAAAGAATGAACAAGACGTAAACAACATTACTTTACAAGATTTTTGATGATTATTTAGCTGTGATACCTTCTTAAAACTTCTAATGAATTTATATAGAATTAATCACCCTTAAATTAACTTTAGTTTTTAAATAGTTTTGTTTACTTTTTGTTAAGTTAATGAGGTTGTTTGCCTTATACTTACTACTATAATAAGAAGCTTTCTAGTTTGATAAGTTAATGTTATATCTGATTAAATATAGTTAAACAAGGTCATATACACATAAAAAGCACAGATACCGACGTATGAACTGGCTTATAAACATACAAAAAAAGGCAACTGGCGTATAAACATGCATGTGTACATAAAAAGAAGTATAATGTACTGTATAATGCATTTTGTTTTAGGGATTTTTTAAGCCAGTTTATACCTTAAATTGGCATGAAAGTATATACTCTGGCATATAGATAAGCAAAGAAGTATATTCTATACTGATGTGAAACTAGCATAGGCTATAAACATACATATCACAGACAGGGCATATAAAGTTTTCTATTTAATAAATCAATGCTATACCTTGTTAAATATTGCTAAACAAAGTAAAATTAATTTTTAACAAGATTTTTAATTATGGATTTCTTTAGGACAACTCCCAGGACACACCCGTATAGTTTCATATCAGAATTATCTTTAAAGTTAGTTATACAATAACTATAAAAACAATTTTTCTTATATATAAAAAGAAGTAAAAAAAAGGAAATTTATAAAAGTTTTATATAAGTTTATTACATTTCTTATTATTTTTCTATAAAAAACAAGAAATTTATATAGGAAGACTAAAAAAAATCGATATTAAATCCAATTTAGAGTTAAAATTGCAGAAGAAACTTTCAAATTATATAACAATATACTAATATGTTGCCAAGACTACATTTATTGAACGAAAATTTGTTAGGAAAAAAACGAATTTCCTTTAAAAATTTGTTTAATTAAGTAAAATATAATTTTATTTTATTCGAGTAAATTATAAAATATCCGAAAAGTTATCAACGTTTTAAATTGTCCGCTTTACACGTCAATATATGTATTTTATTTTATTCACTTCCGTTATTTAATCGCTGACATGCAAACATACAGACGTACTGATGTAAGTTCGGTTTTCTATTTAATTTAGGATAAAGTTTTTACGTGTGTAAGTATATAAAATTTCAGATATAAGTATTATTTTTTATATAAGGAATAAAAAGCATTAGTTTTTATATTAATGTTCAACGTTTTTAAAATTTCAATATTTAAAACAATTAGTGTATTGATCATGTGAATATAATGTGTAAGGAAGAACATTAAGCACTAATTTTAATATTAAAAAGTTTATAAGTCAGTGTGCTTTATTAAAGGAAGAACATAGAAAAAAGTACATGCATCTTTGTATAAATTAACATATAAACATACAAACGTACAAATCTTAAGCCTCAATTTTAATATTAGTGTTAAATTCCAGCCATAAATATCATACAAACATACAAATATTAACGTCTGTATGATGATTACGGCTAGAAATTAACATTAATGTTAAAACTAGTGTTTAAGATTTGTATGTTTATATGTCAGTAGTCAGTACGCGTAATTAAATAAAGGAAGCTCTCACTGACACACAGACACACTAAATATATCAATCAAGGTAGAGACTACGAATTACCTTTCCCTACACTATTACAAATTGCGGAAAACTCATTAAAATTTCGTAATTATACTCAAAACACTACCTTAAACCAGAAGTAATGTAATAATTATTGTGTCATAAATAATTAATAAATATACACCTAAACACACCCGTTAATTATAATTAACTATAGAAATGATTACCATTGCACTCCATTAGCAACATGCCGCATTAGTAAGATAACACTTAACATAAGTAACTACCTGAGTTACTTAAAGTAATTAAAAGATAGCGATAATTCTATACAAGTTTGAAATACAATTTAACAAATAAATAAAAATTAATATTTTAAAGGGAAAAATACACGTAACTAGTTATGGGGTTGTATTAGTTAGATTTATTACACCTAGTTCTACTCGTTGATGTCTTTACCACTGGTAAGCAGTGTAGGTAGTGTTCTGCCTTCTGATTGATCGTTTGTAGTCATGTGACCGAAACGACGCAGCCGGGGAAGTGAGAGCAGAAAAGTCTCGGTAGCGATCCTGTAGATTCGTTGCCACGTACTGCTTCTGTACTGTTTAACACTTCACCCCTAAAATACGTATCAGGTAAGTTCTTTACACCTGTAAACACCTTTACTACTTTACGTTGATGTACTCCCATAAGTAGGATATGTGTAACTTTAACTCAACTATTTGACTGTATACCTTTTTATAAATTATATTTTTTCACTATTAACCGTAAAAAACACGGTACTTCATAAGAAAATTCTAAAAAATTCTGAAAAGTTTTAATTATTTACACAATTTCTTTAAAAATTTCATGTAATATAACGCTTTAATTGTTTAAAAGGTTACTATTTACAAGTAAAAATTTATTTGTTTATAAGTAAATATAAATGGATATTTTATAAATGGCAATTAAGTATGTTCCTTTGGAATTTAATACCACAAAAAATTGTCATTTTAAACTTTATGTATATATATAATTTTTTTCTTAAAAAATTATATAGAATTTAGAGATTTCTTTAATAAAAATAGAAAACTTATTTAATTGATTTCTTAAATTTCAAAAGGATTTATAGACAAATATATTTTTAACATAAATATGATTTTTTAGAAAGTTAAGTGGGTATTATGTTTGAGTTGTCAGCCAATAAGCGATGCGGTGATTTTTTAGATATTTTATTTTTATATTCTTCGAATAATATTTTATAAAAATAAAATATAAATCAAAAAATACTTAAACTAATTTTTAGAGTTACCAGCTATAAATTTTTCTTAAAAAGGCTATTTTTTATTTCGTTCCAATCGTTATTATTCGATTATAATAGAGAATAGATTTTATTTATAAATATATATATATAAAGCATTTTTAGAACATTTAAAAGCTTATAAAATAAAAAGTAACCACTTAATATTTATATTAAAGTACATTTTAATGGGAAGAATCAAAGAAATTCTTTGACTTTCTATGCCTGAAGACATGTCGAATTACAAGACATACATCAAAACTAAAAAGATCATCAAACTATTGAGTGGTATTTTTAGAATATTTTGCATTTTTTCTGAATATATCTTCGGGATTTACAAAATCGAAACTTTTAAATGTGCAATTTATATAAAATCTACTTACAAATTTGTTCATGATAAACAATGGATCTTCTTTGCCACAAACTCACATTGATTTTCCTTTTATTGCTTTTTTGAATTTTGTTTTTTAATCTAAAAAAAACGCAACGTGAGAACCGTTTTAATTATCTAAAAAAGGAATATTTGATGTTTTTAATTTAAGTTTTTATATAAAAAATTATTATTATTATTATTATTAAGAATCTTTGTACACGTATATAGGGTGGGCTGTTTGGAGCAATTCTTTTATAATTTGTGATAAATTAAATCAGAATTTGCTCTAATTTATTCTTTAGAATGGTTAACTCCCATTAAACAAGAAAAGTTTATTTTTATATAATAAATTATTATTGAATATTTTTATTAGGGGTGGCTCGTGAGTCAGTTAATCATTTTTAAGCAAAATTTTTCTACAAAGTTTCTAAGATTGCATTTATTAAATAATAACCAAAAATTTAGTCTTTACAAAGGTTAATAGACTCTCGGGCCACACTAATAAAACCGTTTAATAATAATATTTTTAAAATTAATTATTTATTTAATATCGCTAAAGATGTATGCATGTATACAGGATAGCCCAAAAGGTACTTTACTGTGCTTAAGAAGCGATTTTTGCACATTTCTGTAAGTCATAAAGCATTCGAATAAAGCACGAATTTAATCCGTAGAGTGGCCATCCCTTTATAATTATTGAACTAATTATATTTTAATCTACATTACAAGTTTAATAAACTTAATTACTGCTTTTATATTTAGTTTGCTAATATATATACTGTATATATATTTATATTTATAATTTATTACTAATTTTAAGCTATTTATAAAAACGTAGACTATATTTTAATGGAAATTAATATATAAAGATATTTTTATTATTGTATAAATGTTGAAACTTTAAATAGTTTTATGTATTGTATAAATTTTCTAAAATATTTTAATTTTATATAATAATAATGCTTTAAAATTGATTAAGAGGTTTTCAAACAATTAATCAAAATACCTAATTAAAGGTTTAATTGACTTTAATTAAAATTAACAAACATTTTCATTATTATTATTTAATTTTTTAAAAATTAACAAATAATTAGAATTAAATTAAAAATAAATAAATCTTTGTGTAAATAATTTTAATTTTATAAATTTAAAAAAAATTACTATTTTTTAATACAAATTTACAGCGTTAAGCACTAATTGAAGAAGTAATTTTAATTATGTCGTCGCAGCTTAATTTACATTAAGAAGTATTCATTTAAGGAATAGTTTTAAACTAATTTAAGTACTAAATTCAGAAATTTAAGCATCGCTTTAAGGAATAATTTTGCTCGTATCTCAATAAATTCAAGCACTAAGACAAGGAACAATTACGGGGATATTTTTAATAAATTCAAGCACTAAAATTCAGGAATTTAAGCATTAATTGAAGGAATAAATTATCAGAATTTTTCGATAAATTTAAGAACTAAGTTCTAAAATAATTTCGAACAACTTAAATAAATTGAAGCGTTAAATCAGGAATTTAAGCAATAGTCTTTAATAAATTCGAGTACTAAATTTAGGAATTGAAGCACGAATTTAAGGGATAACGTTGAACTTATTTTAATCAAAACCATTCATGCATTTAAAATTTATTATTTAGAATATTTTAATTTATTTCTTTACGAATTTACACGATTAAAATGAAATTATTTTTATGAATATTGCTTCAAAAAGTAATATATATCCACTCCTATACGAATAACCGAATGAATTGATAAAGATCATTTGCATATTTATAGCCTTAGTGACTTCGAAAATCTAGAAGGAGTTTATCAGAATCATTATTCAACGACTAGCAAACGAGGAGGGAACGTAACTCACTTCTAGGTGATGGGGATTAATTAAGATAAGGTCTATGACATCGTTTAGAAAACGATTGATAAAGCAAGGAAACTACAGGAGGAAAATTGAAGACATGGAATGCTTACAGGCTCGAAACTGGGAGCTATTTGTGTGAAAATGTCAAGGATAGGGATGGAGATCTTTGGAATTTCTGAAACATTCTATTGTGGTAACCATGACTTTCACATTGATGATAACGATATAATGTCAGTCTCTATTGGAATAACATTATAAAGAAATTCATTTTCATTTTTTTTTTAAATTCAAAATTGAATAATGATGTAATCTTTCGGAAAATATCTTTCATTATTTATAATAAAAGATTTCTGACATCCTTTAAATTAATCAAATTATAAACATTACAATTCTTTTAAGTGCTTTAAGGAATACGTTTTTGGATACTAATTTAAGAAATAATCTTAACCATGCAATTAAGCATACGTCACGATTATTCCCTGAGGAATAATCTTATAACTTCTTTACCATTTCTTACGAAATTCCTTAAGGAATAATAATTAAAGCATTAAATTCTTAGGTCGTGCTTGAGAGTAACTCTCAAAATAGTGCTTAGAAATTGACGTATTTCCTATTAATTTCTAAGCACTATTTTGAGAGATAATCTTAAGTATCACCTAATACTTTTAGGTTTTAATTTAAGTAATTGAAATAATTCTTAAGCATTGATTTAAAGAAAGATTTTGAAGCAGGCCCTAATAACTTTAGTCTACAATTTAAGGAATAATCTTAAGAATGCTCTAAAATTATTAAGCATTAATTTTAGGGATATTAGAGCATACGATAATAACTTTTAAGCACTGATTAAAGGAGTTATTTTGAGTTACTGATTAAAGGAATTATTTTGAAAGAAGTCTTTAATAATTGAAAATAATCCACGAATAATACTTTAAAATTTCGAAATATATGAAGTTTATAGTTGTAGAAAGAGTAATTTTCTTAAGTTGTGTATGTGTAAATTTTAATCAATTTATACAGAAAAAAAAATAGAAAGATTATCAGTGAAAATGCTAATGATATTAACTATATTAAGCCATTTAAATGCATATGTTTTGATAGAAAAAAATAATAAGAATAATGTAGGATATAGAATGACAATTGAGTTTAGATGTACTTAACGATAAAGAAAATTTACCGATTGAATTTCGCGATAATAACGATCTGTTTACACTTAAAATAATAGAAAATCCAACCTTTTTTCCTCTTGTCTAAATAGTAAATACTCTCACGTTCTGTGTATTGATAACTTAGATGAAAATTCCAATTATTCTTGCAAAAAACACTCCAAATTTCCAATACGGTTAATGATTACAGCGAAATGTTTGATTTACATACAAGGAAATCCAAAACTCAGTTAACTTTATTTTGAAATAATTATGTCATAATTTTTCAAAATTTCGACACCATTCTTCGAAGATTTATTTTAGTTTTGATGTAATTCAATTACATCAAAACTAAATTAATACAGTTCTGTAGTAATTTATTGTAATTGTATCGAAGTTCTATACGTACAGTTGCATATCGAAAGTGGTAAAATTCTATACTAATTTTGTGAATGAAGAAGAAAACAGTTCTACACTCAGTTTATGGATTCAGATACACTAATATACTCTGGAATAAAGAAAAAGAAAAGATGGTTATGTGTTTTTTTTTCAATTAAAAATACACAAGAGGACTTTTGAGTCCTCTTGTGTATTTTTAATTGAAGAAAAAGAGACACATAAATCAAGGAAGATAAAAGTTATAAAATGTAAAATGTCACTTTAAACACAATTACATATAGTACTGTGGAAAAACGAAGTTACTTTAAACCCTCTGAATTACGTAAGAGTTCATAATTTTAACGTTAAACTGAAGTATTTTTGTGAATAAATTCTCAATTATGATACTAAAAAATTCAGTAATGAATTGCTTAACTTTCTCGGCATGAGTTAAAATTTTGTGTGGCGCCATCTGTTATGATATTTTTATTAAAAATCTTTTTATATTGTTAATTATTATAAATGACAAAAAGTTTAATTCTCTATCTTCCCACCCCTTGACATTCGATCACCAAAATTTAAGAGCATCAATCTCTCTAACACAAAAACTTCCCTGCAAAATTTTAGAAATTGTCCCTTAAAGGCACAGGAGTTATTAAGCTTCAAAGAGGGTGAACAAAATCGTGCCCCTACACATACATACAAACAGCCATATACACAGAAAACACCCCCCCCCATTTTTTGCATTTCTCGACGTTTCAAGATCCACTGAGTCCAAAGATGTAAACATCTTGGGAATACTCATATAAAGTATTTTAAAAAATTAAAATAGGCCTACAGAGGTCTAAAAGTTACTTAAAGAGATGTAATGAAAATCAACCAGCTCGATCGACTGACTTTGGGCTACACTTTTGACTATTTACGACGTCTAATTCATTACGTATATTAAAGTACTGTGGTTAAATAAAACCAAATAGAACGTTAGATCATGAATCACTGATGTTATATTTATATATAAATGGCGGGTTAGAAATTAATTTCAAGAAGTAAGGGATGAGTAATGTACTAGGTGATGTGGAACTTTGTTTTTTTGTAATAAAGAGAGATTATGAAGGGGATTATCGATTCAAAAAAAGGATATCTGTACATAAAGATTGAAAAAGTAGATAATTTCCAAAATATTAAATAATAATATTCTAATATGTAATATATTATATATTGTAGAATGAAAAATATAATAAAAGAAGTTATCTTATATTTTCATTTAATATAAAAGAATGGAAGAGAATTATACGAATCCATTATCTAAAGAGATTAGGAATTTTCTAAAGAATTTAATTAATCATTTTTGAAGTTAAATTTAAGCTTTAAAAAGGATAAAGTCTATACATATGATGTTATTCTATGAGAAAATGTAAAGATGATTAACTTTTTAAGGATATTTTTGCTTCAAACTGCAGCTTAATGTGTTAATTTATTAAAAATAAATTTCTGAAATAGTTTAAAAATAATTTCATAAAATAGTTTTATCATTTGTAATCTTGTAATAAAAATTATAAATTATATAAAAGTGAAGCTACTCTATGAAAAAGTGCTCACATTATTGGGCAGAAATTTTTAAATTACAGACCTGTAGATTTTCCACTGCCGCCCGTCTGTCCGTCCGTCCGTCCGTCCGTCCTTCCTTCCTTAATCTCGAGAAAAGAGTTAGGTTGATGAAAATCGAGACCAGATATGAAAGCTTAGGGGCCTGAGACATTCATTATAAATTAAAAAAATGCTGATCAACGATGCTTAATAAAGATAACATAACAAATTTTTAAATATATAATTTTTGCATAATATCTTATGAATTATAATAGTTTATAAAACAAATTTTAATATTATAAATATACATATTATAGCCCTACATACACGTCACGAAACATGCTTTAAAAATTAAACTTGCTAAGCGATATGTTAACAGTAATGTAACGTTGAAACTCTAGCTTTATCTATAGAAAATAAATTATTTAAATGGCATAATATTTAAGCTAGAATGATTAAAGTTGACGATAACATACGTAAAATTAGAAAAGAAAATTATAATTTATGCACGATAATAAATTTAGATACCAAAAATAAGTGTCGTTAACTAAAAGAAAAATGAAAATTATTTGATTCTAAATGGCATCTTGGATAAAAATCTTGATAAAGAATAATAAGAAAGGATAAAAAAAAATCCTTAAATATCAAGACAAAATCTCAGTTATGTAAGGAATTCAACGAGAGATTAGTTGATAAAAAAAACCATTCTTCTTATTCACGTGGTCATCAAGAATGAGGATAAGCAAAGAAAGTAGATATTATAAGATGAACTACGTTGTGATTATATTAAGAAATTATAAGAATAGAAAATTATAATGATAAATAACATCTATAACTACTAATAAGTTATATAACAGATGAATTATCCTACTTTACATGATAATAAATCAAGATATTTATCATCTAGAAGATAGAAAAATCAAGATTTATTTTTAAAGTATCCTTCTATTAGTTTACGTAATATCTATTTTTAAATATCTATCGAAGAGAACCTTTTAAAATACCCTTTAAACTACTAAAATATTTATGTCAAATTATTTTTTAAATAATCAGGGAAATGTGAGGAAATGTTTAGAATAACAAAAGCATTTTTATAGCCTAAAATGGAATGCTTTTTCAAGAAAATTCACTTAAGACCTTAAAGAAAATTTACAAATTTAAGCAATTAAATGCATAAAATTATAATTTATAAACATCATAATTTATACCTAAAAATTTTAAAGATTCAAACAAATTAATTCATTTTAATCTCTATTTATATACATAATTATTGGGCTGTAATCTGAAAAAAATTGTAGACATGCCTGTCTGTCTGTCCGTCTTTCCTCGATCACGTGAATGGTGTTAGATAAATGACCGGCACGACTCTATCGTTAAAGGAAAAGTATGATGTACAGGGGCAAGAAACTACTAATTTGAGGTGGAAAGCATATATTTTAAAATGAAATAAATTAAAAAACACGATTAAAAATTGCAGCTCTGCAAATATTGATAATTGCTCGTTTAAAATTAATTTAAAATTATATCTTAAAATAATAATAATAATATAAAAATAATAATTTATTTTAATATAAACATATTAAAATGAGAACACGTGGTTTGAATAGTTGCTATAGTTACCCTGTAATATACAGATTTTTGATCATGTGATTAAATAGCATCAATTTCACTTCCGTTTCTATAGAAACACTCGATTACCAAATTTCGAATTTCTTAACACGAATTAAACATTTTTAAATATTCAGAAGGATAAAGAAAATTTTTATGAATTTTTTTCGAGTTTCAAATAAATTTTGATTAGAATTTTTGCCTATTTTTAGAAGCTGAATTTACTATTCTAAGGTTTAGAAATTTCTATATATTTAAATTTTATTTAAAATGCTTTTCGAATTAAATATTCAGAATTTTAAAAAATATTTTTAAAATAACTTTCTAGAAATTTTAAAACTTTAAAAATTCCAAATTTCTAAAATTAACCATATTTTTTTAAAATTACTTTTAAATTTCAAGAAAATGTTCATCTAAATTAAGTTTATAATTCTAAATTTTAAACTTAATTAATTTAATTTAAAATATATGCTTTCCACCTCAAATTTGAAAAGTTTTGCCCCTGTAAATCATACTTTTCCTGAAAACAACAGTCATGCCGATCATCTACTACGTAAATTTTCGAATTGAAATCACATGATTTCTGGTTTATACCGGAAGTTAGTATATAGTTAATCGGGGTCTCCTGCCCCTAACCTTTCCATATCCGGTCTCGAGCTTCATCTACCTGAACTCGAGATTAAGGAAGAACAGACGGAAAAATTATTATAGGTCTACAATTGTTTTTCAAATTGCAGTTGAAAAAGCTAAAATTTGAGAGTCTTATAGTTAAAAGTTTATTTTTAACAATGGAAATTTTATAAATTTAGTTTCAAAATTTGGAATTTTAATGTTTCGAATTGAAAATTTAAAACTGAAATTTTACAGGTTTTATGCTTAAAATTTTCAATTAAAAACTTATAAATTTAGTATTTACAGATTCAGAATTAAAAATTTATAAATCTAAATTTATAGTTTAGAGAATTTAAATGTTAAATTTCATAAGTTATAATTTTAAATAGATCATTTTGAGTTAAAAGTTGACAATTTTTAAACTTGGACTACGAAAATTTAAAGATTATTTTCTAAAATTTGAATTAGAAATTTACATTTTATAATTTTAGAAATAGGAAATTAGATTCGGAAATTTACATTTGGGGTAATTAAATTGGCAATATAGTCGTGCCAAAAATATAAGATTAATATTCGCTTCTAAAAATATCTTCCAAAAAATTATTAAAAAAATATAAAAAAACTTATTTTTTTAGTGTTTTATCGACTTAATTATTTTTTAGAAAGAATTTTTTTGGATCATTTCCTATAGAAATCTGTGGGCAATACTTCAGCAAAATATAAATTTGCTTGAATTTTAATAGCAAGTTTAGTAATTTAATTATTGTTTTATTTATTTTTTAAGTGAAAATATAATTAAATTAGCTAGAAAAATTATTTTTATAGTTTATAAAGTTATTTAAATCGTCAAAAAAACACTCAAAATCTTTAACTTTTTATCAATAAACTTCTAAAACGTGTATTGGCATTTAACAAATTATGTAATTTTTCACATCTAATTCGCTTACGTTAATAAAAAGTTGCATTTTCTGGCTTTATTGGAAGTGTTTGTATATGTAAAAAATATAATTTTATTGATGTTTTTTCTATAATTTATGTATTAAAAAGCTGCCAAAGTTGATATCAACTTGTCTGGAATTGGAGGAAGATAATTTTTTTGTGTTTTTAGAAATGATGATTTCTTAGATTTTGCTGTTTCCTGGGTAACGAAGCTCGTACTTAAACCAGGATTACGTCTAGGATTTTGGTAGAGATCGTTGCAGAATGAATACAGAGAGAAAATCCCAGTTTTTCGAAAGATCCCGGTAGGATCTAACATTAGAAACTTAAAAGATATCTTTTTTAGATCTTTCTGTTTTATAAATTACTCCGATTAAAGTGTAAAAATTATAAACATAAACGAAGTTTGACTTAGAAAATGTTCACAGATTAATGAATTTAACTAAGTTTTAAGAAGAAAAGCGTACAAGGATACATAACGTATGATAAACTTTTCTAATATCTTTCATGAAAACTCAAGAACTTTTTAGATTTAAATTGCTGTTTTTGATTTTATTTAAAACGTAAAATATTCGTGACCAAAATATAAACTTTAAACTTTAATTAAAGTTAAAAAAAATTAGTAATACAAGCTATTTATAGTACACCTTTTATAGATTTTTAACCTAGTTGAATTAATATGTCTACACTTTATAGAATATAGGAAATTTAATTATATTTAATAATTTAGAGTAATTATTATTAATTTTATTAATAGAATAGTTAATTAGATTTCTATTAACAGTGTATAATTATCATTAAAATGCAAGTGAAAGATTAAAACCGTTCGATTTTCGCCATTAAAGGCACGAATTTGGAGCAAAGTAAACGCGATGATTCGCTTACTTACCGTGTGGTTCCTACTAAAATAACTTAATATCTAAAAATAATATATAGATCCCACCAAAATTTCCGTCTAGTAGAATGCCGGAACAACACATTCTAGCAATTTCCGTGTGTTCCGACACAACGGAAACATCTACTAAGTCTCTTCTTCCCCTTCATCCCATACCTTTGATATTTTACAAATGGTTCCGGTTATCCTTTAGAATTTTCAATTTTCTATCATCAGAACTGTAAATTATCTAATTAATCTTATCTTCTAAATGTTTAAATACTTTGAGAATTTCATTATCATCAATATCTGTTCACGTGCTTATTGTTTATGTTGTATATCCCATTCAGTTATGACGTGACTCGTATATTCATTATCTTTAGTGATATTATGGATTTTCTTAGGTTATAACTCTCGTTAATCAACAAAAATACACGAATTTTATGTTGTATGCATCGTGTAATTGGTTATATTCTATGTTTGTGCCTATCAAAATAGGCATTTAATCTAATAACTTGCGGTTTTTGATATATGGACACTGTATAACTGTCATAAGGGGCTTTATTCGAACACTACATAAATATTGGACCTAATATAGAGGTTCAATTGATGCAGTGCCTTATATTTTAGTTTTATGATAGTTTCTTTTGTAAATACGAAAGATACTCCTTGTTTTCTATATTAATACTTGATATAAGTACTTAAGGGGCCAAGTAGGCTCTGTCAACTGAGGAGGCAAACTAAGACCTCCTATTGTTTCGAAGACACGTTGACGACACGTGATGAGTCACTCGCTAGTTTACCTTTCCCCAACACACCTTTTCCTCTCAAAGCCTCCTTACCTGCGCTGATAAATTATCCCTTATAATTTATTTTCCAAACAATTTCCTGAATAATTCAAATTACTACACATCCTCCTCTCTCCACGTCCCCCCTTACCTGGTTTCCGGGACATATGCCACGTTTGTTTTCTGCTGATATAAATACTATGAAGTATAGTTAAAATTAATTGATGTAGTGTCTTAATTGTAGTTTCTTAGATTTCGAAGACTTAAACAACGTTGATACTATAGTTTAACTGATACAAATGCCTTATAATTTTATAACAGTTTCTTATACAAAGGCTGATATAATTGATTAAACTACAAATTGTATACAGTTGAAAATGAGCTGGGTCTTAGTTTTCTGAAAGGTTTCTTACAGAGGTTCAGTTATTGTAGAATTACATCAAAAGTTATTCAACTTTCCGTAAGTTCTTGCCTGATAAAAATATTGTGACTTATAAAGATTCATTTCATATCTTGTTTTTATAATTTTATAATAGTTTCATAAATATATACTATAAATTTAGTAATGTATAGCCTTAATTTTAGGTTTATAGACATAGTTGCTTACACTTAGGTAACTTACAGGCTCATTTATAGGGTGACTTTAGTTATATCTTCAAGACTGTCACATAGTAAAATAATATAATACGTGAAGCGCATTAATTCTCTGTGTTTGCCTTATGTAAGTAACGTTATGTAGTGCCTGATTTAAACAGCATACTTACACAAAAGCTAACTTGATGTAGTTGTTTATAACTTTATACAATTAATGTGCCTTGATATAATGTGCCATCTTATATAAAAGGCTGATTTGGTGTAGTGCGTGGTATCTTAACTTTACGGATACAAAAATTTTTAGAAGTGCTACGCCTGATATACCAACACTAAAATGCAGTGCCTTATCTTGTAGATTTTTAGAATTAATGTGCTTGATGTAAATGCTATACTGTTATAAACTCTTTTATATAATGTTTTATATTATAGATTTATATGATATATTGCTTCGACACTGTGCCTTATACTGTAGATTTACATAATATTTTAATGATGTACCGTACAGTAACTTATATAGTAGTGTCATTTGATATATTGTACTACGTCAATGCAATATACTTACCATTTTAAATTGTGCCTTATAATATAGATTTGACTTTTTATACAATACTAATACACGGCGCCTTAGCTATACAAAGATTCACTTGGCTTCTTTCACTCACGCGCTACTAAGTAATTCATAAATTTCCGTAAAGAATAATAAAATTGAGATGACGACGATAATTATTTTATCATCTCAATTTATTAAAATTCCACATAATTTAATTTTAATCAATTGTTTTTATCTAAAAAGCCATTAGAAGAGGAAATGATTCAAATTCCTCGAATAGCAAAAATGTTTATTATGACGTCAATTAATTTGTTTTTGATGATTAATCATCAATCATTTTCACCATTTATCATTATTTTCTCATTAAATCGAATTTATTTATTTTTTAAATAATTTTTATTTAATTTTTTACGAGAAAACAAACGTAATTTCCAACTTAATAAAATTAAATAATTAATGAATAATTTATCAAATAAATATAGTTACACTTTCTTGACTTCTAATGTGATTTTTTTTATTGTAAGGAAAGAGATTTAGATCTTAAATGTGATTTTTTAAAGAAAAATGTAATTTATTTCATCTCAAAAATTATGTTAAAAATACATTTTTTTTTTAAAGCTAAAATTTGTATTTTATAAAAATATTTTCCACGAATAAATTGATATAAAAATTATCAAATGATTCATTGATCCTTTTAGAATATTTTAGAAATTTTCATTCGGATTTTAGGATATATTTTTGGAGGTTTACAAAATATATATTTAGAAATTCTAGAATTTTTTGAATTTCTAGAATATATTCTTATCAATTCTAGAATAATAATTATTCCAGATTTTTTGAAAGATTTTATACAAAGACAAGTTAAAAAATTATATTAAGGATTAAACTTTTTAAAGCTAAAGTTTACATTTTCCAAACATTTTTTAATGAAAAAAATTGATTTAAAAATTATTAAATGTATAGACTTTGCATTGAGTTTTTTTTTAAAAGTTTTTTAAATATTTCATAGAATGATGATAATTATTTTAGATATTTAATAACTTTTTTCTAAAATATCTTCTTTAAAGTTAAATATCAAGTTAAAGTTAAAATTCCTTTTTAAAAAAAGTTTAAATCTAAAAAAAATTAATATAGATTTTTTGTTTATTTATTAAAAATTCTCATCTAAAAAAAGGTTTATCTGGAATGAAGTCTTTTAAATTTGTATTTTTACATAATTAAATGTATGATGTTTTTAGATTTTTATTCCAAAGATGATATAAACAAGTTTGAGAATTTAAATAACTTTTACGTTCACTCAAACTGGTTGTCTGTACGTCGTGATGTCTCTAGTCTCTACAGAAGCGATAAAGTGAGACTTTTTTTGAATTTTATCATTTATTCTGACAAAATTTTGGATATGAAAACTTAATTTTTGGTTCCATTTTGGTACTTTTTACGAACACTTAAAGTGAAATTTATGTAATAATTTTCTTAAAAATTAACTAAAAAACGAGAGATGTTTTTAGAAGATTTTGGTTTTTTTTTTAGAATAAAAATCAACCAAAAATAGTCAAATTTTAAAAAGAAATTTGATTTTCTAGAATGCAGAGAAAACAACTAGAAAACTAGTTTTTTTAATTAAAATTTTTTGTGTGTAAAAATTAGTTTTTTTTAGTAATTTAATTTGAATATAATTAAATGAAAAATGGGAAGAATAACTAGAATATTTAGTTGTATGGAAGAGAGAAAGTGAAGAGAGTTGGTGTGTCTTCATGTATTATTGACGTTCATGGATGATGTGCATATCTTTCAAAAAATGGCCATTTCCTTGTTGAATAATGGAAACAAAGATGATGAACGGTCACACATCTCCTTCCAACAATACCTTTTAGATAAGGCACAACTTAAGTAAACTAGTTTCATAATCTGAATACTTCTAAACCCATTTCATACATAAATCTCTTGTAATTTTTATCGGAAATTTTTAATTTTATATTAATGGTAAATATTCTGGCGATTTTAATGATATATTTCCATAATTTAACAATATATTCTCATGATTTAATGACATATTCGCATGATTTTACATTTTCATGTTTTCAGGATTTCGTAGTGTATTTCCATGATTTAACAGTGTAGCCTCGTGATTTAATGGTTTATTTCTATGATTTCATAAGATATTTCTACAGTCTTTCCGTGATTTAATAGCACTTACCCATAATTCAATAAGATATCTGCATGATTCAACATGCATTCTCATAATTTAACAATACATTTCATGACTTTACGCTATTTTTCACGATTTCGTCTCAAAATGCTTTAGAAGTTACAAATTTCTTAAAACTTATTAACGAATAGTCGCGAATAACACCAGAATTATTTAAAAATTAACGAATGGTCGCGATTGTTAGATAAGTTGCAAGCATGTTATCCATACAAGTATCAATTTAAATTTAGGGTTGAGTGAGTTAGGAAGGAGACATTCTTAATTGTCAACACGTGAAGATTTATGAAGAATATTACGAAAGATAACATCTGCAAAGTTGACACTTTACTCTTCTAATAAACAATAATTCAATAACACCTTTAGTTTTCAAGAAATATTTTTTGCACAGACATCCTGACTGACTGGATAATTACAATATTTAGGATTTCTTGCCTCGTGATTTTTCAAAAAATTTTATACGTGGACAACAAACGGCCGAGAATAATTACTAAATGTCAAGTAAATCTTGTGGGCACAGTCACGCAAGCAAAATTATTACAATATTTCAGTTCTCTAGTTGTCTCAACTCCTGAAAATTACTAAGGATAGACAAACAGACAGACACATGAGTGAATGAATATAAGTTTTCAGTTTTCTAATCTCTTAGTTTCTAAGAAATCTTACGAATAGACACACAGACAAATAGAATAATATGAGATTTCAGTTTTTTATTTCTTCCCTTTCTAATTTATGATATAGACAGACATTTTATATTCGAACAGAGCGAACGAATATAAAACTTCAAACTTCTAGTTTTAGTAAATGTCTTGAGGACAGACATATAAACGAACATAACGAATATAAAACGCGAATTCACCAATTTTCCGTTTGCATGTCTATTTGCAAAATTTCGTTTCAGAAAATCTTGCAAACAGACATACAGACGGATATAAGTAAGATGATGATGTGCAAAAAGTTACAAAATCTTCTAAATAAAAATTTTTTCAGCTTACTAAAATACAATTTTATGAAGGTTTCCATCAGGCTATTTGTATGTCAGTAAGATTCCCAAGAAATTCGGCAAGCTAGAACTAAATTATTGTAATTATTCTGTCTGTCCGTTTGTCTGTCTCAATACGGTAGTAAAATTATATATCACTCGCTTCAAAAAATTTCCATTCGCTTCCTTTGAGATTTTTTAGATGTTGGGATCTAGCAATCATTCTTCACCTTTCAAACAGTTAGATCTTTCGCAATTTCAAAACAAAGACATTTATCACTAGGTTACAGCTTTTGACACTTCTTTCTAACAATAAATGATCTAAAATTTCTTATAATTTATCTAAAAAATCTCAATTTTTTAAAAATAAATATTCACTTACGTATATAAAAATTTATGTAGAAGTGTGTGAAAGTGGAGTGTATTTTTATATTTTTTAAATAAATTTTTCTGAAATGTTCTGCCTAAATTTTTTGTTTTAAAGCGTGTTTTTAATTAATTTTTAATGAATAAAATTGCATTAATTTTTAAATTTTCCATATATTTTTATAAAAGTATTTCTAAAAATTTATACAAACACGCGTTTTTTCAATGCTAATTTAGCGACGAGTGAATTTGTATGAAAATTTGGAAAAAATACGAATGTTTATTGAAACATTTTTCTAAAAAATTCTATATAAAAACAAATGTTTTGAATTATGTATAATGTTTAGTGAATGAAATTGCCTTAAATATAAAAAAAAGAGTTAGGCAAAGTCAAAAAAATAATAGATGAAGGCATCTACGGATATAATTTTACATGGAAATCAATAGGAAAACCTAAAAAAATTCTATACAAAAGTGTACTTTTTGAAACGTTATTTAGCTTTTAGTGATGAATCTTTAATGGTAGATAAACTTTCAAAAAAATCCATCTAAAAACACTTTTGTGTAGAAATTATTAGGAATATTCTTTCAAAAAATTCTATTTTAAAGTGTATTTGTAGAAAATTCATTGATTTCAATACAATGATACTGAAGAGATAATCTTTAAAGTTTATCATCTAAAAAAATAAAAGAGAGAAGACATCCAAAAACCTGTATTTTTTATGTGAATTTATAGTACCGTTCTAAAAAATTTTATATAAAGGTGTATTTTTTGAATAATATGTCATGTTTTAGTGAATAAAATGATCTTAGATACAAACAAAAGTTAGACAAAATTGAGAAATTAAATGGACAAAACCAAAAATACACTTTTCTATGTAATATTCTTCAAAAAATTTGTGTGTAAAAGTGCGTTTTTTTAAAGATTTAGTTCATTTTTAGCCGATGAAATTGTTTTATGAGATATTTTGCTATTATTTTTTAGGAAATTTAATAAAAAAGCGCATTCAAAAACACATTTTTATATAGAAATTAACAAGGATAACCTATAAAAAAAGCTACATAAACGTGTATTACTTTCCCGGCTGTTATATATAACAGAAGGAAAGTATGGCGATCGGTCAAAAAATGACCCTCCTCTAGATTTTTACATTTTTGTACTTAGGAGACATTGAGACGTCGAGAAATGTAAAATATTCGGGGTAAATTCTGTATGTATAGATGCTTGTGTGCGTGGGGGAGGACGATTTTGTTCGCCCTGTTTGAAGCTTAATAACCCCTGTGCTTTTGGTCGGAAATTTCTGAAATTTTGCAGAAAGGTTTATGTGTTAGGGGGATTGAGGTTGTTAAATTTTGGTGGTTAAAGGTCGAGGGGATGGGGAGATAAAGGTGGTTGTGTGTATCTCCAGTAGAGTCAGACTTAATGACGATTTTACTTGTTATTAGCATTTATTTACATTATTTTCTAAAACGCATCCCTGCCCTCAAAATTAAACTTTTGCCATTTTATAATAATTTTAAAAAAATATGAAAAGTTTTTAATAATAAAATATTATAACAGATGGCGCCACACGCTCAGTTTTAAATGTTGCCGGGAAAGTTAAGCAACTAGTTGCTGGATGCTTTTTAAGATGATAATAGGATTTTTAACAAATGAAATTATTCAACGACTGAGAAAAATAATGCAATAATTCAACTAAAAATGTACTTCCATAATACTAATTACACGGAAATTCTAAAAAATTCTATTTAGAATGGTGTTTTTGGAAAATTAGTTAATATTTAATGAATAAAACGATGTCACGATACGATCGAGGTAATCTTTAGGGATTATTATCTTAGAAGTTGGACAATGTAATCAAGAAGAGACAAGAAAAATGAGGAAAGATACATTCATTTTCCTTTCCAAAAAGATACTCAATTTAAACAAACAAAAATTTGAAATCTCTAAAGATTTCTCTTATCGTTTTAAAAGATTAGAAAAGAAAACCATTATTCTTCTCTTAAGTATCTTTACTTAGCTTCAATCACATTAGATATTTTGCTTTTTTGGATTCTCCCCTTGATAAATCCAGGCCTATGCTTTTTTTGCCCCTTCCATTCCGTATAAAATGCTAATTTCTATGCAGTTTTTTGATATAAAATAGGCTTTTTTTGAAAAATCTCCAAGTGGATGATGGAATTTACTTGGCGTAGTAAGATATTATTCCGAGTTTTTTCTTGAACATGAAAAATTTTTCCAACTTTGCTTCTTGGTGTTGGGTCTTTCTCTAGTCTTTTTACTTGGCGTCGAAACGTATTTAAAATTATTATACTTGGCACTGTAAAATATTTTAAGCTCTCTTACTTGATTAAAAAGCCATTTTACGTTCTTTCACTTGGCACAAATAATTAATTCAAATTTTTCTTCTTGATATTGGACCATAGCCTCTAACTGTTTACTTGGCGTTGAAGGAAGAATTCTTAAACTTTTTTACTTGATGTTGTAAGCTTCACTTGGCGTTGATAGACTTTTTGAGTTAACATTGTTAAATATATTTAAGATTTTATATTTGGTGTTGAAAGTTTATATTTTTCTACTTGGCGATAATAAATATTTTTAGGTTGTTTTAAAACTTGAAACATTCTTTTAGCTTTTCTAATTGACATTGAAAATTATCTTTAAACTTTTATTCTTTGTATCGGAAGTTATTTTACTTGGCGTTCGTATATACTTTGAAACTTTTCCAATTGGAGATGCAATAGATTTGCATGGCGTCTGTATATAATTTCAAGCTTTTCTAATTAGTGATACATATTTTCAAACTTTTCTACTTGGCTCAATTAGAAAAACATTAGTAACTACTTATTAACGCCAAGTAAAAACGTTTATAAATCTGTATTTCCAATTGGAAAACTCTGTAATTATTTACGCCAAGTAGAAAATTTTTTAAATATCTTGTGAAAAAACTTTATAATTACTTAACAACGCCAAGTAGAAACGTTTGAAAATTAAATTATAAAATTTTTCAGTTAATCATAGAAGATATTTTTGCAGTTTTCTACTTTGCATTATGAAACCTAATTTCAAATCACCTATACTTCATATTAAAATGTATTTTACTTTGGCATTGAGAAATTCTTTCTTTTTAAAATAAAAACTAACGTTCGTATACGGTATTTACAAGGAACTACCGTCATATTTTTTGGAGATTCCAAAAAATCTCCCGATTTTTTACAAGGATAAAGAGAAATACTCGAAGATATTTTATTTAAGATCTTTGACAAGAGAAGTGAATAATATTCGTCTTAATATTTGAAGATAGAAGTTCAGACCAATTCCAATAGTATAAAGATAAGTTGAAAGTGTGTGACATAGGGCCAAATGTAATTTTTGTACCAATCCCAATGGGTAAATGCCAACTTATCGAAACTGCAAAACAACAATTTGTCGTTAAAAGAAGTCGAGGCTTTTTTTAAGGGAAAAATACCATATTTTTCTATTGACAAAATGACAGAAATATTGCCAATGGGAAGACAAAAAGTTGACTAAACTCGAGAGTCTGTAATTCTAAATGCGTGAAGTGGAATATGTCACCCCCGTAGATATAAGTTGACAGTTTTTTCTAAATTGCTCCATTTTGCAATTCTAAAAAACGCATTTTTATATTTAAACATTAAAAAATGATTTATTAAGTATCTAAAGTAGTGTTTTAAAATGTATTTTGTTTATTATTTTTCTTGTTTTTTGAGTCTAAACTTGTTATGTATTTTTAGGTGTTTAGATAGTTAGCTTTGATTTTATTATAATTATTTTTTTAGTTTTTACTTTCCTAGTTGTAGAGAAATTAATCAAAAAAGACCCTGCAAGATTTTTACATTTCTGAACTCGGTGCACATTGAAACGTCAAAAAATGCAAAAACTGGGGGTTTCTTTTGTATGTATGGGTGTTTATGTGTGTTGTGAGAAGCACAATTTTTTCGCCCTCTTTGAAGTTTAATAACTGCTATGCCTTTTGTCGAAAATTTCTGAAATTTTGCAGGGACGTTTGTGTATCAGGAGGATCGATGCTACTAAATTTTGGTGGTTAAAGATCGAGGGGTGGGGAGATAGAGTGAGTCGTGTGTTGTATCCCGAGTGGGGTTAGGTTTAATGAAGAGTTTACTTGTTATTGGGCTACAATTTTCAAAAATTGTAGACCTATAAATTTCTGCTTGAGTCTGTTTGTCTGTCCTTCCTTAATTTCAAGAACTGAGTTAGATAGATGAAAGTCAAGACCAGACCCAAAGGAGGGAAGCCCGATTAACTATATACGAACTACTGGTTTTAACCAAAAGTTAAAATCAGTAGTTCGTATATAGTTAACGACTCCGTTGTTAACAGGAAAAGTATGATGTACAGGGGCAAGACACTGCTAAAATTGAAAGCATTGTAACGATGTCACAATAATATTTACTCGTTAATATTTACAATTTTAAATTTTTGCCGGGAAAGTCACACAACTCGTTGCTGGATTTTTTGGGTATTGTTATGGTTATATTTTTTCTTCTTTTTAGCTGTTTCAATGGCTACTTTTTGCTCTTTTAAAATACTTTTTATGTTTCTACTTGAAATTTCAATTTAATAAATACCTGAAGAAGTGATATAAAAAACTAGCAGACCCGGCCACGCGTTGCTGTGGCTCAAAATGTATCTATTATAAATGTATAACGCCTCCCCCGTGGGGGGAATTTCAAAAAATCCCTTCTTACTGTACATTCTCTTGACGTACCCTATTAAAACGCAATCAAACACGCATCTAAAATAGTATAATAAAAGTCGAGTTCTTCACAGTAAGCCTTAATCCTGTCCCTCTCCCCCGCAGGGAAATATCGAAAAATCCATTTTTAGTGTATATTCTGTTGACGTAACCTATTAAAACGCAATTAAAAACGCAAAACACCGAATGCAAAATAGTATAATAAAAGTCGGAGTTCTTCACAGTAAGCCTTAATCCTGTCCCTCTCTGTCGCAAGGAAATATCGAAAAATCCCTTTTTAGTGTATATTCTGTTGACGTAACCTATTAAAATGCAATCAAAAACGCAAAAAACCGCATGTAAAATAGTATAATAGAAGCCGAGTTCTTCACGGTAAGCCTTAATCCCGTCCATCTCCCCCCAGTAGGGGGAATTTAGACGTGTATATTATATACAAACACTTGCGTATTCGAATGCAACGTTGTGTCAAAATTCAAAAGGAATCGGTAGGAACAAACAAACGTTATATTTTATTTATATAGATAGATAGAAAATGATCTGCTTTAGTCCATTCTAACAGAAAAGCATAATGCCTCACAGAAAAGCCAACTTAGGATGTCAGAAGTTAGCGCCATCTGTTGGACATGAAACCTTAATCCATATATAAATATATTTTTGAAAGGGGGGAAATAGTGGTCTTCACATATGCCACAAACCTTCGCGGGAGTGTATTAAACAACTTCCCAAAGTTTCATGGCAATCGGATAAATAGTGTGGTAATGCATGAAGGACAGACACACAGACACACACACAGACAGCCATACTGTACAGTACATTCGTTTTTATATATATAGATGTTCTGTGCTCATTACTTTATTTAATATCCAAAAAATTTGTTTTTTTGGGAATGTTTCGCCATAGATTTTTTTGGGACGTGTAACATTGAAGAATATTGTTAGTTTGTAAGGAGGTTAGAAAAGGAAATGATACTGTTACTAGCCAGGAAATGATACCAAGAAAAGGCGTGGTTGAAAATGATGGTCTAACAAATGAATATGGAAGGTCATACGATCGAAAGGGACGGCTTTTTTCACTCCTAAACATCACCTGAGCTCAATAATTATCGGGAAAACAAAAATGAATCAATTCTAAAAAATTTTCATCATTAGTTTAACATATGAAAACACTTAATTTTGAAGTTAATGTACAAGGATTCTTTACTAATATACGAAGAGATCAAGGGTTTTATTTTATTCAGTTTATAAGAAATCGATTTTCTTAACTAGAAAATAACATAAATTAATGTTAATGATAGTATTTTCTATATAATAAAAGTCATTTATAACTTTTTAGATGACTTTCATTCTTTATTTTTAATCAACTTTTTACGTTATAAACACCGACAAATGTATTGATTGACGTTTAGGAAATTGCAGTTTTATTCGCTTCTAAAAAATTTTATCGTGTCTTTTTTTTGAATGAAACGTAAAGAAAAGAGATTTATTTATGTCTTTTTTAATATTGTTTCGTTTATTTTATACATTTTTAGAAGTGTATAAATGAGATTTATGCACCTGTAAAAATTTTATGGTGCTCTTTTATCAATGAAACGTGAAGGAACAAGTATAATTTATGTTTCGTCTCTTTGTTTTTCATTAATCAAATGAATGGAACACCAAGAAGAATGGGTATTTAATTAAATATCATGACTTTTATTCTTTATTTTGAATTATTTCTTTACCTGTAACCAAAGATAAGTATTAATTAACTTTCAGGAAATTGTAGTTTTATTCGTTTCAAAAAAAAAAACTACCGTGAACTTTTCGAATGTGACATAAAAAAAATAGTCTTATGTTTAAATTTTAAAAATATATACAAGATTTATGCCTTAAAATTTTTTATTTTGATTTTTTTCTCGAATGTAACATGAAGAAACAAGTATTATTTATGTATCTCCATTTAATTCCATTTATTGGACTGCAATTTGAAAAAAATGTAGACCTATAAATTTTCAATGCTGTCTGTCTGTTCTTCCTTAATCTCGAGAACGATGTTAGATAAAAATCAAGACCAGATATGAAAAGCTTACGGACAGGGAGCCCGATTAACTATATTAATTTTCGGTTTAGACCGGAAGACACGTGATTTTAATTCGAAAAATTTTCCCCGGAACAAAGTTATGTAGTTGCTGTTTACAGGAAAAGTATGATTTGCAGGGGCAAGACACTACTAATTTGAGGTAGCGAGCATATATTTTAAATAAAATAAATTAAAAATATAATTAAAAACTGACTCAACTGTTTAAAAACTGATTAAAAACTTTTAATATGATTAAAAACACAATAAATTTTTGCTCGTTCTTTTATTATTTTATTTTAGAAAGTAATAAAAGAACGAGCAAAAAATAAATCAAAAATAATAAAAATAAATGTTTAGTTAAATATTATGACTTTTATTTTTGATTTTTGATAACTTTTTTGATTAAAAACATTGTCAAGTATTGGTTAATGTTTAGGAAATTGCAGTTTTATTCTCTTCCAAAAATGTCTATCGCCAGTTTATTGAATGTAACATAAAGGAAAGAATCTTATTTATGTTCCTTTACCTTGTTTCATTTATTTTCTGAATGGAACAACATAAAAAAGGAGAATATTTGATTAAACATCTAATAAAATTAAATTCAATTCTTTGTCTAACAACATAACTGAATCAATCCATTCATCGATGAAAATAAACACTTTCACATTGTTTTTCTTTCATTATTTCTTTATTTTTGTTGTTTTTATATTTATATTCACTATTTTTCTTTAATTAATTATCATTTTTCTTTATTTTTTCCTCATCTCCATAGCACTTGCTTCTGTTGTTCTTCCGACATCTCCATAGTCTTATGCCAAGTTATTATACTTTAAAAGAAGACTCAACCTGAATTTTCTAATAAAATTAAAATATTTTATTTACTTTATGTAAAAAATACAATTTTTAAAAAATTATTCCTCCGTATGTAAATACATACAAGAGTGCAGAGTATAATCATTGTGTTTTTGCGTTGAAATTTCTAAAAAATTCTAGGTTTTCTCTACAATTTATTTAAAATTTCTAAGTACTTTTTTCTTTAAATGTTCTAAGAAATTTCTGGTATTTGTTAAGAAGAATTTCTTATAAATTTCTAAAAATATTTCAGACTTTTATTTAAATTTATTATAAATTTTTGTATTTTTCTCTGTAATTTTTAAATTTTTTAGAATTTCTTTAAAATTTATGATTTTTTAGAACTTTGAGAATTTGTTAGAACCTTCTAGAAACAATCGTTTTTCTATTAGAATCTATTATAAATTTCTGTATATTTTAATAATTTAGCAAAAAAAAACTTTTAACACTCCGTCAGAAAATCCTAAAAATCTTGTTTTTACCTCCGAATCACTAAGAAAATTTGATGAAATTCTATTTCTATAGTAGAATTTCATTAATAAAAGTGTATATATGACAAGAAAAATATTAATTTAACTTTTGATTTTTAGAAGAATTTCTTTAAAAATTTTTTAAAATATTTTTTTTTCAATTTGAGAAAAGAAATTTTATTGACATTCTCCACGAATATTTGGCATCAGCAAAATATACTAAAAGTTAGAAATGACAGTTTAGAAATGAAATGTCAATATAAAACTTCTTAAAATTTATGATGATGACAATATCTAAAATTTAAATTTAAAATCTAAAAAATTCAATTTTAATATATTTATATTAAATTGAATTTATTTATCAGATTTTAGTATTTTATGAAGCGTGTTTGTAATTTTTCCAGATGTTTCGATTGAGTTTTATAATTTATAATTTTTTTCAACGAAATTTCTAATAAATTCTAAAAAAAATGGAAATTTCTTAGAAATTCTAAGGACAAAAAACAAGAATTTCTGAAGAAATTTCTATGAATCCTTGACAAAACAAAGAAAAATCCCAATTTGAGAATTATATTTAAAGTATAACGATTGAATTTGAAAATTCCTAATTTAATGTCTTCGGTTGACTTCAAATTCCAACAAAATAAGTTCATTTAATATGTGAAAATCTAATTATTTTGATTTTTTGAATATATTTATATACTAAAAAATGAGAATATTCATATTCAAGTTCGTTATTTAACCATACAAAGTGAACTAAAACTGAGTTAACCATTGTAAAGGGTACCATAAACAGTGGACTCTCGATATAGTAATCCCTCAAAGAACTGAACTACAGTCAATCATTCATTATATCAAGTGCTTACTATAAAGAACAGTAAGGGCTAACAAAATCGGGACACTATATCAAGAATCTGTTTTAAGTAGTTATTAAAATGTCCAGGACGACCCAAACTCAGTTAACTATTGTAATGAATAGCGTACGGTTGGTTACTTAAAAAATTCAGTGTGATCCAAAATATTCATTTAAACACCGTAAAGAGGATTATGTTTTCATCACTTTTGGTGTAAATTCAGTTTACGATTTGTATTCGCGCAGTTTTGGGCCAGCCTATATTATTTTCCACTGGTCAAAAATTTTTCTATCCTGATCAAATTCAACTTTAGAGCGTATGGAATAATATATTTATATTAATTTTTAAAATTTTTTTAAATAAATATTTTCAATTTCTTAAAATAGTTAGATTTTAATCTGAAAATGAGATCTGATCTCCCCTCCTATTCATTTATTCTGATAAACCTAATCACTTTTTTACTTTTATCCAACTTTGATGAGAGTATTCTCTTTGTTAAATAAGAGATTTAACAAATTTTTATTTTCTAAAAATAAAAAAAGTTTCTAAAAAATTAATTAGATAAATAAAAGCTTAAAATCACAAGATAATTTTATTATTATTATTATTATATACAATTCACAAAAACATTTAATTTACTAATTAAAAACTTTTTTAGAAACAAAAAAAATCATCTGAAAACATTTATTTATTTCATCTAAAAATTTCTTAAATTTTAAAAATTAAACAAAAATAAAATATTTTTATTTATGACCGTTTAATATTAAAATTAAATAATAATTAAAATAAATAAATTTATTTAAATTGATAAATCCATTCGTTTATATTTTTGTTATTTTAAATAAAATAAAACAAGATAACAATTTCTTAATCTTTAATGTTAAAAAAATAAGTAAACAATTAAATTAATTTTAAATTTTTAGGAGATAAATTCTTCATTTTATTATATCTTTAGATTTTAAGAATGCATTTTTTTTTAATTTAAATTTTATAATAAAAATTAGAAGAAATTAAGCAAGAAAATATTTGCAAAACATTTATTTTCGATTCGAAAAAGTACGTCTTTTAGAACTTTTTGAAAAAAATTAAACGGCAATAAAAATATTTTCGCGAAGTTCTCCTCTTATTTTTATATTTATTTTTAATCAAAAATCGATAGCTGCATTTAAATGATGTTTGTGAATTAGAGAAGAGGAGAGTAAAGTATAGAAAAATATATAAATTTAGTGTATATAAACTTCAGAGAAATTTAAAATTAAAATATTTTTAATGATTACCTGAACTTTTATTACACATATAAACATTATAATTTTCTGTTTAAATGTCAAAAAAATCAATATTTGAAAGCCATTTAAGTGCTGACATCATATTTGTAAGACTTCTTGCATCTTTTTCTGCTTGAGTAAATGTTCTGTATTGTTCAAAAGGATTCAAAGTAAGGGAATAATCTCTTTACTTTTCTAGTCATAACCTACTTTAGAAGATAAACCAAGTATAAACCTTTCGACATCTGTTTCCAAACATTTATTCTACTTCTAGCTATGTTCGTTGTATAAATACACACGAATTACCATGAAAATATGATAGACAAGTCATAATGTTAACATCAGATAGCTAGGCAAAGAAGTTGTTTCTATGGTTACGGGATTTTGCAAGGGAATACCTGGATGAAGAAACTTTGAAGTGCATCTCTTTGTTTCTTTCTTTAAGAGTTTTTATAAGCTTCGATAACGTTTTACAAAATGCGATTGACCCCATAACATTTATGAAACGGTATAGGAGGAAAATATATAAAACTTTATACAAATATTTACTTAATTAATTTTTATATATAATTTATTATTCATAATCAAACTTTGATCAGGTAGTTAGTTATATATTAAATTATATGATATCATTGTAACGAAGTTAATAATAATAATTAATATTTAGTTCAAAATATTTATATGTTAATAAATTATTCATGTGGCAAAGTTTTACATAAATGAGTTCAATCTTGTGAAATAATTAAGATAATTCGATTATTTCCACTTCTAGTTGAGGAGTTCTTTAATTTTATATACTTGAAAATTTGTTGAATCTAATTAGACTCTGTAAATGATATCTATAATCAAACTTTTTATGAAATTTACTGTTATAGTATGAAAATTAATTTATAATTAATAATTAAAATAACTTTTTCTCACGTAAAAATATAATTAGATTAATAAAAATATCGTTTCTTTTACAGATGTTACGTTCCTCTTCCATGCGTGAATTATAGAGATACTCTGTTTACGTCTAGTTTAAAATATGTTTATGCATAAAAATGTATAAAGTTATTCAGTAACTTTTTGAGAAAAATAATTATTTATCGAATTGTTATGAAAAAATTTAGTAGAGAAGTGATGAAGACTATTTGCAACACGCATCTCTCATCGTCACAAAAATCGTCAATCGTTGGATATTATGAAGAAATTTAAATATAAAAATCAAATTAATCAATAAAATTTGACTTCGAAAAGTTAAATAAATTATAAATAAAAATGCAGTCAAATATGACTTCCGATGTTTACAACTTTACAATTGGAGATCCTATAAAAATCGATATTATAGGAATGGTTGTGATGTCTGTATTATTGGGTATCATAATATTAGCTACTGTAGTTGGAAATTTATTTGTCATAGCTGCAATATTTATCGAGAAGAATCTACAGAGTGTTGGTAATTATTTAGTCCTATCCTTAGGTGTTGCAGATCTGATGGTAGCATGTTTGGTTATGCCACTCGGTGCTGTAAACGAAGTGAATCAAGAATGGATAATGGGACCCGAGTTATGTGACGTGTGGACTGCATGTGACGTTCTCTGTTGTACAGCATCTATCTTACACCTCTTAGCCATAGCAGTTGACAGATTTTGGGCAGTAACTAACGTTGATTACGCTCGTCAAAGAAATGCTAAACACATCTACATAATGATCCTATTAGTTTGGATAGTATCGTTTGTGGTATCTCTAGCGCCTATATTCGGTTGGAAAGATCCCGATTTTGCCAAGCGACTAGAAGAAGAAAAAAGGTGTCTTGTGAGTCAAGATGTTGCCTATCAGATATTCGCTACCTTTTCTAGCTTTTATGTGCCATTGGTTGTCATACTGATTTTATATTGGAGGATATGGAAAGAAGCGAGGAAAAGAATACGACACAGACCTGGAGCGAAAGCTGTACTCGTAGTACAAAAAAGTTCAGGAAATATTACACCACCATCAACGACAGATTTACCTTCGACTTCGAGCACTTCTAATGGTGTTGCTGCTGCTCAAACCGGTGTAGGAAGACTTCTTTTAATAGCCAAAAGGGATAAAAAGTCAACGAGAATAAAAGAATCAATGGAATCGAAGAGGGAAAGGAAAGCAGCAAAGACATTAGCTATCATAACAGGTGTGTTTGTGGTATGTTGGCTACCATTCTTTGTCGTGGCGTTAGTTATGCCTATATGCAGTTGTGAACTGAGTCAATACATTTTCAGCTTCTTCTTGTGGTTAGGTTACGCAAATTCTATGCTTAACCCTCTCATTTATACAATATTCAGCCCCGATTTTAGGAATGCTTTTAAAAGAATATTATGTGGACCTCAATCTACTCAAAGATCTTAAAAAATGGTGTTATTTATTCTTCTCTGTATAGACATCGAACTCTATATTCTCGTAAATTTTACTAGGAAATTTAGATATATAAAATATAACTTCATAAAAAGATATATATAATGTTATATATATATATATATATATATATATATAACAAATGTTTTCAGTTTAACGTGAAATTTTTTTTTCTTTTTTGATGTTCAAAAAATCAATTATTGGTTGTGGAAAATAGATTAAAATATATGCAATTTATTCTCTTTTGTCGGTTGTAAATAAATAAAAAAAATGTAATTATGTTGTATGACTTTTTTATTATTTAATTAATTAAAAACTGAATTATTTTCTTCTTTTTATTTAAAAAAAATAACAATTTTAAAAAAATTCAAAATTTAATAAATATATTTATATAAAAGTCAGTGTAAATATTATTTAAAATTTCCCATAAACTTTAAAAAACTAAATAATGAAATCTTTAAAATAAAAATTTAAATATTTAATAAATATAAACATAAACATTTGTTTACGATATTAATTTTTTCCACAATTTTATGTTATTTCATAAACTTAATCTTTTAAGAAAACAACTTTTTTTTCTAAAAAAAATCCTATTTTTGTTATTATTAAAATAGGAAAAAGTAAATAAAGTATATTATATTATAATGATGCAAAAACAGAAAAGTAAACTTAAATCCAGCAGAAAATAATAAAAAAAATTTACTTGAAAAGTTATAAGTTTGTTGAAACGAAAATATATATTTTTCGAAAAAAAATTAAATAAAAATATTTTATTTTATTTTTCGTTAATTTTTCTTCTTCTTTCTTCGTATGCACAAAGAATTTATTAATATTTGAGATATGAAAAGGAACAGGAAAAGAAGATTCCTGATCACAATATTCTTGGATGAGTAATGGAAAATCATTGGAAATGTAGAAATGATGAGAAAATAGAAAAAATGTATTATTCATGATCATCATAAATCCTATTTTTCTAACGATCTAATCGTGATTTTTCTTAAATGACGATTCTTTTCTTTGATATATTTGTTAAACTCGATAACCTATAACATATACAAACCACCTAAGATATAATTAAAAAGATTTTTAGGTAAATATTTTTGAATTTATGTAATTATAATTAAACTTAAAAATAATTTATATGCATTTAACACCGAGATAAAAGTATAAAATTAAATTTAACTATTTTCTTTCAATTAACTCTATCTTAAAAAAGGAGGTGGAAATATTTATTTATATATTTTAAAACATTTAATTAATGAGATTTTAATGTTATTTTTTAAAAATATATTTCTTTCCCTCTTAACTTTCAATGTATGCAACTTAATAACATAACTAAACACATGAGAAAATTAATTTATATACTTTACCATACGTTTAATATCAAATTAAAGGTGTTAAATTTAAATTCAAGTAGGTAAAATAATAAATAATTTACCTTCAAAAAAGAGAAGGAAATAAATAAATATAAAATTAAGAAAAATTTAAATTAATTTTTAATTTTTAAAATGTAATGGTCAAACTCTACCAACAACTTAAAAGGTATAGTCGAATTTGAATTTGATAGATTATTAAACGAGACCACAAAAAATAACTTAATTATTTTTAATTACCCATTTCAATCTGTGGATGTACTTGATGAAGTTAAATCATTTATCAAAGAAGATCTAGGACTTAACAACGTAGAAATAGTAGGCTTAGAACATCTAAAAAATAATAAAAATAAGCAAATAATAAAAGTCATGATGGAAACAGTCAAAGCTAGAAATTTAGTACTTAAAAAATTTTGGTTACTAAGACCGAATATCGTGGATGAAACAAAGAAAGAATAATAGTAACAGCAGACTTATGTCTAAGATCCAGAATCAGAAGAAAACAGATATTATCTAAGGTTAAGTTAGAAAAATTAGCCAACAACAAAATACTAGTTAGAGATGACTACTTTATTAAGGACGATATAATGTATACTTATGATATTAACTCTAAAAAAATAATACAACTAAACCATTTTTTAGAAATAGCCTCAAATTAATTTTAGAAATGATGAGATAAAAACAAAGTAAACCTGGTTTCATGTGAGTTTGAACAGGAAATGGATAACATTAAAATTTTGGAGTTGATTTGGTTGTGTCGGATGGATTAGAGAGAGAAATAGGTTTGAGAAAGTCAAACTGTGACACCAAAAATTTATTGATTAACTTCTGGAATATTCAAGATCTTGGGGATAGACTATATAATCCCGCTGTTAGAAAATTTATAAACTCGAATTCAATTATTGGAAGTACAGAAACATGGACGACACACTTGTCTGAAGCAGAAAGTAACTATTCAGAACACGAAAATAGAATAATCATAAGTATAGCCCAGCGGAAAAGTAGGTTTGGTCGGTCTTCTCGTTGAATAAGTTTAAAATGTAATAAACTACTACCTAAATTCTACATTTTTGTGAGTGTTTCAAAGCAAAAGAAATTTCCCAAAATTTAGAAATAAGTATATTATCTAATTTTCCAATGAAAGTGAACTATATGAGATCTTCGATAGAGCGAATAAGAATATTATATTTAAGTTATATAATTACGTGAATCAAAATTCTAAAAGTTGGAACAATTTTAATGTTTAAGTCAATACGATATGTACTAAGTGTATGTACTAAGTGAATGTTCTAACGATCATTCCTAAAGAAAAAATATATAAACTACTAGGGATAGTAACCCAATAATATATATTAAAGGGTGAAATTATATTTGCTATACTGTACACTTTAATTAAGTTACTGTTTAATTTTATAAATCTCTGATACATAGGCAGCTGAAATAGTGCTATTTAAATTTACTCTTTGTTGGACTATTTTGTTAAGCTCCAAACCACGTCCCTCGTAACAGGCGAAAGCCTTCTACGTTAATAAAGGTTGATATGATATGATATGATATGATATGATAGAAAAATGTAATTTTAAAGTTGTTTTTATTTTAAATTTTAAAATTAAAGTTTTAATTAATAAAACTTAAATTTTAATTTTTTAAAGTATATTTGTTATGCTCATAACTTGCGAAGTTTTTACTAAAATATTTTTATTTTAGTAAAAACTTTATACATTTTATTAAATGCATTTATAAATAAAATTTAAAATAATTTACACATTTTAACGTTAATTCAACATTAAATTAAATGTGTAAAATTTGAATTAATTTAAACAAATAGTAACATTTATTTTTACGAAGAGGAAGAAAGATAAAAATTATATATTTATTTATACATTTTTAAGATCAAATTAATGATATTTTAATGCCATTTTTTTCTAATACAATCTCTCATTTTTATTATATATTTATCATGCTCATAAATTAATAACAACTGAGAAAATAAAAGATAAAATTTAAAATGTAAATTAGTTTGACAAGGGGAAGAAAAAGGACGATAAAAGTTAAACCTTTATATATATATATTGAATTAATGAGATTTTGTTATTTTTCTAATGAAACCCAATTTTTAATACAGCCGATCTCCAGTAATGGCCACCTGTAAATGGCTGCCATTTTAGGAAACGTTTCTTTTTGAAATGCATACAAAACATTCTTCAATTTTATGTTGCCGTCACTGTTCGTTGTTTACAGGTTTTACTGTATTTTGAAATACAGTATTTTTATTATGCAGTACGCTTATAATCCGCACAGCATTTAACTTAGTAACATCCTCTGCAAACTACTTATTATATAACAAAAATATTTTTAGAATAAACCTAATTATAAGTAATTAAAATATAAACTTAATCTAAAATAATTTTTATACTTTAATACAGATTTAACATTAAAATAAAGGTGTGAAATTCAAATTAAAGTAGACAAACGTGGTATAAGAGATTCTTTAAAGAAGGACCTTTAAAGAGAAGACCTTTAAAGAGAGAGACCTTTAAAGGAAGGAAATAAAAAATAAATAAATATAAAATATTTTATTTTATTTTCTTATTAAATTAATAAGATTTTAGTGCTGTCTTTTAAATAAAGTTCATTTTAGTTCACTTATTACTTTAATTTATATTTATATATTAATAGAGCTGCAAATGTTCAACAATAACAATTGACAGAAGCGCGTGAATATATATTTTACGTGTATTATTTAAAATCGATAAATATACTTTTGTCCAATAACACTGTGACGTCACCAAATGCGTCACCTGTTACTTTCCGCTTCATACAACTCGTTGAAAGCAGAGATAGAAGAGTTTATTAGAGCGAAAGAGAAAAATAAAAAAAAAGATATTTGAACGTATAAAAAATTATTTCTTTTTTATTTTTATTGTTACAAACAAAGTACATAAATCATTCTATTTTATAGATTTTTATTACTCTTACTATTGTTATTGTTACTTACTTTTAATAATTTTTAAAGGAAAAATAATACTAGAATTTTAATTTTAAGGAAACGCTATTATTATAGAGTTTATCTACAATTTATTACTGTATTATAACCAACATTTTTATTTTAAGTAAGAATTTAAATTTAATTTTTTTTTTGTATCAATGGGAGGGTTTAAATCTATAGCACTCTTTGATTCTCCCGTCTTGGATTTTTAAGCATAAGAATTTTTATCCTTTATCCTTAAAAAATTATTATCCTCAAATTTGGGGGCCCGGCACCATTTAAATATTATTGGGGACCAAACTAGTCCGGCTGTGCAATGCTTCGAAGTGATAATCTATAATCCTTCACAACCAATCAGTTTTCTTGAGACAAGCAGTATTCTCAGAAGCATTATTTTACTAGAATTTTATTAGAGTTAACTGTACAAAAGTTGATATTCCAGAGATTTCCAAGAATTTAATAGAAAAATATTTTACTAAAGTTTAATGAGATTTTATTAGAGAAAATTATTGTACTAAATTTTAATAAGAATTTACTAGATTAGAATTTAAATTCTAATAAAACTCTGCTTTAACAGACTTTTATTAAAAATTTACTGGAGAAAAATGATTCTACTTGAATTTAAGTTCTAGTAAAATAAATTTAATAACGAACTTCTTTGTGTGAAAACTATACGTTTAAATTCTAACTTTAATTTGATTCATTCTCAATAACTTTGAAAAGAGAATTTGTTAAAGTTTACTAAATTAAAATAAAATTAAAGGTGGGAGAAAGTTGTTTGCTTAATGTGCCCCATTGCTAAACAATTGTAATTAAATATTCGAAATTAGTTTTATTTTCAACTATTTATTGCTATTCTTGAATAATTATGCCTTATTGTATTTTAATCCTTCAGATAATGATCCACTTCAATTTGAAAAAAGTAGAAAATTTTCATTTTCTTTTTAATTTAATTAAAATTAAAATTAATCTTTGAATACTTTTGTTAAAAGCTGTAATAATAATTTTTTTAAACTTTTAAAATTTTTAAATAATTTATGTACGGTAAATTCGATTATTTTTTTATGTATTTTTATTTTCTTGTAATGTTTATAAAAGAAAAAATATATTTAATAAATTTTGAGCCACAACAACGCGTGGCCGGGTCAGCTAGTAATTTCATAAATTTATGTAAGCAGAGTTTAAAATCTGCTACTCATTAGCACCCCTCCCCTTTAACTCCACATCTGCGATTGTCGAGAATTCGGAGAACTGAGGGGGTCACGAAAGGAAAGAAATCGCTTGGTCAGGGGAGAGAGGAGAGACTGGACATGTGTGGAACGGACGTTAAATTCATCTGTGCTTGTGATCATCTTTCTTTTTAGTGCAAATATTATATTTTTAACATTTGTAATATTACAAAATGGCGCAGCTGACAGGATTTCAGTACACAGCTGTATTTATATAGTCTTGAAGTAGAATCATGCTTTTCAAATTCTTGGTTCAGAAGATCGAAGACTCCTACGTTATCTACCAATATGAACTAGAAGGGGAAGACGAATGGACGAAATTCCACCAAGAATTTCAAGGAATCGAAAATCATCCCGCAATTTCGTCCTCGTCGGTTTTTCAAACTGCTATCCGGACGATGACGAATTATCAGACACTACTTATTTCATTATCGGAGACAGAAGGTGAGCTCTATCTTAATAAAACTTTAATATCTTAATAAAACCGGCCGCCTCGGACAGCTAGTCTGACCCGAAGTCGGATGTGTTGGCGCGAATGGTTCAGTTGCAAAAGCTGTACATGAACCAGCAAGCCGAGACGTTGAAGATTATGAACTCTTTTCGGCAAACCATCGAAAAAATGTCACTAAACTCATCTCGTGATATGATCAATATAGAAAAATATGATGGAAAATCGGAGGAAGAGCGCTATTTGGATAATTTAATACGAACACGCGTGTGCATCTCGCAAAGGAATTGCCGTGAAATGGTACAATTTTCGAATATTAGAATATTCGAAAATTGGTCGGTAATAATTGGGAGGAATGGAAAAACTCCTTTCTTAGTGCATTTGGACAGAATCGGATCCAACTGTCCATATTAGAGGATATGTGGGAATACCGTGGAGGTTCACTGTTAGAATATTATTTTGAAAAACAACAGTGCATCCAACTTGCATATCCGGATATTGGGGAACAAAGCTTTATCACCATGGTAATGCGTGGACTACCGGCGGATATGCAAGCTATTCTTCTACAACACAATTTAAATCAGAAAGAAAACTTACGTGTCGGATTGAGCAAATTGGTACCTACCAGAAAATCGGTACCGAAGAAAATCGAAAGCAGGAATAATAATATTCATGGTAACCGAAGTTTCACCTCCGTGAATGAAATTGATAATGATTCCCCTTTCGGTAGTAACTATTTAGATGAGAAACTGAAAAATAAGAAAGATACAAAAAAAAAAAAAAAAAAAAACAAAAAACGAGTTAGGAAGGATTTACCGATTTCTCTGACAAAATCGGATCATTGTTTAGTCACGGATCATATTGATCCCCGAATTTTCTCAATGGAAGTGAATAACGTGCATTGCTCGGTTTTTCTAGATCCACGGTCAACCTAATTAGTTCTAAACTGGTAGATAAATGTAAACTAAAATCCCATCCGATACATACAGTCTTAAAATCATTTAATGGAGCACTTGCTGTATATAAAGGTGTTTTGGCCACTATAAAGTTTAGAGACCGAACCCAACACATAGAAGCGATTATCGTTAAGGATATGGACTATGATCTTTTGCTAGGAATTCACACATTTGGAAAACTTAATATCTGCTGGAATTTTGGTAAGCAGGAAATTTTATTAGTTAAAACAGACGCAGATGCCATCTCCAGATTGTGTCCCCGCGTGAAATCTATGCCAGTCCACCAAATCGACAAACACAAGTGGCAGAAGACCAAGAATGTCCAGTTGATTGTCCCGAAAAATATTCAAAACAGCATTATGAAGCGGTATCATGATGATCCTGACAGTGGGGATCATGATGGGTTTTGGAGGACTTATTACGAGTTAAGGGCACGGTTCTGGTGGCCTAACATGAGACAAAGTATCGAACGTTACTTGCAGACCTGTCCTTTAAGTGAATCCGTCAAGTTTAAATACCGACTCTATCAAGACCAACTCTATTTGCTCCCACAATCGAAAATACCCTTCGATACGGTACACATTGATTTTGCGGAGCTTCAGAAACGCAGTGAAGGGGTAAGAATGACTAAATCATTTCTAGTGGTCATAGACGAAGCTACGCGGATAACGTATGCTAAAGCTATGAAAGAGGATGTGCGTAGTGTCATCCGTTATTTAGATAATTTACCATTATTCAATAATGTAACTGCTATCATCAGCGATTGCGGATCTACCTTTAAATCGGACAGTTTCAAGCAATGGGCCAGAGACAGGAATATCACATTAAAAACCACATCACCTTATCATGCTGCCGGGAACGGAGTGTGTGAGAGAAAGATACGGGATCTCAAGAAATTCCTTAATTGCTATCCGGATTTCAAAGGCGGGTGGAAAAGTTGCTTGGATGTTGCAGTTCGCCACGAAAATCGTAGCTACAACTCTTATTTAGGTTACTCTCCATTATTCAAATGGCAACGTACAGTTGTTAAGCTGGAGGCTGACGGCGAATTCGGTATTATAGATTTACAATCGTATGAAAAGGAGCGTACCGAGGAATAACGAAGGAAATGTCGAGAATCCATCAAAAAATATTATGATAGGAAGCATGCAGGATCTTTGGAAAACATTAAAGTTGGATCCTGGATTTTAGTTCAAAGTGGTATGAGGGGAAAACATCCAAACATTAAAGGACGTTATCTGCGGTTGTCGAGAATTCGGAGAACTGAGGGGGTCACGAAGGGGAAGAAATCAGAAATCTCTTGGTCAGGGGCAAGGACTATATACTACTATCGCTTGGTCAGAGGCAAGGACTATGTAGTATATAGTCCTTGGGTCAGGGGAGAGAGGAGAGTAAGGTTCCCTCCGACCTTTCAGACTGGACATATGTGGAACGGACGTTAAATTCATCTGTGCTTGTACCACCTTTCTTTTTAGTCCAAATATTATATTTTTAACATTTGTAATATTACAATTTAAAAGAAATATATTGAAATATATATTTTTTTCTTGAAATTATTTACAAACTAAACCTGACGTTTCTTTTTTTTAAATTAAAAAAATTATGTTTAAATTTTTCATAAATTATTAAATAAATAATTTATTTATCTACAAATTTTATAAAGAAAAAGGTAATTAACAACAAGAAAGTTGTAATACATTTCACGATTGTTCTAGAAAAACTTTTCTCTAGAACTTTAATAGATACACCCGCCATCTAGTGGAGAATCAAAAAACCAATTTAAAATCAAGAATTTTTAATTAATTAATTTATTTGTTTATAATGATGACAAATAACGTACGAAAAGCAAAATAAAATCGGAATAAAATATTTTTTATTAAACATGCAATTATTACAAGAATCATGCAGAGAAAAGAATTTTTTTTCATTTTTTTTTCTTGAATTTGAGAGACGAACAAAATTACAAAATGGTGGACAATATACTTGACATAGGACAACTTTCACCATTATTTTTGTTGTTGTTGCTATTGTTGTTAAAATTGTTTTTTGACAAAAAATTTGCGTACAAAACGCAGATTTAGTGAGGTGAAGTCAAACCATTAGAGTGGCGAATACATTCAACGAGCCTATATATATATATGTATATATATATTTATTTATTTATTTACTTTTTATTTATTTATTTATATTGCACCCGGCTGCGTAGCAATAAAAATGGAAGACTAGCAAGGACTATACTGAGACTTCATAGTCCTTAATTTGTGTTTTTTTCTGAAGGGAAAAGGCGACTTTCACGTCCCATATACTCAATTTTTGTATAACTTTTTGCATAATTTATAATCTGTTTTTTTCATTTTTTATTATCGTTTAACATCTACACAATAAAAAATTAATATATATATATATATATCCTTTCTAACAACTTTTTTGATCCTTGCATAGTTTTTATTAAGCTTTAGCATATATTTTTATGCTTTTATTGATATGTAATGTTTGGTTTGCATAGGTATCTGCGATTCAGTTTAATAAGCTGTTTAACAAATCATAAATAAATTATATAAATATTTAAATTAAATATTTATTGTATTGTTTAATTATTTTATTATTTATTTACTGTTTATTACTTTGAATTAGCATCTTTATTAACACCCTATATAATATTTATGTGCATATATAATATATAGAAAGCATGAAAAATTGAGTATCTTATGCTTGGCTTTATGCTAAAGATTATCCAAACTATCATTCCATGATGTTTTAAACAGTAGACAATACTTTCAACTATTATAAATGGTTCAGATTTTATTATAATTTGCCATTAACAATACTTGGGACACATACAAAATGTCGCCTTTCCCCATACTTCTAACAAGAATTTGGTACCGAAGAGTTAACTTTTTTATGACTTTGAAGATCTCCATCATCTTACTTTCTTTTTCTTTATTTTTTGTTTCATTGTTCCCTGACATCAGATAGTTCATGATATGTCGATAAAAATTGTTGAATGCAAATCCCCTAAGAACGTCTTGGTTCAAGGTTGTGCGATAGTTGTGTCAATCTTCGCTGATTGTCAATCACTCTAAAGTTCCTGAAAATAATTAAAGTTAATAATTAAAGTGAATCATAATGATTAATTAGAATAGTTTAAATCCGTTTAATCATTAGTTTTAATGGATAAATGAATCAATTGTACTCCTAGGCTAATGAAGAATCCCATTAGGAGAAAGGATAATCATATGAACCTATACTGATTAAAGTAGACCTAATTCATTTTTCTATTAAGAATCATTTCAAAATGCATGTTCAAGTTTGAACCACCATCCTGAGATATTATATATGGTATATTCCTAAGAATATAGGTTCGGACCTCACAATTCCTTAGAAATCCGAATAATATAAATTACAAACCATAAAGAAAAATGCATTCTAATCTTGGATGAGGTCTGACCCACATTACGAGGAATTACTGTATATATGTATATACCTCAGACGTGGGTTCAGATGCCATCTGAGACTAGATTTCATTTTTGTTAATGGATTTTGGTGGAAACACGGTTTGTATTTCTAGTATAAAACAGACCCTAAGTATAAATAAATTCCTCATAACCCATTAGATAAGTCTATAAATTTACTGACTATTTTATAAATAAATAAAATATAAATATAAATAAATTTTTATTAGGTTTTATAAGCTTATAATCAAACTTATACCTTACAAAAGCAATGTAAAGCTAAAGTCTTTAATCAGAAAAAAAATTATAAAATTTAATTCGCAATTAAATTTAATGACGACATTTTTTCTTAAAAAATCTATTCAAAAATTTCAATTTTACAGCTTACGTTATCTAATTTGCATCTCTCTCTCCCCCTTTTCATGAGACTAATAGAAAATTCTTAGTATAATTGAAACGTCAAATACAGAAAACGGGATATTAGCATATTTGTTATTAATTTTATTAATTAAAATGCGATTTTTTCTGTAAATCATTTGTTTAGACAGCTTTAAAAATTATTACTGCTGTTTTAAAGCATACCTTATGTAATTGCTGACTTCTACTTGGGCTTTACTTGATTGAGATGGTTCTAGCACTGTAAAGAGAGAGATTTGTTTATTAAAAATATAATTTATTATATTAAAAAAAAGTAATTTAGAGCAAAAAACACAAATAAATAACATAAAAGACAGCTTAAATTATTACTTAAAAATTAATCCTGATTTTTCTTTAAAAAAAATCAACAGCAACTTCATTATAATTCTATTATTTATTATTTTAATCAAAATTTAATTAATTGTATTTAATTTATTACATGTAGAAAGTTATAGTAAATTTAATAAATTAAAAAATTTCTATGCGGCATGTATAACAAAAATCCTAGTTTCGTTACAGCGTAACAGCTGTTCTTTGAAGAGCTTTTACGTAAAAAAATGCACTTTTTTATTTAAAATAGCGCTCTAATATGTTACTACGTTAATAAAGAAGACTTTGGCATTAAAATATATTAGAAAAATCCATTTAAAAGAAGAGTAATAAGACCTATAAACATGTTAACTCACCCATGGGCTGACTTCTACATTGGCGTAATGAACGAAGAGTTTGGGCAATCATATGCTTCGAGAGGCAAAAAAAAAAAAAAATCAATATTTAATTAAGTAAAGTGGTAGAAGGACGTTAAAATATTACAAAAAGAATTACCATTTTCTCAAAATTGACTAATCCCTCCAGATACGTCTTATTGCCCTCGTGCGAGAAGGTCATGTCCTTCAGGAGCAAGGGCATAAACGGAATTATGGGGGGATCCATTTTATTTACAGATAACCTATACCTTCGATGATTCCTCGAAGGATCAATTAAAGTTTCAAATTCCGCAAAAGTACGTTTAAATTTATTAGGAAGCCTCTCCCATGTTTGTGAGAGTCGACTGACTGCAACATTACTTAATCCCATTACTACAGCAAAGAACGTGTTCAAATTCTGATTTTCTCTGCAACTAAAACAGCGGGAAAAAATGAATTACGTTATTTTCTAATGGATCTATAAAAGTAAAAAATGTCGGTTTTACTTTATTACATTTGATAGATTATTTCAGAATTGTGAAACGTAGTTTGAAAGTTCGGTTAAATCCAACAAAAGCGCAACTATAGCGAAAAATTTAAGAGGGGGATTGTGATAAGATGTTTAAACTTCGGATGGGGAAAACAAAAAAAAAAAAAAAAAAAAAAAAAAAAGAGTAACAAGAAGAAAATCCCCGAAAGTTTTATCATCTGTCAAAGATCGAGTCTTCTGTCTCCATTTATCATTTCGAATGACAGAGATTTAAGTTAGTATTACAAGTCGCGAAATTGATCAAACTGTACGCTACCAGAGGTTAAAAAATATGATATTTTTTGCAGGAATACCTCCAAAATATCCTCATTTATCAGATTATACTTCATTTAGTCTTAATTCTTACTTTAATTACTAGTTTCCGGTCATTCTCTTGATGGATTTACAAACAGTAACAAGGTCTTGGTATAAGAAAAACTTCAAAAAATAGTAGAATATAATACATACTGAGCAGCAATTTTTATAAATTTCCTTAACAACTGTACTCTTCTTCCAAGGGATGTTGCTAAGCACATTTCTGTCACAACCCAGTACTGCACTTCATTAAATCTTCTAAGAAAAACATCCAAATTTGACATAATCTTTCTAAACTGATGTCTTCCAAATACTTGATATATTAACTCGTACTGTAAGAAAAATTTTTTATGATTTTAACATATTATTTTCAAGTTTAATTTAAAAAATTATGCAGGAATAAGTCTAAAAGTTCTTATTTATAAATAATGATAATTTCAATGTAGTGAGTGATAATAAATCTAAAAAATATAATCATAAACTGCATTAAAATGTTAAATAGAATTACAATAAAAAAGCATTTTTAATCATTTTCTAATTATGTATTTTGTGTATAACTATATTCCTTGCAACATAAAGAATCGGTCTTAAAATCCAAATAAAAATATTCAAAACTTTCATTACTAATTCACGAATTTTTATATCTTGTTGACGATATTTGTGAGAAATGTGAAGATAATTAAGAAATGGACAGGTTAAATTCGATTTCTCGCTTTTTGAAAGGGCCAATCGTTCAATTTTTACAAAAAGTAGATCAAAATAAAGTATGAAAGTTATCTAAAATCTTTACTTCTAAAAAATTTCTTATGGAGTATGTAAATTAATATTGATTTAGCACTTATTGAAAACTCATTAGATAGGATGCCGTTCCTGTAATTCTCTCCTCTACATTTTTTTGTGCATAAATTTGATTTAAAGTGAATCATGGGTTTATATTCAACTCAAAATATTAGATTTAATATTAAGTACAACTAGTATTATGTTCATTTACATATTAAATGGTATTCATCAAACTCAATTGCCAACAGGTCAAGAATTTGTATCGTTTGTCTTTATCTCTTAAGGAAAATTTTTAAGGAAGCAAAATCGAAAACCAACATCATATATCGTACACGACAAAATCCAAAAAAATTCATTGTGAACGGAAGAGAATAAAAAATAAATAAATAAACTAAGTGAATAATGAAGCAACATCCAAAAAATTACCTCATGAACGCAAGAAAATAGATCCCAGTCATATATAGTCATGCTATATGCAATATCGTATGAACTCAAAGTCTCTAAGATAGCCCCCGTGCCTTCCAATGGTCCATCTTGTTCTTGTAATGGAGTCTAAAAATACAATTTTTAAAAAATAAATAGCTGTATATTAACACATCGAAATTAAAATAATTAAACAATTAATTTACTAAGGCGTCCTGGTGGTCGGACGGAGATAAGAAAATTCGTCCATTGATGGATAAACCTGTTGATACACTCACTTCTGCATCTTTAAAAACCACCCTCTCTGAAAATCAAACCATAAAACCCGTTATAAATACTAAATATTATTCTATATTTCCTCTTAAGAATAAGAAAATTTCGAAAAGTATGGCGTTTATTGTAAATTAAAATTGCAAGCTTCTAACGTGCTTCTAAAGCAGAACTTCTATATATAAAACTGTATATCATCTAAAAAATTTTGGTGATAAAATGAATCAACGAACCACCGGTTGATTTGACTTCAACTAAAACCAGATCGTCCTTTAATCCAAGTTTTTCAGCAGCGCTTCTCTTGATAATCTCGGCTGTGGCACCCACCACCGTCTTCAATGTTGTATACGTGTGATCAGCGCAATAAACTCTAAATATAACTTTAAAAAACAAAATATTATTTAAAAAATACATCCCGCATTGTGACTTTTATGAATTAAACAATAGAAAATCTTACTTTCGTCGGTAGCTCTGATTGTTTTCCTTCCTGGTTCAATCTCTCCGTCTTGTGTGCTTCCTGATGTTAAAGAACGAATTTGCCCGTAAGGTCCACATTTCCACTTCTGTGGTCCTTCTGATTCTATTTTTTGGTGGAATCTGAAAAATTATAAAGTGAAATTTCTTTGAATTTATCTCATTTTTAAAACATTTTACAATGGTATCATGGCGGTGAAGATAACTGGATGTAAATGCAACTCTAATTACATATTCCAAAAAGATTTACAAAGTCTAAGTGATGACGATGAGGGTGATAATCATCTGTTAGAAATCATCTGAAAAAGGATTCTGACAAATCATAATCGTTATCGTGGCTTCTTAGAATCTTTTGTCATGAACCAATTAATCTATCACGAGAATGATGGTGATGATAAATGGATTTCGATGCGGCTCAAAATCATCTTAGAAATGAAATCAGAGTTGCATCGATATCAATAATAATAATAATAATAAATGGAATAATTTATTTTGGCAAAAGATTCTAAATAATGATTACTTCTTAGAATCATTTGCATATATTAATTAATCCATTTATAATGATGATAAATGGGTATCGATGCAACTCTTTGATTACATTTCTAAGAATTTATAAAATATTCTAAGATTTCATCATTATATCAGAATCCTTTGCTGAAAATTTACTAGATTTATGAGTCTTAAATCAAAAATTCTTCGAGTAAATGTAGACATTTATTTTCTAAAAATTTTCATGAAAAATTTTCAATATTCATACTTTAATAAAACATTAAGAAAGAAAAGAATCAAATATACTGTATATTATTTTATATACTACAAGAAAATCAAATTTATATTGAAGTTTATAACATAATGATTAAATTATAAATTTATTTTCTTGCTAAAAAATCACAACAGCTATTTTATATTATTTATTTATTTATTTATTTTATAAAAGATGAAAAATAAATTTCTAAAAGATTCTCGCTTTTTATCATTTTTATTACATTTAACCTCCCAACTTCTGTAGAACTAGAATACAATTCATCATCTCGAAAAGTCCGTGAACTACCAGTTGAGGAATAACAAATCTGCAGTTTTATTTACAAAAAAATACAGATTATACGTATTTTATAAAAAAATATTTTTATGTATAGCAGTTTCTAAATACTTCAAAATTCGATATATATTAAAATTTTCTAGAAAAAAAATGCAGAAAAAGAAAGAAAAATCGTGATAAAATATGTTGTAATATTTTTATATAAAAATGTTGCTTACAATTAAGAAAAATTAATTAGTGGTGTAAAAAGTTGTGTAATGTGATATGTGATTATATTTATGTAAAGTAAATGTGCAAGGTTACAAAAAATATTACAAGAGCATTTGTAATAATTAGGGTTTGGGAAGTCTCGACATTCTCAGTCTCGAGACACGAGACAACCCACGATCAAAATCCTAGGACGTCCCGGGACTTCGAGACTTCTCAGAATAAAATTAGAATCGAGTTCATTTTTGACGAGATGTATCCATAAAAAAAGCAATTTTAGTAAAAATCAACATTTATTGAACATAAAATCAAATTCCAACATTTATAACGTTAATTAAAGTCTAAACAATTCGTATGTTTAATTCTTATAATCATAGATTCATTTTTTGAGAGTAAAATCTTATAATTATAAAACCAACTTAGTAATCATACTAATCATTAATAATCATCACCTAGTCTGTATTCATTAGTCATATAAATAATATAATAAACTATCAATTAGACTTCTTTTCTGATTTAATAAAATAGGCATTTAAAAAAATCAGAGCATTTACAGCTTTGTCTGACAATCTGTTTCTGATTTTTGTAATAATGCCAGACAAGGAGAACACACTCGTTTTCAACAGATGTCGGTTTTATTGTTTTTAAAGCTTTATAAATTAGTTCCAAACTTTCAGTGCGTTTTCCGGTTGTTTCAAATAACTGAAACTCCTTTTTTAATGTTGCTCTTGATCTTTTTGCAAGAATTTCGGATACATTTTCTTCCATTTTTTGATTGCCTGTTCCATTTGACTTTGAAACGACTCATAGGGTTCGTTATGTACTGTAGAGCTAGTGGTATTGGGTTCGGCGTCCATTATTTCCAAATCAGGCGTTTGGACACGAGGGATATTTTCAAAAAGTCTGCAATACTGATCTTCCGCAAAAGCAATAAGTGCAGTTTTATTCAAATTCGAAGTAAAAAAAATCTGTATTTTGCGACTGACGCAACACAACCGCTCACAGCACTTCACCTCATAAAGTGAAATTGACGACTGACTGGCTGAGTTGATAGTGCTGACACAGGCAGTCACAAATGTCACGATCTCATAAACAAACGTCACAAAATAACAATATGGCGGCGAACGTATTTATTGTGTATTCATTCAGTAAGTTATGTAGGAATATGAAATAATTACTCGTTAAGCTAACAGATGGCGCTCTCAATGACAGAGCGCGGGAAGCTAATAAACTTTATTATGACTTTTTAAAAATAAAATTATTACAATTCAATTTTGACAAGCGTGTCTCGAGTCTTGACCCGAAAGTCCCGGGACTTCGAGACACGAGACGTCCCGGAACCCAAACTCTAGTAATAATTAACACGAGAAAATATGGCATTTAGGAAATACTCGTATTCAATGATGTATATCTCTTAACATTAATAACTGGAATGGATACAAAATGAATTATCCATGAGAATGAAACAATCGCATTATTCTCATTATCTCGTAATATTACATAATATTTTGATCATATTACTATCCTCATGCGAATAGAAAATTGAATTTTCATAAAAGTTTGATAATGGAACAATTTATAATTTCGACAATAAAAAATAATTTTCAGTAAATATAAAATTAAATAATGTATAAATTGCATTTAAATCATTCTGTGAGATTATAGTATATATATTTTTCCATAATTAGTAAGAATAAATCTTTTATATTCATTGAAAATTGGATTTAAAGTTGAGATTAGGCACGAATGTAAGATGAAACAGAAATTGGAAGAGAGAAGATTTAAATTAAAAAGAAAAAAATTAAATTAAAAAGAAAAAAATTAATACTAATTAACAATACCTAAATATTAAAATAATTTACTAATATCTCTAACATACTGTATATCATACATACATTTAAATTTAGTACAAGTAACAACTTAAATGTTTTATGAAACAATTTTAGAAATGCATTTATACTTCATTTTATATAAATGAAGAGACGAGCATATACTAGTAGATTCTTATTCACTTGCTTTAATATATTATTCGAGATTATTTGTATTGATGCAATAAGAAATGTAGAATGAGGTTTAAACTTAAATCAACTCTACAGCTGTAATTGTATAACGGAAAAAGGCTCTAAAATTGAAAAAGGGAGAATTGAAAAATTGGCCAGAGGAGAATATAAATTTAGTGAGAGGAAAGATCTAAAGTTGGAAGAAGAAAGATTTAAAATTAAAAGTGGAAGGATTGCTTGGATATATCAACAGCATATTACTAACGGGTATGTGTTCCGTGTTAATTTAGCATGAATAGCTCTCCTTCAACTGCAAATTTGTACTTGTTAATAAAAGGAGTTCTATTCTATCTAGATTCAAAGGTGTGTTTAACTGTAACATCTTCAGAACGATGCTTTGAATTTATGTGTTTTAACTTAAAACAACATAACAAGAATAAGAAAAATATAATAATAAATTTAAAAATTATAAATATTACACAACTAGACGGTTCATGTTTCTATTGATATGAAATCATTTACAGTAGAGCGTCGATAAGTGGAACGTCGGTAAGTGGAATGGCCGGAAAGTGGAACGATTTTCAGTCGGACTGTGTCGTGCTGAATCGAATGTTTTTGATACTAAATTTACTTCTAAAGTATAATTTTCATGTTTTTTATATTCTTTAATATATTTATTTTGTTTGTACAAAATGCAGAAATAATTTTTAACGATACGATAGCCTCGATGATTATTATAAAAATTTTCATTAGGCTTAGAATCGACGAAAATTCAACACGAAGCGACACGCAACGGAGAAAAATTCAACAGGAAGCGATACGCAACGGAGAAAAATTTGAACATCGGACAGGTTAATGTATTTTTTCGTACAAAGTCGGAAACTGGAACAAATCATTAACTGGAAGGACCCCAGTCCCCAATTGGTTCCACTTATCGACGCTCTACTGTATTCTGATAGTAGGATTTTTCACTTACCATTAGTAAGGTCATGATCTTACTAATGCTAATACTATTAATAGAACCATGGAAACAAGAGAAAAATATTGTTGTTCTTATGATCTACCAATGATTTAACATAAGGTTTAATACATATATAAAGTTAATATGATTTAATATAAAAATTTAATAGATACAATCATGGACAAGTGAATTTATGAGATCACGGAAACAAAAGGATCGATCTATTTCTTGTTTCTATAATTTAATGAATCCATTGTCCAACTATATTCACAAAGATTAGAACCCCTTTAGCTCTCACTAATTATTTTATAATATTTAATAATCTAAGGAATAGAGGAGAAAGAAAAGAGTGCAATCTTTCTTAAGAAAGAGATTGATGCTGTACTGAAAAAGCTGAGGGACAGAAAAGCATCAGGAATAAATGAAATATAAGAACTCCTTAAGGCTACGGAGGAAGATGGAACAAGAATCCTAACTAATTTTTTTAAACAAAACTTTAGAAGCAGATTTCACAAAATCTATCTTAATCCCTGTTTCTAAAACTGCGGGTACCTTAGACTGTGATAAACACAGAACTATTAGTTTGATAAGCCACGTCTCAAAGGTTTTAGTTAACATCATACAGCGAATAGAAAACTACGTGAATCGGAAACTAGATGAGTCACAATTTGGTTTTCAAAGAGGCAGAGGGACAGGAGAGATCATTACAATGAGACAACTTATAGGACAAAGGACTTATAGAAATGATGGATCTTAATAGAGAGCTATTTGTATGTTTTGTCGACTTCGAGAACGCTTTTGATAGTGTTAATCAAACGCTGTTGTTTGACATTCTACAAAAAATAGGTATTGATTAAAAAATTACTGAGAATAATCTACATGCATAAAAGTCAAAAAGCAATGGTCAGATTTCAGGAAGAGAATACCAAATGAATTCAGATTAAAAAAGGAATACGACAGGGATATGGTTTGCCGCCAACATTCCCTAGAAGCGTTCGAAAATCTAGACGAAGGTGTAAAAATTAATGGACATCTTATCAATAACATTAGGTATGCTGACGACATCGCTCTGCTATGTAACACCGAAGAAGGATTACGAGAAAATTTTAAATAGATTGAAAGAAGTGGGAAAAGCAAGATACCAAATGAAAATAAACGTGAACAAAACGAAAGTTATGATAATCTCAAAAGAATAAAACAAAGACCTGAAGATTATGTTGAATGGAAAGAAAATACAAAAAGTGTTTGAGTACCTAGGAAGTTGGATAAATGAGAACAACAGATGTAATTGTAAAATTAAAAATCAGAATAAAAAAGACTAAAGTTGCTTTCGCACAAATATCCTTAGTATTAAGAAATGTATTCAAAAAAACTGAAACTAAAAATACTTAAAACAATTATTTGGAGTGTGGCTACATACGGATGCGAGTCACGGACAATAAACCAAGAGGCAGTTAACAGGATAAAAATTCCTTTGAGATGTGGTGTCTTAGAAAAATGAAAAGAATTAGTTGGATAAAAAGAATAACCAATGAGGAGGTTATGAATAGATTTGGGATGGAAATAAATCTGATGGTCAGCATTCAGAGAAGAAAAACAGCAAATGCTGGGCATATAAGAGGATCCTTAGAGAAACTAATGAAAATTGCAATTCAAGGAATGGTGGAGGACAGACAGAGAAAGAGTATAGCTAGGCTAACGTGTCAGGACAACATCAAAGAATGGACTGGCTCAAGCTTATAAAAAGCCTACAACCGTGAAGAATGGAAAAGAATTGTCCATCAAATGCAATCCACTGTAAAGAAAACGCCATGTGAATAAATGAATGAATAAATAATCGAACATGAAGATTATTACAAAGTTACAAAGAGAACATTTGAAAACAGAGAAAACAAAATTCTCGCTAACTAAAAACATAAAATCGACATTATTCAAAAATATTCTCATTTATCTTAATAAACGCTAAAAAAACTCCTAATTTTTCTTAAATCAACGATTTTTTACACATTTTTCCGATTTTTTTAGAATATTCAAGAGGTTTTCAAAGTTCTAATCTTCAAAAACTTTAGTCAGCCTTTATAAAAATCAATAAAATTAAGAAAATAAAAACAAACTAATTTTTAAATATAAAAATTTTTAAAGGAAATACTCGAGATAAACGAATTCAAATCAAAATAAACATATGTTTTTACAGGTAATTCTTATATTTAAGATATATTTTATTTTTAAAAATATATCTTCAAAATATTTTAAAAATTAAATTTAATAAAGAAACTTTATTAAAATGTAGTGAAAAACAGAAATTGTAGAACTTTAGCCATTCACGTGCAATTATTAAGCACCTCCTTGACATTTCTAGAAGCCATCTTGACAAAAATAAAAATTCGTCATTAAACTTTGACAAAAATTCGATTAATTTTTTTGTTAAATTGACAAAAAGTTCATATATTTTAATTAAAATCTTACACAGCTTACCGTGATAAATTAAGTTATTAAATAAAGGAAATATTTAACTTTAAGGAAATAAAGATAAATTCGTTGTAAGAAAATGTGTACAAAATGTGGTTTTTATGTATATATATGTTACAGTAAAGGTAAATTTACTGTACTAAAATATACTAAAGGCAAACATAACTTCGATCAGAAAAACTTGGAGTGAGCAAACATTACATATGTCAATAAATGTGTGAAGTCACACAGAGAGAAAAACGGTCAATATGGCGAAGAATATATTGTAAATAGCTAGTTTAAGGCATAAAATTAAAGAATGGTGTTAAATAAATAAATATGAATCACAAAATTTAACACGCCCAAATTTCTAGCTTCAAATGAATCGAATTATCATCAGTTGATGAGGTAACTGGATCAATCTGATTCTATAGAATGCTTCTCCCATAGTTCTAACATGTTTGATAGAGTATTATTCCTATCTTCATTAATTTTAACTTAAGAAATACTTTAAAATATACCATAACTTTTGAAATGTTTATAGCATTAATTTCACTTGATTCTCCTCCTATATTTCTTTCCATCTTCTCCTCAGATGATTACACATTATTGTTATCAGTTACCCATACCTTTAATAGGATCAGAATAACAGCCTGTCATCTTGTCTTGTCGTGTAACATTAAAAGCAATTATCCTATCGCTGAGCCATGATTTACACTTTTCATGGCTCTATGATAGGATAATTATTTCTTATGTTGTAATAGGTCCAGATAAGAGTCTATGTCATGCTGACCCACAGTTAATCCATAATAATAATGTATACGGTTATGAAAGGGAGAAAGAAGAGAAGAAGAGAGGAGACAGATGAGGAAAAAAGATATAAAAGCGTAGGATAAAGTAATCTACTGTTGAAACTAATTAAAATTTGTGATTAATGCTATGAAAAGTTTAATTTTTGTAGGTAATTTTTCGGTATGTCAAGTCCAGAGGATAGTTCATGTTATTCTGGGCCAGAAGGTATAATATGCTCTAAATATTTTTATTGTTTTCGTCTTTCTATCGTTTAAAAATACATGTGTTCATTATTTAGGGGTTTCTTTTAACTCTAGTGATCAATTAACATTTGATGATTCCTCCCAACACTTATAAAACTAACGAAAAACACAGAACAACCGTAATCTAGATTCAATTGTAAATACTGTAAATGTAAATACTGTACTTAGATAATAACGTTTGAATAAATTACAAATGTAAACAGAGAAAGAAAGAGAAAGGGTTAATTACACGAATGACACGTTTTTAGTTAAATTAAACAAAATTATTTTGTAATTCAACTGAGGTAAATGGCAAAATAATGCTAATTTAACGTTCTAATTATTGGATATTATGTGTATATTATATTTAGTTAGATATAAGTAAGTGCAGCAATTTTCTTTTATCTATAATTACAATAAATACAATTAAAGAATAATATATTTTAAATGCTTTATATAAAAATATTTAATGTTTTAAACAAGATTTTGAACAGGAAAGTATATAAAGTCATTTTTTCCATCTCTTCAGATGGTATTTAAATTCATTTTGAAGAAAAATTAATATTTACTTTTGGTTATAAAATAGTTTCTACGCTTGTTAAACACATTTAACTTACATTTATATTTACATTTTCTTAATATCGTTTCAATAAGTAAATAAATCTTCGTTTTATTATTACAATCTGCTTAAAAGCAACAAATTTCTAGAATTAATTGTGAATTTAATTACAGAAAAACTTCGAAATTTATTCTTTTATGCTTTACGGATAGTTAAAACCCAAATTTATGTATGAATGGTACCTCATCTCACAAAAAATATATTATTTGTTAGATGTGAGTTGCATAGTTGCAAAACGCAACACGTGACATTTAGCCATAATTGCATTTTGAAATCTTTGTCAAGATCTTACCATGTGATGAAGGCCTGGTTTCCAAACATCCGCTACTTTCTATGTAATTTAATGCGAAAAAATGACACTTACTTGCATATTGACGAACATAAAAATCTTTTTTCTGCGACAAACGTACGACATGAAATACCAATCAGCTTAATACGGTACTTCAAATTGAGATGCAATACATTATACTGTAAACTTACTCGCAAAGTCCTGCTGCCAAATTGCACCACATGGCAAAACAGACACACTGTACTGTACCTCCGAATCTATGAGATTCCATTTTATCGATCTTATCGTAGTACAATTCTTCACCGTTAATGGTAAGTATCAATTTAAACCATCTCTCCAGTTTCCATAGTTTTCGCGAAATAAGTTTTCGGTCTTTCTCTCAAGATGTCAAAAAGCATGTGGTACATCTTGCAAGCAGCTCCACATACATGTGAAATACAAGATATATTCGTGAAAATTGGTATTTCTAGATAAATATGAATTTGGGCAAGTCAAATTTTGTAAAGTGACAAAAAAAGAATATTTCACATTTACTCAATTTTATTAAATTTTGATATTAAAGAATAATGAGATCATGTTGAACACATTTTTTACATTAGTTTTCTGTTCTTTGATTTACCATGATTGCCCATTGTGGTTAAAACGTTGATGTTTCGTAACGATTTTTTGCGTAAAATTCTAAGTTGGCAATAAAATGCAATATAAAAGTGTCTCCTTGGAATGTTCAAACACTAATTGAACGTTTAATATACACTGAAAAATTCTCCACCATTTGTATTAATGACGCAATTCTAAATCATGGAATAATGAAAGAGACAATGTCACAATTCTTCAAAAGTTAAACCAAAAATTAATAATAATTTTAATGTTAAATAAAAAAGAAAATTAATGTACAATATTAAATTAAACATTTAATACTTTAATTAATAATTTAACATCAAAATAAAAAAAATCAAATGTAACATTAAATACCATTAAAATTTTATTATTTTAGCATTTATTTAATGAATGATTGGAGAAATTAACGCTAAATAAATTGTAGATAATAATTAACCTAATATAAAATTATTTTTATGATAATTAAGAAATAAATGCACTAAAATTTCTTCCTTAAATTAATCAAAATCAATTATTATCTATATTGATTTTTATCATCAAGAAGAACAGTTTTCGTGATGAAAACTTCGTAAAAATCGCTTATTTTTTATAAATTTGTGTTATAAACTTTCATGAAATTTGGTTAATACCAATAATTTATCAATCATAAATCTGAAGAATTACTTCCTATATATAACCTACGTCAAATCATAAATCATGGAAAATTCGCCAGAGGAATTGCATTAGCTATTTAATTTGTGGCGTGTTTTGAATTAAATGTATGAGTAAAAGAGTTAATTACATATAAATTGTATTGAATAATTAATTATAGATCTATCATTTACTTTTCTCTAGCTTCTATAATAGCCGTAATGCATTTTAATTCTTCTTGAAGACCTCTATACTTTTTACAATCTTCAACGACAGCTTCTTGCAGCTCCTACAATGGTAAAATAATAGAAAATATTTTAACTTTTAAGAAAAATAAAAATTTTGTTTATGTTATTAATGAGAAAATACTAAATACTGACATGGAGAAAGGAGAAGATGCTAGTATCTTCGAAAAAAGCATCCCGTATCGTTGTGGCCCATATATGAGTAAATTGCACAACTCTTCTCTTATTTGCAAGAATAAATTCCTTTTCTTGTCTAGAATTCGCCTCATCTATCTTATAAGTAAATTATTCAGTTAAGAAAAAAAAATAATTTTTAATGCTTCTGAATTAATTTATAAGCATATAAATGTATATTTTATAAAGGATATTGCCTCATTAATTCTGGACAGAACTGATGACTTGGCATGAAGATGACGTGAGTTAAAAGAAAATCTTCTAGAAATGTATCTATTAATATATATAAATTGAATATGATTAATTAAAAATTAATATTTAATGTATGAAATATTATTCTCATCATCATTCACCTGAGCTATCTTCGCTTCTTGTATCTATTCTAGTTTCTAAAAGATGTTCCAGCATCTTCTGTGGTGTTCCTGCCATCACTGTGTATCTAATAATTGAAGAATTTGATTAAGTAAATCAACATAATCAGATTATTTCATTACATTTAGAAAATAATAATCATATTAATTAATTTTAATTATGTAAAAATGTTTAGGGGAGATCTTATTAATGGTATTTTACTTATAATGAGAATGGGAACCGTCACTCTGGCGACCATCTGTTGGTATTTTCTGAAGCAACAGGACATCTTGACCGTGTTCTTTTAATCTGACAGTGTTGGCTTCAACGTCCTAAATTACATATACGATAAAATCTAATTAAAATATGCATAATTGCGATTAAATTTAATGATAAATTTACCCTGAGTATTCTGTTGAAATCATCTTTATCCACTCTTAAAAAATGACAGTTATCTTCTCTTGTGACTATTGTTGCTGCTCTAAAGACACAAAAATTAATTTAACATTTTAATTTAGAATTTCTAAACTTTTTGTTATAGTTATCAAAAAATTACCTCGGTGCATCATTTACTAATGCCAATTTTCCGAAATCGTCACCTTCCTGTAAGGTGCATACTGTACCCTATATCGAAAATAATTTTAAGTTGTCTCAAAATTATTTAAAATCCTTAAAGTAATAAACATTAAATAAAATTAAGTTAATTAATTTAAGGTTTAATTGCTCACCTTTCCATAAATAACCACATTCACCGATCCTCTAAGTATAATATACCAGGATTTTCCTTCATCTCCTTGATTAAATACTAAAATTATCAAAAATATATTGATATTTAAGTATATTATTAAGTATTTATTGCTATTACATTTTAAAAATTCACAATTTTAATAAATTTAATACTCACGAACGGTTCCAGCTCTAGGATGAGATTCGAAGCATAAGACACTCGCCAACTCTCTCTTGACACTGTTTGACAGGTGAGACAATGCTTTTATATGTAACAATTCTTCATAAATGATCTCCAAATCATCGACAGATCTTTCGACTAATCTATAAAATCATTTAAAAAATCTATTAATCTCCTATTCTTATCTACAGACAGCTCTTCTAAATCTCTCGTGTTTAGACCCTCAGATTACTTATACTCTTTGCTTTATTTATCTGTAAATTCATAACCAAATGCCCTAGTTACTCTAGAATGCTAATTATGAATTCATGAACTATAAACAATCTCCTTTCCTTGCATGAATTAGAATGCTCTTGCAATCCTTATACTTGTCAGTTCATAACAAATTATAAGCTCTAAGTATGAGAAATGGGGAATTTAATATATTTATGAATTCTTAACTTAAATTATTTATTTATAAATTGTAAACTAGAATAAATTTCCCATTCCTACATTGTATCAACTAAAATTCTTTAGCGTAAGATTGCAAGAGCATTCTAACTTCTTATCATGAACAGTTATGAATGGGTAGGTAGATCCTCATTATTAAGTAGTTACAGAGTTGCTTAAGGTTTTCTTCTATCATTTAAAGGAAACGAATTTAGAATATAATGTAAAAATACTAAATACCAAAGTGTGAATTAAATTAAATACTAAAAACACAATATATATTACTCCTAAATCATTAATGTATTCATCTCTTTACTTAGGGAAGAGTGCCTCACTAACTGTTAAGCAATCTCCTTTTGTTATACTGTCCTGAACACATTTAATTTTAACTAATTATTGTATGTTAACATTATCAATCCCGTAGTATGGCGAGTGGTCAAAAAATGACTCCTCAGATTTTTAATTTTTGGACTCAGGGGACCTTGAAACGTCGAGATAATTTTTGTATGTATGGATATTAATGTATGTGGGAAGGCACAATTTTGTTCCCCTGTTTCAAGCTTAATTAACTCCTGTACTTTTTAGTTGAAAATTTCTTAAATTTGGAGGTTTGCTTATTAGAGGGAGTGATACTAATAAATTTTGGTAAGTAAAGGTCGAGGGTGGGAGAGATAAAGGGGGTCGTGTAGGGTCAGACTTAATAACGATTTTACTCGTTATTAGCATTTACAAATTTTATAAAACATCTCTACCCTCAAAAATTAAGCTTTTTACCATTTTATAATAATTTTAAATATAAAATTTAAAAAAAAATCATAACAAATGGCGCTACCAAATTTTGCCGAGAAAGTTAAGCAACTAGTTGCTGGATTTTTTATTTTTAAGAATAATACATACGTGAAGCAAACTGAGTGAAGAAAATTCTAACTTAAATACAAAAAAAAAGTACCAAACATATTCATTAGGTATGATGCTTTCTCTTTATACTTAAAGGTAAACTCGATACTTTCCCTTCATACTTAAGTGAAAGATAGATCTTTGCTTTCACACAAATACGAATAAAAAGCATCAAGCAGAGTAATTCAATTGTGTTATCAAATTAAATAAATAACAAGGAATGATATGCTATGAAAAACAGGGATTTAAACGACATAAATCTCTATTTAAATACGATGATGACAACCCGTTCTCATCATATTTAACATCTACAGACTCAAATAATAAATAACAAAATTATAAGTGAAAAGCATTTAATTAAGTATTCCGCAACACCTTATATATATTCATTTTAAATTTACAGTGACTGATGGACAACATTAATCAAATTAAAGTCAAGTAAACTTATAAGTATGGTGCCTATATTCATGTAAAATTCTCTTCATTACCTCACTTAATAAAAAAAATGACATCAGTCTTCTAACTATGTTCATTTAAGGATGCTTTTGAATAGTATCTGTATGTAAATGATGTAAATATTTTAATATATTAATTTTATTATACTAAATTTTAATATATCTCCATTGAAATATCGCACTCTTAAAGAAAAGTTAATTTATTAAAATATATTAATAAGATTTTCTTTATATTCCTTCTTAATCACGTTAAATTACTCATAAATCTCAATAAGTATAACTAAAAGAAACTATATGATAAGTTTAGAGACTCCATATTCTTTTCTATCTTTATTTTAGGCCCTTTATATTCGTCTTTATAAGAATATAGTGTATATAAATGAAAATATGGAGAGAAAATTCGAATAAGTTTATGAGAATTTCTGGAATTAAGCGGTGTCAGTTTTATTTCGTATATATTTGATGAGTAATATTTACATTTATTCATTTATTTACTAATTCATAACTACAGTATTCTGGTAGAATTCATTCTCTAGCAACCAAAGTACTCGAGTACTCCAGTAATGAATGAATTCATAGGTTTTTTTAGAATTCATGAATTCTCTATAGGATACTTCAGTTGTAATTAGAATAAATTGCATTAACTGAAATCTAATTTTATTATCTATCTTAAAAAGGAAATTCAATGTTCTAAGCTGAATCTTCATTAATAAAAAATAACAAAGGAAGAATTTATTCTAGATTCAAATACTAGAATTTACACTTAAAGGGGTAAAAGTTTAAGAATTTTTTGAAAGGTTGCATTAATGAAATTAAAGAAAAATGAATGAATTTACGTCTGAATTTTACATGTTAAGATTTCATCTTCCTTTATTCATATTAATTTACAGAATATAACATTAAAAGTATACTGAAATTTTCCTTAAACTCAAGATTGTTAGAATTTAAATTTTGAGATCTTTTGTATCATTTTTCTTAGATTGATAGCAATTAAAAGCCTGATATTAACTTCATTTTTAGTATTTAATTCAGTATTAACGGGAAAGAATGTATAATAATTATGAAGAAAAGTTTTAAGAATAATTTATCATTTTATGGATAAAAATTTACATAATTACAGCATCTAAACTGTATAATGAAGTAAATGATTAAGCTGTTTTGGTCTTTGATAAACTAATTCACCGCAAAATATGCAAATTACACTATATAAATTCATGTTTTACTTGAAATTATAATTTTAATGTACTGTAAGCTTTGCAACACAGTAAAAGCCAGAAGGTGTTGATTCTATGAGAGAAATTGGGACAAAATTCGAATTGATACTCGATTTCCAGAAAAAGTATTGTTTAAACTTTCCTGGCATGATTTCCAGATCCATGATTGATTGATAGAAAGCTACATACATCTATCTATATACTTCTTATGGATAATGTCAAAAAATATAGCACATATCAAAACAAATGTGATTAAATACCGTTAAAATATCAAGAATTTAATCACAGATAGAAACACATCACGCCTATCATCATAAAATTTAATACATTTTTAATAATTAGTGCGCTACATTTAGTTTTTATAGCTTAATTTCCTCACATACAATCGTTATATGTATATCAGTACAATCAGTACAACATTTCATCAGTACAACATTTGTATATATCAAATGAATTTATATGATCCTCAATTATTTCTCCACTTCCATCAGCTAGGGAAGTAGAATATTCTAATTTATTATCGACTTATCAATAAAGATTTCCGGATATAACGGGCGATTTTATCTAAAAATTAGAATAAAAACTTGAATAAATCTGTGCTTCTTTGAACTTAAACTGTGTATTGCGAAATACTTAATGAAGCCAAAACAATATATAATAAAGAAAAAATATAATGATAATTGCTTGACACTTTAGGATATAAATTGAACTTAAAAAGTATAATACTTGTTAACTCCATTAACATGTAAACTATATATTGTTCCCTCACTAACAGCTTAATATTCTCTATTATTGTTAAGAGTCACTTAACGACTTAATGGACACAGTAAATGGATAATGTTTAATATTCTAGAAGTGGAGTGGTATGTGCAATCATATATTGAACATTGTTTAAGAAATGAAAAGAATACTAATAAATTTCGCTTACGGTTTCCTTAAAATTGTTCTGAAAACTGCATCTGGGGATAGTTGAAGCAATAAAGTTAAAACATCTTGAAGTTCACTTTCTGCTTGCAGTTTATCCTCCATTGTTGGTGTAGGAGAAACTCCGTCTTGGTCTTCACGAAAACGATAAAACAAATATTTGTCTTTGAATTGATGTTCGTGAGTAACTGAAGGAAAAATACGTAAATAATCAATTGTAGAATGGCAATAATGCACGAATCTGTTATTATGCATGAATATTATTCGATTACATCTTAAGAATTTCTCGTATATATGATAATCGATGTTATACAGACGAATAAAACTCATGTTTTATATGATTTTATATAAGAATCCTATCAATTTATTATACACTTACCATGTGATATAACGCCTTCTTCTAGCAGTGCTTGCCACATACCAACTGCTTGTGAACGGGAATGGATTCGAACATGAGAACTACCCTGTTGCATTAACCAATCAACCATTTCTGTACCCACTAAACAACGTCGAAAATTTCTCAAATGATACTTCCTATCGCGAATTAACTGAGGAGAATGATGGATAATAAGTGTTCTTAATACCAAACCGGCTCGAGCTAATTTGGTAGATGGTTCCTTAAAGAAAAAAAAGCAATTTTAGATCCTGTTTAATGTACAAAATTATAAAATAATTAGAAATATTACCTGCGTTATAGGCAGAATAGATGTTCCATCTAACGATTCTGTCTTCTTTTTCGGAGGAGGTAGATTCCTTAATGTGCCATTAGCTTGCTTTCCATCTTCATGTCTTGTCCCTAAAGAAAATTAACGATTAAAACATAATTATCTACTGTGTTAAAAAATGGCGATTATTCACTTTATATAACCATTAAAACCATATAAACATTTTTCACATTGGCTAATGCTATTTACCACTCAATTTATCTCATTACTACGTCTGTACCAATTAAATGGTTAATTTTAATAAATTCTGATGCATAAAAACTAATTTTTAACATATTTTTCTATGTAATTAATAAGATTTTACCAAGATTAATTAGAAATTTATCCTAAATTAATCATACAACACACGTTATTCACGTTGAAAGTAAACATTTGACGTGTTATCTTAATGATAAATAGGGAAAAATATTCAAAAAATATCACCAAACCGAAATCAATTCGACGTTAAAATAAGATTATGAAAATAAATTATCATCAGAGAATTAAATATACAAAATTCGATCATGAATATTCATTTCCCTGGACAGTTGATTCTATTATCTGCATCCTTTCCATTCGAATTTTAATAGTTTAAACTAGGATCATCAATTTTCTCTTAATTGCCTGCTTTAAATATGATTAAATGAATTTCGTTTCCGTAAAAAAATTCTCCTACTTTTTCGTATTTTATTTTTAAAAAATTAAATAAAAAATAACAAACTTTTTCCTTATAAAATTAAATTAATAAAAAAATTTTCCTCACTCATCAATAAAGTAGGATTATTAAAGAAGTTTAAGAATAAGAAAATTCTATAGATATAGCAAGTTTTTATTATTTTTTATACAATTTTTCTTTATAATCGTTACAAATTTCAAAGATTTCTCTATAGTCTTTCATGTTCCGTATGATCTTTTTCTAAGATCTCTGAAATCTCTTATCTTCCATACGAGTTTTCTCTACAATCTCCTTAAATTTTAAATATTTCTGTGATTTTTTTTCCATCTCTTATAATCTTTCACTAAAATCTTTCATAAATTACTCTGTAATCTTTCATCTTTCATACGATCTTTCTGTACAATCTTTACAAATTTCAAATATTTCTCTAAAAAACTATTCATCGATTTCTCCGAAATCCTTCATTTTTCATAAGATTTTTTTCTGAAATCTTTTATAGATTACTCTACAACCTCTACAAATTTCATAGCTTTCTCTACAGTTCTTCATCTTTCTCTATAATCTCTCACAGATTCCTGTATAAATTTCAAAGATTTCTCCGAAATATTTCATCTTGACGCGATGTTTCTCTACAGTCCATTAAATAATATTGAAGTCTGTAGAAATCTCAGATATTTCTGTATGGTCTCTACAAATTTATATAGTTCTTCAAGCCTTTAGAACTGCAGAATTTCCCATAAGCCCATCTCAAAGCAACATCAGTGCAGCGAGAAACTCACTCCATCACTCTTTAGAATTGTCCACGAAAGAATTTCCAGTCTAATTTTTGGAATTATCTCGAAAAAGCATAGAAAATTCCGAAAATATCATTAAAATTAAAAAAAACTGCAATAAAGTAATTCACAGATAGTAAAGTTGCGCGAAACACCGAAAGATAGAGCGAGAAAAAGCGATTTTAATTAAATTTAGAGAGCATAAAAGTTGTAAAACAATTAAAACGTCATTAAAAAAGTGTATTTAAGTTGTGGGAAAAGTGTTCATTATAAATTCTATTATTTACCAGGCTAATCAATAATAGAATGTCGTTGATGGAGCCAAGTTCTAGAGATAAAAGCACCGTGTCATCAAGAAAGTAATTAATTTGATGTCCTGCATTTTTTCTCCTGACTGATGCCAAATTTTAATTCTAAAAAAAAATATCAATCATATTTTCTGACAGAAATATAAAAAAAAAATTCTAGATAAATTTTTATCATCATAAAAAAATTAAAAACTTCGAATTAAATTTTAAAATTTCGGGTTAAAATTCTGTAAAATTTAAATTAAAATTTTTAAAAATACAAATTAAAATCTGATTTTTTTTATTTAAAAATTTAAATTTAAAAAACTAAAATACCGTATAAAATAATTATTTTAATAAATAGAAAATTAAGAAATTTTATATTTGAAAGAGTTTCTCTGTATCTTTTTCTCGAATTTTTTTTGAATAGAAAAAAGGTTATTTTTCAAGAGTATCGAATTATTTTATAAATTCTCGCTTGGCTTGTCATAAAATAGTTAAGGAGAGTGCAAACGTGTATTGAATTATTCATGATTTTTCAACAGGAAATTAAACAATTTCGTTATAAAATTTATAGTGCAAAAAACAATGTATTTATATTATTGATTTTTTAGATTTCGTATAAACAAATATTTTTACATAAAATTAATAATTTCTAAATGTTACAGACGTTTCGAATGTTTACCATACAAAGACTTTCCCTTCATGGCATTATATAAAAGAGTAATTCAAGAGAAACTAAATGGATAATTTTCCCTTACAGTTCCTTAATATGTATAAAGAAATATGGTTATAATCCTTTTTACAGTGAGCCCTTAACATAGGGATATCTACAGTCAAGACATTAACATTCAATCTTACGTTAAACTATTGATTCAAAATGTGTAAAAATAGTTTTTAACGTAAAGAAAACCAAGTTTTATTGAATATTTACTAGTTGATTTGAGGTTTTAGCATATTAAATCTTATAGAAGAGAGCACGCATGGGTTAATTTAAGGTCTCATCTTTCAATGAGCTGAAAGGTAATACAATAGTTTCCATTTAACAAGATGTTAAGAATTTATAATGGAATTTATAATAAATTTTTTGTTATATTATTGATTTTAAGCTTGTATAAATGTACTTATAAAATATATATATGGACGTGTTTATCATTGTATTCAGTTGACATTTAAAGATGTTGAATTACATACAAGATGTCAGCTAAACAGGAACTGTCTGGCTAAGCATCCTTAATGCAGGCTTACCTGTGAGTTATGTAAAATGTTGAAATCATTTGATAGAGAATTAAATTAACGATTAAAAGGAAATTTTGTGGACAAGCATTTGGAAATAGGATCATCTGTTAGGGATCAAAGATGCCGAAATCATTTAAAGCGAATAATTTATTACAAAATTTAAACGAGTCCCGTGTTAAATTATCGATTTTAGGCTTGTGTAAATTGTTTTTTTTACCATAAAATTGCAAATTTTTAGTGTGTGAGGTGTGAATATGTTATGTATATGTTGGGTTGACATTTGAAGAAATTGGGTTATATGTAAGAGTGTATTTAAGTGGAAGTGTTGATAAATATCCTTAAGGTAGGCTTACCTGTAAGTGAGCGTAAGGTGCTCAGAGGTGATACAATATCTTCCATTAAATGGCGATTTCTCTGAAAGAATAAATGTAAGTAAGTAATGTCGTCGAGATGCAACAGTAGCTAACTTATAAAACGCCATCTATCGATTGATTTCGCCTCCAGAGGGAGCTAACGAGTCCTAAGGTTAGAAGGCGCCACGAGTGCCAGACAAACAATTTCGAGTACCGTTACCATGGCGACCCAGAAGGATGAATGATATTTGTATCCGGCTATATTTATCACTACATTCAATAATTTTTGCTCGCTTCATAATATATATATATACGTTTATTAATTATAAAGAGATCTATATCTTTTATTATCTGTTTTTTTTTTTTCATTTGACGTAATTAAAAATATTACGAAACTTGAGCTATTTCTGTTACTATTTTTATCATATCAAACCATCAAACGAATTTGGCAATGTTTTCCTGTTTTGAATAGCCAAAAAATAATATAAGGAAAACTCGAATAAATAAATGATCGAATGTAGTTGTAGTAATTTATAACATGACAACATTATTTATTTATTTATATAGAATAACACCATTAAATTTATCGGCATTATTATTATTGTTATTATTTAATGTTGAGATATAATTCTGTTTTAATCTGGTAGATGGCGTCATATTTAATCATATAAATTTTAAAATCCAAACGATTCATTTACGACGCCACCTGCCAAAATGAATATATTTAATATTTATTCAGCCGCGTTTTTAAATATTTATTAAATTAAATATTATATTAATAGGTTTTATTACTACGGTAATATTAATTTTATATTTGTAAAATTATTTTTTTTTTATTTTTTTAAATACTTACTTCCCATAGGAGTTGAAAGTCCCTCTGTTGAATCCTTACAAGTTCGCAATGCTCGTTTGTAACAACTGTGGCAATGTGAGGTCTGTTGTCTAACACAGACTCTCCAAATGCTGTTCCTATCCCAAGAGTGCATAATGTTACCCCGTCCTGTAAAATAAAAAAACCCACATAAAAAACCACTTTAGTACAGTGTTTTGTTAGAATGGCCGAAAATGGCGGTTCATTACTGTGTTTCTTTCTTCACAGTTAAACATAGAAAAAATACACAGTAAATGTGAATATCGATTCAGTTTTTTCTCCTTTCATCTGTTATTAGAAAGATGAACCGTGATCAATCATTATGATGTAACACAGTTGAAAGAAAACACCATTATTATTTTACACCAATTACTTTCTTCTGTTCGGAGTTTTTTTAACGCGAGTTCATCTTAATTAGAATTAATTAAAAATTTATTCTGAGATAAGATAGTATGTTAAATTAATTGTCTTTTTTATACATATATATACGAATGTTTTCGCTTAATCGTTATAGCTAAAGAACGACAACTATGATAAGTTTAATGGAGATTTCGGAATTTAAGTCACTATAGACGTATGGTTAATAATGAATTATCCGTAAGCGAATTGCGAAGAGCTTCGCAAATGGAGAAAGATACATTGTTAAATGTTTAGAGATGTGATAAAGATGCTCTAAAATGCAAGAATGTTGAATTCGTGCAATAATGAATGCTTTAAAAATACAACCTTATTTACTGACACAATACTAAATGTTCCAAAATGCAATCATTTTGAATTGGTACAGTAATGAATAATTCAAGAATGCAAAAAATGTTGGATTATGAATGCTTTATGAATGTTCTATGATTGCTCTATTGTTGCATTCTTAAAGCATTCACAGGTGCACATTTAAGAATGCAGCAATATAATAATGAATTTTCTACGAATGGAACAGTGTTGAATTAATAAAATAAATACTGTAAAAACATGAAAATGTTAAATTAATGAAATGCAAGTGCTTTAAAAACAATACTGTACAATAATAACTGAAGTGATATGGATACTTTATTCAATATGTTATTCTTAGTGTTCACTATCGCATTTTTATCCGTTATTTTTTATTCTTAAAAATGCAACGGAGAATGCCCTAGAAACACCAGAGTAAATAATAAAAACAGTAAAACAAAAATAAATAATAGACAAAGCAAAACACAATGTTCTATTTTTCACAAAAAGGATTTGTATATAAAATTTTCCATCATAAAACCTGTTTTTTTTTTGTTTAAAAAAATTCAAACTCTCCAAAACAAAGTATGCAATATAAATACACTTCTGGTAGATTTAAGCATTTACACTTTAAAATTTCGAATAAAACTAATCTTTTGTACTGTTTTTATTTTTGGAAACGACAATTCTAAAAACACATCTAGAATCAACCTGTTCCAAAATGTATCACACGAATCGGATTTATACATTTTTGAAATCATCTGTTCATGATGTTTCTTATATATTTTCAGAATTCTGAAAATGTATAAAGAATTCTTAACTTCACAAAAAAGTAAACAAGTCATCTATCTTAAAGAAAATCTGTATTTTTGTTGAAATACTTGCTTTGCACTTTCTAAAAAAAATCGATGACATTCTTTAATAATTTAGCACGCCTTTCATATCACAAACATTTGCTATTATTGATGGTGTCACCATAAATATCAACAAATAAAACTGGGCTAAAGTCCTCTTATAAACGACTCACGAAAGAAAGATCAGTTAAAGTTATAAAAGAACAAGAAGGAAAAAAAAAAACAGAAACTTCAATAAAGAACCTGACAGAAATGTTTATCAGGGCTAAAAAATGTCTCAGAATTTTACTGTTCAGCAACCATTGCCAATTGTAAATCCATTTTGCAACGAAGAATACGGAAATTCATCAATTTCTTTTAAAAACACCGCGAAATTCTGTTACGTTTCTGTCAGTTGAAAATTTCAAAAAAAAAAAAAAAAAAATTAATTAATTAATATATAAATTTTATTAATTTAATTTGATGTTTTTAATAAAATTATAATTAAAATTTGCAATAATATTAAAAAGTAAAGGTTTATTTTAAAAGATAAACTTTATTTGTTTTTTTTAAAATAATTTTAAAGTGAAAATGCCAATTTTTTTAAATTTAAATCTGTAAAAATTTTATGACATTTTTCAAAATAAGATTTTTTTATTTACCTTTGTTATTTATGTACAAATTTACTTCTTTATTCTAAAAAACGTCGTTGATTTACATCCGAAAAGTATGTCTTATTTTCATGTATACTGTACATAATGTGGCCCAAGAGCCAACACTGTAAAGCCTAAATCGCTATCTTACTCGAGTACTCAATCATACTTATTTTTTAAAATCACATTCCTGCCAATTCTGTAGACGAAAAACACATTATTCTAAATGCATTTTACAATTTAGAGTGGTTTAAGTGAGTTCACCGCTGTAGAAACTAAAAACACGCTTAAAATGAACCAAAAATGGTAAAAGATGGTGAATTGTATAGAAAATAATTAGTAAAAATAGTACAGTTTATTATATTTTAGTAATTTCATTCAAAATTTTAAAAGTCTAAATTTTATTATAAATAATTAATGAGTTAGTTTATAAGGACTTTAAATATAAGTCTGCGGGAATTCATTTAATAATTTTGTTTATGGAAAATTTGCATAAATATTATCTAAATTTTTAAAATTATACATATAAAATATACACAAATATACCAACTATTTAATGAAGTTATACATGTACATAAACATGTACATGAATATTTGTAATTTCTGAGTGTGTAAGCTGAGATCTATCTATAACTTCTGGATGCATTTATTTAGATATACATGTAATTCCTTCATATATATGTATATTCAGAGAAAACAAAAATAAAGGAATTAATAGAGAAAAACAACATAAATTATTTTAAATTAAATTGATAAAATAGCTTCTTAAATTGTATAAAAATTCTGCATTATTTATTATTTGGTTAAATAAAGAGAACTTTTATTAGTTTACAGTAAATTGGTAAACATGAAAAAGACATTTGGATTCATCACAATGGAAGCTTCGATCCACTTTTCTTAATTTAACCTCGAGTAAAAATACCATTTATCATTCAATAAGATTTATATATATAATTTTATTTATTTATTTCAATAAATTAGAAAAAGATTCGAAAAATATTTTTTAAAGTATGCAAAAACAAGAAACAAAAATTCAAAATGGCGCATCGCTTTCCCTCGATTTCAGATTTTTCTCTGTAATCTTTACGTAAAAATTTTTAAAAATAATTTTATATAAAAATTGTAAGCCTTTTTTGATAAATTTTAAGTTGTTTTTGCTAAATTTTTTAATTATTTTCAAGAGATTTTTGTAGTTTTAGTAGACGGCCATTACAATAAATATCCTAGAAGTTGTGTTAAGATTACGTTCGTTCTTATAAGAAAAAGTTGAAGAAAACTCATAAACATAAATATTCGAGAGATAAACTTTATTTTTACTTGCACATTAATCTAAAAATTAAAAAAATATATACATAAATATATATTATTTTACTTTATTTTTTTAATTACTCTGTCACCCTAATATTCTTCACTGCATTTTCTAAAATCCGCAGAATTTATCTTCTACTTAAGAAAAAAATTAAGCAATGTTTTAATTAAAATTTATCATCCATGTAACATTATCATCTATCATCATCTCGCTTAAACAGTTAGAAGTTAAGAAACATTCATTACTTTTATGTAAGAGGAAAGAAAGAATGTTAAGATGAATTTAAATCATTCTGACTTATGATGACGTCATTATTCTTTAAGCTTGCTTAATGATTCTTTAAATCACAGAATTAACGTTAATTCTTATCAGTAGATCGCGAGTTACTGGCTGAGAATGCTCTTGTTATACGTGGCTTCTAAACATAGTTTCTAAATAATTGGATTCCCAACTTTTGACCCAGTAGTATGGCTTTTTAGTAAGTGGATTCTTAACGTTATTTCTTAACCAGTGGATCGTAATGCAGTTTTACGGTAATGGGATTCTCAATGTTATTTCTCAATCAATGAACTCGATAGGGCTTCAAAGAATTTTTTAACATTATTTCTCAAATTATGAATATAATAGGACTTCTCAGTAAGTAAATTTTCAATATTACTACTCAACCGGTAGCTCTTGATACAGTTTTCTAACCAACAGATTCTCAACATCATTTTTCAATTTGTGATAGTTTCTCAACAGGTGGCAACTGGCTGGAAAATGTGATACACTTTTCCAGCCAGTAAATTCCAACATTACTTCTCAACTAGTAGACCGTGATACACTTTTCCATCTAGTAAATCCCTTCTTAACTAGTATATTATGATAGTTTTCCAGCTTGTAATTCCAACATAACCGCTCAACCGCTTGTAATACAATTTTTTAGCCAATAAATTCCAATATTACTTCTCAACTAGTAGACCTTTGTGAACTTTTTTCAACTAGTAAATTCCAACGTTATTCTTTCAGCCGGTCTCCCTTAATTCAATTTCCCAACAGGTAGATTTCTAATATTAATTCTCAACCAGCATATCGCTCAATGGTTCAGTATTCAGTAAATTTTCAGCCAATAAATTACTACTTTTAACCATGGCTAACTAGTAGATTTTTAACTTTTACGTTCTTAAACATTACCCCCAACAAGTAGATCGAAAACTACTTATTGGAAAATATTATTTTAAAGTTATTCATTCCTAATATTAATCGCAATATCCTAGTAATTATCTTAAATGATAATCAACAGGAAGAGAAATTGATTAAATAAATTACATTTAAAATATATATTAATAAAGTTTAAAAATATACTGTAAAAGTATGTTGTATATCAAAACTATACACTTTTACATAGGCATGCATAATTTACTGTTTATTAAATTAAAAAATAATTTTATAGTGATGAAACTAAACCATTACTCATACTAGAGATGAAGCCATATCCTCTGTTTTAAACATAAAAATTCAGCATTACACTATAAAAATAGACAGAAAAATATATTAAATATTATAGAATAAAAGTCCAAAATTATAGTTCGAAAATTATTCAAAAAAATCTATAAAATTTACATTATTTTTTATTTTTGTGAAGTTAAACTAAACAAAAATTTTCGATTCACGTTGAGCAAATTCACGTTTATTTCGTAAAATTCTAGAAATATTAGAATTGAAAAATTTAATAATTGAATTTTTTTAGAATTTAAACTATTTTTAGAATTTCCAATAATAGATATAAACATATTTTAATGTGAATTTTTTGATAAAAACTTGGTATCATACATTTCGATTTTTCTCTTGGTATCTAATATATTCCATGTTAGAAAACATTTCAAATGTTTTCAGTTTTTTTTATTTTTTAGAATATTTCATACAACAATTCTTCGAGTAACTTAGAAACTTTATCTTCCAACAATACCTACATCATTTTTTGATAAAGATTGTATCCTTACAACAACGATAACTTTGAATATTTTATATTTTCTACTGCTGTGCCTTTCCTCGCCTTTAGAATTAATGTAATAAATTCCAAAGAGACCGTTAATGTCAGCTATAAAAAATTAAAAGAATATATTAAAAAAGAAGTTTATTTTCCTATATTTTTCACAGATATTTATCTTTCTACATTTGTAAATTAATTCCATAATTTTCTAGAAATGGTGTAATCGTATCTTGCTTATAATGAAATTTTACGACATCACAAAGTGTAAAGAGTATTCTTTAATTTTCTTCTTCTTTTTTTTCCTTAATTCTATTTTCGTTTTGCATTTTAACATTTTGAAAATCAATTAAATCAAGCCTTAGGATATTTTTCCTTTCTCTCATTAGATTCAATGCAATTTGAGACAAGATAGTGGCAGAAATTCAATTCCAGAGTGGATTGAATTCCATTAATTACTTTGCAGAAAATAAAGTAGAGTACAATACACTGACTTTATTACAAGTAAAAATTGTAAATAATTCATAAAATATTATCTAAAATAGTGTTTTTTTTTTAATTAAAAAGATCCTAAATTATTTTTTAACAGTGAATGAGATGACTTTTTTAAATTTTATTTTTAACATTGTTCTGTAGAGAAATTTTAATTATACAAATGCAATTTTGTGTTTTTTAATAAGTGGAATATATTTACTTTTTAAACAAATTCATGTTTTATCTAAAAAAAATTGTTAAATATTATAAATTTCTATTGAAAACTGATTTTTTTTGAATAAAGATATAATTATTTTGATACCGATTTTCTTATTATTGTTGTAAGAGACATTTTTTAAATTCATAATGAAAAATATTATCAAAACTTGCAGTTGTTTTGCTTGTAATTAATTTTTAACAGGTTTGATTATAAAATTTTATTTAAAAAAAAAACAAGAAAAGACTGCTTCGATAGTCCATGGACACTTCTTAGCCACGTGATTATTGAAATTGATTATTTTTATGTTTTTATCTTTATTTTAAATCAAATTAACGTATTTTAATGAATATAAATATTTAAAATATGGAAAAATCTATAAAATTAATTTAAAATTCTTAAAATGTTGATAAATTTTCTCTTTAAATAGTCTAAACCTATAATCTAAGTTCAAGTATAGCAATATTTCGAGGGTATTTATAGGTTTATGAGCTTATTTAAAAAGTTATTTTGTAAATAATTTAATAATTTTTATTTAATTGTTTAAAATAGGCAAAAGGATTTTATCCTACAATCAAGGAAAAATTATCATTCAAGGAAATGTTTTATTTGTAATTCTTAGGTTAGGAATCTTGTCAAGGCTTTATGTTGTATGTATGAGTTAAATTTCCGTTCAGGATAAAGTCTAAATTTATTTTAACTCTTTAATAGATGTGAAAAATATATTTAGTTATAATTAGGTGTATATAAAATTTTCTACATTTATAGAATATGCAAATTAATATGCGAAATAATGTGCAAAGCATGAGGGAAGAATATGCAACAATATAAATAATAATGTAGAAAAATGTAGGGAATAATATGCCACAATATAAGGAATAATGTAGCGAATAGTATGCAAAATATAGAGAATAATATAAAGGATAATGTATAAGTTATAGAGAATAATCATAAGAAAATTTTATACATAAAAATCTTTATATTTAATTCAAAAACATGTGATTTTCGGTTTAAAAACATAAAATTCTATTAAAACTTAACAATAGTACAGCTATTGTAATTAAAAAAATAAAAATATGACAATTTTATATTATACAATTACATTATTCTGTAGATCTTATCTACAAAAAAACGTCCCTTTATCTAAGAAGGAAAAATTTTTATATAAAAATAAATATAGTGTATTTAATAATATTTTAATAAAAATAATTCCTTTAGACATTTTTGATAAAATTTTTGAATCGTTAATAAAACTTTAAAAGATCTAATTTATAATCAGATCATTGTTTATACAACTGTTTAATATATTTTTTAGAAAGTTTTCCTGTATTCCTTGGTTGATGAATAAGCACGTATTTAATTTATAAGGAAGTATAATATAACCTGAGGAAAATTTAATTATGCTACTAAAAATTACGTCAAGTTAGTAAGTATTGAGTTGGAACATTCCCAACTGTATATATTACCTTTTTTTATTTTGCTGGACGGTTATGTACACAATTATATAGGAAATAATACCAAAAATATAAAGAATAATAAAGAGTCTAATGTGCAAAAAAATGAGGAATAATATAGAGAAAAAAATGCAACAATACATAGAATATAATATATGAAATAGTAGGCTAAAATATAAAAAATATTGTAGGCATGGTATGCAAAAATATAAAGAACAATATAAAGAATAATATGAGAAATAGCGTAATATAATATAATGAATAATGTGTAGAATAACGTGTAAAATTTATAGAATAATATGCAACAATATAAGGAATAATGAAGAGAATAATATAAAAAACGTCATAGATAATAATATGCTAACTACTATACAGAATAATATGAAAAACACGAGAAACAATATGCATAACTTTATAAACACATTATATACATAAAAAAACAACATTCTAATTAATTTCCCTCAGGTAATGCACATATAATAATTTACTTAACTAATTATATACAGGTTCCAACAACACAATTAAATTCTAATTATAATTAAAAATACATGCCAGTACAGTACATAAATTACTCCCGGGTGATCACCAATATTCGGAAATTGTAAAACAACATCTTGAGCCTCTTTCCTTACTAAATTACGTTTTTCTTTTGTTTAATTCTAAGAAATTTACAAAGTTTCTAACCTGTATATGAATTTATTTTAAAAAAATCAATTCTAAAAAACATTTCCTACATTGTCACTTACTCAACCAAGCAGTATCAATTAGTATCAGGAAGTAAGACGAGAAGAACTTCAAACAATTATTTAATTGTAAAAAAATAACTAAAATTTTAGTTATTTTTAAAAGAATTTTTATTTCTTAAAAAAATATATTATTTTTAAGTCATTGAATCTATAGATTTATATAGCTTATCTGGAGTAACACGATAACATAAGCTGGAGTAATGGTTCTATCTATAAATTTTGGATAATAAATAAGATAATAGTGCAATAATAGTGTTATTATATTACACATTGACCTAATTTATTATTGAATACATTTAAATATATTACTCACCGGTTCGTTTATATGATAAGTAGATTTTTTAGACCACAACTTGCATATTTTATGAGAACACATAACAAATGGGATCCACTCTAAGAAATTCATTCATAAAAAACACCTCTGTTGACTTTATAGATGTTAAATATAAGTCCTAGATCTGTTACGAAGTGTAGAGGGTGCCAATGAAGCGTAACTAATGAAGCGAAGGTTGCAAGAGATCATTTGACATTCACTAGACTATGTAGTCACATTTAGTGTAGTTTTAAACACTCGATACTCCTTCATATCAGGGAATTTTTATGAAACTTCGACGTATAATCTCATTCGTAGTGCTTATCTAGTCGTTTGTGTCAGTATAGTTGTTCGCAGGTGTAATAACAGGTGGGTTAACTGGCTTGCTTCAACCGTAGCTGACAGGAAACAATCCTTTTATCTGCATTCGATCATCGTACCCTGCCTCATCCTGACCCCTTCCGCCGTTTGTAAGTACTTTATTTTTTAAATAAAACAAAAATTTACCCCTTTTATAACCTTAATTTAATTTTAAAACTCTTAACAAACTGTACACATGTTTAATATTTAAAAGTATGTAAAATTACACTCCTTAAAAACGCATTGTATCCTTTTCATATTATTGATACTTCATACGTAATTGTCCTTCACCCTAAAGACTTCTGACCCTATACAGTAGTAGATAAGACCGCGAGAGGGTAATAATTAAGGTCACGCGTTCACGTGACAGCAGAATTCGATTATTATCGCATTAAATTTTACTTCAGTAAGTAATTTAAACACGTACGAGCGGGGGTTATTAACTTAAAGCCGAATCTGTAGTTACGTAACCGAAGGGGGTGTCGGCGGAGGCAGGAAGTTTGCACCGGCCGTTTCCGGTGACGTCACGCCAATTTGGTCATTCACACGTTTAGCACCCGAGGTAATTCCCATTTCGGCGCGGTCATTTGCTTGATTTTAACAATCAAACAGGACGTAAGTAATTTTCAATACGAAAGAGTTAAAGCTGCCATCCCCCTTTTGTGTTGCTAGAATGCGTTAATAAGAACGGAAACTGAAGCATAAAAATGTAGAAAATAATAGAAATTTATCATTTTTACGTTAAAATACAGAAGATATTCACTTATCAGTAACACCAGTTAATTTTTTAGATATTTGATATTCTAGTTACAAAATAAATTTTAAAAAATATATATCAAAAGTTCAAAGAATTGCAATTTTGCTTCCAGGAAAACTTTATACAGTTTCTTCGTTAAACTTTCTCTCAATAAATTATATTCACACACCAAAGAACATCATAGAAAAGTAGAATTGAATGAATTGTAAGTACGAGCAACCGTCCATAAAATTGACAAGAATCAAATGAAGAATGTACCGAGAAGAAGAAGAAATTCTTGAATATTTCTCTTTCTATGCAAAATATTTTAAATTTATTAAGAAATCGAAAATAAATAATTTCTAAAAACACACAAAAAACAATTTAAATCACCTGATTTGATCCTTTTTGAATGACTTGAACGTCCAAAGATCCTGTCAAGACAGCGTACCAATTTGTACCTTTGTCACCTTGGCGAAATACTATTTAAAAAAAAATATTTTAAAATTCGATTAGAATTAAAATGAATAATTAACATCTGAAAAAGCATTTAATTTCATTCCAAACAAATAAAAAAAATTTAATTTTATAAGTGGCGCCCTCTGTTATTCAATTATTTTATTAACTTTGAAACTTTTAAAAAATCTGCATCCCCGATTAAACGAATTGCTTATTATTTTTAGACAAGTTTAATTAATAAGTTGTCAAAATTGTCTAAAATATTGCAAGATAATTACACATATTTGAATTAGAAGTTAAAATCTTTTCTGAGAACATGAAATTTAGATTTTGCCAGTGTTATCTCTTAGAAATTTACACTTAATGATGATGTTACTTGATACCAAGTGCAACTATCATTACGATAATATTACATAATCCCTTAAATAATTACTATACTTCATTAGGAAATATAACTTATTTTCAAAATTATTCAGTTCTAAGCTCTAAGAAAAGTAATATTTTTGTAAAGTGTCAAATCTGAATCACAATTATTAAAAAAAAGCCTGTTAATTACTTTTAAAAAATTATTTAAATAGATTTTAAAATTTAATAGCATTTTTTTGGGTTAATGTTACCTATGGTTCCAAAATGGCGGCTCGTCTCTGATTCCAGCAAATAGAAGAAAGGAAACAGTGGGGACGCTCGTTCTAACCTAACCTAACCTATTCTAATAATTTTGTTGGTAATAATTATGGTAATTTATTAGAATAGGTTAGGTTAGGTTAGAACGTGCGTCCCCACTGTTTCCTTTCTTCTATTTGCTGGAATCAGAGACGAGCCGCCATTTTGGAACCATAGGTAACATTAACCTTTTTTTGAAATTATCATTTAGATCAAAAGCTCTAAAATATCAAATTTAGACTTATATATAACGCATTTATTGCTTTAAAATATATTTAAATATTTATAAAAAAATTAAATTTATAATTTTTTGGACAAATTCTTCAGTCCAAAAGCTTCAAAAAATCAAAATTTATTTTTTTAAATATGCTAAATGATTTTTAAATATTAATATCTTCTATAAAAATCGTTTCATTCAGAAATTCTAAAAGATCAAATTTTTGTAATTAAATTTTAAAAATATTTGAATAATTTTAAAATATTCATTAGTTAAAAAACTTAAATAATCAAATATTTTTTTTGGAACTAAATCTAAAAAGCCACGTTTAAAATTTATTTAAGCCCATTTTAAATAAATAAATAAAATTTTTGACAAGCTCTAAAGAAGTTTATTTTTAAATGAATCTAAAAATTTCTGCTAAACTAAGATATATTTAAATACTTTCTAAAAATTAAATTAAATTTTTATATACATAATTTTTGGAAAAATTTAATTTAGAAAATATCTTTTCTTTCTTTTTATTTTACAAAATCAAAAACAAAACATAATAAATTATTTATACGAAACATTTTTATGAGGGTAATTTTACTCTTTTAACATAACTAAATTATTGTAGACATTTTCTTTGTTAAATTTTATTTGTCAGATTTTCAAAAAAATAAGAAAAAAAAATGCATTTTTATCATTTAAAAATAAGCTTTCGAGACGATTAATTTTTTTAGTATCTAGAAAGGCAATAAAAATTATTGTTTTAAAAAGTTTTTATTTAGAAAAATTTTTAAAAATCCTCTAAAAATATCTCCTATAAACTTTACATTATTCTATTTAAAATAAAATGACAAATTAGTGCATTAGTGGGCACATTTCGAATGCTTTTGTATACATTAAAGCGCTAATTTTCCCCCAAAAAATTATAAGAGAATAATTTTTAGAAGATTTATTCCTTTATTTGTTGACTTACGCGTAACACCTTTGTCCAAGTCTTCGTAAAATCCGTAATAACAAATCTGTTGTAAAAGACTTGGATGGATTTTTTCGAATGCTTTTATACTTCTTAATCTGGAATAAATTATTTCTAGGTCCTCTTCCGTTCTGTCTGCTGGTCTGTTCAATATACATATATATATATAAACACGTTATTGATGCTGAATAATACTAAATTATTTGTACTAAACTACATTTTATAGATTTTTTCTAGAATGGAAAAGCATAGAATACTAATTTCTATTCTAAAAAATGTGGAATGAAAGACATTCATTGTTAACAAGTAAAAATTTTTTTTTGTACTCTTCCATTCATCAGCCGATCAATTGAATATACATTTGATATGTTACTGAATATTTTAAGAAAGATTAAAGCTAAATATAATATTATAATAGTATTTAATACATGATATAATACTTCATAATATCAGTAAAGAGTATATATCACTTACTAGAATGCTTAATAGCATCAGTTCTTTAAAGAAGTGCTACTATTAAGTATTCTAGTACGGCTCGTGTAAATCTTATCTCAATCACCAAAATTGGATCCCTATTTCCAATATAGTATGCGACTCTCGCGTATTTCTGATACACAGTATGTAGCTCCTATTGTGACAAGATTTGGCCACCTTTGGGATGTAGTATGAGTGCTAGGAGTGTTCATTAAATACTGTGTACTACTTGCCTTAGTATCTACACAGCAGAAAGAGTTTAAAAAATCCCTCTTAATAAGATGATATGATAACAGCAGTATTCCAAAAGTCTGATACTAATATATCCTTTACAGTACTATAAGTTAATAGTACTCTAAAGATTATCTACATGAACTTCCATTTAATTGAACGATCTTTCAACGTATAATATTAAATAATAATTTAATATCTTATTAAAAACACATTTATATGCATTTTATAAATATTTAAAGAGCGTTACAACATTAAAATAACATAAAATTAATCAAATACGCTAAAATAAATGATATTCTTTCACGTATCCTCTGATAAACTGAAGCTATATTACGATATATAACTGACATTTTTCTGATATTATAAGCATTTTAAAGGCGTAAAACACATAAAAAGGGGTATAAAACATTGTAAATAAGTAGTTAAAAGGTGTAAGAACATTAACCTGTAGTACCTTTTGTCCATAGAATGTATCCATTCCGCGACCATGACCTGGCAATGGCAACATCGATCAGAAACGTTGTTCCAGCTGATTCACCTTAACAGACAGTCAGGCATTTAATATTCCAAATTATTATCCAATTCATATAAATCAATGGACGAAAATTCGCCTGAAAATAATTACAATTATTTGAAAAACATCAAAATAATTTATCAAAATAATAATAATAACAAATGTTGGAAAATCATCTCCAACATCACTCTAATTCCCAAAAGTGCAATTGGATTAAGTGCAATAATTATAATGAATTAGAGTAAATCGTCAGACGTGTATATACATTAATGATACAAAATTACCTTCATTAAACAATATTCTAAATAACTAGGTAATTTCAAATATATATATTTTTATTTATTTCAAATAAATCTAAGTGTTATACGTTGAGAATGGTGTTTCGCTTATATATTATTATTCCTGTTAATAATTTGATTAAATATATGAATATTTCAAGATTTATTAAAGTAAATCAAATTATTCTTGTAAATATTTTAAGATTCTATTATTTATTTCTCGTAGTTATGCGAATGAAATTTGTAAAATATTATTCAATTTTTAACTTTGCTAATCGGGTCTCTCAAGTAGTAGTTCTCGATCTACCCATTTTAAAAATGAGTTTTTTCAAATAATGTTTTGACGAATTTAGTAACTATTGGTTTCTTATCGATACTCTTGAATATTTTCTTGTTAACCAATGTTTATAAATAGTTTGAAAGGTAGAAACCATTGTTTTTTTCTTCATATTTCTGGTTAATGCGAGAGTTGATGTTTAGCAGGTTTCTTAACGTGTGAGATTTTCGTATATAAATATTTAGAAAACTTCACACAATAATCAAGAAACTTGCAAAAGTATTGGTTTATAATTGTGTAACAGCAATGAGTAAGTCATTGAATTCCCAGTGTTCACGAGATTGTTCTTACTCGAGTCTACAATTGTTCGTTTATTAGTGAGCCATTGGTTTTTCAGTGTTCCTGGATGATAAGTAACACCATCAGTTTTCCCAACTAGTGTTATTGAATAATCAATAGGTTTATTATGCAAGAAACAACGAATAATGATGCCATTATTCAAGAATTTACTAGTTGAAAAACTTAATGGATACTCTTCATTCAGAAATTCTAATTGAAAATCCAATGGGTTGCTCAACCCATTAGTTTCTCACTTAGAATTTCTGAGTGATAGAAAAAAAAACTTGTGGCTTTTTTATCACTCAGAAACATCGATAGATTTTTCTTTTTCATCCCATCAGTTTTCGTATCCTACAGGTTTTTATCTCACCAGTGCAGGTGATTCTAAGCAGATTTTTCATCAACCACAGGTTTTTCATAGCAGATTTTTCATCAACCACAGGTTTTTCATACCATACTGGTGACAAACCTGTGGATTTTTCATCAGTACAGGATGAAAAATTTATTTAATTACCACGTTCTTGAATGACAAATTATCCAAAGAAGAACCCATTAAATTTATCAATCGAGGTTCTGTATAGTATAAAACCATTGGTTTCTTTATCAATATTCCTGATAAATCTGCTAAGTTATAATTTAGTGTTTCGTGTATAATATGGAAACCACTAGAATATATACAGTAGCTGAATAATATGATAACCATCGGTTTATCAGTCTCGAAACCATGTATCAACCTACGAGATTCATTGATTTACCAAGCAATGCTCAGGATAATAAGCGATCCAAAACTAATATTCCCCAGTAACGATGACTTATTATTTTGCTAAATAAAATTTAAAACCTTTAAATATGCTAAACAAACTTAAAAAAACATATAAAATGCCAAAAAATTTAGTTAAAAATTCATCATAATTAACTGAAAGAGCATCGTTAGTAGTGTTCAATTAATATATAATTTAGATATTAATTGATAAATAACTTAAAATATTATCTCAGAAATAAAAATTAATGATGACATTTGTAAGTAATTTAAATATATTAACATAATAATCCTTAAATACATTAAATTAAATGAAAATAAATTATAAAATGTGATTTATCATCTATAGAAGAGATGAGAAATGAAGGTTTTCCGCTTACAGTTTTCATTCTAATTAAACTTTAATGTATATAAATACTTAAAATTTATAAATTCAACTTACCTTTATAATTATTTTTATCTTTTTAAAGTAAAGTATCTTTTAAAATATTATATATATATGTATATATACTCTAGAGAGTTAAGTCAATAGCGTTATCTACTACAGAAGGGCAGACAAGACTATCGAGTCTGGTCTGTCTGTCGCCTGACAAACCGAAATTTTGTCGCAGTCACAACTTAATTCAATATATATAATAATAAAAAACAAAAACAAAATATTGCAGCAGTAATTTTCTTAAGCACAATTTCTAAAAAAACAAAGTAAAAAAAAACAGTTGGAGTCATAATAGAAAAGTTCTAAATGCAATCGCAATTATTAAATAAGTTGTTGGAGAAGAGAAGGGGAAAAATCTACACTTTTATCCTAATTATTTTTGGAATTTTTGATATTTTTTGATGTATTTAAATGAATTTTTTTATCGTTTTATTGATGGCTTCTAACTCTTGAAAAGTGTTCGTTATTCATTATAATAAATAAAGAATATTCGTGAATATCAAAGACGAAAATTCTGACCTCTGTTTCCGATTATTTTTAAAATTTTGACATTTTTAAATAAACTTTTGGAATTTTTACGACTTGGAATATGTTTATTATTTATTAAAATAAAAAGTAAATATCCATGAATAGTCGGAGATGACCAAAAACTGAATTTTTATCTTAATTATTCATGTGTTTTATGAATGTATTTAAATCATTTTTTGCTAGTTTCGTACTTTTGCATCTTCTTACTTCTGAAATTCGAAATTTCTTATAATGAATGGCGAATATATTTATGAATATCGAAGATATGAAAGAAAAATTAAACTTTCATACTAATTATTCTTTAATTTTTTTATATTTTGTTAATTTTTAAATCAATTTTTTGAAATGCTTTGTATTTTTGTACACATTTAACTGCTAAAATATAATGAATACATTCATTATTCTTTATACAAAAATAACAAATATATTCATAAATAATCAAAGAAAACATTTAAAAACTCAACTTTCATCCTAATCAATTTTAGAATTTTATTTAAATATATTAAACATTTTTAAAGAATTTTTTCTATTATTCTTTACATCTTCAAACTCTAGAAAAATATTCATTTTTAACAGCATTTGATAGCAGAATATTCATTATAACAGCACTTATTCTTTACTCGAATCTTTAAAATAATATGAAACCCAACATATAAGATAAAAATCTAAAAAACTCATTCCAAGAAATCCAATAACATAACAAGTTTCTTGGAATAAAACTGCACTAAAATCTAACAATTTCTGATTAAAAAAAGCAACATTACACTTCGAAGAATCTCTAATTATTAGAATAAATTATCAAAAGAATCTATTATTATATAATTTTCTATGGGATAAAACTCAGTTACATCTATCGATTCTAAGAAAAGCACGTATGGATTTTTAGAATTATCATTAATCTGACATTATCCCCCTACAAAGAATAATCTAACATCTGTTATAATTGTAAAATAAATAAGAAAATTATGTAACAAAATACATTTTTTTAGAATAATTTGTTGATGTTTTTTTTTCGAAATTTACTTTATTCTGTGAACAACAAAATATATTTTCCTCTTCTCCTCCTAGAGCCGAGAGGAAGGTAAATTCTTCTTTATTTTTCCTGTGATATAAACTTGATACATGAAGAATATTTACTTTGGATGGCAGAAATAAAATTACTACATATTGCATACAATACTCTTGTGTATAAGTTTTACAGGATGGATTGTTCCACTCTGTTTATGGCAAGAGTCAGATGATGCTGACAGATGAAAGGAACACCAAGATCAAGAATATTTTATCGTTTGAAATTAATTTTTTCCCCCTTCGTTTTATGCATCAAATTTTATTTAAAAAAGTTGTATAATTCTCATTAATTATTGTAAGATTTTAGGTGATTTTTAAAAGAGAATTTTTGCTTTTGTATCAGTTTTTAATGAGTTATTAAGTAAGAAAAATGAAATGATTTTAAAGTAAGTGGATATGAATTTTTAAAATAATAAATTCTTTAAAAAATCTTTCATCTAAAAATTCGAACTAATTATAATTATTATGAATTTTTCGATTTTTTTTTTACAGTTTTGTGAATTTATAGTTGGTTTTCTTCTAAATATTTTTACAATTTTATATCAGTTTAATGAGCTTTATTTAACGAGTTAAATGGCCAAGAAAGCGAATTAAATTTAAAGTAAAAAGTAAAGAAGTAAAGTAACAAATAAATAAAATGTTTAGAATAATAAATCTTTTAAAAAATCTATCGTTTATTGCATACATTATTACGATTTTTAGATAGATTTTTAGAGATTTAAATGTAATTTTGCATCAATAATTAATTAAGAAAATCGAATGATTTAAAATAAATAAATTTAAAATTTTCAGAAAAAAAAGTAAATCCGCTAAAAAATGTATTAAATAAAAAATTAATATAAATTTATGAGTATTTTGGGATGATTTTGCTATAAATTACGCTAAAATTACGATTGGAGCAATGCAAACTTAGCCGTTGCTTGTCTAAAGTTCCAAACAATTCCTTGAAGTTTTAAATTGAAAATTGCAGGAAAAATAATAATAATAATAATAATATTTTATTTTTTTTTATTAAGAATGTTATTTAAACTATAAAAATTTATATTTAATGCTTTGTTTACTTCTACGGAATTTATGTCATGAAATAAATACTCGGAATTGGGACGGAGTGAAGGTCAATTTTGTACAAGAAAAATAAATAAATTATAGTTACTTAGATATATAAAACTACGACAGAAAATATATTATAGTAAAAACATTTCATGAAAGGATAGAAGAGTGAAATATATATATTTGTTTAAAGTTTATCTTTACTGAAATTATCAGCTTCAGCACGAATGATTGTAAAACATAAATGACAGGTTTTAAATTGTATTTCAGGAGATATAAATTTAAAATTATCAAGAAATTTGGCTTAAATTAAAATTAAAATAAAGTCACTCCTTTTAATCACCAATTTAATTAATTTTTATACTGTTTATTATGGGATAAATTCAATAAAATATCACACTTTTAGCAAAGGCGAGCTTTAGACAAAGTCATTTTATCGTAATATATTTTAATATAAAATCATAAAAACATCATAAATTCTTTAATTTAGAGTTTCTTCAAGCTTCCAAAACTGTTCAGAGAAGAAAATTATCTACAATATACTGAAAATTGCCACTTTAAACTATGAGAGATCGTGATCTACTGGTTGAGTAACTTAGATTTATGCGCTTGTAAAAAGCTTGATTTTTAATTTATTTAAAATATATTAAGTGGAAACTTAATAATTTTACAAAAATACGTTTTTTTCTTTCTATATTTAAACGTAATTATTCGAGAATATTTATAGAATAATGAAACAGAAGACAGGAGTTTACTTTAACAACCCCGAATTTAAATGTATATTGATTAATCTTTCAATGTTAGAACGTTAACTTAGATAATTGAATTCATTCATACACATGTTTATTAATGGAAGAAATGAATTTTCCCCTCCTCTGATTGATGTTAAAATAAAATTTTCCACCGTCTTAACCCATCTGAATTGATTTCTCTAACTATTTATCTTCAATTTTATACTACTAATACTAATAATAATAATAGTAGTAGTAGTAATAGTAGTAATTAGGGAGAAAACAGGGAATAGTATAGCTCAGATAATTAATTAATTAGTAACGTAATTAAGAATTTTAATGATGAATACAATTATAATTAAGCCCACGCACCCCTTCTCATAACAAAAACCTGACAATGAATCCCCAAGTGAAATAACTGTACACAACTACATAATAAAAGAATTACAATTAATTTAAACTTCAAGCTCCTAGTAAATAAATTTAAAAAAATCAATTTTAAATTCGACATTTAAAAGTTGATAGAAAATGCGATTCATCTAGAGTCTGATTTGAAATGTTGAATAACTTCAAATCTATTATCGATAAGAAAACCTTTTCTAAAAAATTCAAAAATATAGATTTTTATTCAATAAAATAAATGTGTACATTGATTGAATGTCGAATATATCGAACCGTATTGATTCGAGCATTCAATTTACATATTTTAAAAAAATATTTCAATCTTACCTACCTATATGATAAAGTGAATCTCTCAGTCAGTAGATCGTGATCTCTCTGCTTTTACGAGTCACTGATTTTCTAATTAGTGCACGGATGTGCTAGCCACTAGTGTTTGTGAATAATTTACAGGTCCTTAAGTTTCTAATCAACATTTTAAATTAGTAACAGAATCATCTTTTCTCTCTAAATTACATTATTCAAGATTTTCAAATATTTTGCGAACCACACGATTTTCTAATTAATATTCTTAGATAATACGTAAAGTAATCAATTTTTCAATTGGTTCCTATCGTTCTTAACAAGTAATTTCTGCGTGAAAATTCTTAATTAACAATGGATTCAGCAACCAGATAATGGAACATTTTCTCAATAAATGTTATGTTAAAGAGAATTTTAAGGAGAAACCTAGATCAAATCACCTCTGATTCTACAGTCAGGATATAATATTATCAAACAATTGATCCCTCGATTATGATTGTATCATTCTAGACTATTGTTTTTAATTAAACTTTCTCAGCATCCTTATTATCACCCAAGGATGAATTTTCTCAAGCTACTGATTCTGAACATCCGATTCTCGAGTAAAATTAATTATTATCAAATAACTCCTTTCCGAATCATTCAATATTCTTTATTCTAACTTAGAATAAAAAATTCTCAAATCCTCTTTTCAATTAAGGATGGACTTTCTTAAACTATTGATCTCTAAACAAGACTTGTATTCGGCTAAACTACTGATTTTTAACTGAAGACTGAGTATTCTCATCATTCACAAATAACTGATGTGTCAACTAGGTTCTATTGCACTAAACTAGGCCTACTAACGATGGACATTTTCAAATTAACGATATCTGAACTAGGGCTGCATTTATTGAGCTGCAATTTGAAAAAATTGTAGACCTATAAATTCCTACTGTCATCTGTCTGTCAGACTGTCTTTCCTTAATCTCTAGAACGGAGTTAGATAGATGAAATCTGAGCTCAGATATAGAAACCTTAGAGTTAACTCCCGATTAACTATACACAAATATCCGATGCAAATCGAAAATCACGGTATTTCAATTCAAAACTTTTCCCCTGAAAGCAGTTAACAGATGACCGGCACGACTCTATTGCTAACGGAAAAGTATGATTCACAGGGGCAAGACACTACTAATTTCAGGTGGAGAACATATATTTTAAATTAAATAAATTAAAAATATGATTAAAAATTGCGGCCTGGAATTGTGACGATGTCACAGTAAATAATTGCTCGTTATACATTGCAGACTTTAAGGATGACCACACTAAAAAACTGATCCCTCAATTAGAATTGAATCATTCTCAAACACCCGATCCGCCTCTCAACTATAATTACATCATTGCAAAATAGTGATTTTTAATTAAAGATAGAGAATTATTAACAACTGAATCTCGGCTGGCAATTACTCATTTTCAATAATTGATTTTTCTACTGGAATTACATTACTCGAAATTTACTGATTTTCAATCAAAGATGAACAATTGCAGCAACTGATTCTCAATACTTGATTTCTCAAACAGATTAATGTATTCTTAAACTACTTTATCACAACTGAAACACTTTAAATCACTATTTTAAATTATGATTTTTTAATCAAATAATGAAAAACTCGTTAGTTCCTCAAACAACAAATTAAAAATTTTTCAGTAATATAAGCAAAGATTTCTTTTAATTTCCATGGAATTTATAATAAAAAAAATATAACTCTCGAGCTTCCTGTCTTAGTTCGAAATAATTATCCTTCGTCTTATTTATCCCATTAACAAATATATTCTCCTTGATTCTATCGTGACATCAAAGCTCCAACTTACAATTATAGTAACAATAATGACAACAATTACGTTATTGCTCCGGATCAATAAGAAATTATTGTTATGGTAAGAAGCGTGACGTGACAATTTACAATTATATTAAGAGAGAAAGTATATTTTAACAAGAAATTTTCCCACTAGAAATCATTATATAAGCATTAACCTTTCTAGCATTACTAATCATCTTTAATTTTGTATTTTTTTAAAAAAGGAATTCCTAGAAAAGTCAAATTGTTCATTTAGAAACAATCAGAAGATTATATTCTAAGTATTTTTTTATTACTATTATAATGTACCATTGGTTTATTACTTCCTAATGGTATAGATGTATTGCTCTACCTTGTTACTATAGTAACAATCTGGTTGTAAAGCAATTAATTTGACTCTTGTACAGTTTAGAAATAAAATCAGTTTAGGAAATTTCATACAAATCAATAAAAGTAATTTATATTATTTAAAATTCAAAGCACAATTACAATATTTTACTAAAAATTAAAAATCTCTTGTTTATCTTTCATTTATCCAAGTGATGTGGATGCATCTTCGTTTATCCGAGTGATGTAGTTGCATCCTTCAGTATTCTGACTTATTGTATATAGTTTTTGTTTTATAAAATAAAGAAAATAATAATAATAAAATATATTTATTTATCTTTTTATAAGTAGAAAGCTTTTTCTGCTAAGATTTTCCCTCTTTTCTTGTTTTTCCCCCAACTGTTTCTCTGGAGTATATACTTTATTCTTCAATATAAGTCAGCTAAATCTCTTGATAGCATTTCTTCTAATGCTTCACACCTTTTATTTTCACAACAGATCCTTCTTGAAGACTTATATTCTCATCCATTTGCCAATATTTCTTATTTTTTCAACAACAAAACATATATTTTTTAAAGATTTCCTTTGCATTCTCGAGCGTATTTTTAACATTGTATCAGCTTATAAAATTGCACTCATCTATAGATAAATACTCATAAAATATATTATTCATGAATTGTATTAAGCAAGTTTTAAGTTTTTTTAAATATAAATTTTAAAGAATATTAATTTTTTCGAATGCGAAAATTGCGAGTAAGATAGAGAAATCATGTGGGAATATCAACATCTGTATGTACTGTACTTGATTCGATGAAAGTGAAGGGGGTATTTTTGCATATTCACGAATAAAACAGGTGATTTTTATTATCTTTAACAATGTTCTGCTTTGATTAAAATATCTGATTACCAAGTGGTTGTTATGCATTATTAATTTCTTACATCCCAAAACGGGTACCTTCAATTCTGTATGCATACTAAAGTACTGTAGATGTATACGCCTTGCTATTTTCAACGGCGATTTATATTTACCTTTCTTTGAATATTCAAAGAAATTTCTTCTAAAATCCTAGATTTTTATTATCTAAAAAAATATATTTATTCTTTTATGATCTATTTTTATTTTTTATAATTAAATAATTTTCATTTCTCTTTATACAAATCCTTGCAGAAAATGGTTGGAAAAATTGCTATTTTTTTAGATTAAACAAATAGATTTTATTGCTGTTTCATAGGATAATCAATTGATTATCGTCTACCATTGAATGAGGCGATCAATGGCTTTGACTTATACATTCTGCAACCGAGATAATCAATTTTAATTGGGTGAAGAGAGATGTTCACTGGATTGATTTAACTTCTGAGCGGGATAATTAATTAATTATCATATTTTATAAGTAAAATAGTTAGTGATGATCCTATTCGTTAAAATATTAGTGGTCTTATAATTCGTTCCTCTCTGACTATTTTCTCTCCTCTACTTTTCATTATCCTCTTACTTATTTCTTGTTTTCTCGCCTCCATTTCTGATTATTTTACCTTTTTCCTTCAACATTTATTATCCTACGAATTTTCTCTCCTTTCTCCTACTCTTTCTTATTATCCTACCCGTTCCATCGCTTCTCTCCTCCTTTTCTGGTTATTATACTCGTCCTGAGTATAGGATAGTCAGAGAATACTATTGTAAATACGAGTGTGATAATCCTCCATTAAATTAATAGATAATCGTTATACTTCTGTGAATAAGAGGCATACTATGATCTAGAGAGTCAGTGAATTATAATGATTATCATATGAGAATAATGATCAGCAACTTATCCATGTTCTGTGGATACAATAGACAAATCTTACTAGCTGTATAAACAGGATAATCAGAAATTATTTCTGATTATTCTGTTTAAAAACGATAAGCTAATATATAAATTAAATAAATAATTTGTCATAATTATTCTTTGAATAATAAGCGAATTAATTCACTAACTTGGTTCTTATGAATAGGATTATCTTTCCTAAGAATGGAATAATCAATAAATCAAATCAGTGGATTATATTAAATGTTATTTGAATGGAATAAGCAGTAAGGTTAATATAATTATTCTTTAAATTCCTTCAAAATAGAATAATCAGTGAATAGGTAGGATTAATCATTAGAAAAGTAGGATAAGTAGGAATATTCTTTAAATAGTTTTATTGAATTATTCGTTTTTAAAGCAGAATAATTAAAATAATTAATTAGTGAGATTATTCTATCAATAGACTATTCAATGAATCAGTGCGTTTGAATTGAATAATTACAAGCTAAGCGTAATTATTCATTCAGACGAATAATCGGTGAATAAGTAGAATTATCCATTAATCAGAATATTAAATGAATTATTAGATTTATTCTTTGAATAGGCTAATTAATGAATAAGCATAAATTTCTTTGAAGAAGAATAATCAATTAAACAGTACACCTATTTTTACGACTAAAACAATGGGTAGATTACATTATTCATGCAGAAAACTGAAGAAATCAAGGAATTATCATAGCGGAATCACTGGAATAGTTAAATAAACATGAAAAAAACAAGGAATAATAGATGACAATACGTGAGAATGTGGAAAATATTCGAGAAATCTCAATTCTTTGGACAAGAATAAATAAACAAAAGACGAGCACATACAATTATGAAATATTCACCACTTGCCTCTCATGTTAGGAGGAGATGTTGCCATAGTAACCGAGATGAAGAGTGATGATTTCGGTATTACATCCCATCCGATCAGAATCTTGATTTAAAGCAAATGTGACTTTTAGATATATAAATTTTATGATAAATTTAAGCATCCGAGAAATACGAATGCCTGAAGAGATCAATCAAATTATGTCAAATTTTATTTTCCCTCTTTTCAATTTTATCTTTATAAAAGAATAAAATATAAATATAAATATATATATATTATTTGTTATTTCTATACATTTCTTAGTCGATTTTTAAGAAAATTCATTTAATTTTAATGAGTTCTTTTCGATTTTTTCATCATTTATCTCGGTTTTCTTTTGCGATTTGCGGCTATTATTTATGATTTTGCTGGTAAAGAGTTGACTTTTTTAGGGTTATAATTAATATAATTTTCTAATTTTATACTTTTTATCCAAATTTTTACTCGTATTCTATGTAATAAGCTTTACTTTGTACAATTTGTTCTCTTTAACCTTCCTCCTTCATCAAAAAGATTCTTTAGAAATAATAAATTCATTTTTTGCTTCTACTCATAAATAGTTGAATTTTTAGAGTTTTGCACCATGTATTTTGTATAAATTTTATATTCTTTCAACCAAATTTTTACTTATATTCTACGAAATAAGCTCAACATCTGTAGGATGTGGAAGCTTGTCCTTGTTCATCCAAATATTTTTAAAAATATCATAAATTAAGTTGTAAAAATTTGTCAATCTAAAAAATAAATCTTTCAATCTCTAAAAACATTATTTACAGGTGTAAAATTCACTTGTAGAGAGCGATAAATCTAGAATCACGACTAAAGTTTGAGCATCTGGAACATGTTAGAGAGAGGAACTTTAAAAAGATGAACTAGAAAATAAATTCTATTTTTAACTCAATACCCTCAAGGTATAAAAATATAAAATTCTAGGACTATAAAAATGTCATAAAATTAATTTTAAATATATATTAACTCGAAAATATTAATGAGAATCTTCAGATTTATGCGACTACTGATTAATGAATTTTTCAATAAAAATTTAAAATAAATTTAAATTATTTATGTATTTATTATAATATATATATATATATATATATTATTATCATCTTGTAAAGATTTCTAGTTTAGTTTTGACTGCAAGAAAAATTGATGACGTTCACATAAATTTATATATTCTCTATACTCTAGGATCGAATTATGCTTATATTTTAATAGATATCTTGTTAATTTTAGCAATTTATTTTCTGAAAAAAATGTTTAATATTAATTCGAAATTATTAACTTTACAAATTATTATCATAAACTTTAAAAATTAATATAATAAATGAGAGAAGATTTTTCGCGTTACTCTTCGCGATTACTTTAATCGTATGCTATAAATTTATATAAATAGTTTAATATTAGAATGAATGCTTAAATTCACAGACATCTGATACAGTAATTATACGAAGTGATAAGATTAAATAATTTATACAGATCGATGTATATGTTAATTAAGAGAAAGGATTTTCTGATACAATTATATTAACTCCATACATTTTTTATGTAAAAAATATTAGTAAAAAATAGAATTTACCGAGTAATAAAAACGTATAAAACATTATACAATTTCTGTATACAGTAAATAATTCATATTTTTTACTTCTAGAAAGACTTTCTCATTAATAAAACATTAATTTAGAGTCTAAAAAAAGTATAAAAAACAATGTTTTAAATAAAGCTAAAAATTTAGAAATTCAGAAAAACTGATTATTTGAAGATGCTGGAGAAAGGATGAGAAATCTGGAGAAGGGATGCTGAATCAAGAAAAAGTAGAAAAACAATAAAAAGAAAACTGGAAGGAAAATAAGATAAAAAAGGAAGCTCAAGAAGAACGATCAAACCTTTAGGAAATTGAACTCCCACAACAGTTCCAAGAGGAAATTATCTACAAAAATTCCAAATGACAGCAGCATCTGACCTCTTGACAATCGATACAGATAAAATTCTTAAATTTAGTCTTTTACAGACAACTAACAGTTATTAAATAACTATAAAACATTAAATAAACTTCTAGAAGTTCGTCCTAAAAACACGAATTTATTAAATTATTTACAGATATTTTTTTATCAAGCTTCAAAAAAAAAGAACAAACGTGTTAACTTCTTGCAAATACAAATGTATGCACGCAGTTAAGAGGAAAAAATCATGATATTATCTATTATATAATTCATAAAACATGAAATTATCTTTAGTAAACATCGGTCTAGTATGATTTTTTTGTAATAAATTAATTATTTAAGTGAGAAATCATGAGTTAAAGTAGAAAACTCGACTTCAAATATTGAACGAATTCTATTTTTGTATAGTTCATTGTACGTGATAGTCGACTATTACAGTGTGCAATGGCCATATATACAGGTATTGATTTATGTTACAGCAATTTTAACGTTACAACAAAGCTAAAAGTATCATATATTATACACAAGACACAATTATTGGTAGAAGATAGAATGATTAATTATATACAAATTCTTAAATTTTTATATTTACTGACGCTCAAGATCATTCTATCCTCTTATAAAAATTAACTCAAAAAATTCGATTTTAATATTATAAATGATTAAATACGTCTGTAACGTATTTAATTTATATAATTATCCTTGTCTTAGATTACCACTTACACATTGAGTTATTGATTATTTAAAGATAATCTATATTAATTTTTGGATAAGAGGCTTCCTGATGGAGTTAGAAATTGTTAAAAGGTTGAAGTTTTTCTTAATACTTTCTGATTTTTTAAAATTTTGAAATTTTAATGAGATTTTTTATAATTATTTACTGTCTTTTTAAATGAAGTCACGTAGTTTTGTTTGGAGGAAATTGTAAAAGATGGAAGGTTATGGCAGAATGGATAGTCTAGTCAGCACGTAGACGAAGAGAGAATCAATAATCACTTTTTGAAATTTTCTTTTAAAAACGCATAAAAAACTGCGATGAAAACAATCCTTATTCTTCATTCTTTAGATAATCTTTAGAATCGAGTAAAAAAATCCTTTTATAGCATCAAAAAATAGCAAAATTTTATGCTAACTCGTTAGTAGGATGTTGTATCCTCAATGTGGATGTTTGTATCCGTGTAAACATGTGTTTTATTCGATTTTAAAAACACGTACACGATTTTATAGATCAGCTTAGAGTCATAATTTATGTATTTTAGATAATTTATAAAGCATTTTAGTGTATAAACTACTTTGCGCTGAGAAAAACAGAACATGTACAACGTTGGAGTAGATACGATCTCATGAATCTTTGGGATATTTTTTTATATAATTGCGAATGATGGATGTGCGTGCTATGCATTGGCTTGGTATTATAATAAAGTATCGAACTTTGATATTCTCTGCACGCTACATCCTTTTGTATTAGAATAATTTAGATGAAAAGTCACATGATTGTTAGCTATAAATCGGCAATTTTATCTGGTGATAGTTGGTACGAATAATTCAAACGTTGTATAACACTTAATGTGATAAAAGCTTGAAAGCAAATAAGTCTATTACATAGGCGAAAACGTAATAAAAATTAAGCAATCTTACTATCAAAATTCTTCTTAAAAAATTCGAGTTAAAAGCCAGCATCCTCCAGGTTATCTTCAGAGTTGTATCACTTGAATAAAGATTTTCATTTTAATAATCCTTTAAGATATTATTCTATCGCTTCTAGAATTAATTTAAAGAATTTCTGTCAATCTAGTATTATTATTGTTATTACAAAAGCTAATTTTCGGTTGGAAAATTATGTTTAAACAATGGAAGTAATGTATGTATTAATTCATCACTCGTCTTAAAGTCATGACATAAAATTTAAATGGAATAACTACATAAACTTATTATAGAGGTTTTTCTAGAAATTTTAAATTGTTATTATAAATATTAATAAATGAAAATGCGTGAAAAACCCGAAAGAAAATCTGAAAAAACTAAATTTAAATAAAAATGTAAAGAGAGTTAACAACTTGACATTGATTTGAAAGTTAATTCCTGAACGATAACAATGTTATTATTTTATAAATTAAATAAAAGTTATAAATAATTTAAGATAATTTTTCGATTTTGATAACACTTTCTTTAATAAAAATTGTTTTTCTTTATCATCTCCTATTAAATTTAATCGAATTCTTTACAAATGAGATTGTGAGCTTGTTATGCAAAATTGTTATGTGGTAATTCCCTAAGATCCTTTTCACAATCAGCATTAAGAAGTAGGAAATGTCCAGAAAAGCCGATTACAACTTGACTGGATTAAAGAACTCTTTATTATCAGAAGCTATAATAAAATATATTCCATTTCTCTATTAAAATCCAACATAATAAACGTCAAAATAATTAAAATATTTGATTATTTTATCAGAGAAAACAAAATTTTTAAAATTCCTCTATAAACAATCGAAATAATCTAAATATACTAACAGAATAATTAATGTTCAGCATCTTCTGAATCTTCTGCTCTTCAGCATCTTTTGATAATAATGGAAAAACTATGATAATATTTAATTAAATTAGCATAAATATAATTAGAAGCAAATCGTTTCGAGTGCATTTATAATAAAATAGAATTATTATTAAAGAAAAATAGCCGACAATTTAAATATAATAGGATAATAAAAGTCATATAATAGCGTTTAGAAAATAACAGGATTAATGAGATTATTTGTAATTAGTGAATATTACGCTATATAATTTAATGAAACGAATAATAAATATCATTATTACTGAATTAATACATACAAAATTTGCTATGAAATTCATATTTTGTGTGTTTTATGATGATAATTTAAATATAATATCTATAAATAAATTATCATTTATCCTCACACCACATTTGTGAATGTACTTAACTCATAAACCGCTTCTCTAGGATCGAATTATGCTTATATTTTAATAGATATCTTGTTAATTTTAGCAATTTATTTTCTGAAAAAAATGTTTAATATTAATTCGAAATTATTAACTTTACAAATTATTATCATAAACTTTAAAAATTAATATAATAAATGAGAGAAGATTTTTCGCGTTACTCTTCGCGATTACTTTAATCGTATGCTATAAATTTATATAAATAGTTTAATATTAGAATGAATGCTTAAATTCACAGACATCTGATACAGTAATTATACGAAGTGATAAGATTAAATAATTTATACAGATCGATGTATATGTTAATTAAGAGAAAGGATTTTCTGATACAATTATATTAACTCCATACATTTTTTATGTAAAAAATATTAGTAAAAAATAGAATTTACCGAGTAATAAAAACGTATAAAAGCTGTAACTTATAATAGAATGTTTCCTTTATTTGCTTAAAGTAAAAGAATAATTTTCACTCCATTCTATTTCGTGAAAGATAACGTGTTGTTCCAACCTGTATTTGCTACCTTGAACTGTTCAGAACTATAAAAATCAATAAAATGGCTTTACTACGATCGAAATGTGTACCAAGAAAAATGTTTCATGTGGCTTAGCTAAGCTGTCAATTTTCTAATGTAGTATACATGTTAGTACTTCGATGCATGATTTGTTTAATTCATTCTAAGGAAAATTATTTATATAAGTTAATTAAAATTATTCCAATGCCATCCGTGACCCGTTCTTGTGATTTAGTATTTAATTTAGGGTTTCTATAAACGATGTTTATGAATAATTTTATTATTTATTTAGTAATAAAACAGTTAAACTAAAGGTGTACGTATCAAAATTCTGCACGCTTTTCTATAATTATTTTGTATAAAATATTGTATTTCATATAATATAAACTAAAGTAGATACTTTATTTTTATGTATTTTTATATATTTTTGTATATATTTAAAGAAATATAACTGAAAATCTCCGTTTTGTAGCTAGGAAGCGAATGTCAGTATGACTGACAAGTGTACAACAATAGCAGATCTTAATGTTTATTTTTGTTTCTGTTCTTTATAAATAGCAATATAGCATTTATATAAATTCTAAAATTAATAGAGCATTATATTCTTTATTTAAAAGCATATATTCTGTTGAAAATCGAATAAAACCGTAAAAATTATCAGATTCTTCAATGGGGGCTTTTCCTCAGACGAGTCTAACTCGACAGTGAAGCATCATTTACAGGGTATTTACAAATACGTGCTGACAGCATTGGTAAACTTTATGATTGATAATTAACTTTGGAAAATAAAACAAAAGCAAAATATTTACTTCAGAATTATTGTTAAAATAAGTAAATAAAAACTGTAAATTATTGATTAAAATTTTAGCAAATCAAACAAAGCTTCTAAGAGCATTTCTCCTTCTATCGAGCTTCGTTTATGCGAATGTATATATTATAGATCAGAACTAATAACCATGAGCGCTGTTGTTGACACACGTTGTCTCGACATTTCGTAATTTCCTGTCTCTATGGCAACGATGGTGTGGTCCAACGGTCGAACAAAAGTCCATTAATTTCGACAGGTTACGATTGCTTTCTATCTCTTAACCTTCTCTATATAGTCCAGTCAGTACCAATTTAATTATGAATATAACTATTGAAATCTGATTAAGTTTCCATTATTTGCACTAATTTAGAAGCTTCTAAAATTAAAATTTTATATTAAAACGCCTTTTTTTTCTTATCTAGTTTATAAAAATCGTCGTAAGATGTTCCTATCCTCAACTAAATTTGAGGACAAATTATAATAAAATAAATGAATTTTAATAAATATAGAGCCTATAATTTATTGAATAAATATAAAAAGTTTATGAATTTAGAACGAAAATATTATATTTTTAAAATTATTATAACATAAACAGCTTTAGAGTACTCTTTGAATTGAATCCTAAACGGGAAAATTGAATGGTTTCCATTGGCACAATTGGTATTCCACATTTTCAGGTATTTCTCTTGTGGAATTGTCCATTCCTCTTACTCACGTGACTGGCCATCTGTCATTCTTTCATGCTCTTAGCTAAACTTATCCAAGCAGAAGAGTGGAACTACAAGTGCTTATAAGAGTTAGATCTCTATTGAATTAACTTTATATTAATCTAACTAGACCGAGAAGGATTTCTCTTAATTTTATAACAATAAATAATGATTTAGAAAATATATAAATTTAAATAATAACGTGAATAATATTGAATATTCTCTACCTTCTAGCAATACTTCTAGATTAAGATAAAACTGCATTAACTGAGTCATACTTTTAAGTGCACTTTTTCTTTTTTGTAGACACAACATTTTCAAAATCGAGTATCAGATAATGGAAAATAAATATTTATAAAATACTTTATACATGTAAGTGTTAGTAATTAATGAAGAAAATGAAATTTTATTTTTAATTATACATTAAATTAAAATTTAATTCTATAAATTTAAATTATATATAGATATAATCTTTAGTTGCTATGCAGAATATTCTATACAAATACATATTGTTAAATATAGAAATTTATAGATTTCTGAATTGTTTGAACTTGAGAAAACAATGTAACAAAATGAGTATAAAATTAAAAACATAATAACAATATTCTACAGACAGAATTAAGTAAGAATTAATTAATTAAGTCACAAAAAAATTAAACTCGACACCATTCACAGCACAGAAATTGCTCATAAAACGTTTAACATCATTATATTTTAAGTCCATAACAAGATATTTACTTAAAGAAAAAGTATGAAAAAATGAATTTTTCTAGAAACACTTATTAAAATTTTCTTCTAATGCCTAGTTATTAATTAAACTCATGAATATAAACAGCTACTAAAGAAGTGAAAGGTAAGATAAGTTCAGCATCAGTTGATGTAGGGATAAAAAGGTTGATGCTTACCTTTAATATGAATTTTCTTATAAGCATACCACGAAACAGTGTTAGAGCTTAGACGAACAGCGTTCAGATGTTGAACATATCCTGTAGGATTCTGGATACTGTCTGTAAGAGCATACATAGATGGAGCCAGCTTCTGTACTTTCCCGAAGGCGCTCACTCGCCAGTCTTACAAATCGATAAATTCTCATTATAAAAGAAGGTTGAGATACGTTTTAGTATCTAAAGAACGTTTTAAAAATAACAATAAATCATATTTACCTCCCTGTAACAGCTAAATTAATGCTATATTATCGAATGATATAACCTGGAAGCTAGAGTAAATCCATCATTTAATGTAAGAGAGTGTTGAAAATATTGGGAATTCGATAAGGAAAATTGTACTTTATAACTGTAAATACAAGAAAAACACGATTCTAAACATGTTTATGCTTAAATATGTTGATAAATTTGCACATGTGTAGCATAGAAAGTAGATAAATTTGTATACATAAAGCATAGTAAATGATTAATTCATGTTTATGTAGTATAAAAAACTAGATAAATTTTCACATGTATAGCATAGAAAATGGATAAACTTGTGCATGTTTAGCATAGAAAATTGATAAACTAGTGCATAAATATTGCATCAAAAGATGAAGAAAATAACTCTAAATTTATCAAATAAAAACTGATTTTAAAAGCATATGATAAATAAAAATGTCAAAAACCCGTTTAAATCATCTAAAAAAATATTTTTTTTCCTCTAACAATATCGATTTAGAAGCTTTCTTCAGAAAACTTCTTTTATAAAATATAGTTTAAATAATATAAAAGTATCATTTTATTGCCATGAGATGTGAATATTTTTCTTAAATAATTAATTTAATTTATTATAAAAACTAAGAAAAAATAATAATATTTTTGTTTTTTATAAGAATTAATATTATTTTTTTTTGGACAACAGGTCTGAATTCTACAGGTTTTGGCTGACTTCCTCTTGATAAGAAAATAATTCTCTTCCATCTCTCTGAAACAATTATTGGAGAATTGCCATGACTTAGGGGTGAATTTCTTTAACTTTATATATATATTTTTAAAATTTCTTTTCCTTTTTTTTATAATTAAAAACATTTAAAGACATTCGGAAATCCATCATTCGATCGATTCTTTAATTTAATCAAAATTGTTCTTCAATTAATAATAGAAAATTTATTACTTTAATTGAAGAATTCTTTCGGTCTTTTTTAATAAAAATTAAATTTATTTAGAAATATTAAAGTAATTTAAATTAAAAAAAGGAAAAAAACAATTTAAATTTTTATTTTCGATCTTCTAGAGAACCGAAATAAATTTTTTATTACTTAAATTATCTTGATAAATTGATACGCATCTTTGGAACTTCTCTGGAAAATTGTTTAAATTAAAATAAAATCGTATCGAAAAATTGATTTTAAATAATAAAAAAATGCTTTAAATTTTTTATAAAGTGATATTTTTAAGTTTAAATTTTTAAATTAATTTAAATTTATTACTTGAATTTTTAAAGGAATCGTTGAATTTTTAGTTGGAAAATGATCGCATTTATCATCTTTCTTATCTTCTGTACCATTTTAATTAATTTATTACATCAAATGTAAGACAAATACGTTTTCTAGATCTATCTAAAAGCATTTTTCATTTTATTAGATACTTGAATTTTTAGAAATTCTTCAAAAAATCATTAACTTTGATTAAGTTTTTTTGAGGGGGTAAATTATTGGAGAAAACTAAGATGAAAATCGTTAGAAACTTTTATCTGTTTAAGTATTAATCTTGACATAAAAAACACCTTTTCTACTTCAAAAAACAGCTTTTCTTCTTCTTCTTTCTTCTTCAAAAAATAAAAAAAGGAGAGGAAAAAAGACAATAGAAGATAGATACAGTTATTGATTGATCCCTACTTTCACGTAAGATGCATAAAACGTCTATAGACAGGTGGGATTTAGCGACGTCAAAATCATTCAAAACACGGAATTCATTACTAAATAACCTAAAAATAATAATTATTTACTAAAAAATTTAATTATTTCGAACAACTTTTCCACATTTTCCTCATCTTCTCCAAAGCATCATCATCGATCTTTAATGGTATCCAGCATCCTAACGGATGTATGATTTAATAGATATTATCTGAATGAATTTATAATTAAATTAATGATAAAATTATAGTTAAAATAATTGATTTTAATTATTATTACTATTATTATTATTAAAATATATTTTATTATTAATGGTTTTAATTCCTAACAGCAGATGGCGACACGAAATTTATCGATTTTTTGTGTAAACGAAATCTTAACACGCATGGGATGTTGCAGAGGAGATGCTTTCAGTACGATTTATTCTAAACAAGTTGGGTCACTTTGAGGAAAAGAATGGCTTTTCTAGACTCACAATATTGCATTTTGTGGATTACTTTCAAACTTTTCACTCTATCCTACACAATAAACTACATCACGAAAATTGAAAGATTGCATCGGAAGAGCTGGAGAATTTAGTTTTTTCAACCTAAATTTCTTTCAAAATCGTATTTGCAAGAGAAAATTGATCTTAAAATAGCTAAAAGTTTATTATAAAAAATTAAAATATTACATTTTTCTCCTGTTTTAACGTTTTTATCTATATCTAACCATAAAAAATGCATCAGGAGAAATGGAGAGTTTTGATTTTTTTTTTCAACTTAGATTTTCTTTAAAATTGTGTTTTTGAAGAAAAATTAAATTTAAAACATAGCTTAAAATTTATTATAAATAATTAAAATTTTATATTTTATTTATTTATTTTTTTAGTGTTTTTAATTCTATGTTCGTGATAAAGATTGCACTACGAGAGCTGAAATAATGTGAATATTTTTGCTTAAATTTTTGTTTAAATCGCGTTTTTAAAAGAAAATTAAGCTTAAAAACACATTAAAGCGAATTAAAATTTAATTATTCTATCTATTTTCAATAATTTCGCATAAAAAAATACTTAAAAAATTGCATAAGAACGCAAATTCTCTACATCTTACAAGTGGAGAATTTAAATTTTTAACTTAAATCTTCTTTAAAATTGAGTATTTTAATAATTTCACTTAGAAGTTTACTTAATAGTAATGAAATATTTTATTTTATATTTATTTTTTGAGATTTTTAAGCTATCCGTCAAGATAAATAACCTCAAAGATTACATCAGAAAAACTGAAAAATTGGGATTTTTTTGGTTTTATTTTTCCTAAAATCTCATTTTTCTAAAAAGATCCAAGCGTAAAAAAGCTAAAAATCCATTAATGGGAATCAAATATATTTTTTATTTTGGATTTTCTTTCGAAATTTTCGCGCTATCCGCTGCGATAAACTACTTACCAAATTGAACGATTGCATCGGAAGAGGTTCAAAAAACATCCCATAAAATCCCAAATTTAAGCTTAAAAACTTTAAAAATAAATCAATTTATAAAATGTTAAAAGTCTGAAAATTGTCATGTACAATAAATTTTTCAAAGAAGTTTTAAAATTTTATTAGAAAATGATCCAAAGACACCGCCAAGTTTAACATAAAAGTAAGCTTTAAACGTCTGAAAAAATCATTTAAAACACAATAAAATATTTTAATTTTAATTTTATTGTTACATTTAAACCCTTTTTTACCTTTTAAAATATTATATGTACCGATTTTTTAGAATAAAGCAATGAAAAAACTCTCTCCTGGACGTTATAACTGGAAGAATGATAATATTGTCTACTTTTATATAAAATGAACATGGAATATTCTGGGCGTGGTAAGGCAAATGTCCTTGGCAATAATGGCTTTCTTCCATCACAGTAATGGGCAAGTCTACTCCATCTATTTACCATGATGCATCTTTTAATTCTAAATTAGTTGCAACCGTGCAACTACATGATATAATATTTATTACTATCGTACTTGTGTTTGCACAATATATAGCTATACTTATCTCTTCCTTACATAAATATATATATTTATAACCAGAAACAAGTCAAAAACTTGGGTTAAACGATTAATTTCTCATCTCAAATAATGTTAAACAGAGAAGTGTTTATAGAATATAAACTATACACACGAATTATAATCACTTCCTTTCTCCTTCTCCCTTATATATATATATATATATATATATAAATATACTATATAAATTTATAGCTATAAAACTGTATTAATGGGTGATACACTCTCTAAAATGGTATTAAAAAAGATTTTTTCACATCTAAAGTTAAATCTAATCACACCTTTTACGTTTATTCCCCTTTCGAATAAATGTATGTATGTTTATACATAGAAACGAGTCAGAAAATTATGTTAAATTAATGATTTTCAACTTAAAAGATGCTAAACAGAGAGGAGTGTTAAGGTAATATAATGCTATACAAGAATTTTAATCACCCCTTCACATTTAATTCCTCTCCTTTGAATAAATGTATAGTAGAAACAAGCCAGAAAATTATATTAAATTAGTAATTTTTCACTTGAAATAATGTTAAATAGTGAGGGAAATTTGTGTAATATAAAACTATAAACACGAATTCAAACTATCCCTTGACATTTCTCCCTCTCTTCGACTACATTCCCACGTGTTTACCTACAGAAAACTACGTAAAACAAGTGATAATTCCCTAAAATTACATTAAAGTAGAGAATGTTTACACAATATATAGCTATACACACGAATCCCACCCTCGAATCTCCTCCCTCTATATAAATTTCCTAGTGTTTGTATGATAGAAACAAGTGGAAAATTGCGTTGAATGAACGCAATTCTCCTTAAACAGGGGTGTGTTTCGGTGTTTATACATTAGATATAATACAGGTTTGTAATGATGGTTAAATGATACACACGTAGGTTTTTCCCTTCACCCCGGAGACAATGGTTGGATCCTGAGGCGTTCACTTCTGCTCACGCGCCGTAGTGTCACTATCGACACTCTTCACGTGGTGGATATCTTTGTACAAAGGAGAACATGTGACACTGGATTTAAAATATGTCGGCCAAATGTTGGTGCCGTTGGGTTTATACCACTGTCAGGACTTATGTTCTGTTCCCTATGATGCTACCTCCACTTACAACAACACACGTAAGATATTCTATATTCATTCTATGCACCTCCCGTTCGTTAGAAAAGTCTTTGGATAACCTCTAATTACTCTTACGTAGTAATCAATCGTAGAATAGAGCACGTTCTGCTTTCCTTTGTGCAATATTCTATAGGATATTCGGTTAAGAATAATTGATACAAGGTTAATTATTCTAGGGAATATTTCGATAAATTATTTCATGTAAATACTAAATAAAACTACTTTATAGAAGATTATTTTATAGAATATTTGAATTGTCTAATAAAAATTGTTTATAGAGTATAATAAATATAATTGAAAATGAATATTCACAGCTATTCTTAAATAAATTCTTCAAAAAACTAGTTTTAAACTATTATTATATAGGATAATTAATTTTCTATGAATATTCTACAGAGTATTATTATATATGGAATATGTGCTAGAACATATTTGAAATATTCGAAAGAATATTATTACAATATTTGAAGCATTTTATATTTTATAGAATATTCATTATTCTATTTCAATGTATATAGAACACGTTGAAATATAATTCATATTCCAATATATATTATAGAATATTTATTAAAAATAAATATCTGATGAAATTATTTAAATAAAATATTGTCTACGAAAATTTCTAGCATCATAAGCTAAAAACATTTCTCTTTCTTCACCTAAAAACACTTCATTTGCATATTTAAGGCGATGGATTTTTTTAATAATTTTTATGTGTTTTACCACTTTTCTGTTAATAATAGTAATTATCTGCCTCTTGACATTTTTTAATTTAATATTTCTCTTCGCAAATAACACATTAGAAAGTGTGGAAGGCGTATCTTTTCGAATCTTATCTGATGCTGGACATGTGGACCTGTCTGTGTGTGGTATGTGGTTTTTTTTATGTTCATCACTCAAAGAGGGTGGAGATATTGGAACAATGCCACGATTAGAAAAGGGGTACACCTGCACAACAATTGACTCGCTCAAGGACATCAATGTTTTTAAATTATTTATTTTCTTAAATATCGACACATCTATGTCTAGCATCTGGCATCCTTCGTTGATACAGATTCTTGGATTATTCTTTAAAACAAAATGTCCTAAAATTTTGGGGATTCGTGGAATTTTCTAAACATATACAAAACGATTCTAGGAATATTATGAAAGTTTAAAAAATTCTAGAAAATTTTCGAATATTCTAAACACAAAAATAGTGTAAGATTCTCATCACTTTTTTTTTGGATATTTTAGGAAATTTTTTGAAGGGAAGTTTATTCAAAAATTAATTAACTAAATGCAATTTTTGGAATAAATTAAAGATTAATCACATTTAATTACAATATTTAAAGTATCTCTTCCATTATATATTTATAAAAATGTTTCCAAAGAATCCTTTAATTATCCTTATTTAAGTGATTTTTTCATTTTTTTTTGAAATTTTTCCTATAAAAATGGAAATTTCAATTTAAATTTTTTTCGAAAAATATTAATTAATATCTTGTAAAATTAATTTTCTTTGAAGTTCTGCTTTGTCTTTAATGTTTATTGACATAATTTAATTTTGTTAATGGAGGACTTTCTAATAAAATGCAATTATCAAATTTGACGTTTAAAAAATTAATTATTGTACTTTTTAAAATAAATAAATTATAAATCTATTATTTTACTCATTTTTCATAATAATTTACAATAAGTTTAATTAAAATGAGTTTCAATATTCTAAAAAAAAATTATCTGAAAACTCTCAAAATGAATTTTTTAAAATATTTTTTATTATAATTAAAATTAATTAACATAAATGTATTAATTAATTTTAATTATAATAAAGAGTCAATAAAAATTCAAAAAATTATTTTTAAAATTAATTTTTTAATTATTAAATTGTTACCATTTTAAATAATAATTATTATAGACTTTGTAGTTTTTAGTTAATTAAAAAATAAATTTTTATTTTATTCATTTTATATGCTAAATTTCTATTAGAAACTTCAGGAAAATTTTAAAAAATTATAGAATTTTTTTGGAAATATTTTGCACTCCGTTTGCACGTCTAGTTGTCTATCCACATATTCGTTTGCTATCTACACGTAAATTTTCTCAGAAATTATAACAAAATTAACAGCTAAGATGGATGTTTATGGATGCACTTGCCTTCTTTCCATAAATTTCAATATGTAAAAATTTTTAAAAACTGCTAAATTTTATCGAATTATTCTATAAATTTTCTATAGTTAGTGTTATTTTTATATATTTAACTAATAAAAAATTGAGTATAAAGTGTTAAATATTTTAAAAGTTTTCTCTTGGTCATAACGTTAAAATTGAAAAAAAAAAAAATTCTAAAATTCTACGGATTTAACGGAAAATAAAATTTATAAAAGTATAATAATGTGTTTAAGCTAGATAAATCTTTTAAAAAATAAATAAATTCGTTAATTTTTGAAATTTAGAAATGAATTTTTTAAATAATGAGATTGAACGTTGACGTAATAATACGTTTTTTAAAAAGACGTTCATTATTACGTTATTTTTACGTAATAGGATACTTTTTAAAAATGTATTATTACGTCAATAATGTAAAATTCTTAACCGTTATTTTTAATTTTAAAAATTCAAAAATAACGGGTAAACAAATTTAAAAAACAGTTTAAACGTTTATAAAACTTTTTAAAAATAAAAAGCAAAAAACTTTATTTTTGTATTTATTTATTTATTTATTTATTTTGCATTTTTAATAATATATTTAAATTTTCATATTATTTTAGAATTTATGTATTTAACCAAATTAAAAGGTTTTGGCCATAAAAGTAAAAAACGAAAATATTGAAATTTCTAGAGAATTTGCGAAAGTTTCGTACGTTAAACAGATGTTCTCTTTAAAAAAAAAACAAGAAAATGAAAATGCGATTTACTTAAAAGACTCTTTTCAGAAAAAAAAGAAATAATTTAAATAATTTAGTTGTAGCTGTTTAACTCTGAAAGTCATTTATAAATATCTCTCGCCGTTTAAACTACTTGTAAATGTTGTTTATGCTTGAAAAATATTGAAAAAATTCAATTTCCAATAAAAGTTGCAAATTGTTTACAAATGCGTACGACTCTTTAATGGTTATGATAATGATTATGGAGGTAATACTCAAAATAATAATAATTTTAATAATTTAAATTTGATAATACTAAATTGCCATTTAAAGAAAATAAAAAACATCATGTTTTCTAAAAGAACAGCAGTTTTTTTCTGTGCTAGAGTACTTGAAGCACTTGCTGATGCTTGTTTTGAATGCCGTTTTCAGAGTAGTTTTGTTTATGAGATGCTTTTTTTCTACGTTATCATTCATCTAAAATTGTACACAGCACTTAAGAAACTGATTTTTTTTAGATACATTAATAATTGAATTTGGTTTGCAATACGTAAATATAAGGCATTTGAAATGCCTCTTATGTAAAAATTGTAAGTAGGATCCAAGTGATTTTTTAGATGTAATAATTGTGTAAATATGGTATAAAATATTGTTTATAAGGTGTTTAACATTAAATTTTTCATCTAAAAATATAAAAATAAGATTTATACACTCGTGTAAAACTTGAGGATAATGTGGTGTAAGGTATTTATGACAGGAAAAACAAGGATCCCATATATGGATTGCAGGTTGCATTGCAAATGATATCAAACTGCAAACAGTGTGAGAAACGGTACAGAGTGGGCAACATGGACGACAATTGAGAATGGTGTGAAAATCAGAAAGCGTACTCATGTGTTAGTCCAGGTAGCAAGGTGCGGCACAAGGACATTAATAGTGTGTGTGTGATCACCCCCACACTGCAAGACATGTACCACAACGCGAATGCATGCTGAGAATGAGGTTATCAAGAAGTGGCTGGGGTATGGCTTCTCATTCTTGGACCAGTGCTTCCCTGAGCTCGGGAATGGACCTTGGAGCCATTTGACGACGTGCAATCTGCCTGCCAAGCATGTCCCATGCATGCGCTATTGCGTTCAAGTCTGGCGAGCGACTGGGCCAATCAAATCGTCTGATATCTTCTGTATCAAGGTACTCATCCACCATGCCTGCCCGATGGGAACGCGCATTATCATCCATCAGAATGAAGTCATTGCTCACTGCACCTCGAAAGAGACGAACATATTGGTCCAGGATGACATCCCGATACACCGCACCTGTGATTGAACCCCGTGGGAAGACATGCCGGGGAGTGCGAGACCCCAGGATGATGCCACCCCACACCAAAACTCCTCCACCTCTGTACTGGTCCAGTTTAGTAATGTTCTCTGGACGGAACCGTGTCCTAGGTTCTCTCCAGATGAAGACACGTCGTGAATCACTGCTGAGACTAAACCTGGATTCATCTGTAAACAAGACATGACTCCATTGCTCCTGGGTCCATGTGTGATGTTCCCTGGACCAATTAAAACGAGCTCTTATTTGCACTTGGTTTAATGGAATACATCTTGCTGGTCTTCTGGCATATACGTGTTTCCCGCTAACCGTCTGTACACTTAAACCTTGAAATGTTGGTCCCTGTAGCAGCTGCAAGTTCTCTAGCGAGATCCGAGGCGGTGCTGTGTCTATTGCGTCTGGCTGTTAGGCGTAAGTAATGGTCCTCTTGGCCAGTGGTACACCTTGGACGGCCTCCCCACACCTCCGAGTGACGTTTTCACTCTGCTGGAATCGTCGCCAGTCTCTTGAGATGACACTTTGGGGGACAATCAATACCCGCGACACTTCCATTTGGGTCTGACCGCTCTCCAGTCGTCCGACGATCGTCTACGCATAAAATCATCCAAATGGTGTCTCTGCGCCATTCTCCTGACACGTGCACTACCAGTATGGCCACCAACACTGCTGTGTGTGTTCAATCTGTGATGCAACGAATACAACTATTGGTGTGTTGAAAGTGCGCGCGGCACGTATCTGACTGCAACGAGTGTTTAAAGTGCCACCAAGCGATAGGTTCGTGGATCAAGTGTGACACACAGTCAAGGACTTGAACTAAGAAACACTACATGCACTTACCACTGTTTCCCAACATGTTTTCTATGTAAATGCACATTATCCTTAAGTTTTGCACATGAGTGTAAATTGTTTTTTAGAATTATGCTTGTATACGTTGTGCGCCATATTGCTTAAAAGATTTTTTAGAACGCCTTGTAAAACAGGATCTACAAAATGTAGTTTTAGACGTAATAATGTTCAAATGTGGTCTAGAATACGTGATTATCGTTGACAATGATGAATAATTAACGATAACCCTAACGCACTAATTAACGCTAACGCAATTAAAATGAGTGAATTAGTATTAATTGGCATTGCTATTGTTAATTAGAATGCCCTAATGGCTTAGAAGAATGTTAGAAAACGGGACTGAATGTAGATAATTCAAATTTTTTTAACATTCCTATTGTTAAGTGACCAATTAAATATAGTTACAGTCGAGAGTTTATTTAATTTTTCTCTTTTTTGTGTTATAAATTTACAATATTTATAAAATATAGAAAAATAATAGAAAAACCTCGGATCATTCCTCCTATTTTGATGATGAGGATTGTGTGTATGACAGTTCGTGATACTCGGATATGATCGACAATAATGAATTTTTTCTTGTGATCTAGCTATGAGGTCAATTGATGTTTTCGTGTTGTGCTATGGCTCCAATATGACAAGAATAGACGATCCGCTACCACCTACGATCATTCTCTGATGAAAATTTTAGTTACACGAAAATATAATCGAATAATCAACTATGTAACTTTCTTCTATATAATTTTAAGTAGCTTAAACATCAATCACTACTATCAAATATACAATTAAGTATAAATAAATCGTTATTGTATAAAATAACTTAATCTTAATTTTTAAAATTTTTTAAAATGTTAAAATGTTATTATATAAAAGTAGGTGGTCCTCTGTCATAGTTATAAGAAAAAGTATTTAAAATGTTTCAGGATTTACACGATGATTGATTAAAACGTTAAAAAATAGGCGGAGTCATAAAATTTAAAATTTAATCGACCAACCGTCGTTAAGCTCGTCATATCTCTACCAATCAGTGTTAAAATTGTAATATTTCAAACAGTCTTTCTTACAAATTTCTCAAAAGAGTATCTTTTATGTTCAATTTTGATATTTCCTCACATTTTAACATTATTATATTAGTTAACATTATTAAATATGTTAAATTTTTATAAAATTGAATATAAAGTTACTTTAATTACGTTACAATTTCATTATTTACACATTGTAACTTTGAAAAAATGAAAAAAGAAACTACGAGATTTTACATTGTTGTTGAATTTGCCTTTGAATTTATTAATATTTTGCACGTTACTCTGTTATGCACGTTAGAATATGGCACGAACATGACAGAAAAAAATGCAAAATTTCTCTGATTTCTGATTTATAACTGTATAAAAATATCACTTAATTATATAACGATGACTCGTATCGTGATAAAATAATTTAATAGGTTTCGTGACACAATATGTGACTTCTTCCGCATTATAAAATAAAAACTTCTTCCCATTTGAGGTTAAATTCTTAGTTTTAGGCGAGTACACGTAAAATAGCTAAAATAATGAATATGAACGATATGAAATGTTGTAAATTCAGTATTTAAATTAGTTATAAAGTGTTATAATTTATCTAAAGCGTGTCAAATGTCACGTAAAGTAATTATAGAATTCGTGTTTAAAACTTTTCACGTTTTTATTCTGTTATATTATGAATATTTTTCTTTTATTTTAATATAATTTTCTTTTAGATATAATTAATTAGCTAGTAAAACATGATAAAAAGTCTTTATCAATTAAAGAGTTTACTAGCTAGTTATGTGTAATATTTCTCTACGAATTATATAATTTTTCTTGATTTTTTACATTAAAACCTATACAACCTAGTGACAAAATTAATAAAAAAAATTAAGAAGCTCTAGAGCATCAAGAATAGCATCCTTTGAGCAGGTTTGATGATGATCTAAAACCATGGTTCCCAAACTTATTATGCCCATAGCAAAAACCCGACCATGAACTCCAAGTGAAATAACTCTATACAACTACATAATAGCAGAATTACAAATTTAACTTTGATGTCTGAATGGGACCTGAATGGTGACATAAAAAATAAAATATAAATAAAATATTTTTTAATATTTAAAGTAATATTTATTGAAATTACTAGCTAAACCTTGGTTGTTTTGAAAAACGGATATAATTGAGTGAAGACAAAAAAAAAATGTGTAATGTTAGTGATGATCCTTATGTAATCCGTTACGATCTTTACGATGATCCGTCTCGAGTTGGTTCTTACGACTCGAGAATGTCCGTACGATGGTTCGAGGAAAGCTACACCTCCACACTCAGTCCACTGAATATTTACAGTTTATTTACAAAACAAATATTTACAGGATGTACAAGTTTGACAACATTACACATACGATGCAACAAAGGTGTGGTGCCTCGCGTAACAGCTTGTCTGTTGGGGACTATTAGACTCTGGGGAAACTCCGGTCGGTTTGCGGAGTTGGCTCAACCGTGTGGCCGTCCGGTCTCTACACTAACCCTTCTCAGAGGAATTCCTAAGAAGAGAACACTCTCTCCTCACGGGCTTCCTAAGTTCAGAGACTACCACGTATCCGGTCTCTCGCCCTTCTCCCCGTTCCTCTCGCCACTCTTACAATTTAAAGAGTTTTACCGGCGACAACTTGAGACCAATCAGGTCCTTCTTTTCCCCTGGGAGCTTCCAAAGACGTCCGCCCTCCTCCCGACGACGTAGCTTACAGTCGCGTCCGTCCCTTGTTTACGTTTTTCAAGTCGACCAACACGTGGCAAACACATTGACGTGTACCCATAAACGGAGACGCTACCCCCTTTTTTTAACTCTTTCCGCCCTGTGGGCACTAAGAGGGCCTCTTTTAGTAGGTCCATTATGGGTTCGGCCAGGCCCACAATGGGGCGACCGGGTGGTGAGGGACGGGGCCCGACATATCCGAACGGACCACCCCCCGAAAAATTCCTGGGATTTCTCGACCCGTTCAGATTCGATCCCGGGTCCCCAGAGCGGTAGTCTGCCACCTTGACCGCTCGGCCATCCGGCCGCTGACGCTACCCCTTTGTTCTTCCCGGCCGTTTATAGCCCCACGCCAGGTGGGACCAATTATCCCGGTCGCGTGGCTTTTCGACCTGCTACGCTAAAAGCGGACCTTTACAATGTTTTTCTAATTGGGTTATAAATTATATTACAAAAATATAAAATGAATAAGTTTTTTATTTTATCTATTGAATTTTCATAAAAAAACCATATTTTTATCAAAATAAATGAATTGTCTATAAATTTTTAGTCATTAAATAGTTTTTATAATTATGAAAAACAAATAATTATCACTGTTTTGGATAGAAAAATTAAATAAATGTATAAAATTCTATAAACAAACAAAATAAATTTTAAAATATCATAATGTATGTAATAAATGAAACACAGAGCCCATTTTCAAAATGGGCAAGCTTTAGCTGGTATTCCCACCGTGCAATGCTTGTCATTACTTGTACTTTATGTACTTATCTATACAGTAGAGCATCGATTATCCGACTCAATTGGGGACTGGGGTTGGTCGGATAACTGAAAAAACGGATAACCGAAAAGTATGAAAAAATACATTATTAGTATAGTATATTAGTACTGTACTTATATTTTACTAAAGACATAAAAATGACTACCAATATATTTATTACTATTTATTTTTAACTTTCATAATAATGAAAATGAATCACAATCATTTTACTTTTTATTAAACCTTTCGCGGACTCCCTGACGTTGTTCACGCACCCCAAATTAATTTTAATTTGCCACGGACCCCATCAGCGGTTCTAAGGACTCCCAGGGACAGTAGGAACCACTTTGTGAAACATTGATCTAAAAGATTAAATTAAAATGCTTTTTTTTATTTTTTTTATTTTCAAAATTAATTTGTTTTTCAAATTCTGCACATTTATCTGGATTTAATTTATGGAACGTTATTTATGAATTTATTGAAGTTTTATAGAAGTAAAGTCCATACTTCTTATTTCTTTTTTTTTAACTTTTATTATTGATGATAATTGAAAAACATGTTTAGAATTTTGCGTAATATTTCACAGCATTAATTATAAATAAAGTAAATTATACAAACAATTTTTTTAAATTAGATTTTATAAATTGGCGCTGATATCTCCATCAAAATGAGAGCGGTAAAGCATCATATATTAAATCAATAAAGTTGGTAAATTCGATTTAAAAATCTCTCCACAGCTCATTTTCGATTAGTAATGTGAAAACAATGCCTAAAAATACTTTTTGAAAGCGTACAACACCTTATAAATAAGTGAAATTTAAAACTGAAATTTCACAAAAGACAAGGATTTAGTTTTACCCCTTATGTTCGCTTCACTGCCAAAACAGCTTGTTTTACAGGGAAGCTAACGTTTCTGTTCATTTTACTCATAATGTATTGAATTTAGAAATAATTTTATTTTTTAAAAAACTCTATTAATATTATTAACCTAAAAACTAAAATAAAACATTCTTCAATGAAATGTATTTGGAAAGTTTAGTGCATTAAAAATTTATCAACTTTTTTCAGATAAATCTAAATGTATTAATTTGTTATATTAAAAAAAATGGTTATAAAACGTTTAATTAAATTAAAAATATAATTGGAATAGTTGTAAAAATTATTTTGTATTAGAAATTATTTAAATTTCTTTAAAATTGCGTGAATTTATAACATTATGTTTAAGATATTAAACAAAATCAAAATATTTTTGTTCTCATTAATAAAGTAACTTAAAATTGTATGTGGAAAGATGTTGATGCTATTCTTCTAATAGTTAGTATAAATATAAGAGGGCCTAATAATATAATAATTAAGTAATTATACTGTTTAGTTAAATATGAACTCGAAAGTTGAAAGGTTTCATAGTCAATTTTTGAACAGTTTCAAAATCATAATTATAATTAGTGGGTGATTATTTCTTTCTTTTCGTGAAAAAAATCAGAGGAAATTGAATTTTACTTATTCAATTCTAGTTATATATTTTTAAATACTTAATAAAATTTAGTGTCCAGTAATAAAATTTTAATATGAATAAAGTAAAGCAATTATTCAATTTTATAGAATGAATTCATTTGTTTAACAGACAGAAACTAAAGAATTTAAGATCCACACACAAAGAAATGTATTTATTCTTGGAACAGAAGTGAACCCACACTTTTGACAGCATACTAATGCTATCTGAGAACATGGGTTCGTTTCGAAACTTCTAAATTATGATGTTTCTAGCGTGTAAGCAGCTTCCAGAATAGATAAAAGTCCAATGAGATAAATGCTTCACCAGATGTTTTCGGAATGCTACGGAGAGACGTGAGTTCTGTACCCATTTTTATCATCATCTTAATTTTTCAGATAAATAAACAACATTTAATGTAAAAACAGTAGCAAATACGCCTCATGATGATACAATTAAATCGAGGTTCAGATTGTAAAGTTGCTGTTACATGAGGATTTGATCCACATCCTTATGTAGCATATACAATTAGAATAACAGTATTAAAATAAACAAAAAGAATAATTGAAAGCATATACAGTCTTGTCACATTTTAAATTATAATTTTCTTTCTAAACAGAAATATTTTTGTATTATTTTAAACATGAGAACAAAGGTGTGTGATATATATATTTTTAAATTTAAAATTGGTAAACTTAGGGATGATTTAACTCTAACCTACATATACTCAAACAAATAATGCATAAAATTCTCTAGATAATATAAATAAATTCTCCAATTCTATTAATTTTACATGTAATATACTGCATAAGAGTGAGTTATCTGTAAAGAGATGCTGAAGAGTAAGTTATCCACGATAAGATGCTGAAGAGCGAGATAACTATAACAGGATGCAGGAGAGACGAGTAGCAAACCTTATAATAAAAAATGAATTTAACAAATCAAAAATTGTTTAATGTATTTTATAGTATTTATCAATATAAAAAACCAAAAACGACTTGAAGATTATGCGATATAAATGAGAAAACTGATTTGAAAAGTGTAAGTGAATAGAGAACAAGAGAAGAATGTTAAAGAGAAATGGTAGCAGTATTAAATACAATAAAATATAAATAAATAAAGAAGCCAGTAAGATTAGAATTGGAATATAATAACCGCATCCTTATATAAAGAACATCCATGGTGAGGAATCCGAAATCAGGTTGGGTTCAAGTTGGAAAAATTGATTTATTTAGGAAAATAATCTTTCGATATTATTTAAGAAAATTAATATAAAAGGCCTAATTAAATTTTCTCAAATGAGAAAAGAAAGAAAAATAATTCTATAATTAGACTTAATATATTCATCGATTGCACGAAGATATTTTAATTTAAATATTAATTCAAAAATTATAATATTGATGTCTAAATATTTTATTAGAGCATTTAATTTTCTGAAGATGTTTTCATAAGAATTCATATTACAAGAGTTGCTAATGATTACCAATTTCACTAGTAATAGCGAAATTCTAAGAAATGCGGTACAGGCAATATTCTCTCATCGATTTTCTCTCTCATAAAATATTCAATTACTTAAAAGATGAATATTTTACTTTAGAAAATGATTAAAATGTGATTATAAAAGTGTTTTTTATTAAGAAAAAATATTTGGCGAGTATTTAATTTTGATAAAAATTAAACGAATTGTAGCTTATGTAATAAGATCAGTAGACAAAATGTGTTTTAAAATATTAAAAAATTGTTTATAATATAAAAAAGAAAATAATTTTGTAAAATAAATCAAAATTTTTAATCGACCATTTTAATTTTGATCGACTTGAACAAAAATACAAGTTTTTTTTCATAAAAAAGTAAATTAAAAGTGTGTATTTATATACATTTTGGATAATAAATATCATAAAATTTCATTATAATATATATAAAAATATAAGTTTTATATTCAATTATAAGCCGATTGGTGTATAGAATTCGTAATTATAAGTTGCCATTGATCTGGTTTCTACAGAGTTCCACTTGGGTTCTGAAGTTTAATAAACCATTATAAACATTGTACAATTGTTCTAACTTTATAAATAAAGTTTTGGGATTGAAGAAGAGAGATGGAACACAGTTCTTGTACAACTTTAATTGTGGCAATGCCACAGATAAGACATAGAGAGATACTTTTGTCAATGATCAATCTCTTGAAATAAGTCGCTGACCTTTCTTAATGGGTGTGGTAATTTAAAAGTTTCCTTGTTTATTTTATCTATCTTAAGTGCTAAGATCAATATATGTATATAAATAACACCGGCGTGAGAAATTGTGAGAGGTTAAAGGTGACTTTCTTGGAGTAGAACACTATTAAATTCTTAAGTTAATTTTTTAATTATTGAGAAAACTGAATTTTTTTCCGTTTTGAAGGAATGTCCATCACCAGTTCCAGCTCCCACTCCACAAGATTGGTTAGAAATAGAAGTCATAGATGAATTCAAAGTATGGCATTTATTATTTATGACTCTAGCATGCGCCATCACTCTTTGTAAGTAATTTTTTCACTTTCTCTTTCCGAAAATGTAAAAAAAATTTTGAAGAAAAATTATATTTTAGAAACTTTAGCAAACTTATAAATTATTTTACGTAAAAATTTAATTATAAAAAAAATTGTTATATATTTTTCTTCGTAGCCGTCCTCGCTTGCTGTGTCATGAAGTGTCGAATACCAAGAACAAAGCAAGAAATTGAAGCAGATTATAAGAGAAGATTAATTACGAGAAGATTTAGGAGCATGTTAAATAAAGTTCAAGTAGAGAATACAAATTTAAGAACGGGTATATTATTAATTAAAATTTTAATCTTTAGCGTAGTATTAAGGTACCATTTACACACTTTGCCTAATTTGTGTATATATATATATATAACAATTACAGCGCTCGAAAAAGTGACAGCGCTCGAAAAGTGACAGAATTGTATGAGAAAGAAGCGAGAAGAGCCAGAAGAAAACAAAGAAAATTACAAAAGGTATCAACTTCTCTTGAGAAACTCGAAAGCTATGGATCAGACGAGAATGTTGACGAAGAGAGCAGTAGTTGTGCAAGCAGCGAAGTTAAATTAACAGTGATACAAAAGATCAAAAGGTTGATAGGATTAGGGAAAATCTTCGAGCATAGACTTTGATGAAGAATAATACAAGAAACACCCAGAACAAAATTCATTAAAAATACAAAGAAAAAAAAATAAAATAAATAAAGAACAAAAAGTATTACTTTATAGAAAATGTAATTTCTTAGAATGAAAAAGTGGGCTTAAAATATTTCTTATTTTACTCATACTTCTCAGGGAATTCAAGCAAAACAATTACATTCCCTGATAATTATTCTTAATATATTTTAAATTTATCACTACTTATAAATTTTTATTATTTTATTTTTTTTTATAAAAAATCGATTCATATATAAGTATTTTCTATTTATTCATTTATTTATTAAATATAATTTATTTTAATATTTATTATTCAATAATTTACTTAACAATCTTGAAAAATTTCAATTGCACTCAATAGCGCTTAATGAATATATAATTATTTTTAAATGAATATTTTATTTTATTCCTTCATATATTATTATTATTGAATAGTTAAAAGTAATAGCTTAAATCTTGAGAAAAATTATATATAAAAATAGAATTTATTTATTAAAATAGTTAAGCTGCTCATTGATATTTGAGAAATGATCATCAAGATGATGCAGATGATAACAAAGAGATGGTTTTAAATGTATACAATTCTTTACTAAGTAGTACTTAGATATGTAAATATGCAGTTTTGATACATATTAAATAAATTCTTCCTTATGCTTTTTAATATATTTATTCAATTTATTAAATATATTATTATATAAAAAGTTTAAGAAGAAAATTTTTCAATATTATGTCGGTCGAACATTGACATTCTGTAAATCTGTGGGGAGTAGTGACTTAAATTGCTCTATCTCGTTCCGGATGAAGTGTACAGACAGATCGATATATCATCCATCAGTAGAGTACTATCTATCCAATCTAATTCCTGGAATATACCAGATAAAGGATCACCCCCGTCGTAAATAGTATTGATCAATCGCTTTAAAAAACACCGTGTATCCAGCGAAAACTATGGGACATATCGCCGCCACCATGTTTATTTTTTTCGGAATATTTCAAAGAAATGCACGCGATACTTAGATTTAATTTATTAAGAAGAAAGGTAGTATATAGATTAAACTCCATTATAATAAATCTTACCGATGATTCGCTGTAAACATAAATTTTACTATCAAGAAAATAAATGCTAGAACTATAGTTCAATATTTTTAAGAAATTTATAGAGAAAACGAATGGAAAAATCACATTGAACGCTCCGAATTTCTGCTTTTTAAATTAATTTTTGAGATTTAATTGTAGTTCTTGTATCGCGCCGTGACTCCGAGTTCGATTTCCGTTTAGAATGTTGCTCATTCGCGGCTTTAATAATGAAATAGTTGAATTAAATGAATAAAATATTCAAAATTTTTATAACGCTAAATAACGTAAGGAATTATTCAATCACGAAAAACAAATTTTAATTTTTATCGTCTATTTTTTTTTTAATAAAAATTCACCAATTTAAAAATATATGTGTATATTTCACTTCACACGTCACAAAATCGGATATTCCACTTCCAATAATATGAACGATTTGGTATTACGTAAATAATAAAGATCTTATTGGTTATTTTTGAATTTTGAATTAACGGCCGCAAAACTTCGATTACGATGAAACGTGTGCCATCTTTCGTTCAGTTGGATAATTAGACCCTTCCAAACACATCAAAATATTGCCGTTATTATATTTTCCTATAAAATTATTTATGAACAAATAATTTTATTTAATTTATTCAGAAAAATAAGCCTAGAATAGGAAGAAATTATAATATTAAAGTGATTGATTGTTGTAATTTTTTTGGGTGTAATTTCATTGCTTTTGGTAAATTTAGAGAAAAACTACTCTCTAGTCTATCAAAAGTATTTTAAATCGAAAATATTAAAAGCAATAGACTCGTTTTACGACCCCCGCTTTTACGAATGATATAAATTTTCCACTGTGATGATTTGAAATGACATATCTCTTATTGGCCATCCATCTTTGTTTGGTACTACGTATTTTAAATTGAATTTTGAAGAACGTAATCTCATTTATAATATTGAGTTTATAGGAAATAAAGGAGCCGCTTAAGGACGATTTTCTGTCATCCAATTAAAAGCAGATTTATTATGTTCAATTATTCAAATCGTACAATAATCGTTAATTGTAATTTCTGAATTGTGGAAAGTATTAAATAATTACCATTTTTCATGTTATAATTGCGTGAAAGTTCATCATTGGAACGATGTCTTCTATTCTTTTTACTTTCCCGGCTCTGTTATATACGTTATAACAGAGGGGAAGTATGGTGATCGGTCAAAATTGATCCCTCTCAAGATTTTTACACTTTTGGACTCAGGGGACCTTGAAATGTCCAGAAATGAAAAAAAATTGGGGGATTTTCTGTGTGTGTGGGGGACAGCACGCTTTTGTTTACCCTGTTTGAAGCTTAATAACTCATGTGCTTTTTGTCGAAAATTTCTGAAATTTTGCAGGGAGGTTTGTGTATAAGGGGAATTGATGTTGTTAAATTTTGGTAGTTAAATGTCGTCGGGGTGGAGAGATAAAAGAGGACCGTGTGTCATGTCTCGAGTAGGGTCGGACTTAATGACAACTTTACTCGTTATTAGCATTTAGAATTTTTTTTATAAAACACATTCCTATCCTCAAAATTAAGCTTTTTACGATTTTATAATAATTAAAAAATATAAAAAGTTTTTAAAATAAAATATCATAACAGATGGCATCACACGCAGTTTTAAATGTTGCCGGGAAAATTAAGCAATTTGTTGCTGGATTTTATTATTATTATTATTTTAAATCCACAATACAAAATTTAATTTTATGTCAAAAAACATTTAAGTTTCTGTTTAAAATTAATGAATAATAATTATTCATCTCGATTTATTTTTGTTTTTATGCTAGAAATTTACAAAAGAAAAAAAGTATAAAAATCTATCTCAACCATAATAAAAATATAGTTGATTAAATTTATAGATTGGTCACGCACAAAAAATACTTTAATTATTAGCAACTTTTTAAAGAAATTATTTAATTTTTAATTTAGAATATAGGATAATTTACAGTGTATTCTCTTCAGAGAAAGATGTATCAAGAGGACGTCGAAGAGTTATCTGTTATCTTTACATTTTAATCATGAAATCCCGAAAGCTTTTTGAGATGGAGGAATTAATTTCCCTTCTGCCACAGTAATTTTACAGATAATGGTAACATTAATTTGATGGAGGATACATTTCTTTTTGTTTTATCTTTCTTATATATTAACGGAAATTGCTGTTTAAAGTACAGACCATGCATCAGAATACGATTATTTCATTTAAAGTGAATTAAAATAAGAAAAAAAAAACATGGAAATGTTTGTAATTTCTCACGAAATCTCGTAAGTGCTCATGAAGTGCTCATAATTATCTATGAATTGTTTATAAGCGCCTGCGAAGTGCTCATAAATGCTCACGAAGTGTTCATAATTTAATAGATATATTAATTTTTAAAATTAAACAGTTTTTTTATTACAATAAATTAAATTTTCAGGGAATAAAATTTGAAGTATGATTTTTTAACAAAAAATTTTTCAATTATTAATTATTATTTTTTTTAATAAATTAAAACATAATAAGAATTTTATAAGTAAAATCATTTAAAATTTATATTTTAAAATAAATAAGTCACCGAAACGAAGATAATTTAGTAAATTATGAAAATTTATTAGAATTAAAGCGTTTGGGGTTTAAAACAAACACAATGGGGATTAAAACAAACACAATTTTTAAAATTAATAATAAATTAATAAATATTTAAAAATAAAAATATAATTCTTCTACTTATAATATTATAATTATTGTTTGTTATGTCCTATCACAAGTGAAACCAGCAAGATCTTTTATTTACTCTTCACCTTTGGGAGATTTGACGTTTTTGTATTTAATGATCCAACGATGGGTGCTTGATATTGAGAATTAAAACAAATTGAGACAATCCTGATAAAATTTCAATTATTTTCCATTCTTGTAAGATGGAAATTTATAATTTCAAATCAATCTGAATCTGTAGAAACAAGCGTTAGTATTAAGAATCATCAGTTGCTAGAAGATTCTTGCATGTCTTCATCATCACCATCTTCAAATTATTTTAACTTCGATGAAGAATAATGTTCATTATCAAGTGATTCTCGTAGAAAAAATAACAATTTTTATCTTCTTATCTGCCATGGTGTACTTGCTTAATCACTTTCTACAATGGCGTACTTGTATTTGTAGAAATGTCTACAGTTGTTGAACATCTGAAGCCTAATCATACGTGGGAAATTTTCCAGGAGAGCGAAACTTGAAGACGAATAATCATATCAAAAACTTTTATTTAATTTTTCAATTTTGGGGTTGTTTTAAGACAAATAAAGCATTCCACAATCGAGGGTGTACGATTACGTATCTCAATCACTTTTACAATTATAATTTGGAGAAATTTTACTCGTTCCAAGGTGAGGTACCTTCTGCAAATGCTCGCGACCTCAAGAGTGTTTTCAAATCAAACCCTCATCTGTACGAAGCGTACAAGATTTCTTAATGTGAAAAAATATTATACGCCTCACTTCGATCTATGGTTCAGATACTTGGAATGGTTTCAAAACAAGATATTATTACGAAACTATTCCAAATATTCGTTAACACTATCTTAAGAATGCCATAAATTTGAATAAAAAGAATAAAATTCCAAAATGCTCTTACGGAAACTATTCACAAGACACCATTTTAGAATTTAACAACCGAGAAGTATATATAAAGTGACAGTTATTCGATAGTCTTTGGTGTACTTTCTCGGTTCCAATTCGCTTCTTCTGTAGATAGACATTATTAACGACGTGGAACTCATTGAGATCATCAGTAAAAATACATCCATTTTCTGGACTTTAAAGAGAAGAAAACTTCATAAATACCACCATCAGTTTCGTAATAAAGAGCGCTATAAATTAAGCGTCGAAACTGTTATCGAAATACTCAAAGAATACTTAAAAATTCATCAAAAAAAAGTCAAACTCAGTAATAATTCTAAGAAAATCATAAATAAGTTGAGAGGAGAAAATATAGGTTGATATCCCATATCAACATTTCACACAACATTAGCAACGATGTTAAATGATACGGAATCAGAAAACATCAACTCTCTGCAATAACATCAGAGGTCGATAAAGACTGACGGTTGGAAACTCTTTCAAAGTCTATCAAATTAATAATTTAATGATTATTCTATAAATTACACTTTACCTTCTTTAAAAATTATTTTGTGATTCTTATAAATTGTAAATTCTGATCGAATTTCTTGACTTAAATTTTTAAGCACTTTGCAATGCATTAAATCTTAATATTTCAATCGTTGTATGTTATTTATTTAAATTTCTTTTGTAATTTTAACCAAATGTATGAATGACTTGGTCGGATTTCTTGCAAATTAATTTGTAAAAGAAAAATTATACTACTTTAACTTGTATGAATAGAACGTTCTTGAATGTAGTTCTTTATATGCTTTTAAAGACAGTGCGCTCCAGAAGTCAGCTAAACCATTGATTTCATTCAAATACTTTTATTGCTTGCAAACTGTAGAAGAGTTCTTCATACTTGAATTCTTTTTGTTCAATACAAAGATTATAACACTTCAGAATTATAATTCTAAAGTTACATTTGCATACGCAGTTATACCTAGAACACAGAGCAAAACACATTTAACCGACTTCTGAATCACTCTTTATGTTAAATAGATTAAATTTAGGATTATTCTATCGTAACGAAGAACAGGTAAATTGCTTTTAAAAAATATCGGGTAATAAAAGATAACAAATTCCTGAAGCTCCAAGAATTAAGGAGGTCCTTAATAAAAGTAACATTATAAGTTATTAAACAGAGGTATAAAGGCCCGAAATTAGTTAATGCTTAGGCCCTCGGATGTTAAGTTTTCACAGAATAATAGATTAATATTTACAGTTTTACAAGCCCTTACATGGGTAATAAACAAACGCACGGTCAACTCTCCAGATACTTTATAATTTCCATATAAATATGCCACTTAAACACCATTTTAATTGTTTTTTAATACTAGCGTCTATTTAAAATCTATATCCTTATCCATAAACAAGTGGAACAGTTAACTGATAATTAACTAAAATGGCCAGTACATCAATACACAAAAATAAACATAAAATATCGACTTTGCCGTAAAGACCGTTGTGTTCCGGAGATGTTGAAAAGGACGAAATGTGAAGACATCGTCTCTTCTAATTCAGTGAAGTGGCACCCTATTTAAGATGTTAATGGGCAGGGTAATCAAGTCAGTAAACCAAAATGTATTAGTAGTGAAAATACATAGACTTTTAGGCTCCCCTTTTTACACCAGGTACAAAATAAGCGACGATATTCACGCGGTTTCTTTACAATTTTGCATTTGTATATAGATTTTTACTTATTTCTTTAGTGTTTAAGACCGGTCACAGGTGATATTCTTGCGTTCATCGCCAATACTGGAAACAGGACTAGAATTTCTGGAATCGATATCGATATATTGCCGTGTATGTATTATGTATTTTGTGCGTAAATTTATACAGTACATCACACAAAAACTACACTCAGTATATCATGAATACATTGTGATTCAACACGTGAAGACCTATAAATATTTTAAAAAATTAAAGTTTAAAGTTTGAATAAAAACAAAAAGTGCCAGTTCAAATACTATTTTAAATCATTTCGTGGTGTAAGTAATAACAGTTTACTACAGTTGTATGGTACGTATTTGATAATTATGCACAATACAGCTTATTAACAGAATAAATAGCATTATTACTTTATAAATTCTGAATAATTTTATAAAAAAATAAATAGAAAACAAAGTTTTCGTATATATATTCTATATACTTATATTTGTGACAATGTCTCTTGTGCTTTTCGAACATAAACACACAAAATATTAGCTTATTTCTTGTATTTTTTAGATTTCATGAGTAATTTTAAAATTCATATTTACTTCCTCTTAAATTTTTGCTTATGATGTACAAAACATTTATGAAATTCTTAAAGGATATACGCCTAACACAAAAATAATTCTCGATTCTCTTACATAATTTTACAATGATATGGGCTATGTAGAATAGTATGAGGACGTAACAATACCCTCAAATTATTCGTTCTGTTTCTATTTTTTTGTTAACTTTCATCTTGTGATATTTGGTTACAAAATAAATACTTTTACAGCGTGATAAAATGAACAAACAAATAATCCGACTCCGACTTTTTCCTTTTTTTAAAATGTCACACAATGATCTCTTTTATAAAAAAGATAACACTAGGTATACGAATATTTTTATCTAAAATTTCTCTATAAAAAGTCGTAGTAAAATTTATGGGAAGAATCAAAAATGGATATAATGAATTTACCTTGGAAAAGTTTTCTAGTACAGTACACTAGAAACGCACTATATCTTAACAGCCAAAAGAATATATTTAATACAATTTTTGATAAATCATTTTAAAGAAAAAAGTATCTTTTTAATTTCTAAATTTACCACAGTGTCCGTTTTATAAGAAATTTCTTTAGATAGTAATTAAAAAGTATTTTTTACACTTCACATTTTATCAATAGCAAAATTCGAGGTTGGAGTCGTCGGAATCTGAAGGATTTTACCGACTAGGCAACAATATATTTTTATGATTAAAGTCCACCATTTTCCAGCTTCATCACATATTAAGTCTATATTATTTACTAAGCTGCTTATTAAATCATTTTGTCTTATTAGAAATTTTGTCAAAAGAAAAAAAAGTTTCTGTATAGAGTCAAATGGTGTACTAAGTTATATCATTGTTTTTCTGTTAACTTCTTTTTTCACCAAATATAATATCAGACTTACTAAATTCTTAGACCTTGTACACTATCTAGCAGATCAAGCCTTTGACAACTGGATGGCTGAGATGATTAAGGCATCAGTCTACCGCTCTGGGAGACCCAAGTTCTAATCTGAGGAACCCTAGGAAATTTTCATGGATGATCTGTACTGGATACATTGGACCCAGTCACTCACCACCTAGTTTCCCCACTATGACCTGGCCAAACACATATCGAGTATGATAAAGAAAAGGCCTTCTTAGTGCTTTGAACGAAGAAACAAAAAACAAAAAATTAAGCCCAAAATCAATTAGCATATATTTGTATGGAAGATGTGGGAATAGGACAAAAATCACATTTCTACCTAAAATGAAAAGTGCACTTTTGTGGTATGAATTATACTTGCTGTTATGAAAACTACTTTTATTCAATATAAATATAAACAGACATACTACATCTTACAGCATCCTTCTCCTTATCAGTTTATTATACATTTTTGTAAGTTGAGTGCAAAAATGAAGCAATCCATAGAGAGGTGAAAAAGTTTCCTATAGTTTCCAGATACAAAATTAATGTCATTTTGTTCCTATCATCATACGATGTATAGAGGCCCCAGGATGACCAGAAATTGCCCTAAAGCTAAAGTTATCCTTTATTTGTCTTTGAAGAAAATGATACTGTGGACTCAGTACCTACAGGGTAGAAGATTTTAAAAACAAAAGCTACATTAATGTCTGTGTATTTTATATAAAAACATTGATTACTGTGTCAGTGACAATTAAATGTTAGAATCAGATAATAAAAAAAATAAAAATAATAATTAATAAGAAAATATTTATTTTTACAAAATCACAATGCCAGTTTGCAATTTTTAATCATATCTTTAATTTATTTAATTTAAAATAGTAGTGGCTCTCCACCTCAAATTAGTAGTGGCTTGCCCATCTACATATTTTTCCTGTTAGCAAGCCCCTGTACATCATACTTTTCTTTTAACAACAGAGTTGTGCCAGTCATCGACCTAACACCTTTCAGGGAAAAATTTTTGAATTGAAATAACATGACTTCCAGTTTGGTTCGGAAGTATGTATATAGTTAATCAGGGCCTTGTGCCCATATCTGGTCTCAGCTTTCATCTATCTAACTCCATTCTTGACATTAAGGAAAGACAGACAGACAATGGCAACAGGTCTACAATTTTTTGAAATTGCAATTCAATTATAGCACAGACTAAAGAATAAATGTCTTAATTTCTGTACAGAAAACATTGACAAAAGTACCTATTAGTCTTTTTTTATTTTTAATAAAATATCCATTTATGGAAATTTACAAGAGAAAATATACAATACATTTACATCTAAATTAAATTGACAATGATAAATAATAATCACTGTTAATTTTACAGTTGATCAGCATTAATAATTTTATTGCTATTTGTAGCCAAACAGCTTGAATAAAGATTTTTTTTTCATTTTGTAAATTCTAACAAAGAATCATATTTCAATTAATATATTAACAATAAAAATTCTGGACAAAAAATTACTTAAAATATACATAATTTGAAGAGAAACACAAAGTTGTCTTAGTATATTTTTCTCATACAACAAGAGCTCAATTAAATACAAGCAGAGTTGACCTTATAAACTATAAGTAATTTATACAGTTTTAGTCAATAGAAGAACTGTAAAGAAAGATTGACTCTGCTTATGACTGTTCTTGAGTACAATAAGAATATACTAAGATAATACAGTTATTTTTGTGTTTATTTTCAAATTACACATATTTTAAAATATATTATGTTAAAAAGCACAAATATATTTCAAATGTTACACTAAATATACAAACATCAATAAGAAAAAAATTACATTTGAATTATTTATAAGTAGGATATTTTATTAAAGAACAGCAAATATTCATCTTCAAATAATATTTTATTGTGATAAACGATGCAATGGACCACAAAAAATTCTATCTGCAAGTAATTGTATTATGTACTTTGAATCATTCATCAATAATTTTTATCTCTCTCACTTTTTAAGTCTAATTATATTTAGAATTAGAACATGACTCAAATTAAACGTAGAAAAGAGGAAATAGTAAATTTCATATGCTGTATTTGAAATGTGAGCAATTGGAGAAGGATTCAAGCAAGAGATTTATTTTTAATCTTTCAAAGCTCCATTTATTGTCACAATCACTTTCCGAGAACCTAGATTTAAAGAAAATTTATATTTTATTAATCAAATGAATTATTTTTTAATAATAATTTATATATAAAATGGTAATTAGAATAACATAAAACAAGTAATAGAATTAAAACTGGAAAAACATAAACTACAAAACTCAAGTCATGAAACATTTATTGGAAAAATAATTGTTTTGTGATATTAGTGACTAAACTTTTTAATATATTTACTTAGAAAATTCATCAATACACCATACTTCCTACTTTATATGGTATATCCACAATTGAGCGAAGATCATTTAATAGAGGAGGAAAAATTAAATTTTTTAATGTATAAAATTCTAATGCAGAAATCCAGAGATAAGAATCTTAATCATTGAGACAAGCATTTTAACCATTTATTATTATTGACATAAGCATTTTAACTACTTTAACATGGACTCTTGACATTATATCATCAAAAACTAACAAATTCTAAACAGGACACCATGCTTTGACTGTGCTTCCACAACAACAACAACAACAACAGCCAATTCTCACATTATCATTGTCAAGATTATTCTAACAAACAATAAGTTTGGTGTAATTATTAACTGATATTTTGTTCATAACAACAAATAGAAAAACAAATGATATAAAATAGATACACTTAATATTATTCAGTGACTGTGATACACTGAATAATATTAAGTTTATCTATTTTATTATGACTAATATTAGAAATAAATGAAAGGAATATATTAAATTATTTTATCAAAAGTTATCAAGCATCATAGTGATGGTATCAATTTTATTAAGCAATTTTTTATTTGTTTTCTTTGTGTAATAATTTATAATTGTTTATGTTTCAATTTGATTGATCTAAGGATTGATATGCTTCAATCTTCTACACCTGTCCAAATCTAGTCATTGCATTGTAAACCATAGTATCATTTTATGAGACAATTTTTAAAATATAAAAAGTATAATAAATTAAATAATTTTTGTTGTGTAAAATTAAATCATTATACAGAATTTATTAGCATATACAAGATGATCAAATTTGTGAGAAACAGACTTAGTTAAACTGGCAAGCAGTTTCAAATACAACCCTCTATTGTATTTTTGTACAGATCTTGTGTCACAAAATTTATCAATCACATGAGATATTGTTAACTTGTTGAGAACTGTAATGGGAAGAAACTTCAATGCAAGTTCTTCACTCACATATTTGTAAGATCTGTACACAAAGTAAGTCTCAACAATAAATTTGTATTCATCGGTGTAAAATGATGAAGCTGAAACAATTCAAAGTAATGATTGCTTAAGTTAAGACTAATGCATGGCAAGGTGATTTCAGTAGCTAGAGGCCGTTAGTCTTGAGGACAGTGTTGCCACATGAGCAACATTATAGTATAAAATATATATATACACATAAATTCTTTATTTTTACAGTTGTGTCCTATTTGAAACACACTACATTATCACTTGATTCCATAGTATATAAATGTTACAGATTTAAGCATTTCTTAAGATATAGAGGGGGCAATAACAAAAAATTCAGAATATTTTATAAATAATCTGTTAATGATTTTGTAGTGCTCCATCACTAATTTTGTTCTCATCCTCATTTATATATTAGGTAATTCGTAGTCGTTCCATATCGATCTTTATATCTTTGTCGTGCTATTAGGCTATGTGTAAAATTGTTTCGTTTGTTATGTGCCACCTTCGGCAGCTGCTGCCTGCTTGATTGGGATTGGTAGTCATGACACAGGTAACTAAGGATGAAGTCCTGGATGGAGGCAGATATAAAAACGCGAGCACAACACATGAAAAGCACCTTTTTTGTTTTCCCTCCTTCGGACCATGCTTGGGCACGACTCTGAGAAGAGGACCAAGAAGCAGTGAGCAGTAAGGGTCACTGTGTATGACTGGAAGGACAGGACGAAATAACAGTCTTTGGTAGAAGAGAATCCACTTGCATCAGTAGAAGAATTGATCAAAAAGTCCACGGACCATAGTGGAATAGGAGAAGGTTAGGAAATTCACCCAAGTTCACTTTTGTTCAGTATTTTGTTATTAACACCATATACCAATGTGTACTGCAATCCAGTAGTAACAACGAACATCGAGTTATGCTATCAATGATCTGAGTATTAATGGATAGCAACACATGCTCCTCACTGTAAAATATTGTAAATATCCTCGTTAGTTAAGTATAATTGTATTCCTAGTAATAAGTAGATTAGATTATAGGTAAGGCTTCCAATTATTGTAAAACCCCCAAAAGGAAAGTTGGACTTATACACTGTACCCAGATCTGAATGTGCCATAAAACCGTTGTTAAAATTGGTTATAGTGTGATATATTCTTTTGTGCGGCCCTTAGTATTCTTACCTTAGAAATGGAATATATGAATAAGAAATATTTTATAGAATATAGAAACCTCAAGTTGGTCATATATAGTAATAGATACACACAAATTAAACATGCATTTAATTTATGTGCACCTACTATATTATTGATAAATTTTTGTAATCATTCCAAGTGTTGAATCATCTAGTTTAATGAAATAAGAGTATATTATAAAAATTTAAAATTTTTCAACAAAAAATACCATTTTCTCAAACTAAATTCACATAGTCTTAGTAGCATAAATCAAATTTAATTATAAAGATAAGTTTGAAAATATGCATTAAAACTTGGTGAAACTGTTAAATTTGCAAACTTATTTGTAGAGAAAACGTTTTACTCAGTGGCTTAGCGTGGCTGTCAGCCGCCCGGGGCGGAAGAAAATTTCGCCGCCCCCTTATTTAGGTATCTCAATTTAAAAGACTAAAATATACAGTAATTCTAGAGAACTTTTCAGCAAGAACAATCATCATTATTGTGTATTCTACAGGTTCAAATTTTTACAAGATATTATTATTTATTGTGAAATTTTGCCACCCCCTAAAAGTGCCGCCTGGGGCGGGCCGCCCCTGCCGCCCCCACTACGCTACACCACTGGTTTTACTGCAATATAAACCATCAGTAATTGTATATGTTTAATGCATTAGTAATTACACTCATTAATGTTTTTAACTGCATGTTTCTTTAAAACTCCAGCTAAAAAATATTTTTAGAAATTTTAATTTAAAATTCTTTGAGAATCAATTTCCAAATTTTTGTAACAGGTTTTTTGACATTCTATTTTGGCAGAGAAACTACAAAGCAGCTATGACTTATTAAAATGTTTATTAAATTTATTAGTTTTTGTATAATGAGCATTTATCCCAATTTATATATGTAAACTCACCTGCTCGATTTCTGTGTTCACAAAGCCAAATCCCTTGCCAAGTTCCAAGGTTTAGCTGCCCATCTGTAATTGGTATAGTTAGACTAGAACCCAGAAAACAGGATTTGATGTGTGCAGGCTGTAAACAAATATTATATTTATTACTTATTTACATGATTTATTATTAATAATTCTATAAATGAGAATTTAAAAAATTCAATTTAGGTAAAATAAATACAGAATTAACTTCTGCAGTTTTTGATAGAAAAGAAATAGATAATGATAATTTCAGAACATCTAAAAATTAACAGACCCACAAAATTAGAATGCAAAATTTCAGTTTTTTATTTAAATTTCATATTAAACAACTATTTACTTATTTACAAATAATGTTCCTTTTTTCTGTTTAATCTGCTATTTATACATTATTACAATATGAGTTATTTGGCAGCCACAATTGTAATTCTGTAATTTAAATTACAAAATTTTATATTTTTATACACATTACAAAATATCTTCAATAATTCTTTTAATTAGTACCATGATTTATTATGTAATTTTAAACTGTTTGCTTATTTCTAAATCTATTTATAAATATATATGTATGTACTTACTACTGATTTGTATTATTTTATATTCTGAGCATTGACAAAGATTAACTCACCAAAAGAAATTCAAGCCTCTTAAATGAATTAATTAAACTGATAATATAATACCAATTCTTAAGATACCCTACAAGTAGACAAAGTGAATGAAATAAAAATAGTTTATACGTTTTTCTTTCTTTCATGCACTATAGTTTTAAAGTTACAAATTACAGGCCTATTTAAGATCAGTAATCTGTTTCTGGAAACCAGACATTCTGCAGGAAAAATTAATTGAGAGACATCTAAATGGAAAAATTACAATGCATTACAATATTGATCCAAATAATCAACTAATTTCCTAAAACATAATTAAAACACTTACACATAAGTAACAAACTATCTTGTTAGGATGTAAAATGTTTAAAATATTACTTTCTAATTGTCAAACAGTTAATATGTCTTCAGTTGTTAACAAATAATTGCTTTCTATGAAGTAATGTGCACAATCTGCATGTCATAATGATACAGCTTGGCAAGTAATAAAAGATCTGATCAAAAAACCAATCATTGACAAGGGGGGGAAAAGTATGTTATGTTTTAACTTCAGATCCTAATTCCTTTCAAAATACTCTCCCCTTCCAACTGCAAATGTTTAGTACAATGTTCTTTCCACTTTGAAAGAAATTCTGGAAATCACTTATTGGGATTGCCATCAGTGCATTTATAGCATTGGCACTGATATCCTCATCATGAAATCTCAATTTGTTTAATGGCATTTTCAATTTGGGGAAGAGCCAGAAGTTACAGGAAGCCAAATCTGAGACTAGAAGGGAACTCCCGAATCAGATGCAATAAATGGGTGAGGACGCTGCTTGTTATAGTGAAGATGTGAGGCACTGATTTATCATAGGTGTGGTCTCTTGTAATAAATGGCATTTCAAAGAGTCATTCATTACAAGAGAATGCAAGAACTTGCAGGTGATTTATGCTCATTGAAGACAACCAACACACTCATTATTTTCAAAGTTACAAACCACTGTGCTTAGTATGATCCTCTATTGTGGCTGCATCAGCTAACGTTCAGAACCTGTATAGCTTTTCTTAATCACAATGCATCATGGTCAAATATCATGAAAGCCATGACACAAATTTCACTTTGTGGTCGTTTTGAGTTAGCCACAACGCGTTGTGGCCATTTTACAAATGCCATGATGCAAATTTCACTTTGTGGTCATTTTTACAAATGGCCACGAATAAAAATTCGCATTGTGACCATTTTGAATTAGCCACAATGCATTGTGGTCATTTTTTCCACTCAATGAGTGATTATAAATCAGAAAGCATAAAGTGAACTAGAAAAAGGTGGTACCACAAATGAAAACGAACGGGTCGAGGGAAAAGCCGAAACACAAGAATACATAGTTGCAACACACTATGCTATAGAATATAACTTATTATCTAATCTATAAGTATATCACATCATTGTAATGTGAAATTTTTAAATGAAAAAATTATAAAAATGTATTTATTTTAAAGAGAATTAATACGTATGTACTCTTAACTCTTATCATCAGGTCCTTCACATGAATGTCTGAAAGGTGTAGTCTATAAAATATAGTAAAAAAATTGATTTAATAATATTCAAATTTTGAATATATTACATATGATATTTATTAAATAAGTTTTATAATAATGTATTATTATATATTCAATAGACTTCTGATATTAGGACTGCAATTATTCTCTGGTTTGTGATTATATTTGTATTGTTAATACATATGTAAACACAAAACTCAAAAATAATTCATTTTTAGCTCAGACTGGACAAGGCAGAAGATAAGTCAGATAAAAAGCAGTAGTCTTAGTTACAATAAGAAAAACAAATTGCTGTTAATGATGAAGGCATGTTGGGACTAAGCACTTTCAAAGTGGGACTATCAAACTGTGACAGATGAACAATAATTTGGTCTCTAAGTCTTGATAATTAGCCAAAAAGTCTTATAAATTTACAATACCAAAATTCACTGAAGCTATATAATTTTTGTGTTTCATTCAGTACATGTAGTCTGTACTGCCAAAAGAGCAAAAGTAGCAAAGGTAAGTGTCTGACACAAGCAATTTTATTGGTTACAGCCTAAGATAAAACATGACTCTTTGCATCAAATACCTAAATATAAGAAAGAACTCTGGTCTCTTCATGTATAGAAAAAAATATAGGGAAACAAATTTCAACCTGCTTCATGATCATTCATTTTACAACTTGTATAAATTTTCTGTTGTGAATGCATGAAATGATTTTTTTTTGGTTGATCACTTCAGAGTAATATTATATAAATTAAAGATCAAATCTGCATTTCTATGAACACTCAATGAATCTTATTAGAAATGACACGCTGACTTAATGATAACTTTTCAGGCAGCATTCCGAGGCTCGCAGCACGAGCACACACACACTGTAGTAGTACCCAAGACAAAAACGAAGAGATGAACTACATCATTAAGCTAGCTCAGAAGAACGGGATCAGTCCTAAAGCTGTCACTAGCGAGATTACGACACGCAATAAGGAGCGAAACCTCCTAAATACAGAGGAGTTTACATTGATGGAATACAGAGCGGAACTGGGCAGCATCTATAGACGTATAGGAACTGCCACAAACAAAAGAATAATATATAAACGGAATCCCACTATATACCAGCTGCTAAGAGCGGATAAAGACGCCATGGACACTAACTCCCTTCCGGGGGTTTACAGGATCCCTATTACGAACACACGGAGGCAAAATAAGCTATTTTACGTCGGAGCCACCAGAAGATCACTCAAGGAAAGGCTGGTGGAACATCAGAGAAATATAAGAAGCGAACAACCATGCACAGCGTTGGCGACTTATGTCCTGGCAGATCCCCAAGAAGTCCAAGCTGAATGGGCCCAAGCAAGATTAGTACAAACAGTTTGCAACGTAAAGCACCTCCGTTATACAGAAGCTTGGCATATCTGCAAAGCAAGCCAAAAAGGACAATCTATCAACTTCAGAGAGGCTAGTAAAATATCTGCAGCCTGGCGCTCAGGCGACATGTAAACCTCAGAAAAGCGGATATGCGGAAGCCTACACAAGGACAGAAATCGTAGTTTTTTGTCTCTGCACAGCTCCTCTCCTTCCCTATGTTCTGTGCGCCGTTCGGCTTGCACCATAGTTTATGTTTGTATTTTATTTTTAATGTCTCCAAGGAGCATATTACTTTTTATTGTCTGTTATTTATTTTTATTTTATTCTCATGTAATGTGTTATTTAATACACATCGATGTAGAGATGGTGCACGCAATTCTCTTTAGAATATTTTTTAAAAATGTTCCGAAGTTTGTTCGTTTTTGCAGATTTTCGTTGTGTTCGAATTTTTTTGGATATTTCCTGAAGAAGGTCGTTAAACACGACCGAAAACGTTCGTTTGTACCGAATAAACACGGCTGCAAATTTATAAGGTGTCATGAGTGTAGTGTTTTAATAAAGATAATCTGCAGTCTACGATGAGTACTCAATGAATCTTATTAGAAATGCAGCTTACTTAATGATAACTTTTCAGGAACCAATTAGGTCATAAACACAGATGGTCTACTGAATAAATAAATAAATAAATATATATATATAAAATTAATTATATATTTTAACGTTTTACCTCCGGTACAAGCTTTGTTAGAAACATCTCCATATCTTTCCTGAAAGTAAACACATAAGAAATATTAAATTAATAAAAACTCAAATATTATTTTTAATCATATTTGTTTTTAATTTATATTTTAAACTAATTTTATAAAAAGTTCCTGATGATATTAATACAATAAAATGTAAAAAATAAAATTATTTTGTTTATACTTTTAATTAAAGAAAGATTTTTTTAATAATTTTTGATAGACCATACAAGCACTTCATAACTTAGGTGGCTAAAACTCTTTGGAATTTGCTCTTTATTCTTACAAACTCTAATCTGTAATTTAGTAAATTAAGCAGTGTATTTACTTAAAACTAATGCACTTTCTGATTTTCAAAACCGAAACTGAAAATATTTATTTACTGGAGAACATAATGTGTATCTGCCTCAAACATTTAGCAAACAAAGCATGTTATCAAAGGATCATACATGCTGTAGCATGTATGATTCTTTGATAACAATACTTATCAATGTGAGTGAGAAAAGATTAGGTAAATCCAAGAAGAATCCAAATAGTGTATGCAAAAGCCAGAGAAAGACAAACAACAAAGTGTCTTTCTCTGGTTTAGAGATACAAAGTATGATGAGGAGGTTGGAGGAGTTGTTGAAGCAACAGCATATGGCAGAGCACTAGTAAGTGGAGATTTTGAGTTTGTACTTAAATCTAGTGCACCATTCTAACAAATACTATAAATTTTGAAAACAAAATTCAGCCAAAAAGAATGCACATTAGATTTGAGTAAATATGATACTATTCCTTGTTCACTCAATTAGTACTACTCAAAGTATACTCCATACTCTTGTGCATCTCAAAACATTTCTCTTGAGATATACAAGATGCATATTATAAATTAATTTTTTGAAATTTTTATTATTGGGCTGAAATTTGAAAAAATTGTAGACCTATAAATTCCCACTGTCGCTGTCTGTCCATTTGTCTTTCTTAAATCTTGAGAACAGAGTTAGATAGACAAAAGACAAGATGATGAAAGATCTAGAAACCTTAGGGGAAGACAGAAGACCCCGATTAACTATATACAAACATCTGGTGCAAACCAGAAGTCACGTTACTTCAATTCAAAAATTTTTCCCTGAAAGGTGTTAGATAGATGACTGGCACGACTCTATTGTTAAAGGAAAAGTATGATGTACAGGGGCAAGCCACAACTAACTGAGATGGAGAGCATATATTTTAAATTAAATAAATTAAAAATATGATTAAAATTTGAAGATCGGCATTGTGACAATGCCACAATAAATAATTGCTCGTTTATTGATATTATTTCTTTTTTTTTCATTTTTGACTCTTCCTGCCATACAGGTGTTAAGATGATCAGATGGCTATGTTTGCAAAGGTAACACCTGTCACACTGGAGGAACCTGACCTTCATTCAAATCCAAATTGGCTCTCCATATGAATTGAATGAGGACGTTCCTAAACTTTATGAGTTTTTCATGAATGGTCTGTCTTGGCTATGTTGGATATGTCACCTGTTTTTCACCATCTTAACACTCCCATTGAGGGCCTAGCCTAACCAATTATGGCTATGCAAAAGAGTAAAACACTATCAGACACCTCAACATCTAGGAGATGGATAAAAGAAAAAAAGCCAATTAATTTGGTGAGTATAGTTAAAAGATTTCTACTCAATAAACAGAGCCTGAAGTAGATTTCTACTCTATTACTTGTAAAAGAAAAAAGGATTTAAAATATAATAGTTCAATTAAAATCATTATATTATGTGGTAAGAATTTCTATTGTGATAAAGAATCCAGATAATTCCATCTTAGATACTTCTGATCTTTCATTAAGATCATTATCAGAGATTTGTTCTCTATATTTCTGTTAACCAATTTCATTATAAACTGGTTAGCATGGATAATTATAATTATAAGATATAAAACTAATGGACAAAAACTCCAAAAATATTTTTACTTTTCATTCTTTAAGTATTAAGTGAATGTTATTAAATTAGCTTTATTTGCAAATAATTTAATAAAACTCTATTCTAATCATCGGGACCATACCTCCGAGTGTGGCCCGTACCAACCTCTATGTATGTATTCTAATCACTTGCATTTCTATATTTTGTTCTGCATTAAATTCTTATTAAATTTTTCTTCAAATTATACAAAAATTTACTAGATAATAATTCTGTTACATAAGCAATATAAAGCAATGTATTATAATTCAAAATATATGTTTGAAAACTTCAGAATGTTCTGTGGCTGCACCGGGAGGTGGATGGCTTTTCCTCCTTTTTCTCGGCTAACAGGTCAGTGAGACCTGCCCATGGTCAAGATGGCGGCTCGGTTTTGTTACGTGTCATGCGTTATGCGAGTGAGAGTGCGGAAGAGAATGGGTCCGACGGTCGAGCGGCGACGATACTCGAATAAAGGACATTAACAATGTATAATAACAACAACAACGATTTATTAATGCTAAAGCTACAGATACAGTTAGGGCGAGCTACTATCGCCTAAGTTCGGATACGCAGAGGGAGAGTTTACACGACTTTGGGGAAGTCATACCTTGTAATCCTTTCGTTCTTGTGACGAGGTTGAGATATCCTCGGGTATCCTTTTGTAGACGTCGGGACGCGCACACACTAGCCAAGGGACACTACGAAACCGACCTCGAGTCGATCGGACGGACTCTATGTAACCGACTTCGAGTCGATCAGACAGACTCTATGTAACCGACCTCCTTTCCTCTTTTGTCGCCCTTTTTTCGTCTCGGTCATGTTTCTCGGTTTCACCAACCAGCATTATTCGAATGTTGTTCCTCATAATTCATGTTTTCTCCGTGGGAACCAAACAATAAAATAATTTATTATTAGTGTTTTGGTTCCGGCAGGTTCGAATTTTCACAGTTCAAATAAGCATTTTTCTGCATAAAAAATCTTTAAAGTGTAACATTGTATCATCTTTTTTGAAAAAAAATGAATTATTTATGGAAAAATAAAACTATAAAACACATTAGGCCTACAGATGATGTATGGGCATAAATATTTATCTAATGAAGCTAAATCATAAATTATATCCATATATAATTTAAAATGTTTCAAATGATTGTTGTAATGAGACTTGCATGTTAATGCTGATTACTAAATTCAGCAAAAAAATCTTGATACTTTAAAAAATAAAGTTTGTTTGATCATAAAGTAGAAAAAAAGAAGTTTACCCTGCAAATTATATAAAATTCTTAATAAATAGAGTTTTAATTATAAATAAGCAATGTCAAGATATTTCAAATAGTTTTTTAATAAAATAAAGAATTATTTTTTTATTAAAAAATTGAAGTCAGAAATTGACAAAAGTGCTTTTTCTAAGTATTTTAATGTTTATTATATCATGTATTTTTATTAAAACATTGCTTATTTGTAATTAAAATTATGTTTATTCTTAAGAAATGTCACAACAAACTATAATTTAATGAAAACTTTACATCTAACTGAGATTTGATAGAAATTTTAACTTCAGTAAATCCTCTTTCTAAAAGAGGCATTTGCTAACTTGTCATTCATCCCAGAAAAAACTCAATCCTGCTTCTCACCTTAAATAACAAATTACACATTTTAGCAACTACTATTACACTATAATTTCACAAAGTTTCATTTGTTTATTTTACTTCATAAATGTTTAACAATTCATTTATGTATTTCATGTTATTTATCTACCTATTTCTGTTCTGAAAACTGTTCACCTGAATTCTGTTTAATCTTCTTATTCATTTTTATATATAAAAATCTGAGTTTTTATGTTATACAACAAATTACTTTGACTTTTTATTATGTGCAATATGAACTGCAGGTTTCAATAAAAAGAACACAAACAGAAATTGCAAGTGAAAAAATGAAAATGTTATGATAAATATGAGGTCTCACTCAAAACAACAGCATGTTATCAGGGTAGATTGCATGTTACAAGACTGGGAATAAGTTAGATCAGTGCAAGTATAGTGGCTTGGTTAAATCCAGTATAAACAAAAAACTGCTCTTGTGAGACAGACTTTGGAAATAACAGGGAAGGAACAAGAAAAACAATATGACTGAGAATCAATAAATAACGATATGTGGGAGTTTCAGAGTTGTTTGAAAAGTGGCCTTACTGGTGATACTGAAAAGTACAGAAAAACTTATGATATTCAGATCACATTTTGTCTGTTGACTTATTTCCTATGTTTTGTGTTAGTGCACTTTTCCTATAGACAGACTTATCAAACTGGACATCTATGGAACAGAATGACCTTAAGACACAATTTTCTTCTATGTATTTATTATGATTTTATATTTTATTTTTATTTTATTTTATTATGATATGCATTTCTAGCATCTTCCTCCTGAGGAGGGATCTGTTAGGTCCAAAATGCATATCATAATAAATACAAAAAAGAAAATTGTGTCTAAAGGTCATTCTGTTCCGTATAGGGTTTCTCAAACAGGATCCCAGTTGTTTTTTAACTCAGGAAATATCCCAGGAAATTCTTCTCATCTCGGGAAATCCCGCAAATTTCTTAAAAGTTCACTTTTTTCTTATTTTGTGTTAAGGTAGGGGAAATTTTGCAAATAGAAAGTATAATTAACTCAAAACTGTCAGAATACATTTGTATTTATTAATTTTAAACCTACTTATTAGTTTTTTAAATTTTTGCTTGTTATGGTATGTCACAAATTGTCAATAATCAATACGTAGCTTATTTGTGGCAGGACTATGAAAATTCTTTACTCATCAGAACCTGTAATATCTGGAATAATTGCACCAATGTTGTCTTAATTTTAACTATGCCCAGTAGCTTCAATAACTGCATTATGCCAGGTTGTGCAAATTGGGCAAGGATAGAAACGAGTATGAAGTGTGCAAGTATGAAGTTTTTCTTCATAAACCTGATTATTAAAGCCAAACAAACTGCCGAATTATTAGGTTATAAGCTTGATGTTTCTATTAAAGCAGCCAAGGTAGACAAATGAAGAATACTAGAGAGCAAAAAAAGTACTACAATCTTGAAAATGAACTAGAAATCTTCCAGGTTACAGGTGAAAAAACATGTAACATTTGTCTTCTCTTAAATGTATTAAAGATGATTCCACTCATATTCATTGAATTGGAAAGACCATTCTCAGTAGCGGGACTTTTCATTATTAAAATAATAACCAGATTGATCAGAGTATTGACTATCTTTAGTTTTTAAAATTTAATGAAAACTTACAATAATATTTTGTATTATGTTCTATTTAAAAAACGAAAATTACCTTTTAAGCTAGAAGTTTGATCTAAGTTCTTTCTTTTTTTTTTTTTTAAATTTTTAACTCAATTTAAAGCATTTTGTTGTTGTTGTATGCAGTTTCCAGCAAACGCTAATAAATTTTTTCTATTTGTGAAAATTTCTACATAATTGAAAGGTAATTTTTAATATATATTTTACACAGCATTATTAATATGATTTTGGAGGTTGCAGAACGTATTAAATTACTTTAAAAATATGAAAAATAATTATATAATTTGATTTCATGATATTTTGTATATCTTAAAAATAATTATCGTATATATCGGCGGATAAGACAACCTTCAGATAAGACAAGGTATAAATTTTCATCAAAGTTTTATAGTTTTAGCTTATATCTGTCCTATAAGATGACCCCAAACTATCAACGACCTATGAACTTAGTTTAGATCAGCAATCATCATCTGAATAATAATACTGTATAGCGTATATGGAATTATGTCCTATTTGTAATTTTTCAAATGAACAAATTTATTTTCTTGCATCTGGCAGCACTGCCTTGCGATTGTTGCAAGCATTCGCACTGATTTGGCATTCGGGTAATGACCTTGACTATTCACAAAACTGCTGTATGGGCTATTCTATTTTGTGCACATACCCTACTCTTTATTAGAGTTTTTTTAATAATGGTTTTAATTTATATAAATTTTGGTCTAATTTTTTGTATCGGTCCTATAAGACAACCCTGGATTTTCGGGGCCTTTTTTTATGATTCAACTAGCATCTTATCCGCCAAGATATACAGTAATTCTATCCCAGGATTTCTGGGATCCCGGGAAACAGTTCACTTTTATCCCGAAATCCCAGAACAAGCAAAAGACTGGGAAATGAGAAACCCTAGTTCTGTGGCTGTCCAGTTTAATAAGTCCCTCTACAGGAAAAGTGCGCTAATGCACTTGCATGAAACATAAGAAAAAACTTGTAAAGCTGACCCCAAATAGATAAGAAATGATAAAAATGTAAAAATAAAATCACAATTTTATTTACTTGTTGTAATTATTCATATAAAATCTATTGAATCTTGTACTTAAATGAATATTTAGATTATCAAATTAAAATTACATTGAAACTTGTAGTGAATGAAAAGTATTTGCAATTTTTTAAAATTGTTTAGTCAATTATATTTTTTGATAAAAATGTTGTTCCTTGTCATCTTCTTAGTCTAAAAAAAAAGGACAAGCTTTGCATATTCATTTATAAGAAAATAACTTAAAGTTGTTAACACGAATATTAAAATCCTATTTTCAAATTATGCTCTGATAAAATCCAAATAAGGAGATGACTGATTTAATAACACTAACAATTATTTTATTCATGACACACACACACACACACACATACAGAGTGAAGAATGGATAAAGACAGCTTTGGAAAGCCCTCCTATTGTATATATAGAGCTCGTGCACCCTCTGGTGGCTAGAGCTTTACAATCCTTAACATGTTCTGAACACCCAACAATGATGTAAAGTTATTGAAAATACTAGCAAAAATTGCTTTTATATTTTTTATATTCTTATACAATCTGTTATTTTCTTGTCTTTGAAGTTTGTAACACAAGAAAGTTTTATAACACATACAGATGTAAATTATTCTAAACATTAATTGTTTAATTTTATATTTATTTTATGGATTGTTCTATTGGAGAGCCAATGCTAGACTAAATTAATCTGAAAATGTTTCTTTTCCAAAAGAACAAATATTTTGGTTATCTCAATTTAGTAGTTTCTTGTTAGATATTTAAATATAATATAAAGTTTCACACAATTCTTAGAACATTTTAATTACATTTAAAAACTTATTTTTCCAATTTTCAAAAATCTACTGTTTTCTGCTTTATGTTGATTGTTTTTCTATAATCCATGTATTTCAACTTTTTTGATTCATCATCAAGAATCTTAGAAGAAAGTTTTAAACATTAGATAGTATATTTTCAACTTTTAAAATTAAATAATGAATTAAATATTTTGTCTTGAGTAAACAAACTTCCATTAAATGCATTCATCTCAAGCATACAATCTAACGTCATACCTCTAGCAGATAGAGTTTACCAAGTATAATTTCTTAAAAATAATAATAAAATTAAGTATTTCTAATACTCATTAACTTCTGATCTCTTCTATTGGTTTTACTTACTCAATTTTCTTGTCTTTACAGCACTTTACAGTAAAGCAAGATGAGAGATTGTAAGTTAATATGCACAGATCTACTTAATTTTATTATAATTTTTAAGAAAGTATACTATGAAAAACTCTATCAGGTAGAGGCATGAGATTAGATTGTCTGTTTGAAATGAATGCATTTGATGGAAGAATTTGTTTACTCCAGATGAAATATTCAATAGAAAAGATTTAATTTTAAAAGCAGATAGCATTTGTATTCAATATCTAATATTTACAAAGTATTGTTCTGTAATTTCTACCCTCATGATGACTAAAGGTTTGAAAATACTTGAAAGTTATATCAAAAAATTCTACATTCTCCAATCAGGCAGAAAACAACAGAATTCTTTTTAAACTATTCAAATTCAGAATTTTATTTTGTCAATAAATATTTTGATTAAACATGAAAGAAATTAATATAATTCATGAAATGGTATTATATTGTAAAAAATATAGAGATGAATATAAATAATAAAAAATAAAATTATTTACCTAACATCAGGATCCCAGTTCTAATTAAAAAAAGAAAAAACTCAGTAATTAATGCAATCAATTTAATCAAATGTAAAAATTAATTCTTTTACTAAAAGCCAAGACTATACTTTCAAAATTAATTTCAAATTTAAATTATCATTTATGTTATAATATTAACTTTAACAATTTATTATCCTAATTAAATTAATTTTAAGAATTTATTTAATACAGGCCTTAGAATAGAAAATGACTTCAAAATAAATGAGAATAGTAACTCCCAGCAAGGAAAATGTGACTAAAAAATGAGAAATAAAATTAGTTGGCCATGATGATATACATTGTGTAAGGAGTTGAGTCCAAATGTTATTTTATGTTTATGGGTTTCATCTCATTTGTCATTATAATTTAGTTTGAGAACATTTTCTTTTGTTTAAAGAACAAAAACCCCTCTCCCCCATTCTAAATAAACAAAATTATGACTTAAGACTCAATTACTCTGGCAACTTTACTAGCAAGATAGTAAAATGCCAGTGAGTAGTGAGAAAAGTAGCCTGACTTTCAACTTTACTCACACTAGCAGAGCAAGCTGAGTTTACACGACAACGTCATTACATTGTGTAAACAGAATGAATTTAGTAGCAGTGAGTATCTAGTAAACTTGTCCGGTGTAATTCAGCCTTTACATGCCTGATGATGACCAAGTTCACGAGTGATGATCTAAAGTGGCATTTCTAATCAATGATCTTCAAAAGAGTTAAAGAACAGTCATTGAATCAACTTGTTGACGAGTTTAAAACTCTACAAATAATTTTTATTGGAAATGTTGGGATTGACTTTGACAAAAAATGTTTGCTCATAAGTGAGTTTAAAATGCTAGCATATAAATATGTTAAAGGTAGGGTGGCAAGAGGTTTTGTAACATTGCATAAGAAATACAAAATAATCATAGAATGAAAAAAGAGTAAGGTGAAGTCACCGAATGCAAGATAGAATAATTGGAACTTTTTGGCATTCTTGGTATGACAGTTAGATGGTATATACTAAAGAATTTTGTAAGTGATTTAGTTTATTGTTAGTCTTTGAGGAGATTTAGAATAAATTAAAGTTTCCTAATTGATGGGAAAAGTTTTGTAAATTCCAGTTTTTGTTTTGAATTTTACTAATAACAGTTCTAGAATTTTTGTGCTTTGTTTTGACTTGCTAAATATAATTTTATTATTTACTAGAATCATTTTGTATGCATTTCCTCACATAAGTGATAACTGTTCTTTGTAAGTTTAACTAAGAATTTAATAAACATTTTCTTATTTTAGTTTTCTTGGCAAGTTGTCAGTTTTTTTTTTTTTTTGTTTAACTATTTCTTTTGCCCCTGCATCTGAAAGTCCAGGCCTGGCAATTGGTCAAACTCACATTTTATGTACCACCATTCATTAAAAATCCGGGTAATTTTTGATTGATGAATCTAAGCAGTGCATCACAATTGTAATATTATACCCAAGGCAATATGCTAGATATGAAGTTTTTGATTAAAAATTCTGCAGTACCAGAGTATATTTCTCTCTTTTTTATTCTTTCTACCTTGTGAGCACTAAGAAAGCTTTTCTATCAAGTCCTTTATCAGTTTGGGTAGACCCACGATGGAGCAACTGGATGTTGAGCAATGAGGCCTGATGTATCTGGGAGACCACCCTGTGATTTCTCAACTCATCCAGATTAATACCAAGTCCCTCACAACAATAAAGCTGATACTTTCAATACTTCTGCCATCCAGTCTGTATCTTTCTCTTGCAACTGCCACCAGTGTATTATCAATAAGAAAAGATTACTTATATACATTTTATTATTATTTTTTATTTAACATACCATATGTGTTTGACAATTTTGTTGTTGTATGGGATAAGGCAAAACACAAGGACAATCTGCCAAGGAGCACACCTTTTGGCAGATTGCTCTTGTGCGCCTCCTGAGAGAACTTTCTGGTGGAAACTTGTCTCCTATTTAGGTGTTAGACATGCAAAGAAAGCTTGGGAAACTTCACGCAGCTAGCCCATTGGTTAGATGTGTAACCGGGACCACTTGTTATATTATATTATACAATACACAAATTAAGTCTTTGGTATTTTAGCCATGCATGAGGTAATTAAAGCAGACTTCCTCTTCTCTACAGTTTTTTGAAGGTCTTCAGCTTGCTTTCTTTCAGTTTCTTCTTCTTTCCATATATTTTGAAATCCTGTCAATATGCTTGAGCTAATTCAACTTCCTCAAAATTTCAGTTTTTCAATGCTTTCTTGAGCCTATCAGTTACCAATTCTAACATTTTCCCAGCAGTAACATGCTTTTTCTCCTCTTCTTTTCTGATTTCTTTAACTTTTGCTCATCTTTTTTCAGGTTTTTCTGTTCTTTTTCAATTTGGACTTGCAATTTTGACAGTTCAATCTGTTTTTCTTTTTCCTTCCTCCACTTCATTTCCAGCAGTTGATTCAGACACTCATACATCATACAATCTAATTGCAAAAGCTGTTGTTGATAAGATGGATTATTTGGAACATTTTCCTTTATCACATGCATCATCTGAAGTAAATGATGAACTACTAACATTGGCAGGTCCAGATGCGAGGCATAATTGTTGCTTTGATAATACTGTCCAACAAGACTCTTGATGTTTAGATGTATTGGCATGCTGGGTGAGAACCTGGAAACTCTTATGTTTGATAGACACCACTGCAACACACATTTCACAATATACTTTATCTTTGCTGTATTTCTCTGCCCAACTTCAATGTTTTGAATTAATTTACTTACTAAGAAACAAAGTCCTAAAGACTTGTTTTTCTAAATAAGTCTTTCTATAAGACTTATTTAGGAAACAAGTCTTATAGAAAGACAATATGAAATGACAACACACGATAGTGGAGTCTGTGGATGTGATAATTCCTAGAAAATAATGGTGTTTGAACCAATTACATATTGAGATCTACTAACCAACACTTGTCCTGGCAAATCATTAATTTTACTTCAAAAAACTCATAAGTATAGCCATAAATTTCAAGCTTTCCCTCCCTCTTCAGTATGGCTGCCAGTTTTTTCTGACAAATGTCTAAAATATTTGCCATCTATGTTACATTGTTCAATTTCAATCATTATTCCTTCAATCCTGGTTTGACAGTATAAAAAACTTGATTTTCTACACAATACTCCAACATAAAAAATGATTGGTTAACTTTTTTTGTATGTGATATTAATTAAGTTAAATGAAAATTTCATATATCTAATAGAGAAATCATATCTAATCCTAACATGTCAACAATTTTTATACACACTTTTAACATTTGACAATTTTGTTGTTGTATGGGATAAGGCAAAACACAAGGACAATCTGCCAAGGAGCACACCTTTTGGCAGATTGCTCTTGTGCGCCTCCTGAGAGAACTTTCTGTTGGAAACTTGTCTCCTATTTAGGTGTTAGACATGCAAAGAAAGATTGGGAAACTTCACGCAGCTAGCCCATTGGTTAATGTGTAACCGGGACCAGTGTTCGGTGGTTTTATCTACTTAGCCATAAATGGGCTCTTGATAATCTTGATCAAGTTCATAACACAAATAATAAATTTGCTCTTACCTCATTTAATGCCAAACTTGCTGAAGTATGCATAACTGTAAAAATAAAAGCAGTTTATTAAAAAATTTAATATTTTTATTTATAAAAATTTTAATTTTCTGTAAATCATTTTGGCAAAACTATTTTTCTTTTAATTTAATAATTTATATATTAATATTTCAATTAACATTAATTACATAATTCTATAAAATTATTTGAAATTAATAATTAATATAACTGATAATTTTATTATTTTTTACCCCTTAATATTTTGCATCTAATTTTATATAAAATAGAATGAAGCAACTACTTTGCATCCTTTAAATATCATACAAAATAGAAATAAAAGAAATGTGAATGTTAGAATGGATATGTGGAGTAACAAATGAAAACTGAATAAGGAATGAGCACATTAAAGACAGCTTAGGAATAATTAAAATCAGCAAGAATATGGAAGAAAACTGACTAATCCCACAGTATCCAATTATTGATCTGCTTCTTGAGGTAAAGTCAATCAAGTATACAATGAAGGTAGACCTTCAGAGAATGGAAATGATCACAGAGAATATGAAGCATCCAATTACTATCTGAAATGGTCCAGGGTAATCAAAACACTCGCACAGAAAAGCCCAAAAGATCAAAATTAAGAAAATTAATCCCAACAGAAAAATTTTGTAAAAAGACAAAATTGAATATCATCAAAAAACAACTTCTCGCACAATCCCTGGGAAGGATAAATCAACACACTAAAAACCTTTTTTGTGTCCCAGTACGAACATCTTTAGATAAAAACTAACCTTTCCGACCAAAAACTTGGTCTTCATCGGGCTATCGACCAGTATAAAATTTGAATCTGGAATTGGAACAACTTGTTTAAAATTATTTTAATTTCCAAATCATTTAAAAACTAGAAACTAATTTTTAAATAATTTGTACAAATTCCAGTTTCGAATTTTATACTGGGTCGATAGCCCGACAAAGACCAAGTTTTTGGTCAAAAAGGTTAGTTTTTATCTAAAGCTGTTCGTACTGGGACACAAAAAAGGTTTTTAGTGTGTTGATTGAATATCATCATCAAATCTACAATCAAATCATCTGATAAATATTACCGAAGACAAGAAAAAATTTAATAATTATCTCAATAGTCAGTTGGTAGAGATATAACACTTTTCAAACTGCAATGGAGCCAAGTAATTGAGATCACATTGATAAAGACTTTTAATAATGGAATGCATCTGTGGCCTGATATTGAGATAATTATTAATGTTTTAGAGGCAAGAAGCTTACGAATATACAAGAAAGAATGTTGATTCTTCTAGAAAGTCTTGTATTGACAGATTACCTTATTCTTATTTGTTTATTTTCTCAGTAGAACATATAAAAAATTTAATTTATGTTAAGAAATTCATTAAGAATAGAACATTTATGAGTCAATGTATTGATTAGAAAATTTCTCTTAATTTAAAGATAATGTGATTAGCCACGTGCATACGAATAAATAATTTCACATCAATATATTAATTAAACGAGAAATTACAGGTTCTTCATTACTTACTTTGTAAATGAAAAACACCAACAGAAAACCTGGCAAGTTCTGGGATTTGGTTGACCAATTCTTCCGTTATCAAATGGCATCCTCTACTAACGGACAACAAATTTATTTTCTTTTGAAACCATGCCGATCCTTGAATAACGTTGATGCTGTTACTGCTGGAAGCAGCCATGACACTTTGAGTTACAGAGCGCCCAGCAGGTTGCCAAATGCTTTTCACGAAAAGCAGCGGTAGCATGATTTAATAGTAGTAGAATTCGAAGTAGCCCAAAATAACGTTACCAGATTGTCATTAGTGTCAACCCTATGAGATCGTCTGTAACGGTTGACCTTCGCAAATATGCAATTGCGGCCGCAAAAAACTTACATCGTATGGATATGGACGTTTTATTTTACTAAACAATTTAAAATTAAGAAAACAAAAAAATAAGTGAAAAAGAGTTTAGAAATTATTAGATACAAAATAATCTGTAAATAATTTATAAATTTATATCTACGTAAGATTCTAGCTCTGAATGAGGAGGTTCGACCCTCCTGGGGTCGTTCAGAGCTTGAATTTTACCCGTATTTTTAATTATAGGCCCGCCAGTATTTCTTTGAATAATATAGGGTAAGGCAAAAGTCCAAAAATATCCTTTTATCTCAATTAATGTTGACAAAATTGACTTTCCATGTGCCAGGATAGTAATTAATGGTGCTTTTGGTGAAGGGAGGAATTCGCATTCGCCATCTTGAATGCAACTCATAATTTTCAAATAAGAAGTGGGTTACGCCGTATACCAGTTAATTAAGCATAGAATTTACTCAGAAATGCAATGGAAGCATCGATTCTGGTCCAACTTTATTCGTTTAGGTCGTTTAACCTTATTCATAAGCAAAGAAAAGAGAGATCGTAAAGTCTTTACGTGCTTAGGTGCAGGAAGCTCCGATTAACTATTGGGTTGTTCGGAAAGTAATTTCGTTTTTTTATTACTAGAGGAATTAGATGTATTTCTACCAGCCAATTTTATTTTAAACCACATTTTCATTATATACTTCGACAGCTGACATTTTAAAACTTATTTGTAAAAAATTTTGTTTGATTCCGTACAATTGTTTTTTTTTCTTTTTTCGCTGTCCCATCAAATTTGGAAAATCGAAAGCATCATTTTCGGCATATTTTGCTTTTTTATAACTAAAAAATCAAAATGCTGTTCAAACAAGAAAAAAATTGTGGTACATGTTTGGAGAAGATGTATTGAGAGAAAGACAGTGCCAAAACTGGTTTACAAAATTGCGTTCTGGCAATTTTAATATCAAAGATACACCACATTCTGGATGGCCATTTGAAGCCAATGAAAACAAAATAAAGGTACTGATTGAAGCAATCTGCCGTATGACAACACGTGAAATCACTAAGAGATTAAATCTGTTAAATTGAACCGTTTATTATTACTTAAAACGAATTGGTTTCGTTTCAAAGCTCGATATATGGGTTCCACGTGTTATTAACGAGAGATGCTCTGTATGGTGGGATTTTAAAGAAATTTTTTTTTTGAGCTTTTACCAGACAATTTAACAATTGATTCGAAAGTGTACTGCCATCGAGTAAACAGATTGAGTAATATCATCAAACAGAAAAGGCCAGAATTGATCAACAAACAAAGTGTAGTGTTTTACCATGATAATGCCAAATTTCACACAAGTTTGGTAACTCGTCAGAAACTGTTATAGCTTAGATGGGATGTGTTATCACACCAACCATATTCGCCAGATCGGGCACACTCAGATTATTACTTGTTCCGGTCTATACAAATTATTTTTAACTGTAAGACATTTACTTGAAATGACAATGTAAAAATCACTTGGATCTGTTTTTTGTAAACAACGATCAAAATTTTTACGAATGTGAAATCTTGCTACTACCAGAAACAATGACAACAGGTATTTGACCAAAATGGTCAATATATAATTCAATAAAATATTTATTTCTTATAATAATATTGCATTTATTTTTCTATGGAAAAAACGAAATTACTTTCCGAACAACCCAATATATACGAACTTCCAGTTAGCTCCGGAAGTCAGGTTATTTTAATTCAAACATTTTCTCCCGAACGGAGTTAGATAGATGACCGGTATGACTTTGTTTTCAGGAAAAGTATGATGTACAGGAGCAAAACACTATTAAAATTGAGACTATTATTAAATATATTTCGTTGTATTTATTCAATATAAGTTATTTATAACAATGACATGTTTTTACGAATCATTATTAACAAATAAAAATCAAAAACCATTCTTTACAAATTATAACAATCACAAATGGATCTCTGTCATCTAATAGAAAGTGAATCAAAGCGATTTAAAGAAAGAAAAGGCTTTCTAAGCAATTGGTTTCATCAAAAATTCAGGAAATGCACAACCAATATAACTAAGATGCTTTCCCGAAAAGATAAAAAGAAAATCTTTGCAAAAAACAAGTGAGTGTTACTTTTTGCTTGATTAAAATTAGTCATTTCAACAATTAAATTAACAATTTCATTAATTGTTAACAGAGAAAAACGACATGAAACTACACAATTCTGGAACAATATAACATCCGAAGAAGAAAGAGATGGATCATCCAACAAGTGGTATAGATTCAAAAACGTTAACGTTCCTCTTGAATCTGGAGATAGTCAACAGAATCAATGCGATACTAGTAGTGATGAAATTCTAGAGAAATCCATGGGTGATGCAGAAAAATGGGAAGATGTTTCAACTAATATGATGACAGAATCTCAATCATCGTGTTCTAGTGTCATAACTGTGATTGAAGTGATTGAAAATAGTTCTGAGAACAATGTTGAGAATTGGAAGGAACCGGAAAGCGTTTCTGTACTAGAAGAACAAGAAATTGACAACAGGCAAATGATGTATATACCCATAAGCAATATCGAAATAGAAGTTCCGATCGAAGCGGAATATTTTTATTTGGATCCAGCTCAGATTTGTTCCACTAAAGAAAACTATGAAGAACTGATTACGAATATTTTGAAAGTTGGCGAGCAAGAAATAATGATCAATTTTCGACAAGATACAGCAAAATCTGATGGTACAATCAGGTCTCCCAACATTATGGAAATCAATAAACAAATTTTGAAGACTTCTAATGAAATTGAAGAAAAATGTGTTCTTGATCAGCCTGATTATAGTTTTCCCGTACTAAATTCTGAAGATACCGATTCCAGTGACTGGAAAATCAAATCATTCATTGAAGTGAGATGTGTACGATCTTCAGAAGAAAATGACCAATTGGAATTTAGTGAAAAAAGTAATTACAAAGAAGATTCCACAATTGATTTACAATCGGCAGAAAAGACACTTTCAAAATCTTTGCAATTTCCGGTTCTTTCTCAAAATCAAGAAATTCAATTTGGAGAACCGATAGCAATTTTCGAGAATAGCCAATCTTCTTCGGAAGAATGGTTGTCCGCTCAATCTAAATCGAGCAGCGAATCAAATTGCGAAAGCAAAGATTATCCAACATTTGGACGAACAAAAGTAAATAATTGAAATAATATACATGAAAACTTTGCTCTGAAGACAAAGTTTTCATATAATAGTACTTTTAGAGTATTGTAATTAAATACATTATTATATTTTTTCATATAGAAAGCAAATTCCGATACCTGTCAAGTAGCTCTGCACAAAAATATCAATAGTTTTACTTCGAGTTTTGACATGTACGAAAATCATGGCGAAGTTCGAATAACCGAGAGCTTAACTACGATTCATCCGAAGAATGAAGACACAAGATATTTGTCACATGAGAATAAAGAAAAGGAAGAAGAATCTTCGAAGAGAGTAAATGAAGCAAAATATGTGGAATGCACAACAGATATATTCTACGATGCAACTGAATCTAGTCCGGATTAATTCAATCCTTCCAAATTGAATTAATAAAATTTATAAAATACACTTTAAATAATTTTAATAAATTATTTAATTGTAGCTGAATATATCTTTTTAAATAATTTATGGTTAAATTTTCTTACCGAAACTTGACGTCAAAAATATCGAATTAACAACACATTAAAAAGGTATTTTATGTATTCGAAGCCCACGTAAACACTTCTAATTATCTAACGATTTATATTTGGTGGAGATAACAATATCTGTATATAATCTACCAAATTAAGGTTAGAAAATAATTTTTAAAAGTTAAGCTTTAAAATTGAATTTTATTTTAATTTATAGAAAAATTTGAGTCATCACATGTATATAAATCAATAGCTATTCTTCGATAGAAGCAGGGTGACCACTTCGGGATTGATGCAAAGTTTTCGGGTTCTTGCACCTAATTTCTTGGTCTTATGATAATTTCTCCGTGTTGCGTTGACTTTTAAGTATTACTAAATATTTTCGAGCATTACATCCCTCTTCGCAGCAGAAGTCCTTTTTCTCTGCAAGTCCTGTACGTATAAAAGTCTAAAGATATAACATATGTAAGCTATACGTAAAACAAGTTGGCCTTAATACTCTAGATTCGTCTAGAACTTGTTAAATTATTATTACCGCAATTATCATTGAGTAGTTTACATTCAAGTTGGGGGTATGTTTTCAGTTTTAATTCATTTTTGCATTAAAACAAAAGAATGTGCAGGTGGCATAAAAACTGCTATACCGTTTAAACCGTAGGAAAATATTAATTGCAAAACTTATTCCTAGAACTACCCCGAGGAAGAGTTAGGATAGGGCACATTCCTAAATTAGACGTTTTTTAAAGCATCTTAGCCAGACGTTCCAAACGTTTTAAACCGGTTTCTAAGTGACGTTCATCTAGCATCCATTTCGTTGAAACTGTTGCGAATGTTATATCGATGATGTAGCCGATCATCGATGATCTAAATTGGTATATTATTGACAGAATAAAATTATATTATTAAGAAGTTGCTGCATAATGCTATATATGACATTTAATAAAAAGTTGTCCTTTTTATTAAATGTCATATATATTTTTAATATATCGAGGTGTAAGTGATGCAGGATATAATTTTATTGGAACATCATAAATCGTTGAAATCTTAACGGAGATTTCACCGATTTATAGCGTTTTAAACGTTACATACGAAACTTCCATCTTCCGTTTCAGTATTTCCGTTTAATGCACTTTAAACAATATGTAAAGTTTAGGAACCCATCACATACAGTATTCTAGAGATCCGCAAGAAAGAACATGTATAACATATTTATTAAAAACATAATCCAATTAAAATTTTCCTTTGTTTCAACATAGATGAAGGAAATCTTTTATCCCGTGCAGCTGGGTCCTCTAATTTTAGCTGAAGAGTTTCCTTTATCTTGCTTTATTGAGTGAAGAGCTGGATAAAGCTACTAGCAACTTGATAAATAGGCTGCAGTTATGATCACGTGACTAGTAGATTCTACATGGTGGTTGTGAGGCTGAAATAGTTAAGTTCAAAGACAATCTTTACAAATGCTATTTCAACTCCTTTCGAGTCCTAAATTTATGTTGGAATTTTTCCGGACTCAATTTAAATTTCTTTAGGAAAAGTTCTTTACATGGCTTGTTCTCCTCATTCGCGGGCTGTAAGCTGCATCACCAACACAATCTGATGAGTAATTAATTTTCAAAACTAATTCCTAATTTCTGGTCTTGCTGTTCAAACATAATCATGCCGCTGAGAGCTTGTATGGGGTCCAAGGTTAGAGCCCGCCTCTTTTGTTTCTTAACGGATCCCTCTTGCCATTTTTTTTTTTTTAACAAATAAAATATGTAGATTGATTCTTATCAATAAAAAACAGTCTTAAATATTTTATTTTTGTTAGTAAAAATAACAACAATTTTATAACGGTGGGAACCTCTTCGGGGCCCTAATTTTCTCCCGGAAATGTCTCCAGCTTATATCAATTTGTATTTACTTACGTCGATCCTGTCAGCATTGAATTTCTGAATTAGATCTTGCAGTCTAAAGAACCTTTGATAATTTGCTCTACTGTTGCGATTACCATTTTGGCTTTCTAACCTTAAAATATACTCTAGCGAGTAAGTAAAAGATTCTAGAGACGATTGAGTGTAATACTTTATTAGATCTGTTTGTATCAAACCGGATGAAGGAGCAAGTATCGGAAGATGTATTTTATCGGTGAATAAGCCGAGATCGTGTCCACGAAGTGATTAGCCGACTGCTCGACAAATACGATAGCATTAAGAAATAGAGATCGAAAGCTCACGAAAAAAAACTAGTAATGCAAATAACCTCAGGTAAACCTGATTATAGTAATGCTATCATAGAGTTTATTTCGAGTAAGAAAGTTTTTGAAGAATGTCAGATAACTGTGTTTCGAATATGGATCCATTGACGCGTTTTCGTGAAGACAGTGAATAAAGTGATTGTGGATCAAAATGAATAACATTTATCATCTTACAAGGTTATCACACAAATGAATGGGCACCACCAACCTAACTAGAAATTCAAGAGCCACTATTAATTTGATACCAAAAGACTATATTACGGATGAGATGCTTACAAGAGAAACGGTATGCTTAACCCTTACCGAAAGAACTACATTTCGTGCCCGCAGCTGAAGTAACAGAAGAATTTGGTGTGATCAAAACTGAAGTTGCAGTTATACCAAGTACAATACGTTAAATTAAGGTCGATGTTTGTTGAACAATAGAACTATGATATTGTAACCAGATATACGTAAACATATACGTACTGTAGAAACTATCTGTGCGATATAAACCCATTCACAAACTATGACGGCTCAGACAGGTTTGTAAAGATAAAAGAAAAAAACTGATACAGAAGTCGATTCATGTTTCTATAATGCCACGTTATAGAGATACCTTTTGGATTGTAAAGTTTATGTTGGTGAAATAGGAAATAGTAATACCAAACAAATTAGAACAATTTGGCTATTATGATATTCTGAAAAATGTTTCAGTTGCTTGTAGCCCTCCAGAATCTGCTTTGTAGAATTTGAAAATTCAAGAGATGCTAGAAATTATATTAGAGCACTAGATGGGAAAATTTTGTGTAGACACAGAGTCAGCGTAGAAATATCACCTAATAAGTCCATACATTCTTTCTATGAACCCTTCCTCTTCATTTCGTCCAGAGGATAAATGTTATAATTGTGAAAAGAGGTCATTATGCAAAAGATCGTAAGAGTGTTAGTGTTATGTGAAGACATTCAAGATCTTGTTCTAGTGGACTTTCTGTTAGTTGCAGCGAAAGCCTCTGGGAACCCGGTATCGAATTCGTCCGTGGGTGAAAGGTGCTGTGAGTGCGTTTTGAGTTCAATTAGTGACAACTTCAAATTGGGTAGCTTGGTATTTGTGTCAAATTCAGAGAGCCACAATATTTAAAAAATATCAAAAACAAGTTTGCAAAAGTAATCTTGTTTTGGTATTTCTTTGTTTTAATAAAAACCATGTCAGAATATAATTTACCAAGAAAAACGCTCCTCGACCTCGGGGCTCTAGGCCCCGAGGTCGAGAAGCGTTTACAAGCCCCTCAGTCGCCGACATGCTCGCTATCGCTCGCGGTCGGCTAGTACTACGCGCCGCTTTCACGGCTTGTCCAAAAAAACCTAACCTACCCCTCCAGGAGGTGACCGTCCCTAGTTAGGCTAATAGATAACCTTTTACTTCAGCTCAATCGATATTCAAAGCTGCAAGTCCACGCGCAGTTGGATTAAATACATTACCATGGAAAACTCTAAAATGGCGTAGAATGCATTGTGAAAGGCAAGAAATCGTAAATATGATAACTTTGTTACTTTTCGTCTCCGGTACCGTTGAACTCGTCTCGGTCCCCTCAGTTCAGATATAGGCCTATACTCAAAGTCCCGAAGTTCCACCGGGAGTAATTTATACAACAGCCTTTAATTGACATTTACACTCCAAATTAATTCTCTTTTTATGTAATGAACTTAATTACAGTATTTATTTTTAAAACATTTGCTTTTTTTTAAGTAACCGTAAAGTAATGGGTATAACATTAAAATTCAGCAAAACAAACGTATTATTTTAAATAATAAAATAAATATTTGCATATAAACTTATAATTTAAAATAAATAATAGTCTATTTAATATAGAAACTTATAAATTTTGGACATTTAATTTATAATTAATTTTGAAAAACATTAAATAAAATTCAATTAATCTCGCAGCCATGAATGCGTTTTTGAATTCTGCATAAAATCTCGTTCGAAGTGAGAATTGACGAGTGATCCTGGCACGCGCTAGTTCATGCAAAGGTAAGAGACAAAATTTTAATTATTACGTCAAAATATGCAAACAATTAACTCATTTAGCATAGATTCGCCGCTTAAAATTCTAAGTCATCTTATTGTAATTTCACAAATTTAAATGTCTGAAGAATAATTTCGCGAATAATAATTGCGCAGTTGAATTTTTTAATAATATAAATTATAGTAATTAATTAACGTGTAATTGTTATAATGTAGTCCGTTATGCAAATTTTATTTTTGATAAGCTGTACTTAAAGTGTAGTAGTATTATATGAATTTTAATCTCTAAAACAATAAATTTTATAGTAATTTTATAGTTTGACGTTTTAGTAATACGTATACCGATGTCCGTATTCACAGAAATGTTGTCAGATATCAGGGAGATGAAATATCTATAGCGTAACTGTTTCCCTACTACCATATTAAATTCCCTACTTCAGAGTTTCGAGGGTATAGTATTAGAATAGGTTAGGTTAGAACGTGCGTCCCACTGTTTCCTTGCTGGAATTAGAGACGAGCTGTTGTCTTGGCTACCTAAGATAACATTAACCGAATTTATTAATAGTTACAGACAGTAATATTTTATTGTCATAACTTAATGTTCTAAAAATATTCTACATACGATGAAGACATTGTGGACGCCGTTGCTGTTGAATGCGTTGAACTTGAAGGATCAACATATAAGTTACAGGAATTGAATAAAGAATACATATATTTTGAGATCACATAATCACAGCAACATTTTCCTTTCTTCATGTCCAGTTTAACTCTAACCAATACCTCCAATGTGTCTATAGCAATTCTGTTTTTATTTTTCGTTTTAATTGTAATTTTTAAATTAAATTTTAGAAAATAAATAATTTATGGTCTTATTTTTTTCTAATATTTCCGTAATTCGTGATACTAATAAAATTCTCTTGAAAAACACTACGGACAAGTTGAAACTTCCATATTGTTGTTGCGTTCATCAAATGAACTTGAATATGTTCGTTAAATCATTTTATAAACTTCGTAGCTCGTTAACTGATATTTGTATTTTGTAAATATAGCTATATTGGGAGTAAAAGAAAAGAAATATCGGTCTATAGAAGGCAAATAATTATATTATTCTGAGAGTGAATCTTTGAGAGAAACTGGAGAAGTTGTTGAGAGATCACTCATTCGTCTACTTAAATTTAATTATCAGCAATTAGGCCTACAAAGAGGCTGGTTCAATTGCTTGAAGATGGCGTCCAAAGAATCTTCTAATGGGGAAAGAAAATATAACTGCTGAGAAGATCAAAGTAGATCCGTGTTTTAGTGACCTAGGATACCAAAATGTTAGAAAATGTTAGAAAACGATAGAAAAACGTGTTTGCTACACCATATGAGGGATTTTAACTATAAGAATATCAAAACCGATTAGCTAGGGGGAAACAGTCTATAAGCAAGAAAATGTGCAGAAAAATATTTGGATTTCCAAGGTATCAAATTACAGTTTTGATCTAAAATAATTTTTAGTAATGAAAAAGAGTTTAATGTATTTTTTATAATGATGGGTTTGTAAAAATATGAAGGAAACCTAACACAACATTAGAAAAAACAATGTAGTTGAAACAATTTAAATATAGAGGAACAACTGTTTAAGTACGGGGATATGTTTGTAGCTGGAGTAGAAAAGTAGTTTTTATTGAATTTGATTGATGATTTAAATAAAATCTAAACTTTTGGCCGCTATTTCGAAGTTTCTTGGAAGGTTTACATTTTTCAACAAGATTGAATCACACAATCAATTCGGGTTATTGAAATAGGATTCAACGTGCAAAATAATTGCAATAACCCTTTCAGTCTCTCGACATTAACCTCATTGAATACACAAGGGGTTAAATATCTTTCAGATTACATAAAAAAATATCAAAAATTAAAAGACATGAAATTTGTTAGAGGAAACCTGGAAATTCTCCTCAATGACAATTTAACCAGAAGTCACAAGAAAACTTTCTTTTTTATATTGAATTGACATGTTGTAATAGAAGCGATAATATAAAATGACATTTATGTTCCTAAAAGCCATAGCAGGATAAGAATTGCGTGAATCAGCCCCATTCAGATAATGAAGTGAAAATTGGTCCAAAAATAGGTATCTGTGAATGAACGAAAATATTTTTAAATTTTTCAAAATATCTCAGATTCTTGGCGTCATAACTAGAAACGATGTCATTGCTGTAACAAAACAACATATAAATATATTGTTAAAGTGCGAACAATTGTAATCATGTGATCACATCTAGCCAATATCTCTAGAATAAATATTCTTGCCTCTATAAATAAACAACAACTAACCCGTTATATATAAAGACCAACAACTGCCGAATTATCGGGCTAGCAAATGGCTATAGTAATATTAATAATTTAAGTTAAGTTAAATTTAGCAAGAGATGGCGCCTAACGCCTAACTCTAGTACCAAATTAACTTAAATTATTAATATTACTATAGCCATTTGCTAGCCCGATAATTCGGCAGTTGTTGGTCTTTATTCTTGCCTCTTTTTTCGATAGTTTTTTTTTCTTTGTGTGCGGCTCTCTGTATTAACTTTATATATATACTAATTAATATCACTCATAACACTCCGTGTAATTCAAGTAAAAATATGTTTTGTAATTACGAAATGTAATTGATTAAAAATACTCTTTTTTTAACGTTTACTAGTTTCACATTTTTAACCACATTCACTTTTTAAATCACGCTATTATTTTTTGTAATAAATATAGTGTGATTTAAAATTGTTAGGTATGTTTATAAGTTGCTTATTTGCTTTAATAAACTTATATAATTTAAAATATAGTAGGCCCTCGTTATATTGCGCAGGTAGGAAGACAAACTAAATAAGTAATAGATGGATTTCGTATACGTTTCCATCTTAAATACGTACAGTACATTTGAAGTCAAGGCAAACTGAATCAATAACGTTTGTCTTGTGTTCAAGTTTTTCTAGATTTCTGAATCTAAATGCCTTTTTTTTACAAAATTCCTTACTAAATTTAGAATTTTGTTTTAAAAAAATAAATTGTCTGACGACAGTTTTTCTATTAGATGGCGGAGCCAGATTATATCTTATAACATTAAATATTTTTTATTAAATAGGTCTAAGAGAACATTTAAAAAAATACTTTACGTATGCAATGATTTTACAGATTTTGATGCAAGTAAAAATGTCATCTAGTCAGTTTTCTGTGGAATCTTATTATCTGCCCGACCTATCAGATATGTACGACGATTGCGAGTTGTTTTGGCAAACTGCAGCGGAAGAACTGCATTCTACGGAAATATGTGCAGTAACAGATGAGGACGAAAATGGTGATGACGTTGATTCGTGGAAGATTCCGGACGATTGGTTCATTTTCAACAACGAACCAATTTTGTCGAATTCGTCCAAAGAAACCGAGGATCTTCTGAACACGTATCATCCATCCCTTCCTCCTATATCTATGGCTTTTCCTCTTCCTTCAGTTAAGAATTCTGAATACGTGGATCTTCCCGATGATGAATTCTGTCCAGAATTTGATTCACTCGAAGATATTCCATTAAGTATTGTCGAAAGTGATAAACAAGAGGAAAATCCACAGGAGATTAACGTTGAAATCCATTCGTCAAAGATGGAACTTCAAGAGGAACGAGTTATAAGTGTAGAGGGAGCTCAGGAGGTGTCGCCCAATGTAGCTTCTTCGAAATCCCCAATAAAAATGTTGTCAGTTACAGTGGAATCGGCTTCGAATCGAGATAACAGTTCGTCTAAGTATACGTTTTCCGATATTTTAATCCACGGCGATTCGAAATATAAACGTAGGAAAACTGTACGCGAGCTGCTATTGGATAGACAACAGCACATGATCATCCATCGCATCTGTGGCAATAACCAGAAAATTCAAATGGAAAATTCGAAGAAGCCCGTTAATGGCATCTGCACCGTGATTCCGATAGAAAACAAGGATCTAGAATTCTTTGAAAACGATTCCAGAAAATCTAAAAATCGTCCCGCTATCGAGTTTTCGGAAGTGACATCTCATTTGTCTTTAAGTGAAGGTAAGTTCTGTTATATTTTAGTACTTTAACACAAGACTTAATCGTTTTAAATGCATGTTAAAGTGGAATCAAATGTCTGGTACAGCGGATTTTTTATTTCCCGGTCTTATGCTTATCCCGGAATTTTGAGCAAACGATCTGTGTCACGCAGTGCCATAACTAGCCATTCCTGTGCCCTGTGCATGAATTTGCATTTAGGCTGCTAAATTAATTAGGTTTGAGGAAAATAATAAAACAAATACATGCATTTTGGGCTCCCTTTCCAAGTGGGCCCTGTGCGGGTGCATCTTTTGCTCCTGCCTAGTTACAGCACTGGTGTCACGGAATTTAATTAATTATATTTGGAATACATTATGAATTAAATTATCCTGGAAAGAAATGATATCAGTATTTTTCATTTTTAAATAATTTAATTCTACAACCTCCACGAAAGGAAAAATAATAATAATAATAATAATGCCAATATCCATGTACTTTTTTTAAAATTAGCTTTGAATTACATAGAAATTTTCACAAATAAAAAAATTGCCTGAAGTTTTGATTGAAAACTGATTACAACAAAAAATGCCTTTTTGAATTGTATAGAAAATGTAAAAATGAAAATTACTTAGATTCTTTTCTTCCAGAAATTCCAAATTTGTCTGGAGTGGGAAAAATAAATTCATATCTAATCATTTAATTAATTCGGCGGTTCGTTTGGCTTTAATAATGTGGTTTACGGAGTTGTTTACGAACTTGCACAATTTTTACAACCCGGCGTTATGCAGCTCCAGCGACTGCATAAGTCCAGTTGTGCAAATAATTATTATGCCTTTTGTTAAAAATTTCCAAAATTTTTCAAGGAGGTTTGAGTATTAGTGGATTGATGCTATTAAATTTTACTGGATAAGTGTCCGCGGGGTGAAAGAGAGGGGGTCGATGAAGATTTTACCAATGATTAGCAATTATTGTTTATTTTTTTATAAAGTCTCTATCCTCAGTTAAATTTTTCATTATTTTATAATAATTAATAATGTAAAATAATTTTAATAAAATATTTGTGATGAAATATTTTCGTAACCGTGTCTGTTGACAAATATTTTGGCATTTCTTTCGATTTGACACGAGCTAATTTACGTTTACCCGAGATAAAGTAATTGGGTAATTCTCGATTGCCTCAGTTCAATTTTTAGTGCTCGCTCTTGCATACGCCCAAACTCGACACTTAAATTTACTGAACATTCGAATTGTTCTTTCCCCTTTTCTCTTGTCTACTGTAGTTCATATTCGTTTTTAATTTTTGCCTTCTGTTGTAGGGGATGAAAATTTAGTAATACATCACCAGCAGCCATATAACAACAGCCTTGACTTGAACTCCGTTTGTTGTCAGGTTTAGGTGTGAAAAAGAATTAATAAATTAATGAGAATTGTAAATTCTCGCAAATACAGCACTTTATTCTACTGTTGATGATGACTATTTTCCATTTTTCTGTTTCCAGTTCCGAGATTCAGGCATGGAAAAGTGGATGCCAAAGAACACAGACCTCGCCATTACGAAATTGAAGAACTCAAAATAGGAAATTTTGTGGTAAGTTTTTAATTTGAGAAATTAAAAAAATTAATTAATTATATAACACTAGACTTAGATTTATAACATGTGATGCTGTTATAAATGCTCGTTAACAATAGTAATCAATAGTTTTTGAATAATTCCGAATATCACTTTTGGTCACAATGTTTAAATAATATTTCACATGTTCTGTTATGTCAACATTTTTGTTTTAGTGTAAAAATTTCCCAAGTTTTCTGTCAGTCGATAAAATAAAAACCCCAATCTGGAAACGTTGGGCGGCATTGCACAAAACCTCCTTCGGTTCTCAGCGCGGACCCCGATTAATGTATATTTTGGGATTTGAATATTTACAATTCACTGAATTTCAATGCAGAAAATATTTTAAAATTTATTAAAATCCAAGCATTACTGACTTTAACTTAAATTTCAGTACTATAACAATTATTAGTTTATAATTTTCTATTTTAATAACAGCATTTGCTAAATATTTTAAAATTAAATCAAATGGATTCTCTCTTGTAGGTAAAAAGCAGAAGAAGAGAGAGAATTTTTAACAGATTAAAAGTGCTCTTTAGTAAAAGGTAAATTTATTTGTTAATAAAATTATAATTTAATTTATTAAGCTGAATTATTAAATTAATAGAAGATTCATTTACGAGTTTGAAATGAATTACGACAACGAAGGTAACAGATTGGCATGTGTTATCGTACCATTCAATACCATAACGGCCATTAAATGCTCTGGAAGCACGGTCATGTTAAAGGTCGATGTTCAGCCTTTAACTTACATAGGTAGCAAACAACAAGGCAGTGGCGTTATCGGAGCTGTTAATGTCTATGACAAGACCCAATTGGTAGACATTAGTCGTGGAGAAATACAAAAGAACCCTTTGCACAAAGTGAGTCCTTCAGAATTATATTTTATCAAAAATATTTTTTTTGTTTAATTTTTTAATTTGTTTTTTCTTACTTGTAGTTGACGTTAAGAAAATATCAAGCAGATAAAATGAAATTGTATTTGTGGCACTTTGATGTAAGATTTAAAATTTTAACTCAGTTAAACTTCTCGGAGGACGAAGAATGCGTGGAGCTTCCACCGCCAGAAATTGAGAAAGTGACTCCAGTACAGAAGAAGAAAGGCAAGACATTTTAAATACATTTTTTCAGAAAAGTTTATTTTCAAGAAGTTATTTATGATTCTATTTTATATATTCAGGATTAATTCAACCGTTTTTCTTACTTAATAAGTCGAATGACATCGATGCTGCTGTGTTGCTGACCACCCCCGTTGTTTGCGCTTGTCGAACGAGTTGCAAGTCCATAAAATGCTCGTGCGTTAAAGCCACGAGGAAGTGCAACAGTGGTCGATCAGTATGTCTCTGTATCAACTGTGACAATCCTTTAAATATTTTGGACGAAATGGGCGTCGATCCCCTATGTGCCGTTCTCGACATGTGTTTACTACAGAATATATACAAAGTAAAATCTTTAATATGAAACTATGCGAGAATTAGAAGGGGGGTTTCTGGCTTAATATAAGAGTGTTTTTGTTTTTTCGTTTGCAGTTGCCAAGCCTACGGATATATTTAATTAAGACTGTTAAATTGGGATGTTGCAAATCTGAATACCCAATTAAAAGTTGCATTCCGGGATCGGTGAAGTGCCCAAATTCCAAGTGCAATTCCAATATACAATATTCGTGGTGTAGAGGTTTGATTACGAGTGATAGAAAACCCAGAAATCATTGTAGTTTCTGTGGACAATGTAATTTTTGGGAGAAGCGTCATTGCCTGGTAAGCTTTTCTGTCTATTTTCTTTTATAAGTATTCTAAAAACTATTTTTCTTTTTCCAGGAATGCAATAAGTGTCACAGCACATCGGATTTTTCCAAGTGCCCGAATTGCACATCTTCCAGTTCCTAGATGACACTTTTAACGCAACTTATAAATACATATATATTTTAAAAATATATAACATTATTTTTTGTCATCAAAATGAGTTTTGCTTTAATTATTTTTACTTATGTAAATTATTTTGTTAATCATCGATCGTTATGATGTACTCTGTTATTTAGATATAAAACTATAAAAGTTGGTATCACTTTTGTATTTTATTTTTGATTCCAAATAAAAAGATTATTACTAAACCGGTGTCCAGAAGCTAAGCATAGTTTAAGGAAAGTCGAATTGAAAAAAAGTTAAGAGGGCAAGGAAGGATAGCAGATGCTCATCTGCTATCCCATCGCCCCTCAAACTCCCTGAAATATCTCACGTCACGAGATCAAGAAAAATTTGCTTATCGGACGAATCAAAGATGAGCATTAACAATTTGTGTCATCATTGCTCAATCACAAGAAACACGGTGCAAAGTTTCTTGTGGTAGAATAGAATTTTAGAAACTCACAAAGACAAAGAAATGATTTTTCTTATATATTGTTGCACTATTAGAATGCTGAATGAAGCTGGATACAAGTTCACGTTGCAGAACTTAGTGAACCTGTCTCTAGGACGACGATACCAGGGCATCCGTATTCAGTAAGAAATCTGGCTAGGAGAGCGGAGCTAGAAAATGTTCTGTAGATCATACTTTTATGATAATTTTACGATGAAATTATAACTACAGTCCTTCTAACAATAATAGAACATACAGTGATTGCCTACAAACTCTATTATTTTCATGTAATTTCGATGAAATTTTATAGTACGTTTGATATGCAATAATTGTTGATATTTTGCTAAGTTTGGAGAAAAATAATTAACAAAAGAGTTAGATGATATCAAAAATAGGATGTCCAACGTTAATAGAACATGTACTGATTGAAATTAATTACAAAGAAAGTAATGATTGAAATCCATAAAATATGCATAAAAATACTATCAACAAGTGAAAAGGTTTTAGTAAATTGCATAGCACCTTACTATTAAAAATGGGATGTGGGAAGGACCTAACTGTAGAGGAGGAGATCAAAATTTACGTGTTTCACCAGGAAGGGAGTAAAGTAACTTGGATTGCTAAAAATTTGGGAAGACTTTGTTCAACAATCTCAAAGTATCTCAATAATGAGGAGCAACGAACAGGAAAACAAAACAGTGGACGCAAGAGTTCAACAACACCTGGAGAACGATGCGCACTGCAAGAAAACACATCCGTTCAAAAAGTCAAAAATGAATTGAAGCTAAGCTGCAGTAAATCAACAGTACACAATATTTTGCGATCAACAGACTATGGACTATGTTTCATCAAAATGAAGACAACCAGTTCAAGGAGAAACACAAACAGCTTCGATTAGAGTTTGCCAGAAACAAGTTTAAAAGATAGGAAAGATGACGAAAAGTATTTTTTTAATATGAGAAAAAGTAGAATCTCGACGGACCTAACAGATTTAAGTATTATTGGGCAGACAAAAGACTAGATCAAAAACAGTACTCAAAAAGAGTAGCTGGTGATGACTTGGGCAGGATTGGATGGAATGGAAAGATAGATCTAATATTTATTCAAGGTTAAAACATCTCTCAAAGTTATCTGGAGCTTGTCTGGAGGCAGCTCCAAACTTACGGACAGAAAATTGCTGGACAGGACCTTGAATTCATGTAGGGTAATGCAAGCTTTCATGTATCAGAATCAACGTTATACTTTTTTCACAGCAAGAAAGCCATACCTCAGTACAGATTTAAACCCAATTGAAAATCTTTGGGGTGACTTGGTTTTCCAAACGTATAGCAGTGGAAAGCAATACAAGACTATCACTGAACTAAAGGCTGCTCTCATGGCGCAAGGAAAAATATTCCACAAGAATGACTGCAAATTTTGATTAATTCAATGTATTTTTCAGCTTGTTTCCAAAGATGGGAGCAAAATCAGCTACTAATTTTAATTTAAAGAGATCATAAATCAAGTTATTATATTCAAATATTATATATACAAATCATTTTGATGTTGGACATTCCATTTTTGCTAATAGTACCTAGCTCTTTTGTTTATTGATAATTTTTCTCCAAACTTGTGCTATAATTGTTGATATCTTATTATAAAATATACTAGAAAATTTCATTAAAGTTACAGTTTTTGCCCAGAAACACTATTATTTCCATATATCTTTTATTATTTTTGGAAGGACTGTATAATAATTTTATGACTTCTGTAAATAATATATATTTAGTCCAGTACGAGCAGCCATCTTGCAAAACAGTGAAGTCACTAGTAGAAGCTAGCATAAACAAAACGAGCAATTTATTGTGACATTGTCACAATTCTGGGTGCAATTTCTAATAATTTAATTTAAAAAATCACGTGACTTCTGGTCCCGACTGGAAGTTCGTATATATTTAATCGGGATCTCAGGTCCCTAAGCTTTCCGATTTTCAACTAACTCCTCGAGAATAACGAAAAACAGGAGGAATGTACAGGTCTGCAATTTGAAAATTGTAGCCCAACAAGCTGACTGAACTAGTTACCAAATGTACACTGCTAGAATTTCCAAAAAGCCGGACAAAAGTGAATTTTAATTTCTTCGTGCAAAAGAAAGATTTTTACATTATTCAATACAACGTCTAAAACATCATGACGTTTCTAGAAAGCTATTTGTAAAACCTCTGTTTATACGGCTGTATTAAAGTCAGTGTATTGACTAGAGTAATGTAACACGTACAATACTCTCACAAAGGCGCAAAATCAATCGTCATGTATTTCTAAAATGATAATGTACTAAATGTGTTAATGCGATGGATTTGGTAAACTCATATATTTAAGTGCACATTACATAATTTTTCATTAGTTTTACGTTATTTACATGCATTTCAGTTCATAATAAAAATTTGTGTAGAAATATCTGTTGCACATAACATTAAAAATCTGCAAAGTTTCAAAAATGCTTCCCTTAAGTCTCAAGCCTGATCTTTGATTTTACGGAATATATGAAGTCTCGTGATCATATATAAGCAAAATCCAGCTGCTAATATTTGCCAATTCAAAAATTACAGTTCGTTAACTGGTTAGGTAGCATCGTGTTGGCACAGTTTCCACATTCTACACGATGCGATCAGATGACATTTGAAGCTTCATTCACCTCATTAATGTTAAAACAAATATAAATCTTTCTGTACTTTGAGTAAACGAATAATTTCTTTTGGGAAGTCGTGTTTCATTCAGTTATCTTGAGTTATTTAACATGTTACGTGAAAGGATTGGCTCAGACCAATCTGCTCAGTGTTTACAAGCAGGAGATCGATGAAGCATTGATCAAACGCTTTGTCACAATACTAATAGCAATTTATTCTGGTCTGTAAATTGATGTAGATCGATTCAGAGAGTATAGGGAATCTTACTGAATTGTGTCTGAGCACGGAAATAGATACAAGTCTTTAACACATTACATGTTTATTTGCTATATATATTTATATGTACAGAACAGGACCAAAAAGAGAAAATATCAACTTAGGCCTATATATCGGGCAGCCAAGCCCTCGAGCTTTGTGCTTTACGCGCCCTTTACAAGCCGTGGTGAGATACGACATGACGCTCTAAATCGATCTACATCAATTTTAATTGCAAAGCTGTTTGTAAACCTATATCCGTGGTATTACATGCCGGCAAGTGTGCATAAAACTTAATCCATGAGATCCTGATTATTGGGAATAAATTGCTTCCGTTTGGCCAGCCTTCGGCAGAAGCCCAGGAAGCAACAAACAGACTGCAGGCGATTTCGTCTCTCACACGCTCTAAAAATTTCTCGACACAAAACTTCTCTGCAATACAAATGAAGATCTTCACATGTTACAGTATTTCATCTGACTGATTTATATCCTCCTTGAGGTTACCTGAAGACATATTACGTCTCGTATGCTTAGAAGTAGTTATGAGATACGCTACAAAGGGATGGAGATAAGATCTAATGAAGATTGAACTTCCAAACCACATTTTTTAGAATTTTCAAGAATTACATACTTTAAAAACTTTATAAAAATTTCTTTGTTTAAAAATATTTCTATTGCATGGAAAGTGTTGTGAAATAAATCCATTATTTCAATGATATAGAATTATGTCCGGCTTTTTCTGAAATTGTACCATTGTGCAGTGGGAAGAATCTAGTAGTTAGAAACGAATGCAGCATTGCAGCATAAGTAGACTTAGCAAGAATTCTGCGATATTGAACACGGCTCAGACAATGGTAAATGTTTATGACGTATGCAAGGTCGTCCGTAGATTATAATGCCGGATGACGTGCGGCATTGACAGTATCAAACGGTTTCATTAAGAGCACTTGCTTTAGAGCAATCTGCAGCCGATAGACCAAGTGCTTCAGATAATATACAGATACTGTCATGAAAAATGTTCTCCATATGCTCTGAAATGTGCATTCCAATAATACATTGGTTCTCAATTTTTTTTTTTTTTTTTTTTTTTTACAAAACATAGCATCTCTCTAAAAGTTCCTGAGTCTCCTATACTTAAAAGCATTCTGACGTGTAGTTTTTATAATGTATTTTTCTAATGAACTAAATTTTCTTGCAATTTATTGAGAATATATACACAATGCAATAGCAATGAACCCGGTGTTGCTTGGGCAAAAAATAACAACAACAAAGATTAAGATTATACTTCTAACCCTTCTATTATATTATATTATTTTATTTGTATAACTACAAAGGTTATCTTACGTAAGGATCTAACACATTTTAAAAATTCTTAAATTGTGTACAGTAGAGGAATAAAGAATTTTTAAAATGTGTTAGATTGGTCAATCGGTTTGATAAACCATTACGTAAGTTGGTATATAAATTAAATACTATACTGTACTATACTGTAGGTATATAAATAATATAACAAACAATAAAATGAAACCATATAAAGAGTTCGGTTATTTCAGCCTACCATTTATCACGCTACTCGGATGGTACGAAATGACACAATTTCATTGGTTAAGTAGACACCAACTGAAAATACGATATCTTAAAACATTTAAGATATATATTTTTTCCTAATATTAACTCTAAGACACTGTACCATTCAACTCGAACATCAAACGGTAATACGCCAACCAATCAAACTTCCCAAAAAACGGACCAAATATTTAAACTCGGCAAGTTTAAACATATTTTGTGCAGGCTGGTATTATGTAACCTTTTATTATTGTAATTTTCCTATTCGAATGCTACTATACCCAGCGGAATAGCGTGGGTGTCAGCCCCCGGGGCGGAGGAAAATTTCGCCGCCCCCTTATTTAGGTATTTTTACAAGATATTTTATTTATTATGAAATTTTGCTGCCCCCTGTAAGTGCCGCCCGGGGCGGGCCGCCCCTGCCGCCCCCACTACGCTACGCCACTGACTATACCGCTGGTCCGATAGAAAGAAGGGATGTCGCTGAAGAGAATTGAAGTAATTCGACCAAAAGTAGTCGTTGACCTCCTCCCGGAAGAAAGGATGGTCAACGACTATTAATTAATACTGGTCTATTATTAATATTTGAAAAGTGATCCATTTTAGACGGGTTGTGATGGCCCGCATATAAGATTTGTTAAAATAAAAAATATTGTAAAAATTCGAGAGTTGCTTTTATGTGATGATAAAGTGTTTATATTTTTGCAACAGATTGTATGAACTATGTGGGAAGTATGTTCTCGTAAATATTATTTATAGAAAAATTATTATGTTGCAATTTGAAAAAATTGTAGACCTATAAATTCCGCCTGTCCTTCCTTAATCTCGAGAAAGGAGTTCGATAGATAAAAGTTGAAACCAAATATGGAAAGCTAAGGGGCACGAGGCCCCGATTAACTTCCTACAAACTTCCGATTTGTACTGCAAGTCACGTTATTTCAATTCAAAAATTTTCACCTGAAAGGAGTTATAGATGACTGGCACGACTCTATTGTTAAAGGAAAAGTATGATGTACAGGGGCAAGATACTACTAATTTGAGGTGGAGAACATGTATTTTACATTAAATAAATTAAAAATATGATTAAAAATTGCATCCCGGCATCGTGATAATGTCACAATAAATAATTGTTCGTTAAAATTAGTTTGGTTTATTTGGTTACGGCAACGCGACACGTGAGCGATCTGCTGAGGAGAATGCATCCCAGGAAGATTTGTATGAGAAGCTGTACCCTATTTAGGTGTTACTAACGTGAAGAAAACCCGGAAAACTCCACATGGCTGGCCCGTTGGTCATGTCTCAACCCACCACTACCAGAGTTCGGTGGTTTTAGCCACTCGGCTACTGGAGGGTGCTTATTAGAAATAAAAAAAGTACCGTTCAAAAATGAGAAAACTTCGGTTGTTAGTAGGGTTCCTCATTTCCCGGTCTTTTGCTTGTCCCGGGATTCCGGGATAAAAGTGAACTGTTTCCCGGAATCCCGGGACAAAATTAATTATTTTTAACATAAACAAATTATCATGAAATCAAATGATATAATTATTTTTCATCTTTTAAAGTAATTTAATACGTTCTGCAACCTCCAAAATCATATTAATAATGCTGTGTAAGATATATATTAAAAATTTCCTTTGAACTACAAGAAATTTTCACAAATAGAAAAAATTTATTAAAGCTTGTTGGAAACTGCATGCAACAACAACAAAATGCTTTGAATTGAGTTTTAAAAAATGAACTTAGATCAAACTTCTCACTTAGAAGGCAATTTTCGTTTTTTAAATAAAATATAATACAAAATACAGTCATACCTCGGACTCGAACGTTTCGAAGCCCGAACAAATCGGTTCCCGACCAAAAATTTCGAAAAAAAAATGCCCCTGTTCCCCGCCAAGTCGACGCCGACGCCACGGCGGCGGCGTCAGTTACGAGACAGTCATTGTTTCGCATGCACATTAACTTACGCTGTGGTATATTTTTTGGATTAGCAACCTTTTCTTTTGATTTATTAGCCCTTAAACATGGGTCCCAAGAAGAATAAAAGTGAAAGTGGTCAAGTGAAAAGGAAAACAGTGAGAACAACAATCGAACTGAAAAAAGAAATAATTGCTAAACACGAAAATGGAGTGCGTGTTTCGGATCTTGCTGTCCAATATTCTATAGCTAAGTCGACGATATCGACTATTTTAAAGAATAAAGAAACAATAAAAAGAGCTAATGTTGCAAAAGGAGTGACTACGTTGACAAAGCAAAGGCCTCAGATACTTGAAGAAGTGGAGAAATTGCTACTTATTTTTATAAATGAGAAACAGTTACGAGGTGATAGCATTAGTGAGACATTTATTTGTGAAAAGGCGCTAGAAATCTATGACGATTTAGTGCAGAAAACCCCTGGTACAAGTACGAGTGCTTTTGTATTCAAGGCTAGTAGAGGGTGGTTTGAAAATTTTAAAGAACCGAAGTGGAATACATAACGTAGTAAGGCATGGAGAGGGAGCTAGTTCAGACAAGGAACGGGCTGAGAAATTTGTCGCCGAGTTTAGTAAACTTATGATGGAAGAAGGTTATGCACCTCAACAGGTGTTCAATGCAGACGAAACTGGGCTATTTTGGAAAAAAATTCCGAAGAGAACCTATATTACAAAGGAAGAAAAAGCACTACCAGGGCACAAGCCAATGAAAGATAGACTTACTCTTTTGCTGTGTGGTAACGCAAGTGGAAATTTTAAGGTTAAGCCATTGTTGGTTTATCATTCCGACAACCCAAGGGTGTTCAAGAGGAACAATATTATGAAGAGTAAATTGCCTGTTATGTGGCGTGCTAATTCAAAGGCCTGGGTGACTCGGCAATTTTTTGTTGAGTGGGTGCATGAAGTTTTTGCACCAACACTTGGTGCAAAAACTTCATGCACCCACAACAAAAGTGTGAAAGAATATTTGCAAGAAAAGAACTTGCCAATAAAATGCCTTCTCCTATTAGATAATGCTCCTGCTCACCCTCCAGGCTTGGAGGAGGATTTAGTCGAAGAATTCGACTTTATTCGGGTTAAATATCTGCCACCCAACACAACCCCTTTGCTACAACCAATGGATCAACAGGTCATTTCTAATTTCAAAAAATTGTACACTAAATCCTTGTTTCGGAAGTGTTTTGAAGTCACTAATGACACTCGGTTAACTTTGAAAGAATTTTGGAAAAATCATTTCCATATTCTTAATTGCGTTCATCTTATTGACAATGCATGGAACCAAGTGACATACCGTTCCATGAATTTAGCATGGAGGAAACTCTGGCCCGACTGTGTACCAGAGCGAGATTTTGAGGGCTTTAATAAAGAAATTGTAGATGACATTGTTTCTATAGGACAAAGCATAGGCTTGGAGGTCGACAATGAGGATATTGAAGAGCTCGTGGAAGACCACAGTACCGAGCTTACTACAGAAGAGTTGGAGCATCTTCAAAATGAGCAACAAAGGGTTTTGGCTGAGGATATGTCTTCGGGAGAGGAAGAAGGAAAGGAGGATATCCAAAGTTCAGTGATTAAAGAAATTTGTGCTAAGTGGGGGATGTGCAAGCTTTTGTTGAAAAATCTCATCCTGATACCATGGTAGCCAATAGGGCTGTACACCTTTTCAATGAAAATGTCATGTCTCATTTCCGTAAAATTCTGCAAAAAAGGCAGAAGCAACAGACAATGGATAAGTTTTTAATTAAAGATTTACCTGCCCAAAAGCGACAGAAAAGAGAAGCAACCCCCGAAGTTCCATTACCAGATGTTTTTATGGAAGGGGATTCCCCTTCTCGGCAGTAACTCCCGCTCTTTCTCCTCACACCTCCATCCACTTACGCCATCATATCGCAATCAAAAAGGTAAGTTTTCGTACGTTAAAATGACTTCTTTAATGTTTTTACTATTTATTGAGAGTTATATATGTGTTATTTACTGCTTGCCTAAAAACTAAATATCATATATACTCTAAATCTGTTATGTTACTAGCGAATCAACTGGGGATTGGAACGCATTAATCCATTTTACATTATTTGTAATGGGAAAAAATGATTTGGAGTCTGAACGTATTGGTACTCGAACCTCTTTCTGGAACGGATTATGTTCGAGTACCAAGGTACCACTGTATTGTAAATTTTTATAAGATTTTAAAAAGCAAAGATGGTCAATACTCCGATCAGTCAATATAATTCTTATTTTAGTAATAAAAAGTCTTGCTACCGAGAATGCCCTTTCTTATTCAATTGATGTGATTGGAATCGTGTTTAATGCATTTAAGAGAAGACAAATACTGTGTGTTTTTCACCTGTATCCTGAAAGATTTCTAATTCAAAAAACTAAATAAACCACACTCGTACCCAGCAGAATTCAATATACAAAAAACTAAAACCAACACCTTAATGTTCGCTGAGAGATTTATTAATTTAACAAACGTTTTCGGCTTACTCAATAAGCCATCTTCAGGTTTTAACTTTCGAAAAAGAAACAATATCGTTCCATTAATAGAATACAATTGTTTGAAAAAATTCAAATCATTAGTAACGGACAAAAAATAAAAACAAAGAGGATGAACATGGTAATATAAATAAATAAATATACAAAAATAAATAAAAACAAAAAAGAAGAACATAGTAATATAAATAAATATACAATAAAATCGTAAAAGATACAACAAATGTAAGATAAAAAAACGTTTTACTCGTGCCCATATATAATACTATCTATCCTAACCAGAAATACTTCACCATTAAAATATACTAGAGCTCACGTGCCTCATAAATTTTAACGGCATATTTCCAAGCCGAAGGAAGACCCTCTGCGTCCCTTGCGTTAATACATTTATCTTTAAGCTTGCTTCTGTAAATTTCTATCTTTTCAGCCGTTCTTGCCAAAGTTGGGGAATGTACCTGCTTTATGATTTTCGCCTCATTCCAATGTACCAAGGATCCCTCCGCCTGCCCCATCTGGGCTAGTACTGTTGTGTTGGAACCTTTTCTAATATCATATTTATGTTCCTTGATCCTTATTCCTAGGTTTCTAGTAGTAACCCCTACATAATCTTTATTAATACCTAATAGCTGGTTCTCGTAGCGAATCTTATACACACCCGCCTTATCTTCTTTTTTAACTAATTTAGATTTAGATTTCTTAGATTTCTAATTCGTTTTCGAGATTGTAGTACTTCTTTTGTTCTCTAGTATTCTTGATTTGTCTACCTCGACTGCTTTAATTGAAACGTCATAGCCCAATAATTCGGCAGTTCGTTTGTCTTTAATAATCAGGTTATGAAGAAAAACTTCATACTTGCAGACTTTGTTCGTATCCTTGCCCAATTTGCACAACTTGGCGTTACGCAGTTATTGAAGCTACTGGGCAGGGTTAAAAATTAAGACAACATAAGCGCAATTATTACAGATATTACAGGTAAAGAATTTTGAGAGTCCTGCCACAAATAAGCTACGTATAGATTATTGATGAATTGTGATGGGCCATAACGAGTAAAAATTACAAAAACTAATAAGTAGGTTTAAAATTAATACATACAAATATATTCTGACAGTTTATGAGTTAATTATACTTTCTATTTGCAAAATTTCTCCAACCTTAACACAAAATAAGAAAAAAGTGAATTTTTAAGAAATTTGCGGGATTTCCCGGGATAAGAAAAATTTTCCGGGTTAAAAAAACAACCGGGATCCGGGATCCCGGTTGTTTTTCCCGAGAAACCCTAGTTGTTAGATATGGAAAATTAAAATACTTATAGACTCTTAACAGGGTACTACTTTCGATTCCATGCAGGAAAGTGCTATATGCTACCTACAAGTTGCGGTAATGATATAGTGCGTCTATTTCGCGCTGTATCATTGTCCCAGAATTAACTGAATATATCAGGTCAGTCCATAAGTCCATGCGCATTTTTATGACCTTGAGAAAAATCTTGTTTTGCTGTTAAAAATGTCAGTCTAATGTGATAATTTTTACATTGAAGTGTTAAATTGGATCTCATTCATATAATACTGTTCAGAATTGTAAACATTTCAGTTGTTTATTTTCGTTAAAATGGAAGTAACCGACGTATATAAAAGACATGTTTTATACTTTTTATTTTTAAGTGGTGAGAATGCTACAAATGCAGCCGAAAAAATAAATACTGTACATAATCAAATTGTAATTAGTGCAAGGACTGCGCAGAAGTGGTTTGAAAGATTTAGAAACAATGATTTTAGTGTGGAGGATAAAGCTCGTACTGGAAGACCTGTTGACTTTGATGATGATGCTCTCTCTGCACTAGTTAAAGCAGAACCATTTTTAACAGTTGATGAAACTGTGGAACATTTAAATTCATCCCATGGAACCGTTCATAGACACCTACAACAAATTGGAAAAGTTTCAAAGCTAGGAAAATGGATACCACATGAACTGTCAATAGCTAACCGACAACAACGTGTAAACATTTGCACGTCTCTTTTATCCCGTATTGCTTTAGAACCTTTTCTTGGTAGGCTGGTTACTGGAGACGAAAAATGGATCCTCTATAATAATGTGACGAGAAAAATACAATGGATGGATCGCGACAAGCAGCCAAAACCGACTGCAAAAGGTGGGTTGCATCCAAAAAAAATTCTTTTGTCTGTTTGGTGGGATATGTCGGGTGTAATTCACTTTGAGCTGTTAGAACCTAATCAAACAATTACAGCTCAAATGTATTGTGAGCAATTAGAGCGTTTAAATGAAAAATTGAAAAAAAATCGACCGTCGTTAGTGAACAGAAAGCAGGTTCTCTCGCAGCATAACAATGCCAGACCACACGCTGCAAAAATAACTGTACAGAAACTTGAAAGCTACAACTGGGAAATTTTACCTCATCCACCATATTAGCCAGATATTGCTCCCAGTGATTATCATCTTTTTCGCAGTTTGCAGAATTTTTTAAGAGGGAAAACTTTTGAGGATGAGAACAATGTAAAAAAGGCTATTTCTGAATATTTTGATTCAAAACCGAAATCATTTTACGAAGACGGGATTAAAAAGCTACCATCAAGATGGCAAGAAATTGTACAAAATAATGGTGAATACATTATAGATTGAAATAAAATTTAATTAAAATTTTTGCTGCTTTTTTTGTAGATAAAAATATGCATGAACTTATGGACTGACCTGATAATATATATATATATATATATATATAATTTAAAATTATATCCTTCACTGTACGAATTATGTTTATTTTGTTAAATGTTTTTGTCAATGTAACATGTAAATCAGCAAATTGAATGTAGATAGAAATTAATTGATTTACAGAAATTCAATATATATTTTGGGGTGGAATGCACGACATTATCTAAGTTAGACGTATGTAAACGTAACTGCCGACTTTCGTAGCAATTGGTCGAACGGCCTAGGAGTATATAGCGAACATCTTCATTTAAACATATATATATATTATATTTTGAACAAAACAGAAGTAAAATAACGAATAGAGGTATCACTAAATAAAATCAAATTTTGATGATAGATTGATATGTAATCATAATTACAATGATAATGTTAATGAAATAAAGACAGAAGTTGCGAATATTTTCAATGCCTTACTGTATAAATATGCATAGAATGTAACGTACTGTACGTGCGAGACTGTACTTGAAAATAATTTTTTCTTGCTCTACAGTTTGAGAACAACTGCACTAAAACCTTTCGAGTGTAAGTTCGCTGACCTAGTGGAGATTGGGGACTTAAAATCCCACTTCTCGGACACCAGTGTATGTTCTCCGACTTCCAGGGGGAATCGTTAATCCCATGACAGGATGGTCTAGGGTCGTTCGCGTGTGGGTGTGGCGGAGGAGACACGGATGACAAGTATCTTACAAAAACCCGTTTATTTAAACATAAAACAACTTACACCATTCACAAAGTTCTTTATACAATTGAATGTTCGAACGTTTTAAGTGTGGAGGGTTTTTTCTAACGTCGCTCAAAGGTAGGCCCCGGGGCTGAGCATGGTGAGGAGATTCGTTGGTTGGTGTCGGCGGCGCTCTCGATGGACACAAGTATGGAAACTTCCGGGCGTTGGCGCACACGTCTTCTGGCTTCCGAAACTTCTCGGAGAGTCCCTTGTAGAGTCCTTCAAAATCGGCCTTCTCAATCTCCGGCATTGCTTCTCCATTTTTTTCCCTTTTCTACCTGATTGGTTCTACGTCCCTCTTTCCTGCTCCCCGCTTGGTCCCACGTCCAAGCGAAAAACGACACCTGTTAGGGTTACGAGAAAGATCCGCTTCGAAGAATCTTCTTGACACCATCCATTAACTCTGGTCGGAAAATGCTGATGGAACTTTGGAACTTGCGCTCATATTTTTCCCATTGTTTCTAGTCTGTGACGTATTATAATTTTAACGACCCGACGCGATGTTCCTTTTTGTCATTAACCTTTCCTCTTTTCAAATTTTCTATGTTCTAATTATACAAGTGCCTTGTCAAAGGTCAATCTCTACTGGAGGACGCTCGTTTACAATTATGAATCATTTACAATTATTGCGTTCTGTTTTACATCAATAGCATTTTTTCTCGTCCCGGTTTCATGTGACTAGCACAACTAATCCGATCTTTGATCGGTTTTTAACAATAGAGGATTTTTTTTTCTAGTTTCGTTTTAATAATTTTCTAATATAAATGTTTAATTTCAATCCGTTTTTGGGACCTCACACGAGAGAGAACTGTAGTATTAATAGAATAAGACAACGCAACATATGGGCAATGTCAAGCAGTGCCTCCTGGGAGGACTTCCTATGGGAAAATGGTCCGTATTTAGACAAGTGTAGAAAACCCGGAAAATTCCACACGACTGTCTTGTTGGTGAATGGCGAACCAATTACTAAATCATCGTCCAGTTGACATTTTTAATCATCTTTTAATTAAAAAATCACGTGACTTCCGGCCAGACCGGAAGTTCGTATAGTATACAGTTAATCGGTGCCTCCTGGTCCTAAGAGTTCCTGGTTTCTCCCTTGTTCTGCTCCATCATGATCAAGAGAATGGTAGTATCTGGATATCCATGAAAATCAAATGTCGCTGCAAACAAATTAATCCCTCGTATGGATCGGCCGACAAGAGAACGAACAGATCGACAGGGATGCGAACGAAGCAGGGGTGCCATATTCTTCCTTTCTGTCGTCCATCTTGTCATGGTGAAGGGCATGGTGATATGTGCTGCGGTCGGATTCAACTGAGGAACACATACCTATGCAGAGAGGCAGCATTCTCTCTGGGCTTTGAGCACCCTTGCCTTTTGGTGTTAAAACCAAATGTCCTAAAGTTCCTGAGAACTCAGAACGTATTGTTGCAGAACTATGAGTGAATATCATTCCTGGTAGCTACGTGTATCGCTTGTTTTCTCAAATCAGATTCATTGATCTAACAAATCAGAATTCAGATGATATGCAATCAGATGACCAAAATGCTAATTCCGCAGCACGAGGTCTGGACCATTAACAAGAGCTAGTTGTTACTTTTAGTAACAAATGTGTTTAATTCAACATATAACAATACGTAATTTCTACAAATGAAAACTTTTTGGAACTAGAGACTGTACAGTACATTTATAAAGTATTCAATAAAAGCAAAAATTTTGTCTCGGATAACGAACGTAATGTTTTTTTGTGTCAAATTTTAGTTTTTGTTAGGCATGCGCGAGTTAAGCATTGCTTTTCTGTGTGTTTGTGCTAAACTTCTTTTTTCGGTTTCGTGATTTATATATTTAATCAATATGGCATCCAAGAAAAAGTGATAGTAGCAATAGAAAACGACAATGCCCTATCGCATTTGAGAAAAATTTTGATTAAAACAGTAAGACAATCAACTTTAGATCAATTTCTTGTTCCTTACCAAAAGAGACCTCGAAGAATCTGCCGATGAAGTTCTACCCGTTATTTTTTTGGAGGGGGATTTCCCTTCTAAGCATTAAGCTCCATATATCTCCACTCCTCTGCCACCAACTATAACAAACGAAGGTATGTACTGTACAGTGCTATTTTATTAAATAAAGTTTACATGTTTGTTGATGTAATGATAGATGTAGACTATGTTTTCTTACATTTTCATCAAAGAAAACCTACTGTATTTTACAAATAGTCACAAAAATTTCAGAGGCTAGAACGGATAAATTGTATTTGCATTAATTTCTACGGGAAAAATTGCTTCGGTTAAGGAACGGAGTTGTGAAACGGATTAAGTTCATTAACCGGGGTTCCACTGTAATACCTTTACAATAAATGATGCATTGTAAAGGTGTCTTCCACTTCAGTCTGTTCTATCATTAATTCTATGACATTAAATGTATTAAACATATTAGATTATTTTGTATTATTTAATACAAAATAATTTAATATGTTTAAAATTTATTAATAACATTACTAGTTAAAAAATTCACTTTGAAACAAGTATATTAATGAATAAAATATTTTATTTTACAACACAGTTAACTACTGATGTCAATACTATAATATAAACGAAAATGAAAGTATGATAAACCGTAACATTGTAATTTTACAACGAATATGAAAAAACATATTTACTACTAGTAAATATCCAATTAAAGATAAATGTGACAATCAAAACAAAATTTATAATGATGCATTAATGTTTTTGAATTTTTAATAGGGTTTATGTGTATTACTGTAATCCTTGCCATAATTTTTCCAAGATGTAAAATTATTATCCATTCTGGAATACCTATTACTGGATTCATAATCGGAAATTCTTCTATAAGATTCTGCCCCAAAATCTGTATTTTGGTGTTCATATTGATTATTTGTTGTTTTTCTTGATGAAAAATGATTGTTTTGGGGTCTGGAATTATTATATCTGTTATCTTTAATTTTTTCATTAAAACTATTGAAATTATCATTGTCGTGAGACCTTCCTCTAAAATTATTGTCCTCATAATGTTTCTTAAAATTGTTGTTGCATAATTGTTTGGCATCATATTTGTTTGAATCATAACTTCCATCCTGCTGGTTGAAATCATCTGTAAAATTTCTTGTATTTAAATTGCTGGTGGATGGTAATGAATTGTAATAATTACTCTGGGAAGAATGAAATGATTGGTTAAATCTCTCTGTGCACACTTCTGGTCTCCTCATTTTATTATCTAGATCTTTATTCATTGCATGACAAAATGAACCATCCAACAAGGAAGGAAACTGCTTATCTTGTACATGTTCAAATCTTTCATTAAAATCATTGCATTTAACATCCCTTGAATTTGTATCATAATTTGACATTAATGAATCAACCTTCTTCAATTCCATTAACCCATCCAATCCTAATTTTTCATTTTTTATGCCTTCAGCTTTTATTGATTTCAGTACCAACTAAAAAAATAATTTTGAAATAAAGATTATGGTTAAATTGGAGACAAATAAATACAAATAATTCATTTTACCTCTCTAATGGGAGCTGATAGATTTCGTAATTTATACTGGATTAACGAATGTGTTAACGAGTTTATCACCTCAGTTACTGTTTCGGCATCGTCGTCGTTTGTAATAGAGAAATTGTTCTGAAAATAAATTGAAAAATATTAATTTAAAAACTGTTAAGAAAAGTATTCAACTAAACAGTATTCAACTTAAAAACAGCTGCAATTACACAGTGAAGTCAAGAATGTTTTTCTTACATTTTTGGCAGACTAAATATTACGCATTATAGATGTTGAAAACAAGTTCCTTATGAATCAATATAGAGTATTTTTATATTGTTATCATGCTAAGTTAAGTTGTATTTAACAAATAACATGCACTGTACATGCCATGCTCAGGTACAACTTCCATAAAATAGTGATTTTGAAAGTACTGTATTTGTGCTTCACCATAGCAATATTTTTTTAAATAAATAATATGGCATTCTGGAAATCAAACCAATGCAACATGTCATCAACATTCACAAACACTTTCTCAGCTGACGACTTGTAATATGTGAAGATTTTGAAAAAAAAAAAGTTTGTATCATACAGATTTTGAGAAATGTCACATGTAAAATTTGAGAAAGAATATTGAAGAATGAATTAAATTTTTGATTTTATATATTGAGAAAAGGTATCAACTTGATACTTGAAAAAGTGATACTGTGTGTGTAAGCAGAGGTTTAAAAAAATAGTAACAGACACATTGCCATCTTGTTATAGTTGCAATTAGGAATGTTCTGATACTGATACCATATCGATACTTCTCTTTGACACAGTACTTTTTGTATTCAATACTTCTAGTCTGATACCAGTATTTATACTTTACTTTGGGTATTGGATCTGGTATCATTACATGGGACTCCTTCAACTGGACAAGAGACATCAGGGTGACAAAATAAGAGATGAACAATAGACAAAATACAAATTATTTTATTTTCTTTATAAAAATCACCATTCTTTTCTGTTGATCTACTACCAGGTAAATTTAAATAATATTTTTTTAAATCTAATCCAGCAACTTCAACCTTTAAATTTCCGGTACAAACGACGAAAATTAACAGAAAAAAACTAACGTTTTCGAATCTCCATCGAGATCTTCTTCAGGTTCGTTAATGGAATGTCATGAGAATAGAACTCTTTTGAAGTTCAAAAATCGAACATCTCAAAAGAGTTCTATTCTCATGACATTCCATTAACGAACCTGAAGAAGATCTCGATGGAGATTCGAAAATGTTAGTTTTTTCTGTTAATTTTCGTCGTTTGTACCGGAAATTTAAAGGTTGAAGTTGCTGGATTAGACTTTATATGTACCGGTAGTCACGAGTGAAGTTTGTTTTCAATAGATAGCTATGCCGGCTAGAGCTTACAAGAAATTAACGTTGGCCTTAACCAAAGCAAGGGCTAAACTGAACTTTCTTCTGGAATGTAAGAAGAATAACGTGTATCCCATGTCTATATTCAGGATACGTCTACCATTGGGATGTGAATCCTTAATACCGAAACTTAGATTGTTGTGTCTGAGAAAAGCTATTAGAGCATCTAGGAAGAACGTATACTCCTGCCTCAACAAGGTGATCGAAGCAGAAGACGACCTCTTTGAACATAACCGGGCGTTCCTACAACTTGAAAATCAAAAGGTAGCCGTCTTTCAAGAAATATTGGCAAGAAAATTGGCCCGTAAGTACAAGAAGAAATTGGAGTGGATAATGAGTAAACAAAAACCCAACAGGAGAAAGGCACCCCCCACACCACTTGTCTGCTGGGACGGCATTGTTCCTCCAGCTTGCCTAATCGAAGCTATGGCGCACGGCCCGATGTATACTCCGGGCTCGTCGAGACCAATGCTGGAAACAGTTATGCCGGATATTGAAAGAATGGTGCACGGATTGGATGAGGTCTACAAGGAGCATTACAGATGGAGGGCGGCCATGAAAATAAACCATAGCAGGCGTAATGAAAAAGTGAACTTATGGTGGCAAATAAGAAGAACCAAGAAATGGCTTGCAGAAGAACGTATTATTCTACTAAGGGCGGATAAGAACAGGGCATTGGTTCTACTCAAGGAAGAGACCTACAAGACAATGATGATGCAATACATCGCGGATACTGAATGTGAGCAGGTGACTGATAATTATGTGAACAAGCTACAGGCTCGGGTGGTACGGTTCACGAGCACACCCCTTGCAAAAGCGCAAGGTTTGGACAGGGCGGTGGTCGCGTCACCAGATACGCCCAGGCTCTTTGCTTTTGCGAAAACGCACAAGCCTACGCCGGCCCTCAGACCAATACTGGATAAAGCTAGAGCCCCCACTAGAATTCTAGAGAACAAATTACACCGCATATTGGCTGGACATCTAGAACAGTATGCTTTAACGGTGAAGAACTCCAGAGAGCTGGTCGACGCGTTGAAACATACACAGCTAACAGAGAGCGCTCACCTCACGGTGCTTGATTTTCAGGCTCTGTATCCATCCATCAAACTCCAGCCTTGCTTTTGCGCCCTCAGGGACGTCTTGCTGGCCAAATATAGTCTTCCGGCACACCGCAAGCATGTACTGGAACTCACACACCTAATGTGCTACAATTCGCTGTTTAGGTTCGGCAATACCACATATCTACAAAAAAGGGGGGTACCCATGGGGAAGCCCAATTTCGGGCGACCTATGTGAGTTGGTTATACGGCAATTAGAGAGGGATGTCGTTCCCATGTTTACACCTGACATTATTTTGTACCGTAGGTACGTGGATGACGTGATTATCATATGGAAGGGCGAGTCGAAGGTCGATGATTTTTTGCACATCGTAAATAACAACCCGTTTGGTCTAACGCTCAAGCTTGATCAAATATCGGACACCAGAGTGCATTTTTTAGACGTCTCCATTCAGCTCGATATAAACAATATTGAAACGCGGGTGTACTACAAACCCGGCTACCTACCTATGTACATACCCGCTAGGTCGGAGGATCCGTACCCTTATAAAATTGCGGCGTTCAGGGCGTTAGTAAATAGGGCATTCACCCATAATACTAAAAGGGAAGACACGATCGCAGAGCTAAAACACATTGAAGACATTGCCACTAGCCATGGATACAAAAGTAGCCTTATCCGCAATTTAGCTCGTAAGTGTTGTAATATAAACACAGCGCATCACACCTCCGCAGGGCGAAGTGATCCTAACTCGAGCCCCGACCAGCACACGGTTGTACTATACAACAAAGACCTCCATTCCTTGTACAGGGAAATAGCGCTAAGGAAGGGCACCAAGTTAGCGTACACGAGAACGCCATCTATCTATTCGCTTCTCAGAAACGCCAAGGACAAACCGAGCATTTTAAGGGCACCGGGCGTTTATAGTATCCCGTTAAGAGACCACAGATTCCAAAGGGACCTAGTATATATTGGTTCTACCAAGAGATCCCTCCAAAAAAGGGTTTCTGAACATAAGAATGACGTTGCCAAAAAAAGGCACACCACCGCCCTGTCGACGTATGCCACGGACCCCGATGTAAAAGCGGACTTCGATAACGCCACCCTCATTAAGAAGTCGTTCAAAACGGACCACATTAGGGCATTGGAGACCCTGGAGATTTACAGAGCTACCAAATCGGGGAAATGCATTAATTACAAAGACAGCAACGTTTTATCGTACGCGTGGCGATACATCTCGGAGGTCAATCCACGATGGTAGACATGGTTTTATTTCCTGCATTGATATTTTGCGACGTTACGTTAGTAGACTCAGGTCTATTATATCAATCTTATGTTTTGCATCGTCATCGCACGCTGGAGATGTTCGATTTTTGAACTTCAAAAGAGTTCTATTCTCATGACATTCCATTAACGAACCTGAAGAAGATCTCGATGGAGATTCGAAAACGTTAGTTTTTTCTGTTAATTTTCGTCGTTTGTATCGGAAATTTAAAGGTTGAAGTTGCTGGATTAGACTTTATATGTACCGGTAGTCACGAGTGAAGTTTATTTTTTAAAAATGAGTTAAACATTTTGTAATTTTAAAGATTTTAAAATGATTTTATAATTAAACATATTTATACATGTTACCTATATTTAAACAAAAAACAAAAAAAAATGATATGAAATTCAAAACAAACTTTTTATTTTAAATTGATTAATTCATATTATAATTGTATGCAATGCCACATAAATATTCTATTATGTTTTCCATACCGTAATTTAAAACATTTCTCAAGATCTTTCAGCCAAAAATACATGTAAAATTGCTTCTAAATAATGAAGATAAATTTCTGTATAATGAATTTTTTTTTAATTTATAAGAACCATTGATCATTAAATTACTCCTTCTGGGTCGAGTTCAAATTTAGGTTCAATTTCAGGTATCAATCCGTAAACCCTTTGTAAAACTGCAACCCAGGTGTGGGAAATAGTGGTCATTAGCTTTAAAACCCATCGTGTAATCCACACATGGCTACTGGTTGTAAAGAAAGGAGAGAGAAATTAGGTCAAAATGCAGTTGTTGACAGATAAACGATTTACAATTAATTAATGTCAAAAACATTAGAAAAGTAATAATTTTGATAACTGCAATACTAATTTTTGAGGCTAGTAAGATTTTATTTTATTTAATAAGTCATCTAGTTGGAATTTGAAGAACTGTTAATAGAGTGTTTAAGCATTACTAAAAAAATTAATGTGTTGCAAGAAGTTGATAAAGGCTCAAAAAAGAAAGACATTGTAGCAAAGTTTGGAATTCCTGTGAGTAGTTTTTCAACCATAATAACAAATCAAATAAATTTTGAAATTAGCTGATGAAGCAAGACAAACAGGAAAACATGCTAGAACTTGCATTTATGACAATGCAGGTAATGTTGTAATGTGTAATGCTCTTAATAAGTGTAAAGCCTATCACGATAAAAGAGTATTTTTTAATTGTTCTGTGCAACAAAAAATTACAATTGTTTTTATGAAAATGTAATTAACTAGGTTGTAAGTATCTTAACACACAAATTAAACTTATTTAAAATGAGCATTTATTTATTGACATCTTCACAATGCTGGGTGGCAATTTTTATTTCATTTAAAATATATGCTATCCATCTCAAATTAGTACTACAGTGTCTCGCCCCGAACATCATACTTTTCTTTTAGCAATGGAGTTAAGCCAATCATTTAATGCCTTTCAGGGAAAATTTTTGAATTAAAATAACGTGACTTCCAGAGTTTGCATTAGAAGTTCATATATAGTTAATTGGAGTTTCCTGCCCCTAAGCTTTCCATATCTGGTCTTGAATTTCATTTATCTAACACTGTTCTCGAAATTCAGGAAAGGCAGGCAGATGAAAATGACAATGGGAATTGATAGATTTACAATTTTTTTCAAATTGCAGCCCAATTAAAACTACATTTATATTACATTATTACTGTATATTACATTTATATTAATTTAAATTATGTAAAATAACAAAAAAACTTACATTAAAATAATACTTTATTTACCAAAAAGTGTAATTTCTGTAAAACAAAATTTCCCTATAACAAATATTTTTCAGGATTAAGCAACTTTGTTATATATAACTTTGACTGTAAATAAGAAATATCCCCCAAATTGTATGCTTGCTAAGCATGCAAAAAAATTAAGTTTCTGACACATAGTTAACCATTGTCCACTTTGAATCACCCAGTTGTCATGTACCATCATTACATTTCTCACAGAAAAGATGGTCTTACTGAAACTGGATTTTACACCAAATCAGAAACTGAAATAGAATTATACACTATTTTCACTTAAGTTAAATTCATATAAAAATATTAATGAAATATGTTACATCAAATTTAATTTCCAGAATCTATGGTATGCTTAGAGTTCTGATTACTATTTATATATAACTATTTAGTTAAATATTACTTGCGGTACTTTTGTTTGTTAATCAACTTGGACCATCAGGAATGTTTAAAATGAACTAAAACTTGTATATACTTGTTTGCACTAATATTTGTATAAGTTGAACACAATGAAGAACTTTCAATGTAAAGACACTGTTTTACTTCTTCACCAGTAATTTATTATCCACCTCATCCCATGTATAGTAGTATCCACTGAGCCATTTAGCAGGATTGTAGAGCTAGGGCTTCCTTTGTGTACACAAGACTTTATACAAGGGTAAAGTACTGACTGATGCACTGACTTCTGAACCAGATAGCAAGAATTCCTGGTGTAAGCAACAAAATATTAATTGCTGCTCTGGGGCCCACCCAGCCTTCATTGTAATGAGTACAGTATCTTCTCAGCAGTAAAATAACTAGAAGGCAACATAACAGACTGAACAGCAACAGCAAGATTTCCAGTTTCGATACCCAACGCTGATACTGTTCGATATCAATATTTTAAGATCGATACCAATACTAATATCGGTACTTTAAAACTACTCATGATAACAATACATATCTATACTTTTGTGTATCCAGACATTCCTAGTTGCAATGTGGTTGAGCATCTGTTACCAAATTACTATTTTATGGACTCAAAGCAAAACACAGTGTATTACATACTCTTTCCAAATTTAATTTATATTACCACATATTTACATTTTATATTTCAAAAGATACTGTAGATTACTAAAATAATTTTGGTTGAAAATATATATACAATACACTCCCATATAATGCACTCCCGTAAAATGCAAATTCGTACAACACAACAAAAAAATTGTGACTAGTACTCATACAGCGCGATAAACAGTCCCGTATAACGCGTAAGATAAATTTAACATTTTCACATAGTTTCTGATTTTTTGTTTAGAAAAGCAAATGTATACACTTCCCTGTTGTTTATATATGAATAGTAAAGCTGATAGTTTAAAGAAGTAGCGGTTTATAAAAAAATAATAATACATACTCATTTAAAGATATGAGGAAAATAATTTTACTCAACTTAAAATAAAATTATGCACTTCACTGTTTAACATCTATTCACTATTGGAAGTATCAACAAATAAGTTCCAATGATGCCATTGTGTTAATATTGGTTGTACAGTACAGATTTATTGATAACGGTTACAATTTACAGTCTCCTGAATTTGCATAAATTGATCTGTCCCATATAACGCGATTGCCTACAACGTGGAACGTATGCTAATATGTAAATGTTAAATTTATCTCATATAACGCAGGGGTATCCCCCACGTTATACGAGAGTCTAATGTGTGTGTGTATATATATATTTATTTATTTAGTGCTATTATTTTAATAAAATGGACTTTTTTCTGATGCATACTGCCTTCAATGATCCAAATGCATACATTCAATCACTCCTGCATTGCATTTGTGTTATACAATGATGCTACTATCCTGTATTTGTTGTTCAGTGAAGCATTTATCTATCATATTTGATACATGTTCTAGGATCCTGGTAATAAGTATTTCAGAATGCATTAAAAGTTAATAGTATGTATTTTTTCATGTGCTACAAGTTTGTAATTGATAATGTTTCTCTATTTTTATTAGGGATTGAAATTACAAAAACTTTTTCCAATAAAGAGCTGGAGGGGATGGAAACTTGCACCATTATTTAGTACATGCCCAACAGTATACATTAATAGAAGATCTATGGTGATTGTCCTGTTAGTTTCTCTAGACAGAGCCTTTTATTACTGCCCTGTATAATTACTGCACCAGAAGAAAACAAAAATTTTACTAGAATATTGTTCAAATTAAAGAATGAAAATGAGTAGTAGACTTTAGATATGTTTGGTAAAAACCAGTCTATAGTTTATTGTATTGGAGTAATATTATATTTTAATCTCAGATTATTCATTACTTGTAGCAATTATCAATAAATAGTTTCATATGTCATGTCTATTGTAAGTCATTCAGTTTTTAGGAAAAAAATTAATTAAAGTAGAGTCCCTCAAACTCAATTTAACATAGACTGAGGAGATGATGAGTTATTAAAAATGAGACGTTTTACAGCACAGTGATGATTCTAAATAGCAAAATTTTCAAAGCTGTTGTATGTGCAAATTCATATACATATACATATTAACTACAAGTGAAAATTTCTATTCGCAGTTAAATTTTAATTTTAAAAAATATTGTGTATTCAGTTGCTACTTTTGGGTTTTTGACATTTGACTTGTGACATTTTGAAATGGCACTTTGGAAAAAGGGTTATATTCTTTTTTAATACATGGAATTGATACTATTATCAAGTGTTGCCAGTGAAGAATGATAACTTATTTGATCTTAGTGTTAAATTATAGCAGTAAAAATTAATTACTTTTGTTTTTTTTTTGAATGACACAATGAGTTTTATGGAATTCAAATTATCAAGAGTCAAGTTTTCAGGACTCTACTGTTTTGATTTATATTAATTATTATGCCTTTGTGTCCTTTTTTTAACTAAATTTAAAATTTATTTTGTATACTAGTACTTTCTATACATTAACAGGATTTATTATACTTGAAAATATGGATGCAGGTATTTAGTCTTACAGATCAAAAATAATGTTCTTTATATAGTTCACCTGAACACATACACTTTAAACTTGTGTTTCGGACTTGTTCGTCCCTCCTCAGCAGGCCTTTAAACGACACTTTAAATTCTGTATTTCCGAACTTCTTTACATTTCCAATTAAACTTAAATTTCTGTTTAGGAAATTAAGTAGAAAAGAATAAACAAAAAGAAGAATGTGTCAAATTGTATGGTTGCTGTGGATCGTAAGTTTAATTGGAAATGTAAAGAAGTTCGGAAATACAGAATTTAAAGTGTCGTTTAAAGACCTGCTGAGGAGGGACGAACAAGTCCGAAACACAAGTTTAAAGTGTATGTGCTCAGGTGAACTAAATAAAGAACATTATTTTTGATCTGTAAGACTAAATACCTGCATCCATATTTTCCAGTATAATAAGTCCTGTTAATATATAGAAAGTACTAGTATACAAAATAAATTTTAAATTAAATGTTTTGATTTATATCTTTGAAATTCTCCATAATATATAAATTAATATTAAATGTCTTCAATATGAACAAAGTGTTAAAATGTCATGTATAGGAAGTAAATAAAATAAACAAAATTTATATTTTTGCAAATATTAATAAAATATAATTTTAACATATTAAAATCTTACCAAATGCTTTAAAACTTCAACTTCAAAGCTATTCTGTTTGATATGTTTTGACAAATCGTTTCCCAATTCCACTGAAGAGCCAATGTTATCTCTAAATTCTGAATTTATACTGCTTATTTCATAAGGAATTTCCAAACCATGTAAATAATTCTCACTGAAAAATTCATAACAGAATTCAAAATTATGAAAGTATAATAAAATTTTCTTAAAATAAATAAATTAAGATAAATTTTATATATATATATATAAAATTTATCTTAATTTATATTTAAATATAAATATCTTAATTCTTCATTTATAATTAAAATGATAAATATAAATATATTTTAATCTTAACATATTTTGTTAAGTTCAATTCTTCAGATATTTAGCAGAGATGCTAACTGGGAAGAGAGCTATCAGTAGTGCAAGCCATGGTTTTAGAGGAGGAGTAATGTCACTATCCTTGATTCTTCTGATATGATGTTATCATTCCAAACTTTGAGATATTCCAACTAATTTTATTTTAAAATATGTTCTAACGTTTTCAAATTATAATGCTAAATACATAAATAGATGGCTGGATGGCCAAGCAGTTATGGTGATGGCTTACCACTCTGGGGGACCTTGGATCAACTCCAGACAGGTAAAAACCCTAGGAATTTTTCAGAGGGTTTTCTGTCTGGATATGTTGAGTCCTATCCCTCATCATCTGGCAGCCTCATTGCGGGTCCCTGATAGGCTTGATAATAAGATCCTCTTAGTGTCCACAGGACAGAAAGAATTAAAAAAAAAAAAAAAAACAGTTGTTTTCTGTGGCAATTTCAAATGCAAATGAAGGCATCTCACAGATATCTTCAGTTGTCTTATATTATTGTCTGGTTAATGTAAAAATATGGCATACGGCATATGAGCATTAGAAAAATCTAGTTGGTCATATGCTCAGACTACAGACTCTACCCTTCTCCTTCCAGACTGACATAATCATAATGCACAAGCAAAAAAAGATTAAGACAGAATGGAATGAAGTTGTCTCATGTTGGTCTTCTTTGTTTCAAATTAGGGAAACAGTTAATTAAGCAAATACAGTGCTTAGACTGAGGACTGTTTCCCAATTTGTCAAAAGGAGAGAAAATAGAATGAGGCAGAATGCAATGTTTATAGATGGAAATTAATGTGTAAATTTATACACTGTCAAGTGATGAAAAAGACATCTCTTCCATTCTATTGCCTCTTACATCATAAGAGCAACTGAAGAGATTTATAGATGCCAAGATAATAATTGCCAAATATAATGCCTCTATCAGAATAAGTTGCTGAATAATGTAACAATTATTAAGATTTGTACGTGTAGCAGCATCAATTATTAAATTTAATTACTATTTTATTTTATAACATAATCTAAATATTACTTACTCATTAAAACAATTGCCAAAATAATTTTGCCTTTTGTTAGAAGGATAATTACCACTGGTTTTTCTTTTTCTTGGTTTTATTTTATTTTTTTCACCAAAAGTATTTCTGGAATTTTCTACAGAAATTAATTTAATCTATTATAGTTTCATTATTGTTGTCAAAATAATATTAAAAAATTATAAACGCAATAGAAAAACAAGTACAGAATATATTATAACTCAAAGTTAAAAGTGTGACAACTGGAATGCAAAATCAAGTTTTCATTCCACAATAAAAAAGTCATTCATTCTGTTGTAATTTGGGGGCACAAAATTTTAAATTCTATTTCCAGGTTAAACAAATTACAAGTAATACACATTTTATTAGCAATTACTGGTGAAAGAACATAATATATGACAAACTTCTGTATTTCTACTAAACATTCTCTCTCTCTGCATTTTTCTATATAAGTTACACTCAAAAAAAGATTCTACAGTTTTAAATGTTGTGGTAAACTTACATTTATCACTTGAAGTTCTTGACATAACTAATGAAAAGAATATCTAACTGAATAATAAATCATTTTTTGATTATTTATTCAAGTTAAATATCTTGGAAAACTATTCAATTGAATCTTTTCATATACATAAAAGTGTCAGTTTCTCATTAGAATATGAATATTCTAATAAATGGAAGATGAAACAGTCTTTAAAAATAATTTTTATACTGGTAATAAATTAATTAAATACTGAAGAAAAATATTTAATTATTGTTGGAAGAAAGGAAACAATATGATTATTACATTCCTACAGGCAGTAGCTGTTATCATGTAAGGCCATAGTTTAGTGTGGATTTAAAACTAAGTTGAACAAAATTTTTCCATGCCAAAATAGGAACTGCAGCTGATAAATACAGGCCCTCTATTATTAAAATTACTTCAAAAATTACAGATGACCATTATTAACAATTTATTAGTATATTATTAGGGCTATTGATTTGGTGCTTAAATTTCTCTAAAAATTTTGTTTTCACAAACCTAATAATTAAAATATGTTTTTGTTAAGAAAGTATATGCAATTTAATAGTTAAGTTGATGTAGAAGGATCAAGCACATTTTTCAGGTAAACTAATTAAACAAAAGTTCTGACAATCACAATTTTATCATAAAACTTACTGCATTGTAAGTCATAATTTTGTGACAGCCAGATAACTAAGATGGTTAAAGTGTCAATCTCTATTTTTAGGGGACCTGAAACCAAACCAGAGTGGGTAATTTCAAGAATTTTTAATAAGCAGAGATATGTCAGGTCCCAGCTTTCATCACCTAACCACTTATGGGCTTGGTTGAATACATGACAGGTATAGAATAAAGGCCCTCTTAGTGCTCACAGGGCAAAAAAAGTCAAAAAAAAAAAAGAAAAGAAAAAATAGCTGCAATTTTGCTTTATAATTAAAATTGTTTTTATGATTTCAATATTTTATCTCAACTTCTCTTTCAACCACAATGGTAGTAGTGAGAAAGGGAAAGAGTCTGCTATCAAGGCAGCAGACTCTTTCCCTTTTGTGTGGACATCTACAGTAACTTATTTTATAACGTCATACATGGAACCGGAAATTTTTTGACGTTATAACCGATCTTCAAGGTCATAATTTCAGTCTCATAAAAAGTACCAAGTATGTTTAAGAATCTACTATAAAATCAATTATAATTTAACATCATATGTATTACCATAAAATTATTTCTTAATGGTAATACAGTATATCGTATCTATTATAGTAATAATAATTTAGAATAATAATAATAAAAATGCAAACTAAATGTTTTTTTAAATCAACTCTTTTTACATTATTATATCTAAGTTTACATCAATGTAATTAAAAATTTCAAAAAATACCTTTTATAAGAAATTTCTATTTGTCTTAAGTTTTGTTAATGGCAGCACTTCAGGTTTTGAGAATAATGTCGAATTAAAAGGCAACAAAAAGGTTAAACTAATGTATGCCAATTAAAAAGACACAATAACAATATTCACTTAAAAAAAGTCAGTTATTTTAAATTGTAGGCATTTTTCACCTAAAAATTGTTTATCAATGTCATTTTCTAAATCATAGACTGTTCATTATTTCCGATAAAGTTTTCCGAGACCTATAAAACATTTTTAATAATCTTATTGCGTTACATGCTTTCCTGGTTGATAGCACTGCATTTTCTCTGTCTGATGTTTCATCTTCATCATCATCATCCACACTTTTTTCATCTGAAGATTTAATTTGCTCCATAATATCTGCATCTGTATAAAATTTAAATGTTATTAAATCTTCATCTACACACACATATTCAGTAGCAGCAGATGACAAAAATTTGTTGTTTTCTGAACTTTGTAGTGTTTTAATTAATTCTGGTACAGGAATGTCATTGTCCTCATTATTGTGATCATTTATAAATGTAATAGCTGTTTGAGTATTACACAATTTTGCATGGCAAAAACAGTTTGCTATTATTAGCAAACTAACCTTACACCAAGATTTTTCCAAAAAATCAACTGCATCTAATAAAGAAATTGCAATTTTATTATTATCTTCCATATTTGTATAATTTTTTGTAAAAGAATTTTTCTGAAATGAGATTTAAGGCTTCTTATAATTCCTTGATCCATTGGCTGAAGTACATTAGTACAATTCAGAGGAAGGAATTCAAGTTTAATGCTCTTTAAATTTTCTAAAATTGGATGTGCTGGGCAATTATTGACAAAGAGTAAAACTTTTTTCGTTTACCAATAAGTTCTCTATCCCATTTTCGAATTTCTTCTTCAAAAATCTCAGACGTCATCCATGGCTTTTTGTTGGTTTTGTAATTTACTGGTAGTGTTTTTTATGTTTTTGATTTTCCTATTACAAGAAGTTTTCTTTTGTCTGTACCAGTCATATTAGCACGAACAAAAGCTGTTATCCTATCTTTTGCAAGTTTTCCACCAACACACTTTTCGTTTTTAAATTTAAATGTTTTGTCTGGTAAAAGTTTGTAAAATATCCCAGTTTCATCTGCATTATAAATGTCTTCATCTGCATTATAAATGTCTTCATCTGCATATTCCTTCCTTAATTCAGACCACACATCTCTTAACCAGTTTTCAATGTCCAGTTAATTTACACTTTTTGCTTCTCCACATACTTCCCCAAAACTTATGCCATGTCTTTGTTTAAAACAGTCTAGCCATCCATTAGAACATTTAAAATTAGTATCACCTAATAGTCATCCAAATTCTTCTGCTTTTTCCATTAGTATTGGTCCATTTAGAGTAAGTTGGAACTTCTGCATTGGTTAAACCACTTAATTAGATTGGCATCGATATTGGTTTTTTCACATAACTTAATTTTTTTCACTTGTCCCTTGCCATCTTGATAACTTTTCAAAATTTTCTTTGTTTTTTATTATTGTGCACACTGTAGATTTTGCTAAACCAAAGTCTCTGCATACATCTGTTTTTTTTCTTCCACTTTCAACTGCTTTAATTATTTCTACTTTGCAGTCTAACATTAATGCTTTCCTTTTTAAGCTAGCCATTTCAACTGATTTGGTGCTAAACTACTGTACAACATGAGTGACTATGAGAACTAACAAGATCGTCACGTTGTTTAAAGATGTGACAAACCTCACCCCACCGAAGTCAGGTGATGAGAGTACCACCCACAGTTCTAGGAAGTGGACTCTGACACTAAAAACTAAACATGTAATACATGTGTTTTCTTTGTTAAATAAAATTCATAATCTAATTTTGTTAATCTGGGAGTGCTTTAAATATGGGCGTTAAAACAGGGTTTTATGTTGTTACAAGTGAGTTTTTTTAACATTATCTAGTATATAAAATCATGGGACCGATGAAAATTTGATGTTATATTAGGGTTGTCGTTACATCTGATGACATTATAATCGGGTTAAACTGTATTTTATACATTACCTAATGAATACTATTAATCCTACATCATCTACAAACAGCATTCTCCAACCAATGACTTGTTCTATTTTTTAAATTTTATGCATTTTATTCTATTACAGAACTAATCTAACCCGACAATGATTGTTTAAAATGGTAGAAAATGTTTATTTCAGCATTAAAGTACCTTTTCTGTGCTGGATGTTGGTGTTTTGATTGTGTATTCTTAATCTATATCCAGTTTATCAAATAAACTGCATTATGTTGTTTTTAAAATATTTCAATTATCTTTTTTTCTGATATTTTTCAGTACAATACAAGTCTTAAATATCAAATAAATACTTCTATGTACTGTACATACAGTATTTACAGATTTCAGTAAAAACATCTCAAGAATTTAATCACACAAAGCAAATTTAAAATAATATAAACTTTCAAAATGATACAAAAAAATAACATATATAAAAATTTATATACAGATTCTAACTTTTTATACACTTAACTACCACATGATAACAAAAAAGTCTCATTAATAATTGACATAACACAGGATGTCGATATTGATTGTTTATGAAAATCAGGAAATCCAAATTAATAAGAAATTATAAAATGCAATTTTCTTTCCATCTCAATTTAAATTATAGAAAATATAATGGAGGTTCAACTTCTGTCTAGAATTTTTGTAATGATGATGAAATTGTGTATTATGTAGTCCAAATTTATGTTTCTTTCCTAGATACACCCCGTCCACACACTGACACTTCTTCCATTGTTTTGACAATGATGCTATGCCTGCAGAATATAAGCCTTTTGGCCAGTATCTGAGCACTGCATCACAAACTTTCTGACTTCAGAATATTCATACTGAAGCCAGAGAGACTTCAGTGTTCAATGTTCTATTTCTCAAAGTTTTCTTCAAATGATGGAACAGATAATCACATGGTGACAAATGCAGTGTGTTGTTTGGGTAATTCTGAATTTCCTAAGTCAGTCTGTTGATTGCCTTCATTGTGCACAGCACCATGTTCTGACACCAGCCTAAAAACTTCAATTCTTTTGGGACAGAATCATTGCCAAAATGACATGATTGAAATCAACTAGAAAAAGAAGCAAATCTGGACTATGTAACATGTATAGTTCCACCACCAGTACTGAAATTCTGGACAGAAGTTGAACCACCATTGTATCTATGTAATGCCATGTCACTTGCATAGCAACGTAATTAATTACTCATATTATTAAAATATTGAATAGCAAGCCAATATAAAATTGTATAATTAATTTTTACATTGTGATTTATTTGAAATGATTATAATATCCTAGTGATTTTCATAAATTCTTTTTTAATTGTTCAGTTTTATTTATGTGACTTTATATTCATATCAATATTGCATTAGTATGAATATAAAATTTATAATCATCAAAACTTTAAAAGATAATTCTTAAAAGTGATTTATTTTGAAGTAATTTACACCATAAAATAATAATAAATTCATTTAATTACTTGACTTACTCATTTCTATAACTTTTCTGTTTCTAATATTTGTTTGTCGCTTTAAATATCCTCTTGATATAGAATGAGAAAGGGAACTCAAATTTGGCTTTGTCTCTGAAATTAATTAGTAGTTCAGTTTAAATAACAAATATTACAATTATTACAAATATTTATAAGAAAGTGATTTAATTAAAAGAATTTTTTTTCAAATTGTAATATTTTATAAAGAGAAAATCATGCAACAATCTTATATGATAAAAATAAAGTGTGTTAAAATTGAATTTCATATTTGTAAATCAAATTTAAGAGTGTTTTAAATATGAATATAAAAATAAAATTAATGCATAACTGAGCTTTAAATGGAATAAAATAAAAATGATAGAATAATTGATCTCTGTTAACACATCTAACAGATTATCAAAACACATTTTCTGTTGCCAAGATAATTTACTGAAAATAAACTAATGTTTTCAGCCTATTTCATAGGCCATCCTCAGGTTAAACAAGAAAATTGAAATATCGGCATTCCAAAAATAAAATACGTGTATTTAAATACAAAAAAATAACAACAGAATAAATAAATATCCAACTCAGCTTTAATACACCTTTCTTGCTGAGATATGTTTAATCAAAACACTAACATTTTTGATGTAATACAATAGGCCATCTTCAGGTGTAAACAAAATTCGAACATATTTTGAAAACAACATTTAAACGACAGAATGTTTGAACATTTTTAAATTTAAATTTAAAACAAAATATTAGATAAATTAACAAATAAATAATAAAAGGTTAATGTTACCCTTGGTGCCAAGATGGCGGCTCGTCTCTGATTCCAGCAAGGAAACAGTGGGACGCACGTTCTAACCTAACCTAACCTATTCTATTCTAATAAATTACCATAATTATTAGAGTAGGTTAGGTTAGGTTAGGTTAGAACGTGCGTTCCACTGTTTCCTTGTTGCAATCAGATGAGCTGCCATCTTGTCACCAAGGGTAACATTAACCTAATAAAATAATATAACAAAATATATTAAATGGACTAAAACAATAACAATATAAATAACATAAATAAAATAAAATACACAAAAAATGCCTTGAAGTATAAGGGCAGGTGTGGACTAAGAATTTTTGTGTTTCAGTTTTCATTTTCATTTTTATTTTATCTATGTTATTTTATTATATTATTTATATCATTATTGTTTTAGTTCATTTAATATTTTGTTATATTATTTTATTATTTATTTGTTAATTTATCTAATATTTTATTTTAAATTTAAATGTAAAAATGTTTGAACATTCTGTTGTTTAAATGTTGTTTTAAAAATACAAGGGTTATTTTTTCTCGACCTCCACCAACCCAAAATAAAAGAAACAAGAATGAAGAGCAAAACCACTTTATTTGTAGAAAGTAGTTACAGTCTTCACCTATTTTTCCATATAATTGCCTTGTCATTAAGGCAGACATCATACCGTGACACCAGCTTTTATATACCCATGTTGAAGAATGTTGCCGCCAGGCCATTTAGCCAACCTTTAACACTGTCAGTCAGTGGTATACAGAATGGACCTTGAAATTTGAGGAAACTCCTCACTGTGCTCAGAAATCATGTACCGATGCCTTACTCACACCAACTGATCCACTTCGTCCACCAAATCATCAGTCATCACACACTTCCTCCCTTGACTGCACTCATCATGAATGTTGTCGTGTCCTTGTTTGAATTTCCTGCACCATTCATGCACACATCTGCAGCTCATGAGGTTCTCACCACATTACACATTCTTCAACGAATTTCACCTCCGTTCAGCCCTTCAGCCTGTAGATATCGATTTACTGCTCGTACTTCACAGTTGGGAGGAGACTGGATTGGTGGCATCATGTTTACATGTTTACTGCAGAGTAGCAAATGTCTAAAATAGCTTGGCACAATGCTAAGAGGTGAGGGAATATACTACTCACTAGGTATGCACCCTGTCTCTGTCTCACATGCATCCAATTTTTTTTTCATGCATTAGTGGAGGTTGAAAAAGTAACCTTCATATGTTAGAATTTTGGTTACATGTGAAGATGGCCTATTGTATTAGGTCAAAAACATTAGTAATCAAAACACTAATACGATAGTATTAGTGTTTCTATTAAACATATCTCAGGGAGAAAGGTGTATTGATAGTTTATTAAATAATAACAGAAAATAATTTTGTTAACACAAATTATTTTTAATATAAAGTTTCTCCATTCCTTGTGAAAGTCCTTTAATCCATGTGGATAAAAAGACTTTCACAATAAAAATACTTTAATCCATGTGGATTAAAGTATTTCTATTTTTGAGACTAATATTTAACACATTCTGTTTTAAACAAACTGATGATCACCACCAAGAAAAAGTTTCTTCTCTTAATACAGATCTGCATAACTTAACAGTAGGTAGAAAGTCAAAATTAAAATAGGCCAACTTCTACTGGTTGCAGATAGAATTTTAGCAGCTCACTTTCTAAGTAAAAATATAATTAATGAATGATTAAACTATTTTGCAAATGAATCATATTATAAAAAAGGGAAATTTCAATTTCTCTACACTTTTCACAAGCCACCTGAAATCCTTTTGCAGGCTGCAAGTGGCTCATGGGCTGTATATTGAACAGTCCATGAGCCACTTACCTTAAAAAATGCCTTAATGCAAACCAAAACTTTTTAAGATTCTCAATTATTGTGCAAGTAAGTTGAAGATTTTAGTCTGTCAAATGTTAATTTTTGCATTGTTTAAAAGTAACTAGTAGTACAAAATAAAAATAAATTACTTTGAACTGCTTTGAAAAAATTTTACAATGGTGTATGAAGGGATGATATAAGAGGACATTTTTACAGTTTGTCCAATAAAAATTTTATTTGTAAAATTTTTTCTTCAATATACTTATGTCCTGGCTAAACGACTTTTTTTCTTTGATTGCTGCTTGAATGTTCAATAGATGAAAAATGATTTAAATTTTTTTTAAACACAAATCTTTCCATCCACAGAAAAGAAATCATCAAAACGTGATTTATTTTGTACTTGAAAGTATGGTAGCTAGAATGGACAAAAAATCGCAAATTTGATTACTTTTTATGAGACCAAGTGACTTGTTTTATCAATTTGGCAAAGAGATTCCAATTCAAGTCAGTACCAGTTAGAGGATTTTATCCCAAGATCCCGACCACTTTTTAGTCCCAAAATTTTCAGGATTAAGTTTTTCCTGATCTCGAGATTTTCAGGATTGACATCATTTTAAAAAAGTTGTAAAATAGACTGCATGAAGCAAAATGTTCAGTGCCAGTGCTCTTAACAGAATTGCTTGCCTATCACTTTAATATAAAACTTCTTGTATTTTGAACTAAAATGATAGTCAAGTAGTTCTCACTGGGTTACCTGGTAATATACTTCATTTTTGTATTTTTGTGAGCGTCAATTTTCTGGTGCAGTCGAGAGCACTTTTGGTTGGCTGTAGAGTTCTAACATGACCCTTCAAAAATTCTAATAAGTCTTCAATGGAGGAATATCATCACCCTTAAGTGAGCACTCCCACCAGCCTCTGGTTGTTGCATCCAATTTAAATTAAATAATAAACATAAATAATATGCTCGAGAACTCATCTATATTAAAATTTACAGCTTCTAAGTGCTTTCTCAGCAGCTGCATATATGTGCAACAAATTGAGAAGCAGACTTGGTGATGAGACACTGGATGCGTTGTTATTTCTCATATCATATTTTTGCAATTCAAATTAGAATGTTCCTATTAGATTAGTTTTCTTTATATTTAAGAAAAATGTGACTGATTATTATTATTTTTAAATACTTTTTGCTAAGAAACTTACTTTACTACCTACTTACTAGGTTGCAAGGACGATGCCAGCCAATGGGCCAGGGGGGCAAGATGATGTAAATTGATACAGGATATGAATTGTATGTAGGTAAAATAAAAACGATTCATAAAGTTTTAATCATTTACTATGTACCAGAAAAGAAATATCTTAATTAAAACATTTTTATTAACTTACAACAAGCCTAAGAAGATTATTTTAATTAAAACTTAGCATTTAAATAATTTTTTCAAATTTCTAGAGGAATTTGAATTTGATTTTCCTCTGTCCCCCCTGGTGACACCCGTGCTAGGTTGTGTTAAGGAATAACAACAGTAAGCCTTACTATTACTAATTGTATTTTGACTGTAATTATAAATGTAAATTTTTTTAATTATTATATAATCACATTGCACTAATTTTATACATTAAGAAAATACCAACAATATAAAAAATATAATACAACTATTATTTTATGTCACTGCATTTATAGCAACAGGTATGAACATGTATGTATGACATATACAGTACATACATGAGCAATTTACAAGTTCCAACTTGATGTGTACGTGCTCTTGTAATTTGATCTCCTTCTATAATACTCGCTGTGAGAGCATGTTTGAACGTGCATATGGATGCATTTGAACAAGTCGTGCTGTCACTAGTATAAAAGAGGCACTGGCAATTGCACCACTTCAGTTAAGTTTCGAATGCAAAGCGTGCATCTGGTGCTTTTATTTTAGTGTACAGTGAACTGTGAAACTGAATTTTTTTTTTAAATTTCTAATGCAAAATGGATAAATTTGTAAAAAAACGAAGTGAGCCATCTACATCCAGTGAATTGAAAATGATTTCATTATTGTTTCACAACCCCCCTTTAATATCACTGCAACCCCCAAGGGAGTCACAACCCCCAGGTTGGGAAACGCTGATTTAAAGAATTGGTTTTTTGCAGCAATTTTTTCCTTTCACAAGTCTGTGATTAGTTAAAGTAATGTCAACAAAGACAGAAGATACCCCAATAAAACCTTAGAAGGAGTTTCCCTTCAATTGTTTTCAGCCAACTGTGTAGTTAACTGCGAAGATTTACTGTAGAGTAGTAGGGGAATGTATTTACTGAAATATTTATGGCACAGGGGTGGTAACAAAACACTTATTGGCTTAAACAAAGTCAATCGACCTACAGAAGAGCAAATCAAAGCTAAGATCACTGGAAAACTCGAATATAACGCAATTTACACCGATCGGTGCATTTCGCATTACCGATGAACGGAGAAGTCACGTGATATACACCGATCGATAGCTAACCGCATGGAAAAGGTTAACAAATAACAAAAGACAATGGCTGTACACTAAGTGTTTAGCCAGAGGAAGGGGAAGGGGTGGGAAGAGGAGAAGGAAAGAAGGAAGATGAGGAGATAGAAAAAAGAGAAAGGAAGGATCCCTGAGTGGTGTATGTAAGATTACTACCTATAAATAGGGCCAAAAAACATTTGATAAAAGTTAAAATAAGAAGTTTACCAGCAGAAAAGTGAAAATTTTTATACTACTGTACTATAATGTATTTCAAAATTTAATAGTATAAAATCATTTAAATATAACAACTTACTTGTGTTGGATAATTTTGATGCAATTCTTTTTACTTGAATAACACCTTGACCTCTTTCTTTTTCAAGTTTTGAAGCACACGAAACAATTAATTCAGTTTGATCCTGTAGTTTATGCTCTTTTATCATGTTATATTCTTCTTCATTTATTGTTTTCTATTTAAAAAAAGATTTAAAAATCCATTATAAATGTATATTTTAGATACAGATCTGCTTAATTATAACTGCTGAAATGTTTATTAAAAAGTTATTTTATTTAATTAAGTAAAAATATTTCAGACTGCATCTGTAATAAATATATTAATGGCAATAAGAATATAAAAAGTTTCAAACATACATTTTAACATATTTTTATACTTTTAATTACTGCATGAAAGAAAGTACAAAGTACAATATTGAAGAATGTTTTAAATGTTCCCCTTTACATGTTCTAAACACATTACACAATTCTTTAAAACACAACAAAAAGATATTTGAAATTTATTTTCTCCACAAGTGAGTGACACTCTGGCACCCGACAATTAATAAGCACAACACTGGTTCCTTACCAGCCACACAAGTACACACCCTAGTCAGCACTGATCTGACACACCAAAGGGAAGCACACAATTTCTCCCTCCCTAGGTAAGAAAATCTCACCCCACAATCTTAAGCATATGATTACATAAACATACCTGACATGTGTGACAATTCTATTTAGTTGTATATCAAACTTAACATCCTCCCATCCACCTCATACCTTCCAGGGTTCAACAAGTTACACACACACGCACACACACACACACACACAAAAACATCTTTTTTACAAAACACAACTTCAGTTCTTCAAAGGTAAAACTCAAGTCTTAGATACACTCATTTAAATATACCACGGATGTGTCGGGGTGGAATTGTGTAAACACGATTCCCGCCCTTCCCTTATTGCGCCGATAACGATCATCGTTCCAAGAAGACGGTGGAGGGAGGGACTGACCACATGTGAACGGGAAAACACCGGGTGGTCGTCCGACACGTGGCCGACATGTGTGTACGAAAAGGAGAGAGGGACGCAGGTGGTGAAGGGAGTTCATCTGGTTACGTGATTCGGGACAGTTCGTCTCGTTACACCGTTCGGACAGGAGTTCGCCCACGATACGCCATCCGGACGATTGGGGAGAGAAGTTTCTAAGATCGTTTTGGACCCGAGCGGTGCCTTCAAGCAACGGAATATTCGCAAGGTGTCTTCCCGACGGACCTGTAACGGTGTTTTCCAACAGGACACACAGAACTTCATCGAGTATTATTGGCGCACCGGGTCGGTCGCCAATAGTGAACACATCAGACGTTTTGTGAACTTTACTGACGTTACTTTGAACTTTACTGGCGCAGTCACGACAGGATTGGAAAAGACACTCTTCGGGAAGACTGAGCTGCGACGCAAGACAACGCAGAAAGCGAACCCGGGAACAGATAGAGCACCGCCGGCAATCAGAGACCCAGGTACGCCATTTCACTCTCTTTCGCACAGAGATGCCGAAACGCGGAAAATCGCGGGGTTTTAGGGCAATTGATTGGGACGACGATGAGCCGGGGACGTCGGGTGTTCATAACGGAAACCGACAGGAAGATGGGTCGCGAGGTGAAGGCAGTCCGACCATGGGACGCGGGCCAAACGTGACGAGAGACCGCTCTAGGGATGAACTCGAAGGGCTTAGGCTGCAGATCGAACTCGAAAAGATCAAGCAGGAAACGGCGAGAATCGAGTTAGAACGGAATAGACAACGTAACGAGGCCCGACACTCTGAGAACAGTGCAGTCAAGGAAAATTTCGACGACTATGCACGGAGAGTAAAAGGGGCCCTTCCCAAAATGCCGGAAGGAGAGGAGGCAGTGCCATCGTGGTTTCGTACGGTCGAAATAGTTCTGGAGACCTACGAGGTACCGGAAGAATTGCGGGGGCAAATAGTTCTGAGCGTGCTATCGGAAAGATGCAAAGCGGCGCTAACAAGATTGTCGGTAGATCAAGTCAGACACTATCCCTCCTTAAAGCAATTCATTCTCGAAGAGTTGAGGCTTTCCCCTGCGGAATATTTGAAGGGATTCAGGCGGGCCGAACGGTATGGGGGGGAAACGTGGTCCCAGTTCGCGTCGCGTCTGAAGGACCTGTATGAATACTATGTAGATAGTAGGGAGGTAAAGACGAGGGAAGAACTTATCGAGCTAACGGTGGCGGACCATTTAAAGTCAGTCTTACCCCACGACGCGAGGAAGTACGTAACCTTGCAAGAGGGGAAGGGATGGAGCAAGCCCGCGGAATTAGCGAAGTTTATCGAGAAGTTCGCGGAGGCATCGGGCGGTAATCTGGGAAACAAGAAAGAGGAGAATAGGAACCAGCGGGACACCCAGGGAGAGATGGCGAGAAAGCCCGACCCGGTGACCCGGAATACTAGCGAGCGAACACCCAGGGCTAGCTGTTACTCATGCGGGAAGGCCGGGCACTGGAAGAGAGAGTGCCCTAACCGGAAGGCGACTAGCGTGCCCAAACAGGCACGGCTCGTGTCCGCGAGCAAGACGCCTGAGACGGAGAACCATTTAGTGGCAAGAGTAACAGCGTACGATCGGCCAGAGGCTGGGGAGTCGCCGAATAGGATTAAGTTAGTATGTGGCGGAAATCGACTTTCGGCTATAGTCGACTCGGGAGCGGAGATTTCTGTCATAAGGGAAGCAATGGTCCCGGCGTCGGTGATGGAAACGAAGGGCGAAATTCAACTGGTTGGGGCCTTTGGTCACCGGGTAAACGCGGTTTTGGCAACGTTCCCAATAGAGTTGTGGGAGGAAAGCAGCCCAAAGTCGCAGGGGCCGGTGCTGGTAACGTGTGCCGTAACGGGTGAGTTAAATCAATCCACGGACGCGTTGTTATCGGAAGAGGATTACCGAACGTTGTTAGACCGGAAGAGGGAGCTCCAAGGGAAAGGGGGAAGACACATAAGAAACGTAAGAATAAAGGGAAGTGGTCTCTCCCAAGGGAAAGAACCGGAACCCCACCCGGGTGCGGCGGGCGGCCGAGATGAAGACAGTGAGGGGGACGGGACGGATCTGCGGGATGCCCAAGTCCGAGACGATTCGCTCTCCCGGTTGTGGGAGGCCGCCAAACACGGGAAAGATGGGCTGGTGGTCAACGACGGGATACTTTACCGTCGGGATAGTTGGTTTGGCCGGCCCATCAAACAGGTGGTAGTGCCCCAAGAGCGGAGGGCAGAAGTTTTAAGTCTGGCCCACAAGACTCCGTGGGGAGGGCACTTAGGTAGTCGGAAGACAGCGGGTCGCATTCGTGAGGTATTCTATTGGCCGGGAATGGCGGCAGATATTCGGAGATACTGCCAGAGCTGCCACAGGTGCCAAATAAGGGCGCCGGCACGTATTCTGGATAGGACTCCGATTACTCCGCTCACGCGACCCTCTACCCCGTTCCAAGTGGTCAATATAGATATGATCGGACCGATAGAGCCCCCATCGTCCAGAGGTCACCGGTACGCTCTCTGTATGATCGACCTATGCACTCGATGGCCCGAAGTCGAGCCTATGAGATCACTTTCGGCGACGGCCACTTGTTCGACGCTCTTACAGGTGTTTACGCGGACAGGCTTTCCCGAACTCATTTGCTGTGACCAGGGGACTAACTTTACCGCAGGGCTAACGCGGGAGATGACCCGATTATTAGGAGTGCGCATTAGATTTTCGACCCCGGAACACCCACAAAGCAATGGAAGCGTGGAGAGGTGGAATCAGACATTCAAAAATATGCTAAGCCACACCATTGCGGAAAGCAAGAAGAACTGGGACAAAGTCATTCCCTTTCTGCTATGGGCGTACCGGGAGGTACCTCATGAGACTACCGGCATATCACCCTTCGAAATGCTGTATGGAAGGGCCCCAGTAGGGCCGCTAGCCATCTTAAAAAGGGTATGGACCGGATCGGTAACGCCTCCCGATAGTCTGAACAACAAAGCCGCGGCATACTTGCAGACCCTGGTGGAGCGTATTAAGGCGGTCAGGGAGATAGCGACCGAGCATACGGCCGTGAAACAAAATCAGTACGCGACAAATTATAATTTGAGGGCACGGCCCAAAGAATTTAGTATTGGGGACACGGTCCTGGTGAGGAAAACGTATCCTGATAACAAAACCGACGATCGGTGGGAAGGACCCGCCATAGTGGAGAGGCGAGAACGTGAGGGCAGCTACCGAATAAGACTAGAGGACGGTAGGACGAAGTGGGTCCACGTGGACCGACTCAGAAAATACCAAAGGCAAATTTGTGCCGTTGGAGTGGTATTTGATTCGGACGCGAGTTTCGGGGAAATAGTGGAGACACCGTCGACGCGGCAGCTGCACGACCGTGGACGAAAGAGCGGAGAGATTGGGGAGATTCCGGCACACCTCCCGGCATCGGCACAGACCGGCCTACGCAAGGTGCTAGAGGAATTCCACTCGGTATTCGGGAGTAAGCCGGGAAAAACAAACCTAGTAACGCACAGGATAACCCTTATCGAGGGATGGACTCCGAAACGGTTCGCCCCGTATCGGATTCCACAAGCTTTGCGAAATAAGGTGGATGAGACCATAGGGGAACTCTTAGACGCAAAGCTAATCCGGCCTAGCGTATCGGAATGCGCTCACCCAATAGTCTGTGTAGCCAAAAAGGGGGGTGGAATGCGCTTATGCGTGGATTATCGGCACCTGAACGCCGCCACGGTGCCTGATCGCTATCCGATGGTGCCCTCCGCCGAATTAGTATATCAGTTAGCTGAAGCCAGATACATAACATCGCTTGATCTCTGTAGAGGTTACTGGCAGGTGCGGTTGGAGGATGAATGTAAACACCTTACAGCGTTTGTTACGCACCGCGGTCAGTATGAGTGGGAAGTGATGCCGTTTGGTCTGAGAAACGCAGCCGCGACATTCCAAAGACTGATGGATTTGGTGTTGGCCCCTTTCAACGACTTCGCCGTGGCGTACATTGACGACGTGGCCATCTACTCGCGGAGTTGGGAAGAACACCTGACCCATCTCAAAGCAGTGTTAAGGGCATTAAGAGACGCCGGACTGACGGTCAATGCCAACAAATGTCAGTTCGCTAGACCGCGCCTTCTATATCTAGGACACATTGTCGGCTCCGGACGGCACGCGCCGGATCCGGAACGTGTTAAAGCAATAACCGCTCTAGCTCTGCCCAAGACAAAGGAGCAACTTAGGAGCTTCTTGGGTATATGCGGATATTATCGGGACTACATTTCGGATTTCGCGAAATTGACGAACCCTCTCACCAATCTGCTCGCTCGCCGAGCACCGAAAACAATCGAATGGAATCGGGAACTCGAGAGGTCATTTGAGGCAGTAAAGACGAAGCTCGGGCAAGCTCCGTTACTATACTCTCCGGACCCGGAAAGACCTTTCGTACTATTCACGGACGCATCGAATCACGCTATCGGCGTCTGTCTGGCGCAGTTCTCGCCAGAAGGGCAGGAAAAACCAATAGCCTTCGCTAGTCGGAAGTTAAAGGGGGCAGAGATCCGATGGGCTACCATCGAGAAAGAGGCCTATGCAATTATCTGGGGCCTCCACAAGTTTAATTACTGGATCTATGGGAGGCCGGTCACAGTGGTCACAGACCACAATCCTTTGAAATATCTGACGTTGTCCACGCCACAGAGTGCCAAACTTACACGGTGGGCACTCGCGTTACAAGGTTACGACATGCGAATCGAGTACCGGAAGGGGAAACTACACGGTAACGCGGACGCTCTCTCACGTTTGGAGTCGGACGGTGAAGGTCGCATCTCTGTGCGGGGAGGGGGTGAATCTCTTCCCGGATGTTCCGGAGAACGGGTCAGTCCGATCGGAACGGACCACCGCGATTTGTAAGGTTGTGCGGCAACGTGCAGGGTATCAAACAGGCTCAAGCGAGCACAGTTTGATCCTCGGCAGGGGAGGTGTCGGGGTGGAATTGTGTAAACACGATTCCCGCCCTTCCCTTATTGCGCCGATAACGATCATCGTTCCAAGAAGACGGTGGAGGGAGGGACTGACCACATGTGAACGGGAAAACACCGGGTGGTCGTCCGACACGTGGCCGACATGTGTGTACGAAAAGGAGAGAGGGACGCAGGTGGTGAAGGGAGTTCATCTGGTTACGTGATTCGGGACAGTTCGTCTCGTTACACCGTTCGGACAGGAGTTCGCCCACGATACGCCATCCGGACGATTGGGGAGAGAAGTTTCTAAGATCGTTTTGGACCCGAGCGGTGCCTTCAAGCAACGGAATATTCGCAAGGTGTCTTCCCGACGGACCTGTAACGGTGTTTTCCAACAGGACACACAGAACTTCATCGAGTATTATTGGCGCACCGGGTACACACACACAAAAACATCTTTTTTACAAAACACAACTTCAGTTCTTCAAAGGTAAAACTCAAGTCTTAGATACACTTCATTTAAATATACCACTTTTTGCTTTTACACTTACAACTCTTACCTTATCATCAGATCCTGGGAAAACTAATTCTTCCCACTAACCATATATTTCCCACTGTTATCTTCCTTGATAATGACTAATGTCCCTAATTTAATATTATCTCTTTCAATTACCCACTTATTCCGTTGTTGTAAATTATTTCAGTATGTATCAGTCCATCATTTCCAAATGATTTGAGTCATTTTTGTTACACGTTGCCAATGTGAAAGGCTATTGTCTGATAGAGGATTTAAGATCGATGTCTGGTATAGTGTCAATTGATCTACCTATAAGAAAATAAGCCAGTGTTAATACTTCAAGATCATATGGATCCACTGATAACAGGGAAATGGAGCAACTGCTTAAAATTTCCTCAATTTGATTGGTGATGATGAGAAACTCTTCTAATGTCAAGATTGTACCACCTACAACTCTCACGACATACTTTTACCATGTCTCGAGAAAAATCTCTTTAATGTTGCAATAAATGAATCAGATGTGAGATCAGCAGTATAAGATTGACAGACTGGGATAATTTTGTAAAAGTTTAACAGTTTATAACTTTTATTCTAGTCTGTCCCCTTTTTGAGGAAAAGATGTTGAGCAGGGGCAAAAATGTGATGGATTCTGGCATAATTCCAATTTTGGTTGACCATTTCTAGGATATTTTGTATTCCAGAATCTCTCACGCACCCCAAAACCACACCCTTTTTCGATACCCCTTCAGATATACTTTTCTGCATGATTTTAGCTAGATTTTCTGGGATAAGTCACGTCGGTTATTTAAATTTATATATATATTTATATATATATATTTAAAACTAATATTTATTTAAATTTTAATATTTATATAAAAGAATTAATATTTATATAACTTTTATATTTTAATATTAGTTTGGAAAATGCTGCATGAAAATATCTATGAAAAACCATTAAAGAGCGTTATGTGGTGTTACTCAATGTTTCAACCATAGTACATGGAAGAGAAAAATATTCATTTTAAATGTGGTATGCCCGAAAATATCAAAAATTTGGATTTAATAATTATAGATGATTTATTGCATAACTGAAAAAAATTGCTGAATTATTTACCGTTCAATCTCATCATAAAAATATAAGTGTTATATTGATCATGCAAAATTGATTTCCTCGTAATAAAATAATGAGAGATATAAGTTTAAATACTCATTATTTGATATTATTTAAGAATAAAAGAGATAAAAGTCAAATCAACTGTCTTGCTTGCCAAGTGTTTATAGGTAAGACGACATACTTTAAAGATGCATATTTAACCGCGACATCCAAACCGTATGAATATTTATTAGTTGATTTCCACCCATCTACGAATAAAGAATTATGTTTAAGAGATTCGTGTTTCCCAATGACCGAGGCGTGTATTGAGTGCATATTTTCCACAAAAATGAATAATATCAAGAAAAATTATCATTTGTTAAATGTGCTTGCAAAGGCAAAACACCTGCTCAGAGAAAAGCTTTGTTAAAAGAAGCTTCTACCGATCAAATAAAAGTCATATGTGAAATTTCCAACAACATGCTTAAAGGTCATTTACCCATTAATGTCAACAAGTTGAAAAAATATAAAAGATGTATACGAAAACTCGCAAATAAAAAAATAGGTCTCCAAGCAAAAAAGATTTTGGTAAACCAATCTGGAGAATTTTTAGGTGTGATTTTAGGTCCAATAATTTTATTAGCTAAAAATATTTTTGGATTATAATAAAAAATGGCTCAATGAACGGCATTATTACCCCCTGAATTAGTTCCTAAGTATCAATTACAAAAACCAGAAATACAATTACATGATAATATTCAAGATTTATTAGAAGAAAGTACTTTGTCAGATGATTTGAAAGTTAAACTATTAAGTCAACTAATTTTGAGATTTAAACAAACTATTCATGCACCAAAAGAACTGATTCGAGTTTCTTTAGTATCACAACCAACTGAAGAATCTCAACAACCATCGCCCAAACCAACAAAACCATTTATCGAAGATCAGATAACTGTTTTGGTTCCACTGGCATATCAAAAATATGTTCCGCATAACATTCAATTACTAAAGCCTTATCAATACAATTTGAATAAAAAAGGAGAATTAGTGGTGAATAACAAACCAATAATAAATAGCCATATAGTGGATTTAATGTCATATCTTATGCAATTACAAAAATCGTCAATCACCCCTACAGGTTTTTCAGAATTTTGGAATGGGATTATAAAAGCAAATGTACCCAAAGAATGGATTGGAAATAAAGTATTGTCAACTCGATTAACAATAGGAGAATCGCCCATACTTCATTTTCGATCGCCCTCAATTCCATCACCTTTTTGATCAATTAGTGTTAGAAAAAAACCTGGTGGAGCATCAGCCACAAAAATTCCTAAATGGATTGCATCATCTAAAAAAAGAGCATATTTCATGGAAAGATTATTGAGATCTATTTATTATACTCCATCCCATCCTGCATCATTTGGTAGTGTAACAAACCTAGTAAAAGCGACAAAGTTGCTGAGAAAAACCATCAAAAAATGGCTATCGAGTAAAGATACACATACGCTACATAAACCAGTATGAATAAATTATACATGTCGTAAAACTAAAGCTTTACACCAGGGAAATTATTTCACTCCAATCTTATGGATGTTTGACAATTTTCAAAAGACAATAATGGAATAAAATATTTATTAACAATTATCATGTGTTTTCTAAATATGCCTATGTAATTCAGGTTAAAGACAAAAAGCCTGAAACAATAAAAAAAGTGTTTCAAAAAATATTTAAACAAGAAATACATAGGTTTCTCCATACCGATAAAGGGAGAAGTTCATGAATACTGGTATTAAGGATTTGTTTAAAAAATGTCAAATAAATCATTATTATACTCATTCTGAAACAAAAGCATTGATAGTAGAACAATTTAATAAAACTCTAAAAAATAAAATTTATTGTCTTATTACTTATCGAAATTCTAATAAATATATTGATAAATTAAATGATTTGGTAAAAGCATATAATCATAGCATACATCAAAGTATAAGAATGTCTCTGGCAGAGGTAAAACCTAAACACCATTTGCAAATTTTTAATTGACTTTATGGTAAAATGAAAGCTAAAATAAAATATAAAGTCGATGATAGAGTTACAGTTTCTAAGAAATGAAAAACTTTTACGAGAGATTATTTGCCAGGTTGGAGTAAGAAAATTTTCATTATAAAAGAACATCCTACAATTCCTCCCACTTATGTGTTGAAAGATTATAACAACCAGACGATTAAAGGTTGATTTTATAACGAAGAATTGCAGAAAGTAAAATATGGATAATTTTTATGTGACTCTAATAAGCACAGCGAGTATGGATTTTTTTTCCAAAAAATACTCAATCCTCCTTCACATTGAAAATTAATCCATTGATAAATTTAACAGGAACTTGGAAAGTGGCCATATCCCAGATAATAATACCTCTTTCATGGTTTAACATCTCTAGTGAAAATAAGGAATATGTCATTACTACTAGGGAAACAAGATCATTTAGAGTAAAAGGCAAAGATTTATCTACATTAATTCCATTACAACCTAGAGGAGTGAAATATATTACTTGATTTGTAATATCAAGTAGTATATTTGAGAATATTACAAATAATTTGAAAGGTTTAGAAAAGGATTGTTTTATTAAATTTCCTTTTAACAAAGATGATACATGGTGAAAATTCAAGTTGCTATTGACTGCGAATTGCATACATCTCCAAAAGATGGTAATACATTTCTTTCTATGCTGAATTTAGATCAAAAACCTTTCATGTTAAAAGCACAAGAACAATCATTTCAATGTACTCCATCTTTACAAGATTTTAGTGGAGAATTTATTACTTTAATTAAGAAAAATAGATTAAAAATAGATATAGATATAGAAAAAAAAAAATAAGAACCGAAAATATTGAAAATATGATACATATACCAAGTGGATTATTACGAACCAAAAGAATTTCTTAAATCATTTCAGATGATAAGTTTTAAATCACTCCCAGATAAAAAATTATTATTGAAAGTTCCACGGGAATCTTCCGTAAAATTTAATAGACAATTAAAAGATATATTAGGATTCAATCAATTATAATATACCGAAGGAGAATTTATAGGGACCTATCCTCTAGAATTAAATGGAAGAATAACGGAAATATTTGTATATTCTAATATAACAAAATCTCATCACATAGGGGATACTACTGCTCCATTGTTTCGAGTAATTCCAGTCATGGGAGAAAAAGATCAACAAATTGTTAAAATTTATAATATTCCATTATTTTTCCCTCTTCAAACAAATTACATCGAGACTATATCTATAGATCTATGCTCTGCGACAGGTGAAAACACAATTTCTAGTTCTGGAAAATCACTTTGGGTATTATGTTTTCGACAAGTATAAAAATCCATTTTCACGAAAGAATCATTTATTTAATAAAATGAAGCTTAAACCAGAGGACTGCATCACTTATTATTGTTCACAGACAGAAGGAATTATTAATCCCAATTTTCAGCAGGGATTTTTACAGTCCGATCCTATATATCAACAACTCCATTTTTTCCAATCGGAAAAAGGACAATACTTTAAAGGTTGTCCGATCCAAAAAGGATATGGGTTTTTTGGAGACGTGTTTAGACAAGCAATTCCAATATTAAAAGATGCAGGAAAATATATTGGAAAGAAAGTGTTAAACGTTGCAAAAGACATTAGATCGGATTTACTCAGAGGGAAATCATTAAAAGACGCTGCTTTTATCGTGGATTAAATCAATTGGAAAAAAATAAAAGATGACATCATTCAAAAAGTTCAAAGTGGATCAGGTAAAAAACGAAAACATCGAAGAAAAAGTATAAAACAAAAGAATATTAAGAGAAGGAAAGAAGTCGATATTTTCTCTTAAATGGATCAATTTTCATGTCCTTGCCTGAAATCCGAATTAGATTTCTTGAAAACTATTCCAACACAGTTGGCAATAGAGAATACTACAGCTAGTATCCTTCATCCAATCACATCTATTACCGACCAAAACTCACCGATCGAATTTCTAATCTCTGGTTCAGGTGAAAGTTTAATAGATTTGAGTAGTATTTCAATTAAAGCACAATTATCTATTACTAAACAAAATGGAACATCTACGTTGGATACAGATCTTGTTACTCTGGTAAATAATTTATTGCATAGTATGTTTTCACAGTGCACCATATGGTTTAACAAAAACCAAGTATCATCACATGTAAACTATGCATATAAAGCAATAATAGAAGCTCTATTATTTTTGTCTGAAGAAGCACAAAAAACTTATTTAACCAGTCTTTTTTCTACAAAGATACTGCTGGAAACAATCCTCATACCGGTACATATGATGTCCATTATACCTTCTTAAGCCTTTTTTCGAATAAAACCTGACGAATGGCAATTTTTGTCAGGTTTTATTCGATCTTCGTCGAATAAAACCTGACGAAGATCGCGGAGGCGATCGAAAACGTTAGTTAAGTGGTCGTTAATGTTAGTACTTAGTACCGGAAATTCGAAAAAAGGCTTAAGAAGGTATAATGGATACTGCTGGATTTTTAAATGAAACCAATCAGATTAAAGATGCCAAGAATGAAGGATTAATCACTAGATTTAAGAAAAGTAGCAAAAGTCAATTATTGGATTTAAATGGACGACTTCAATTCGATTTTATTAATCAACCTAAATTATTGATAAATGGAATTGATGTTAGGATCAAATTGGAATGTTCAAAAAATGCTTTTGCTCTAATGGCACCCAGCAATAATTATCAGATTTGATTAAAGAATATTACGTTAAAAGTAAACAAATTAGAAGCATCTTAATTGGAATGGAAAAAGCATTAGAAAATTCTGTAATTAAAATGCCTTATCAACAAGTTAATATTAAAGTATTTACTTTAAGTAAAGGTATTTTAAGTTCAAATATTTCAAATGCAATAATTGGCCAAATGCCAAAAAGAATTATAATCAGGTTAGTACATAATAATGCATTTAATGGACAACTCGATTTAAATCCTTTCAATTTTGAAAATTTCAATTTAAATTATATTTCTATTATAAAAGATTCAATTTTAATTCCTTATACTCCTGATTTTGATGAAAAAAGTCATGCAACATTATTCGAAGAGATGGGTGGAATTCCCTATGGAAAATTCACTAATATATTGTATTACGACTATGCCCAAGGATATATGTTTTACGTGTTTGATTTAACTCCCGACCGTGCAGCAACTGAAAATCATACATCTATTTTAACACATGGTAATGTTAGTTTTGATTTAAAGTTTAAAAGACATTTACCAGAGACAGTTAACATTGTATGTTTCTTAGAATATCGCAATACAATAGAAATCGACCGATCTTGGAATATTTACGTCAACAACTAAAAATAATGGATACAATTACACTATGGAAACTGGCATTAGGAGATAGCAAGACATTTGGAGACATCTATCTGTCGGATTTATTACTTCAAAACAATCGGAAAGAAGAGGGGCTTTATTGTTAATACAGACAGCAGTAAAAATCCTGGACAGCATTGGATAGGTATTTACTTTTGGAATGCTACCTGTTATTATTTTGACCCATACAGATTACCTCCAAAAATTATACAGTTCATTAGACAGAATTCCAAGGAGTTATGCTGGAATCGAAGAATGCTCCAAGGCCTGTATAGTCTTACGTGCAGATACTTTTGTCTATTTTTCTCTACAAAATATCGAGAAATCAAGACTTAAAAAAACTTCAGCCTAATACTAAATATTTTAACGATGCTTATGTAATAACTTTTGTACGCAAAAATTTTTGTTTTGGTAAAATACCATCAAATATATCAATTAAATGTAATCAATGTAGCGTTAGTTTACTCAAATAAAAGTCTACTTTTAAAACTAAAAAAAGCATTTTTATTGAATCTGAAAAAAAAACAAAAGCTAGTATTAAATTTAACCACCTATATCCAAAAAGCATAGAAATATTTTTACTTACCATATTTTTTTACAAAAATTATGTTGGCAATTCCATAGATTCTGGAAATAAAAAATTATTAAATCATTAAAAAAGAATATTATTCAAAATTTATAAATTTTAATCATACAATTTTTTTTAAATTATATCCATCTCCGGATCCAAGAATCTAGAAATAAAAAAATTATATTATTTAAGAAAAAAAAATTAATATTCAAATTTATAAACTTTTAAAAAACATACTTACCATCCTCATGTAAAACTAATAACTGATTGGTTTCATCTATTTTAACCATCAGCCAATTCTCGTGTTCCATTAAAATTGTCATGCTTGTTGTTTTGTCTATTGTTTGTTTCTATTGAGGCATAAGTATTATTGTCGTAAAAAACTTTTTTTTTTATTAATTTTTTTAATAAAAATTTCGAGTTGGATATAATTTAATATGGCTCCGGATGTTATGCATTTATATATATTAAAAACATCACGTCTTATAATGACAGGTAAATCTAGAAAATAATGTTTTTTTGTTTATCTAATCTAAAAATAAATATTTAAAAAATTTTTTTACCGAAATATAAAAAAACATACTTACCATCTTTAGAAAAATACAAAGCCCATCATTTTGGTCTATAAACACTATATACTGTCCGGTATTCACTTCTAAAATTTTTACGCAAATCCATTTTGTTTCATTTATCTTCTTTCCTACGTATAATTTATTATTGTGCCTTGCTGTATATAATGTAAATGTATGTTCTTTTAATATAGACCATGACTGAAAGCTAATATCATCATATGTATAAATGAAAGCTTTTATATTGCATTAAGAAGGACATTGACACAATTAAATGTTAAATTTTTTAAAAAATGTAATTAAATTCAGTTCATTGATATCATTTGAATTTTTATTAACAAGTCTTTTGAAAGAGAAATGTTTCCTCTGACTATTTTTTTTTAAAAATCAACCTTGACCAGTGGTTCCCAACCGGTGTTCCGCGGAACACTGGTGTTCCGTAAGCATCTCCCAAGTGTTCCGCAGATTTAGTTGCAAATCGGAAAGTGTACAATCGTATTTGAGCCGCCGAATATCAAAAAATTAAAATCATAAAATTTTCATAAACTTAAATACAGTGGTGCCTCATATAACGTACTTAATCCGTTCCAGGTGCACATCCGTTAAGTGAAACATCCGTTATACGAAACACATTTTTCCATAGAAATACATGTTAAAACATCTAATTCGTTCCGCAGCATAAAATAACCGTACTGTATCATTAAAAAAAAATGAACATGGGGTGCGTTCTTTTATTCCTCCGTGTAACTCTTCGCGAGCGACATCCGTTTAAAAATTTCTGCGGAACGCGTTCCTAAATTCCGGTGAGAGTGCGCGCCGTCGAATGGCAAAAATGGCCGCTTGTAGCAGTAGTTTATTGTGGAAAGCAACATGGCGTCCTCCATGGCTCAGATAGTTTCGTTTCTGGGTCCATTATGTGGCTTTATGAATGAAAATTTAGAAATTGTGAAAGCGCAAGTTAGTGCACGCAGTGGTGTGTCTTTACGAATTTTTTTCGAATGGTAGCCCGCATTCTAATTTTTTTTGTGGCTATTTTGAATGCACTTTTAACAAATAATCCATTTTATAGTTAAATTTTACAATTAGAGCCGCCCTTTTGCTTTTAAAAGCTCATATTTTAGAATTATAGATTCCTCCATCATGATACTATCGATAGTGCGGGCGCTGCCATCTTTCTTTCTTTCACCGTCGTTCATAAATGCCTACAAACAGCAGCGCACTCCCGTAGTAGCGGAGACGTAGAGCAACCGCTATTAAAGACCGCACCCATGGAGCAGTCATCAATTATGCCGAAAGTCCGTTGTTTGCAGCCAGTCCATTGCTCAAGTCACGTAACGGCCAAACAGAAAGTCCGTTGTTCACAGCATCCGTTGTTCGCAGCGTCCGTTATTCGAGGCGTACGTTATCCGAGGCACCACTGTATATATGTACTTATGGAGTGTACTACTGTTTCCAATAAGATAAAGGCAATGATAAAAACTGAATGAAATATGTAAAAAACATCAGGCACAAGTTTCCCATTAAAGTTATTTAGGTATATTTTTTCCTGTCTTAGACTTGGCGTTAATAATATGAGTAGAGATTTTGAATTATAACTGCTCAATTCTAATAAAATAACTGACAACAAGCTTATGTATTTCATATTAACTTAAGTAAGTGTTCCACTAAAGAAAATTGCTCACAAAAGTGTTCCGCATCCTAGAAAAGGTTGGGAACCACTGACCTAGACACAAACTGGAATGATATGTAAAGCTTAAAATTTTGTTTCTAATCACAATTAAAAAAAATCATGGCATGTTTTTCTTTATTATCATCGTGAATAAATGTCTAATTTAAAAAAATAATATCTCTAAGATATTTTTTCTAATTAAAATTCTGTCATGATTTATAGCTGTGCTTGATTTATAGCTCAACCAGATATTATTTGATTAATTAATACGACTTTCAAAAAGGATAATTTTTTAAAGTTTTTTATGATTTTTATCTATTAAAATTCTATCGTGTTTTCTTCTGGCTAAATCATTTTAAGGTTAAAATTTTTCCATCGCTTTTAAACATACTAAAAACCACAACACTTATGTAGGTCATCTTTAAAAGATTTAATTTTGTTTTTTTCTTATCCATATCAAAGAGTAATAACCCCTGCTATCTATTAAAATTCTATCATGTTTTTCTTCTGGCTAAATCATTTTCAAGGTTAAAATTTTCCTATCATTTTCGAAGATTTAATTTTGTTTTTTCTTATCCACATTGATTGCACATCAAAAGAGTAATAACCCCTGCTATTAGTAAAACTGATATAAAAGCAAAAGGAATAGAGAAGATTCTTTAGTTTCTCTACTTTCTCTCTCTCTGCAACTAATCCAAGCAAGAAAAAATGTCCATGGAAGGTAAATTAGAATCTCTTTAGATAATTTTCTTATTTAAAAAAAAATCCTAAATTATTATTTATTTTTTTCATAGTTATTCATCTTTTTTATAGATTCACTATCGTTATTTGTTATTGATAACCCATTTACAACTAAAAAACGAAAATCGATCAAAATCGACGATGCATCATCAGAGAAAAGAAAAAATACGATTTAATAATTTCGAAAGACGAATCATCTTTTAAATCAATCCCACCATACTCGACCTATATATCGCACGGTTATAACTTGGAAATCAAAGAATTTGATTTCCAAGTTATATGTGTTTAGCGAAGACATCGGCAAAAGGGGAGATATGAAATAGATTCAACATACCCGTGAAAAAACTTCATTTTTTTCTACAGGCCTTAAATGCTGTACAAAAATATTTGGAAAACTATGTCTAAATATGGAAAGCTTACATGTAAGTAAATTCTTACAATTTTTGTAAAATAATTTTTTTTTTTTAAATGATGTAATTTAATTGATTTTTTTATAACAGAAACACTCTCTCTCTCTCTCTCTATTGAAATCATCTCTCATCGTTTTTCGAGAAGACAATCTGAAATAATGAAAATTATCTAGAAACATTGATTCATCCTAATCTAGTTCAGGTAAAAAAAATGTTTTTGCTAGTAGAATCAGCATTTCAAAATTTTTTACAATGTTATCGTAAATCTAATCTCAAATATGTTGATCTGACTATTTTTTCAGAGAGATAAAATCTGAATTATTTAATATAATTACAAATTTTGGAAATGATTATAGAGTTTGATTTGTTATTCATCTTACAGTAATAATATATAAATGTATAGAAACAGGAGATAAATATGAGTTTAAAGATTTTCTTTTTACAAGCTATGCTGAATGAATTTTATCTCCATTTCTGGCTTGGAAAAATATTGAGAATGCAATAGAAAAAAAATTCTAGAAGATATATCAATCGCTGTTATTTTAGGTAGTAGTTGGATAATTTATAAACTAGATTTTATAGATGTTCATAAATCGGCATATGATGGTTACGATGGAGATTGTGGGTCTATAATTTTACCAAAACAGTTAGTAAATAAAAAATCTTTTAAAAATTTGATGTAAAGACGATAAATGTTTCGTTTATTGCATTTTCGCATCTATTTTTCCATTAGCAAATAATAAAAATAATGTATCTACTTATACAAAATATTTAAAATTTATTAATTGTTCGAATTTAAAATTTCCCATTTCATTGGATCAGATATAGAGTTTTGAAAAATCGAATACTATTAGTATTAATGTATACGGTTATAAGGATATTGTTTTTCCTTATTATATAAGTAAACTTAAATTCGATAAAAATGTAAATTTATTATTATACAAACATCATTATTTTTTAATACTAAATTTCAATAGGCTTTTACACGAAAAGCAAATATCTCTTTATTACTATTGCAAAAATTGTCTAAACGGTTTCCAATGCAAATTGAGTATAAATTTACATAGAGAAATAGGTACAGACTTTAAATTTCAGAGACTGTCAGTTTTTAAAGTCGAAAATTCTATTCTTAAATTTAATGATCATCATAGGACGCTTAAACATCCCATAATAATTTTCGTAGATTTTGAATGTTTAACGGAAACGGTTTCTAATGCAATGCAATCAACCAATACTAGTTTTAGTACTGTTACGCAAATTCATAAACAGATTTGTTACGTGATGATCGTATTAGATAAAAACGAAACAATTATCTATTCTAATTTACTATTATCTATTCTAATTTATCTATTCTAATTCTTAATTTAATAAAAAAATTTTATTGTGGTCTGAATGCAGTAGAGGATTTCCTATTACATTTGAAAGCATTGTCGGAACATCTTATTAAAGAAATAAAACTGAATATTCCATTAGATTCTCAAACAATTCCAAATTCTATTAATCGAGATAAATGTAATATCTGTGGAAGAAAGTTTTCCTCTAATGATGTAAGCATAATCGCATCACTCAAATGGCCAATTTCGAGGCGTGGCCTGTCAGGGGTGTAATTTAAATTTAAATCTAAAACACTTTATTCCTGTTATTCTTCATAATTTTTCTGGTTACGATTCACATCTAATTTTAACCCTTTTAGTGTTCTGTTTTGGGGGAAAAAAAACGCTCGAAAATCTTTGTTGTTATTAAATATTAAAGAAAAAAAGTTCATTTTAATTTTAAAAAAGTTTTAAACAGTTTTTGTGTTTACGTCTCGGATGGTTCCTAAACGGTGTCTTTCCCTTGCGATAGCCAACTTTACAGGGGCATCCCATCCTGCAATGTCGGCTTCACCGTATAGGTTTCGTGATTTGCTGAGAAGCTGCCGTTCGTGGGTAAAGTAGGTTAAAAATAATTTAAAAAATGAAACATGACAAAACATAAAATAAAAATAAATTTAATGACATAAAAGATATTTAAAAATAATATATAAAAGATACAATGATAAAAATACAAAAATTGAATCATAAAAATACAATAATATAATATAAAAAAGAAAATACAATAGGAAAAAGATGAAAAGAATATAAAAAATTGTTGCAACATACAGCACAGCATCTTGTGGGGTTGGCTTTTTTCTCCGTTGGTGGAATAAACACCAGGAAATGCCTTTCAACTAGTCTAAGAGGACCTGGAGTCCTCGACTGACTATGTTGGCCGATCATCCTTTGGGTGTGATAAGTCATTACAAGGCGCTCTACTAAATTCATTTGAAATAATAAATGATTTTTTTCCCCACCCATTTTTTTTAATATAAAACGTGTGCGTTGTATATCGAAGGGTCCAACATTTGAAAAAATATTTTTTATAGTATTTTTTGCCCCTTTTCCTCATCACAGGATAATCATGGCGATGTTGATCTAAAAGATCAACACCTCCCATTCTCTGATTATAATCAAGGACACATTCCAGTTTTATTATTTCTATTCCGCTCAGAGTTTTTGTATTAATCATTTTTGGACTGTGGAATGTAGAGAGCATTGTAACAGTTCTTTTATCCTGCCACTTTTTGATCAATACTTTTCCTCTCTTCATTGCCACAGTCTCCCCTTTCTTCAATTTTTTGCTTTGAATTTCGTTTGAAACGTCTCTTCTTGTTACACAGAGCGTTCCACAAAAATCAGTCTGGCAACTTACTAGATGATCCGCTAACTGTGGCAAAGTATAGTAGTTATCTGTTGTTAGGCAGTATCCTTTGCCTAACAATGGGTCTATCAAAGTAAGCACAATTTGGGTAATTAGCAGCATATCTTTGTATTTTTCATTTAGTAGCGTGCCTTTACCTGTATAAATTATAAAATTCCACAAGTACCCAGAGGAAGATTCACACAAGTTGTAAGATTTGGAAGAGGAATGTACTGCTTCCATGAAAGACGGCTTTGTACAAGAGCAGGCTCTCGTCAACAGTTATGTTTTCTTCTGGTGTGTAGAGACAGGAGAATTTAGAATGTAACTTTTCGATTATTGGCCAAATTTTGTTTACTTTTGGGTTTGGGTGAGTTTCCAGGTCGAATGTGTCTGTGTCAGAGAAATGTAAATACTTTTTTATGCTTAGAAATCTTTTTTTTTGTCATTAGTTTGCCAAATGACGGAGTTAGAAACAGTTCATTCCTGGACCAATTCATTTTTTCATCCGGTTTGTGCAGAATGCCTTCCATTATACATATTGTTAGAAATATAAACATTTCTTCCGTGGATACTAGCTCCCATGTATCTGTTGATGCCCGTGCCTGTTGCATCGAGAAGCGGTTCGTTTCCATTACTATTGAAGTCATAATATTCAAATCAAAAAATAACAAAAAATACGCAAGAGGGTTGAAGAAATTATCCAGAGTGAAGTGGCATCCTGGAGTTCCCTGAAAGGGAAATCGCGGAGGAGCTGGAGGAGGGTTATCGATGCTGACATCACACCAAGTTCTGGAGGTGTTGTCTCCACTGTCATCATTATCAGACACCTCGCTTTCGCTGCCATAGCTATCTGACATGCTATCAGATAGCTGGGAATAATTGAAATCAGATTCCGATGACATTCTGCCAAGAATAAAAATTCTCTACAAGCTCGTTATATTTATCTAATGCATAATAAAACAATTATTATTATTCTCTGGAAATATTTTATTTCTTATAAACTTACTTGATAATTACTGGATAAATTTTATCTAGCTTCTAAGAGCGCACTAGAACCAAAAGAGAACTGTCTACTAGAAAGTAAGACGAGTGAGAATTTCTCGAAGCATTCGAAAGAAGAACAAAGATAGAATTTCTAGGAACAAACATCTGACATTATTTATTGCAGTCATAAATTGTAACATTTGAGAACCCCGGTATCGGAAACTTTTGTACTTACAGTACAATATACATTTCCATTTAGCAAATTTTTATTACACGTTCTCCACCTGAAAATTGATAATTACATCCAGGTGTTTGGAAGTTCTTTCTAAATGCTTTTATACGTAAATAATTTTACAAAAATATGAATAACATATCACCGTTTATGATTGTTAACTATAACATATATATGTTTACAAAAATTTATAAAATTCAAGACTTGAAAAAATCAAAAAACTTTTTTGTATAAACATTCAATCAATCTGTTATATGTTACATAGACAGGTATATTTTCTCAAAAAAAACCTGCAGCTTTCTAAACCAACGTAGAGATAGAATATGGCCTATAGTTTACAACATGATTGGTTTGGGAAGCGGTTGAATTTGTAAAAGTACGTCAAGACACATTTGTGAATCGATAGCTTCTATGGAAAACGTATTCAAAACGTGCATAAAAAAATTAATTTAAAAACCGGATTGAATAAAGATCAATGTAAAAAAGATCAATGTCTAAATGATCCTGCACTAGAAAGTTTCCAAATAACCAACGAAGAGTGTAGTGTTTTTAGATTAAAGAGAACAAATTTATTGCTCGATAAACCATTATACATAGGTTTGTGTGTTTTAGAGTTGAGTAAGTTATATACGTATCAAATATATTACAAAGTATTTTAAAATTATTATAAAGATGACATTAAATTTTTGTATACAGATACCGATTCTTTAATTTTAGAAATTTATACAGACGATATTTACGATGATTTTAAAAACAATCTTCCAAACATATTTGATTTTAGTAATTATCCTCTAGACCAGGGGTGGCCAACTTTTGTGCACATAAGATCTACTTTTTATCGTAAAAATGTGTCACGATCGACTTGTTGTCATAGGCATAGTCTAAGTGGAAAGGGGGAAGTGTGAAATACACACTATGTTTATACACTGTTTCAGTACGAAGTGCACTCACTGCTTATGAGTCGAGTCATAACTGCATGCATATAGTTGCGTTCGGTTACAAATATAATACATTAAGTCAAGACATCGCTAGCGATCGATCAAAATTGTCTTGGCGATCGACCGGTCGATCACGATCGACTTGTTGGCCACCCCTGCTCTAGACCATCCATTATACAGCAAAGAAAATAAAAATGAATTAGGTTTTCTCAAAGATGAAGCAAAATCGTTATCAATATCAGAATTTGTAGATTTAAATGCTAAAATGTATTCAATTTCTGAAGAGTGCTATGAGAAAAAAATGGCAAAAGGCATAAATAAATCAGTTGTTAAAACAACTTTTCATCAAGAGCTTTATAAAGCTACTCTATTAAAAAAAACCAACTTTGTCATAGTCAAACTCAGATAATAAGTAAAAATCATGTAATCACAACCCAATTTCAAAATAAAATTTCTCTTTCACCATTTTATAATAAGAAATATATTTTAAGTTATGGAATAGATACTTTATCTTATGGTCATTATTCTATTTCTTCATAGACATTTTTTTCCAATGCATTTTTAATACTTTTTTATTATTATTATTGTAATCCTTATTTTAATTCTTAAATGAAATGTACCCATTTTTTATTATTATTGTAATCCTTATTTTAAATGTTCTTTATTCAAATAAAAGAGAGAGAGAGAATCGTTGTTATTGCTTATTTAAACAAAACATATACTATTGCGACATGTCTAACAGATGACGCAAATAATCTCTTAAAATATAAAAGTTATATAAATATTAGTTCTCTTATATAAAATATTAAAATATATATAAACTTTAAATAAATATTAGTTAAAATATATATATATAATTAATGCGACTAAGTTTTTATCCCAGAAACTCTCCCTCACAATCATGCAGAAAAATATATCCAAAGGGACATCTACGGGTGGTGGAACGAGTGTGGTTTCGAAATGTGTGAGAGATTCTGAAATACAAAGTATCTTAGAATCCTTGGAATGATTTTGGAATTATGCCAGAATCCGTCGTATTTTTGCCCGTGCTCAGTGTCTTCCCCTCAAAATGATGAAACTGGGATAAAAGTTATAAAATGTTAAACTTTTACAAAATTATCCCAGAGTCTATCAATCCTATACTACATATACTTCCAATAATTCAAAAATTTAGAACTTCATTAAAAGTATTTATCAGAAAATTTCAATTAAAGAAATTCTATAATTTCTAAAAGTGTCTTGAAATTCCCTGATATAGTCTAGTATGCTATTCATGCCATGTAATATTAATACAAAGTGAACTCACTGTGTATGGTTTTATCAAATATTTTTCTTCCAAGTGCTTTTGACGAATGTATTTCTGTCGTCTTCAGGCGAATAAGAGATTTTTATATTGAACATGAACGTTCGAAAAGAACACATACAAAATTTAAATAAAAACGTTTTTTGTACGACATTTGATATGAATCCGCTACGATTTTCAAATACGTACAATGTTGCAAATGTGATGTAATACAGTGCATGCGTGGTGCTGTTTCCTGTCAATAGTGTGACAGATGATGTAAATCGCCGTTTAATCATTTGTATAGGGCAATCCATATGTTGGGCAGTTCCAGAGTAGGTGCATTGCACGCTTCCAACATTGTTATATATAGCGACTCCCACACAAAGAAGAGCTTTCGGTCATTGCAAGTCCTGAGTATAGTAGAGTGAGCCCATAATGGATTGTAATTCATGTCGCACACCCTTCTTGCGAGTTCAGTATTGCACCTTCCTTTTGCCACATCATCTTGGTGTTCGATCAACATTCTTGCTGTGGCTACAACGTATCTTGTATTAATTCCTGTTACAAGATTTTCCAATGGAACCGCATAAATTCCTGACTTCTCAAAGACGAAGGGAGAACTTGTCTTGGTCATTGCAGAGAAGTCTGTGCAAGCTAGAAAAACGGAGAAAGAGGCAGAAGAAGACCTTATTGTCTAAACATGTGGCAGATGCATAGAGAAAGCGGACTGAGGTATGGTAATGCTGATTGTACAAGCGTAACTTCCCTCCTGTTGGTTAACATGGTGCTTGGAAACAGCATTTTCTTAACTCTGCTGAGTAGATGTGTGTATTTAGCATGTGAAAAGCTCGCTGCACGTACCACTAGGTTAATGTTGTTTAATTCACTGTTTAAAAGCTCTTGAGTTGATGGTAGCAAGAATGCTCTTCTCAGTAGGGTGGCGATGGCGGCATCAACATAATGTGCAGGCTGGAATGCATTTGCTGGGATGATGATGTAGCATGTTGAACTTGTGAACTGAGAAAAGTAGTGCTTCTGAGGATCTCTGTATGCACAGATCTAAGAAAGCCAAAGCCGCATTACTTTCTTTTTCCCATGTAAAATTGATGAAGGGATATATATTAGAGACTTGCTGCATGAAGGTACAAAAGATTTCATCAGATATTATCCATGAAGGCCTCCGAGAGGAGCAACGACCGAAAGTTCCTCTTTATATGGGAGTTGCTATATATAACAACGTTGGAAATGTGCAACGCACCTACTCTGGAACTGTCCAACATATGGATTGCCTTATACAAATGATTAAATGGCGATTTACATCATCTGTCACACTATTAACAGGAAACAGCACCACGCATGTGCCGTATTACATCACATTCGCAACATTGTATGTATTTGAAAATCATAGCGGATTCATATCGAATGTCGTACAAAAAACATTTTTATTTAAATTTTGTATGTGTTCTTCTTTTCGAACGTTTATGTTCCATACAAAAATCTCTTATTCACCTGAAGACGACAAAAATACATTCGTCAAAAGTGCTCGGAAGAAAAATATTCGGTAACGCCATACACAGTGAGTTCACTTCGTATTAAATTTCCTGATTTTTTGAAGAATCAAAAAATATCAAGTTTTCTGTAAATTTGAGAATTTCTGGAACAGCTACCAGCCTGCTATTTTAAAATTTTGTTTAATTGTGGTAATAACAATAAACGTTTTAATAATATGTAATTATTGAAAGTTTGAGAAACTATATTTTATCAATTATAAGTAAAGATAGATTTTGTTTAAATATCAGTAGGCTAACACCTTATCTTCGCTGAGAAAGTTTAATTTTAAACAAACGTTTTCGGCCTATTCTATAGGCCATCATCAGACTAAATAAATCGAATAGTACCGTTCCATAAGAACGAATACAAATATTTAAACTTAAAAATTAACAACGAATTAATACAAATATTTAAATTTAAAAATTAACAACGGATTAATATAAATATTTAAATTTAAAAATTAACAACGGATTAAAAGATGATACATAATAAACTAATATCGTATAAAATTAAAAAACAAAACTAAAAAACAAAATCAAAATCAAAAATAAACTCAGAAAAAACTTCTAAACACAAGCATAGAACCATAAAATAAACATGTAAATTAAGAGTTCCTTGCAGAGTTTTTAACCATATACTTCCAGGCCGATGGAAGGCCCTCAGCGTCCCTCGCATTTATACACACCCCTTCCAGTTTGCTCTTGTAAATCTCTATCTTCTCAGCGGTCCTCGCCAAGACTCTGCAAGGAACTCTTAATTTACATGTTTATTTTATGGTTCTATGCTTGTGTTTAGAAGTTTTTTCTGAGTTTATTTTTGATTTTTATTTTGTTTTTCAGTTTTGTTTTTTAATTTTATACGATATTAGTTTATTATGTATCATCTTTTAATCCGTTGTTAATTTTTAAATTTAAATATTTATATTAATCCGTTGTTAATTTTTAAATTTAAATATTTGTATTAATCCGTTGTTAATTTTTAAGTTTAAATATTTGTATTCGTTCTTATGGAACGGTACTATTCGATTTATTTAGCCTGATGATGGCCTATAGAATAGGTCGAAAACGTTTGTTTAAAATTAAACTTTCTCAGCGAAGATAAGGTGTTAGATTTTGTTTATATAATTTTTGCTGAGCACGTTTTATTTAATACTGATATTTAGTTGAATATATATATTTTTTCATTTATGACTTTTTGCCTTGTAAGCACTTAAAAGTGTCTTTTTTGCATGTTCATCATTAATTCAGCCAGGCTTACAATAGACAAGAACTGACATATCTGAATTAACCCATCCATGAAAAATTCTGAGCTGACCGGAATCAAAAGTCAAGTCCCTTAGAATAGAAAACCTTCATGACCTAGGTCATGTAATAATAAACATGAAAATTTACATTTGTAAATGAAACTTACCAAATATTTTAACCGATGATTGTTGCTAACAATATGTTGTACAATCATTTGACCAGAACCTTTTGCTTCACATAAACTGCATTCATATTTTGGTTCAGAATCTGGTATTTGCAATTCAATAATATAATTTAAGCCTGTAAGAAATACATATATATTAATTTCAATTATTTAAAAGCAAATAAATGGTTTCATTTGATTAATCTACATTTACACCAATTCCTGCTTTATTATAGCAAAAGAATCAGTTTTAAATAGATACAAGTACTTTCAGGTTTCTTCAGTTCACCTTTTTAAAGTTTTTTTTTTAATTCCAATACAGTAGGAACTGGTGTAATTGTTGATCATCATGAACTGAAAGTTAATATTGTATTAATCCACAGAATAATCATAATTCAAATTCATTAAATCTACAGCAAAGTCATTTTATAGAAGTGTTGAAATCTAACATTTATAAAAATGATAATAGAAAATAATAGAAATAGTGTGTAATAATTCAAATTTAAACATTATTCATGTAGTTAGTCTTTTCATTTTGTAGAAATCAATTTTAAAAATTATAACAAAATAAATAGCTACTATCCTTAAGAATATCCATAAATACAGTTTCTGAAAATAATTTTTGTTTATTATTATTTTTTATTTTCTTAAGTTTACTTAAATTTTTTACATTTATTTTATTTAACTTTGAATAAATTTAAATTCAACATTAATGCTGCTCTACACAATGCTAATAATTATATAAAATAACATAAGCATTTTGAATTGTTATTTAACATTCTCATCATTGATTATTTGCTTAGTCACAAAACAGAGAAATAAATGACAAGAAAAAATAATCGTAAATCTTACTCAAATTCATAGGTACACAAAGTACATTCAATTCTGTTTTATATGATTTTGATTTAATATGATCCAGAAAAGACGCTCAGTCTCTTTTTAACATGTGATTTATTTTGATTTAATACATTCCAATAAATACGACTTTTAAAATCATTTAATTTTAATTTTAAGGAAAAGTATTCATACTTGGTTTTCTAGGAAATTACTCTTGATTAAAACATTTCTTAGAATTTGCATTTAAGGCTACTAAACATGCTCAAGTATACTTCAACATTGGACTGGTTTTTTTTAATGACTTATTCTAACATATATAGTGATAATCAGTCTTTCAATCTAACATTATCCCATGATTGAAGCAGTCAGAAAAATTTAATTTCATGTTTGATGATTTGTTTATGTTTCTTCTAATCTCTTTCAATATGAAATAGTTTTTGTATACCATTTGGTATTAAAATCTAGAGTTATTTTGGTGTAAAATGAAATTAAAAGTTAAAATAAACTTTGTGAAAATAATATAAATGCAAAAAGTTTAAATTTTGCCAACAAGAAAGTTACAATCGTCCCTTGTATGATTTATTAACTAAAATTGAAATATTTTGTTTAAATATACCTTATTATATTAATTAGTTTATCATATTATTTTTACTGATTTAAAGATCTGGAACCAATCCTCCATTTTTCCATAAGAATGGTGTCTTTTTTATATGAATTTTTCAGAATGTATCTACTGTGTAAAAAAAGAATTGAATGTATTATTGAACCTTTGAACATAAAAGTGGTAGTTTTACCTGTATTAGTGTGCATATCCAAGAGAATGACATCTCAGTTAGCCAAGAAAATACTGCTGATATATTGCCAAAATTATTTTTGGATCTTCTCTTGCTTTTTTATCAAGGGATTTTAAGTTTGAATTTTGGAAAATATGAGAAGAATGGATTCACAACTGATGACCAAATGCTAGTGATTTCTTTATACAATATCAAGATATAATCTTTGTTACTGTAAGATATGAGTTTGGAGTATGAGCTCCCCAAATGTAACCAAAGAAAGTGTAGAAATATGTTGTTCTAAAATAGTTTTAATTTGTTGCCATTTTTTGACAAAAAAATTTCAATTTGAGTGTCCTATTAAAAAAATTGCTAGGCTTGAACTATCATGCAATCTAACTTTTGCATATGATTTCATCATAAAAAAAATTTATATAAATAATTTTAATTTCCATTCTAGAATTTCATCAGATGTCAATTTTATGTAAATTAATTTGAAGACACAGACTCTGTCTTTAAATTAATTTACATAAATTATTTCTTTCTTTAATGGTTTTTAAATTAGTGGTGATATATTATCTTATATATTAAAAGTATTTGTACCAATTCATATTCATAAACATATAATTCAAAATTTTAAATTAGTTTTCTTTATATAAAAAAATATTAATCTTTTCATTTTTAAACAAAAATATTAACTAAAATATTTACTAAATGCCTACAATAACTTTTGTAACTTTTTTTACTACTTACCTATGACAGGTGTAGATATTTTTTCCAAATAAAGTTTTAGTTTTTGAGAAACTTTTGTTGACTTCTTTGAATTTTGAGAAGGAACAAATTTTCGTTCTGTATTTAAAAAATGCAAGAAATTTTCATTTATAATCACCAGAATTTGAAATAGTAAATGTAATCAAATAATTTATAGTTAAATATAACAAACAAAGCTGAATTTAAAAAATATATAACAAAATCTTGAGTAAGATAGCTGAATTATTCAATTTATAATTAATGATGTAAAATAATTTAGCTAAAAATTAAACATTTTGCAAACTTCTTTTTTTTTATTAAATCACATTATTCAGTTATCTGGCATCATTTTGTTCTAAAAAAATTAACCTAAAATTCTGGATAAATAGAAAATTCTTCTCTAGATGTTATTTGTTCATTATTCAAGGAATCTCCAGAGCTTTACAATCAAACATTTTGGAACTTATTACTGAATAATTTCTCTCTTAATTATACATTTTTATAGTCATTGTACATTACTTATGCTGATGACAATTCTTTCAACTTCTACCTACTAAAGTTCTTTTTGAATTCTTCTATAGCCAGAAATTTCTGTAATTAAATGTATGACTAAATGTAATATTTCTGCAGTTTCCCAAAACCTAATGAATAGATCATATCATAATATTAAAAAATGTTGAAATACTGGAATTTTTCTTTAACTTCACGCACATTTCAGAGAACCTAACATTCTAACTGAGACATTACTCACTAGCCTATTACTCTCTTTAAGCCTATTTCATAATCTAAAAAGTGATAAATAAGTAGAACTTTCATAGTATTTAGTGATTATAATGATATTCATAAATAGTACTTAAAAGCATAATTACTAAAGTTTTTATATATGTTATATATTTCTCATTAAAGAATTTGAAAATAATCAAGATGGATTAAGTGAGTGGAAAGGACAAAAGTGGACAGTAACTGTAGCATAGTTTAAAGAAATGAAGTCATTAACAGCTGTGAAATGCAGTAAAACTAATCATTAAGCTTTTATAATGCCAATTACAGTGCAGGAGCTCCCCTATTTACAAATGTTCAACTTATAAACAATTTGACTGTACATCTAAAATTTAAATTTTGAATGAATTCCGAAGTTCTCTTGCCAGTCACAAGGTGGTGTTGAAGTCAGTCTCTAGCGAGTAATAAATAATAAATTTTTAATAAATAATTAATGTGGATTTATTTCAATTTCATATCATAATTTTTCATTTTTGTGCAAATTCTGAGATTTCATTGCTGCTCATAAGATGCCATTGAAGTTGGTAACATTGGAGTAACAGCAATTTTTGCTATTGTTTGTAATTTTTATAAACTTTTGATTAGTGCTTCAAAATGCATCCAAAATGTAATAGTAAGTCTAACAGTGGAGATAAATGCAAGAAGTGTGGTTTTGTTATTGTGGGAACTAGACAATATAAAACTAAGCGTATTAGATGAAAAAATTTGTGCTTGAAACATCACTACTAAGCATTAGTGAGTGGATAAATGAGCATAATGTATTCTATTAAGTTCATTGAAAGATCAAACACTAACAATACATGGTTATTCTGTGTACAAATGCACTTTCCAAGTTAATTTTTGACTTACAAAAGAACCTTAGGAATCAAACCTGTTTGTAAATAAGGGAGCATCTGTATATTTTTATCATATGCAGTCTACAGTTACTGAAGCTGCACAAAGAATTTACAATTACTTATTTTATTAACACATACAGTTATTTACAAACTGAATACTGTATATCAAATGTATTACTACTACTTGCCTCCGGTCTTTACAAATTTTCCTTTCTACAAGAAAAAATAAAATATTTAATCAAATTTTGTAAATTAATTTTATGCTAAAATAATTATTAAAATATTAATTCATATCTTAAATTTTACCCAAAAAATAAAACATAATGTTGTTTAAACTATTTGTTATGATATACACTATTTTTAAAAATTTCTATGCAATTTAGAAGATTAAAATTAATTTATTACTACATCAGTAGTAATAATTAATTTTCAAAAAAATAATCATTTAGAAAATGGGGACTAAACTTGTAGTAACTTCCATAATACCACAGAAGAAAGTAAAACTCAAAACAAGATACAGACTGCAAAAATAATATTTGAAAATTAAGGACTAAATTATAATTCATCATAATGCTTTCTAATTTTTTTATATTATAAAGTTTAATAGTTTCAAATTTTACTCAAAAATTCAGAATTTCCAGAATTTATTGATAGCCAAGAAGAATATAAGAAAAAACTATTTCTGGGTGATATATTATTACTAAAGATGAGTCAAAATTGAAACATGATGCATCATAGACAGAAATGAGTATTATATTGATCGTGATACCATTTTTGTATTATCTGCTGAATATATCATTAAAAAGACACAGAATTTTCCAAAATTAATTTTGGGAATCAATGATTTCTATAAAAATTAAACTTCATAACGGAAATGTGTCTTTATGCAAAACTGAGAATACTGAGTTTAATTAATAATGACTGTTCATGAAGGCTTCAATATAATCTTTGAATGTAAAAATAATAACTCTTTAACCACTCAAAATAAGAAAAAATTTTAATTATAAAATTGTACAGAATACTCTTGCTTTAAAATTTTGCATTTAATATTCTAAATACTCTAAATTATATAATTTACACTAATAAAGTAAGAGAAACTTTTTTAAAATATAATTAAATTATTACTTTAATTAACAAAAATATAATTGTAAAAATGAGCAATTATTTTCTGAAGTTGGGCTGAAATTTTTAATCATATTTTTAACTTATTTAATTTCAAATATATGCTCTCCATCTCAATTAGTGGCTTGCCCCTGTACATCATACTTTTCCTTTAACAACAGAGTTGTGCCTGTCATTTACGTACCACCTTTCAGGAAAAAATTTTTGAGTTAAAAAATAACATTATTTCCAGTTTGCATTGGAAGTTCAAATATACTTAATTGGGGCCTCCTGGCCCTATGATTTCCATATCTGGTCTCATCTTTCATCTATCTAACTCTGTTCTCAAAATTAAGGAAAGACAGACAAATAGATGACAGTAAGAATTTATAGGTCTACAATTTTTTTAAATTGCAGCCCAAAAACATTAAAATACAGGACTATATGTATTAAAACTAGAGATGGGCAAATACTATCTACAAATACTCAAATGCTAAGAAGTATTCAAGATTTGAGATTTTGAATATTACTTTGATAAAAAAATAAATTTGAATATGGGAGAATATCTCCAATAACATGCTATATATGTAGTCACAGTGCAGATTCAGAAGGAGCTCAAAGGTGGAAGGCTATCTCAAAAATTAAAAATATTTAAATAATCACCTTTTATTAACACTTGCACAACAATTGCATTGCAGATGGTGTGATAAATCATATTATTGTAAACACTGCATTATAAAATTGTTGACATGAAGCAAGTATATGGTGCTAGAGGAATTTTTTACAGAATTTGATTATGTATAGGGAAATAAGAGCTTATAAGGAAATGATGACTCCACTATTGTTAATTGTGCTCTAATGGTTGTAAATACAGAAATAGAAGACTCCAAAAATGTCCCTTTTTTGTGTGTCTTCAAAATTTTATAATAAATATAATTTTTTAATCTTTATTAAAGTAATTGTATTATTCATTTCTCTTACAATTTTGTCTATATCTATAGTTATATATCTTGTGAATTAATACAAACTTAAAAAGATAGGTATGATTACTTTTGTTCTCTAAAGACATGCTACATTATTCTGAAAAAGAATTTTTTACATCTGCATATCTTTAAGATGTCTACATTTATATGATTCTTTTTTATGAAAATTATAAAAACAATGATGTATCTTTATGCAAAGAAAAGTGCTGTTTCTATCCTTTTAAGTTTATAAAGTTTAAGTTCAAGATGCAAGACTTTATCTTTCTATACATATCATATATTGTTTAAAATAAAAACTTAACAATGATATCAATATTAATTTTATCTCCAAAATTTTTTTTACCAATTATGACTTTTATTGATTTAAAATTAACTATGTTTGATTAACAAGTTGAAGTTTACAATTAATAAAAATAGTACTGTATTAATTTATCAAATATTTACCTGTTTATGACGAAATCCTTTTATATGACTTGAAATTGAGCTTTCGGAATTCAAGAAACATTCACAAAACTAAATAAAAATAAATTCTTTTACTTAGATCATTCTATATTTTAATATAAAATTGAAATTAGATAGATGCATGTATATATGCAAACAAACTACATCTATAATACCTAACCAATATCTAAATATTAGCTAAATATTGTCAGATACACCAGTCTATATTTATAAAAATTTGTATATAGTTAATCAGGATCTCAGCCTCTAAGTTTTTCATATTTGCTCTGAATTTCAGTGGTGTATTGCCCCTCTCTACATCATATTTCTCCTGAAAACAATTGCGTGATGCTGGTCTTCTATCTAACTCCATTCCAGAGAAACTTTTCAATTGAAATCACATATCTTCTGGTCTGAACCAGAAGTTTGTGGGTCTCAGGTCTCTAAGCTTTCCATATCTGATCTCAGTTTCCATCTATATAACTCCATTCTTGACATTAACAAAGGACAAACAGATGGATGACAGTGGGAATGTGCAGGTCTGCAATTTGAAAATTGCAGCCCAATAAATCTAGTACATTTAGTTTATTGCAATTGAAATCAAATTTAATACTATTCAAAAACAACAATGGCTATGTTCTTTAATCTTTTTTTAAAATATATTCAAACCTTTTTCATTTGAACACTAGGAAATTCAAAAAATTTTGAATTAACCAACATTTTTGAAAATTAAACTAGCTTTCCACCAGTTCTGGTACTTGTCAGTATTCCTTGAGCTTGGCATCATCACATTTTCTCTTTACTTCCTGTTCCATTAACAATTTCAGATTATTAAGCTAAACTACTACAAATCTCTGTCTCAACACCACTTAGTAACAACCACTCTTCTAACCTGTTACCAGTGTGTATTCCCTCTTCTTCATACTCATAAATAATCCAAAAATAGGTCTTTACAAACATTTTCGAACCCCAAATGTCAGTTCTTCCTCAGGGAATACGAATTTTGTTGGAATTGCCATTCGAATCACTTCAAATTCGCCATAAATACGTTTGAATGCATGTTTCCCGTTTATGTCTTAATGAGACATTAATGCATCAATTAAAAAGATGAGATTACACTATCACTAGCGTGGCAGATGCTTATGAACTGTAATTTACAATAGCTGTGTTGGTTACCAAATGCGCATGCCTCATTAAGACATAAACGGGAAACATGCATTCGAATGTATTTATGGCGAATTTGAAGTGATTCAAACGGCAATTCCAATGAAATTCGTATTACTTGAAAAACAACCAACATTTGGGGTTCGAAAATGTTTGTAAAGACCTATTTTTTGGGTTAATTACGAGTGTGAAGACGAGGGAATACACACCAGTAACACACCAGTAAGATAATACACACCAGTAAGATAAACTTGTTTATATTTCGCATTTAAATATCAAAAAATATACCTAAACAATTTGCTATCTACACTCAAATTCACTGACACTATGAAACTCAAGACAATATTTGAAAATATTGAATATAGATTCATGTTATTTTCTCTTTTCAAGTTTCATTTTCAAAATATGAGCTATATTAGCTTCAAATTGTCCAAATTTATACTAAAAAAATTCAAACTAACTATTTTTTATCACTAATTTAAATATGAATTTCAAAGGAAATAATAGCAGATTTGAATTATATAACCAAAGTATTTATAATTAAAGTAGATAAGATAAATTTTCTCTTCCCAACATTAATTAAATATATATATTAAATTTTATTTTCATAATTTTAATTAACACATATACAATATTAAAATAAACAGTGATTACCATGCAATAATATTTTAATCCAGACCTATTATTTCCAACTTTTATTCCTTCAGGAAGATTAGCATCAGAAGTGACAGTCTTTTCCTCATCTAAAATAAATTACTACAGTAAATAAAATATTCTTCTACAATTATTTATATTATAATACTTTAATGACATATTTATAAACATTACAATTGATTGATAATAAGAAAAAAACAGCAGACTTCATTAACAAAGCTGTTTAACAATGCAGATTAACTCTAAAATGAAATTTTAACCCATTTATAAGCTCACTTTTTGGGTAAAAATACTAATTTAAAGAATGACATGATCAAAATTAAAAAATGTAATAAGCTAATGTAAAATTAACTTATTGCATATTTTAATCTTGCATTATAATGTCAATTTACAAAATAATGTAAAAAATTAGCATTTTTGGAAGATTTTTCATCAATACATCATATTTAGGCAACAAAGGCAATATATCAGTACTAAACATTTCAAAATTTTAAACTATAATTTACAGACAATTCAAAATTTTCATTCAATAATTGCTGACATTGCTAAAAAGCAAGAGACATATTGAGAAGTTCAACTGCATTCATATCCCTATTAAGTCGTTAGATTATCTTTATTCTACATAAATATATGAAGTTATACAATATTTGTAATATTAACTGCTAATTTATTCATTTCTAGTACTAATCTTGTTATTATACATAGTAATATATAATAAATTATATTTTTTTTCTTATACATTTTCATCCACAGCCTTTTGTTGTTTTTTAACCATACTAAAATTTATCAAGAGCTGCCTTTCTCTTGTGAATATGCAGCTCTTTGGGAACACTTGTCTATCTGAATTCTCCTTTTGAACTCAGGTGACATCCTCCAACTTTTATCTTTCTTTAAATAAATCAGACTTCTAAAATAATCTCTTATGGAGTGCACAATAGACCTTTTATGTCAGGATGTATTAGGCTCTTGCATCTTGCTTTACAATCTACAAGTTAATATAGATGTTAATATAATATAATAAATTTTTTGCCCCATAGTATAGCGAAAATTTCTGTCTACAAAGCACACTTTTCTGCCGAGTGACAAAGATTTTGCTCACATTGAGAAAAGGAAGTCTGTTTCAGCACTAATAGTGCCAAGGACCTGGGTCACTAGTTAATCCTTTCCAGATCCACATAGTAGTTCAGGATGACATAAAGGATCTTGGTATTTTATAAAATTTTTCATGAGACCAAAACATCATTACCTTGGAAATGTGGGTTTAGATTACATCTGATAACCCTATAATCATTAGAATAAGATGCTCCCATGATGTTTTGCAGCCATGGAATGCTTCTTCTTTTCTGCCATCAAAGAGAAGTCATACACACAAGGTAGTTCTGAATTGCTTTAATTGTCTCCAGAACATCCATTTGCCATATGCATGCTTCCAATAAAAAGTGCCAAGAACTAGGACCTACTGTCCATATGCAAGTAGGGATGTCCCGATACCAAAAGAGTATCAATACCGGCATTAATATCAATATTAAAGTAGTGATACCAGCCAGTATTGGCAGTGGATATCAAAACTGGAATTCTTGCCAGCCCTCTTCAGTCTGTGGCTTGATTTTGAAACATTTTGTGTAATTGAAACTTTTAATTTTGACAAATAACATACTTTACTCTAGTTAGTTATTATTAAAAAATTATTAAAACTGATTTCTAATATAAATTAAAATAAATGTTACAATAATGTTAGTTGATTTGAGATTTTAATAGATTTTCATGTTTTTTAAATAATTGGTGAGTTAATAAAACAGTAACTTGATCTCTAAGCATACTGTATATAGATTCAGAAAATTAAATTTGATGAAACAAAATTTATTTATTTTTGGGCATTAATATTTATTTTATCAGTTTAACTTAACCTAATATAGTGTAAGATTTGGTTTCAGTTTTGGATTTATCTACAAAATCCAATTTTGGTCAAATCATATTTATCTGTGAAAAATGCAATGCTACCAGATCCAATATCCAAGGAAAAGTATCAATACCAGTATTGGTATTCAACAAAAGTATCAAGTTCAAAAAGTACTCAGTATCAAAGAAAAGTATTAACAAAATATGACCTACTTGAACCTTTGACCGGTGCATACAAAGCTTAATCATCCAAAACAAACATTTTCCTAACCCCTTCTGGGTTCTTCTTCAGGTAAATCAGCTGGATTGAACTCGAATACAAAAATTTGAACTAAGCCAAACGATGTTAAGTTTCGAATGTCCACATGCATTAATACAAGGGATGAGATTGATCTTTCTATGGCATGGCAGGCCTTAATACGCACGAAGAGGTAGCATTCTACTCTTAATTTTTTGTAAAGAAAAAACTTGGAAACGTGTGAGATTATCATCGATGACTCATCTCTCACACACGCATTGTGTGTATTTTGACTTAACATTCACTACCCTTTGGATGTTGATGGTTAAATTCGAACACATCACATGACAGAATATGCAAACGAACTGGACATTCAAAACTTAACATCGTTCGGCTTAGTTCAAATTTTCGTATTCAAGTTCAATCCAGCTGATTTACTTGAAGAATCCAGAAGGAGTTAGAAAAATGTTTGTTTTGGATGATTAAACTTTGTATGCACCGGTTAAAGGTTCAAGTAGGTCATATTTTGTTACATACATCCCGGTGTGCAGTTTCTGTTTTATATTATTGAAAAGTATTAATATGGTATTGGTATTCGTAGTATCGGGATGTCCCTATGTGCAAGTTTCTGAGTTTTGAATATGCAGACTTTTCCTGATGACAAAAGTAATAATACTGACTAAATCCAAATAATGACAACCTCCTGGGTTCCCCTTGTCAGTACAATCAAGGTTAAAAGTATTGCAGTATTTATGTGCTCAGTGCATTCATAGCAAATCTTTTATAAAATTATAGAAAAAGAAGTTTATTGAATTTTGGTCATTAATATTTATCATATCAGTTTAACAACTCTTATAGGTTTGCCTCAGATAATGCAGAACCTTGGTTAATAAGGGTTCCACTCTAATACTAAAATTAAATAATTAAAATTACCTTGTACATTCTTCAATTCTTGTTCATTTTCAGCCATTTCCAAACTGAAAATAAATTATCAAATCAGTTATTTTTAAATGTATAAACTAAATGAAAAATACCACTGAACCAACTATATACATTTAGCTCCAAAACAGGATAATTTAAAACAATTTTTTTACAAATGCATTTCAGAGAAACATTTTCATGTCATTACTCTTCAGCTATAAATTAAAGTTAAAAATTACACACTACCAGAGGCATAGCTATCATAGAGCAGTTGGAGCAAACTGCTCCAGGCACATGAATCATGAGGGCGCCAAGTTAGAAAGAGCAAAATAACTTGTAAAAACATTTGTAAAAAAATTTTTTGATTTTATAATTCATCAATTAACTATTAGATTTGAATCCATTTGACAATTATGTACAATTTTTAAGTTCTTATCACCTGCTTTAAGTTCTTGTCACATCATTTGATAAAAATATTCTGAAAGGATCAGAATTTTTACAATCAGCATATCCCTCCAACATTTAACCTAGTTTTGGACCTCAACTGCTTCAATTTAAAATGTTTTTTAAAGTCAGGTAAAAGAAATTTCTTCTATAAGCCAAGTTGCCAAACTACTTTTAATTCACACCACAGCTTCAAGTAAGTTCTCCAACATTATTGCAGCATCCCTCATATTTTAATTTTATGGGTGACAACAGCAACAGCAGAACGAAGTTTTCAAAACTAAAATTAATCAAAACTTATTTGATTAATTTTAGTTTTGAAACTTATTTAAGCAGCAGAATGTCACAACACCATCTTAGATCTGACTACTATATCAACTGAAAAAACAATAGCTTGTCAATTTGATCTCGAGGAAATGATTGACCGATTTGCAAACAAAAAAGCAAGAAAACAACAATCTTAAAGATTTTTTACGTATTATTATGTATTTGTTATGAAACTAAACTTGCATACATTTTGTCACTACAATTTATATAATATGTAGTAAATATTATTAAGTACTCTGTACTTAAAGAATTATATTTTGTTTTATTATTATATTTATATTTGTTAAACTGAATATCTTGTTGTTGAAATTCTTTGAATCCTAAATAAATTGTTAAGTAAGGTTTTAAATCGAAATATTCAAGTTTTAAATTGTGACTTAACAGACCATTTTCCAGTAAGAACTACTATCAAAGTGGCAAAGAATCAAGTTTATAAAAATAAATCCATACCTTACCAATCAACTTATTACAACTATCAACAATATCATTTACAGATAAGTGAAAAAATTAAATATATATCAAATACTGGATTAGAAGATGGAATTGATAAATATTTCCAATTGGAAAATATAATAAAAAAAACTTTATAAAAATACAAAAGGTAAATAATACAAAATTTCATATATTTAGAAAGCCTTGGTTTGACTTTGATTGTTATATTTTAAAAACTAAGAAGAACAAAGCCTTATCACAATTTAGGAAATCTTATACAAACTAAACATTTAATTACTACAAAAAATTAAAAACAATATACTTTAATTTGTTAAAAGCTAAGAAGACAAAATATTTCCAAAATTTACAACAGTGGCTAATTATAAATAAAAATAATGATGTTTTTTGGACAACAATACAAAAATTATGAAAAAATTTAGAATGACAATCACACATTTCAGCTTGATCTCTCTATTTCGGGAGATTTCCCATTATTGAAAAACTACCAAGTATGGAACTGATAAATCTGAATAATGAGACTTTAGATCCACTGTTTACTTACAAAGAACTGGAAGACTCAATTCATAAACTGAAATCTAAATCGTCTCCAGGCACTGACTTAATCACTGCTAAATTCATAAAATTACTGCCTCTGTCAGGTAAACAAATTTTACTTGATTTATTTAATATTTTTTAATATGCTAAATTATCCAGAATTTTGGAATACAGCTAAAATACTTATGATATAAAAAAAAGGAAACTGGAAAGAAACAAAGAATTATCGCCCAATAGCACTTCTACCAATTATAAGAAAACATTTTACATCAATTTTAGCAGCATATTTCCAATGTTGGATAAAAGAACAAAAATTGAATTCAAAATTCCAATTCGCCTTTGTTAAATCCAAGGGAACTGAATCTATATATATATAATCAAGACGAGTTGATAATAATAATAATAATAATAACTCTCCCGTGGTCACTACCTGGTCGTGGTGGGAGAGCCCAGTAATTTTACTGATCCATAGGGCAATGCAGGCTGGAGCACAAGCTCCTGGTAGGGACACCCATGCCAGTAAGGTCTATGGGGAGAAATGAAGCTAAGAGTGACCACACCCACATTCTGTGGTGATATTTATTATGGTAATAACTAGATCAAAGTGTGATACTGGCTCAGACGTCGCCCAGGTTAACAAGGTCCGCGTTCGTGGGTTAGGCAGAGGCTCATGTTCGAAAAATAGGCCACAGTCTCCCCTGGTTACCGGTGGCAAAAGCAGCACCGGCCCAAGCATGGCTACTGAAATGCCCTCAACAGATGTGAGGAACCAACCCAGCCTTGGTGTTTCTGTGGCAATGCATCCACAGACCACAAAGGCTGGAAAACCACGCCAACGGATGAAATGGACAGTAGAAATGAACGAGTTTATCATCCGTACTTATTACACCATCACAAAACTCGAAACAAACATGACAGCATACAGACAACAACTACACCATAAATTCACACAACAGTATCCTCATCTCACTGTCACCGAACAAAGGGTTGTTGATCAAAAAAGAACAATTATACACAACAACCTTGTTCCACAAACAACACTTGAACTTATCAAACAACAGGTTGCTGATCAAATACATCAACAGACAGAAACATCTAACATTAATGAAAATCATGTAACCTGTCAGGATAATCCAGCAACAAGCATTGATAATAACACACACACAACAAGTACCACTAATGATACTACAGACACTTCCTCATCCATCACTGATAACATAGACATGGATTTAGTTAATACGGTCTCACCTATATTTCAGGAAACACTCACTAAATATACAGGCACAGATCCCACACAACGACCACGAATTTCAAAAATCAACACGTCAAAAGAAGTAGAAAAAACACTAAATTATGTAAACACTCACTTACTACATTCATTCAATTTCTACACTCGCAGACATTCATACATTAGTTTATGCTGGGACAGTCACAGTAGTGACACACCATGGACTGAAAGTACAATCACAGACAAACACACAGAAAACACAATTCTATCACAAGCCTGCCTGGCAGAGAAGAATAGAAATACAAATAAATGACATTAGACAGCAATTAAGCAGGCTGACACAATACACTAAAAGCAACATAACACCCAAATTAAGGAAACAGCTCAAAAACATTTTCAAGAAAATAAAAACACACACAAAACATGAACATCACAACACATACATTACAGAATACATTGATACACTAAAACAAAAACTTGCTGCCAAAGCACGTAGACTCAAACGATACAAAACATGTACACTACGAAAACAACAAAATAAATTATTTACAAACAATGAAAAACTCTTTTACAGACAAATTAATAACAAAGCAAACACTGATACACAGCACAGTGGCACACCAACAGAAGAAGAACTCACAACATATTGGTCTTCTCTTTGGTCCAGTGCTGTCACGCACAATGTTGATGCAGGCTGGATCGAGGAGGAGAACAGAAACTTACACAACATACCAACTATGCCCTGTGCTGAAATAAACATACATGATTTCCAATACACTGTTAACAGAACACACAACTGGAAGACACCTGGTGTAGACAACATTCACAATTTCTGGTACAAAAAGTTTACAACACTGCACCAGGAACTAGCTAAACATCTAACACACACCATCATCAATCCACAAGACATGCCAAATTTTCTTACTCAGGGCATCACCTACATGAAACCTAAAAACAACAATACCACAGACCCCACACAATACAGACCAATTACATGTCTTCCAACACTCTACAAATTATTGACATCCTGTATCGCAAACAAAATATACAAACATGTTGAAGAACACAACATTCTTACGGAACAACAGAAAGGTTGTCGTAGAAATCACAGGGGATGCAAAGAACAGTTACTCATAGATTCAGTCATTCTACGGCAAGCACACAAACAACACAGAAACATACACATGGCATATATAGACTACAGAAAAGCATTCGACAGCGTTCCACACAGTTGGCTGCTACATATTCTACACATGTACAAAATATATCCATCACTCATTGCATTCTTTCAAAACACTATGCAGCACTGGAGAACAACACTACATCTCAGGGTTAGTAACACTTCCATACAAACAAAGCAAATTTTTATTAGGCGAGGAATTTTTCAAGGAGATTCCTTCAGTCCTCTCTGGTTCTGCTTAGCCCTGAACCCTTTATCCAACATGTTAAACAACACACAATATGGTTACAATATCAGACATGAAAAAACAACACAGTTTACACTGTCACATCTCATGTACATGGATGACATAAAACTTTATGTATCCACACAAAAACAACTTTATCAACTCCTACAAATCACATATTCATACACCAAGGACATACAAATGGAATTTGGCCTAGATAAATGCAAAACACTTCACATAGAAAAAGGAATCCTGAAGAAAGAAGATTTTGCGCTTCGGAAATGGAGACGTTATTGAATCCATGGAAGAGGGCAAGTTCTACAAGTATTTAGAATTCCAACAGGCCAAACTAACAGAACATACACAAATAAAGCAAAGATTAATTAAAGAATACCAAAGTAGGTTAAATGCTATTCTCAGAACACAGTTAAATGCAAAACATACAGTCAAAGCAATAAACACATATGTCATCCCAGTACTCACATATTCTTTTGGAGTTATACATTGGACTCACACAGATCTTGAGCAACTCCAAAGGAAAACAAGAACAACACTTACTAAGCATAAACATCATCATCCTAAATCCGCCACAGAAAGATTAACCCTTCCATGTAAAGATGGCGGACATGGCCTGATTGACATAGTTAACCTTCACTACAAACAAATACAGTCACTGCGAGAGTTTTTCTACAAAAAACAAGAAACATCACAATTACATAAAGCAGTAACTCTAGCAGACTCAAATAACACACCATTAAACTTACGCTCACATCATATGGACACAACGCAACATATAAAAAGCACAGACACCATTAAGCAATCGTGGGCTCGAAAGGCACTCCATGGCAGGCATCCTTATGATCTGGCCCAGGATTTTGTTGACAAAACTGTGTCAAACAGCTGGTTAGCACGAGGATGCCTCTTTTGGGAGACGGAAGGATTCATGATCGCCATACAGGATCAGGTCATAAATACTAAAAACTACAGAAAACACATACTCAAAGATGCAACACTCACAAATGACACTTGCAGAAAATGTCATGTCATGCCAGAAACTATACAACACATCACTTCTGGTTGCAAGCTCTTGGCACAGACAGATTATCTACACAGACATAATCAAGTAGCAAATATAATACACCAAGAGCTTGCAAGGAAACACAAATTAGTAGACATCCACGAACCATACTACAAATACATTCCACAGACAGTATTGGAAAACAACAAGCACAAAATGTACTACGACAGAGCCATAATCACAGATAAAACAATTTACCACAACAGACCAGACATCACACTCATTGACAAACACAATAAAATCACATACATTATAGACATATCCATTCCAAACACTCACAATATACAAAACGCATGCACTGAAAAAATTAGCAAGTACACAGAACTCGCCCAGAAAATAAGGCATCTGTGGAGGATGGATAGGGTGCTTATTGTACCTGTTGTTCTCTCTTCTACAGGCGTCATACCACACACACTACACAAAAGCCTGGGCACATTACAATTGAATAGAAACACATACATCACACTACAGAAGGCCACTATATTGAATACATGTCATATTGTGAGAAAATTCCTGAATACAGACACACACACTGATACACTTCTTTAATTTCTGTTTTGGTTACTATGCCTTGACTTTGGTCCGGCATAGTACACAGCCACCGGTGTTAACCAAGTATATCTCACTTAACCCAAAATAATAATAATAATAATAATAATAATCAGTGCAGAGCCCAAATGGTAAGGAGTTGAAAGTTGAAATTTGGTACACAGTTAGGGTACGTCACGAGGACGCACACTAAAAAGGGATTTTTCGAAATTCCTCCCCACGGGGGAGAGGGACAGGATTAAGTCTTAAACACTTCCATCAACAGATGGAAGTGTTAAGTAACGATGGAATTGTTAAGAGAAAGCGACATGCAAGACGTAAATGAGGTTTTTTCGTTTTTGTGGGAAATCGAACATATTTTTAGACCCATCTAACAATTCTCTAATTAGTCTAGAAACAAGGGGACCCAATTCTTGCATTCTTTGAAAACGGGTAAAGTTAATTATAACGTAATAATCTTAATCTTCGCTACCGTTACTTTTGCCCGAGCAATGCCGGGCCTACCTGCTAGTATGCTATATTCTTTTTAACTTCAATAACTCAGATTTATTTACAAAAAAAATGCAGGAAAATATATTCAGCCTTCATTGACATTTCAAAAGTTTTTGACTTTGTTCATGTCCCTACCTTAGTCAATAAACTGAAATTGCTCGGTGCTGGTAATAAATTCTGATTCTATAATGTATCTTTACATTATAGAATCTTAACATTGTTAATGGCAATCAAACTTACTCAGAGTTAACTATAAACCATGGAGTACTCCAAGGCGAGCCACTATCACCGTATTTATTTAATTTTTATATTAATGAAATAGATAATTTTTTTTAAAATGATACTGAAGGAATTTATATTTTTGGACGAACTCTCCACTATATACTCTATGCAGACAATGCAGACTACTAGCTCCAACTCATGTAACCTTACAACACAAGATCGACAAAGTAAACAGATATTTGAATTCTTTATTTTTATCGATTAATGTATCAAAGTCAAAAATAATCATCTTTAGAAATAATATTAATATATTGAATCAAGAGAAATTTTTTATTTAAATGGGCAACCTTTTGAAACAGTGAATAACAAAGTATTTAGGTATAATCTTTAATTGGAATGGTAATTTTCATTGACACTCATTATTTGTCAACAACACTTATATAGATTTCACTAAAGAACATTGCTATTGGCAGGGATGCACAACCTTTTCTGAAGAAGGGCCAGGTTAGGATTAAGTTTACTGACCAGGGGGGCCGGACCATTTTACAACCCTCTTTGTTGACACAAGGAGTCTAATTACTTTAGCCATGAACAGTGTTGATAATCACAGGAAGTTTATTACTTGATGCAGTTTGAAATAATTAATAAATACAAAACTTTTTAGTGCAATCAGCTTCCTCTTAGTCGCATGGCTATTACAGCTATTAATTTTCTTGGTCCAATGTAATAATTAAAAATTTTTTCTATTGTTAGTCTATGGAAAGACTTTGTTATAAATAATTGGTTGTTATAGCTTTTGTACATTCCTTTTTGAGCTCTGATTGGTATTTTCCAGTTTGAATGACATTAGGTTGATGAATAAGTGTCTTTTCAGAAAAGATTGATTCAAATTTGACTATACCAATCAGAATCTAGAATGTAAACAAATGCTAAAAAAAATCATTATTTTCATGGTTTACAGTGCTATTTTCACTTATTTTTATGTTATTTGATGTTATTTAGATGAATAAGCAAGTTTTCTGAAGCATAAAATTGAAAATTTCCCGCCAAAATAGAAACTTCCTGATAACATCGAAAATGACGTTCTAACATTATTTTATTCTATTTGATTCTTCTAAAAATTGTAATAATACTATGTATTAGACTTAAAATATTCAATATCTAAACCAGAAAGTGTGTTAGCTAGAAATAGAAGAACTTCAACACCACATTTAGAGTGCTAATGACTTTGTGAAAGAGAAGTTCTATACTTAGAAACTTCAAAAGAAGGGATTTGGCCTGTACCATCCACAGGGCCACATAAACATTGAAAGGGGGCTCTGCATACGGCTCCCGGGCTGCAGGTTGTGCATCCCTGCTATTTGGTGTAAATCCAGTGACTTTTCCTGGCTCCATCTGTTAAAGGACTGTGAAGCATTAGAAAAATATCAACAATAATATGAAATTACCAAAAGAACTCATATGAACCAAAACTTAAACTATAGAGCTAGGCTAGGTAACCTAGCAATAAACCAAATGTAACCAAATGCAAAAGTTGTTATAAAATAAACAACTTTTTTATTCAAATTACTAATGAGCTAAAATTCACTCGACTCCACATAAGTTGACACCCCAAGGGGAAGTGGAAATGTGTCGAGTTATCCGATGTGACGACTAAAGCGAAGTTAGAAAAAAAACCACAAAACTACAATTAGGAAAATACAGTAGTGCATTATACAGTAGTATAGGCTTACAATATGTTGTGTCCTCCATTTACAATTACTCTGTAGATGAAAAACTGAAAAATTCGTTTAGTGTTGTTTGTTTTGAGCACTTAATCACTTAACTGTCTCGACTTTCTTTTTCAACAATCATGAATGCCTTGAAAACATCACCTTCGTAATTGTGAGAAAATGCAAAATTGGATTCCGGTGTGACATTGATGTACAGTAGATTGTATATTTTCTTTTTGTTTATCTGTTATTATTTTATACATAAAAATACATAAAATGTAAAGGCATTTTTATTAATATATATATATTAATAAAAATTAAAAATTTTGTAATGTATGTATGTATGTATATATATATATACATACATACATACATACAGATATATACAGGGTGGGCCAACGAAAACAAAACAGCAGAGTGTTCGTGTTCATCCAAGCAAATCGCTCGAACAGGTTGATTTTATTCTCGAGGGGACATCTTATGCAATAAAGTTTTTGCGAATCTGAATATTAATTAAACAAACACTTTTTTTCGAAATAAATGAGTTTTTAAAATTTTTTGTTGTCTGTTGTATTCAGAATCGCAAAAACTTTATTGCAAACAGATGTCCCCTCGAGAATAAAATCGACCTGTCCGAGCGATTTGCTTGGACGAACACAAACACTCTGCCGTTTCGTTTTCGTTGGCTCACCCTGTATATTAAATATATTAATTATATATTAATAAATAAATCAAGTCCCCCTCCTAAAAAAAAATGAGTTCGCACCACACGTGCAAAGTGAATTCATTTTTTCAGGAGGGGGTGACGACTTATCAGTGTGTGGGACAGCAAAAGTATGTCAACTTATCCAGTGGTGACAAGTTAAACCGGAGTTTTTTAACATTAATGCCTATGTAACTCGGCCGGGACCACAGAAAATGACTACTTAAGCCATGGTGTCGAGTTATCCGGGTGTCGACTTAGGCGGACTCGACTGTATTATGTAACTAAATGAAAAATATTGTTAATTACTACCTTATTAATCAAAATATATTATGTATTTTCATAAATAATGTCATTAAATTTATGTAATTGTACTGTTGTACCTAAAGAAATGTACAAAAGAATAACAATAAAATACTACATGTAAACTTATAGGTAGTTATAAAATGAACCACCTGTAACAAGGTTCACCTTACAACAAATAAAGATTATTAATAATAATCATTATTCGCTTGCTCCAAAAAGGAGAAGCACGTGCCGCCTTTGTGGCCCCAAGTCTGTTTCCCCAGCGTTGCTATTAGAGGTGCCTTGATCTAGTTTTGTCGTTCTTTCCACCAACTCTATTCACAGATTAAAGATGTCCCTAACCTGTGAATAGAGCATGCTTATAACAGTCTTCTCAAAACTACTGGAGTAAGTAAATAAACAATCACAAACAAAATCTTTTTTAATCAGTAATTGAACTTTAACGTAACTTCCAAACATTTTCGGCCTTCTCCAAGGTAATGAACTAAACTGACTTCCAAATTGGAATGTTAGGACAATGGGTTAAATTCTACCTAGGTAGTCCCAATGATGGCACTTGCAGAATCTCCACAACAAATGCATGTGGAAAATGGATTATACAGGGTGCTGTTCAAAAATGTGTTATTTTGTTGACAAAGGTGGTGTTGATGCCCAAATGTTGTCAACGCAATAATTCTGAGGCTTTACAGCCACAAGTACCTGCAAGTGCAAGTATTTGCTCAAAACTACGCACTTGCTTGTGCAACAAACCTAAACCTATTTCCAACTAATATAATCAATAACTTTCTTCCAATTTTTCTACTATGACTAGTATTACAGCAGATTCGACATTCATGTGTGTAAGTCAACTAAATCTTGGCTTAAGTACATTACCGAAGAGGTTAGGTTTAGGTATGTTGCACAAGTGAGCAAAAGAGAGCACAGAGTTTTGAGCAAACACTCACATTTGCAAGCACTTGCAATCATAAGGCCGCAGAATTATTGCATTGACAATATCGGGTACCAACACCACCTTTGTCAACAAAATAATGCATTTTTGAACAGTGCCCTGTATAATCCATTTTCCACACGCATTCATCGTCGAAATTCTGCAAGCGCCATCATTGGGACTACCTAGATAGAATTTAACCCATTGTTCTAACGTTCCAATTTGGAAGTCAGTTTAGTTCGTTACCTTGGAGAAGGCCGAAAATGTTCGGAAGTTATGTTAAAGTTCAATTACTGGTTAAAAAAGATTTTGTTTGCGATTGTTTACAGCAATGTTTCTCAACCTCTAATGAATTGTCCCCCCTTCAATAAAACCATTACATAGTACGCCCCTTCACTTCGAAAATCTGATGCCGAGGGCTGAGGCTAACGCCAAATTCGTATTGCATTGAATAGACTACTAACTAGTATAATGTTATTTGTACGCAGAGTTTAAAATCTGCTACTCATTAGCACCCCTCCCCATTAACTTCACATCTGTGATCGTCTAGAATTCAGAGAACTGAGGGGTCACGAAGGGAAAGGAATAGCTTGGTCAGGGGAAAAACATGAGAAAGGTTCCTACCTTTCAGACTGGACATATGTGGAATGGACACAAAATTCATCTGTGCTTGTAAACATCTTTCGGTTAATGTTACCTCTGATTCCAGCAAATAGAAGGAAACAGTGCAGATGCACGTTCTAACCTAACCTAACCTACTCTAATAATTTTGTTGGTAATAATTATGGTAATTTATAGGAAAGGGTTAGGTTAGGTTAGAACGTGCATCCCCACTGTTTCCCTTCTTCTATTTGCTGGAATCAGAGGCGAGCCGCCATTTTTGAACCATAGGTAACATTAACCCATCTTTCTTATTAGTTCAATTATTGTATTCTTAACGTTTGTGATATTACATTATTGTACGATATAACGGATAAAATATCTAATTATTATTAATATAATGTTTTAGTATATCGCCCATAAAATTGTTTTTCGCCCCAAAAATATAAATTGTTACTAATCGCCCCCAACATTGAAAAACGCCCTCATGGGGCGATATCGTGTCGAAAAACACTCATTTAGAACGTACTTTATTAACACTCATAGTGCCATCTCGTTACAGTACAAGAAAATTTTGCAAATTGTTCTTACTTATCGAGACGTCGAAAGCTCATAAATTATTATATATAAGTTCGAAAATAGGTTACCTTAGATACACATTAATTTGACCAAATTTATAATCGAATGTCAGTAGTAAACAATCATTTATGAAGAGCTTCTTAACAGTAGTAGTGTCAATCAGTGTTGCCAGATCTATTTCGTAATATGATATCACATTTTATTTGGATTACTTCTTAGCATTTTAACGCGTTAATTGTGAAAAAATAATTTAAGAAAAACAAATAAGATATATTTCATAATTAAATATTAAATTTTAAATAATTAATATATCTTTAATATATTAAAATTATATGCTTTATTATAAATTTTTAATATTTTATGAGTAATGACTTGATTTTTAATTTAATCGTTTTCATAACTCAAAAATATTTATAATTAAAACTGCTTATTAAACTAAACTTCAAAATTATCTTTTTAAATTTTTTTTTCAACTGTAGTAATTCTTAAAGAGACGTAGGAAATGTAATTTTGATATGTTTATCTACGTTAATTATTTAATTCCACATAGAAATAATCTTTCCTGATCGAAGTTTATTTACTGAGCGATTACAGTACAATCTCGACACTTCTAGATATTCAACGCTAGTCGACTGGGATATTGCCGGCACTGTTGCCAAGTCGTAGACATCAGCGAGGTTGAGGCCGAAGTTTTCAACGCGAAAACGTGTACGTCGGACGTTCAGCGCCGTCTTCCTGTAAGCGCAGAAGTTTGACAATGGCGTTTGGAACGTCGAACATGATTCCGCTGACGTTTCAAACACTATTGTCAAACTTCTGCGCTTACAGGAAGACGGCGCTGAACGTCCGACGTACACGTTTTCGCATTGAAAACTTCGGCCTCGACCTCGCTATTATTGAGTAACGTTTTAAATCGAAATAATTAGATATACTTTTTTAAGTTACATGTTGAAAACAAATTTCGCGAGATCTCTTCGGAGGAACTAGGGGGCGCACCGACTCTACTTGCTCCAGGGCGCTGAATATGTAGCTACGCCACTGACTGTACTGCACAAATTATTTTGTTCCATATTGTCATGAAAATGCAACAACTTCTTTAAATCTTCTTCAGATTTTATAATTCTAATCATATAACAGTGGCGTAGCTACGGTTCTCCGCGCCCGGTGCGAAACCAGATTTGTGGGCCCCCGAAAAAAGTTTTCGGGTCTTTTTTCTTGTGATTTTGGGGCCCCCATGGGCCTATCGCTTTCCAGGAGCCCGGTGAGGACCGCACCTACCGCACCCCCTAGCTACGCCACTGTCATATAATCACTGGGGATTGCTGAAGTTGCAAGGCCCATTTTCATTGGACAATCAAACATTGCTTCGTAGAGGGAACATTTGATTCCCTCGTGATATGCTCTATTTTTCATCACCTGGATGAATCTTAAACCCTCTGACCACTTTGATAACTGATTGGTTTCCATCCACGTGCTCAACATATTTTTTATGTTTTGATTAGCACGCTCTACTGATCCCTGACTTTGGCTATGTCTTGCCTTTCCATGTATGATTTTTACATCCGGCCACATGGAACATAAACTCTCAATAACTTGGTTAAAGAATTCTCGACCATTATCGGAATGAAGGATGCTCGGCGCTCCAAAAGTGGTGAAAATATCCAAAAGATGGTATGCAACTGCTACGGCGCGTTTAGTTTGAAGCGCACGAAGGATCATAAATTTGGTAAGATGGTCTTGGTAAACTAAAATGAATTTATAATTTCCATCTGAGATAGTTTGTAGATCTATTAGATCAACCTGACAGCATGAGTTCATTTCACTGTGAAGTATAGGTCTGATGACAATGACCTTTTTCAAAGTCTTGTTTCTTTTGGCAAGGTTGACATAGCTTCAAATATGTCATAGTAGTTTCAACTGTTACATTTTTATACTTGCAGTTACATTTATTAAGCATCCGTGTCCTTCCACCGTGGCCAACAGCAACATACGTTTCTTCGAGAATGTTGAATAAGTGCTCGTAACAAATGTAATACTTTATTTCTCCATTCTCCTCCTTCGTCGCCTATAGTCAAAATGTCGTAACGCTTTATACGCCTGTAATGAACAGCTAGTTTCTTTTTCATGTTCTTTGCAGCTTTTACTTCCTCCAAACACTTTGCGTATTTGTCACAATTGAGATAAAAGTTATCATCTTTCTTGCTTGCCACGAGCTCATTCACTATTGCCTTACAATCATCGATAGATTTTCTCGTTGGCCTGAATCAATCCCGTTGCCAGATATAGCAGCTGAAACAGTAGCTTCAGCCCTGTACTCAGGCTGGATATCTCGCTTTGGAGTGCCTGCCCAAGTAACATCTGACCAAGGACGGCAATTCGAATCTGGCTTATTTAAATCCCTCACTCAACTTCTTGGTACCCAAAGAGTTAGGACAACAGCATACCATCCAATTGCAAATGGCATTGTTGAACGCTTTCATCGTTCACTTAAAACTGCCATCAAGTGTCACTCTACTGAAAGATGGACGGAAGTGCTACCTACAGTCTTGTTAGGATTGCGAACTGCGCTCCGTGAAGACACCAATACTACCGCGGCTGAGATGCTCTATGGCACCAGCCTCCGACTGCCTGGAGAGTTTTTCGTTCCAGGTTCTCAGGACGTCAATCCATGTTCTTTCGTCGAAAAACTCAGGACGATGATGGCAAACTTAAAACCAGTGCCTGTGGTGCACCACTCCTACCGCAACCCATTTATCCACAAAGAACTGCAGTCATGTTCCCACGTATTTCTTCGCAATGATGCTGTACGGAAGCCCTTGCAGCCTCCATACGATGGACCCTACGAAGTCGTGTCACGTGGTAGCAAAACATTCACTCTATGCATAAAGGGAAAAGAAACTGTCGTTTCTATTGATCGACTGAAACCGGCTTTTCTTCTCGCAGCGAGTGAGTCGGACCAGTTACCCCCAATGTCTCCAATGCCAAGACCAGCGCCAACTAAACGTACCACAGACAATCCAGCCTCAACGCGACAAACTACCACACGCTCTGGCCGACATGTAACCTTTCCCGCTCGTTTCGTGTCGCAGACACTGGTGGGGGAGTAGCTGTGGCCGCCACGCCAGCGCCAGAGATCCCGAACACTGCCTGGCAACACTTGCCAACGAGATGTTGGTTGGCAACTTGTAAAAAAGAGGCGCGAAAGTTCGCGGGGTTTTTGCCTGGATGTTGGCCGAGGATGTCGGTGACAGTTATCACCTTTTTAATAAAATTTTTTTGTTACTGTTCGTGTTTGTCTGCTTAGTTCTAAAGATCAGTAGGATCGGATGACATATGCTTAGAAAACAGTGAATGTTTATCTTTAACTTATGAATTTATGTAAATTTAAAACAGAATAAGTAAAAAGTTGCAATGGAGAATGTTGTTGCTAGAAGGAATTTACAAATTGTCTGCAATAATTTAATTCATTAATTATACATTAATATAATTGTGAAGAATTTGATTTATAAATTGCGAAAATATCAATATACCGATTGACGAAACAATAAACAACGACAATACAAATAATAAGAATGAAATATAACAATCGTGCGTCTTATTTGTTTGACTTCTTTTATTGCGGATGGACGAAATACGCGTTTCTCCGGACTAAATGGGGGCGAAAACCCAAATCCTCCTAGCCTTACCTCCTCGTGGTGCCCCTGGGGTATTTCCTTTCGCTGCACTGCGAATAGGTCTGACTGGGAAAAAAATTCTGGTCACGCCTGCAGTGGGTAGTTAGGAATACGCTAACAAGGCAGGGGGTAGCGGGGTAAATATTTTTCCTCCCCGTCGTGTCTCCACCTTGTCGTGGTGGGGAGGCTTGGTGATCTGTGCTGCAGTGTCTAGATTTCTCCTCAGAGTGTTGCGGCCGGATCCAACTAAGAGAGACACACGCCGACCGAGTCGCCGCCATTAATTTTGAAATTTGACATCCTTTTTTTAATATAAAAAGATGTCCGAATGTTAATTTATATTTTTTCCGCCATATTAGTAGTCTTTGTACCTTCTGATGCCACGTTCTCGTTTCTATTCGTAAATTGTCGTCATTGTCTACTGAAATTGTTGATCCTGTTCCGTTTACGTGGATATTATCCGGAACAAATACAGAGAACGAGTCTCTTCTCGGTACGGGTGGTGTCGAACTTCATTTTAACGACAAAAATAATAATACTTGCAGTGTCGCGATCGTCATCGGATACGAGCGGATCTGACGTTTCGTACATTTATCATCAACCAAGCGTGAAACCACGTAAAAACCATTAAACACCTGAAGTTTGATCTCTTAGATGAAGATTTTAGCGACTTTATTAATAAAATTGCATAAAGTTTATCGAATTATGTTTATTACAGATATTTTTAACGTTTGATCCTGCTGGAAAATCATTTAGCAACTGCATGTTTACATTATAAACAATATTTAATTTGGAAATAAAATGGCTTCTCCGGGTATTTAAGTGTTATAATAATTATTGAAAGAGTAAAGATATATTATATTGTAAATAAGCTTACATAGTGTTGTCTTCTTGCTTGTTATTAAAGATCAACAAAAGATAAAATAAGTTAAACTTTTAATTCATTCAAAACACCATTCTTAAGTGAAAAATTGTGTTTACTGAGTTTAATTTACTATGATAAAATCGTATATCAAGCTTTCGTATCATTGAAGGTTACTTCCCTCCTTAAAGTTGAAGAAAATTCTCATTTGACTGCTGCTATCTGCAGTAGTTGTAATCTTAACAGTGAAAAACCTTCTTGAAAAAAATAAGATTTTAATGTATTTTTTGTATCTAGAAATTTGAAAAATTATTATTAATGAAGTTAAGGTTTCTATTTTTATCATCAAATCATTAAAAAGACAGTTTACAGAACAGAACTACTTTTATTTTCCACGTTGTGTGAACATATATTTAGTATGGTATAAACGGTATTAAAGTTTAATACCATTTTAATTTGCAATTAGTCTAGTTCTTTAATTCAAAATGTGGTTTTATAATCCTTAATTTTGGAGGTAGTCTGCATGCTGCACTGAACTAATGTAGAAAAGCATGAAGCAGGTTTTTTAACATTTATTGATTTATGTAAATTTCCTATTTTTATTAAAGCTTACAAGCAGTTAAATTATATAAATTGATAATGATTGACATTTAGTGACATTTGATATATTTTAATTTCTAATTTTTGCTCTTAATTTTTTTATTTTTCAGTCTGTCAGTGGTTAAGCTTGTGTCAAGGAAAAATATTGAACCGCACATCAGAGCTTTAGTGTTTGAACTGTGCTGTAACGACACAAATGGTGACGACGTGGAAGTACCTTATGTGAAATATAATCTTCCATAGTTTTGAATCGATTGCGATGTCTCTTGCAGTTGTGAATTTGTATAAGTCTACACTAGTTCGCAGTTTTGATGAGACTTGAGATGTTTAGGCTAATTCATACATTTTCATTAAATTTTGTTTTAAAAATTAAACTTTATATAATCTTGTAATTTGTATTTATTTCACGATGGGACTGCTTTTTCTGAGATTCATCTACAAAATTGGCCCATCTTTTTTAGTCTATTTTTTTTTTTTTTTTCCTTTTTCTTTTGAGAGATCGTTTAGATATCATTAAGCCTAGTAAACATAAAACAGTAACATTTCAATACAGTAAAACCTCGATTTAATGAACTTCGGATTTAACTGACAAAATTTCTGGTCCGTATGTCATGTGTGAAAATTAAGGTATTTGTTTAGTTTCTTACCAACACGCATTTTCTCGGTAATTTGATTTTTAAAAGACACCTATTTGATAGACATTTCCAGTGCCGTAACTAGGCAGGTGCAACAGGTGCATCCGCACAGGGCCCACTTGAAAGGGGCCCAAAATGCATGTATTTTGTTTCATTATTTTCCAAAATCTAATTAATTAAGGGGCCTAACTGCAAATTCTTGCACGGGGCACAGGAATGGCTAGTTACGGCACTGGACATTTCCAAAACGCATAGAATTAGGCACTTGCGCAGTTTAGGGGATACGGCTGTTTGAAAAGTTTTTCCATAAAATTAATCAATTATAGACTAATTTGACTCGAGCACTTCCAAAACACGTATAACTTTTTGGGAATAATCCATATAAAATATGCTATAAACAAAAAAATTTTAGGAATACTTAACGAGTGTGCACCGTTCGAAGATACCATTCATTATGCTTGTTTTCGTCGCGGAGAGACACAGCGGACGCGTACGAAGTGTGTCACGTGACATTTGTCGGTGCTGTTCGGTCACGTCGAAATGCAGTCACGCGACACATTTTGTACATGTCCGCTGTCCGCCGTCCACGTATTGCTCCACGACGAAAACCAGCTTAACCAATGGCGCCCTAAACGGTGCACAGCCGGTAAGTAGTCTTATCGATTTTTGTTTATAGTTTTTATATGGGTCGGCACCAAATAATTCTATGCGTTTTGGAAATGTCTATCAAATATGTGTCTTCTAAAAACAAATTACGAAAAAAAAAAATGCGTAATGGTAAGAAACATACAATTAGCAAAATTAATACCCTGTTAAATTTATAATATCAGAATTTTTTTAAATTAAAGTTTTCCTTTAAAAAGCAGACGGTTCTGATACATAGCTTTGTATTACTAATTTTCGTAGCATGTATTGATAAATCTGTATCTTTTAATTTTTTAGTACTGTAAATGTTCTACACTATATAAATTAAAAGTATTATATATTGTTACGCAGAGTATTACAATAAAATAAATAAATAAATAAATACAATGCAGTAAAAATAAAATTTTAATTTATTTATTAATAATCTTCACTATAAATTTATATTCGATTCATGATGAATTTATATAAAGGGAACAATGAAACCAAATACGTATAGACGTTCATTGGATTTCAAGAGAAAATGAAGCTTACTGGAGTCCCATAAGTCTTTAAATTTTGATAAGAAATCTTTAAATATAAAAGAATTTTCGTATGTATTTTTTTTTGTGTGTGTGTGTTTAGAAAAGAAATTTTGTTATTTCGTAAAAGTTTCTGGAAATTTTTTCATTATACTTTGATGGACCGAGTCAATCAGCGTGTTTTATTAAACCATTCCCGGAATATTTTCATCAATCCATAGTCTGAAGGTAGATCCAATTCGGACTCGAAAGGTTGATTGTACGGCTCTTTACCACTTAAATATTGTTTAAATTCTTTTAGTACGTAGCATTCATTGTAAAAAATCTGAAGCAATTCTATGATATTTCTGTTATTCATTAACATTTGTATCGGAAAGTTTGATGTATCCAATTCCTCAGATGATCTATAAATATCTGGAAAAACAGCCAAATTTTCCAAATCGAACAAAATTTTTTCTTTCAGACACCATAGCTCCCTCAACCATTCATTTTGGGACAGGTATTCCTTGTTTCGTAATTTAATTTCACAGAAACTGATGAGGCAACTCATAACTTCCGATTGTCCTAGAATTCTTAGATCATTAAGTAATCGTTTCAATCCTTCCACATCGATAATATCTGGGTGAATAGGCGACGAATATTTTTTAAACAGATTCAAAGATCTTTTTTCGAATCCGGAGCCATCTTCTACATTTTTTTCCATTTTCATAACCAGACCCTTGATTAAATCGTTGTTCATTTTCTGCAAGAAATCTCCCGATTCTCGAATATTTCAGTTTGTTATTGAGTTATTTGTTATGAAAAGTATTATTATATCATTCTTCACTTGTTAGTATTGTTAATAGGATAAATCTAAGCATACCATTGAATCTGCATATAGGATACCATTAAACGTATAGTTTAGTTCGTATAGAAATTGGGAGAAAGCTGAACAGTTTTTCCTCAATTCCTGTACGGTTCATCATTAAAAACCATGATAAACACTGGCATAATTTTGAATCCTTGCAAAAATTTTTCGGGGCACTCATCAATCTACGAAAATTGAAAATCATAAGTTTTTCAATATTCTTTCTTACATTACAAGCAAATAAATTTTCATATAATATAAAAAAATAGTCACTATTTTATGGTAATATAAGCACTTAAAAATATATTAATATAAATTGTTACGATATTTTCTTTATAAAAGCTTTTTACATTATTTATTCTTATAAAATGGAAGACAAGCCTAATTTAATTATTAATATAGTTATAATGTATTTTTATGTCTTGTAAAGAAAAGTTATTTTTAGTACTTTAGAAAGCCTAAAATGTCTACAGTATAAAGTCATTGAATTCAATTTGTTCCTCTGGAAGCAAATTTTAAAAATGAATATAAGTTTTAACAGACTTATCTTAAAATTGATATCAAATTTTAAGATATCAATAGTAATTCTAGTTACACTGTGTCAAGTTTTAAAAGTAATATTTTAAGAAATTTACGATATTCAAAGAATTGCACTTATAGAAATCATTATAGAAGTTATAGAAATCATTTGAACTTATAGAAGAGACGTTCTTTGTTTTATTCTGATTTTGTCTATTTTCGTTAAATTTTGCTGTAACAAAGTCAAAAAATATTTCAATTCCTGTACCTTAGTTCATTACAAGGGGGTTAAAGTATAACATAAAACTGAAGTTACTACAATTTAACAAATTAATATAATCTGTTTTGTCGAAACCGTGTTTTCTTTTTCTTGTTTTGTTTGGTGTCACGACTTGGTAAATTTATAGACACTTGGCAAATTCATTCTATTTAATCATAATCTTTACAGAGAAGCGTTTCGGGCTTTCGCTCCTCTTCGGTCTTTTACGTAATATACATATGTTATATCCGGTGAGCATCTGTCCGGCACCTTCCGCACTACATTTTTCCACTTAATTTCCCCTCCCTGCTAACTTGACTGCTTCCCCCGCATGTCTCACAGCATGTAACTTCTCCCTCCCGGGATGCTGCACACAGCCATGCCTACAACTGTATAAATATACTTTTTAAGATATTCTATTTAATAGGTGTAACAGAATATTGGAACGATGAATGTAACAGAATTCTCACGTTATGCGTTATTTGTAGCACCTGTTTCACATTTCTGTTAGAAATGAGTATCCAAAAGCTAACAACGCTTACGCTGAAGGAAAAATACGAACTTGTATCTGAATTTAAATGTAATAAAATTTCGCAAGCCGAATTTGCAAAACAAAAAAATCTTCCAAAAACAACATGAAGAAAAGAGAGGAAATTAAGAAACTTTCTTGGATTTTCGTTGCGGCTGTCTGGATAACGCCAGAGAAAGTCGACATACAAAGATGTCGAAGATGCTCTGGTACAGTACGTTGGCTTAAGCAAATTCGTTCATCGAATCTTCCTGTTTCAGGACGATACTGAAACAAAAAGCGATGGAAATCGCTGAGGTAGCCTACGTAAAGTAGACACTAACTTTCGTGCCAGAGATACATTGCATGTATACACTGTATAAGCAGTACTGTGTTTTCGTAATTGTAGTTTTCTGCTTATTTTCAACTTTGTTTTAGTCGTCATATCGGATAACTCGACACATTTTTACTTCCCCTTGGGTGTTGACTTATGCAGACTCGACTGTATGTTCCCATTATATGTAATTTCTATCATTATATATAACAACTGAACTTAACAAATACTGGATGAAATGTACTTCATCACACAAGCAACCTTTAAAATCCTTTGAATAACATTCACTTCGGTTTTTTTGTTCCGTTCCACTTGTATTTGGATTCTCGTATGAACTTTGCCTGATGGGGTTGAAAACGTTAGCTTTTGTATAGACACGCATTACTGGATTTTAAAGGTTGCTTGTGTGATGAAGTATCATTATATATTTTATAAGCTGTAGACATTTAAAGTATATTTGAATTTTAAATATTAAAGTAATTTTAATCTGATTAATTTCATTTATTATTGAAATAATAGAATAAATTATTCAAAAAAATTTGCCTTAGTACTGTACCAATTATTTGAACTGTTCAAAATATTGTCAACAAATGCTATTTTTTGTTTTACCCTGTAATTGATAAGATTATTAACATCTTTATTATTTAAATATAATGAATTTTATACAGAATTTTTATAATACTGATTATATTTACAGTACAGGGGATGCAATTAGCTATGTTCATAATATGTACTTTCATAACACATTTTGAATGTCTGTTAATACTTATAATAATGTAATAAATACTGATATATTATAATCATTAACAAATATAGTCTAAAATAAATTTTTTACAGAGGATGATTCATAAATACATCAAGCTGAATGAAATTATATGGCATCAAAAAAAAAGGGTATAAAATGTAAAAATATATCCTACCGAAATGTAAGTATTAAAAGTTTTGCAATATTGTATAACCCAAACAATTAGTTAAAGCATAAGAAAAGCTATATTAGATAATTGAAAAGTAATTTCTAAATTGTCAAATAGAAAAACTTTTTACATTTTACACTTATTTTTTGATGCTGAATTGTCTTTATATATAGGATATACACATATGAATTGGATAGAGAGGGAAGGTTGCAATAACAACAGCATTCCCTATTCTGATAAGGTGGATAATATTTTTGTAAAATCAATTTCTTTGTTTCTTACAAAAAATATATTACTCATATATGAAACAATTACACTGATTAAGTAAATATATTACAATTCCACTCTCTACATTGTAATATTCTGCTCCAAAAGTGCAATGAAGAGTTTTATGATTATACATTAAAATAACATAACTCTTAATTATAAACCATTTACCAATATATCATTAATGAAACTAGAGATATGGAATCACACTTTACTGTCAGCCAAATTTTTTGGATGTATTTCTTTTTCCATGTGAACCATCTTCATCTCTAACTGTCGAACACGAGTGTATGCAGCTGATCCACCCAACACAACCATATTGCTAGTCCACCAAAGAAATGGCTTGTGTTCATGAAACCACATAACTGCAAGAACTGTCTGAAAGCAAGCTTTTGCTGTACCACTTATATTATGTGTGAGTGGTGACGTAAACTGAGAAAAGAGAAGAAAACATTTAGTTTAATTTAAAACATTTCTAATAAACCATATATTGCACCTACCTTGATTTGAAGACCAGTAACATAACCAATAGCAAATCCAAAAATACCACCAACAATCATTAATAACCAAAAGAATGCATCATCCAGCTTTTCATAATTCATAACAGTTGTGACTTCTCCAGTTATTAATATTAAGAAAGAAAATAATACAAGGGCATTGACATTATTATAAAAAGTTAGTAGCCAAATACTTCCATCAACAACTGGTAGCATTTTCTTTGTATAAATGGAATATAAAGAAACTGAGAAACTTGCTATAATGCCTGCTGCAACTCCAAAATATTGACAAGGTTCCTGTAGAAAAAGTTTTATTGAATGTATTAATTTTAGAAATGCACTTAACAGATAAATTCAAATTCAATTAAATTTATCAAGAGATGGTGTCTAATGCCTAACTCTAGTGCCAAATTGTCTTATAAATTATTAATATTATAGCAGTTTCTAGCCCCACAATATTTGGCATTGGTTGGTGTGTAGCTTTACAAAGTAAATTATACCATCTAGTCATATAGATTCAAAACAATATTTGATTTGTATATTACAGGCTACCCCAAGTTATAAAAGAATAAAATCATAAATCATTCTCATAACTAGACATTTTACACAAGTTAAATTACAAGCAAGCCCAAAAGAAGAAAAATTCAATACGAAATCTTTAGATTGTATCTGGAGGTGAAGGGCATCTTGTAAATCTAGTTCTAGAAGTGTGGCAGTGGACTGTGAAATGGATAAGCCAGGATCCAATCTTGATAGCTGCTGGCTTCCGCCTGTTGCATTTTATGCAAATGTAAGGTACAGTACATCTAATCTCCTTTCCAATGGGTACTGGTGTGTGATCTTGTAGGAATCTTGGAGTAGCCAGTCCAATTGGCATGGGGAATGGCTACTCCATCCACCTCTCTAGCTAGGTTGTAAATAAAATCTCTTCTCTTCTCTCCCTGATATTTCTTAACAGCATGTTATACAAGACCAAAGACGAAGCTAATAAAGCTTTAAAAATGCTCATTTACATGCGTATAATATTTGTTGGAATTTTGACTAAGGATTTACAGTTGTCATCTGGTCTTATGGAAAGACAGCATATTAAACTGAGTTGTAATGACATCTATGAATCAATGGAGTCAAAAATGCTGTCCTGAAAGAAAGCTACTCTAAATTATGAAAAAGAAAGATATCAGATTTGTAACAAATTGGCCCTACTAACAACTGTTTTGATCTTATTGAAATAAATCTTAAATAGGTCACAACATTGAATGACTGTTCTATAAATTATCTATTAATACATTTGATAGAAAATTATTTACATAATCTTCTACTCTTATTTTGAAGTAACAAAAAATCACATAGTAAGATTATAATATAAATTCAAAAAACCTTTATTAATAATAAAAATTAGCATAATTATAGAACAAATATTACTGGAGGTGTATTAGTAATAACAAGGACTGAGTATATATTTAATAATTGTAGTCAGATTTTTCTGAGAGTTTTAGGCCATGAGGTGGTGATGAGAAGATGCAAGAAGAAAAGGCAAAAAAAAGGGAAAAAGGATGGAAAACGTAATAAAGAAGTATAAAGAACCATAACAGTAATTACTCATAATTAGTAAATAAAAACTGAGCTAATTCAAAGAGGATGTTAATGTTTTTCTTGGAAATCACTCTTTATATATGGTTATAGTTAGTCAATGCTTCTACATTATTCTTTCCTGAACATTGGCTAAATGTTTGCAACCATTTGTTTACATAGGGTGTGGCCAACCATCTGGTAATTCCTTTTATACATTTTTTACAACTGTTTTCTATCTGTTTGCTTATGAAACACTTTATAATTTGTTTTATTACTTGTATCATTATTATTTATTTTTTCTATTTATGTATCCTTTTGTATTAATTTGTCAGTTGATCTCCTTTTTAATAACTTTCTAATTGCCATCTGCTGCATTTATGGAATGGATGTTCTTTTAAATTTAAAAGTTTTGGTTTCATTCCATTCTCAATGTTGCTGAAAAAGTTTGCAATGACACAAGTCAAAGTACTCAAGGACTGATTAAATCTGTTTGTTTGCATGTTTGTGTGATTTTTAACATCCATTTCAAATTATTGCAATTCTTGTATAGAACAAACATATAAATATATACAATTTCAAGTAATTTCATTTAAAACAAATTTTTTATTTAAAATATTAATACCTGCAACTCCTTCTTGGTCGACTCCCAATAAAAAGCCAATGATGATAATGATGCAACATATAACTGCTTTTGCAGAAGTTTTTTGGTTCAATAATAAATATGTCAAAATCTAAACATAAATCAATTAGAAAATATTTTATAATTAATGTTATTATCATATTACTTAATAAAGTAATTATCTTTGTAATGCATATAGAGTTTGAAATAAAAAAAATATTAAACTGCACATAAAAGTATATAAACATTTAATAAGAATAAATGTGAATAAATACTGTCATCCACAACTTTAAATAAATTAATTAAGTAACTATCATTCATAAACATTTAAAGATAACAGAATGTCATTGCCTTTCCATTAAAATTAATAATCAACTGGTATAGCACTGATTTTCTGGGATGTCTTTTAATCTGTTACATGAATTGCCTTCTAATTCAACACAATTAGAAGAAATTTCCTGTAACTGCTAGATGTTTTAACTGAATGGCTGCAGATGCCATTGTATGAACATGAATACACATTCGCTTGGATTTTCTACATTGTAGTTGTTAGTGATCCCTCTATTCTGTACAATTTTAGCTCATTTTACTTATATTTAACCCTAGCAACAAATTCTAGTAAAAATTCAAGTGCTGTTGGTATTAAAAATAAATTAAGCATATGTTAAATGTAGACTGTTATTTAAGTTTCTAGCAGTCCACAATACATATAATTAATTGGTTTCTGACATGTTAGTATATATAAGTAGTGTTGATAACTCAATACTAATTATATATACTAACAGAAAAATCAAGATCAACCTATATTATTTCAATTATTAACACAATGGTTTTCAAATTATGTATTTAAACAAAAGGAGATAAAACTGAGTAAGTATTCAAGGAAAATTCAACATTTTTTAAGTAAATAAACATAATCTTGGTCCAATAGAATACCGATTCCCTTTTGTGTCACAATATCTCACATAGTGACTTCCAAGCAGAAAAAATTTTCTTCAAATCATGTATTTTTTGAAATATAGTTGATCCTCAATTTTACAGGAAAAATTTATCTTATAGAAAAAATTAAAAAAAGTTTTTTTATTCATGAATAGAGCATGCTAAAAGGTTGAATCAATGAGTCAGTCAGTATAAATTACTCAATGTACAGTACATTATATTATTTCATACTTATAACATATATTTTACACTTATTTATACTTAAACAACATCTTGCATATTTTATGTTTGTTATTAAAATATTAATATGCAGTGTTTTTTTTAAAAACACATTTGATTTAACAGACTTTTGGCAATAGTGAATACCCCTTTCCCCAATTAGTTGTTTAAATCATGTTGAGTGTATGATTTTAAAATAGTGCATCATCATATTTGTTGACTGTTGCACATATTGCTATCAAGTGCATCAGTGAAAATGTGAATATTTCAGTAAAGTTATTTATCTCTATATAAATTTCTTTTACTACTGTATTTTTCAACCTTTAGAAATCAACACCTAAAGGACCATTCTTTTTTAGTCAATATTTTTTCTAATAGCTTTCTAGCAAAATTTAGACAAAACATACTTTATACTTACTATTATTTATGTACAATAAAATTAAATATTTATTTACTTCTCTTATAATACATGTGTGAGAGACCGGACTTGATGAAATTTTTGAGAGAAAATTTTTCATCTTTTGAGTGTTAAATTAGTTCAAAACCCAGCAAAAACATTTTTTCAATTTAATTACTAGAGGATGATTGCATCTCTCTCCCCAGAGTCACATCCTTTCCCAGGGGACTCATTGAATGTGTCATGTGTCACCAGGAACTAACAACAAATATTCACCATTGGTCAAAATAAGTAATGTGGCTAAAAAGAGGGCACCAAAACCAAAGGGAGAGGACCCCCAAAATAAGAGGATTGAATTGAAGACAAGAAGGTCTGAGAGTTTGCCAATCCACATCCTTTTGTGAGCACTCCATCGCCAATCCTTTCGTTCGCCCTTCCACTAATCCCTTGACTATCATTCCAGACCGTTTCTGCCATTCTCTGAACCTGACAAGCTGACATAACAAACTCAAATTCTCTCCACGATCCAGGACTTGTTCATCTACAATCTTCGATCTACAACATCGACAATCAACGCTCCAATCAAGGTATTTCACATCACGTGTAATATTGTAAGCTCTAGGAACTTATTAACTTAAATATGCGATCATGTTATGCTGTATAGCTTTGTCTGATTTTAGCCACTCTTTGGAGCTAAAGAGAACTCTGTTGTTCTGTGTATATGGTGTAAATAATAAATAAATAATTGTGTAAATAATTTATATAAATAAATAAGTATTTTTCTTTTATAAATAAGTTGAAGTGTGTACTTCTTTCGAGCACGTTGTCTGTCTCCATCCCGGACTCCTAGTGTTCACATACGCAACCTCTCGTGCACAATTGGAATAGCAGCCATAGGTTTCTGTATCAGCTTTAAAAGATAGTGGTGTCAGTCCTGACCTAGATATCACTGATCTGGTGCCAACCCTCTGGTCACACATGTCAATTATAATTATCTTTTGTCTGACATTAAATTCTGTCTGGTATGTTTCCCAAAATTTTTTTTGCACTTAAAATTAATTTTTACTCCTCAATAACCTACTTTCCCCTTTGGAGAACAATATCACTTCCACTGAGAAACACTGCTTTACTATAGAGCAGCGGTATTCAATCTATGGATTGCACTGTTAAAATGTTTGAATACCATTGCTATATAGAAAAGCTGCTTTCTTAAGTACAGTAAGAATAATTTATTTATTGAAATATATTCTGTAAAATCACAATAAAAATGCTTTATTGAAGTAAAAATAGAAAAAAGATGAAATGCTTTTGTATAGTATACAGATGTTCCCCTACATATGAACAGGTTAGGAGGTTCCAGAGATTTTGTCCTAAGTGGAAAACTAATCTAGAAAGTACATTCGTATACAGAATAATCATTTATTGTTAGTGTTTGATCCTTCAATGTACTTAATAGAATGCACTATACTCATTTACCTTCTCCCTACTGTTTAGTAGCATATGTTTCAAATATGGTTTATTTTCACCTAATGCACTTAGTTTTATAATGTTTACTTTAGTTTCCACAGTAACAGAGCAACACTTCGTGTATTTATTTCCACTTCTAGATTAACTATTACATTTTGGATGCATTTTTGAAGCACTAATTATAAAAGCTTATAAAAATTGCAAACAATAGCAAAAAATGCCATTACTTCTACTACTTGCGAACCTCACAATTGGCAATAAAACCTCAGAATTTGTGCAAAAACAAAAAATGATGATATACAGTAGAAATAAGTCCACTTTAATTATTTATTAAATACTTGTTATTTTTATTGGCCAAAGACTGACTTCAACACCATACCAAAAGTGGCAAGAGAACTTCAGAATCCATGCACAGTTCACAATCCATGTACAGTCATATTGTTAATGAGTTGAATGTTTGTAAGTAGAGAGTTCCCGTATAATCATCATCAGAGACTGAAGAATTCATTGATTTTTGAAAAAATAGAAGAAAAAAGCCTAATATTGTTTGAGCCTTTTTCTTCTATTTTTGCTCCAATAAAGTATTTTTATTGTTATTTTTCAATATTTTTGGCATATTAACCTTATATCTGTAGCTTGAGTAAATTAGATATTAAAATTTTTACCTTCACTGAAATTCAATAAAATTCAACTTACCACATTGAAAACTGTAGTTAAAGATCTTCCAACATAATAAAATGCAACTCCAACATATTTCAGACAGATGTTGTTAAATGTTATCATAATAACAAATATCACTGACATTGGAAGTATCTATATTCACAAATTTTAAATTAATTATTCATTTAAGACAATTTATGTAATATCAAAAATGTCTTTGTTATTAAAAATATACCGTATTTTACGGACTATAAGACGCACTTTTTTCTTCGAAAAATTGTCTCCAAAATTCAGCTGCGTCTTATACTCCGTAGCGTCTTATAGGTATTTTTTTAAAAAAATTGCTTAAAAATTAAGGTGCGTCTTATAATCCGTAAAATACGGTAATTCATTTATTTAATTTTAAATATAGAAAATTAAGCTCTAAAATTATTACTCTACTTAAGCTCTACTTATTATTAATTATTAAAAAATTAATTAGTTTTATTAATGTAATATATAAAATTATGAAATTTTAACTGAAATCTCATTATGGTCCAGTGTTGGTCTTCAGAGCACAGTTTGAGAAGCACTAGCATATATTACAATAGTAAATTTATAGCAATTATAAAAGCAGTCATAAAGCAAGCATCTAGTATATTTATATTAACACTTTTTAATGTACATCAAAAAACAAAATACAGTCGACTCTGCATAAGTCGACACCCAGATAACTCGACACTCCTTGGTTATGTAGTCAGTTTTTTGTGGTCCTGGCTAACTTACATAGGCATTAATGTTATTAACCTTAAAAAACTCGATTTACTCAACATCGTTTAACTCATCACCACTGGATAAATCAACATACTTTTTCTGTTTCACACTTTTTAGAATTCTGATAAGTCGACTGAGTTCACACCACACAGCTTATTGTATGGTGTAAACTCATTTTTTCAGGAGGGGAGTCGACTTATCAGACGTCTAAAAAGTGTGAAACAGAAAAAGTATGTTGATTTATCCAGTGGTGACGAGTTAAACAATGTCGAGTAAACCGAGTTTTTTTAACATTAAAAACATTATTGTCTATGTAAGTCGGCTGGGACCACATAAAACTGACTAATTAACCTACAGTGTCAAGTTATCCGGGTGTCGACTTATGCGGAGTCGACTGTACTTGATATATTATATAATATTAATTCTATATAAAAGAGTTGATTATTTAATTCATAAAATACTGCTATGTTTTTCATTATTGTCATCATCTACATCTGAGGATTTGTCATGCTTGAAATATTCTACTTTTCTTTTACACATCCATGCCACTGCCATGTATCGCATGCTTTCTGTAATTCATTTTTGGACAGCTATAATGACAACTTTTTGACATTGTCCAAATAATGTCAAAAAGTCATCATTACAGCTGTGCTTGCCTTCTAATCAAATGCAAAACACTTGTCTTCCTAGCTTTCTTTAGTAGCAGAAACAGAAATAAATCAAACAAGGTTAATTCCAATAAATTTGTGAGATGCAGTATGATCTCAGTTCCAACTTAATATTGGATGTACAGTACATTATTGGAAATATGTATTGACCTGGTATTGTCAGAATTGAGAAACCATTCTACATTAGCAAGTTTCGAATGTTTTTCACAAAATGGCACGACAAAGTTTAATTCTGAGAATTCCTGCACATTTCCTTATTCAGAGTTATTTTTCAAAATAATAACTGTATTCATACATTACATGTCTCAAGGAACACAAAAGAAACAAGAGCCATGTATCTCTACATGGTTCTTGCTTCAAAATAATTGTCAATAGCAGATTATTAATAAAAAATATAAAGACAATATTGAGTCCAACAGGAGCTGGTTAATACTAGAGATGTTACAATACTGGATTCAGCTGATATGATCCAATACAGATAATTATCCAACCAATTCAATTTGATACCTGTTTTTTTGTCCATACTGTATAGTTGGTGAAAATAATAAATTAAATTCTGAAAGCCCGTTGGTTTCACTTTGCTTGCTAACCTTTAAACTCAAACATAAAGAAATAAAAGTTTATAAATTTATTTACAAGCTCCTTTCAGATCCAAGTCCTACGTAATTGTAATTTTCTAGTTTGCATAGGCCTGATCCTGGTCCTGTTTTTAGGAAAAAAATTCAAACATACCTTGAATAAATTAAAAAGAGTGTAAAAAAAATGAAATTGAAAAAAATGCCACCAAATTGCCAACCACCTTGAAATATCACCAGACCAATGCACAACATTACTCAATGTTTACTTCCCATTTCTAAGAATGCATCTGGTCTGTGAATTTTTTACACAAGCAGAATAGCCAAAAGCACTGTCAATTCACTCTGTAATTGGTCAAAACCTGTCACAACTGAAGTGCTTAAAATAAGATTTATGTGCTAACCATATTTTGTTATGGTGTTTGGATCCATACTTTTAACAAAAATCTTTATTAATTATTTTATGAAGTTTACACAAAATTTTATTTCACTTTCTAAAAAAAATTATTTGCAATTGGTAGCTACACAAAATTAGGGGCCTCAACTTGGCAATCAATATGTTAGACAAAAATATAGGAAAAGGCAAAGCGATTTGCTAAATTTTAACATTTATAAAATTAGATTCTAAATTTCTGTAGGAAGAATCAGAGAGGATTGAGAGATATAAGCCAGTCCCTGATTGGCCAGAAGTACAGGGTGTCCATAAAGTCCATGTGCAATTTAAAAAATTTATAACTTTATTAGTATTTGTGATAGAAAAAATATGTAAAAGGTATTAGAAAGCTTAATGTTCCTAGTTTTAAGTAAAATTAAGATTTGAAGAGGTGGACCATTTTCTTGGCCTCCACATTCTACTTGACTTCATTCAATTGTTTTTTATGGGGACATGTTGTATGCAATCAAACCTTGATCATTAGAAGACTTGAAAGCTAAAATAACTAATGTCATTTCAGACATTACTGTAAATCAATTGGCAAATATTTTTAAAGAACTACAAAATCATATTACTCTTTGTATCGTGGTCGTGTGGAAACTTAATAAAATACAATAAAACAATATAAAAAATACTCTCAAACCTGTTTTTGTGCGATTTGTCTTGTACAATTTTTTTTGTGCGGTATACCAATTTGATTGAAATTCATATACTGCATAAAAAAAAATTGCACAAAACAAATCGCACAAAAACAGGTTTGAGTGTATAGATTCTCTTATTCCCAATACATTCTACATAATTTCTCTATCACAAATACTAATAAAGTTATAAATTTTTAAAATTGCATATGAACTTTATTGACACCCTGTATATCACCCTGACCAACCCCAGGCTGGAGGGGATGTTCTTCTGGCCAATCACAACATACAACCACACTCAAAAGTTACCCCTTCCTCCATCTCTGAATCCCATCCCCAACAAAAAAGGGCATAAAAGCAAAGAATGAGGATCTCTTGCATGGGTAACAGTGGAACGAAATTTAAAACTAACCATACGACAGAAATTAAAATGAGTAGAAAAAATTCAATTTGAAGGGTCTCTAAAATATTAGTTGTCCCAGGTCCATTTTCTCTGAAAGGCTCTGTATGTCACTACACACAGAAATCCTGTTATAAACAATGATGCATCAAACTGAAATTATTAATAAAAGTATATAAATTATGAATATTTTAATAGTAATTAAAAATATATAGATATATATCATCCAATTTTTATTTGAAATATTTCAAATGTGATAAGTACTTTTTAGTTTACTATGATTCTTATAAGATTTTACTATTGTAATTAAAAATTATAGACGAAGTTATATGTTAACTTTGACTAATGCTTATCACAAAATTTAAAATGCTTTATCATTATTCTTATATAAATAATAATAGAAATGTCATTATAAAATATAAAATGTGTCATAAAAATGTCAAAAGATGTGTCATGTGATCATTAAATCATTGCAATCAAAATGCAATAATTTAAAGATCACGTAACACATCTTTTTAACAAAAATAAAGTTTTCAGAAATAGAATTCAATTTTTTATTAAGCTTGAGAGGAGTGATACCACTGAAAATAACAGGCATGAAAAATTCTTGTAAAAGAGTTAAATAGCATTGATTTAATATTTGTTTTATTTCTTTTAATTTTAATTATTTTTTGTGTTTTAATTTTTTAATGTTTTTAGTTTTCCTTTAGTTTGTATTAATTAATTAAAAATATATTTTAAAATTTATTAGAGTTGTCGTGAGCTTGTATTTAAAATGATTAGAATTTAAATTTGAATTAATGAACACATTTTATTCTTTAAACTTTTATGGAATTGAAGATGAAACATAAATCATATTGAAAATGTTTTATTACAATAAAAATTGTTTCCATAAAGTTTATTGCTGTTTTCTGTTTTTGGATTTATATATGAAGTTTGTAGAAAAGGATAATAATTTAGATTTCTTTTAATGTTAAACTTATGTAATTACTCAAACACACACCCTCAGCAGTAATGTAAATGAAATACATCTTGTCTTGCCAAGGAAAATGTTTAATAATCACAAATGTTTTCAACTTGCTCTACAAGCCATCTTCAAGTGTTAAATTACATTCTATCTTTACAATATAACATTCTAATGGAATTTCAAATATAACAAATTTAAATATGAATAAACAAACACAAAACAATTTTAAAAAAATAAAAATGTTGTATGTGATTTACTTATGTAATTAATTTTTAAATTCAAATGACTTAAATTTTACCTGATATAACAATGTAAAATCCAGCTTGACTTCTGGAAAGGTAAATACATTTGGTGCTATTTTGGCCAAATAATTAAATAGAAAACATAGCAACACAGTCACTATACACTGAAATCCTGTTATAAACAATGGTGCATCCAACTGAAATTATTAATTAAAAAGTATATAAATTATGCATATTTTAATAATAATTAACCCAATACATTAGAAAATATTTCAGATATTATATTTCAAATTTTAATTTAAAAAAAGAAAAAGCTTTCGTTCTTCTTTATAAACTGAAATTTGTTTCTTTCTATTCTGAAGAAGAAGGTTTAAGACAACTAAAAATATTTGAAAATTAAAACTGTACTATATTTTGAAGGTTTGAATAGTAGTAATGTGGTTCAAGACAAGTGCAATTTTCAGAGAAGTGAAAATAAAAAAGACACTTGATGATGTTGAGAGTCTCAAAGCTTGAGTTGAATCAACCCTTTAAAAATTTTTACAATACGAAAAAAACATAGGATGAAGAAAATGAAGAAGCCTCATGTTTTCTTCTGTTAACCCACTAAAAATTTTTTAAGGCATTTTCTTGTAAATTTCAAATGTAACTATCATCCAGACTATTTACTAGTTTTATTAATGTTAAACAAACAACTTAACACCTAAATGCAAATTCCAGCATAAAATGAACAAATAAAATTTAATGTTGGCTTGCTGCCAACCAGCAATCTAGGACAGCTAACATCAACACAAGGGTTAATGATGCAGAGCACAATAGAGTTGTTATATTTTACAAACCGTCCCTCCAACAAATTTATAATAGAATCGCTAAAGATTTAAACTTGCTCTTAACATAAGAGAAAATGGAACATTTTTCAGCTTTTAACTAATGCAAAAGACAGGTCCAATGACAAGAAAGCGCCAGGAGTGTATTGCATTCCATTGCAGGACAAACGTTTTAATAGACATATAACATACATCAGATCCACACACAGGTCACTTGAGGCTAGAATACAGGACCACAAATATGTGTCCAAGGGGAAGTATAATACTGCACTAGCCCAATATGCTACTGAACCCAGGGTTTCTCCACGTTGGGATGAACTACTCTTTTACACAGGGCTTTTGACTGACACGACTTACGTTCGTTGGAGGCTCTTGAAATTTATATAGCAGGCATGAAGGGAGGTTGCATTAACTCCAACTATATTCTGGTTTCACAACCATGGAAGTAGTATTTACAATGCCACAAAGCATTACAATAATTTTTGTGTGTTTATTTATTTTTATACAATGTAAAGAAAACAATTTCCTTATCGAACATCATTTATATGTTTAAACATCGGACTAACTTTTACATCGCAGCATAGTATAATAATAATGAATTTATTTATAGCTTTATTTTAAAAATAATTAATTTATATGATGTAAGCGTAATGATTTTGTATTGAACATCGTTTAAATGTTTAAAAATTGGGACTCAGCTAACTTTGAAAGTTAGATAATTTCAAAAAGAATGCACGAAACACAAAAAATCTTTCTTTCTTTCATGACGAGGGCCTCTGAAAGACGGCTGAAAACGTATAAACATTAAATTTTATTTGTTCATTTTATGCTAGAATTCACATTTAGATGTCAAGTTGTTTGTTTAGTATATAGTTCCAGTTTAAATGTGCCAGTTTTTTATATCTGATTTATTAATGTTACTAGGACATCACATAAGTTTGTCATATTGCAACAGAATTGAAACAAAGCCAGAAAGAAAGTGATCCCTACACCTGTCAGGCATAGTTAGGCATAGAAGAAGCTATCCTTGTACCTGCCTGTCATGGGAGACATGATCCTTGCACTTGCCAACACAGAGACATGATCATTGCACTTGCGTTTTGGTCCTTTTCTTGCACCCATTTTCCATTAGAAACTTGCAATGCTGTTTTTATTTTTTGAACCTTAGGCCTAAATTCCATTAAGCATGCTCAGTCATATCAGAGAGCATGGACATTGTTTTCAATCTACAGATGTATTAAAGTGACAAAGTCATGTACTCCTATTTTTTTTTATATTTAAAAGGACCCTCACTACATTTTTGGATTCCTTATCATAATTAATGGAAAACGGCTAAGTTTTATCAAAATTCACCCATTAAATTTTGAGGATGAACTCAATTCTATAAGACCATAGGAAGCATGCTAGCAACCATAAAACACTGCACAACAAAGACACACAATTTGTGCAATATCGTTTTGTTGTGTGCGCACTTGTGCTATGACCTTGCTCATTGGCAGCTCAAAAACAAAGTCATCGACCCTATTTTTTATTACATTTTTGGATTCCTCATTGCAATTAATGGGAAATGGCAAAGTTTAATCAAAATCAATCAAACAGATTTTGAGAACAAACAATTCTGTAAGCCACATAGAAGAGGCTTCACTAACACTCTGCCTGAAATATATATATACATTCGATTTTAGCCATTGCCGACAGAAAATTTTTTACATGTTTTATTTATTGAAGTGGATAAGAGTCTACAGAAGGTTGACTCTGCCATAAGACTGTTTGTTCTTGAGATGTGAAAAGGATGTAAGGATAAAGGAAAATGAAGAAGACTTGCATTTTCATCTGTTAAATTTCTGTAAAAAATTTTTAAGGAATTTTCTTGTAAATTTTAAATGTAAATTTTTTCCAGTTTATTAATATTTTATAAAAATCAATAAATTTATTAATAGACAATTTAATAAATTTATACTTTTGTAAACAGATTACAGGATTTATTAATAAAATTTAAAAAAAACTGTTTTTCCCTCTTTTCAGTCATATTAAACTTGGTTTTATAGTTGCAAATTAATAACAGGATTTAATTTTGTTTTTAGTAATAGCTTTATTCACTAATTGTAAATTTGCTGTTTGGAACTAATCATATGAGGACTAAGGTGGTTACTGTTTCAGAAGCATTTTATTACTAATTTTCAGGAACATTAAGCTAATATAATAAGAATTTAATTTTAAAAATAAGAATTGGTAATTTTTTCATCTGATGGCTCTTTCTATTTTTAATATTTGAAGACAAAATTTGCCCAAGTAGGGATCACCATTTATTAGTTCTGAGTTCCAGACAGTGCATTTTCGGTGACCGACCTTCCTTTCTAGGCTACTAGCCTCCAAAAAGCTAAAATTTTTGTGTTTTTAAAAGGACTTTTTAGCTCATTGGCAGCTAGTAGCCTAGAAAGGAAGGTCAGTTGCCGAAAATGTATTGTCTAGAACGCAGAACTAATAAATGGTGATCCCTACTTGGGTGAATTTTGTCTTCAAATATTAAAAATTTAAAACAAGAAATTAATGTTATTTTTATATAAAATGTCTTATTTTAAATCTCAATAATTCAGTGATCCTAAAATGATATTGTTTTCTAATTAACAATTATAACTAATTAAAAATTTTAATTTACAATGCAGAACTTTAAAAAGTTGAAAACAAAAGTTACTTAGAAAGTGTTCGATTAAAACAACTAAATAGGTTAATAAAACATTTTACATAATTTAATCATTTTAAAAAATCATTTTGATCATTTATACAATAGTAAAATTTATTAAATAGGCCAAAAAAAGATCACTTTATCTAAATTGACGTTGAACTCAGTCTGTTTTGTATAATATACACACGTACCCTATCTTCATGCATGAATTCAACCATATAGCCTTTCATCCAACACATGCAAATGTCAAATAACTTTATATTCAAATACACCTATAATTCACTAAATATAATAAAAAGAATCATTTATTGTCTTAATATGCAATGTAATGCATGTTCATATTTGCTTCAATTTCTTATAGTGATTTTTCAGTACTTAAATGAGTGTAAAAATTTTTGAAACACTAGTCATTTTTAAGAAACATCTATCACATAATTATGAGAGGGAATGAATATGTATGAAGGTAAATCTAAACTATTGGATTTTGTGCTACATTTAATCTAATCTTTAAGTAATTATTATAAAATATGGCCTAAAAAAAAGTGGCTAAAAAGAATTGACCTGAAGAAATGCCCAGAAGGGGTAATGAAAATGTTTGTCACTTAAACATTATTCACACTGGGTACTTAGTACGTGAGTCATAAGTTTTAATCAAATTTTGTTTGAAAATAACAACAAATTTTCTTAAATGTTACAAGTACTTTTTTGTTAATTTAGTTATATTAAAGTATACTATTAAAAACATAAAAAGTGAAATTAATTTCAAAATTTAACCAAAACAATCATTCTAAAAACTTACAATTAAGTAGTTTTTGTTATTTTGTTACATTAACTTACACTTCTCACTCTTTTCCAGCAGATGGTTTCTATGAGAAAACTAATGTTTTCAGCTAAGCTCTTAAAGATAATTTTTGATAAATCAAAACTTAAAACAACAGAAACTATTAAGATTTATAAGCAAGAGAATAATGGAGAATGTATTAATAGTAAAGACAGCCTAATCTGCCACAAGCTTGGCAGGCTTTTCTCAGCTTAAATATCTGAACAGATGAGTAGACTTTTATAATTTAATTTATTACTTTGCATTTTATATTTGGTGCAATCCTGTAGAACCTTATTTAAATTTGGACATGTTTCCAAGCTAAGTAAGCTTTTATTGGTTTTTAACTGATTCAAATTTTCAAATATCTGGAAATTGAACTGAACTTTTATATTCTTTTACATGAAGAGGTTGCAAAAAACATTAGTTTTCTGTAGATATTATAACCCGATGTTTTACAGCAGTTGGAATTATTAGTTTTCTCTTAGAAACTACCTGCTGGAAAAGAGTGAGCAGCATAAGTTACGTGTTATATATTGTTTCGGCTTCTGAGGTGTATTTGATTAATTTTGTTACATAAACAAAATTTATTTTTAAAATTTAGAAATAAATAATTCTTACTTAGATTTTAATTTTTGCACATTTTAAATCCCTCATTTGAAGTCTTAATACAATTTACCTTTATTGTTTCATAAATAGTACGACAGCTGGTGACCAAATAGAACACAGTATAACTGTGGAATATAGCACATGATGCAACATGCAAGGCTTTAACTGATAAGTACCAAATGCAGAATTAGATATATACACTTTCACCGCACTTTCATTTAATATATGCACATAGTATCAATTGAATCCATTAATTTCTTAATATAATAAGAGTTTAATTATTATTATATTTCTACAATGTCTGTTCAATATGAATTGATCTAGCATGGTCATAGTCATAGACAAAATTACAAAAGTTTATTCATAAAAATCAAATACTAATACCGGTAAAAGCTATTCTTATTATTTATAAAGGAGTAGATCTGGATATTTGCCATTAAATTTAATTCAAATTTATGTCTAATTATCTATATCTTTGAAAACATCAGTTATTAAATTACATGTAAGAATGTAAAATAGAAGTTACTTTTAGTTAATTCCTACATATATAGATAAATACACATTGATCAAAAATAACATCTACTTAATATAATATAAATAATGTATTTTATATAACAGAATATTAATATAAGAATTTTGCAATCTCTCTTAACGCAATATCAGTCATACAAATAAAACTAGTCAACAACTATATACAGTTTAATTTAAGGTAAATCTTACCGAATTTAAAAACGAGAGGAGAACAGCGCAAAATCATTAATATAAACACTACAATTGCATTTAGAAACATGTATTTTAGTGTTTATAATAATTATTTAAAAACCACCCGTTTGTTTCTAACACTTATTCACAAAATCAGTTGAAAACTTACCTTAACTGTTTGTCCACTAAGGAGATGTTTGTTTAAAAACACCAAAGAAATGGATATAACCCTTAAAAATATAATAATTTATAAATTGATGATAAAGAATCATCATAAAAAATAATTCGTAAAAATTACCAATATAAAGCCACTACAGAGGCAATGGTTAGATATTTAAACAACAACGATCTATCCATTATTGTATACTTAGTACGTTTCATATAAAAATTATTGCCATCTTAATTATATTCTCCAATCGATCCTGTGATTTATCTAATAATCGGCTTAAATTGAATCGGCATGATCCACGCCTACATCTCTTTCACTGTTGAATCAGTAACGTCCACGTGTTAGCGATCAAAACAAACACACTGCCCCTATTGAGGAAAAATCGTAAAATAAAATAATAAAAGTAAAAAATAAAATAGAATAAACTTTTATTTTATAAAAGTTTTGTCGTATTTTTACACAAAAATATTATTTAATATTAATTTTAATAATTTAAAATAAATAAAATTAATACTACAGTATTATATGTATGGGTAGCGATTAAAGTAATAACAATAATAAATCTAAATATTTATTTTATTTTTTAAATAAGTTAACAGTTTTGTGAATTGTTATTCTATTAATTTGTAAGTTTTATCACTAGCGTCGAAAAATCCTTATGAAGAGTCACTACCCGCCAAGTAAAAATGTCACTGACTGACTGCATATATAGGAATCAGCCGCGTTTATGCAACGAGAGTGTAGCGAAAATGACGTCACGAGCAGCTATTGCTGCAACTTGCTGCATCATAGAGTGCGTTCTTTTATTCCTCTGCGTAACTCCGCGCGCGCGACATCCGTTTAAAAATTCCTGCGGAACGCGTTCCTAAATTCTGGTGGGAGTGCGCGCCGTCGAACGGCAAAAACGGCCACTTGTAGCAGCAGTTTACGGTGGAAAGCAACATGGCGTCCTCCATGGCTCAGATAGTTTTGTTTCTGGGTCCATTATGTGGTTTTATAAATGAAAATTTAGAAGTTGTGAATGCGCAAGTTAGTGTACGCGTGATGTAAGTGTCTTTTCGAATTTTTTCGAATGGTAGCCGGTATTCTAATTTTTTTTTTCGTGACTATTTTGAATGCTTTTTTAAGAAATAATCCATTTTAATGCTAAATTTTACAATTGAAACCCTTCTTTTGCCTTTAAAAGCTCAAATTTTAGAATTATAGATTCCTTCATCACGATACTATCGATAGTGCGGGCGCCGCCATCTTTCTCTTTCACCGTCATTTCAAATGCCTACAAACAGCAGCGCACTCCCGTAGTAGCGGAGACGCAGAACGACCTCTATTAAAGAATGCACCCATAGTTTAGAAACGCTTTCCGCTCGAGCGAAACACGGACGCCGTAATCAATCTTTTAATTCCTGTTACGGCCGAAAGTAGTGCTTTATTTAAATATTGTAGTTTTTTAACTAAACAAATATGAAGAATTGAGCATTTCTCTTTCCGAAAATGTGAACGAAGTAAAGAGATAGGAGATATATAATTATATTTAAAATATAGTATTTTCTTATTCTTCAGATAACTTTCAGAGTCATTTTATAAAATTTAATCCTTCCTAATCTTTACTTAATATTTTATCTACAGTCACTTCTACTTCTTTATTTTTACAGCATAATATCGTATTATACACACAAGCGTCCATTTTACTTTACACGTGTAGCGGACGTAAAAGCTGCTTTATCTTTGCTGCAGCGACCTCTTGCAGCATACGTTTAGAAACGGTTCGCTACATTGCAGTGCTGCATTTAGAAACGGGTTTCAGAGTGTTCGCTGTAAAACGCTTCTCGAGCATTGCATAAAGAAACGCGGTCGATATTTGGGGGGTCGATTTCTTCGTTCCCCAAACGTCTAAAGTAATTCTGTGTATCTCGTTCGAAAGATAATTGTATTCTTAGTGTGCAAAATTTCATCATTCTCTATTATGCGATTGCCTAAATATAAGTAATTGAAAAGTGCAAAAATCGCCAAATAAGCTATATATATATGTATTTTTTTTTTTCATTAGACACTGCAAACTAGTGGCGTAGCTAGGGGGTGCGGTAGGTGCGGTCCGCACCGAGCCCCTGGAAAGCGATAAGCCCATGGGGGCCCCAAAATCACAGGGAAAAAAGGCCCGAAAAATTTTTCACGGCAATCAGAACAAAGCAAAATTTGGCATTTGGCTGCTCGAGCTCCTATTAGCAGGGCCGGATTTACCAATCCAGGGGCCCTGGGCACAAATTCGGTGGGGTCCCCCCTTTAAGAGTAGGCAAATTTGAAGATTTAGAAAATTTACACAAAATACTGTACTTTCAATTAGATTTGAACTAGAAAGTTGTAAATTTCATTTAAAAATAAGGTTATTGTAAACATACATATATTTTATTGTGTAAAATTAATTATTTTAATTTAACTGAAAAATACCTATGTGAAATTTCTTCCCGAAATTTTCCGATGTTTCATAGGTTTGTTTCCCGGGTTTGGTTTTCTCTGCCTGTTGCCCTCATGATTAGGCCACACTAGGCTGTCGCGGTAATAGAAAAAAAATTGTTTAAACATAATTTTTTTTTTTAGTTTTGTGGGGGCCCTGGGCACAGGCCCCAAATGCCCTTATGTAAATCCGGCCCTGCCTATTAGGGCTGTTTCACACTATGACCGACTGGTCCGACTCCAAGTCGTGTTGCCATGGCAACAGCAGTCGGCCGTTCCAGTCGGACAGATTTAAAACGTAAAATATTTGTAGTCGGGTCGGAGTAGTCGGTGAGCTACAGCCAATGAAAGCTTCGAAACTACAACCAATCAGACATTGGATAAATGAAAACTATCGAATCAAACATAACTTTACATTACAGTATATATATTTCTGATTTATTTAAAATTTTCCTTGTACTTTATTTCTTTCATAATTGCTTAAATTTTATATGGGAACACATATGATTTTAATATATATGTGAAACACATATATATTAAAATCATATATAATAAAAACATTATCGACGTAATGAGAAAAGATGGTATTATTTAGACTTTTCGTGAGAATTTATAAACGAAATAAGATCATATCCGCAAAGTTTAATCAGGCAGATTACAAAAATATTTTAAAAAATTAGAAAAACTTAAAACGATTTCTAACACCCGTTCCGATTGGTCCTTACGAATCGGCCACCGACATATAATCGCACTCAATGTGAATACAGTAGAGCATCGATTATCCGACTCAATTGGGGACTGGGGTTGGTCGGATAACCGAAAATTATGAAAAAATACATTATTAGTATAGTGTATTAGGCCTGGTTTAAATACTAGCCTCCCTTTCATGGTCGAGCCAGTGCTGCCAGCTAAAACATGCAAAAATTTAACAAAAGCAGAGTCGGTAGATTAACGACTCTGACAAAAGTAATATTAAAGTAGCCAAGACAACCAAATATTGTAGCGCCACATCCCTAGCGGACATTTGAATTTGCCGACTAGAACGCGGTCGGTTAACCGATAAGTCGGTTAATCGGGGTCGGATAATCGATGCTCTACTGTACTTTTAATTACTAGTCGGACCGATTATAGCAGGCCTGGCCAACCCAAATTGTTTCGCGGGCCACTTTGATCACGCGTAATATTACGGTGGGCCACAATTTAGGCAAACATACTTTTAAAAAAGTAAAACACAAAATGATTATGATTTTATTATTAAACCAAGAGTTCGTACTCGCACTTGCGCATTTTAACAGTGACACACGCAAATTTTCATTTATTTAATTATTTGGTATACACATAATGGGAAACAAAAGTTTTAATAGATATAAGCCCCTATAATATCGCTTAGCGGGCCACACAATTTAACGTGACGGACCACGGGTTGGTCAGGCCTGGATTATAGGATCGGTCGGGTCGGACCAGTCGGTCATAGTGTGAAACAGCCCTTACACAGGAAAACCAGCAACTCAACTGTAATTTAGTTAAACACTATATAAACCACTACACAAAAATATTTTAGTCCGTTTACGTAACAAAACAAAAAATACCTAATGCATCATTCATCAAACGAAAGAAATACGCCTTCTTAACGCCCGTAATTTTGCAGGATCCTGTTTCGGAAGTAGACCTTGAAAACGCTCCGGAAGAAATCGACGAAAAAAAATTTGCTCTTGAACGAAAACAGCTTCAAGACTTCGTTGCTGTATCTTCGGAATTTAACCTGATTTGTCGAGATGGACCAATGGAGCTTCTGAATTTTATTCATCGATACAAATTGATGGATTCGGTACCTAATATACAAATCGGTCTCCGAATCTTCTTAACGATCGGAGTTAGTGTTGCAACTTATGAGAGAAGCTTTTCCAAGCTGAGCTAAGGAAAAATTACCTGAGATCGACAATGAGCAACCTGAGATTGATGAACCTTGCCATTTTATCCATTGAACGTGATACTGATTCCATCGATTTCGATTCGATTCTATTATTTCTGATTTTGCTAGTCAGAAAACTCGTAAAGCTTTTAAAATTTCGTAAAGTTTTTTCGAAGGCCCACAAATCTGGTTCCGCACCGGACTTGGAAAAACAGTCTCACTGCTGTCTCCATCATTATTTTTATATTTTTTTCATGTAGGTACAGGATCTCCTTAGTGTCAAGAAAGCATATTGGTGAGAAAAGATGTATAGTTTTTTATGGTCTAGCCCTGCGATTCTCAACCTTCTTAGCTCCGCGATCCCCCAAATAGTAAATATAAATAAAATTAACATTTCGCGACCCCCACCCAAAGGAATAACAACAGTAAGCATTATTATTATTAATTGAATTTTGATTGTAATTATAAATGTATTTTTTTAATATTATGTAATCACATTGCACTAATTTTATACATTAAGAAAATACCGATAATAGGAATAGTTGTATTACATTTTTTTATACTATTTTATGTTGCTGCGTTTATAGCGACGGGTATATGTATATATGACGTGTATTGTACGTACAGTACATACATGAGCAATTTACAAGTTCCAACTTGATGTGTACATGCTCTTTGTAATTTGATCTCCTTCTATAACAGCGATCGGCAACCTTTCTGACCTCACGGACCACTAAACTCATAATTTTGAATCCCGCGGACCACCATCATGAATTTTTTTAAACGATACAAAATCTGTAGAATAATGATCATAAAAGTTCAATTTTTCTATATTAATATGAAACTCGCGTGTTTAATTATAACAAATTAATGCAAGCCTAAAGTTCATTGCTGCTTGTTTGAAATAAGTTTATGGATTCTTAGCACTATTCCACGAAGGACGACAATCGCACTCGCTATATGGTATATTGTTCATTATTTATTGATAACGATCACTTCGTATATGGTTTCAGATTCGAATTAAAATGAGTGAAAAAAAGCAACTAAGCATTTTGCATTTCTTTCGTAATACTTCGTGTAACCTTTAGTCGATCAATGTCCCAAATTTTTCTACGGACCACTGGTTGCCAACTATTGTTCTATAATACTTGCTGAGAGAGCATGTTTGAACATGCATGTAAATGCATTTGAACAAGTCGTGCTGTCACTAGTATAAAAGAGGCGCTGGTGATTGCACCACTTCAGTTAAGTTTCGAATGCAAAGTGTGCGTCTGGTGCTTTTATTTTAGTGTGCAATCAACCATGAAACTGAATTGTTTTTTTTTTTAAATTTCTAATGCGAAATGGATAAATTTGTGAAAAAATGAAGTGAGCCATCTACATCCAGTGAATCACTTGGTAAAAAGACAAGGTTGTACAATTACAGTTATTTAAATTATGGTTTCACCTCATTGGATGGAAAGCCACAGCACGTTTGCTCTCAAGTTCTCTCCGACGAAAGCATGAAGCCATCAAAATTAGTTCAACACTTGGAAACTAAACATCCGGCTCATAAAAACAAACCCTTGGAATTTTTCGAAAGAAAATTACATACAAATAGAAGTTTTTTGATTTCTCAAGGTAAGTTAAGCAATAATGATAAAAGTGTACTTGAAGCATCTTATCTCAGAGCATTAAGAGTAGCTAAGATGTCCAAACCCCACACAATCGCCTTTTGTCACTCCAAAACAATTTGCTTTTGTGTTTCGAACATAAATCCACGTATGGAGAAAATTTTAAATGAAAAACAAATGCAACCATCACATTAATTTCTTTCCTTTACATGTGTACTTATTGTAAGTAAAATGTTTATAAGTTTATAATAAATGTTTTCTTTCTCATAAAATGATTTCATTATTGTTTTGCAACCCCCCTTTAATATCATTGTGACCCTCAGGTTGAGAAACACTGGTCTAGCCTATTAGTTCTCAACCTTTCTGAAGCTGCAGAACACTATATACTTTCTATTATGCAAAACACTAGTATCAATATTATTCTCAAGAAACAATAAAGCAATGAACAAATAAATTTTATTGTATTGAGTAAAATAGTAAACAAAGAATTGTCTAACGATAAAGTAATATGTTGTAGTACATTGGAATAAATTTGTAATAAAACTTTCATTGTTTTTTGTAGAACACTCAAGGCAAGTTTGCAGAACACTTGTGTTCTGAGGAACATGGGATGAGAACCACTAGTTTATCCAGTGAAAAGGGTGAGGTCCTGCACCTGTTACCTCCTATAAAGTTCTGGAGAGCATTTTCCAGATATCCATTGAAAACAAGATGGTGAATTTTAGACCTTTAAGGACCACAATAAGAAGAAATCAATCATCATTGAGATTTCATTCTGGCTTACCTGCTTGATAGTGCAGCACCACATCCCTTTTTCTTGTATACACAAATTGTGGCAATATTATTTCAATGTTCAAATAATTTATTTATTCCAAAATATAAATTATAACATTATTTATTAAATGTAAAAATAATATGAATAGTTTTTTTTAATGACAAATAAAGAATTACTTTTACAATTTTTTTAATCTTCTTTTAGTAATGCCTTGCTGAGTTGTGTAACTCTTCGGCATAAATATTCTTTTTGTTTCTTCAAATTATTTTCTATGGCCAAAACTTCTTTTATCAGGTTATCTATTTGGCTTGAACAAAAGTCTTCAAAACTTGTAGATTCACTGAAAATTTAGTTAGGTAGTTTTGAAACTTGAAACATAAATTATAAAAATCTTTACTATTTTTTTTAATGAAGTGAGTAAAGATTTATTTACCAAATCTGACTTGTCCAAGAAATGTATAGCATTTTTGATTCCTGACCCAAATCTGAAAAATTGATAAAATTTAAGTTTCATTTTTTAATTAAAAATATTTGTTATATTGACTTATTTTTTATATACATTTATTATAATATCAAAGAACGTTATCAATATAATATTCTTCAATCTCCGATGGCAGCAGTGGCTTTAAATGTAGGCTGCCTAAAACTCCAAGCATGAAAAAACTTTTCTTTACCTTCTAAGGCTGAAGTGTAGCAAATAAATGGAAAAATTAAAATGCTGACTTAATATTGCAATGATCTTAAATGTTTCTAAAAGTGAAGAGCCTCTCAAACTCTAGAGCTATCACTATCTGAATGTATCCATGTTCTAGATTCTATAAAACAAACGATGCAGCCAGATTTTAAGAGAGCTAATTATATAATATCTTTATTAATTTATAATAAAGATATTATATAATTTGAGCAGTTTTAAGTTGCCATCTTGCATTAAATTTAATAATCAGAAATAAGTTAATTAATTTAGAATATTTTGGAAGAAAAGGCTGATCTGGAATGGTACTTGAACCCACAACTTTTGTTTACCGTGTAGATGCATTTTATATAAACAATAGTTTTTAAAACATGTTTTGCTAGACATCCCTATTATATTTTGTTTTGCTGTGACAAGTTTTTTGTAACTCAATTACATACTCCTTAAATTTCAATTGACTTAACTGACTTGTGAGTTAAATATACACTGTAGGCCTATGTTTATTATTTTATTTATTGTAGCATTCATCTAAAACAGCTGATTCTTAACCTGTGAAGCATGCAGAACTGGATCTACATTTTATGGATCTAACTTTAATACAAAATATAAATGTAGGACCTTTTCAAGATGCTGTGGGTCAAGCATTAACTAAGCATAAGGCTCCTCTATGCAAGGGGGCTTGTGCAAATGCAAAGGTTGTACACTAATAAAGTCAGCTCTGGATGCATTAAGTAAATGATATCTTTTCTGGGGATAAAAAGTTTGTTTTTTGATTAAATTTTTTAAATCTTTTTCTTACCTTTCTCATTGTTAATTGAATACTTTTAAGATAAGATCTTAAATATTTACAAATATTAAATTTAAATGCATTGTTGTGTGTTTTTACTATTGTAAATCTCAAAACTGAATCTAAATGCTTTTCTATTGAAAAATTAGTACAGATGAAATCTAACTTAATTATTCAAGCCAGTTATTTTTAAACTTTTCCATTATTCACAGCTCTTGAATTTTTAAAATGCACTCTCATATCGCCATGAAAAATTTGTGAAGTTTTTTATTTAATGATAGAGTTTTTCATGTATGTTTTAACCTAGATTTAAGTACTGCCTAAGCAATTAAAAATAAAATTCATCTGTTCCCGTTAATCCCTATAAAAACATTTAGATCTATGATAGTTTAGGGACTTACAATAGGAAAAAAATACATAATTAGACACTTAACTTTGATATTGGTGCACTTTGATTAGATCTTACTTTTACAAAAGACTCAATTCTCAATGAAAAAGACAAAAAAGATTCTTTTAAATTTCATACAAACAAATAAAGAAAGATAAAGTTTTATCTTCAGGAAAAGTGTTACACTGGTTGAGAACCACTGGCTTATGTTATACTTAAAGTTAAGCTTATACATACCAGTATATATGAGAAATGAGACAATCTTATGTATTTAAAAAAAATTTTTCAACGGAAGTTTGAGAGTTAATTTTAAAAATGTAATTGATATAGGTAGATAAAAAAGATTAAAAACCACTGATCTAAGAAAAAGCACAGTTCATATAATTTTAATTATTCAATAATAATGCAAACAAAAATGTAAAATTTTAAGATAAATTTGAATTTTTACGATATTGATGTTTTTCTCACTATCAAAACCAATAATGAGAAAGGAGGGTCTAAATGTTAATGAGGATAAACTTGATTGTTTAAATTATTTTCAGTATCTTAAAATGTAACTACTACACTGATTAAGATACTGATTTACAATGTATGTTTTTTCATAAGAACAACGTTTCTGCTTTTATCTGCCCTAGTAAGGGTGATATCGTTAGCCTGTAGCCATTTCCCACTTTTACCTACGCTTGTCCAGAAATCCTTGTCTCCGTCGTCAACTTCTTTTATTCTTCTGCTGAGAGCTGTATTCCACCTAAAGAAATCCTTATGCTGAGCTTTTACGGGCAAGAGCAGTTTCTCGATATTTGGAACGATAGTATAGGTTGAGATCTTCAGAGATTTTGGAGCAAACATAGGTCTAAATCTGAAGGCTTGAACTAACTCTTCTGGAGGCTTAATATTGGCCCCAGCAAATGAGGGGACATTCCAGCTTATTTTTGCGTGGCTTCTTTTGGTTTTACGTGATCCAATGCATTTTTTGGCGTATTTCCTGCGTAATGACTGCCAAACTTGCTCTTGCAGGTTTATGACTCTGGAGTTGACATTTGACAGGAGGACCGGATCGTTGTTAAAAAGAGTGTTTTTGAGGTTGATAAGTTGGTGGAAGCTAGCATATAATGACATCCTGGTGTTTCGAATTGCTTTTCTAAGGCAGACAAACTTGACCTTTGGGAGCAGGGAGGAGCAACCTATCGGTAAACTGATTTTGCGGATCCTCCCAAAGGTCAAGCTTGTCTGCCTTATAAAAGCAGTTCGAAACACCAGGAAGTCATTATATGCTAGCTTCCACCAACTTATCAACCTCAAAAACACTCTTTTTAACAACGATCCGGTCCTCCTGTCAAATGTCAATTCCAGAGTCATAAATCTGCAAGAGCAAGTTTGGCAGTCATTACGCAGGAAATACGCCAAAAAATGCGTTGGATCACGAAAAACCAAAAGAAGCCGTGCAAAAATAAGCTGGAATGTCCCCTCATTTGCTGGGGCCAATATTAAGCCTCCAGAAGAGTTAGTTCAAGCCTTCAGATTTAGACCTATGTTTGCTCCAAAATCTCTGAAGATCTCAACCTATACTATCGTTCCAAATATCGAGAAACTGCTCTTGCCCGTAAAAGCTCAGCATAAGGATTTCTTTAGGTGGAATACAGCTCTCAGCAGAAGAATTAAAGAAGTTGACGACAGAGACAAGAATTTCTGGACAAGCGTAGGTAAAAGTGGGAAGTGGCTACAGGCTAACGATATCACGCTTACTAGGGCAGATAAAAGCAGAAACGTTCTTATGGAAAACATACGTACGTTCAGCTGCTCGAGGAATGCATCAGCTCTACAGAATGCCAAAAAATTGAAGCAGGATTTTTAGACAAACTGATTTACATTATTTAAAAAAAAAAAAAAAAAAAAAAAAAAAAAACAAATACACTGGAATTTCTATATTCGTAATATTCAATATTCGTCACATTTTGATGACTTCCCCCTCCATATTCGTCAGTATTTTCTGTATTTGTTGTCATTCCCAACACTGGCAGTGGTGCTACAATCGCTTGCCCATGCTGTTCAGCTAGCAGTGTTAGCTAACTGTAGTTAAGCAGTCTGCTCTGCACGGTTATTGTGTGTTCTCGGTTTCTCGTGTTGATTATTTTCAAAAACTCAAGTTCTAATGGCTCCAACAAAGTGCATTGAAGAAAAACGGCAGAAAAGGAAAGCTGTTAGAACAACAATAGAGGTGAAAAAGAAATTATTATTGCCTACTTCAGAAAGGTTTTAAAAAGCAGACAAAAACAGACAATACTGGACAAGTTCTTTATTAAATTGAGTGCTACTGAATCATTGGCAAAACAGATCCCATGATCATAATTGGAATTACCTAATGTTTTAATTGATGGTATGTCTTCTTCTAAACAATAATAACCTTACTCTTCTTTCCCTTCTACCACTATACTGTATTTATTTAGTACAATAAAAATAAAGTTTTACAAACAACATAATTTTTATTCTTGTACTTTTTTTTAGGATGGGAATGGATTAATTGAATATCATTTATTTATTATGAGAAAATTTGTTTCTATATTCATCATATTCCATATTTGTTAGGTCCTTAGGAACAGATTAATGATGACTATAGAGGTTCCACTATACCTAATTTGGAGAAAGTATAATTACTTAATTAAAAAAACAAAACACAGCCATGAAGAACAGATAAATTCATAAACACACATCAATCATAAGCAGCTCATTAAAAATATATTATAGAGTGAACTGAGGAAAGTTTCTCTGACTGTAAATTAAAGTATTAATTACTTACTGTAAAAAAATGGATGTAAAAAATATGAAAACAAGGACTTACTTCATTAAACATAGCCAGCATCAACCATAAAAAATAATCATTATAATTTATTGACTTGTCAAATGATGATTATCAGTTATTAATTATAGCAACTGTATTTGTATAGTAAGTGCAGCAACTGTTTTAATGAAAGGATATCTTGTTTTCTTGTTTTTCACAGTTATTTTTTTTTTTTCAATTAAATGTATTATTCATTTTTATGAAGCATTTTTAAATACAGAAAATGAGTCTGATTTTATTGTGTAGTTTAATTTTTAAGATAAACTAAATACAAACTTTCTGAATTGCCAAATTTAGCATTTCAGAAAATTTGTATTTGTATTCTTTGTTACTTGGATATATTTGAAGATGTGTTCCCCTGAAGATGAACTCTGCCAGTACTAAAATATTTGGGAAAATGAGATTTATTAATAATTACTCAAAGTAATTTTTCATGATTTGTAAGAAATTATAGTGTTTCTTGACTTTATTGTATAAATTTCAAAAAATGGTAATTGGATTTATAAAATATTACAACAGTTTATATAATGAGCATATTTAACAGAATCAACAGTTCTAACTGAGCAGGGTATAGTCAGTGGCTTGTAATAAGTACTGTAGAACTGAAGTATTGCCAAAGAAAAACAAAATCATAAAATAATGTCAGTTTTTATTACATGGCAATTATACAGGGTTGTTCAAAAGTAACACCCAAAGAGATGCTTCTACATATCGCAAATATATAAATACTATAGGAGCAATGTCAAGGAAAATCATAATAAAATGGTTACATATTATAGTTTTTTAATTAAGTTACATATTCATTAAATAATTAACTTTATGGTATACCTTCATGATTATATATGACAATTTACACCGTAAATTACACGTCTCTCCTGACAGTACCTCATATGGTACACACATACATACATGCTATGCATGGAAGCATCTTCTGTTGTATTATTTTTGAACAAACCTGTATAACCCTGTAATTGGAACAACTCTGTTCTTATATACAGGATTGTTCAAAAGTAGCATCAATCAAAATAATATATGAAAGAAAAATGATTCTATTAAGGCAGTTATGTGCCTTGTTCCCTCTTGCAATAGCACTGTTAAACAGTGCAATGCCCTATCTCAATTAATCAGCTGCAGCATATCATGATACAATGAAATGTTGAAATGGCACTGCACTGTATAGCAGACCTGTTGCAAATAGTGTAGCTGCAAGCCAGGAATTATTTACTGGGTTAGAGCACTCCATGATCAGTAAACATTAATATGGAAATCTTGAATTAGTTTATTTTAATTAAACTTAAAAAATATATTTTAAGAATACATTATATTATATTGTGTGTATAGAACCATAAGTGACTAACTCTAAATTTTGCACTTTTTTTAAAAGTAGAGAATTCCTATTATCTCGAACACACACTATTTGGGAATTACTGTTGTGTCTTAAATGCTATAAAAAAAAAAAAAAAAAAAAAAAAGATTATAACTCCTTACAATTGTCTTTATTGCATTTCTTTTATGTAAGACATGCCAGACAAATCACCAGGATTCCTTTATTAGCCATTTTTTATACCCCATACTCTAAGGCAATACTGTTGCCAACCATACAAACCCAGAGGCAATAGGTTGCCAATATGTAACATTTTCTCCCCTCCTAAATTGTTACAAAATCTTCAGAATATTTTAGTTGACAACAAACATGCATTTGCTTTTTGCTGAGTGTTGATTCCTTCAGGGTTGTTTATTCTTCTGGTATACTGTTTGCATCATCAGTGTCTGTATCCTTTGGTAAGGAAAGAGGAATTACTTGGTCTTGATGTCATTGCACTACATCACCTTTAGGAGTGATATTTTGCAAATCACTGGACCTGGCATTGTACCAACAACTTCACATATTCACTTTTGATTCTTGTCATTATAATTTCTATAAAACATGGGATCACTTTATCTTCCTTTCCAGATAGGACATAGCATCATTGAGATGTTTGGACTCTTGTATTTTATGTATTTTTAAATTTAGATTGGGATATAAGTGATCTAGGAGGACACCAATTTTCTGTTCATTAAAAGCTCTGCTGGAGCTTTACCTGTTTATGAGTGAGGCACTGTTTACAAGGTGAGGAGAATACATAATAAATTTACTTTCCTGGTTTCCTCCCTTCTGTTTTGTCTGAACAGATTCTTTACAGTTTGGATGATGCACTCTGCTTGACCATTTGTTGCAGGGTGATACAGATGAGATCTAATATGATAGATGTAATTTTTTTTTTGTAAGAATTCTTGAAATTCTTGATTGATAAAAGATGTACCACTATCTGATACAATAGTATCAGGTATGCCATGTATGGAGAATAGCTCACATAGCACAGTGATGATTGTCGTAGAGGTTTTAGAATTGATGATTTTTATTTCTGGCCACTTGGAGAATGAGTCGATCAAAAAACATTTTGCCCTTAAAAGGACATACTAGATCTATGGGTAACATAGACCAGGATCTAGAAGGCCAGAACCATGAGTGAGGAGATGTATTCTTCAGATTATTTCTTGTTTGTTGATATTTGCTACAATCACTAACTAATTGTTCAATATCATTGTCCATGATTGGCCACTAGACATGACATGACTTCTGGCCAAAGCTTTTGTTTTAACAACACCTAAATGAGTTGAATGCAACAATTTTAGCATACTGTCTCTCAATTTCAGAGGTATCAAGAGTCTAGCTCCATAAATAATGCAATCATTTTGCATAGACAGTTCATCCTTTCTGTTGTTATAAAGTTTGAAATTTTCTTTCAATAGAGTTTGCAGCCATCCTGCTTAATACTGTGGATAACAGGATCTTTTCTGGTAAGTGATGCTGCTACTCTTGCTTCCATAAGCAATTGCTGATTCATTCCCATTAAGAATATGTCAGCAAGTTCTGGATTCACATGTTTTGAGTGGTAATCTATTCATTCCATTTAAATTCACTTGTTTATTTTTAGGGCCTATATTCTAAAGTGAAATTATAAGATCAAACATGAGTGTCCAACATAACATCCTTGGTGATAATATGGGAGGTATTTCTTTTTTGGGATCTAATAACCCAAGCAATGGCTTATGATCTGCCAGTATCTCTAATTTGTTTTGAGCCCATGTCCTTAAGGTAATATTTTTTTTACTTAATATTTTTGTGGTCAGTATTTTAGCAACATATTCACATTTAATATTGAGTGTCTGGAATCAGTATCGATTTCCATGATAATTTTGTTTCCATCCAAGTGTAAGGATAATTCAAATGGCACTACTCATTTAAATTTTTTAATATTAATACTAAACAGTTCTGTGACATTGTTTGCCAACAAAAAGTTCAGAGTTCACAATCGTTACAGTCACTGTACAAGGAATCACAAACAGGGAAAAAGGCTTTTTATATCCTTCTGCTTGCCCTCTTGTGGTGATGGAAAGTTAACATACCAGCTGCCACAGCACTCCCCTAAGTACCCAAGGTACAAGGAGTTAGACATATTGCAGGTTGAACTAAACACGCTTTCCTGAATGGGTAGTTGATGTAGCTGTGGGAACTGGGTGGACAGGAGTATGAGATGAAGGTGTGTTTGAAGGTCTAGAGTCATCTGGGTTGGATTGGTCTTCAGAGGTTGGCATGAAGACTGGCTTCAGATGATCAATGTTTATAGATAATGTTTTTCTGTCAATTCAGACTTTGTAGACTGTTCCTTGCCGAGATATCATTTCTTATGGTCTGTCATAGGTTGGCTGGAGAGGCTTGTGTATTGTGTCACTCCGGATGAATACATAACTACAGGTGAGAAGTTTTTTGTGAACGAAAACTGCACATTTCAAATGTGCAGTGGTTGCTAGTAGACATGGGGTTCTCATTGCCTCTTGCAATTGTCTGCCACCCAAGGTACCTGGTGGTATGCTCTAGTGGGATCAAGTGTAGAGAAGATCATAGAGAAAATCTGAGTGGAGTCCTGATTACCCTCTAACATCTGAGTGGAGTCCGGAATGTATGGAACTGGATATCTGTCAGGTACCATAACGGCATTCAGATGGTGGTAGTCACCACATGCATGTCAGTCACCATTATGCTTGGCAATAAGGTGTAGCAGGCTTGCCCACAGACTCTTTGATGGGTGGCAGATACCTTGCTGCAGCATATAGCTAAATTCTGCCTTAGCTATTTTGTGTTTGTCTGGGGAAAGCGCCTTGGCCTGCAAAATCCCAGTGGGCTTATGATCACTATGGAAAATGATAGTCTTGCTGCTGTGCATTGCTACAAATGAGGGATCCATTATTAATGGAAATTCTGCCAGCAATCAATGGAATGCAAACTCATCATATAAGGTGATGATGTTGAGGTTTAGGGCTGGCTTGGATTGTTCCTTACTGTCAGACTTGAGCTGAGTGGATGCATCTATGAAGCAGTTGTGTTGTGCGTCTACCAGGATATTGAAATGAATTAGGAAGTCGATGTTGATTATTGGTTGAGTGACTTTGGCAATAATGAATGGCCACAGAAAGCTTCTTCAAACCTAGAGTTGTAGTGTATGGTCCAAAACCCTTGTGATGCATAGCTGGAAGAGTTGGAAAAAATTGCTGATTGGCCCCCAGACCAAAAACAAAGGGAGAAGAAAACATGTGAAAAAGAGGAATTAGTCAATGACAAGTGAAGAAGAGGTTAAAAAAAAAGAAGTCAAACTATGGGATGAAGAGAACACTTAGAGATAGAGAAGAAAACAAAGTTGTTTAATGTAGGAAGTATCGTATTTTACGGACTATAAGATGCACCTTAATTTTTAAGCAATTTTTAAAAAAAATACCTATAAGATGCTACGGACTATAAGATGCACCTGAATTTTGAAGGCAATTTTTCGAAGAAAAAAGTGCGTCTCATAGTCCGTAAAATACGGTAATAGTTTTTTCTATTTTTTATTTTAATGAAAGACAATGTGTTTAGCCAGCGGAAGGAGGAGGAGGAGAGGAAGGGAAGGAGATAGAAAGAAGAGAAAGTAAGGATCCCTCCGTGCAATGTATGTAAGGTTACTACTCTCTCTATGATTAATGTTGATGTGCAATTTTTAGGCTGCAAGGCCATGGATCTAACAGCATGGTAGTAACAATATGGAAAGATTTGGGAGTGGAACCTGTAAATTAGGATAGTTTTCAAGGTTCATTTAAAAATGAAACTGTTTAACTGAGGTTTTGAAACCAGCAAGCAAGAGATTATGAGGTGAGACATCCTTATGATAGAATCATCAAATTTTGTTTAATCTGAGTACCATATCCCACTTGTTTCTTCGGCACCTTTCTTAACTAGAATTTCTTTAAGTTATTTGAATTGTTGAATTACTGCAGTTGAGATGACAAATAATGGTGTCTTTATTTCTCTATTTGCCACTGATTATTGACTGACTGTTTACTTGGGTCTTAGTAGTCAGTAGCAAATAGAGAAATAAAAAGACCATTATTTGTCATCTCACCTGCACTAATTCAGCGATTTAAATAATCTAAAGCAGCCACCCATTATTAAAATTCCTTTGTTTTCATAATTTCTAACTCCTCATGTAATGTTAAGTTATTGTTAATTGTCAGGTTTTGTTTTTATACAGAAGTGTATCACATGATTGGCTAACCACCACTGTTGGAATATTTACAGCTATGTAGGTTTTATCAAAGAATATGTCACACATACAAAAACAAACTGTTTTTACCTAGGAACATATTGTGGCTGTACAGCTTTATTTATGTATAGTTTTTAGTTTAATTTATATTCTATTTCTATAAATCTATCCTTCTTTCCAATTTTCTTTGTCTCATTGTCTCGAACTTCTGAGAACTCGGACTTACCCGTAGCCCACCAGGAGGTAGGGGAAAACAATAGACGGCGACGAGCCTGGAGGAAAAGGAACTTCCACTGGACATTGTTTGGCCGGACACGAACGAAGAAAGACGTGTGGCTGTGAACCTCGAGAATGAGAAATTGGCGAGCTCTGTGGGATAGGGCCAAAAGGAATAGATCGAGAAGAGAATCCGATTACTTGAAGAAAACGCTAAGAAACCATCATTTAAGAGAGAGCATACGAGCATTTTGAGTCGAGACAAGGATCTGCGTCCAACAACAGCCAAGAAATTGGGTACCCATCTATCCTATAATCCTTCTTACTTCCCTTTTTTCTTCTATCCCTTTCTATTAGTTTAAGTCCGATTAAATTTCGCGCACGTTAGTTAAGTAGTATTGTCGGGCGGCATTTGTAACGGAACTGTACTACGCAGATTACGGTTACGATACGAACACCGAGGAACAGCGGAAATCTATAAAGAATTTGTACCATTTATTTCCAACGCGAAATTAAATTTATTTTAATTGATCAACACGTGTACGTGTTTTTCTTTCGCGTTGTACTTTTCACAATATAACCACAAATTCCACCCAAGTGCTCTAATAAATACTCTTATACTGTATGTGTATTCCTTTCTGTGTGATTCCTCATGTGTTTCTAGCAACTCTGAATGGCATTTGCAGTTATATCTTTCTAGATAAAAGTGGTTTGTTTTTGTATTCCTGACTTACCTTTAAAGTTTGCCTAAGACCTTTGAATCATCCTATATAACTGTTTATTTTAGTTAAGATAATACTTAAAAACACTAAACCTATAAACAAGCAACTTTTATAAAAAGTGAAAATGTTTTCACCCATGTTGATGCCTGTTCAACACAGGCAAAAATGTTTGCATTTTTTATAAAAATTGCTAATTTATAGGTTTACTGTTTTTAATTCTAATTTAACCAGTGGCAGTTTTTTAAGATAATATCCATGATAAGATTCTCTGTTTATCACAGTGTGTTGCATATTTAAAATTGTAAATATATCAACATCCCAATAACCCAATGTATTAATAATCAACCAACCAACAGCTGAAATAATTGGGCAGAATTATCCTACAAATAATATTTTTTAAAATTACATGATAAGAACAACTACAGGTAGATATTAGGCACCATCTCTTAACTACAGTAGAAACAATAATTTAATTTTAAATTTAGAAATTTAGAATAGTCTGGAAGAAAAGAATCAACCCAGAGAGGGAGTGAACCCGCGACCTCTGCTTACCATGAGGTGCACTGATCAGTTATGTCATACGAACCTCTTATTAATTAATGGTATTTTTATTAATAAAAAATAGAATTGTTTAAAATTGCTTTTTATTAATAAAGAAACATTCTATAAATTCCATTTGTTCAAAAAAAATTTCTTTTTCATATTACACTTCACACTTGTATAATTTTTCTAAAGAAAACTTTTAAAGCTGCATTAGACAATTTATCAAATTTTAAGTCATCTATCATTCAACATTTATTCTTATAATCAATTTTGAAATTTTTTAATTTCAAAATAATGAAAAAATAAACAGTAAACAGATATATTGAATATATCATTACCTTTCAGTAATTGCACAATATCTTTTTCTTCTGCATCATTACAATTATCTTGAGAGCTAAATGCCAGCACTATATAGAATGATAATGAAATTTATATTGTTATATTTATGATAATAGTATATTTAATTTATTTATAGTTAATTTTAATGCTCAAATAAAATTATTTTTATGTAGGAAAGTCAAAGAGTAAAGTTGCTCATATAATTTTGAATGAAGATTTGATGATAGGATTGATGCCAATCTATAGTGCTGAAAATCTTATAAGCTATTTTCTGATCAGATCATCAATCCTAGAAAAAGGAAATGCATCAAATTCAGTAAATTTATTAATGGTATGAAAATAGTCTGTAACTAACCATTTTTGGTCCAGATACAATCACCACCTAAGCCCTCCATGGTGAGTTACTTTCTTTGGTTATTCCATTGGCCACCAACCTCTTAATTTCTGCATCAGTAAAATCTTTATCGGGTTTTGAAAAATGCCTGGATTTAGTAGTGATTGATCTTATGTCTTTAGACAAGTGTTTAAAGAGTTGGGTAGGTGATACCTTAGTGAATGCCGCAGAAGAGATTGATAATGGTTTATGAGAGCCACCAAATTTAACATCATCAGGTGTAAAGAAAGGAAATCATGTCCCAAAAGTACATTGGCATAGAGACTTGAAAGAGTCAACAAAGAAACCTTCGAATAAGTATGACCATTTAAACCAATGGAAATAACACACTTACCCTTTATAGTTGAATTTAAGGTGGGCATAGAAATAGAAACCCGAGCAAAATGAGGGATAATCTTGATAATCTATGGCATAATGCAAAATGATAATCTATAAAACTCTCAGAACTACCAGTATCCACTAGGGTTTGAGTTAAGACATAGTTTAGTTGTATATCTATTATAGCTCTAGACCAGTGTTCTGTAAAGTGTGTGCCGCAGCACACTGGTGTACCGTGGTCAATAGTTGGTGTGCCACGGAAAAATGTAAAGTTTTGTGAAGATAATGCACCTACACATAGCTGAGAGTTATGTGAGCGAAGCACTTTGTTGCACGAGGAGTGGGACAGCCCACCCGCGCGCCGCGCGCATGCGCGTGTCAATGTGATACTGTAACGCTGCACCCCACTTAGTCATCGTTGTCACGCGCTTTTGTAAACTGAAACAAATCGCTTTTCGCCAGTAACTAGCCGCTAGTTTGTGAATGTGTCATTGCGAACATAACTGACTTTTTTTATTACAAATAAATAGACCCTAATACATATATGTGTATATAATGGTGTATATATGTATGTGTATATAAATTCCTTAAACCTGCCGCAAGTTCATCAAGTGAAACTAATGATTTCCAAGAAGCAGAGTCAACGAAGAAAAAACCTAAGCTTGTTAATCGAAAATATGATGAGAACTATGTATGTTATGGCTTTATATACTGCGGAGACGAATCATGCTCAATCCCAAAATGGAGAAACTTTGGGTAATAATTCGATGGTGCCCAGTAAACTTTTATGACATTTAACTACTAAACACCCATCAGTGGCTCAAAAAGACAAAGCCTTTTTTCAACGTTTGAAAGACCAGTCTAAGAAACAGGTAACCTCGTCTTTCAAAACATCAGACAAAGCGCAGAAAGCAAGCTACATGGTCGCTAATATGCTTGTTAAATCCAAGAAGCCTCATTCTCTCGCTGAAACTTTAATTTTACCTGTCTGCAAAGTTGTCAAGATTATGATCAGCCAAGAAGCCGTTAAGGAAATCGAAAAAATACCTGCGTAGGCAGATACGATCTCACGTTGAATTAATGATATTTCTAGCAACATTCAATCAACGTTAATTGAAAAATTAAGGCCTAGTGGAGTTTTTGCGCTACAAGTCAACGAGGCTACTGATATCAGTGGTCACGCACATCTCGTATCAAATGTGAGGTACACTGACTAATATGAAATAAAAGAGGACTTTTTATTTTGTCTGCCACTACCTGGTTATACCACTGCAGAAGAAATATTCAAAGTAACAGACCAGTACTTCAGTGAGTATAATTTGGAATGGCACAACTGCATAAGCATTTGCACGGACGGAACAGCAGCTATGACAGGAAAAATTAGGAAATTTATAACCAGGGCTTCTGAAAAAAACCCTAATATTAAAAATGTACATTGCTTTTTACACAGGGAAGCACTGATGACAAAGTCTCTGCCTGATGAATTGTTGTCTGTCCTACAAAAAGTCGTCAAAATTGTCAATTACATCAAGTTGCGACCGCTGAACTCTCGTCTGTTTAATGCAGTGTGTCAGGAAATGAGAGCAGATCATCAGTCAATGTGGGCCTGTTTCGATTGACAGAAGTACAATGGCTTTCCCACGGAAAAGTGCTTTCTCGAATTTACGAGCTAAAAAATGAGACCCAGACATTTTTAGAGGCCTAGGGTTTAGATTTTACTTTTCTGTTTAAAAGAGAAGAATGGGTAGCAAAACTTGCATATCTGGCGGATATATTCCCCAATTTAAATGAGCTCAACAAAAACTGCAAGACAGGAATTCTAATATTTTAACGTTATCGGACAAGATTGAAAGCTTTCGCACTAAGTTGGTGTTATGGATCAGCCACGCTACCGATGGTAGTAACGAAATGTTCCCAAATGTCACGGCTGCCGATTCAGAAAAAAAGTGCAGGCTTTGATAGTGAAACACTTGGAGCTATTAGGAGAAAAAATGAACTCTTATTTTCCTAAGTGTGACCTGCAACTTATGGACTGGGTACGAAATCCATTTTCAGATAGCATTTCCATTGGACACCTACCGATAAACGAGCAGGAAGAATTCATGGAGCTAAAACCTGATCGGACATTAAAACTAAAATTTTCTGTAACAGAGCTAGCACATTTCTGGCTGCATATAAAAAATGAGTATCCATTGCTTTCAAAGCGTGCTATTGCAATTCTCTTATCATTTTCCACGACCTACTTATGCAAATTGGGGGGTTTTCAACTGTCACTACGATTAAATCAAGAAAAAGAGAACGCCTGAGGACGATCGACCAAGAGATGAGAGCAGCCTTATCAATGATTGTTCCAAATTTTGATCGCCTGTGCTCAGTTAAGCAGGTTCACATTTCTCATTAAACATTGTACTGATTTTTATAATAAATAAATATTAAATAAACATTGGTTTTTCCTGGTTCTTTGGTGTACCTCTAAAATTTCTTGATTTGATAGGTGTACCTTGAACACAAAAAGTTTGCGGAACACTGCTCTAGACAAAGGGCTAGAAGCAATTGTTGCCAAAGTTATAGCAGCTGTAGTTGGTTTATTCTCCTTCTTTTTACATACTCTAAAAAAGTGTCCTCTCTTTTCACATTTGTTACAATTTTTGTTTCAACAGGGCCTCTATTGTGAAGATGATTCACATAACTACAATAAAGACTCTTCCATTCAGTAGCAGCCAACTTATACACGGATGAAGTAATATCTGAGTGTTTAGATAGTCTTCCACAGGTTTTTTTTTTTGAGTGGAAATCCTAATAGCATTTACTGTACTGGTATTGGAGACAAAGGTTTCCAACTGGATACAATCAGATTCTAAAGCGTGGGCACATGACAAAGCTTCCTAGAGTTTTAGAGTATGATTTTCTGAAAGATGTTGTCAAATCTGTGGAGATAACAACTCAGCAATAAAAGCATTGTGTACATATTCACTTTTATACTCTTCAGCAGAGACAGAAGTGAAGTTGCAGTCCTTGCCCAATTCCCTGAGATTCTGATAATATTGGTCAATAGACTCACCGGGTTGTTGGAGATGATTAATGAAACAATAGTAAGTGAAAATTTCATTCACAGGCTTCACTTATAGAGCAGTCAAAATCTTAATGGCATCTTCAAATCCAGAGCACACTGATATTTATGAGTAGACTAGGGGACTAATAAAAATAACTAGAAGGCTAAATTTCCTCACATCCCTTTCTGTCAATGATACGAAATTCTCGAAAGTTTGGTACCAATAAGACAATTGTTGAGAAGTGCCACTAATATTTGGGCTAGTATTCAAGCATTCATGTTTAAGTAAACCATGCATCCTAAATAAATTTTAGACTGAAATAAATTGTCATATATAGACTTTATCTTAAAAGGTTTTATTCATGTGTAAAATACACTACAAGAATATGGTAATTGCCCATTCAAACATCACAGTTACAATTGAACATGACAAGGTATTGCCACACTACCACATCAAGTTTATAGATGTTTATATTTGTTTCTTAAGATTTGTTAAGGTGATCCAATAATCAGTTACATTAATGCATCAAAGGAGTAAAATCTTCCAAAAGCATTTGATGCATATCTAAGTATACTTGCTATCACTTTCTGCTTTTAAGTGTTATCTTGGTTTATTTCAATAGAAAAACCAAGTAAAGGGAAGCATTACTAACTGGCATCAGAATCTCAGTATGCTACATGCTTTGCTTTTATGCCTTAAATTTCATACTTTATTTGACCTTCCGTCATATTTTATTATATAAATCTAAATGATTTAATTTGATACAAAATAATACACATTTTATAAATATACAGGTGTTATCAACTTTCAGACAACTGCTGTTTTATATGTAATGCATTGATACCAGTGGCGTGCCGTCCTTGGAAGCGATGGAAGCGCTGCTTCCACCTTCCAATGACCTTCCCTTGTATTTTATAATATATAAATTTTCATATTTTAACGTACTTTGCATTAATTAAAATTAATATTTTATTATAACCGCATTATGTATCTTTTACAAATTTCTATACTACATGTGAAAAAAATGATAAGATTGCTATTGTATATTCGAATGATTCGGTGGCGGAAGGAGTGTCGAAATCGGGTCAGTTTCCAATCAGCCAGATTATATAGGCATTGCCACATGCGGTTTACAGAGCACCAACCTCACCCGGTTTAGCTGGTAGAAGCGACACACGCGTAAAGAGTCCGACTTTATATCCCGGAGCGGTTGTGGGCTGTTAGCCGCCTGCTAGATATTCAACCACCCTCGCCTGATTATGTGAATCATGAGCAGACTAGATCAACGGCAGGCAACCCGCGGGCCAGCTACAGCTCGCGAAAAGTTTCTATCCGGCCCGCGAGATCTTTAATAGATTATTAAATTGGAAAAATAACTAATTAATAGCTATTTTTCCAATTCTTTGTAATTTTCGAAAACAGATAAGAGAAATAAATGTAGTAATTAACTTTTTATTTATTTATTTCATATTTGCAGACTAAAAAAATTACGAGTCACAAGAAAGCGTCAATTAACTACTATGGCCCGCGGAAAAAAAACGTAAAATTTATTCTGGCCCATGTTATAAAAAAGGTTGCCCACTGTAGACTAAGATTTATAACTTAACCCAACCGATAGGAATTTACTGGCATGTTTTTATGATAGTTCTGTATAGTTGACAGGAGTTTTAAAAAAATCCATTAAAATATTTGATATATTTATTCCGCGTTTATTCCGCTCTCCCATCTTATATTACTTACGGATTTCAATGTTAAACCGGTGATATTACGATTTAGTACGTCCCATCTGTAAGGGGATGCAGAAAAAACGTGTACAATTCTAGTACAGTGATAAAAAATTAACTGTTACTTTGGCTGCATCATTTACAACCAAATTTAATGAATGAGACGTACAATGGTACAAAAAAAGCTCTAGAATTTATTTTCCTTAAATTTACGATTTATGTATTGGTTGTCATAAAAATTTCTTTCCACTTCTTTCCCAAGACTACAGATATTCGAGTACAAAGTAACCGGTTTCGACTTATTTCTATTTAAGAAGTAGTTAAATAATTAAGCGATTAGGGAATTAGAAACATAAATAAAACCCCGATGAAAGAGCCGAAATTTTACTTAAACAGAAGCTTAACCCAACCAATCTCTTGCCGAGTACAGTGGGGTCTGATCTCTTCATAATATTAGATGTAATAAAGACAGAAATTTCTCCAGTTCGATGAGAGTGACCGAAAAGTTGTAAATTTTGGAAATTTCCGTGAACACTCGGTCCTAAAACGAATTAGTTAGAAAACGAACGACGGACAATCTGTTAAGTTTAACATATTTAGATTTTTACAGCTATGGTGAGAAACGTTTAAAATCTACAACAACCCCGTCCTTTGATATATACTAGTGACACGACAAAAGAGGCATTTGACATTGACCAGTATCGGCACCCTCGGGATTTGGCATGGACACACCTACCTGGACAGTCTCTGATTCCATTCATTAGCCTTAGTGAAATACTGTAGGGAGCTACAGTATTTCACTAAGTGGATTGTTTTAAGATTTAAAAAGTAAAGAATATTTTGTTATTTTTATGTACGTTTCTTCACAAAGTTATATTTAATTATAAGTTTCATTAAAAGCATATTCATACAATTGAAGAATTTTTTGTACTAGGTATGTATATTCGTCACACATTTTGTTTTACCAAGTAAGTTTTTCTGATAATTTTAATTTTAGCCCTTATATCGTGACTAGTGATTCAAAAATTTATTTAAAAAAAGTTTTGGCTCAAGACCATATAATGAAAAAGAAAACATTATTAAAAGAGAAAGACCAATGCCTAAATTAAATATAAATACGTCAACAAAAAATTTATGACGAATGACGATTCTTTCGTAAAATTGAAGCGATTTGGAAATCAAAATAGAATAGAATTTAACATTGGTAGCCAATATAAAATAAATATTGAAAATTATAACGAGATAATTACGATTAATAGATATATCTAAATTAATAGATGTTATATGTTTTTTCTCAAAGCGAGAATTGGCATTTAGAGGGCATAGGGAATTTATTGAATCAAACAAGAAAGTTCAATATAATTACCTCTGTTATTTATTAAGTACGTCAGATAATTTATTAAAAATACATTTAAAGAAGTATACAGTTTTTACTGGCATGTCAAACAAACGAATACGAACGGGACCTGACACGCAATTAATTGATTGCCCCTGGAAGTCGGCTTCTTACAGAAACATAGCTTCCCTATCATCAAATGTCACGGCACACCACTGATTGATACCCCTAAATTGCTTTTTGTATGCTAAATTTTCTCATATCTTTTCACAACTGACAAAAATGCATTTTGAGCTATCATATATTAGTATTAATGCATTCTGCCAGTTTTAGATTGCCAACATCAAAATCATTTGTGAAAATTCTTTTTGTCTGTTTTCTATTAAATCTTTAGCTTTAACATTTTAAATAAAAGTACTGTTGCCACCTTTTCAAAACTGTTGACCCAGATGGCATGTCAGGTTTGTTTGAACAGAAGTCCCTAATGCATGCACAACGTTATTTTACCATGTGTGAATGTTATTCTTCACAAGTCCTAGCAGTTAGGGACTTGTGTAGGAGCAACTTAAATTAAGAAATGAAATAACTTAGCTTTAAACAGCTGAGAAGAAAAAAAAAAGGTCGACAGGTAGCAATGTACATCAGCGTAAGATGGCAAATTAACTTTCAGTGAGTGTGTGAAGTCTTTCACTGTTAAAATAAAGTAAAGTAAATTTCTAAAAATATTTGCTAGTACTTTGTTTCATCATAATTTCACAATTTCTACGAAATCCCAGACAACATTAATTGTTAACCCGGATGAGTGGTAACACTAGTTTTATGCATTGTAACATTCCTACTTTAATAAGAAATTGTATAAATTTTGTTTAGACATCTGAGAATGGAATTCCTTTGTAATATGTAGCTCTATTGCTCAACTTTTGAACATTCAACTTTAAAACATGCTTTTAAAATTATATTGTCTGAAAGTCAGGATTTGATATATATTCAAATATAAAAAGTTAGAATATCACATATATTGGGTTGTTCGGAAAGTTTGTAGCGATTTTTGATAACCGACAGTTGAGACACCAATTGATGCAAAAATGATTAAAATTGTACAAACCAATGAATATTATGATAAATGACCTTGAGATGCGTTAGTTACAAAAAAACCGTTAAGATTATTCAAATAGCATTTAATTTGTCTCGTTGCAAAAAATGGATGCGAACAACGTGCATTATCAACACTTGTTTCTTTTCTTTTTTTGTAAAGGCAAAAATGCTGTACAAACAGCAAAAAAGATATGTGATGTTTATGGTGGGAGTGCTGTATCAGAATCAACTGTTCGAAAGTGGTTTGCAAAATTTAAAAACGGGTAATTTCAGCCTTGAAGATGCTCCTCGCTCAGGAAGACCTCCTGTTATTGAAGAGGACCAGATCAAAGCATTATTGGATGAAAACCCTCATTACACAACTCGAGAGATTGCAGACATAGTGAAGTCATCAAACAGTACTGTATTTCAACATCTAAAGAAGCTCGGATACGTAAATCGTTACGACATTTGGATACCTCACGACTTAACGGAAAAAACTTACTAGATCGTACCTCAATTTGTGATCCTCTTGAAAGACGAAATGAAAATAACCCTTTTCTGAAGCATTTGGTGACAGATGATGAAAAGTGTACCATTTATAACAACATCAGCCGAAAATGATCATGGGGTAAGAAAAATGAATCACCATTAAAAACTCCAAAGGCCGGTCTTCATCCAAAGAAGGTCATGCTCACTGTCTGGTGGGACTGGAAAGGAATCCTGTTCTACGAGCTGCTTCCACAGAATCAAACAATTGATTCTGATAAGTATTGTTCCCAATTGCATAAGCTGAACATGGCAATTAAAGAAAAACGTCCAGAACTGGCCAATAGAAAAGGCATTGTGTTTCACCAAGATAATGCGAGACCTCACACATCTTTACGAACACGCCAAAAATTATTGGAACTAGGCTGGGATGTTTTACCCCACCCCCCTTACTCACCCGACCTTGCCCCATTGGACTAACATTTGTTCTGTTCTCTGCAAAATTCCCTTCATGATAAAAACTTTGATAGTTTGGAAGCTTGCAAAAACCACATGGATCAGTTTTTCACAGGAAAAACTAGAAAGTTCTAAGAAGAGGGTATCATGAAGCTCCCCCATCGATGGCAACACGTCATTAAAAACAATGGCGCATACATAATGGAATAAAAGTATATTTTTAGTTTTAAAACAATTTCTTTTATTTCTCTTAAAAATCGCTACAAACTTTCCGAACAACCCAATATATATTAACAGGTTTAAACTTCTAATCATGTCAATAAATAGTTATGATAATATGAATATTTCCATCTAAAAAAACTTTAGAAACCAATGGTTTACACATCTAATCAATATGAAAATGAACAACTTACTTTCAGAATGGGCTAATTCAGATAGCTTAGGTGAACAAAAAAATGGCTGTGATAAAGAATTCTAAAATTAATAAAAATATATTAATTAAAATTTACAAAATTAAGGGTCTTAATACATTAATAATTCATTCTTTATTTATGCTAAAAACAACTTTAATGTTAATACTTCATATATATATATATATATATATAAATGAGGATGTTTGTTCACTATACACTTTGATTGTTCAAAAATCGTTTAAAAAGACATAAAAGCTTGAGGAAGGTCACAGTGGAGTGTCCGAAAACGTTTTCCATGCAAATATAATTAGTTTGCACCAGTTATTAGGTTTTGACTGGAAGTTTTATTTGTAGTCCGGTGTTTTTTGAGGAGTTATTACTATACACTCCTAAGCTGTTCAACCAATTGCTATGAGACTTGGCAGTTACATTCACATACTTTTAAGTTAGATAATGTCATAGCCCAAAATATTGATTGGATTTCTATAAATGAATTAATTTCTATGTACGAAGGCTATTTTTTAAATAAGGTCCGTTTTTTAATAAGAAGAAAAATACTGTAAATATCGTTAAAATATATTTTTTTCCATATTCTACATACTTTTATCTACTGTTCTACATAATTTCCATTTTGTTTAAACATTTGTCATACCGCTCAACAATTTTTTGAATTCCGACTTCAAAGAAATCTGCCGCCTGTCAAGAAGCCCAATCCACGACTGCAGTTTTCACTTCTTCGTCGTTGAAATGTTGACCACCAAGGAACTCCTTTAAGTATCGAAACAAGTGAAAATCACTGGGTGCAAGGTCTGGACTGTGTGGATGATCGTATCGAGTTAAAACGATAAAGCACTGTTTAATATTTGTTTTGTGATAGTCAGAAAGCAGTCTTGAAACGCACCGAGAAAACAATTTTTGATAATTCAGTTTCTCTGAAACAATGGTATACAAAACTGATCTTGAAATCTGTGGAAATTCAATTGATAACGTTGAAATCGTGAATCGTCAGTCCTCTCAAATTTTGTTATCCACATCACGAATCAAATCTTCAGGAATCAGAGGTGGTCGGCCAGGGCGTGGCTCATCATGCACATTAACTTGCCCATCCTTGAACATTCTTACCCATTTTCGAACTTTACTGTCACTCATAGCATTATCACCGTAAACTTCACAAATCTGACGGTGAATTTCCTCTGCTGCCAAGTTTCTTGCATTCAAGAATCGAATAACAGATCGTATCTCACAGTCGGCGGAAGACTCAATTTTCTTAAACATTTTAAACTTCTACAGCTCAGCATACAGACAGACGATATGGCTGCAAATGGCGTCAAAACGTGCGCCAAGCTTGCTCGGAGCAGAAGCGTATGCATACTGCCGTGATTGCGCATTATTCTCACTTTCATTCACAAACAGACCTTATTTAAAAAATAGCCCTTGTACATTTGATTTTTGCTGGCTTTACACATAGTGCTATCTATTGGCAAAAAATTTAAGAAAATAATACCAAATATAATTCTTACACGATATAATTAAAAATATATATATAATATATATATTATATTCACTTAATTACTGCAACAATGATATAGCGTGAAATAGACATGCTATATCATTACTGCAAAAGGTAGCATATAGCACTTGCCTTCGTGGAATCAAAGTGTTATCGTTTGAGAAGTATTTAATTTTCCACATTTAACAATATGGTCTTTTTTATTTCTGAATGGTACTTTCTTAATTTTAATATGTGCCCTCCAGTAACTGAGTGGAAAAAACCACTGAACACTGGTTATTACTTAGTCATGGGTTCAGGCATTGCCAATGGACTGACCACAAAGTTTTCTGGGTTTTCCTCACATTAGTAATACCTAAATAGTGTCCAGCTTCCTGTAAAAGTCATCCTGGGATGCATCCCTGTGGCAGATTGCCATAACCAAATAAACCAAACTAATTCTAACAAGCAATTACAGTACTTATTGTGACATTGTCACAATGTTTTCAATTCTTTTACTGGTGTATTGCCCCTATACACCATACTTTTCCTGTTAGAAATAGAGTCGTGCTGGTTATCTAACTCTGTTCAAGGGAAAATTTTAAATTGGAAGTAATGTAACTTCTGGTCAAACTGGAAGATTTTATACAGTTAATCTGGGCCTCCTGCCCCTAAGCTTTCCATATCTGGTCTTAATTTTCATCTATCTAACTCCTTTCTCAAGACTGAGGAGGGACAGACAAAGACACAGACAAACAATAGATCAAAATTTATAGGTCTACAATTTTTTGAAATTGCAGCCCAATAATTTTTCTATAAATGCAATACTTATGAAAACATAATTCCCATATAATTTATACATTCTGTTGCAAAAATATAAATACTTTATCATCACATAAGAGCAATTATTCTTGCATTTTTACAAGAATTTTTTTATATTTAAACAAATTGTATGAAGTCTTTTGGATGTTAAGGTTAGCAACTTGGATCATATGCAGGGCCATCACAACTTATCCAACGTGGATCACTTTTCAAATGTCAATAGTATGGACACAATCTGGATATATCCGAGACTTCATTTTAGACAAGAAAAATCTTTTGTAACCTTCCTTGTTGCAGTATACCACAAGAGGATACCAAGAAGTGAAATAAGAATATATTTTTCTTTAACTTTCTGGGCTGCAATTTGAAAAAATTGTAGACCTATAAGTTCCCCCCATCGTCCATTCATCTTTCCTTAATCTCAAGAACAGAGTTAGATAGATAAAATCCAAGACCAGAAATGGAAACCTTAGGGACAGAAGGTTTCCATTTCTATATGACCTTCTGTCCCTCCTATGACCTTTCTATATGACTTTCCAATTAACTATATGAACTTCTGATGCAAATGCCCTCCCTCCCAATCCATTGCATACAATGACATAATTTTACCAACCCTCCTTCAACTATACATGTAATTAATGAACAGCCCCTTTTGTAAAACAAATAAAAACAAATTGTGTTTATTATTATTATTTTCAGATAAATAGAAATAGTTTGTCCCAAAATTGTTCTCAAGCCAATATCAGTTTTCCAACACAATGATTTATTTGGCAAGCAACTGATGTTAGACCCAGAAGTTAGAAAACGTTTCTGATATAATAAATTCTCATACATTTATATACCTACTTTTTGTTTTTTTGCTACAGTTTTTGATTTTACCCAAAATTTTTGATATTTACAGTTATCCACTGATTATTTCACAACTGAATTTGCAACTTCTAAATACCAGTAGAAACACAGAATACACACTATCTTGATCTAGTTCAGCATTTTTCCAAGCTTCTTTTTTTACATACCATATAAATAATATTCTGATAGGTAAAAAAAATCAACCTATTTCATTTTAAACTTGTAAAAATGATAAAATCTGGTAAAATTTGTAAATATTTTGCTAAATCATCATTTCTTTATGTACTCTGACTCTATCCAGGTAATTTGCATCCACTACACTTCTCAGCTGTACTGCACACAATCAGGACAGATGAGGGAAGGAAGGGCTGTAGCTCCTTTTTCCCTCCTCTTGCCAGTCCAGGAAACTATATAATAAAAATTTTAAGTCTAGAAAATCAATTTATGTAATTTTATGTGCATAGAAAAAGAGATTTGAAGGAAAACATGTAAATTGAGACTATCATGTCAAAGGAAGTGTTGGAAGAGCTTTCAAAGTCTAGGAAAGTCTAGCAAAGGATTTGGATTACTCTCCACAATCCTGAATACATCATTTTAGAGTTAGTTAATTAAAACTGAAATTGAAAATTGTTGAAATTATCACATTTTATGCAGAAGGCAAATTCATGCCATTAAAACATGACTATTTGAATGATATGAAATTGTTTTCTGCATAAAATGTAATAATTTCATGCAAACTACAAAATGGTTCCACTATTAAAATCATTATTCTATTGACTGAAATTCTGTATAATATTTTATGAATAGTTTAAATGGGACAATTTGGTGTTCATAACTAATCATTTTAACATATGGAAAATGGTATCTATAATTAAAATGAAATTAACTAATTTAGTATGTAATAATACCTCTCTTTTAGCAGTTTTAGAAGGATTGTAATTAATAATGTTATCTAACTCAGACATGGTCCTTCGATAGAATGCTACTTCCAATTTGAGAAAAATATAATCAATTCGTTAAACATAAACAAATTATAAGTTGTTATGAGTTATATTATTGGTTAATTAAAAGCATGTGATTATAACGTCATTTTAAAATTGGTGTTTTCATTTTAAATAAGTTAAATAATTTAGTTTTTTATAAGACTACATAAAATAATTAAATATTTTAATTATTTTAACAAGCAAAAATAAAATAAAATAAAATATAATATAATATAATATAATGAAAACAAATATGTTTGTACACTTTGAATAGAGTTTAATGGGTGTCAAATGTTACGTATGTGTTACTTTTAAGGCATTTTTCAACATCAATTAATCAAGATTTTTTAAATAATTTATTGCTGCCACATTTATCGGCGCCTCATATTAAAGCGATCAAATATATATACATGAATTATGCCGTAGCTTCCTTTAGATATATACAAAGAACTGTTTAAAACTCTGCATGAATCTGGTCATTATATATCACTAGTTTTCGACATCGTTTCGTATCAATTAAGTGAATATGATATGCCCAAAGCATACGTTTTTTTAAATAGAAGATCACAACTAATAACAAATATGATTAATTCACGATTATGACATTAATTGAATAAATACTGCGCGCCTCACTAGAGGTGACGAGAATTTGAAATTTCATATTTGAAGTTTTTTTTAATATTAATTAAGTGAATAAATATGTCAACATAAATATTCTCATCTATAACATTTTATTAATTTTTATAAATATAATCTCATAACATTTTAATAGCGCGATTTTTATGACTTTGAACTTAATTTTTAATTATAAACCTTCATAAAGAGCGTACAATAAATATATCTATTTTTAAAAAATTTATTTTATTTATTACTAAAAATTTTAGATATTTAATTTATTTCTTCTAAAGTTCTGAACCTGTTTTAAATAAGGATCTCATTAAATTTTTTCTCTAGATCAGGCATCTCCGTACTTTTTTAAACTGTCGACTCCGAGGATTCATCGACCTTTATTGACTTTCTATTCTTTTTTTGCTAATAGATTAATAAAAGAAAAATGTGGAAGCCAATGTTAATTCATACACCATTTTCATAGAAAAGATCTATTTAGTGTGCAAATTTACATTTTGAACTGTTATATACATAATCCATCGGACTAATAATTTTTAAGAAATTGTTTTCAATCGATTCCTGATCGACTTTCCAGACTCCGACTAACTTTCGAGTCCCGAAAATGCCTTATTGACATTCTTGGGATCGATATCGACCACTTTGGAAACCCTGATATAGCGGACGATCTAATGAGAAATATTATCTAATTTATATAGTTTTATGTCTTATTTTGAGAAAAAATGTGTGTGATTTCTGAAGAAAACATCATTTACGGCATATACATACACGAAAAAATGTTTTATACTCATATAAAACCACTTTTTTTTTAGAAAATATACATTTTTTTCCCTGAAACCAGATTTACTTTTTTATATCACACTAATGTGTTACATATTACGCTCTTTCATTATAATTGTATTATAACATTTTTAATTCCTGATTTTATATATAAAATTATATACAGTTCTATATATATATATATAAACAGAAATTTAAAAACTATTAGAATACAAATATAATAAAATTCTTTTGACTTTTTAATAAATAAATTCATCAAAATAAAGTTATATTGAGCTGCAATAGCTGCAATACATATTTATATATTTTATATACATATACATATTAAAAAATAATATAAAGATATAAAATATAAAAATTTTTGTTTACAAAAATAAAAAAAAATAATAGTAAATAAATATCCTAGAAAAATTGACCTTGAAACAATCTGTAGTCTGTAACCATTCAAGGACTTAGTCCTGGAGAATATTTCATCCTTGAACAATACACTATAAGTAAATGGTTATAGGAAGTTTCAAGTCTATTTTTAAAGAACTTTATAACTTTTCCAAATATTTCTTAATTATTTTTTAGTATTTATTAGTCCCTTACATTTGTCAACATTTTTAAAACTCTGCTTATATAGTCTATTAAGTATAATTTTATTAATTAATTTTAAATCTTATTTTTGTTTATATTTATATGTACAGTACATATGTATATGTATACTGTAGGTAGAATTCTATACTGTAGTTCTTACTTTGATGTTTTCTTATGTGAACATTCGCCCTTTGACCTACACGTGAATCAGTATACCCAGTTTGTTTATTAAAAAATTTCACTCATCGAATAAACAAAATTTATGTTTAATCAAGCCACGTTAACTAATCTAATTTATCGAAACATTTATGCAATACTTTTTAGCGTTATTTGATATATTCCAACTTTTAAAAATATAATTTCTCTTTCTATAAAGAAAAAATATATTTAAGAAGGTCTTACTATTAAATTAAATTATTTAAGATTTATATACGTAATATAAAATATCTTCAGAAGTGTTATGTAATTTTATTATCGCAAATATTCTGCGATATTTTCTCTAATTTCCCAACCAGTAGGTCGCGAACTCCACCGAAGCGTGCAAATCACATTTGTCTTATAGGCTCGAGCTTCTTGAGCGGTAATAGGTTGAGAAATTTAGTGCGAAATACAGTTTAGGTATTAAATAAACTCGAGAAAATATTTTAATCTTTACAGATTATTTTTGACGAACTTACGCGACTTTAGTACAGAGTTAAAAGTCATTAAAATCTTCTGTAAAATATTTTAATGGTTTTTTAAATATATTGAATTTGATAAACTGTTTTTACATTTCTATACAGGAAATCGAAATTAACTTCCAGAAATTTTTATTCTTTTCGTGTATAGAAAAGGTTAAAACTCCGCGAATATAACCATTGTTTTAAACAATTTCAAAATCGTTTATAATCATTCTGGCAACGAAATACTCTAACAAAAAAATCGTTTTTTTATTGATTAGCCATTTCCTTTTTCTTCACTTCTGAAAATAAAAAAACAAAAAACATTTTTATTAAGCGATCATATTTAATTAATAATAATAATAATTTATTCTAAGACATTTTATTAATCAAATTCATCAATTAATTTAATTAAAGTAGTAAAATATTAATTATTTATATCTAAAAAATAACTTTTAAATATGTTAGACAGAAAATTATATAAAATTTTAATTTCGTATATTTTTAAACTGCACTTTTTATCCGCCAGGGTTCGCATGGAGAAGTTTGTGTCGTTTGTATCGGACGCTAACACACCCACTTCAAATGTTGTGACGCAAGTTTTCGATCTGGGAAAAGTAAGAGTCGCGGGAAAATTATTTTGATGCTGGGACCCAAACAATGCACTTATTATACTAAAGGATGTTTAGAAAGCGTAGAATCAGTTAGTTTAGGTAAGTTAAACGTTTTTAAACTTTAAATGCGACTCGAAAAAACTTTCTATCTTGGTCTAATTCAGGACGAAATTTGAGCTTCCAGCTGTTCGAGAGTTGGTAGCAGTTAACTATATTGTTTACTTATGATCAGATCGCTTCTGATGTCAGTAGAGCGCAGAAATAATTAAAACAACTTGAATTAATACTTTTATTTAATAAACCACAAACTTAAAAAGAGTTTACTTGCATTACATTCATTTTTACACTTGTATAAATGAATTTATGTATAGAAATTGATACGATACGCATCTCAGTACACATGTATACATACATACATTTAGTATATATATATATTAAAAAGTTGCATAAGTCATTTTTTCTTATAAACATCTCAACTTATTTTTTAATATGATGTTTTATGAAAATAACTTATTATATTAAAGAAAACTCATTTAATGCTTTCAGGTATTAATCTAGAATATTTATTTATAAAAATATTGTTATCTTTAAAGCAAAAATAGTACATTTTTTATCTTTTAAGATAACTGCAATGTTATTTTGATTGAAACTATTACTGTTAGTTGTATTTGTATTCTTTACAAAATGGTTTGTAATGCAAAATTAAATCTTTATCAATTAATGTGTATTATTATTTGAGGTGTCGGTTTTATAAGGTATTGTCAATTTTTATTTTTTAAGTTGATTTTAAAGGTAATTAAATATTTGGTTATTAATTTTATTTAAGTATAATTAAAGAGCAATACATTATATGGAAATTTTACTGTTATAAATTTTAAATATATTTTATCTTGAAATTGTGTTTTGACTTGTGTATAGTTATACAAATTCATCACATGAAGCAATTTTGTATATGTGGAAGATACCAAATAATAGCAGTTTTGGTGTTATGAGAACGATTTATCCTGATCATGAGAATAAAAGTTTTAGATCAGATGTTTATAATGTATATATGCAGTTTTAATCATTCTATACAATAGATTGAGATTAAGATTTATAAAAAGTTCATTAAACTATCAAAATATAAACTTTAGTTTAGATAATAATATGGTAATTAATAATTAAAATTATTTGTATGTATAATATAAAGTCCAAGTAGAATTTATATTTATTTATTAGAATATTGAGTAAAATTTTGGAATTATCATTTTATTTATTTTTCTATCATTTGCTTTGAATTGATTCATTCCAAATATATTTAGTTTTTGTTGTTTTTTTGTTATTAATTGCATTTTTGATTTTAAGATTTTTATGTAACAGCATTTAACTGTTTAGAAAATTTTACTGTTCTAATCTGTTTATTATTTTGAAATTTTTTAAGATAATTGCACTTGCTTTTGTTATGATATGATAAGGAGGAGATATATTATCAAAGAATATAACGTTTCACAAAGTTTTACAATTCAAATCTGTACTTGAAGAAATATAAAATACTGTCTCCGCATTAATGAATATATTTTCATTTATAAATGAAAGTACTTTGTTTTTTATTTCTTTACATTTTATATGAGATGAACTTATCTGCTTCAGTAATAGTTGTTAGTTTTGAAAGATGTAATAGAAAAAAAAAATCATTTAAATTGGTGTTTCTCTTTATAATTATTAGACAATTATATTATTATTAAAAAATTATAAAGAATATTTATTTTAATGATAGTTATTTACAGGAATTTTCAAACTTTTATTTGATTAATTATTACACTTTAATTTTACTTAGTCAGTTTTTTCTGAAAATGCATCTGTTATCAAATGTGTTTAATTACATACTACACAAATAGAAGTAAAGTAATATTTAACTATCAATATATACTTTATAGCATAAAGTATATATTGATAGTTAAATATTGAATTTAATATTGAGTAAATGATGAGTACCTGAAGGCTAATGTAATGGTCAAAATGTTACAGGAATTTTAATTACTTAACTGAATGAATTATAGTATAAACTATTTATTTGAAGTGATTAATTATTTTTATTTTATATGTCATTTTGTTCAAATATTCATAAATTATATAATCAGATGAATGTTCACGCATAGAATTTATTATAAATATTGATATACATAAGTTGTACTTGAGTAACTGTTGAGAATTTGTAGACATTTGTTAATTCTGTTAATATGATATCAAATATAAAATAAATTTAATATTTAGAAAACAGTATTTTGGTATTTTAATATAGTTTAATTAAGTTGGTGCAGAAGTATCTACAAGTACTGTTATTTTTCAGAGTTAATTTTAAATTTTAATACTAAAGATGTTCTACATTAATTCATATTTCAAAATCAAAATATTTGACTTAAAAATATTTAGTATATTTATCTAATTACTTAGATAAGATTTAAAATGTGGTATTGTTTTACATTTTTAATTGTTGTTTTATGATGCTAAATGACCACTCAAATCATTTATTATTGTCTATTAAAAATATATTTCTAAAAGTAATTGAAGCAGTATTAAAATAAATAACATAAGATGATAAATTTTGAAAAATGATGGATCTGTGCATTTTTTCTTCACCAAATTCTTTAGTCTTGGCTTTAGTATTTGGCTTTATTGTTTACATGCATTCTATTTTTGAATTTAGTTTCTGTAGAGAAATTTGATTATTTAGTGAAAGTTGGCAAAATTTTGGTGGTTAAATTTTTTATTTAGTCGAAAACAATTGATTTTGAAATCTTGATTTAAAAATTTTTGAAACTTTTACAAAAAAAAGTATATTTTTAGTTATAACCATTAAAAGAAAATTTGTCTTTTAAATAAAGTGAGATTTTACAATATTCCATAATTGAAAGTTTATTTGCTTATTATTATTTTAGATTTTTAAATATTTGAGTTAGATTAAATAACATACAATCATTTTGCATGCATCTACCATTTAAAAGCTTAAATACATAGCAAGTTGTGAACAGCTTTGCAATTTAGTTAATAATAAATAAAGTAAATAATTAACAGATTTTTGATTTTATTAATGTTTTCATTGTGAAAGGAAAAATCATTTGATCATTTTTTTAATTTTGCTGTATTTTTATGTATTCAAATAACAAAGTGAAATATAAAAGTAATTATTTAGTTTAATTTTTAAATGTATTTTAGGAAGACACATCTTAAAATACATTTGTTAACTACACTTTTGTCTTATGTGTTGTTACTTTATTTAATGTATTTGCTATCTGTCTGGTATAATAAAATTTCATTTTATTAGTTTAATAGCATATTTTTGCTAACATAAGAAAAATATTTTTGACTAATTCTGATAGAACTTCCCTCATAAAAAGTTGAAAATTACTAATAGAATCATATATGTCACTTTCAGCCCCACTGGAGGATCATTCTACTGTATATTATATCTACAGTTGCCAGTTTTGTCATATTAATTATTTTTAAAGAACATTTAAAAATGATTAATGCTACCATTCTCCAATTTCCACTTTATCTCATTCTATCAAAAATGTAAAATTGAATACTTTTTTTGTTAACAACATTCTATGAGGAAAAAATTATTACAGTTTTGGTACAAGGGAGATAGAAGATCAGGATACTTGCCTGACCTAGATGCAAGTGGCTTGACCTTTGATATTCTGTAGCTTTCCTGTATGGGAGAGGGAGCATTAAAGAAGATAAAAGGCAGTTGAGCTTGAGCGTAGAACCTTAGCAAAACTTAAGCAAAACCGCTCTTATAATTGTTGACGTCTGCCATAGGTTGGGGAGGATAGAAAACTGATTATCAGAAGGCAGAAGGCTGATTCTTCATTTGATCACGAAAAAACATTTAGACTAGTATTCTGTTTACAGTATTGTTTTTAGATTTTGATTTAAAAATTAGTTTTCATATTGACTGTACAAATTATTACAAATTTTATTTTAGAATTTAAAATATTTAATAGTAAACCATACCTTTTTATAGAAAAATATATGGATTGATATAATGATTTATGAAGAGGCATTTGCCTTTGTGAAAATTCATTACTCTTGTTATGAAACACAGGCAATGTTCCCTCTAATTTTTTTTCTAGATGAGCAGAACATGTACTTCTCTGAGCAAAAAAATTTTTGCTGAGCATATATATATATATATATATAAAATCTTATTTTTTCCTATAAAAATTAAAATAACTAATTATAAAGTAGAGATTAAAATTCATTTTAAAACATACTTCCATACAAAATATTATCTTTTGTCAAAGATTTAATGTATTTTATTGAAATATACATAGCAATAATCATGTTGCAGACAGAGTGAGAAATAAATAAACAATAATTGAAATCAGTGTGCATGCTCACCTGCACGGCACATAAATTCTCGTGCGCGGCCGCGCAGCTTAGAGGAAACATTGAACACGGGCATTAAAAAATGAAATCTGCAGCCTTTCTTGTTTTAATAAAGGATGAAGACAGTTTAGACAGTTTAGCTAAAATAAGGGTTGTCTGACAACCTAAATTAATTACTATTACTGTATATCTTTCAAATTAACTGGTTGCTTTATTAATGTTTTGTTAACGTGTGGAATTAATACTATTATTGAATGTTACTGTTGAAGAACAATAACTTATTTGATTCTAGTGTAAGAAGTAAAAGTTAAATTACATATATTAAAAGTTATTTTGAATGACATGATGTGTTTTATAGAATGTAAAGTTATTGGGAGTAGAGTTTCTGGGACTCTACTGTATTCAAGAACAAACTAATTCCAGAAATTAATCATGTAAGAAACCAAGCATGAATAATATTTCTAAACAATCATTTAATTGTACTGAATTTATTATTGGGCTATATTTTCACTAATTAGGCAAATGCTACATAATTTATGTGGAAGGTAGGCAATTAGTTGCCATCTTGTATTAAATTTAATAATTACAATATTCTGGAAGATCAAAGGAGGACTTAAATCTGCAACTTCTGATTACTGTGTAGTTACTTCGCCAATTATGTTACTGAGACTTTGTCTGATCTTCACTTTCAGACTAGTTTAGAAGATGATATATAATTATATTGATCACTTACCATGCTGATTGGGAATGAGTGTGTGTCTATGGCCATCCATGGCACTCAGCTGTTTTTAACTTTTTGCAGCATTTGAACTAAAAATAGGCAACTAAGCTGAATTTGAAACTTTTACCTTAGCTTAAAATTCAGCTTAGTTGCCTATTTTTAGTTCAAATTATGTAGCATTTTATTTAATTAACCAAAATGTAGTCTAATAGTAAATTCAGTATGATTATTTCATCAGAAATTAAACATACTAAAGCTTTTATTTATAAAATGTGGAAGAGTCAAAATGTTTAAAAAAACATGAATACTAAAATGAATGTTCAAGTTGAGTTCATTTAATAACAGATGTATATTATACGAAGTATATTCAAAATCTTATTATGGATTGTTTTAAAAATTCAATTAACAAAGTATGTGTATCAGGTGGTGATAAATGTAGTAATAAGAAAGCTACTTGTTTCAACAAAAACTATTGTTAAAATAGGCAAATGTTTCTAATTAATTAAATAATCTTTGTCAGATTTGTGAAAAAAACAATTGATAAAGTTCCTGTTAGTAATAACATATAACTTCACAGCAAGAAAAAAACAATGTTTTGATAAAGGAAAATTTATAAAAAATTATTTTAAAAAAATAGAAACAAGTTTTCAAAGTGCTTGGATTTTTGTTGTTTCTAGGTTTATTTTTTTTATAATTTTCCTCCATTAAAGCATTATTATTTTTTTCTTTCAGTTAATAACATATAAGAACTAGGATTAATTTTTTTTAATTGTATGATTATATATTAAAATACATTATTATGTTTTACAATTGAAATATATGTATAAAAATACAAAGTATTAATGTATAAAAGCAAGAAATGCTTAAATTTACTTAATAAAAAGTTTATAATAAGTGATAACTGATATTACATGGCATTTACAAACCACTAAAAATTATTTGAAACTGCACATTGTTGGCTGTGATTAAGAGAAATAATATCCTAATATTTATTAGAAACAGACATGAATGGCTGTGTATGGGAATGTTGTGGCTGTGCTCATGTATGGTGTTAAGTCACGCGAGTGTATGGCCAACAAAAGGACAAATTTACAATAAAACAAAACTTTAAGTTTAATGTGAAAAAAAAACAACAATCAACAAAACACTCTTCCACCTCGCGTGATGATACGCAGGATTCTTTTACAATTCCGACTTGAAACCTCACACGTGTAGGCGAAGGAATAGACAAAAATAACAAAGGGAAACACGTGGTTCACACACTAAAGCGCGACAAATTTATAACGAGTTACAAATAGGATATTCACCGGAATATTACAAACTAGGGTTAAAACTAACTTACATGCTATATAAAGGGTGAAGAAGAGTTAGATAGATATATAGAATTATATATAAGAAGGGATAGGGGGTACCCAGAATAACGATGTGTCCTCGAGATCTCTATTTCGCTGAACGAGCCGATCCTATTCTTTCTCCATGTCTGCTCCGTCCCAGCTCCAAACCAAGAATGACCATTACTCCCGTTCTTTTGCCTCAGGGTCTTTTTTCTTCTTTTGTCCTCCCCCTTACTTCCTGGGAAAGGATTGCCCCACCCGCAAGGAAAGTGAAAATAGAAAGATCGAGAAACAAGGGAGAGACAGAACAAAGAATTGAAGGATTAAATATTAGGCTTATAACTATCTACAAAAATACAAAATTATATTGGTGTATCACCACAATGGCAGAAGAGTCACAAGAGTCACATTTCTGCATGTGAGATAAGGTATTTGAGAGGAGTCTGAGAAATAATGAGGAGAGACTGTGTGAGAAATGAATGGAGGAATATTGTGTGAAAGAGTGTGTGGTTTAAAAGTTGAGTAAATTGGCTCTGTGATCATTTGGCCACATTGAGAGAATGAAAGGAGAAGAATTGTTGAAGAGAGTACACATAGAAAAGGTAAACGGAAAGCATGCTAGGGGAAGGTGAGAAATTTTTGGTTGGAACAAGTGGATGAGTATCTGAAAGAACTTAAGGTGTTGAGTATGAGAAAGATTGTGAGAAAATGTGCTATAAAATTCATGAGTGTGTCTGGACAGGTAAGTGTGAAGAAAGTTACTAAATGGATGATTTGTAGGATCTCGGTCTCCTTTTGCTTGCTTACCTTTTTGTATTATGAACATAAAGGTATGAGTATGTGTAAGCTTTTTAACTATAAATATTTGTTTTCTTCCATTTCAATGTATTAAAAACAAATAAATATAAAATTAGAATTATTCTAACAATATTATAAGTATGGGCAGGGGTTAGTCATAAATTAAAAAGTGCGAGGATGCTGACAGATGCTCTAATTTTGAATCACTACTGTATATGGAGACACCATCATCTAGGGAGTTTTCATGGGTAAAGTACAACTTTGTGCACAATATTTACAATACAGCTTAAATGCATGTATTCATAATCATCAAAGAAAAAAAATGCAAGCAGTAATTTTATTAGTATTTCTAGATGTTCCTAGATGTTCACAAAGTACAAGGGCTTCATCCTGCTTAAAACTACAGTGCCATGGTGCTACCCTGACACAACTATAGTGCTGAGTTTAAGCTGAATTTTTATATGAAAGAGAGAATAATTATGATATTGAAATTAACTAAGATTGTAATATTTTTGAATAATTATAACAAAGTTTATTTAATTCTTTTAAGAAAGATGCTAGTCAAATAAATGTCTTACATTTGTTGACACACTTACTATTCAGATATTATAAATTAATAACGAAAAAAATTATGAATACTTTTGAATAAATTTCAGCTATCCTTTACACAAATTCGAAACTTCAAAATTTGATAGCAATGTTTCCTCTAGATGCATGACCATATATTTGTCATCCACTGATTAATATCTCCAGTTCCTCTAGTCCAGATTTTTGAGGACAACCCAACTGTTGCTCAGAAGACATCTTGACTTGCAAGCTGTTTCCCTAGTTTAGAGGGAACACTGATGGATATATTTGAAAAAAATAATGTTGGGATTCAAAAAGAAAAGGCTGGAATGAAGTCTAACAGACAGTAAATGATTTTAAAAATAATTCAAATGAACAGTTAATATTAAGCTAATACAAAAGTTGTACCAAAAGTAATGTCTAATGTCATATTACAAATAAAAAATTGAAAACAAAAGAATGCACAATGTCTTGTAATGACAATGGTAATCTTATTCTGAAATATAAAATGACATCACTTACATCATCCATGTTGTAACAATGGGATATGAGAAAAGGATAAGCAATATCACATTGAATTTGTAATGATTTATATAAAAAAAAATATATAAATTTCTTTTTTGAATGTGTTTTTATTTCCTTGTCTCACCCAGAAACTTCATTTTTATTTACTGATATCAATGCCATGTTATTTTGACAATGTTCAGTAACTAGATTCTTTATTAAGGTGGAAACTTCTGCAGTTGATATTTATCAAAGATTAAAATTGGTGTGTAGAAGAGTTTACATAAATGCTCAGTGTCAGATGATCAGACAATAGATTAAACAAAGATAGCACATAGATATACATGGACAGACTTCACGAATCGGTCCCATGTTAGTTACCTGCAGTCTGCTTCCAACTAAATCAACAGATTTCATGCTTTTATAAGAGAGAATCAACATGTATTAATTAGAGAAATTACAGCATATTTTGGAATTGGTTACTGTGCAAGACATGATAAAGAGTTTGGGATCTCAAGTTTGTTTTTATTGAATTCTTTGATCACTGTCAGATGGTCAGAAATTTGAAATCATCTTACATATAGAACAGACCTAGCATATTGTTACATTCTGTCACAAAGTAACCCCTCAATTCTACAAAATTTTCTTCTGTAGCTGATACTAGCTAATAAAAAACTAGTGTATTTATAGATAATTATAAGCAAGAATACTTAAATATACATTTAAACCAAATAACTGTTTGCTTTCTGAAAACCAAAGACACTCACACTTTCTTTGAGATAGTATCACATTTCATACCCCACTTGATTTCTTGGTTATCAGAAGGAACACCAAAGGTAGGAAAATATTACATTCTATACTTTCCAGCTTTAACATCAGATATCATTACTGAATTGGCTGTCAGTATCTTACTTGCAAATAAGTTTTGAAATGGATATAAACTTGCCATATTCAAAATAAGTCATTTTGGTATGATGTCATAAAGTTTCTCCAGTTTACAGTATTTTTGTAAAGATAATTTATATCAAGTATTATCTTAAGCTGGATAAAATTAAATTTGACTGAACAAAACCTTAAATTCCAGCACAACTACTTTAATCACTAATGTTTTCAACCTTATTCAGAATAGTTGTGTTGGAATTTATAAATTGACAAACTAAACCATAATCTATATAAAAGAATGTAAGAAATTAGTTGTTTAGCTTCTGATGTAACATATTTGTTTATAAATGCTTACATTTTCAAATATATAGCTTCTCTATAATAATTTTCTCTATATAAAGTGCTTTCAATTGATAGAATGAAAGTAATTCTGAAGACATTGAAATTAAAAAACATAAGCTTTTGTTGAATTTAGGTTAATAATTTAATATTTATTTAGGCCAGCATTTCCCAAAGTGGGTTCCACAACTCAAATTCTACAGCTCTACAAATCTTTTAAAACATTTCTAAAGTTAATGAATCAAATGCATTGTTTGTTTACTTTTTAACTGTTTTTAAACAAGCAGTTATTTATTTGAGTCTGTAGTACACCTCAACACAGTTGTCATCTGTCTTTATCTTGCATCATTTGTATAACTGATGTTTTACTGAATGATAAAAATAAAACATTAGAGTTTGGTGGCCTTGTTCTTTCTTTTCTCTTCTTTCTCTGAAGCTAGAAAATATGATAAAAGAAGAAAAACCACTAAATGCAATGTATAATGCTGATGAGACTGGTCTCTCTCTCTCTCTCTCTTTTTTTTTTTTTTCTTCAAAATGCTTCTTTTGAAAATCCTTGTTGCCAAAAACAAAAAGGAAGCTCATGGGTATAAACAACAAAAGCAATTTGTCACATTGATGGCATTTCCATCAGCATTTTGCAATGCTGATGGGAATCATAAACTTTTCCACCTGATGATTGAAAACCCCAACAGCCACAATGTTTTCTGCACAGTGAGACGAGTACACTACAAGTAGATTATTATTCTCAAAAGAAAGCCTGGATGGACTCAGAAAGTTTTTTCTGTGGTTCCATATAAATTAGTACCAGTGTAAAAGAAAAATTGAAGAAAAAGACTTCCTTAAAAGCTGGCCTCTTAATTGATAATGCTCCCAGTCATTACCTATGACCTGTCTCTAAAATAAAGTGATATATGAGCTGTCTTTCTCCCACCAAATGTGACAGCTTTAATCCAACATATATGGATCAGGGAATTTTGGGATCAATTAAGCATTGCTATTGACATGCAATTCTTACCTCCCTTTTTGATGAGTGTGAAAATGATTCTATTGAAGCTGTGCTAAAGGTCTCTAGGCTTCTGTTGTCTTCCAAACAGCAGAAGCCTATGACATTGTGGAGAGTACTTCAGTAGTGATGTGTTGGAAAAAAGCATGGTGTTCAATTGACACTGAGTTGGAGTCTGCATTGAGTGATAATGAATCAGCCAATTCAGAATCATTTCCAGATGTTGTTTTCATTGATATGTTTCACAAGCTTTCAGAGGGTGAAGAAGTTGATGAAGAGGACATTACTAATTAGTTTAATGAGGAATATTGTGGAACCATGGTTTTAAGATTTGAAGAAATCATCAAAAGAGAGTGTAGGATGAAAATGATGAGGAAGAGGACACTACAGAGACAGAAAGAACAATGACTTTTTTACACTTTTGGCACTAAAACCACCAACATTTTCTGCAGTACATAATGCAATAACCAGACACATGAAGTATTAATATAATGCCCATAAAGTGATTGCATGACAAAGCATGCCATCGCTGAACATCTTTATTAAAGCAAATAAAAATCCATGACATTTTTTGAAGTGACTGCATTGAATAGAAAATGGAACATTTCAATTGTGCTGTATTACATTTTAAATTTCTTTCACTGTATACAAATACCTTTCTCTTATTTATTTTTTAAATACATGTGTACTACATACAGTGAACATGTAATATTAAATTTAATTAGAAAGAAGAATGAAGAATTATGAAGAATTAAACTAATGTCTTTTACTTCACAGTAATCTTGCACTCTCACTAATCTAGCATTATTTCTTTTGTGTTGCCATTGTGAAAATTCGAATCCGCCGGAACCAAAATCTAGCAATAAAATTGTTTTATTGTATGTTTCCCATGGAGAGAAAAATGAATCATGAGGAACAAAATCCGAATAGTGCTGGTTGGTGAAGGAGAGTAACGTGACCGAGAAGATAAAAGGGCGAACAAAGAGGAAAAGGGGAGGTTAGACAGTGTCCGTTCGATCAAATCCAGGACAATTATCGAGTGCCCGTCCGTCCCGAGGAACCCTGACACAGTCAACGAAGGAAGCCGAGCCGAAGATACTCTCTAAACATTTTACAAGGACCTATCCACTCGGACAATGAGGTATGATTTCCCCAAATGCGTGTGAACTCTCTCTCCGGGTACCCTAAACTTAGGCGACTATATATCGTCCCTACTTGTAGCTGTAGATTTTAGTTTTAATAAATTGTTGTTGTATTTTCCATCGATGTCATTTATTCGAGTATCGCCGCCGCTCTATCGTCGGACCCATCCTCTTCCTCCACTTGCGTAACGCGTAACAAACGCAAAGAGCTATCTTGACCGTGGGCAGGTCTCACTGACCTGTTAGCCGACAAAAGGAGGTATGACTCCGTCCACTTCCCGGTGCCCCCACACCATTAACTAGTTAAGTAATGCTGTATCAGCTTGTAGTCGAAGTGAGGCTGCTCGCACCTTCATTTTCTAGATTATGAGGGAAAAAAGAGAGAAAGAATCATTTGTTCTCAACAACTTATTTGATTTCTATTGTATCATTTGAATATACAAATATAAGGTCAGAATGAGCCATTAATTAATTTCTATGCCGACGTCTCACGAAATCCTGTCTATCATCACTATGAGCCTTGGACTTACAGACTGACTCATAGTGATCTTTATTGTAACTGTTTAAAAATACTATGTCAGTTATTTTTTTCACTTGACTGAATGCAACATAGGTAAGCCTAATAGCTATCTCTTTTTTACCTATATCTATTTTGATTTTTGGAAGAGTTAATCCCTATGATTTATGTATAGGCATCGAGTGTGCTAAAGTAAGGAGAAACTGTCTATGAGATCGCAATATACTGCCCAAATTTGAAGAGCATGTTATGGGGATTATTGGAAACAGATTACCATAGATGAAAGGTCCATGATAGCTGTCGAATTCCACTAAAATAAACAGAAGAAGAGCTGGAGGGTGAGCATTAGAGCATATATAATATAATGTATAGTTCCTAGTGAACCATTGACATGACCTCCTTGCACTTATAAGTTGACTCTCAGCATGATTCTGGCATTAACTGAGAGATTAAAATACTTGGAGAGACCAAGAGCTGAGTCATCTTTGAAAGAAGGCAGGGCAATATCTGGAGTGTTTTCAGATGCTATATAAGCAACAGGCACCCAGTTGACTGCACATAGTCTTTGTTTCTTTGTTTAACTTGCTCATTTGTTGGATATACCTTTACTGCCATTTGGAACTGATCAAGTTCATCTCTGGATAAATAGGCGCAATAAATAGATGCTGCCACGTAGGACATGGCCTTAGTCAACTCATTTTGACCTGTAATACTGAAGAAAAACACGACCTTCATTTTGACCCCTATCTCCAGTTCTACAAAAATGTATCATTTTTAAGAGTTGAAATTTTAATCAGTTCATCTTTGAGTGATGATGGGTTGTCCTAGAAAATTTCATCAAGATCTGACAACTCATTCTAGAGTTATAGAGGCAAAGCTGAGCAATGATTAACACTTGACTTCATTGAATGAATTTTTCTCAATCCTCATTATCATGGCTGACCCTATAACTGGGCAAGTCTTTTTTGTAATATGGAAAATTGTGAATAACCATGTAGCCTTTAATGAATGGTGCTATGCATTTGTAAATTGGTAAACACGGGTACAATTGGAGGATGCTCTGCCTATCCCCCAATTGCACCTGTTACCAATCTGTTACCTGGTCCGGGTACCAGGTAACAGATGTATTCAGAGGAGTGCATGTAATTATTTAAAATATTTAGGAAATTATTTGAAAAAGAAATTATAAGGAATAATTTATCAGCATCAGGAAGGGGCATTTGAGAGCAAAGGATATGTACAGTTAGTGGTACATGGGAAGGTGGTACAATTAGATTCATCATGTGTTGTTAATGTCCCAAACTTCTGGAACAAGGGAGGGTGCTGGAATATTAGTTTCTTTCCCCTAGGTGATAGATACTCTACTTGTTCCCCTGGATAAACAAATCAACTACTTAATGTGCCATACATATATCAGAAATTACACAAACCAAATAAACCAATATTTGAGGAAACAACTTTTCTATTCTGTTGTAATGTTTTTGGAAAAATTTATCTTTTTGTCATCAGTAACAGGTTGGGTGTAGGTTGCTGAGGATGGAAAGATAAGGTTTTCTGATGTTACAACAAAATAAATAGTTGGCTCTTTAGGTAATGATTTACTTGGTTTGTGTAATTGAATAGTATTAAGTTGTTTCACTATTTAGAAGTACTTTTGAAGTAAGTTATGAAGAAACACTAGAAATAGATTGATAATGAATGACAATGAATTTTGTATTTCTCTTTTTGATGTAAACTGAAAATTATTTTTGCTGTAATTAAATTAATGTTTAATATTTTAAAAATATATATGTTTTCAATACAACAAGATATCATTATATTTAAAATATAAAGACCGAATGTAGTAATGTAAAATTAGAAATATGGTAATAAAATTACCAAAAAGCAATCTTTTCAGAATTGAAAAAATGGTGATTTATTTTTCATGTGTACTACTATTAATATTTTTTAAATTAATATTTGTAAAATATAAGATTTTTGTACCTAAAATCATTCTATTTAAATATACATACATAACTAAGATTTCATTGACAAGTTAGCTTTGCATTTCTAGAAACAAAATGTTTTCAATTCAATGCTTTTTATTGAATGAAATAATCTGTAGAACAGTCAATCATATCTGATTATTCTTAATTATATTTTGTATAACTTCAGTTTTTTTTTTAAATGAAATAAAAATTATGATGAAAATTGCAGATGTATAGCATACAAGTAATAACTTTAATAGTTAATTTCTCAATCTAATTAAAAATCGGAACAAAAAAGTTGCAACTAGTACTGCTTTTTTTGTGTTTTTATTGAGTTATGTTTGATTTGACAATTACAATGAAATTGTAAGTTAAACAAAATGATCTTTCCATATGTGATTAAAAATCAGATTTTGTAATCTGATTTTTAATTTGGAATGCTTTTTAAAATAGAATAACATGCACTACTATAACATTTAATTAAGTAACAATGCTTTAATTAAACTTTGAAACTTCTACAATTGTAGTTTATTACTTAATTATTTTTAAGTGTTATATGACAGTTAGCCTATATAAATGAAAATAAATGAATTAATTTTTGATTAAACTCTGACCTAAAGAGTGTGTTAATAGTTATATAAACCGTGAAGGATTTTAATTGTTTATATTTCTTTTTATTTAAACATATTTTAATACTGCAAGGAATTGATTTCATTAAAAATATATATATAAAACAAACAACTCTGATGATTATCATAATTAAATAATTTAACACAGGATTATTTTTGGATATATTTAGGCTAATATTTAATTATTGAAATTTCATAATTTGGTGTGTCAATAGGTGTGGTTAGGCTACCATCTTGTACTAATTTTAATAATTACAATGTACCAAAATACAGAAACCAGAAGGTCACAAAATAAATTCATATCTTAGAAATCAACTCCAACAAGAAGTTTAATGAAATCAAAACATTTTCAACCTAATTTTGATATGTTTTCATCAGTTGGGTATTCCAAAATAGAACATATTTGAATGAAAATAACATTCAATAAATACCAGTAGAATAGAACAAAATATAAACTTTAAATACAAAATAATTAAAATAAATACAAATTAGGAAAAATAATATAATTTAAAAATTGATAACAAATATTTAACAAAATGAAATAAGTAACAAAATAAAATAAGAATGCAGAAGAATCCCATTAAAGGAAGTCAAGTTAGAGCTCATCAATGTGATAATGATTCCATATCCCTCTAATTAATGCAAGTGGAAGTGCTATATTGGCCTCATGTATTTCTAAGGTCTCTAAATTCTAAATGTGTTGAAGTCCTTAGCTGGTCTGATGATTGTAACCTCTTCCCACTTGGCCTGTACTTCTTGTTGGGTAGCATACTTCACTAATGTTGTCTTGCAAAGTTTCTTATCAATGATATATTCGGTGTTCTTTAAGCAGCTTTGATGTATGCTAATGTCCTGTTCGTTCAGCAGCTCTGATGTATGCTAGTATCCTTTTTAAACTGTGGGTCATCTATTGAAATTGAATAAATCTCAGAGGAATCATTGACTATACTGTGTCTTGTGATTTTGTAAAATCTTGAAAGTAGTGGGGTTATGTTTGCAATAATGTGAACATGATATACAAATGTAACTCCATTGTTTTCAAGATTTTTACAAAATTACAAGGCACAGTATAGTTATAATGATTCCTCTGGGATTTATTGGGCTGCAATTTGAAAAAATTGTAGACCTATAAATTCCCATTGTCATTCATCCATTTTTCTTTCCTTAATCTCGAGAATGGAGTTAGGTAGATGAAAGATGAGACCAGATATGGAAACCTAAGGAGTAGGAAGCCTCAATTAAGTATATATGAACTTCTGATACAAACTGGAAGTCATGTTAATTCAATTCAAAAAATTTTCCCTGAAAGGTGTTAGATAGATGACTGGTATAACTGTATTGTTAAAGGAAAAGTATGATGTGCAGGGGCACGCCACTACTAATTTGAGGTGGAGAGCATATATTTTAAATTAAATTAATTAAAAATTGCAGTCTGGCATTGTGACAATGTCACAATAAATAATTGCTTGTTCTATTTGACATGTAAGAGCAAATGACACTAGATTTAAAAGACTGTTAAAATATTTATGAAATAAGACCACCAAATAAGCAATATGCTGAGTAAAATTAGGAAAATCCAATTTAGCCCTAGCAATCTTGCTGGAATAAGTGAAATTGTAAGTTAGACAGTTTAGTGAAGATTAAATATGCCTTATTTAGTTTAGATGAGATTTCGTGAAATAATGAAAGTATGACTATAGACCAAAACAGCAAATAATAATCACTGGTGGATTGATGGATTGAAAATTTGCAAAAAAGAAGGTTCTCAGCAAGAGTGTACGTTAATTTTTTTCAAAGCTACATAAGGTTAATGAGATATAGATATCGCTTTGTTTTTTATGATGGATTTTGTTCTCAGCAAGTTTTCCTTATTCAAATCCTTTAAACCATTTTGCCAAGGTCTTATTTGCCCTGGGCATTAATTACGTATAAATACAGCTATATTCACAAGCACTTTTGACATTCTCAGGCAGACACAATCTCAAATAAAATTTTTTGAACAAAGATTTCAAATTAAAACTGATGGCATTAGTCCTTTAGAACAAACTAAAGTTAGAACAACTAAGTGTAAAGAATTTAAATTGACACACACATGGTGACAATTGCATGCATCATAATGTGTTAAATAGGTGTCGAGAAGGAGCTAGAGACAACGTTTTAATGTTTTATACAAGCTGACTCACATAGCAGGAAACTTTGGGAGGTCCTCTACTATTTTACTAAATCAGTGCAACTCCCCCATGCTTGAGTTGCCTGCTATGTGGGTCAGCTTGTATAAAACATTAAAACATCATCTCTAGCTGCTCCTCAGCACCTATTCAACACATTATGGTGCATGTGCATTGTCACTGTGCATGTGTCAATTTAAATTCTTTACGTTTAGTTGTTCTAACTTTAGTTTGTTCTAAAGCAGGGCTGTCCAACTGGCGGCCCGTGGGCCGTATACGGCCCGCCAAATTATTTTTACGGCCCGCGAGTACATTTTACTATGAATAAATTTATGTTACTAAATTATTATTATTAATATTAAAATTATTTTACTATGTGAAAATTACGGTCACAATGTTCTCATTAATATATTACGAATATTTTAAAGTTTCTTTTTAGTATAAATAAAATATTTTCTTAATTAACATAAACTGACTTTTCATTTATCAACCTTCTTGGCCCCCGAAATGCTTGGTGAAGAAAATATGGCCCGCGGGCTATGATAAGTTGGACAGCGCTGTTCTAAAAGACTAATGCCATCAGTTTTAATTTGAAATTTTTGTTTGAAAAATTTTATTTGAGATTGTGTCTGCCTGAGGACGATGTTTTATAGCATGTTGAAAGTGCTTGCAAATATAGTGGTATTTATATGTAATTAATGCCTGTATGATAATTTGCTCTTCTCTTGCTTAACCAAAGATCAGCATGAAATCCAACCCTCGAATTCAATTAACTTATTTGCCCCTTTTCTTCATATCAGAAGAATCAAGCATGACATGTTGCAAAGGACCCGATTTGGTTCTATCTCAGCCCAAAATAATAATCTTTTTAAATTCAAAGCTAAAATACTATCCATATCATATTCCATTATTACAAAATCACTTAACTCACAAATTCCTTTCATTTTTGTGTAACAATAGCATTTACCTGAGCTCAGCCAAAAAGTCATCAACATTGATGAGAACGTCTAGCACCCCTTTCCCATCCTATCCTCAGCTTTTTCCTTGGACTGCTGTCAAGAGGAAAAGCTGCTATTCCATTCTATTTTTGACCTCATATCACCCTCTTGAATGATTTGTGGAAATGATTTCTGGGAATGCTGCTCTGCTATTGTTTCAGGTACTATGCTTTTGCTTCTTTTGAGGATGGTCTGGAAAGTCTGAAAGTACTGTACCAGAGTTTTAATGGAATTTATCATTGTGAGTTTTGAAAAAGCAGAAATTGTACATGTTCAACTCCATAATTGGTGATCTTCTTTGATCTTCTCAAACTTCTGTATTTGCCAAAGATTTCTTGACTTTTATATCTAATTTTTACCAAATTTAGTAAATAAATTAGTAGTCTGCATTGAGCATAGAAAGTCATAAAAAAAAAAAAAACACATGGGAAATTTATTTTTCATGCTTGTTTTTAATTATTATATTATTTAAATAAATTATCATTTTTCTATAGTTTATTTTTAATAGTTTTATTTATGGTAACTAGATATTTATATATTACATTAAATGCTTTTCCTTTTTATTACTGGTACTAGGCCTATTTTTTCTTATGTAAATTTCTTTAACATATTAACAAAGAGGATAAAAAAATAAAATCACAATGTTATAAATCTGCAAATAGTTTTTTTCAAAAATGCAAGTAGTTTCAGCTCTTTAGTCAATGGTCACACAATTTAATTAAGAGTTTAATGTTAAAGCCAGTAAATCGCCAAATTATTGGGCTATAATATAGCTTTGTAATTAATTAAATATTAAATAATTTATCTAGATATATTATGCTGCCATCTCATGCTAGATTTAATAATTATAATAAAAATTAAATTATTAAATTAAATTTTATAATTTTCTGGAAGAAAAGAATTGACCCAGAGCAGGTCCTGAGCCTGCATACGTGTGTGGATGCATTGCCTGATAATTCAGCAGTTCATTTGGCTTTATAAATCATGTTTTTGAGTTGATGTTTATATATAACAATTTAATGTTTTTGACACAAATTGAATAAAAAAGTAAAACAAAAATAAATAATGAGTCATGCATTACATTGAAAAATCAAAAGTTTAAAAATAAGAGTTTTAAAATAAAGTTTTGAAATTCAGAAATTAAGCAAACATTTTTCTTATATTAGAAAAGATTATAAATACTATGTCTTAAATAAACTACTGTCACAAATGGTAAAAAATCTCATGTTAGCGAACATTTTCTTCCATATTAAATGATATCCATTAAATATAGCTTAATATTTTCAGGCTCTTAACATTCTAAATTTGAACCACATAAGAAGGAATTCCTCAATTTGAAATATGCAGGCTTGTTGTGGACTAAGTACATTTGTAATCTTTTACCATTTCTGCTGGTTTTGGTTTTTCTGATAGTTTATTTAAAGTTAACCAGTATTCACTAGAATTTTTTTTATATACTATATATTATGTTTTGACTTTTAATATTCATTCTTTGCTAATTATTCTCTCACTACACATTCATTGTAGGCATGTAAACAGCTTTTTAAAGTTTCCTAGTATATCTACCATAATAATGCAGGAATTAAAGGGTCAGATACTCTAAATCAACCTTTTCCAGTGATGGACATGCCTGTTAAGAAATCAGGAATTTCCTGGGGGATTATTTTGTTAATGACCATTTTTTCGTTTTAATGTATGTTATACTTAACTTGAGAAAACTAAATTAACAAACAAAATACAAGTGCAATCTATTTGTAAACTTCCCAAAAGCTGGAACTGTTTATAATAAAGAACAAATGCCTTTTGTACCTCTTCCAGCACATAATTTTTGCTATGCTAATTCAGATTGTAAGCTACCATGATATAGCTCATAACAATAGATGTTGACAAAAGCTCATAATGAAAGCATTCTATTAATTGAAATTTTAAAATGAATGACCCTGATTTGTATTTAAGCCACCATAGAATGGTCTATGTGAATGGACATTTGGCCCACTATGATGTACATTTTGTAATTTTTAATTTGGTGATAACTTGGTGGTCACAAATTGGGCTGTGACCACCATAATCTGTTTGTTTTTTTTTTTTAACTTTTTCTATCTTGAGGATACTAAGAAGACCTGTTTTTCAAACCCATGTAGGTCTATCCAGGCTCACAATGGGATAGCCTGGGTAGTGAGGAATGGAGCCTAAAATATCTGGGACAGACTACCCCAAAAAATTCTTGAGATTTTTCAACCACCTAGATTTGATCTTGGGTCCCCAGAATAGTAAGCTGATACCTTAACTACCTTAACCACCTTAACCAGCCAACTACAGGTATACCTCGAGTTACGTCGTTCTCAATAATACGTTGTTTGTCAAAAAAGTATATGGAAAAATAAAAATCAACTTTAAGTCATTTTATTCGACTTTACATTCGTCCGCCACAAATATTGAAGTCATAATATCACTAGAAAAGCATTAAAAGCACATAAAATCATATTAAAATACGTATATTTACAGTAAATGTTAATATAATCATCATAAATCCTAGAGAACGAAACATAAAAACATCTGTGTTTCTGTGTTGTTGTCGTATTTAGCAGTCTTTAAGTGCTGATTCTTGGCATTTCCATGGTAGTTCCAATATCTACCATTTGGCATCGTTGTCACTGCTACTTGATATTGGTAAATTTAACATAAATTAGTTTATTTTCTAGTATCACGAAATAATTTTAATAATTGTATTTGTTATTTAACCTTAAAAAATCATCTTATTTTATATTGTCTTAGAGAAACCACATTCACAAATAAAGAGTCTGCGATGTACTGTAAACATCACCAAATTGTAAACATGCACATTTACAAGTATGTACTGTACGTACATGTATTTGTAAATTTAGATTACTTTTTTCTGTACTATATTAAAAACTAAAATTTATTTGTTCGTAAGCTTAAAATAGATTCTTATTAACCATATATTATTAAAAATGCATTTATATATAAAATACAGAACTGGGAATGGTAATTTGTGGTTTAGCCTAGTGACAAGTAAATTCAACTTACGTCGCCTCTCCTGGAACCAATTACTGGTGTAAGGTGAAGTATACCTGTAGTGATACACAGAAGTTAGATAAAACAGGGATGGGTAAGTTAATGTTAACACTTGTGCAAAAAAAAGTAATTTGCAAAACTCTCTGGGACCTATTGTGACACTCAAAGGAAAGATTATGGCACAAAATTATGTTGAACTTTTGAATGATCAACTCAACTCCATATTGTTACTTTTGTTCCAACTGGAGATGCAGTGTTCTAAGACAATAATGCACTGATTTACACTGCCAAATGTGTCTGGTTGTTGTTTAATGAACATGAGGATAAAGTTCAACATCTTCCTTGGTTTCCACAATTATCTGATCTCAACATTTTCAAACCATTATGGGAAACCTTAGAGGCCAAGGTGCATAGTGACTTTCCTCCTCCAAAGATATTTTCAAAATTTGAATCCATTCTTCTTGAAGAATAGGGACATATTTCTCTGGATATTATCCATAACCTTTGTCTATTTCATGTTGTTTAACTACAAGTGAAAGGTGATCCAATGCTTGTCTTTAGCTTATTTAATTAATTTTTGCTATGTTTAATTAATAAACATTCAACTTGATGTCACTGATGTTCATTTTATTTTGTCCAATGCCTATACTGATATTAGAGATGATACCATATTGAATTCTGCTGATACAATCTGACACCTATAATTTACCAATTGAACCAAACCAATCCAATATTCACTTTTATCTACACTATAAATGTTAGTAATGAGAGCCTGAAAGTTTCAGTTTAGAGACTATTCATTTTATTCACTAACCATTTAAATTCATATGTAGAGAGTTTGGATATAAAGCCCACTTGTGTAAAGTATGGTTTTTGAAATCTCCCAATTTTTGGATTTCCATGGAACAGGAAATACTGTGATTTGGGAGTTGTTTTAGTTTTATTTTTAGAAGTATTTGCAAACTGAAATATGTTCTCTATATGTATAAAATACTTAGCTTAAAATTGTTGCTAATGTTTTTCATTGCAAGAAAAAAAAATCTGCAGTACTCAGAATTGATAAATCATCACAAAACTTTTGAAGAAGTGGGTGAAACCATAAATCTTGATTATAAAATTGTAAACTGTTAAGAAGGTTCAAAAGGATTGCAAAAAATTAACCCGAATAAATATTTTATGAAAAAAAGAGAGTTCTGTAATGAGCAGCAAAAAAACTGCTCTAATATTTCTATGTATCTAGCTGCTATGTTCATCCCTGTTTGAATAATATCATTACAGTAAAATTCAGCAAAAATTATACAAATATTTTTATTTTTTGAAAAGTTGCTATAAATTTAATGGATCAATATGAGAAATTTTTAATGTAAAAGAAGAACATTTATATTAAAATATTATAAAATGAGTTTTGCCTAATATGTATACACTAGCAGATGAGCCTGGCATTGCTCAGGCAAAAAATAACAACAACAAAGATTAAGATTATTAGATTATTTCGCATATATACTATAATATAATAGAAGAGTTTCTAACTCTTCTATTATATTACAGTATATTATAGTATTTGATTTATATTTACAAAGGTTATCTTACATAAGGGTTTATAACACCAAGTGCCCAATCTAACACATTTTTAAAATTTTTCAAATTGTGTATAGTATAGAGGAATAAAGAATTTTTAAAATGTGTTAGATTGGGCACTTGGTGTTATAAACCCTTATGTAAGATAACCTTTGTAGTTATATAAATCAAATACTATAATATAACAAACATTAAAACCATGCAAAGAGTTTGTTTATTTCAGCCTACCATTGTCATGTTCATCACAATACTTGGATGCTACAAAATGGCACGATTTCATTGGTCAAGTTGACACCAACTGAAAATGTGATATAATTTTTAAGATATTATATTTTTTCCTAGTGTTAACTCTAAGAAACTGTACCATTCACAGCCAAATATCAAATGGTAATATGCCAACTAATCAAATTTTGGGAAAAATGGACCAAATATTTAAACTCTGCATCCTCGAAAACCAGTTTAAACATATTTTGTGCAGACTGGTATTATGCAACCTTGTATTATGTAATTTTCCTACTCAAATGCTACTACACTGCTGGTCTGATAGAAAGAACGGACTGTTGCGGTAGAGGATGAAGTATCAATAGTTCGACCAATAGTAGTTGTTGACTTCCCAGAAGAGAGAATAGTCAACGACTACCAATTAATACTGGTCTACTATTAATATTTGAAAAGTGATCCATGTTGGATTGGTTGTGATCAAAATTGCTAACCTTAACATCTGAAAGTCTTCATATAAGACTTGTTTAAATTAAATAAATAAATAAATAAATATAATATATATATATTATTATTATAGCATTTTTACAATATATATATATATTTTAAAAATGCTAGAATAATTCCTTTTATGTGATGATGGTGTTAAAATTTTGGAAACAGATTGTATAAACTACATGGAAAGTATGTTCTTGTGAATGTTGTCTTTATAGAAAAATTGTAGACTATAAATTTTGTCTGTCCTTCTGTAATCTCAAGAAAGGAGTTAGATAGAGGAAAGTGGGGCAAGACCATCATTAAAAGAATTGAGAACATTGTGACTAAAAGTTGCAGCCTGGCATTGTTACGATGTCACAATAAATAATTGCTCATTAGAATTAGTTTGGTTTATTTCGTTTACACGACATGTGAATGATCTGCTGAGAGGGATGCATCACAGAAAGATTTTTATTGGAAGCTGGACACTATTTAGTTGTTACAAATGTGAAGTAAACCTGGAAACACCATGTGGCCAGCCCATTGGGCATGCCGATTAACTAACTACAAATGTTTGGTGGTTTTATCCACTTGGCTACTGGAGGATGCTTATTAGAATTAAGAAAGTACCATTCAGAAATAAAACATGAGTAATTAGATGTGGAAAATTAAATACTTATATACTTTAGACTTTTCACAGAGTAACACTTTTGATTTCACACAGGCAAGTGCTATATGCTACCAGTCTCAGAAATGATATAGCATATGTCTATTTTGCACTATATCAGGGGTGGCGAATCTATGGCATGCGTGCCCAAAGTGGCACGTAAGAGAAATCATCTGGCACTTAATGTATCATATGATTTCTGTCCTTTTCAATCATCCTTTCTGTTTATCACCTGATCATCCTTTTTCAATCAGATTTTTTACATTTATTCAAATTAAAGCATATTTGTTTAATTTCTTTAAATATCATTATTCAAAGTCTAAGACTTTGGCATGCATTAACATCTTATAAGCTAAGTATGCTTACAATATGGTACACGGACTCAAAAAGGTTCGCCATCCCTGCACTATATCATTGTCACAGTAATTAAGTGATTATAATATATATTTTTTAAATTATATATTTTTTTGTAAGAATTATATTTAGTTTATTTTGTTAAATTTTTTTGCCAATAAATGGTGCTACTTGTAAATCAGCAAATTGAATGTAGATAGAAATTAATTGATTTATAGAAATCCATCAGATATTTTGGGATGGAACATATGATATTATCTAAGATAGAAGTAGGTAAGCATAACTGTCAAGTTTTGTAGCAATTGGTTGAATGACCTAGGAGTATATAGCAAACAAACAACAAACATCCTCATTTTTATATATATATATAGATTATCATCATAAATTTCACATTTTATGGAACAAAAAACAACTGACATATTAGAAAATAATAATTATTACAGTTTTAAAAATCACAAATTTCAGAATAGTGCCTGAAACAAAGATTAAATTTCCAGTAAAACTGAATCAATAACATGCACTAACAAAAATGTCAAAAAAAAATTTATAGGTAGTTAAAACTCTAGTGTTTGGGCTTAAAAACTCATAATAAATTTAATCAATCTCACCCTGAAATCCAATCAGTGTTGTCCCATATTGTAAACATGGCTGCTGCTAGCTTTCACCAAGCATAGTATTTTTATAAATTTGGGTATTAATAGCTAAAATTAATATACAATACCTTAATGAGAAAGGAACTTCACACAAAGAAGAAACCAATTCTTGTTCTACCTATTTTTCAGACTCATGTAAAACATGAAAATAGAATGCTTATTTTCACAAGCAGATAAAAAAAAAGTATCCAAAACATCTACAAACTACTGAAATTGATCCCAGTTTGCTAGATACACTGCATTTCACTGCTGCCACTTCACAGATGTCAATGGCTTACTCATAGTGTGAAATTTAAACCAAAAAAGAAACTTTTGTGTTATTTTTAAAGTGATCCATTTTAATCAATTTTACCCTTGATAGTATTGTTATCAAGAATGAAAAATTATTTTATTAAATACTTCTTGAGTCCTCATGTTTTATGATACACTGTTCAGGAAAGTTAAACTGTATTTAATAAAGGGTGTATGTGTTTTTACTTTTTCTGTCCTGTGGGCATTAAGGAGGCTTATTTCTAAGCTGCTTATGGGTTAAATCAAGCTCATAGTGAAAACCAGCTGTTTGATAAGGACAGACATTATGTATATGGGACAGACCAACCATTAAAATTGCCTGAGGTTTTGGCCCACCAGTGGCCAAGCGGTCCATGAACACTGGGCGTACAGTCGTGGGTTTGTGCCTCGCTTAGACAGGTTGGCCATGTGGTGTTTTCCAGGTTTGCTCCACATCTGTAACGCCTGAATAGAGCCAGTTTTCCTTAAAAAGACCTCCTGGAAGGCACCCCCACGCCCAAGTGTTGCATTGCCATAACTAAACAAACAAACAAACAAGCCTGAGGTTCTCCACCAGGATCAAATCTAGTGGATCTGTCATACTTGGTATAAGTGCATAAGTACTTGAAACTTAGAAAAATAAATTTTTGTTCCTGAAAGTAAAGCTTGGTTTTTTGTGTATATTAATAACATTAGGAGCAGAAATAATAGTAATTATAAATATTTATTAAGAGTGTTTGCTTCAGAAAGCCAAATCTTTAATTGACTAATAAGAAATATTTTTGTCCTAGGTCAAGATGAAAACATTTCTTATTAATCAATTCTTTTGGCTTCCTGAAGTAAGCATTCTTAAATATCTAATAACATGGTATTCATTATCAATACATGAAGTAGTTGATAATAGTAATTTAATTTACAATAAATTAAACACAAATTGTCCTTTAACAAATCTGAGATTTTGCAGTTGAGTAATAACTTTTGTGATTTTCTAAATGCCAAATGAAAACATCTGGCATAATATATTATGTCATTCATAATATAACAATAGTGGGCAGAGTGGGCCTCTTTTGCAATTTTTTTTTTAACAAGTGAAATACATAGAATTATTTCTTTACTAATAAAAAGGAGTCTTAAAGATGTTATTTTATGTTAGTGACCCATAATAATTAATGTTATTTTTACTAAATTCTCTGTGCCTGTGAAAAAAATCTTCAACCTATAACCCATACTGCATATAGTGTATATAGATACTTGCACAATTTTTCAAAACATGTTTTTTTAAACTTTTATCTCAAGGTTATCTGATTTATAATCTTTCTCCACCTGTTAGCATTCTAATCAAGATTACAGATAAAACCATCTTAACTAATTATAAATACAATAATGAATTTGCTTGTTTAGCATAATATTTTTGTTTAGAAAATTGTGCATTTACAGTTATAATCAAAACTAATTCAAGATTTTCATATTTTTATATTTTAATTTATTTAAATTGATGGTTCATTAAAATTTCAAGTTTATGTACTGTAAATAGTTATGTTATATTCTAAATATTTTAAAATTATAAATCATGGGAAATGTTCTGGAAGTAAGTTATAATAGTAAGATGTTAATTATTAATTTTAGAAAATAATATAAAAAGCAAGTAAACAAAATATAATGTTGTAAATTCAAAAATATATTTAAATATGAAATAAAAATCATCCTGTATAATAATGTTTTAAGTTTCCTGGCTGAAAATTCAAATATTGTTTTCTATTTGTTATGGTGTCATGTATATCAACACATCAGCTGACCCTTCCAGCTTCCATGCTGTAAGTTTTGTCCCAGTCAAGGCATGTTTCCTTGTGAGAGCTGTTGATATCTGTTTCCTGTAACTTGTGCATCAGAAAAAAAGGTGGGAATTCATGACAAGTCTGCCCATGCTTTTCTATACTGTATATTATTTTCATTCATTCTTTCACTCCAGTCAGACCATATTGTGTTGTGTTTGGAGCAACAAGCAATACAGAAATCAACCAAACAGAAAATTTTAATTCTGGAACCCATTTCAGGACAAAATTATCTAAGAAGTGTTTAGTTAAATTTCTTGGTGAGACCTTAATTAAGATGACCCTGTACAGTCTTACACAGCAGTTTTTTTAGACAGGCAACGTCAAAGATCAACCCAGAAGCAGTTTTGTGAAACAGTCAATGTTGAAGATTAACAAAGAAGCACCAGGTCTTTCATACTGACAGAACCTAATATAAAGCAGTACTGTGGGAGTCATTTTGTCACTTTTCACAGTAAGTTGGATTATTCTGCTCTTCTATAAGAAAGGGCACCAAGAAATTAGGATAACAAACCAAACATAGTGCATGAACTTAAACCCAGTGATAAAGATAAAAGGACGCATTATTCCCAGTGGTTTTGACAGTTTATGCAAAACAATTTGACTTTTCTTGAAACCATATTTTTCTCAGGCAAGGTTTAATTTCATTTTTCAGCTACGTAAATGTCCAGAACAATTGGTATTAGCCCTCATAAAACTAGTGCATCTTTACGAACAATCTCTTTATTCAAATAAATTAGGCTAAGTAATAGTTTTACTGTTTTTATATACAGTGAATCCAAATGCCTGGAGACAAAGAAAAACTGTTTACAATGCAGAATTGCAGCTGATGCTATAAAACAATAAAATATCAATGAACCAATGACATTTGTATTTGTTAGTTTAACAAATTTTACAAGTATTTAGCAATTTATGGAGCAATCTTTTGTCTTCAGTGCAGTTCCAACTTTTATAATAAATAGTATTGAAGTTAGGGATGTCCTGATACTGTTGATACCAATACCTTATCAAACTTTCCTTCAATACTGAGTACTTTTTGTACTTGATACTTTTGGTCCAATACTGATACCAGTATCGATACTTTTCTTTGGATATTGGATCTGATATTGTTTCATTTTTCACAGACAGGTAAGGTTGACTGAAACTGGATTTTTCAGTCAAATCAGAAATCAAAATAGAATTTTACAACATTTATTTTTGAAGCAACAAGCAATACAGAAATCAACTGAATTTTTTACATAAGTTAAACTTATGTAAAAAATATTAATGACTAAGAATCAATAAAGAAAACTAATCCTCTTTTTATGCAATTGATTTTTTTTACTCAAGAAAAACAGTTTATTTGAAAATTTTCAAATTTAACTTTTTGTTAAAAGTATTGAAATCAATATAAATAACACATTAAACCTGGTAACTGGAGTGGTTGTGTTATAGGGTAACTAATGTTTTTGAGGTCCCTTTTGAGCTCTTCTTCAGGCTTTTTGTGTAAATAATAAGCCGGACGTTGAGAATTGAATATTTTCTTTTGAAAAGTTTACCATTCGAATTATCATACGTGGAAACCTTCCAGGAGATTTAAAATGAAATAAGTGATGATTTGTGTAAAGTGCATGCACTCCTTGTTAATGTTGATGGAAATTTTAAATATTATTATCTAGCAGGATCTGAGATGGATGTACGTAAAAAGGGCTATTGGGAGCAGTGCTGTAACTAGGGCGATGCCAGCTGTGCCCAGGCACAGGGCGCAGACACTAGGGGCACAGAAATGACCTGGACCAAGTTTTGGGGCGTAGTTACAGAAACTCATACCAGGTGCATAAAAGGCTGGTTACGACGCTGATCAGGAGTACCAAAAAATTACTATATTCTACCATGATGAGACTTGTCACGGAGAATGTGTTATTCCAACAAGATCCAAAATTGTTAGCTATCGAAAATGCCAAACTCATCAATGTCCAACATAAATTGAGTTGCAACTTGAAAGAGCGATATAACAAAAAAAATGCAGTGGATTTTGCACTTCCAACTTCCCAAAAGGTCTAGACAACAAAACTATCCATTCGTAGTGTGGGACAACATTCAAGTACCAGAGTTTGTCAAAGAAATCCTAAGATTTGGACCATCATATGCTCCTCCACTTTTATTAAAAATGGCTACTAAATCTTATATCCCGGATCTGGAGATCCTCTTAAAAGGACTTTCGAAGAAACAAAAGGAATATTATAGATGGAAGACAACCTCTAGAGTAAGAAATACCAAAGAATCAGCTGAGGTTTATGCCCTCTGCGAAAAAGTAAGGAGAACATCTAGATGGATATGACACAATAAGATCACATTGGTCAGGGTAGACAAAGACAAATGCTTAGTGTTGATGAAATGCAATACCTATGAGAGGCACTTGAGTGAATACATCAACATGACCCAGTGCACAGAAGTCCAAGAGGATTGGATTGATAAATTACAATTCAGGGTGAAATGTTTTGCTAACACAAAGCTCACTAACAAACTAAATTTGAAAAACATCATCATGGATGCTCCTGACGCTCCTAAATTATTCGCCTTTGCCAAGACCCATAAACAAGGGCAGCAGCTTCGTCCGGTGGTGGATAAGGCCAGGGCGTTCACTTGAATATTGGAGAAAGCCACACACAACATGCTCACCGCACACTTAGATGGTTACCAATTTAGCATATTCAATCCGAAAGAACTAATACAACAACTTAAAGAAGTCACCTCCCCTGTGTACACTACAGTTTTGGACTTCAGATCATTATATCCATCAATTGAACTACCATCGTGTTTCTGTGCACTCAGGGACTTTCTCTTTTCTAAGGTTAACAATAGAACAATGCACCAAGAAATTCTTGAGTTATCACACTTGATATGTTATAGCTCTGTATTCCAATTTAATGGGTTTATTTACACACAAAGTAAAGGTGTTCCCATGGGAAGTTCAGTATTGGGGATCTATGCAAAATGGTAGTCAGACTATTAGAAAACATCACTCTTCCTCGCTTCCTACCAAATATGTTACTGTATAAATGGTACTGTACATAGATGACATCATCATCCTTTGGAGGACAGAACCGAATCTTAAACAATTTGTTAATGCGATGAACGGCAATCCTTATGGTTCTGTTAATTGAAGTAGAGCAACACAGTAACTCAAAGGTCCACTTCTTGGATATCAACATCACATTTGAAAGGCCAAACATACACACTTTGGTGTATCGTAAAACTAGTACCATCTCCATGTGTATTCTGATAGGATTCTGTGATGTGTTTCAGTACAAAGTAGCAGCCTTCAGGGCTTTGGAATGCACTAGAGCTTTCATGCATTCGTCCTCTCTTCAGGCACTAACTCAGGAAATCAACCATATAGAAGGGATAGCAATAGCCCACGGGTACACCAACCTTGTACGTGGATTATGTAAACGATACAGAAGTAGCCAGGAAGCATACAACAGTCCAACAGAAAGACAGATAAATAATCAAGAAGAAAATACAGAAAGGATCCCTATCACATTTAATCCAATTTAAAATCATTATATACCATGATAGCCAGGAGACGTTGAGTCAATATAGCATACAGAAGATGCCAAACCATTTTCCAAATACTACATAACAGAAAAGATCCTCCGAACTGTCAGACTACTGGGAATATACACCATCTCGCTCAGAGACCATAGATTTGACAGAGAAATGGTTTATATTGGCTCCACCAAACATACATTGGGGATAAGGATTAAAGAACATAAGGCTGACATTCAACACAACAGAACTACAACAGCTCTCTCAACATATGCCACCAATCAGGACATCATGGCGGGCGAACTTTGACACAGCGCACACTATCAGGGTTGGTTCGTAGTGAATACCAACCAACCCAAACATCTCAAATTCCTGGAGGTTATGGAAATATTTAGAGCAGGACGTAACACCACGTGCATCAATTTCAAAGAAGAGATGGCCCTTTCAACAGCGTGGCAGATCCTGCTAGATGATATTTAAAATTTCCATCAACATTAATAAGAAGCTCATGCACTTTACACAAATCATCTCTCATTTCATTTTAAATCTCCTGGAAGGTTTCCATCTGTGATGATTCGATTGGTAAACTTTTCAAAAGAAAATATTCGATTCTCAATGTCCGGCTTATTATTTACACAAAAAGCCTGAAGAAGAGCCCAGAAGGGGCCTCGAAAACATTAGCTATCCTATAACACAACCACTCTGGTTACCAGGTTTAACGATAAGTGTTATTTATTGGGTTGTTCAGAAAGTAATTTCGTTTTTTCCATAGAAAAATAAATGCAATATTCTTATATAATTCAATAAAATATTTATTTATTATATTGACAATTTTGATCAAATACCTGTTATCATTGTTTCTGGTGGTAGCATAATTTCACATTCATAAAAATTTTGATCGTTGGTTACAAAAAACTGATCTAAGTGATTTTTGACATTGTCATTTCAAGTAAATATCTTACAGTTAAAAAAAATTTGTATAGACCGGAACAAGTAATAATCTGAGTGTGCCCGATCTGGCAAATATGGTTCGTGTGATAACACATCCCATCTAAGCTATAACAGTTTCTGACGAGTTACCAAACTTGTGTGAAATTTGGCATTATCATGGTAAAACACTACACTTTGTTCGTTGATCAATTCTGGCCTTTTCTGTTTGATGATATTACTCAATTTGTTTACTCGATGGCAGTACACTTTTGAATCAATTGTTAAATTGTGTGGTAAAAGCTCAAAAAAAATTCTTTAAAATTCCACCATAGAGAGCATCTCCCTTTAATAACATGTGGAACCCATATATCGAGCTTTGAAACGAAACCAATTCGTTTTAAGTAACAACAAATAAACGGTTCAATTTAACAGATTTAATCTCTTAGTGATTTCACGTGTTGTTTTTACGGCAGATTGCTTCAATCAGTACCTTTATTTTGTTTTCATTAGCTTCAAATGGCCATCCAGAATGTGGTGTATCTTTGATATTAAAATTGCCAGAACGCAATTTTGTAAACCAGTTTTGGCACTGTCTTTCTCTCAACACATCTTCTCCAAACATGTACAAGTTTGTTTTTGTTTGAACAGCATTTTGATTTTTTAGTTATAAAAAAGCAAAATATGCTGAAAATGATGCTTTTGATTTTCCAAATTTGATGGGTCACCGAAAAAAACAATTGTACAGAATCAAACAAAATTTTTTACAAATAAGCCTTAAAATGTCAGCTGTCGAAGTATATAATGAAAATGTGGTTTAAAATAAAATTGGCTTGTAAAAATACATCTAATTCCTCTAGTAATAAAAAAATGAAATTACTTTCTGAACAACCCAATATATCTTATCCTAGAGTATGGAGATGACTAATTATTGAAATCAATAGTTAATTTTTTTTAAGTACAGTACATACAGTACAGTACATACATCAGAGAATGCTGTATGCCAATTTTATGTTTCCTATGCTACCTTGTGTTTACTATATTTACGTATAAATAAGTTAATGATAAATGATGATATAATAATAAAGCTTTGTTTCTTTTGTAAATTGCTTAGTTTTTCATTCCATTGAAGTTGTAGATCCTAACAAGCATTTTTCTACAGGTTGTATGTACTCTTCTTTTCATGCAAGTTTTTTTACTTGGCATTCTTTGGAATGTATCCCCCATGCAAAAAGAAGGATAGATGTATCTTAGAAGTAAAAACACCTGGAAGGCAACTGGCTAAGCAGTGACAGCCGGCATGATTTCCAGTTTTGATACTTGATACTGATATTGGCTGGTATCGATACTTTAAGACCGATGCTGGTATTGGTATTGATACTTTAAAACTACTTGTGATATGGGTATTGATATTTTTGTGGTGTTGGGACATTCCTAATTGCAGTAGCTAACTTATAATAGGAATCATTCAATTGACTTTTAACCAAATTGCAGCTTTACCAAATACTTGAAGATAGAGTAAGAAGGCTGTCTGCAGACTTTGCCTTGAATGGAAGAGGAGGGGTTACGAAGTAAGGATTGGGGTGAGGGGAAGAGGTGGGAGGATAGTTGATAGGGATAGAGTGTGAAGGGAAGATAGTGTAGTGGGAACACATTGGCGTCTTGCACCGCAATTATTAAGTAATAAAAACAAATAGAAGATAATACAGCATGCCAATTTGGCGACGATGAGTACAATATACAAGGTGAAAATATACATGAAAGGCAGTGAATGGAAATACAATAAGCAGTTTACAATAAATAATAACAGAAGCAGAACCCGTGGTTCTGGAGCCTTACGTTGTAAGGCTATTCTTGAGGATGTCACAATTGGACGCAAAAGTCATTAGGTGTTTAAAGCAGTCCTTATTGGAGCAGAACACCTTCCAGTCAGGTGGCCAAGCATGTCCATTAGATAGACAGTAGAGGATCAGTTGCCTGCGTTCTATGTCATAGGTCTTGCAATCCAGTAGAATATGCTGGGCGTTGCCTATAGCAGCGCTATCGCAGTTGCACACATCGTCATTTCGCTTTTTTATTCTGTTCAGGTAACTAGGGAAATTCCCATGGCCGGTGAGCAGTTGCGTAAGATTGAATGAAGGAGTAAGGTAGTTCATTTTTTGGCGTTCGACTATGGATGGTAAGAAAAGGTACGTGAGTCTGCCCGTGGTGGACGAAGACCATTCGGTCTGCCACAGGTTAGTTGCCATGACGTAGGTGAGATTGTGGATGTAGGTGAAGGGAAGTGAGTTGAAAGCCGTTTCAAGATTACTGCCGGCAGCACGTTTGGCTAATTCGTCCGCTCTCTCGTTTCCGCCGACTCCCTGATGACCTGGCACCCAGCAAAACGAGACGGCCTTTCTTTTGCTAAGACTGTTGGCCAGATGAACAACTTTTACACCTGTGGCGGTGCTCTTTCTGCTGCCGCTGATGATCCGGAGAACGTAGCGGCTATCCGTGAAGAAGGTAGCTGACCCTTTGAGTTTCTGATTGTTAGTTGTAAAGTAAACAAGGGCCTTATACATGGCCCATAATTCAGCCTGGTTATTAGTACATTTGGAATTAAGTTTATAGTACTCTTCGTGTACCACAGAATTATCGACACCGTTGTAGACCACCAGGGCCGCACCAGTTCCCTTCTCATTTCTGGCACCATCAGTGTAAATATGCCAGTTTGTGCTTGGATTAGTAGTATCTCTCTCAAATTTGATCAAGACATTGTTCCTTTCAGCTGGGTGGAAGTTCTTAGTCGGGTCATTGTAGTAATTGTCTATATCATAGGATTTGATTTGCTTTAGCGTTTGGATTCCATCTGGAGGATATTTGTTTTCTGCAGCTATAGTCTTCAAATCGTCCTCACTACAGTTTTGCAGGTCGGTTGTTGTAAGATTCCAAGTCCAGACCAGATTTTTAATTTTGATGTGAATAGGCATTAGATTAGCGACTGTCAGAAGAGCATCTGTAGGGGCCGTGCGGTACGCCCTGCAAATGCGAATAGCGAAGGTACGCTGGACAGACAGGATTTTTCGCTTATTATGGACAATGTCCACCCGATGTCCCCAGATTTGAGCCGCATACAGCAAAGCCGGCTCAATTGCACCTTTGTAGATAAGTCTACAGTGCTTCGGGCCTAGACCCCATGTGTTCCTAGCAATGTGGTAAATCATGTTTGCCTTCTGGCTTACCTTTTTGCACAGTTCATCAATATGAGTTGACCAACTCAGAGTTGGGTCCAGTATTACACCAAGATACTTCATATGCGACGTTATCTTGATTTTATGGTTATTAATGTACAAACACAGGGGCCTCTGTAATTGTTTTCTATTAGACTTTTTCGTGCACACGAGTGCCTCACATTTTTGATGGTTTATTGGGAGTTTGTTGTCTATACTCCATTGGTTGATGTCGTTGAGGACCTCATTGCCTATCCTTTGAAGGACATTACAGTTCTGGTGTTGTATCATGACAATGGTGTCGTCTGCGAATCCTTGTATCTTAACATGATCAGTTGTTGGAAGCAGGTTGAGTAGGTTGTTATACATTAGGTTCCACAGCCCAGGCCCGCTGCGTGAACCTTGGGGGCAACCTCTTTCTATATTTTTAATAATATTTATATTGTTGGATAGGCAGCCAGCTTTCCTATTGGTCAGGTAATTATCCAGCAGCTGATAGATATTTTGCGGACATTTCATTTCCCTTAAACTATATTTAAGCACCGGCCACCAGAGGTGGTCGAACGCCTTCTTGAAGTCGATGCTAATGAGGAGTGCGTGACGGTCTTTATCCCATGCAGTTTTTATGAAAGTTGTTACGTTTCCAATAGCAGTAATTGTGGATCTACCTGGTCTGAACCCATGCTGGTTGGTATTTAGTATATTATTTCTTTCAACATGCCAATTGATTCTATCTATCATCAGCCCGTCGAGTACTTTACCCATAACTGGGAGCAGGCTTATTGGCCTATAGTCTTTTCTTTCCACTGGGTTAACTGTTTTCGGGATGAATTTTACGTTAGCTATTTTCCATGAATCGGGAAAGTAGCCCACCCTTAGGCACCCATTGTAAAGAATGACGAAAGCTATTGGGATTTCAGCAAACGCCTCTTTTACCACCTCCGCAGTAATACCGTCATGCCCTGGGGCTTTTTTATTAGCCAGGGAGCGGATCGCTTGTTGCACCTCTTTAAAAGAAAACCATTTATCGTTGGTTTCGCTGTAAATGTCCTCGAGATTTATACGTATTCGTTGGTGAGTAGGTGAGTCATCTGTTTGACTGTCGTTGGGGAAATGGAAATCAAGAAGCTTCTGTAGATTACTGCTAATTGAATAGTTATTGGTTTGAGGATTGGTGTCAGTAACATTCGGCAGGGTTGCCTTCCTTTTATTTTTGAACGCGATCTTATAGGGCTCGCCCCAGGGGTCCACCGTTGATCTTCCGCAAAATTCCCGCCACGCCGTCGTTCTTGCTTTGTTAATATTAGCTTTGTAAGTCCGTAGAGCATTGGCATAATCCCTACTTTGCTGTTCTCTTCGTTCTGTGTTTCGTTCTTTTAACCATTTCTTTCTTAATCTTTTGATTTTCCTCTTTTCACGGTCTAAATCATCGTTCCACCAGTGCGTACGGTTTTTCTTTAATTTCTGTCTGGAAGAAATCTTGAGGGCTTCGACAATAGATTGTGTCATATGGTTCACATAATTGTCAATCCTTTCATGGGTGTTTAGTTCTGTAAATTGAAAGTTCCTCCATTTTTCTGCGAAAGAGGCCCGGAAGTATTCCCAGTTAGTTATAGTGCTATAATAGTTAGTGACATGATCCTTAATTTGCTGGTGATGTTGTAGAGTAGTCAGAATATATCGGTGATCACTCGCCGAATCTTTCGATAAAGTTGTACAATCTTTCACGATACTACCCACTTCCGTGGGCGCCAAACAAACGTCGGTCCAGCCTCTCGCCCTTGTCGTTTGGAAGGTTGGTAAATCTGAGGTGTTCAGCGATATACCGTCAATCTCATTAAGGAGTTCCTGTATGAGCCTTCCCCTCTTGTCCTCAGTCTCGTGGTACCAGAGGGGGGATTTGGCATTGCAGTCACCTGCAATGAGATACGATTTGTCTCCTAGTTTCCTTATAACACTAGATAGCTCGTCTATGCAGTCCTCGTCATTATCAAATGGCGAGAAATATATACAGAGAATAAAGTCTATGGGGCCTTGGTCAATCGTGACGGTTGTGACTCGATTAGAGCTTAGCTCAGGAATTAATGCAGCATTAACATTGGGATTCCTTATTATTATACCACATTTGGAACGTTCATCTGGGGTTGTTTTATTCAGAACTTGCCACGAGCCAAATCTAACAATGTTATTTTTGACAGTATACGGTTCCTGTATAAGGATTACATCCACGTCCAGATCGTTCGCTGTCTTAATAACAAGCGACGAGGCAGCTTGGCTTTTCTGGGCGTTGAGTTGAAGAATTTTGAACGTTGTGTTTGCCATTATGAAGGTTTTATTACACAGGAATATGAGGACATACAGACTATTATTCGTATATGGTTTGCCTTACCAAGAGTCTCTTGTAATTTTTTAAGACTGGGCATTGTGCAGAGAATGCATTGTGGTCTGTTTGATACTTTGGGCCATCGGGTTGTTCCTTATTTATTTTGGTGCAGTTAGTGCATTTAGGGGTTTCATTGGTGTTAGTGCACTCTTTATATTTGTGTCTTTTGGTGCAGTGGCTGCACCTTTCCCTATGATCACAGGAGGCCGCCTTATGGCCGAAGCCCGTACACCGAAAGCATCTAATAATGGGAATATAATCGTCAGCTATCAAAGTACCCCATTCATAACTTATCCGTTTCGTGGTTATTATCAGATTTCGGATTGCAGGAGAGACTGACATCACCACGTGTCGGCAGTCAGGCTTAGTTTTTGAAGGTATCATATGAGTGATTCTTGTTTCTCTGTGGAAAGCTTCCTTCGTAAGTTTCCTATTAATCTCGCTGTTTTGGTCGTAGATTTTCTCGACAAGTTCCACCTTCTCCTCCTCCTGAGGCACGTTAAGCAGTATAACTCGAGGTTTCCGGCGTTTTGGTCGTATCATTTTAACTCTTTCGTTTAATTCCGGCAATTTCCCAATTGCCTCCTGTAAGTTCTGAACATCTTGCTCAGTTTTAAGTCTAATTTTTACACCTTTTCCCGGCACCGCTGTTATATTGCGTGTGCCTATTTTCAAGCTTGCAGGATCTATCTTAGTTTGGATCTCATTGAGCATTTCCTCTGGACAGAGGGTTTCACCATCCTCTGTAGTCGTAGTCTCAATAATGAGGTCCTGTGGTTTCACTTGTGTTTTATTATCAGCTATAGCTTCGGCTATAATATGTGTGGTACGACTCCCGCTGATCCTTCCCTTCCTTACTGCATCGGCGTAGGTACCCTTCCCTTCCTGCTCAGTTGAGCGGAGTGCTAATACTATTCCAAATAAGTTATTCGCAGCTGCGTGCATGTCAAGCGCCGCCTGTCTCACACTTTTCCTATTAGCAACCGAAACCGAGCCATAGGAATTTGCTGGGAGAGCTTGCATAATACAGTCAAGTCCTCTGGAAATTACAGCTAGTAACTTCCTTTCCGGCACGTCCGCCAAGGTATCCATGAGAACGATTGACAGAAGAGTATAGAGTCCAAGAAACCAAGTTTGTAGCCCGCACAGACGTGCACACACGAAAACAAGTAAAAACGCCGAACAGCGCAAAAACACGCTACCTGGCTACAGCTCGCCAAATGGCTCGGATACGCCGAACAGCGCAAAAACACGCTACCTGGCTACAGCTCGCCAAACGGCTCGGATACGCCGAACGGCTGAGACCAGAAAAACACGTGAAGAACAGTTCTTTGTTACAGAGATGACAACTAAGTAGCGATAACTTAATAACTAACAGAGTAATATTAACTAAATTTATACAGTATACAGAGCGCGTAATGGGCTAACAAAGCCCGTCGAAGAAAAGTCCGATTACACAAGGGGGGGCCGATGGGGCCCGAGAAAGAACGTAACTACAGACGGCTGTAACTCGCCAACCGCGAGACGTAGAACAAAATTAAAACATTCACGGCTTCCTTACAATTAGTACTTCCCAACGGTGTATAATATCCATAGGAGAAATCACTAAATCCAAAGTTACAGCAGTCGGAAAGCAGAGCACACTTACTTCACGACTATAAGCATTAATACTGAAGCATGCCAAATACTGTACTTGCTGAAGTATCAAAATGAACAATAGTTTTTGTTAACATTTCCTTTCTAATTTTACTTTCAGATCTTTATTAGTTTTTTAAAAATTATTTTACAAGATTAACATTATTGTGACTTTATAATTCTTTCTTTTATGGTTTAAGCAAATTATTTTAATAATTTATTTCATTTTTAAACAGTTTTTATTTTGACATCAATTTGTAAATGCTAAATTAAACATTTTTGAGACTTATGTTTACTTATTTAAAAATGGCAATTTTCATTCAAATAGTTTAAGTTAGTTATTCAATTTATTGATTAAAATAAGATTATTATTGTAATAAAATAATAAATTTTCTATTTGTGAAAATATTGTTAAAACTAAAGAAAATGGTTTAACTTTAAACAAATTTAAGTTATTTTATAATTTATTTTGTTTTTAGTTCACTTATGTCTAAGAATTAATTTTTTTTTTATAATAAAGAGTGCTGTATTTTTGAAAATATTTTTTTTACAATAAAATATCACAAAAAAGTTAGTATTTTAGCAAATATATGCAAATAAAATAAAGATACTCATTACAAAGACTTGTGTGTTAAATTGATGGATGTCCAGCTTAGAAGAATGATGAATCATGCTACCTGATAGATGAATGGGTAGATGAATCATATGCTTCTATCATTACAGATATTTACAATGATAAATTACTGTTGTAGATTTCTTTGTGGTAATGCATTAGGCTATATTGTCATTTACAGTGAGCTTCTGCAGGCATCATTTATAGTTAAATTATTGTTGTCACCTCTTTTTAAAACTATGCTTAATTATATAGAATCTCTTAATGATATGATCAATCAAAGCTTTTATTATTGTGAAGTTAAATGAATTTTTAAATATGTGAAAATTCGCTTTAATACATTTGCTTTAAAGGAGCATTAACTATTAAATTTAATTCTTCTGTATAATTTTATGCACTTTTGGATTTGCATCTATTATTACGAACACTTGGAAGAACTAGAATGCCATTACCATATTATGCATTAATGCATTGTATGTGTAAAAAAATCAAAATTATTGTGTTTATTGGAATTTTGTATGTATTTGATATTTGATGTGCTATTAAGACTTACTTAAGCAAAATAATTAAAAGGATATCTTTCTTACAAGCAATTTATTGTTTCAGAAAGATGTCATTTTTAGCACATAAAATGTGATTGTATATAAATAGGTAAGATGGTTCTATTGTATTACATCTAATACAATATGTAATTACTGACAACCAGCATGAATTAATTTAATTAAATGAAAAACAAACGTTTTCCTATGATTTTAATGTTCATCATCAGGTTTAGAACTAATAGAATGCATATTTTAAAAATGAACAAAAATTTTAAAGTTTTGAATTTTGTGAAAATATGTGCAAGCTCAATGTCATGTTTAATGAGGTTCTTCAAACCGGATAACAATTTTTAAAAATATTTGGTTTATACAAAATATAAAATCCAAACTTAATTCAAGATCTATTGTAAGTCAAAGCATACTTCCCATGCGGCTGCTAGTGAGTCCATTTCTTTAAAATTAATTGCCATCTTTTTTTAAAATGCTTTAAATATTTCTAGTCTTTCAAGATATTTCAGGTTGCCCAGATCATCACTGCATTGTAGTAACTGGATGTTTTCAAATTTAACTTGCACATTGTTATCAACAGCAAATGAAGCTAATGCAGTAGTGGAAAGACCTTTCTGAATTGTGTAATTCATTCTCCTTGATCCTCATTTTTTGACCAAGAGTTGTAACTCCAATATATTCACATAGACGGTTTACCCTATGATCATGTACAGGGATAGTATAGACTTCTGGAATGCAATTTCTTTTCAATTGGTTTTTATAATTTCTAATACTACAAAAAAATTAGATGATCTTCTGTTAGCAATCCTTGTAAAGTGGGATATTTCCTACTACAATGCAGTGATGATCTGGACAACCTGAAATATCTTAAAAGACTAGAAATATTCAAAGCATTTAAAAGAGAGACAGCAATTAATTTTAAGGAAGTGGATTCATTAGCAACTGCATGGAGACATGCTTTGACTTAAAATAGGTCTTGAATTAAGTTTGGATTTTATATTTTGTATAAGTGATTAATATGGTCATTATAAACAATGCCCGGTCATTATGAATAATGACAAATAAAAATTGGGCATTGTAATAAATTTCATTGCGTACCTCAAAGCCTGTTACCGGTGTGCAATTAACATAAAAAAACTAAAAGACAGATCTCCTCAAACATTTTCGAACCTCCAATGGTTCTTCTTCAGGCAGCAACGAATTTTTGTTAGAATGCCATTAAACAAGAATGTTATTCGAAATTTGAATATATGTCACCCCAACGACAATTTTAACCAGGTGAAAATTATCCTCACTTCACCACACATGGAACATCTAAGGTGGTTGGAGGCCATATATATCTACAGAATTGGAGAGAGAGGTTTTATTGAGTGGTAAAGAAAGGAAGATGTATGTAAAATTCCGTATCCAGCTTTAACAACAACTGTATCAACCATAAAGAGGAATTAAATCTGTCCATAGCATAGCTAGCGCTAATGGACAAAGAACTATAAATTCTCGTCAATTGCTACCATCTATAGTGCACATGCCTAATGAGACATCATCGGGTAACATATATTTGAATTTCAAATAATGTTCTTGTTTAATGGCATCCACACCTAATTTTATAATACTCCCTATCTTAATTACATTAAAGTGTGTGCATGTTCCACATTGTGTCACACACAATATCAAAAAATTAGGTCTTACTTTTACAGTTTAGTGGGATATGTGGGTAATGGTTTATAAAATAATTATGATTTACAATAATATACTCATCTATAATGTTTATTGACAAATTAAGATGTAACACACAGAGAAAGAAAAGAAGTATGTAGAGTAACAAATTTAGAAAGGTGTAGCTGGTCACCAATTAAATACCTCAAAAAATTCAAGAAATTTGTTTCTTTCAGTCATTATGATCTACTGACTCAGGACAACTTCACTAATAGATTCTTTTGAACAGGTCTCACTTGCTATATCTGGTCTAGTTTTAATATGGAAGGCAAATGATATAGTGCCATGATACTTTCTTTTCCTTGTAGGAAGTAGGAACTTGAAAAAAATGGTATATTCTACAATTTTTTTCTTTTTTCAGGAATATTACTAGAAAGCATTCAAAATCATTATACAGCCTATACTTTTGGGGAACTTCTGTTTTTTTCCTTTGTTGACTTTTTTTATCATAACCCTTGAAAACTCAAATTTAAAACCTCATGTCTCTCAGAAAAAAAAGACCTCTTTCTTTTCTGTCCTCTCCTTTTACATCTAACATGGACCAAACAATGTTTATAACATGTTTTTTATGATATGCCATTCCTATTGAACTGTCCATCAAAGCAGAAGAGATAATGATAAGTCAATCCAGCAAACCCTCAATAAAACAAAGAAAAGAGGAATAGGCACTCATGAAGCAACATAATTTATAATACTGTACATAGGAACATACAAACATGTAGGACTGTGGTAAAATGTCATACATGATTGGAGGCATAAGGGGATTCCTATTTATGCCTCAAAATAGTCTGTTAACAATGTCAAAAACATTAGTGTTTCTGCAATCTAAACCATTGTTAAAGTGGTATTGATTATTTCACAATTAATACTTTTAATTTTAATATATTTAAAAGAATTGATAAATATCTATATCCATATAATCAATCTATAACAAAAAAAAAAATTCACTTTATCTAAAATTGCTTCTCTGTCAATTTTCTTCAATTTTATGTTGGTTTTAAAAATTATAACAACTTCAATAACTTAGATAATATAAGGGGTGTTTAATAAATAACCAACTAAATGCAACTGCATGAAATAGAAACAATTTATTTCAACAATAATTGCCCTGATTGTTAAAGCACTTATCCCATTGTGACACCAGCTGAGTTATGCCCTGTTCAAAGAAGGTAGCAGGGCCAATATCGGACAGCATCTTGCAGTGTCTGAGGAAAATTGTCTGCTTTTAAATGCTCTTTTGAGTTCCCAAAAAAAAGGAAGTTGCAGGGTGACAGGTTAGGACTATAGGGAGGGTGCTTGAGTACCTCCCAACGAAATTGCTGTAGCAGGTCTTTTGTCATGCTGGCTGTGTGAGGATGTGCATTGCATGTAGCAAGATGTTCATTCTTGAGTTTTCCTGGACACCTGCATTGAATTTGTGTGCGTAATGCATGCATTGATGGTGCTGCCATGCTGCATAAACTGAATAAGCAGAGGCCCCTGATGATCAAAATACAGGGTGAGCATAACCTTCCTTGCTGACGGTTGTACTGTACATTCTTGCTCTTTTTGAATGGAGGTGAATGTGAGTGTTTCCACTGCATGCTGGCACACTTTGTCTCTGGATCATAATGGAAATACCATGTCTCATCTCCTCTCACAATGTGATGAAGAAAACCATTACCATGCAAAGTGAAACATGTCAGATACTCCAATGACTCATTCAATTGCTGGTCTGTTCTTCAGTGTGAGTGAATGTGGCACCCATTGTGCACACACCTTCCTGAATTGCAATGTTTTGTGCACAATGCTGTGACACTCAGGTCTACTGCAGCTGCAATGTCATGGACTGTTATCTGTGTGTTTGCTAGCACCAAGTCTTCCACCATTTGCACATTCTGTGGTGTGGCTGCATGCTGCGGATGTCTCGGTTGTTCATCATTCTTCACTTTTGAGCATCCTTCTCAAAATTTTTTGGCCCACACCTTCACCTGTGGTGTATGGACCATACACCTGATGCATTCACTGATGAATTTCAGTGGGTCCACAGCAAGAAACCTGATTACTCCATGTTCACCTTTGGAGGTTTCCATTGTCCAACAAAATAACTCAAACAAATGACTACATGAGGCTACGGATGTTCGTCTTATATGGGAGTGACACTTTGGTGCACTGCACATTCGCATGCAAATTTTCTGCTTAGAACTGCACTCATTGGCTAGTTATTTATTGAACACTCCCTTATAAATTCAAAATTAACATTTAGATTATGAAAATGAAAATATTCCATGACCCGACGAACTACAAGTTGGCAGCCTTCAGAGCACTGCTTAGAAGAGCGTATACTACATACAAGCAGCATAGGGGCGTGCCAATGGTCAGGGTTATTATGCGAATTAGTAGTAAGATCTCTGGAAAGTAGCAAATTGCAAAAATATTCCATTTAGTAAAGTTTTCATCCATTAGCAGTTGGATATAATTTGAAATTTCAAGAAAATAACTCAAAATTAAATTTTATAACAATGTTACTATTGTAATAGTAAAAATAAAAACTGTGTCACTGAAGCAATGTAAAATATTACCTTAATTAACCTTAGTAACAAAGTTAAATTTTCAATGGAAACTAAAATGTTTTGAACTACTGGTAATACATTATATTTTTGAAAGAACATTTTATATTTGCACAATTATATGGGATTGATAGTTATGCAATGGCTAAGCAGCTAAGAGGCTTTTTAGGCTAAGACTAAAAGCCTTTCTAAATATTAAATTGTATCATGAAATTGAGCATATCAAATAGACTGAGAAATCTTCCAAATTGTGATTTTTAATACTTTTCTGATAAATATATGATGCATGTCTGAAATGTAAGGGTAATCTATGGTAGCTTATATATATTTCATGCAGATTTCACATACATGCAGATGCAGACACACACACACTAACATCCATACATACAGAAATTACCCCCAATTTTTTTTGCATTTCTCAATATTTCAAGGTGTCCTAAGTCCAAAAAGTAAAAATCTTGGGGGTCATTTTTTAACTGATCACCATGTTTTCCCTCTGTTATATATAACAGCCAAGAAAGTAATATATATATTATATATATATATTTTTTCCTCCTATTCATTTTGCTATTGGAGAGGGAATTTTATTACTAAATAAAGGTGGTAACACTATTCATGTTTTTTGATAAATTGCTGAAATTTTATAACTATCAGAATTCTTAATTTGATCTTACAAGACTTAATTTACATTGGGAATTTTATTCCAGAAATAAATTTGTTTTGTGAACATATCACATGATTAAAGTAAACTATTTCCAATTAAAAAATTGAGTAAATACAAGTATAGTTTAATTTAATATATTTGTGTACTGTCCAAACAATATACTGTATATACTGTGTTGTTTATATGACCATATGATTTTTATATAAACACATCCAATATCCTTATATAAATCAGCACATACACTTTAAGAACTCTGACAAACTTTACATTCTGACATTTGAATGCATTTGTCAGCAGTTAATCAGTTTCTTCAGTAAATGTAATTTTTTTTTATATTCATTGTTGATGATTGTGCATTTTCATGTATATGATGTGTATTTACATATTGAAAATTTGTGCTTTTGTTTAAAAATGATAATGCAAATTAAGGTTGTTACTAAAATAAGAATAACTTTATTGCCTTATCATCATAAGATTCTTGTTTACTATCATTATAACTTTTTAAAAAATCATATTATTTTCTTTTATTAAGATTTTGTTTAGATATTACTATATATAATAATTTAATCTCCATGGATTAAGTATGAAAATTTACAGTAGGAATAAAATATGAATTATATAATTATATGTAGGAAAATGCTGTTAGAATTTTCTTTATATTATATCAATAGATTATCAATAGATTATCATGGTTAATACGTTATATTACAATATTGGAATATGATGATATGATCGTGAAGAAGATAAAAACTTGTAAACGTTATTTTGTACATTTAGAATAAAATGAGATTTTGATTACTTGAATTTTTTGAAATTGTGTTGGTTCGGTTTACTTTGGATTTTTGATTTCTAAGTTTCTGATCAATATCAACATGGATTAGTTTTATAGATTACAGTTCTGGATAATTAGCAGTGAATCCAATTTAATATAAAGTAAATATTTGTGTGTTAATGATTTATAACATGGTAGGTTTTGGTTATTGTAATCACAGATATTATCAATTCTTTCATGTTATACATTTTTAGACTTGCTTCTTATAAGTTAATAATAATTATAATTAATAAATCTTTAATTACACATTTTATAATTGTCTTAACATATTTTTTTTAATATCAGAGTAAATAAAATTGCAGTCTTATGTAGTATATGCCATTAATATTATCAGTTATTGTCACTAAAGATAAGTCCAAAAACAGTAGAACAATAGAAATTTAGCAAGGAGGATACAACTAAAAACATTAAGAAGTATTGGTTGTCATTTTGAATATAACTGCAATGAAAAAATACACAAATTATATGTTATTTTAGTTGTGTAAGTGAATCTCATTTCTTTACTCTCAATTATTGTTGAATTTAAATAAATTCTCCTGAAATTGCTTGACCAATCTTGACCAAATTTGCTGTGGACATGAAGTCAAGATCAGTGAATGTCGTAAGCTGTTTGGAATCCTGATCAGATTGTGTTCTTGAGGAATATCAAGGGAAAACTCTACCATAGTTTTAAGTTGGAAGTTTGATTTGCACAAAAGTTCAATCCTGACTTTTTTCTTCACAACCTCCCTAGAGTTTTTAATAATTTAAAATGACAATTGAATCAAAACACCAGCTTAAAGAGCTTTATATTTGATTGCATATTCATAAACATCATTGGCTGGTAATATCGAACAAGTTCAAATTATTCTAAAGCAAGTTTGAAAGGAATAGAATTTCCGACTCAACTACTAAATCTGATATCATTGCTTCTGTTTTGAAACACACTAAATCAGGGGTGGTGACCTTTTAGTCCATATGCCATATAGTAAGCATACTTATCTTTAAAAAAACTTGTGTATGTCAAAGTTCTAGACTTTAAATAACAATACTTTTAAAGAAATGAATATGCATTAATTATAATAAACATAAAGAAGCTGATTGAAGAAAAAGATGATCAGGTATGATAAACTGAAAGGATGGTTGAAAAAGACAGGTGATAAACTGAAATTTCGTGATACATTATGTGCCAGGTGATTTTATCTAATGTGCCCTGCATTAAATAAACATCTACATTTAAGCATAAATCTTACTCAGCTCAATTTGCTGGTTTTGAAAACAACAAATGAGATTTAGTATATGTTGTTGTATAAGATAGGTTTTATTGCAATTGAATCTAGATAGAAATAATAATTACATAAAATCACTGAACAAATCACACACAGGTTTCTCATTTAGTTTCATATAAATGTGAAAGAAAAAATATTATTTTATTATGTTACAAACTATTCGAGAACTACAGGTTGTACAGTTTCAATTTATACTTACTTAGACTGGTTTTAGTTTACATTTTATCTTTCTTTACACAGAATCAAATTTTAGTTGTTAAAAAAATTTAGTAGCAGGAGATGCAATTGTTCTCTTGCACCTCCTTGGCTACACCACTGTCCCAAAATAATTATAATAAGAAAATTCTTCTATTCATCATGTTTGAATTAACAAGACATTTACAGACTCACAGTTATATTCCCTGCTTTACAAATTATGTTGTTGTATTAATAAAGCTGGTGGACATGCTTTAAACAGATCTATAACTCAAAGTTTAGTAACACAATAAACATCTTCTACTATTAACACTGCACTGTTTATTTCTCGGATGCATCCTTCTGGCGGTCTGGAGGAGGATGACATTTAGTTCTCAACCTGAAGAAGACCTTGGTGGAGGCTGAAAACGTTAGTTGGTTCTCTGTCGTATACAACACTGTAAAAGGTTTTTGTCGGTATACAACACTGTAAAAGGTTTTTGTGTTAAGGTTTAGTTTTTGAATTATTTCATTATGTTTACCAATTTATAAAAAAGCTACAGAAAAAAATTCTTTGGTGTAAAGTGTAAAATAGGACAAATTTGATATTGAAAATTAATACAATTGTTGTCCAAAGAAATGCTTGAGAATTTTTAAAAACTAACTGTTAAGAAATAAATATATCTCTAAAATTCATATGCAATATACTTGAAACATAGAGTGGTGTGATATTATTATATACTGTATTTAAATATTTTGTGTCATTATTGAATTTGAGCCCAACGTTGCTCGAGCAGAACGGTAGTGAAGATTAAGATTATTAGATTATAGCTGATCTTACCTGTTTTCACCAGGTGCAAGAACTATGATAACCTTACTTGAATAAAATGATTAATTTTAAATTCTGAAATCTAAGAAAACTTGTTTGAAACATTATATTTTGAATTTTTCAAATTTGGAACAAATTCAATTATTCATTCAAATTTGTTTATTTTGAATTTATTGTTTTTGGGTTACCCAAACAATGGAAATGATTAAAATGTTTATTAATTTCCGAAATGTATACTACGTGCCACTATTTACTTTCCTTCTTTTTTATTTACACTTTATACTGATTAAAACTAATTCTTTCCTCCTCTTCCCTGGGAGAGTCGAATTTCCAAAAATCCATTCTTAAGGCATACCCTACTAAAATGCAGAAAACTGCATTTAAAATAGTATAGTAGAAGCCGAATTCTTTCAGGGTAATCCTTAATCCTATCTCTCTCCCTGTGGGAGAAAATTTCGAAAATCCTTTTTTTAGTTTATATTCTTATGGCATACCCTACTAAATCGCAGTCAAAAATACAAAAAACCGCATCTAAAATAGTACAGTAGAAGCTTTGTTCTTCAAGGTAATCCTTAACCCTCTACCTCTTCCCATGGGGGATTTCCAAAAGTTTTTTATTAGGGTGCATTTACATGTAATACCCTACTAAAGTGCAGTTAAAAATAAAAAATCACATCCAAAATAGTACAGTAGAAGCTGTTTCTTAGGATAAGCCTTAATCCTCTCCTCTCCCTCTCCCTTGCGGGAGGGGGGAATTTCAAAAAATCCCTTCTTAGTGTACATACCCTAACTGTGTATCAAATTTCAACTTTCAACTCCCAACCGTTTGGGCTCTGCACTTATTATTATTATTATTATTATTATTATTATCATCATCAACCCATCTCAGTTATGTTATAAGATTTAATTATATTTTATAGCTGTTTAATTTTTCAATCAGCATTAAATTTAAAACAATAAAATAATTATTTTTTAGTCCTTTATTGAATTCAATTCTTATAAATTTTTTATACCTTTTTTTGAAAACACATTTATATCAATAAAGTGAGTACTGCTTACCATACCGACAGTAATCCATATTGGTATTACGTCTCTAACTTGCAAATGGATGTATTGAATTATTTGCATTGTGTTATTACAACACCTGAATATGCAATGGAAGTATGTAATAGTAAGGTGACCAACCGTCCTTCTTTTGTAAGTTCTGTCCTCCCTCGACACCCGACTGTGAAAAAATAAGAAACTTTGAGAACATGCTTTAATATTAAGTCATGGAAAGTTTGACCGACTCAACAACCCATCATGACTAAAATAAAAAACAATAATAATAATAATAAAAAAAGGTCAACGGATTCACGCTAGTCAATATAAACCTGTGTGATGATATCGCTTATTCGATATAGTGTTCAAGTTTGCTCGAGTGCAGGCATATTACAATTCAATAATCCGATACTGTTTTATGAAACAGTTAAGAAGGGTGACACCCACAGTATGACTTGGGGTGACACCACAGTATCTGCCCCAGGTGTCACCCATGCTAGCTACCAACCACTGCGCATGCAATAGAGATTATTATAGTGTATTATTATTGCAATGAATAAAATGTTTCTTTTATTTACAATATTTTTTCCTTCATATTATGTGTCCTCCTTTTCATTACAAAAAAGTTGGTCACCTTGGTAATAGGTATCAATCAATCACTCAGTCAGAAAATTATTAATTATTTAACCAGATATTACTACTTGCTTTTATTTAAAATTAATGGATCAAAATAGTTTTAATTGCTTAAAGTATCCAAAATTTCAAAATTAACTTACAATTGGAATTTTCAGTTTATATTTCATGTTCAGTTCATATCAGTTTGTTTTTTCTTTTGGGACTATTTTTTTATAAATTTATTACTAGCCATGTGTTCTTAGATTGGTACAGGTTACACAGGGATTCTCAAAAGGAAACATATTTCAAGGCTAGGAGTTCAATCTACAGTATGTGGTATATTAAACAAAACTCATAAATATAGAAATTCTTATTAATATTCATAAAGTTTTTTTTAAAAAAAACTATGGCAATAATAAATTTGCATCGAATAGATGAGAATAGTGGATTTTTTCAGTAATTGGTTTGGTGGTTGATTGCTAAGTGACCGAAGAGCTGGCCTTATAGAAGATGGCTGAACGGAGCGCAGGGAAAGATAGAATGCCTTCCGTGAGGACTTTTATGGGAGCTGGCCCCTATTTAGGCATTATCTGCAAGGAGAAAACCCAGAAAACTCCAAGCTGCCAGCCTGTTCGACCGGGGCGCGAATTCACGAACTTCCCAGTGTTTAGGGTCTTGGTTACCACCGCTATGAGCGGCAACGGAGTCCACTCGGCCATTGGTGGGCTATACTGTACTTGATTCTAACATTTCTATTTATATGCAATGACTTGCTTAATTGTCAATGAAGGAACTATTAAATTGCAATATTGCGTTGTTCATCTAAAGAAAGTTTATAAACATGCATGGGTAAGTAGTGAAAGAGCGCGTGATTTGCTATAATGCTGTATTATACAAAAAAAATAATTTTATTCGAAACTATTGTCAAAACAGGCTCTCTAGTTATTCTACATTCAAAAAAGAAACCATCAAAACAAAACTGTAAAGAACGAAATTAATAAAAATGCGATTTTTCGGAGGCAATGAACATTCCCAATGTTGTTGCCTCCATAGGTGGGGCAAGATTGCGCAGAGAGCAAGATACCAGTGCAGTCTACAAAGATCACAATGAAACTGTCATATTCCTTCAAAAGAGATGCATTGTTCGTGCCACTATGAAACACAGTTTAAACATTGAATTTAGTCTTCAGTGGGTGGATCCAGGGTGGTAGTCGCTAAACAAAAAGTCCGATTCCGACCTTAGCCTTTTTAAAAATGTCACAGTACTATTCCTTTCATAAGAGAGATACCACTGGGTATCCGAATATTTTTATCTAAAATTTTAGTATCAAAATTCGTTCTAAAATTGATGGTGAAAATTTTAAAAAAATGGATATAATGAATTTACCTTGGAAAAATTTTCTAGTAGGCTATGTAAAGAAACACACGACATCTTAATAACCAAAAGAATTATTCTTTTATTAGTTATGAAAAATTGATTTAAATTTAATTATTTTCAAGAAAAAAATTAAATTCAATAAAAATGTAAAAAAATAACGATTTGATGAATTACGTAATAAATTGGTCCGTAAAATAGTTTCTCCCTCTCAGGTTACTATGATAATTGTTATTTCCCTACCGAGAATTAACTAAACTGAAATACTGTATATAGTAGAATTTCAAAATATGAAATTTGGAAAAAGAATCACTCATCTTGAACTGACGGGTGCAATCGTGCCCCGAAAGTGTAAACCAGTGAATAAGCTGGAACAATTCTATTAATTACATTTCTCATTTTTCTCTTCCTCTTTTAGTTTGTTGTAGTTTGTTTGATCTCGATTTTACTTTTTTCATTATTTCTGTTGACTGTTTTAAGACCAAATTACGTTATCAAAGCTATAAAATTAGTCAAAAAACAATTGATATTCAAAGAAACATCTGAGATGCAAAAGAATATTGCGCCAAGTAAAAATTATGGCACCCGATATGAAAGTCAATTTTTTTTTTTTCTTGGAAGCTCTTTGGTAAAGATAAACTTGGCGCTTCGAAGCGACACCATAAGCGTTTACTTTCCAGGCGCGACCCCACGACTAACTAGAAGTGTTTAGTAATTTTAACCACTCGGCCATGGCTAAATACACTGGTGGGCCTTAAATTAAAATACACTATAATTTCAGAAAATAGTTTTTATGTCGCGAGATACCCATAACATTTTATGAGTATGGGTGATATCAAAATTTAGATATCAAAAAGATATTAACTATTTGCATTGCTGTGTTCATAATATGTTTAATCCATGCATTGCTTGTTTTCTATTACAATATTGTTCTCATAAATGGAAACACATACTGTTGTAAAATAACATCGAATGGCATAAAAAGTTTAAATTGCTTTCTTTCAAATTCAGGCTGTTGCTGAAGTTGAAATCACTGACTTTACATTTGCAACAACTAATGATATCTGTTACCAGAAACGTTTGAATCTCCAAATAAATGGGCTGTACAGTACATTCTTACCCCACGCGCGTTCTTACCTCTACTTTCCGTTATTATTTATTATTTATTACAATTAATCATATGAAGTAAAAGTGTTCAAAAAACTTAAAAAATGAAGTCTTTACATCAAAAAGTTTGTTGGAATATTTTTTAATTTAATTATACAGTATATGAAGAAAAATGGAGAGTTTCTACACAAAACGACTTGTGTACAAATAATACATTGCGTAAAGTATCACGTCACAATGAATACGTACAAGAAAAAATTTGATTGTTAAAACACACATGCCTAATCACTTGTCACATGTTCGCGTGGAAGCGATGCATTATGATAATTGATAATCGACGAAAATTAGTCTTAAGATCTATTATTTTAATTTTTTTCTATTAAAGAAAAAAACTAATCTGAAACATTAAGCGTGTGATATAAACAGATACTTAGTAGGCTATAAACTAAATGAATAAATATGGTGAGTGGCATCGTTCCATATACGCGATGCACCACGATGGATTAAAACATTCAATAGTAATTAATTTAAAATATTTTAGAATTTAATTATATTGTCTTTACCCATATAGTCTTTAATTAATTTACAAGAATGACGGAATATAGTTAATAATTTCGTTAAGCCTTCAGTATAGAAAAGCTCAAAATTTAAGTCTGGCAAAGTCAAAGCCCGTTATTGGAGCGCGCGTAGAAGAAACGAATCATTATAATTCTGAAACACGGCGTAAATCTTTAAATTTATATTCAACAAACATAACAATGATCAGTTATGAAGAAGAGGTCGACAACCCCTGGCCCAAAACCACTCGACCTTCAGCCTACCCTCGTCGCGTCTCGCATTTCCCTTAAACAAAATGGTATTCATTGCAAACAGTTTCTTTGATTTTTCTTCTTCTTTTCCCCATTTCCTCCCCCGTTATTAAGACTACATTTCTCTTCGATCATGTTTATCTTACTTTTTCGTGAGCTAAGAACGTCAATATTATTAATAATGCTGAAAACGTTATTCGTTTTTCCCCATTAAATTATACTAATTCTTGTGTCAACGAGTAAAAAATAAATTTAGTAGTAATCAAATTAATGTTCAAGTAATTCTTGATAGGACACTGAAAATTTGTTGTTAGTGTCAGTGTAATAATTGTTTTTGGTTTCAATGTTGTTTTAATGATTGCCAAGTGTTTATAAAGTGTATATAAATGTTACCCGATAAGTATTTGTAGTAAGAAACATAAATGGTGTCTGTCTGTCACGTTTTGTTTATCAGAAAACGCGGCAGAAGCCATTTAAAACAAAATCGTTTGTTTCCGCTTAAATTAATGCAAAAATAGTTCAAATAATTTTAATATGGAAGAAAACTTTCAGTTCTGTGACTGAGAGAACAACTGATGTGCGCTTTTTGCCCTAAATATTTTAAAAATTCTTATTGCATCATTCTTGAAGCAATTTACTAAAAAAAAAAAAAAAAAAAAAAAATTGACGTTTCATTATAAAGAATTCATATTGTCAGTATTTCATTTATCATCATTCCATTCCTACATTTCACTGGATCATATTTACTTTATTTATATTTCCTTAATGTTTTTCAAGTATATTTAAAAGCTAGTTTCAGAAATTTGTTAAATGCAAAGGTATACAGAAAAATTTATCAGTTAGTAAATAGATTGATTATTTTTCGGGGAAAATATATTTGTATAGTAATTTCATAGTTTTAATTTTTTTTTTCTTTTTCTGACCAGAACTAAACTTATCCGAAAACTCGGAAAATATTGAATAGCAAAACAGATTTTGTTTGTGGAGAAACAGAATCAAGCAAGCTTCAGATGAATATTGTTATTATTAGCTCTATATGAATATATAATCGTTCTAATACAGGATGCTGCTCTCGAGTATTTCTAATAAACTCCTATTGTGAACAGGTTTGATCACCCCCGATTTACTACGTATAGTTATTCATACTGCACTTTTAGATTATTGTGTTTAACATAATTTAATCATTTTGTATATCTGCATTTTTAAGTTTCGACGTTCATCTCGAGGAGAACTGGTTCGTAAACTGATCAAAGTGTCCTATAAAAATTGTATAAAATGTGTCGTTAAGTAGGGATATCGATTAGATTTTAAGCCTTAATATTTTCAACTTATTTACTTTCATGCAGCTTCTTACGTACAGTATTTAATACATAATAACAGACTTAAAAATTGAAAATACACGAGTATTGTAATTTGTAAATTCCTCTTTGAAGCGGGAAGATATATATTTTGGGAAAAGTATTGTTTTCGTTAACTGATGCGGAGATTTTAATAAACGTTTTAGGTATCTTTAAACGCGATTTGGACAATTTTGAAGTGATTTTTATGCTTGTATCTGTTGTCTAACTGGATATAAAGTTTACCATGACTAAAAATTTCTTTAACGAATAACGATGGTGTACGGAATTGGTTCGAAACAGTTTTGTACATATTAAAAAACATTAAATGGCACACGAGGCACTATTTTATGCAATCAGGAAAAAAATAATAATAATTTCTATCGATTTTTAGTATATCTTTGATTTATCGCAGCATTATCGCATGACAATTTTGGTGTAGGAAATGTATTAAACTACATTAATTACGTTTTTAGTCACCGTCATTTTATAATTTTTTATTGAGTATATTAAAAAATAGACCAGTAAATTTAACATTTTCAAAAATATACAACGAAGTAAAAATGCTTTTTTTTCTTCGTCTTTTGAAGGAATTTGTAAGTTGTGTTTGAATTAATCTGCATTTATGCCTTGTTTCTTTTTAATCTACAAATCTGTTCATCCGACAAATTAACTTAGTCATTCGATTATAACTTGGCAGATAAATTTTTTGTTTCTCTTTTCGTGTGGCCTAAAGTTGAATTAAACAAAGAGCAATTATCTTTAGAAGAAAATGAGTACAATTTCGAGATAAACATGGAAACAAGACAGAGAAGTGTTTCTCTGCGTTATTTATAGCATTGTTGATTTCCTATTTTTGGAAATATTTCACCTACCTAATCACGAATTGTGAAATTACTGTATATTTAGCTCCTGTTTATGTATTTTACTAATGAATATAAGCTTTTAAAACACTGAAAATTTTACTTAATTTTTTTTGTGTTGATAATTTTACATATTTTTTTTTTAGATAATTTCTTTTATTAAACTTAAATAAAATAATATTTTCTGTACACACATTTTCAAATTTCCATAATGGTTATATGGTAATAGCTTCATTTAATAATTATAAAATGAATACCTAAAAATTGAGCTTTCTCATCATTCAACTATTTTCGTAATCTTATATTTCGAATATTAAAACTCTTAAAAAATCTCGTTAAAAAATATAGCAATTTTTCAACTTGTTGCTTAATTTTAGATTAATTTTTAAAGCGTTTAAAAACGAATTTTTATAAAATAGGCACTTACGGAATGGAAAAAATCTCAACTTTTTAACTCTTCTTTTTGACCTTAGGAAATTTTAAATCTAAAATCATTAAAGATATTTTTATGTTCTTTTTTTATTTTCTTAATTTTAACAATTTAATATAAATTTTTAGCATTTTAAATAATAATTTTAAAATGAGGAGTTATAAAATTAATACGATTTCTCACCCTTTAGCTATTTTTCTTAACTTCGAATTTAAAAAATCATTTAAAAAAACAACTAAAACACTCCACTTTAAACGAATACAGCTTGTTTTTACATTAATTTTTCTCAAACTTTTAACAACAATTTTACTTAAATTTAGTTTTAGTTTATCCGCTTCTTTGCAAAGTAACAGGCCGTATATTTTAATAATTTAATATTTATTAATATATACCTAAAAGTGGCTACCTGAACTGATCGTAATTATTGATATGTACTTTTAAATTGCCATCTATTTAATCGTGTCCTATCATTTAAATTGTTAGAGGGAAAGGAAAAATCGTAAAAATTGTGTTTTTTTTCGTGTATTAGTTCGTAAAATGAATTCCTCCAGTTCGATATTCGAGCTTAATTGAAGTAGATTTTGAATTCTTTTATATTTATTAAAGCTACTACATATCTTCATTACTTAGGGTATTCTTCTTTTAGAAATCCAAACGGAGCTTATCTATCGATAACTCCTCGATATATGAATAAATATCTGATTATTTTATTGCTTACGCTGTTAAAATTTTCTATGATTTCTCATTTATGTGCGGAAGACACATTTGGATGAAATTAGAAAGTTGTAGGGATGAGGTTTTAAGTTTTTACCCTACGACGTCACTTGTACCGTTTCGTAAAACGATTTGAGGTCGTAACAGGTATGATATATTATACTCAAGTAGTCGCTCATATCACTAATTATGAACTTTGTCTTTCACGTGTAAAGTTCATTTTCTTTTATTTATAGAAATAGATATCGGCATCGTACTAATCCGTCCGTTACTACCATCTGGTGACGTTCGAACGAGTTATTGTCGGTAAATCTTTTCGAACCCCTCTGATTTTATTAAAAAAAAAAAAAAAAAAAAAAAAAAAGATCTCGTGTTTCCAAATCGCGATTTTTGAGATTTGCCCTTTCGATACGAATTTCGAACAAAATTATAAATAAATAATAATGAATTTTTATGTAATTAACTATTTATCGTCGTCATTTTTTTTCTTTTTTTAAAATTTGAATTAATTCGAAAATAGGATATGGTCCAGCTAGCAAATTATATTCGTCTGTAAGTAGAATCGATTAACCTAATTATTTCACATTATATAATAATAAATAAATAAACAAACAAATATATAAAAGAGTAATAAATTAAACCCACGAGAATCATCTTTTTATGTCGAACATGAAAATAATCGTATTAGAAAAAGGTAGAAAATAGAAATATAATGATGTTTAAAAAAGCATCCGGAGACCTTGTAACGTGTTCCTGGAGGTAAGACGACAGGTGACCATGGCAACAGTTAATACAGCTCGATCGAAACGCTAAAAATAGATATCTCTTTAGATAAACACCGGTTCCCATCGTGGGATTCTCCATAATAATTAGAAATGGGTATTGCCGTTACTTCTGGGATCATACATACATATATATATATGTATAAATATAGAATGACATAAAGTTAACTATTGTCGTTTAACAATAGTTAATTTCACATCGTGTATAAAGTAATTACCGTATTCTCTAACCAAATCCAAAATTTCGTGGATTGTTTAATACGTATCTCTTATACTTTCTCTGTTTTTCGGCGATTAATTTAAAAATCAATTATCTCAAATGATAACTGTTAACGTACGGTACGTGATGCTATTTATCCTCTGCTTACAATTTATTTAATTTTAATTAAAAAATATAAAAGAATAGTTTGAATCTTGTGTTTTAACTAGAACCATCCAAGTAATTAGAGAGAGGCAACGTTTTTATGACTTCTTCTCGTGTCTTTATTAACCTATAAAACAAAGTTTTATGATGAAATTTAACGATTTGTATACGGGCTCTTATAAAAACTTGTTGCATACCATTCTTCTTTATTATATTTATTTATTTATTTTTAAATTTTTTTTGGTAGATAGAAAAAGCATGCGTGCTTGCATGTGTACCCATATCTATAAAAATAAATTAGCGCGCGCGTATGTATTCGAATGTTTTCTCAGCTTCGATCCCCGATTCTTATCCCCAGTTTTCTAGTTTCTATAAATAGAACCTAGTGCTTTGCTATTTCGCGTCTGCGCCGAACGAGTTGGCGGTGGTCCATCGGACACTGCGACAGTTTGTTTTCACCGATACCGACAGAAAGACAAGTTCTACCGAATGCTGTCAAGACAACTCTTTACTGTAAGATGGATGTTTTTATAAAGCCTGCAATGCAACCATAGAGAGAGAGAGAGTTGCCTACTTTTTTTTTGGTACGTTCTTTTCAACCTCTCCCCCTCCTCTTCTGTATTAAACTCGTCTGGTTGTGTGCATTCGGACCCCGTTCGTGTGTGTATGTGTGTGTATGTGTATGACAGTTTCGTTCGAAAATCGCTACATATTTAAATATAAATACATTTTTTTTAGTTTAAAAAAAAGAAAGAAGAAAGAAAAAAGTCACTCGAGTTCTATTTACGTGGGTTCTCCACTTATATAAACAAAATCACGATTTACTACCCCCGACTTTTTAAAATTCTTTTTCTTTTTCTACGATGCTTTACGTCTTTTCGAACTAAAAAATCGCTTGTTTGAAATAAATTTTTTGATTTTTTTTAAAATTCTCGTTAGCTAATTAAAATCTTGATATTATTTTTCTCGTTCTGTCAGTTATCTGTAACTTGTTGCTGCTACACAGTACGTGCTATTCGAAATTAAATGTGCGTTTAATTTACATTTATAGGTGTATCACGTACCTGAATGGATGATGACGAAGACGACGATTTAAAAACATTTTTTTGAATATTTTCTTTTGGTTTATCTTATGCAAAATGTGCTTCTATAATCAATGAACAACTGGTTGACGCGAAAGATGTAAACTGAGTCCAGAATGGTTGGCAGAAGGATCCAAATCAGTTATTAACCTTCGATATATTTTGGTATCAGTTAAGATTTTGAAATAATAATGTTTTGTGTAGATTTTTGGGCAGTTCTATTATAAATAATCAAATTTTTAATAGCTTTAAATCTAGTTTTGTTAAAAATCTATGAAAAAATTTATAATATGTATATATTTTTTCTCTCTTAACTAACTTTTTAAGACGTTGATTTTTCTGAATTTTTAATGTATAAATTAAAAAATAATAATAATAATAATAATGCTATAAATGAATTTGAGCCTTATATTAGAATTATTTCTCTTAATAATAATCTTTATATATATAGTAGTAAAGTGGAATATAAATTAATAATCATTAAAAAGGGCGAATTTCATACACCTACTAATTTATTCAGGATAATTTTTTATAATAAAAAATTGAAGCGGATATATATCTTAAGTTATTATTGCGTTTTCTGCACGAAAGTTCAAGAATCAATAATAACTATAATTGAAGGCAGTCAAGTTTGCTGGTTGTAGAAAGTAATTATGCTTTCTCTTTTTAAATATTATATATACACTCGATAATATAGACATTTAAGCTTTATTTTATATTGAATTAAGTGTTAATATTTCTTTATTAAATCGCGATTTTGTTGAAAAGTTATCCTTATATTTGATACCAGACAAGTAAAAGTGATTTCGTGTTTTATGGGCTCATTTTTTTAAACATTTTTTATTCTTGATTTCTATAAAACTTTATTTATAAATGATTATTATAGTATTAATTTTGATTAAATTCCAAACTACGCCGAACAATTCGATATCGAAATTATGTCACGAACCTCTAGAAAAGCATTTTCATTCCCTTCCCTTGATTACTGTCGCTTAAATTTACATATTCGAAGGTTTGTTGCTGATTGAGGTAAATTTCTTAGAGTTTATTCTTCGCTGTTCAACCTAAGAAAGTTTTATTAAGTGCATAATTTATTTAGTTTTTTGTTCAAATATGTACAGGGTGGTCTAAAAGTTAACCGTGCTGTGCATTCGAAATATACTCGTAAATTCATTAAAGCGTTATAATTTATGTATTGAACGAGAAGAATGTCATTTTAAACAATTGAAATTTTGTGATTAATAAAGTATTTGAGTAAAATAGCAACAATGGTTGACTTTTGGGCCATCCTGCGTATACAGTATATTTCTATTTACTTCATAACAATCATTAAGTAGCCTATCTAAATAAAGTATGTTTCCTGCTTCTAGATCGCATCGTACGAACTTGTTATTTAATTCCGTTTTACAAGACATTTTAATTCAATTAATAAAAAGCTTAGATCTTAAATCGATTTTGCAGTAGAATTACATATCTAGAAAATTAATGATGATTATAAATTTAACCTTCGTTACTAGTCAATATTAAGCAATAACACAATTTTAATATTAGAAAACGAAGAGGTTATTTTCATTAAAAAAATTAGAGGAAAAAATTTATTGATTTTGTTTTTTCTTCTACTTGAAATAATTGAATTTTTTTTTCTCTGCATTTGGACGTTAGAGTTCGTTCCTTATATATATATATATATATATATATATATATATAGAAAACCATAGGAAAGATAGCAAAAAAATTGCCAAATGATATTTTTTTATGATAAATTAATCACTTTTATGTTTTTTTCCAACTTCGTTGCAAGTAAATTTACATAACTTTAATTAAATTCCTTTGTCATATTCTTGCACAGAACGTACCATTTCTCCTTTTTATGTTTAAAGTTATATATGTATATTTATATATATTCTTAAACACACATTTAAATTTTTATTATAATTAATGCTACTACTAAATGGCTTGTTTTTACACACATTGTTGTTTCTGGTAGATAACCTCCCATCTAGCACTTACGACTCTTTAAAGTTGCTCTCTAGGGTAAATCATTTTGTGATTCGAAGTATGTTGAACTATAAAATAAAATGGTTTAATAATCTAGCTATGCTTTAAGCAAAAAATGATAATGTCAGCGTAAGAATTTTATTAAGAATAATGAGGAAAATACCGAAAAAATACTGCTAAATTTACGATTAATTTCTGGGTTATTGAACGGAGATTATTACTAATAAATAAATTAAACTTTTTACTTATTTCGAAAGGTTAATCCCGATTCAAACGAAATTTTCTATCGTTAAACCCCCAATAGATCGATTTTATTACATAATCGCTAAAACTTAAATTATTCTCATCTTTACTAACGATTTTCAATTTTACAAATTAATCTTACATTAATTAATTATTCTATCGAAGCTGTAATTATTAAAATTAAAATGGGTCATTATTTTCGAATGTCTTTTTAAACTTTAAACCACTAGTCGATTGAATTTTATGGAATTTTTAAAAAGTAAATGGATGATAATGTACTTAATTTGTCTATCCGTTCCCTTCCAATTACGTACATTTAAAAGGTGGAATGCGACACGAAACTTCTTAAACAATTGAAAAATTATGCTTACGATTATTGACCATTTCTCTCTTTTCTGTTATCTAAATATGGAAGTTGTATAGGAGTATAAAATATCAAAATGTTATTCAAAAATTCATGAAATATTGAAGGAGTTTATTTGAATAATTCATATTAAAATCTAGATTTTTCGCCTCTCAAATTAAAATCTACATACTATCGACGTTTATAAGATAGTAATTTATAAATTAAGTTAATTATCTGTTAAATTTATAATATTAAATAATCTAATGTTTTGTGTGTGTGTTTGTGATTAGAGTGTTTTTAAATACTTTTTATTGACTCCAGCTGCGACTAAATGTTAGAAGTAGGCTGCTACTATAAAGGTTTTTATTAAAATCACGCATCATTAATATTTTCTAAGAAGAGAAAACGATCGCCTCAATAGAAACACTTACTTAAGAAGAGTTACAAAGAATAAATCTGAATCACGTCAGATTGCGTAATGGCAGCTTCTGCTCCGTACATGATGGTAATCTAAAAACGGTTAAATTATTGAAAATTATTAAAAAAATGGAGGGGGAAGTTTAAAAAATTAAATAAATTTTATCTAAAGAGATGGCGAACGACAAGACGCTTTTTATTCAGGACATTTTTTGGGTATTTTTGGGCACTTGCCATTGTAGAGTCGACGTTGCACAATAAAATGTAATGCCAAAGTGTCATAGTTGTTCTGAGAAATTAAGCGGTAATGCATTCGAATCTTAACTGCAGAACCCTTCTTTAAGATGTGGCTTTTTCGTAAAGAAGAGATTTTAAACGCCTTAAATGAATGTAAAATCCTTAAAAAAGTAACCTTTTCCGAGACGAAGGTGGCCTATAATTAAATCAATTAAGAAAAGTTACAAAGTGGATCCACTAACGACGTAAACACGCTTTTACATCGATGCAAGATTGACTGTCATAGATACAACTTCGCATGTCTCGTAGTAGTGAATATCTCATTTCGCGCTAACTGACTGCTAATGAACATAAGTTGCCATCTGGTTTTGCCAGAACTTCGAAATCACGTTACATATATTTTTTTCTCCTCTCTGTTTCTCTTGTTATGTTTTCCTTCTCTTCGGCGGTGACGTCACAGCACGTGTCTTTCCGTCATAGAACTAGCGACACCTGACCCCCAGAAGTGTTTTAAAAGAGCCACTTGTTTGAACAAAGATCGTCTGTTTGAATCTTTGGAAGTAGGCTTTGCGTCATTAAGTACTACTGGAAGTGACTGTTGAATGATGTTCTGTGTCTGAAGCCGTTCGCGAAGATTCAGGTGGCTTCTAGCGCCGTTTTGAAAACATTTGGCTCTCACTATATCAAATGCCTCAAAATACTTTTTTTTTATTAAAGAAAAAAAAAGTTTGAACGGATCGATTAGGTTTATTTAATCGAAAAAAGTATCATCTTCGGGAGCGAGTATTGTTTTTTTCATCTGTTTTAAAATAAAACAGTATTTACTAATTTATTAACAATTATATTTATCGAATTTTATTAACTTTTAAATGTAAACATTAAATACTTGATAATGATTTTTAATTATTTATTTCCACTTTTTTTTTCTTTACTAGAATTTAATGTAATGTTTTAATTTTTTTTTCTTTGATAGGAATGTAATTCTGCAAAAGGAAACAGATTTGTAATGTTTTGCTTCCATTGTTTTAATTTCTTCCCTCATGATTGCGTTTGTAATTGATTAGATCAATGACTGAGCCAAAGACAACAGGTAAGAAAATTGCTACATAAAGTATTACATTTTATTAATTATTTAAGTAAATTATGAAAACACTACAGTTAGAATTTATTCTACCAGATGGGGCTACTCGTAAGTAATTTTGGAAGCCGTATTATTAATTATGAACGTCGTTAATTTAGAAACACTAAAGAACACAAAGCGGCAATAGAATTTGTTCATAAATATAAAACAAAAAAAATTACGTCTAACCTTCACACTGTTGATTTTAATTATTTATTTTTATGTAATTAAAAATATGTACATTCTAAACAGTTTTTGAGTAAGAAATTTTAATTCTTTGGATAATTCGTAGAAACATCATTAAAAAAAAGGAGGGCGTCGATAGGATTTCATTTAATCATCCGCATCATCATCCAATTTAAAACGGCAAGGTCATATCAGAGATGAGTTTTTCTGGATGGATCGAAGATCCTACAAATTCCTGCGTAAAAATCGACCCGTTTATATCCCCCTTCCTCTCTCTCTCTTTCTCTCTCTCTCTCTCTCTCTCTCTCCTTAGGAAAACTCTTTTCCTGTAGTTGAGGCAGGTTTGCAGTGAAACCACTCCTGCCCGTGTTTCACTTTGAAGATTTGGTGTTACTAAAAATAAGACGAGATTTTGTGCTATTCTGGGATCCAAACAAATTAAGTCGAAGCATTTGATTTTTAAAAGGGGAACTTCCAGGAATTTTTAAACTGATATTTTAAGATTTGGATCATAAGCGGGAGGAGAATCAAAAATACGTAATAAAAAAAATAAGAGATAAAGTTGTTCGAAAATTGTTACGTTCAAATGACGACAGTCGAGTTTATATAAGTTGTTTTTTTATAGATTGATGGCTTATTAACCTTGGTAATGTTTAATTGAATTTTTACTTTTTTTTTCTAAAACGTAATGGATTACGACATGTCATCATCTTCGTCATCAATTTCCGATGACGTGCCTTATTTAGGTTATCGGTCTCTATGATAAATTGTTAATTTGTTTTGTTGGGAGTTCATCTGTCCATTTGGAAAGCTCGTAATCAAACGTACAACAGTATAAATATCGTTTAAATTTATGCTATTTGACACAATAAAGGGGAATAGTATATAGCAGGAATTTGTAATTAAATGGTCCTGTATACGCAACACGTTTTTCTGTCGTTTATAAATTTTTAGAGGAGTTACGTTTGAGTTGAGAGTTTTAGCCAAGTTAAATGTGTGGGTATATTAATTATTAATGGAGGGGAGGAAGTTTTGCGCAGTACTTTGGCTAATCTTCGCATCAGCCAAGCTGCCTGTGTCAAGGTTTATAGATCAGACGAATAAAACGGGTAAACAGTTAGGCGATTTTTTCGGCTGGTGTGGCAAAATAATCTCAAAAGTTCTATTTATAAAAGTGGCGGCGCTGTCGTCGGGTTGGCTTCGTACTCTATAAGCTTGGCCTTCCGCTAGCGACTCGCAGTTCATCCTGGCAGCCTTCGCCATGAAAAAAGTCGTTTTCCTTCAATTTGACTTCCGCCACGTCTCGATTTGAGTGATAAGGATCGTATTTTCAATCGAAACAATGGAAATCGACAGGGGCACGGACGTGCATTTTGTCTTCCCTTGCCGAAAGGGTAAGTTGTCATTGTTGCTGGTCTGTCTGCTTTTGTAACCGTTGAGTTTTGAAGTTCGTTCTTTAAGTTAATTATGCTAATTACAATTTACCAAATCAATATCTTTGGTAAGGAGCATAAAGTTAACACCGAGGAAGTTTGCTTGATTAAAAAAATATTTTGCCAGTGTTTTGATTGCTGTTTGGTTTTGCACGAGGAGTTTATAACGACCTTTAGTAGGTTATAACGAAAGCTGATAGTTAATAAGAAAAAATCTTATTTATAATGGTTAAAATGTGACGAAACAGTATAGAAATGAACTCACATACCACTTAAAAATATTATTCACCTGTTAATTTTGACGACTCATTTCTCTCGTTAATGAGCTGCGTTATTAAAACTAATTAGTTTATTTATTATACATATATACAGAATCCGTACAGACGTTGACCCGGGTTGTGTGTGTTTGCGTCACACACTGAGTGAGTTGTCTTACAAAATCTACTATTGTTTTTTTATATTGGCGTTTTTTTCTTTTATTGTAGTTTATTTTTCTCGACATCTGTCAAATGGCGACTTTTTCTCCCTAACCGGGAGAGCATCTGTTTGTCGAGTGTCTAGTCGAGTTCTTAGGAGACGAATGATCTATGTATTTATCGATTTCTGTAGACTTGTGCCAAAATACTTATTATGGAATGGACCGGCAATGACGTCATAAAGCTCGTCACCGATTCTGACGTCATTGAAAGGAGGTTGAACGTCGTACGTAGGCGGTATTTTGGATCGACCGGTGTCTGCGTGCGATCTATACATAGCTGTAATGACGTCAAACACTCGCTCATTAAGATGTTGGGAGCTGTAGATAATACTATCTTTTGTGTTCCACTTGCCAGCTTTGAACACAACTGAATGAAAATAGTAAGAGTATAGTAAATAGCGCGCGCACTTTGACATCGCTTTGTCGCCTTCATTGAGTCATACTTTTTCCATTTGGTTATATATAACTTTGATTTGTTATCCATCAACAACCGGAATCCAGAACTTATCGTTGTCGTTTGATAAAATTTATGTCTCCTTTTCCTCTCTTCCTGGTTTCTCCACGCTACACATTTCTCTTTCAAATCTGGAGATGTATTCGAAAATTTATTTTATGCCCTCCTCCACGAAATTTATCGCTTCAAAGCATGACTCTTAAGTGGATTAAAGTCGGAAAATGATCTAATTAATTTCTATATTAAAAAAAATGAAATCATTTGACATTTACAAGACTTCGTGGAGTGAAGCCATCCTTGCTATTGTGAAAAACACTTATTTTAATCTGATTAAACGCCATTATCTTAGTTTTGTGGATCTGAAATCCGCGTTGAGATTTAAATCCTGAGAAACACATTCGTCTGCCATATCACGTACCGTAACGGAAGGATATTTTCTATAAATACATTCAAGGTCTCGTAGTTCATGAATAGTTTTTTTCCCCCTAATTGGTATGTCTATTTTTAAGGAACGAGTTGGTCTGTTGTTAGATGCGGTTCGGATGGAAGATATTTATTCACTTCATCCTATTTAAATACACTGTAACGAGACGTTTCGGCTTTGATCATTGATAAGGATTCCATCCTTATCAATTGTTAAATCTAATTAAATGTAAAAAAAAAAATTTTGCTCGTACTTTAATCATTATCGAGTAGGAGGCCCGTAAATCTGTACAGTCGCACGTACCGAATGTTATCGAATTGTTTCAATTATACGTTAATTTATTCTCATTGTTTTCACGCCTTCTACGTAATTCGGTTTTAATGAATGAATAGTGAATGAACACGTTGATAAATCAACGTGTTCATTCACTATAACGGGTCTTAAAATAGGAAGAAAAAGTCAATTAATGTGCGTTGTGCTAACTGTAAGAGTTTTGTTTTTATGTTTAATTACCTTCGTTAAAGTTCAATGCTTGTAATTAATGACGGTTTTTTGGGTAATAAAATCCTGTTTTACTGTCATATTATATTTGAGAAAAAATGTTCTATTTATTGGCGCCAAAAAATCGTATCAACTGAATAAATTATCGTATTACATAAACTTATTCAACTTGTAGTAAATTAATCTGTAAAAAATTTTAGGTATTAATTTGAAAATTTCACTGATTAGTAAGTGTTTTTAAGTGTATTTTATGTATGAATTGTATATTAAATGCTTTTTAGTGAGTTATATAAACCTTATTTTTTATTGTTTTCTTTTTAAACAGAAAATTTGAATTCGCATAATAGTATGGAAATTAATGCTCGATATTCGCAACTTCAAAGAACAGGTAAATTTTTTCTTTGTTTTCAGAAAATTAAATCGCAAATTCAGCTCAGTAATTTCTATATAATTTTTAACGTAACGAAATATGTCTAAGCCTTACTGCGGATGTAATATTATACTCTGGAAAATTAAATTCGCTTTCCTCTTTCGTAAGATAATTGATTTTTCAGAATTAGTCATATTTAATTACCAGCTTGCAGATCGTATAAGAGGATTCGACTTTCAGTTGACCTCTTCTAGCCGACATTAAAAAGGGATTAATTTATAGATTTAGGATCCGCTTATGACGGAGCTACCATTATCGACGGAGATATGACGAACAGTATAAATCCGGCGCTACAGGAACAGCATTTGAAATTCCAACAGCAGCTGCTACAATTGAAACAACAACAACAATTGCAGCAGCAACTCCTCCTCCAGCACTTCCATCAACAACAACAACAACTAGCCGAGCATCACGAGAAACAAATGCAGGAGAGAATAAAAGTGATTGCTTACATATATAATAAAATTTTATGAAAATAAGATGAAAACTCATTATTTATATACATTTATATATCCTTATTTAGGAATACCTAGAACATCAAAAGAGATTGGAAGAAGAGCAGAAAATTGAAAAAGAACGTAGAGATAAGGAGAGAATCGAACAATTGAAGAAAAAGGAGAAACACGAGCAGAGTATGTGACTGATTTGGTTTTATTTAAAAGTTACCATGTACTGTAGTCAGTTCTCAACTGATTTATCAGAGTACATTATTGTTTCTCCCTGATCTAGGTGCAATTGCGTCTTCCGAAGTTAAGCAGAAATTACAAGAATTCGTTCTAAATAAAAAGCATAGGGAAGCTGCTGCTAATTCAGCCAATTCTCCAACCACTTTAAGAAATTGGTAAGTTAATAATCAAAAGATTTAATAGACTTATTTATTGGGAGAACTGTTTTGAGTTCTGTTTTTATGCATTTTCTTTATTTATTCTAGCGTATTTTGAATTAATTTTTTTAGGGGAAAGTGTTTGCAAAATGTCGAATTAATATTAAATAAAAGTAATGAGAAAAAAGTACAAATTCGATATTTTGTAATCTTTCGGGTCGAAAACGTCATTATGAAAGTAGTAATAATAATGAAAGGGGGGAGAAAGACTCGTAATTCACTGTTTCTAAATCTGTCACGTCAACTGCCAATGTTGTCACGCAAACTCGACCTTGGATTACCAAGGTGAATACGTGGGCGTCTTACATTGCGTGATCAACATTACTTTTACTGTAGCTAGGATGTAGACGGAAAAACTACATAATATATATATTTTTTAATTTTAAATTTGCTAATAATAAAAATTTTTTTAATGTATAACTTCTAATACTTGTATTCTCTTCTCTGCACTAGGCATCCCTTGTTGGGTAAATACGAAGATGATTTTCCTCCATTAAGAAAAACTGGTAAGTTCAGAGAGAAAACAAACGAATGCAAACAAAATTAGGCTTTTAAAAATAATAATAAATACTTATGTATATTAAAAATATAGTTCTGTTTTTAATGGTAAAACAGCATTTTGAGTTAGCTTGAATTTGTTTTGTCTCCCCTAGGCTATTAACACTAACAATTTAAAGCATGAAAGTGTTTTTTTAAGAGTGTTTTTTTCATTTATAATTTAAATATTGTTTTGTGTTGATTAACTTTGCTAGTAACAGAGAATGTGCTTGCACTGTGTTCTGTTGGTCTATTGTCTAGCTTCCGAACCGAATCTTAAAGTGAGATCTGTGCTGAAACAGAAGGTATACGACAGAAGAAGCAGTCCCTTACTGCGCCGAAAGGATCACAAAGTATCGCTTCCGCTGAAGAGGAGACCAATAACAAGTATGGCTGACAGTAGCATGTTTTCTACATACCATAGTTAACAAAAATTATTGGTTTGATAACTTTATATACCGAGAGTATTCTGTTATGCATTACAATAATATATATATGTATGTATATATATATATTATATATATATTTTTAATATGACTGAAGCATGTGCACGAAATAGAAAGAGGAGAAAGTTTGTCCTGATTTATGCGCTATTTTAGCGTTATTTTTTTAAAAAAAATTAAAAAGTATTAACTGAATGTAGTTAAGGATTTGTCAAACACGACCGTTAACATGTTTTAAAGATAGTGTATATAGTTTAGTTCCGTTTTCTTCTAAAACTCAGTCGTAAACTGATTATATTCCGCTCTTGGAATGGAAAATAAATAGTCCAAGGTCGACGTTTTGGTACTATTCGCCCCATTGTTTTGCTTTGTATACCTAAGAAGAGGATTTTACTTTGTTTTTTTTTTTTAATTAAATATTTACTTACTTATTTTTTCTGGTAAAAGTAATGATTACGGATTGGAAACTTATTTATTAATTAAAAATTATTATTTTACGATTTTAAAGCCAGATTTTTATTGCCATCATAAAGCTTTTTAAAAATATATAACTGGCTTTTTAAAAAATTTTTTATTCCATTCTCTTAATTGAAATTTAATTAAAACATTAGCTTAGTATTGAATGCTTAATATTCTTTACTTCTAGTTGACGGCTCGAGTTGTACCAATGAAAATAGTCCAGATTCACCTCCGAATGGGGCAAATATACATTCTATACACACTAACAGTGGCACTACGTCTATTCAAGAGGTAAGTCTTAAAATAAAAAAGATATATTCTTTCACACAGTATTAGTTTTAGAAGCTGAATAAAAAGTTTTTAAGAAAGCGTAACGTATATATAGATATACATGATAGAAAGAAAACAAGCCATTGCATCTTCACCATCTGGGTCGGATAGGGACGTGTGAATGCCAGAACAATTTGGGAATGTTTATATTTGGAGAAGTGTGCTAAGTTTAGAATCTGGGCTGAGAGTTACACTACCGTTCGAAAGGAAGTAGGAGTTGGTTGTGTCGACCCCTTTTTATCCCCTTTACTCTGAAGAAGCTGTCAACGTACCAAGCTCTGTAAGCTGATGGACAGAGTTTCTATTTATAGACCACGATCAAAAATTTATCCAGGTTTTACGTCGGTTCCGACTAAGCAAAACCTTTTATAGTTTATTCTGTGTTATTATTAGATGATTGGTAATTGGCCTCTATGCGGACATTTTTTTTATTTAAAAAATTAAGAAATTTGTTTCTTTAATTTATTTTATGGTTTTTAATATAAATATACTTATGAAACTACTACAATTTTTTTTCATAAATTTTCAATCACGTTACAATATTTTTGCTATTGTTTAATTATAGGATTTTATAATGACGGTGGGACGGTGGTATAGAATGACTTGATTTAGTTTTTGACATTGAAATCTGAATGGGTCTCAGTCCAGATTTTGTCGAGGAGTCGTGTTTTCTGATGATTTATGAACGATTTAAATATCCGTTTTTAATTAAAATTGATACAAATTCTTTTAATTTCTTATGTTGTTTTTTTTTTTTAAATGTATGTTTTACACATTAACGTAATTATGTGTAAGTTTTTGAAAGTGAATTATAAGTTTTCGAATTTTCAAATTTCTGAGTAAAGAAATGAATATTTTAAAATTTTCAATGTTATTTTTTCACACAGAGCTTTGAATTTTCGTCACTCTTACTCAAAATTTTTATATTTGAATGTACGATTTTGTATTGTTGCTTAACAGATAATGGTTTTTTATTATTATTATTATTATTTTAGAAGCCTGGCACATCTCCATTTCATTCTTTAACGGGACAGGGAAGTGTCAGCGATCTCACTTTGTATTCTTCCCCATCAATGCCAAATATTTCTCTGGGAAGACCCCCAGTTCATAATTCAGCTGTAAGTATTTTAGTATTAAAATTTTACTAGAATATAGAAATATTTTCTTTAATGACAATCAATAACGTATTTAACAAAGTATTTAAAGAAAATAATAATTTTAAAATTAAATTTTTCAAGTGTTTGAGGAAATGATATATATATATCATTTTCTCAATCTGTTTAAGAAATTGTACCTGATAATCTGTCAGAAAAATTTGGACACAAAAAAAAAAAAAAAAATGTTTAAATACTATTCACAAAGAAATAATTCAATAATGAAATTTATCATCATCATCAACATGGTCAACGTGACTTAACAATCTCCATATATTTATTTTAAATATGATATTCCTTGATATCACCTCACACTATAAAGTTTAAATGTATCTTTGAGAGAGAGAAATTACGAAATTTGTTACAGTATTCACTAAATGAAGTTGTCACTATGTTATTCTCGTTTAATATAATTGTAAATAAATTAATCTGGGCGTTTTTTGATTTTCTTAATAAATTTGTGGTAGAAGATTTATTTATTTAAAAAATAATAAAAACCATATAACAATTTAATTCAATGGAAATTTTGCAAAACGCAATAAAACTTGTCTAAAACGAACCCTCCACAAAATAAACTTGTCTAAACGGAAAATAAATCTGGGAATGAAACGATTTTCTACATAAAATCTCAGTAAGTCAGAAACCTAGCACTAAAACGGAATACTTTTTTAAATACCAGTTGCCTACCGTAATCGGACTAAAGCGGAATTTTTCGATATAACAACAGCTAAATCGTAAATCAAAATTTATACTGTAGCTAGACACGGTAGAGTTACAGTCTATTATATTTTTCCTTTGTTAAGAGTACACTGTAACTTTCATTGTGACAATATAAACATTCATTGTTATTTCTACCTATCTCTCAAGGAGTTACAGTAGTTGATAAGAACCATAACACTGTATGATTTTCTGGCAAACGGAAAATTCTGGCCAGTACTGTCGTGTTACGTTTTAAACAGGTTTTAGTGAATATATAATAAATGAAGAGGATGTTATGGAAAGTGTTGCATCATTTTTCTTCCCGGAATTTGATAATTATATTATAAGTAATTTATAAGCGAATTATAAGAATTGGAATTAAACAGAATTGAATCTCGATGCACAAAATTATAATAGAATTTCTTGCAATATTATTATGGTGTTGTAAATGTCTCTCTCAGCTAATACCGGTGCCAAGTGCTTTGCGGGACTAAAGTTAAGTCATAGTTAGTCAAACAAGTATAACATAATAATTATTATTATTTAAATCGAATATTCTGGTAGACGAAATTAAAAATAATAGAACTTGTGTTAGTGTCTTTCTTTAGTTAGCTATTGTGAAAAATAAGTTTATAAGTTCTAGCAATATGTATTTTAAACGGACCTTAACATATGTTTTAACGCAAAGCAATTTGAATATAGTTATATGTAGTTTTATTCCGAGATAGTTAAAAGGACAGATAAAGTTTTTGTTACATAAAACCAGATTTTGCATCTCTAAATGTTTAATTTAAATTAAGCCTATTTACACTTTATGTAATTCTATCGTATGTACAGTACACTGTAATTCTTTTGCACTTCACACATTGTTGTGAAAATATCTTTTTGAGAGTATCTAAATAAAAATAAATAATTTTATTCGTTTTTTGTAAAGTAATAAAGTTGTTTTCGATTCTAATAAAATAATTTGTAAAATAATTGTAAAATAAATTATTTTACGAATTATTAGGCTTGGAGATTGGGCTCAGGAATTATTATTATTTAGGCTTATCGTTTTAAAAGTAAAATAGCTAAAAGAACACAGTGGTCTATATTATCTAATTAAACCTAAATATGTGACTAAATGATGTCTAATTTTACGTTACAAAATGCTAACATGAAACCATCTCCGTAATTCTGTGTTTCTCTATACATTTTTTTATAGCTATATGACCAATCGAGAGTCACGAATGTTGCTCAAATTATTGGGGCCCTATGTGCCTCTTTCTAAACCAAAACTTATACTTAATGATTATTTGTGAGATTTTCTAATGGTTGAAGAACATTTGATGTCTTTTTGTTTTTAAGACAGATTTATAAAAAAATTTATTGACAAATCTTTACGACCATAATTGGATCATTACCTGAAGTTATTCAAACATTTAAATTCTTGATTTTATAACCACTATATCGGCACTGTTAACTACTCTATATACAGTATTTAGTTTATTCTAAATTGAGAGATGATACGTTAGAAGCACATATTTACGTGACAGGCGAACAAAACTTTATGGTAGTTTTAATAGATTTTTCAATTGTATCGATATAGTGCTGATTTGAAGAAAACTTTCAGAAATTAATTAAATCACAGTTGATAATTTTCAGTATTTTAAGCTGTTTTAAGAAACAATTTACATGTACTGTACTGTACGACGAGTTAGGAAGCAGACTTAACGACTTTTCTCACTCTGTAGTTGTAACTAACAAGTAAGTTATAGTAGCCTTTCTATCTCTCTGCAGCGATATGTAGAGGTGGAAATTCGACAAAAATTGAGAGACGTCACCATAATATACAGAAGAGAATATCACGTTTGTTTCCGAATATCAACATTGGAAGAAATATATCGTTTTTCTCACCATCTAGAGAGTGTTTGTTAATTGAGTAATTGTTTTATTGCTGCATAGGCAAATGAGTCGTACAACTATTAATGAAAGGGTGTTAATTTTAGTTTTGGAAGATCGATTGATGTTTCAAACGGGTTTTCTTATTCGTTTCTTACTAGGATATTGTCTTTCGAATTTGACTTCAAATAATAATTTAGCAAATTCTTCATGTCGGTTTATTTATTGAAAGTATAGTTTTTCAGCTTTGATTGCAATGCAACAGCACCGAATTTAATAAATTGTGGTGCTCTGACCGAAAGTATCATACTTTTTGGCGCACTTATACTTTAAATTAATATTGCGCGATTTTATCATTCTATATACAAGGAAAGTATTAAAGTATGTGATCTGTTTTGTCCGGAGAATGTTTTGATACTTTATTTACCTTGTATTATTTCTTCTGGTAGAGAAATTCGTAAATGAATTTCTCTCTCGAAATTTTCTAACACACGTTTATCAGATTCGTCTGTAAAATGTCTTCGAATTTTCTATTCTGCAAATTAGTTTAAATAGATATTAAACGCGTTTCTTGTTTTCGGATGTATCTGGAAATCAATACGCAGTTATTAATCTGAAATTTTAATCAAATATACAGTATAGTAAGTTACATTAATGTATTTTTTTCGTCCAGGCGTAACGAGTCATCGACACATCAATACTCGAATGTTGTAATTTCCTCCCTCGTTTTCTCACTGTCGGCGTCTAGGCACCAACGTTTGTCTCCTGTTGACAGTATTCTATTCGATAATTCGTCACGACGGGAAAGTCGCTCCGATTTTTTTTATTCTCCGGACGTTGAATCCGAATAGCTTAGTCGCTAGTCGCTAGTCGCGACGCGATCTTGCGACTTAATACGATGCGACGCACTAACGTTGCGGATGATTTGAATGACGTCATAGAATAAAAGTTGCCATTGTTTCCGGTGGAAGGCGTTGCGTAAATTATGAGTTCAGAAATAATAATGTTTTCTAAAAATATTCGAAATAATAATTTCGGAATATTCTGTGAAAAAACTATAACGTATATTTTTACTAAGTGCACATTGAAGACAGGGCAGGATTTGAGGCGATTGGAGCGATTGGTGCCAATCGGGCCCCGCGCTTGAAGGGGCCCCACATCACATCAAAATTTATATATTTAAAAGTAGTACATGTTACAAAAATAAATATCTAGGTATATTATTATTAAAAATAAAACAACATACTTCAATAAGTAAATTAACTGTTAATTAATTTTGTTACTTAAAGTTTGAGGGGCCCCGCAAAAAAAAGTTCAATCGGGCCTCGCACCTATTTGATCTGGCGCTGATTGAAGACCAAGAAATGATCATTCATTTGGATTAGAATTCTTAAAATTTTAGTTAGTAAGTTTGTTAATTTTACATGTAACACTGCCTTATATTTTTTTAATTAACAGTAATTGCTTTGGTTAGTATTTCTGTAGCTTAACACTTTTTTCAATGCCTTTAATAATCAAGTTTGACCTTATTCTCTGAAATGCACCCATTAAAAAAAGTTATGCACCTAGATAGAATTGTTTGATTACTAAAAAACTCAGCATGCAGCTGTATCTCAGACATGTAAAAAATGATTGCAGTTATTGTCTTATTGTATGCCAAGTAGTGCTACCAGAATGCCTTAAAATTGCTACTCCAGTATCCTATAAAAAGGCTTGCAGAAGTTGTGTTCAGAATTTACAGTATACTTATTTGGAGATCTTCAAATACTTTGCATGCTTATACGGTTCAGTCAATGGCATTACACATGGTTGATGAAGTTTGAGAAAGACCACATCATTGGCTTTAGGGATCAGGATGGGTGTTACATCAAATTTCCCACTATCATTATAAGCGAATTATAAAGAATTGGAATTAAACAGAATTGGAATTTCGATGCACAAAATTATAATAGAATTTCTTGCAATATTATTATGGTGTTGTAAATGTCTCGGCCATTATGATCTGACCATGGAGATTTGTTGAGAGTAATGGATATATGAAGGAATATATACATAGTGACAGGCTCTGGACCTCTCCAACAACCAGAAGAGATGATTTTCTGATCATGAAACAAGCACAAACAGCTGCAACATCATCTTTGTCTATCTTCCAGTGACAGGTGAAATCCTTAATACAGAATACCATCTTCTCATATCATTTGTCAGTGCTATATCAGTGGCTTCGTTTGCAGTGGTGCCATATTAGAGAAGTATGGATTGCTACAGACTGATAGAATATTGTCTTTAGCAGCAAATCCTGGTTTCTGTTTTAGAATGAACAAGTATTGTGTTAGTGTGAAGGACCACTGGTGAGTGCTTGAATTTTGTCTTTACTGTTTAGTGGTATTATCTCCACTGCTAGCAGACTGGTCTTGAGGCCCTCTCATATTAGTTACCTATAATAGTGGTACAAGGTACAGACCTTCGGCCCTTATGTTACCTTTCATAACAAGGCTGCAAACAGCTGTTTTCTACCAACCAGCTAGAATTTTTCAGGAATGTCTCTTCACGTTAGACCACACTTCCTTGGCCTTCCCTGTCTTTAGAATTGTCATTCAGTGAGCATTTATGGAATTAGATGGAATGCCAGCTTCGATTATCTATGAATGTGAGGGATCTGGAATGTGTTCTTGACTGAGTGCATATATTTAGACAACAGGAAGATACTAAAGGTTGTTTTAAATTGTATCATTGTTCTGTCAGAACTGTCTGTTGGCCAAGATATTGTAATCACTTATTACCATAATCATTATTTTCATGCTAATAAAATTTCATTCAATTCCAACATCTTTTTGATACATAGTTTTTGTCAATGAGTGTATTCTTCATTTTCATCTTTAAGGATATTATTTTATTTTCTAATATTTTGTAAATTATTATTTATTGTGATCAGAAAGTAAACAGACATTTTATTAGCCTTTTTGTGATCTTTGACTCAAAATTTTGATTTCTTTTTGTGAAATGATTCAATTTATTTCTCAGTTTCTTCATAGCAATTGCATACTATACATTAATATTTATCAAGATTTTTGGAATGTTAATTAAGCTATAAATATTGAAATAATTTTGCTTTAGAGTGAAGTATTATATAACTCAGGAAAGAGTTAGATAGTACTAATTGAGAAATTATTAAAAAGTTGACCAAAACCAGATTTAAGACTGCTTTTAAGATTGAAAGAACTTGAATCAGAAAAAATATATTAAAGAATTGGAAATTTTAATTACTAATTATAAAGTATATAAAATAGATATTATTCAAGTTCTCCACAGTCTTCAAAGATTAATTAAATTTATACTTGATTGTGTTGAATACTATTGTAATAAAATAGTTGAATACAAGCAAACAAAATTTTTATAGCTTTTATGGTGAATGATAGTCTTACATTGCATAAGTATTTTGAATATTGCAAATATCTCTTATTCTAATAACTGATAGCATACATTATCCTTTTAATTTTGATGAATAATAATGCTTGTTTTTAACTAAATAGTATATAATTAAATTAAATTATAACTAAAAATAGATACTATTTAAAATATGTAGATATTCATTAAACTTAGCTTATACCAATAGATTTGTGTCTTTTATAGATATTTTTGTATATCTCAACTGAAATTCAGATATACATATATATATATATTTTGTTAAAATGATTTATTCTTAATGCAGTTTTGTTTATACAAAGATGAAGCTATTAAAAATTTGTAAAACTTGTCAATAAAACTATATTAGAATTGTAATTTGAGAATCAGATTTTTTTACATAGTAGAAAACTTCATCAATCAATCTTAAAAGATCTTAATAATGTACAATTTTGAACTTTAGTTTTTACTGAATAGATAGGTATTAGAATTATGTATATACAGTCGAATATAGTGTCATCACTAGTTTACTTTGTTTATCTCTGAAATTGGCAGTAATTGTGGTGCTAAACTGAAACTTCAAACAATAAGAATTATGTTTAGTAATTTAATCCATACATAAGTTTGGGTTTGTTATCACCAAATAACGACTTTCAATGTTGTTTTACAATGCAATTAATTCACAGATACTGAAGGGTCCTTCATTTAATATTTAAGAGGAAGATCTGTTTAAAGGATTTATTTGCTGCTTTACTAGGGTGGTGGTACTTAGGAGAGTGCTATATCATGGTTTGACTGTAAATTGATAATAGTTTATAAGATTCATAATATATGATTATCCTGCAGTTTATTTTCTATTTATAAGTTTTTAATGTGTTTATTCTCACAAAAACTAATTTAATTAAATTTTTATATTAATGTTTTATATGATTTCAATGAAACTTCTTGCTGTCATAAGATGCAAAGTAGTTTTTTGATAATTTGTTTTTTTTTATTTTTATGTTTTACTGCATTCTTTTAGTATTTTTAGTAATTTCTCATAATCAATGTAAATGTATGTTTGAAATAAATTGATAAAAATAATAAAAATTGAATAAAATAATACTTAATTTCTATACATATATAAGATATTACAGAATATTTATATATATTTTAGGAAAGTAAATCTTTAGTCACAACATCAGAGGCACAGGTACGAGCAATGGCGGCATCTCGCTTAGGAATACCCCTCACATCACATATGCTTCAATCATCGTTGCCATTTTATCCAGCCTTACCAGGTATTTTGAATTTTTTTAAAATTTTTTCCTAGTAATAGCAAAAAACAAAAAATAATAATATTTACAAAATTAATGAATCTGTTTTTGGAAATTTTATTTCTTTTTCAACATTCTGTTTATAAATGTCAAGTAACTGTTTAAGTAGAAGCTAATATTAGCACTAATGGAATGTTGTTTATCTAGTGAATGTTTCAAATGTTAAATAGCAGTTTAAATATATACTGATATTCCAAATACACATATTTTTTGACTAAAAATATTAATCTTAAAGTATTAGTTATAGTTATCTTAAAAAATTTTTTAAAAATAACAAAAATGATTATTTTTAGTCATAGATGGTGAATTCACTCCAACTAGTCCAGTGTATATTGAACATAGAATGAAAGTATTAGAACAAGCACGCACATCAAACATTGCAGTAGTACCAAATATATATCCACCAGGAACTGTCATAACTGACGCCCAAGTTGCCCAAGCTCGACTTCACAGGTAATGTTTGGAATATTCTATGTACTTTTAAATATACAGTGTGCTTTATTATCATCTCTAAAGCAAATTTTATATCAATATTTATTTCTCTGTATATTCCAGATATCAAAAATTACATATTTTACATCATATGGATGTAATATCTTTCTAACTAGTTTACACTCTTGATCATAAATCATACTTTGTATGGCAAGTTTATTTTTAAATCATCACTTTTGAGTAAAACATTCTACATATTTCATATTATAGAGTTTCTGAAATTAAATAATAATATATTATAAACAGATTTTCATTGAAAAATTTATTTAAAAAAAAAAAAAAATAGTAGATTAGTTGTTTATTATAAAGTATTTTGTATTGTCTTTAATAGTAAATATATAAATTTTAGTTTTTAATAGTTTTCTAAATTTGAACTGATGATCATTAAATCTGAATTGCTGGTTTTAGTTATTTCAAGAGGCTGGAACTAGTACTTTTATTTTAAAATGGATTTTTAAGAATTTGTTTAAAATTTTAAAAAAATATATTTTTGATTAAATATTTCAATTGTTAATGTGGAAGTTTTCAGTGAATTGTTTAAAAATTTTACATAATACTGTAATTTTTGTTTCCATTTAAATTACATAACTTATAACATAACTTATGCTTAAATTTTTCCAGTAATTAACTATGATTATTATTATTACAGTTGTAAGCAATTGGAAAAACTTATTTAAATGATATGACTATTAATAACTTGGAAATTTGAAAATAGTCAAAACTATTTTCTTTCTTTGTATATCTTTATTAAAAAGTTGGCACTTACTTTGAATATACTGGTTTAACTGATACGATTTATAATGTAATCATTAAGCTATATTAAATAAATTTTTAATAAATTTTTTCTTGAGTTATTTTAACAAAATTATTTTTCTGAGATTACTTTATTGAAATAATTCTAAGATAATGAATTACATTTTTTATTATTTTCTGTTATTTGTTATTTATTGATAAATATCTTCAAAAGTTTGGATTATATTTTTTATTTGAATAAATAAATATATTATATGCTTTAGTTAATGATAAAATTAAGACATTAATAATTTTAATAACATTTACTGCTAGAAATTCTGTCAGATCAATGATGGATTCATTGTAATTTTGTTCTATTAAATAAAATATTTATCTGACAACTGCTACTTAACACTGAAAAATATTTATTTCAAATAAAAGAATTTTGAATTATCTTTATGTACAAATGCATTTGTTGAATCTCAAATAACAACAATTTTTCATAGACAAAATTAAAATCTATTAGGTTTATATTTAATTTATTAATGGTAGACTTTGATATGCAATACAAAATTATTTATTTATATTATTATTTTCCTATTAGAAATATTCACAGGCCACTTGGTAGGACTCAGTCAGCCCCTCTTCCTCTAGGCCATCCTATGCTCCAACCACAAAATCTTATTTTGTCTCCTCAACAAAGTGAGCAGTTATTAAGAGAAAAACAGCTTTTTGAACAACAGCAACAACACAATTTGCTCAAACAGGTAAAATATTTTCAAGAATTTTTATTTTAAGAATGACAAAATGTTTAAAAAATCAGTTCTAAAAGAAAAGCTATCATCTGTTAAATTTCAGACTTTAGTCATTTAACACTTAATTTTATTCTAGAATATAAAAATGTAGTAACCTGACATTTGAATATTTTGTTAATAATAATTGATAATTTACTACACATTAATTACATCAAGAATTTCTGAAATAGAAATGAACTAATTAAATTTTAGTATGGAGATTTTTGGAATAATTAATATCTGGTGAATAGCAATAACTAATTTTTTAAAAAATATTTATTTATTAAAAATTGATTATTATTTTTTTAACTTATGATAGATATAATTTCTTATTTGTATTAAATTTTTTAGATTATTTAAATTAACATTAACATTTACTTAATGTTTTTAATATAAAATTAGTTAATATACAAGGCATTTCAGAAAGTAAAGATACAAGATTAGTAGAAATCCAAGGAAAATTATTTTTTTTCACAGTTTTCTGCAGTGCTGTGTCTAATAGAATCTGAGTCATGTGACAGAAGATCACTTGACTTTAACTGTATCATCATTATGCTTGCAGTGTGTGTTTAAAATGGCCATGTCAGTTTGTAATACTGCCAAGTGCTAGGTTCATTTAGTGATTCAATTCTTTTGTGCAAAAGGAGAAACTGCCACTGAAATTCACTGGCAACTTGTTTCTGTTTATGGCAAAGATGTTATGAACATGCAAAATGTGACAAAATGGTGTTCTACTGCATTATAATGTCCATCCACATTCACTGTTATTTTTCACTTCACACATACATGTTATTTTTCACTTCACACAAGAGTTGTTGAGGATATTGAAGTGGGAAGTTTTGAAACATCTGTTGCTCAACAGATCATGAAACAACTGATTTTCACTTGTTTACAAAGTTGAAGGAACATCTCTCTGGAAATAAGTTTGATGAGGAGGAAGAAATTCAAGACATAGTGGTGACATGAAATGAGAATGGGCAGGAGATTTTCATCATGCTGGCATCAAGAAATTTGTTTCCAGGCTAACCAAATGCATTGAGGTTCATGGTGACTATGTTGAAAAATAAACAAACATATGTTCTAAAGGTATTATAAATCAATCTAAAAATAAAATGCTTTAGAAACATTTTCTGGACTTTGTGTCTTTACAAATATGCCTCATACAAGACAAGTCCATCAGAGAAAACTGGAAAAGTGCCATTAAAATTCAAGATGATGGTCAATATCTTAGTAATTTTGACACATGAAACTTCCAAGTCATATTTAATAGTAATCATGACTGGCAACATGTTGAGATACAATATAAGAGTGCCTCTAAAGCAGTGCACAAAGGAAGAATAATGTAGTATTCAGTTTTTAACAAATGAGGGTATAATGACAATTTACATTCATCAGCAAATGCAGGTACAGTACAGAGATAACTGCATGAGTCATATTGAGGTGTATGAGTAAAGTTCTAAGTTCAAAAATGGCCACAGTTTTGTGGAAGATTCTCTAAGTCTTCATTCACCGTTCTCCTCGCCATGGAAATACTTTCATAGAACTGTGGCCATGTTCTCAGTGTTGTCAGTTTGTTATAATTAACTCTGACTTTGGAAATTTCATGTGTCAGAATTGCTACAATATTGCTCATCCTCTTGAATTTAATGGCACTTTTTTGGTTTGTTATTAAACCTGCTCTGTATTTCTAAACAAATTATATAAGAATTTCTTGCTTTTATAAATTAGATTTCAACTATGATTTGAATGTCGGTGGAAATAGAAATTTTTTTTTATAATTATCAAAAAAGTTATCATAATTTAGTATATTACTTTTTCAGTGTGATAAGAAATGTATTACACTTACTCAATAGATTTATTATGCTTAATTATTTTACTACCAAAAGTAAATATAATTATTTATATCATACTTCATTAAATTTTCTTATAGTTGTAAAATTTTGTAATTAGAAAAATCTTGATTCATTTCAAAATATATGATTCATATACTTGATTCATTTCAAAATATATATACTATATATATAAATATAATATATATATATATATATATATATATATATATATTATTGAACATAATTAAAGAATCTTATTTAGCACTGTGTAGAAAGATATTTAATTGTACAAATGCAACTGAAGTTGGTGTGGTGACATTTCAGGTTACATGCAACATGTCCATAAAAAATAATTAGTACCAAAACTCATTATTTTGGCACTAGAAGCAATGAACATTTTATTTGTACTTGTACTTGTGCTAAACAGAGATCTTAGAGATGCAGGAGATACTACTCACTGTTTTTTTCATTCTAAAGTTATAAAATTTGATGGTGAACAGTGTGTTCAATGCTCAGTCATGATTGATCCTTTGTGGTGCTTCTCACATACTGTCTTTCGATGCTGCTAAATTTGCAACATGTCCTTGATAAACCAAACTTCTTAAGTTGCCCAAAAATCACATAGATTAAGATTACAACTGTCAAAAGTGCTATAGTGGTGAGTTTTGATATTAATTTTGTTTTTTTTTTTTCAAAAATGTCTATATCATATACTGAAATGTGACCTACTAAATTTGTGAAATTTGATTGCATTTGGACTGTTAAATCTTTCTCTAGACAGAATTTAATAGGAGTACTTTAATTAGGATCACTTGGTATATATTGTAATTTGTTTTAATTAATTTAGCATTCATTATATGATGTTAATTATAAATAAATGTAGCTTATCCCAGATTAGATTTTTATTTATATAACAAGAAATTTTAGAAGGAATTATTTTGCAAATATTTTTATATATTTGGCACTTTGTATAAACAAGGTTTGTATTAAGCAGACTTTACAAAAATTGGTCATACCATTAAATGACAAAATTAAATTTTCTCCTAGTTGTTTCACTGTTTTAATTTGTTTAGATATGTTTAAAAATGTTTAAAAATAAATAAATAAAATTGTGTTGCTCCAAATATAGTTTGTGATACAGTGGCTTGAAGATAGAATAAATGCTTGTTTTTCAACATTGGTTAGAGTTGGTAGAAAGACAATTAAAACTACTAGATATAATAGACTGACCTACCTGCCAAATTGAATCCTGGAGTTGGATATGCTTAAAATTGTACAAATTTAATAAAAATTTATTTGCTTGGATGTCTGTGGAAGTTATTTGTATTTGACTTTAGAATTACAAACCTAATATTGTAATTTGATTGTTTTGTTATTTTTGATATTAAAACAATTAGTAGTAAGGTACTTTTCCATTATATTTCCACATGTCACATTCTAGTGTCATACCATGTTCTCTCAGGTCCTAAGTTATCATGTTGCTTCTGAAATGATAAAGGGTAATTGCTCTATGATTTCAAATAAGGAATTTAAAGTGTGAAAAAATTAAAATCTAAGAATTTATTTGTGAAATTTTTAAAATAAAGTTTATTTTCATATTTACAGCAAATTTAAGTATTAATTATTTTTAAGAAAAGATTTATTTTACAAATAATTCACTGTTAGCTGTTGATATGAAAATTAATCTATTTGGTCAGCATTTTAAATTAGACATACTGTTTAGGAGAATGATGTATTTGTTCACTATTTCAATTTGCATAAAAGTGAAGGATTTGTATGTATTCAACAAGTATGTGATATATTGCATTTTCAATATTTTTTCAAAAAAGTAATAAGATATAGTTATGCTAGGTGTGTTAAAAGCAAGTTGAAATTGCGTCAACTCAATTTTTGGGAGCATTTTTAGTATATAGACTGAAACATAGATACACAGGTTAAAAGTTAATTTTGTCATTTCTTTTAGACTTGAGCTTTGTCAGCTTGAGGAATTATCACTTAAGTTTTCCCTGCAATTTTTAAATGTGAGTTGTAACTAAGTTAAGGAAAGTAAATATTAAAGCATTTACTTATAGTAGTAAGTAAATATAACAAATTAATCAACTATAATGCTGTCAAACGTATAATAATGTAACAAAATTAACAAAATGTACAGTACATAATCGTAATGATTTAGGATAATCATCATGATTAATTTTAAAATAAATTTCAGTTTTGAATTTTTTGAAGTGTGCTTTAATGTAACAAAATTAAGTTATTTAAAGTAGTTTAAAGCTTTCAGAAAATTTGTTTTAGTTATTATAAAAGAAAATTTGATTTTGAATTTTTGAATAGTCTGTTTCTTCAATTCTGATGCAACATGAAATGAGGGAATATAATAGAAAAGTACCATAATAAGAACTATTTCATAAAACCATAGATTTTTAATCAAAAATCTCTCAATCTTATTAATTTCTGGTTTGTATTGTGCATAATCATTTAGCATTGTCATAGCATACAAAGAACCAACTATAAGAGCACATGTAATTTTTAGAGTTAGAATGAACATCACTGGTGAGGCATATATGACATTACCAACAATGATAACATTGACGTGATAAGCATTGTGATCAGTGTTAAAGTTGAAGAATACATTCTGGTCATAATGCAACTAGTGTTGCCACTTTGGCTTGTGTGAATTCAGGGAAGCTGGAAGCAGTGTGCTGTGTTTTAAATGATACTTTGGATGATATAGTTGAATTCACAAAACCACAACATGCTTTGTATTACATATTAACCAAACTTGATAATATTGAAATGCCTATCCTCATTCACAGGACCACTACTTTGCATTAATATGTGCTTTGCATAAACAATAATAAATAAATCTGATGAACTAGAATTATTAATCCACACAACATTTACATAGAAAAGATCTATTTACAATTCATGAATGTACAATATCCTGAAATATCCAGAATTTCATAAATATAATCAATTGGACTAATAATTTTTAATGAACCATTTTTAATGTATCTGTGACAAATTTTCAACCCCCCAAAACTTCCATATCAACCACTTTGGAGATTCCTGATCTAACCTATAACTGATCAAAATAAAGTCATGCATTTGCCAAGATAACATTAATATTTAAAAATCAATAAACATCTTCATTACATCCTTTCACACATCTCAGTGGATGAGTAGCCTCTAATAAAAAGTCAACTTAACCAGGAAAAGACAACTGTGTTTCTGAGGAGTGTGAAAGGATATAATGAAGACATTGACTTATTTTTAAAAAACAGAAAAAACCATAAATTTCATAAATTTAGGATTACTTACAGTGTCAACTGGGAATATCTTCAGAGCCCTCGTCTTATAAACTCCTACCCATGGTACTCAGCCAGCCTTAATTATATTTATTAAATTCAATAAAAGGTAGTGCCTAATGCCTTCTTTTAATGACAAATTGTTTAGTAATTAATTAAATATGACCATGGAAAAGTAGTCTGGTGTAATCCGGTGGTTGTTTGACTTTGTAATACTAATGTAATTATTCAAATTTATATTGAAAATGTCTAAATATTTTCATAATTTGAGTTTTTGTTTCATCAATATTACTTTTTTATTTTTTATATTTTTGAAGAAAACATTTATATATATATTGATATTTTCTATGTATAAAAATTGAAAAAAAACTTTTAATAGTTTTTGATAATTTTTGTATAAAGTCCTATTTAGAATATAGGTAATTAATAATAAATTAATATTTTACTTATATTTAATTCATAACAGTAAAATCAAAATAATTACATTTTTAATTTAGTGGTGTTTATCATCATACATAAAAATGCATTTAAATAAGTAAAAATTTTAACTATTTATTAAAAATAAAGTTTTTTATTATCTTTAGCACATACGTCAAACAGTTTTAACAAGAGCAGGTAGTAAAAGTCAAGTTGAAAATGTTGAAGAAGAAAACGAAGCAGTTATGGCACAAGAAATGAAAGATTCATGTAATGAACAGCAAGTTTCTCCACCAGAAGTGATTGATTTGACTGATGGTAAAAGGAAAGATGATAATGGTGATGTAGATATTATTAAACAACACGAAACGTTTTTTCAACAACAAAACTTGATGGAGCAACCTACACCACAAATCAATGAAGGTAAAACTTCTAATCAAAATACTAATTTATAGAATTTACTAACTATTCTCAAGAAATTAAACTAATTTGTTATATTTGTTACTAAAGTGTTATTAAATATTACTAATAACAGCAATAAATAAATTTTTTTTTGTAATATTTGAAGATAAAATTCACCCAAGTAGGGATCACCATTTATTAGCTCTGCGTTCCAGTCAATACATTTTCAGCACCCAACCTTTCTTTCTAGCCAAAAAGCTAAAAAGTCCTTTTAAAAACACAAAAATGTCCAATTAAAAATACAAAGATTTTCTAAAATTGGAACTGGTGATATATGAACATCCTTGTTACCAAAAGTCGAAACACCCCGAGAAGGTACTTCTTCGGGTGTTTTGACGTTTTATCCACAGAAAAGTGTGTGCTGGAATGCAAAACTAATAAATGGTGATCCCTACTTGGGCAAATTTTGTCTTCAAATATTAGAAATAAAAAGAACCATCGGACGAAATAATTACAAAATAAAAATTTTTTTAGTATGCAATGTATTAAGTTTTCTGAATGTAGACTACAAATGAAAATTCATATGTAGTATATGTTAAGAAGAACACCATATCACACTGAGCCTTTTAACAATGTCTTCTTTACTGAATGCTGTATATCTATATTCTTATTAAGGATGGAGATAATAAATTTCATAGATATATTTACAGAAATAAAAAGTTTTATAATAATAATTAGATTTTTGATAAACAAATCATATGTATATAATTGCTTTCCATGAAATTTTCTCAATATCATGGGTTACTGATACTATGTGATAATGATATGACTTCCCAAAATCTTTATTGTAAAAAAATTTATTGGTTTTTTTTTTATCAGTTATAATTTTTGACCATTTATATATATGAAGATGCAAATACAAGAATTTGGTATTAGAATGCATTATCAAAAATTATGCTATTTAATCATTATTTTTTTGAACTTTTAGTTGAAATTTGCTAAATGTAAATTTTCCACTTAATTTGAAAATATTTTTGAAATATTAATCTAATGCATGTATGTACAGTAGAGCGTCGATAAGTGGAACCAATTGGGGACTGGGGTCCTTCCAGTTAATGATTTGTTCCAGTTTCCGACTTTGTACGAAAAAATACATTAACCTGTCCGATGTTCAAATTTTTCTCTGTTGCATGTCGCTTCGTGTTGAATTTTCATTGATTTTAAGCCTAACGAAAATTTTTATAATAATCATCGAGGCTATCGTATCGTTAAAAATTATTTCTGCATTTTGTACAAACAAAATAAATATATTGAAGAATATAAAAAACATGAAAATTATACTTTAGAAGTAAATTTAGTATCAAAAACATTCGATTCAGCACGACACAGTCCGACTGAAAATCGTTCCACTTTCCGGCCATTCCACTTACCGACGTTCCACTTATCGACGCTCTACTGTATATGCAAAATTTTTAAAATTATTGTTACATTAATGAAAATGCATTAATAGAAATTAAATAACAAAATCGAACATTCTAGATATACTTCAGAGGCATGTTAAATTAAAATTCAACATTGAATACTTTTGATATATATACCAAATATTTAATTTAAATATTAATGTAACAAATATGCATAAATAATGTTAAAATATAAAATAAGATAAAAAATAAATAAACATTGAATAATAAAATAACTAATTTTAGATAACTTATTATTCTAAAATATTGAAATTTAATATTTAAGGAACTGCATTTACATCTCGGATACATATGGCTCGACCATTGTCTCGTGCTCTTTCCAGTCCTCTTGTTGCTTTAAGTCCAGTAGGAAGTCCTCCTGATAATTCTATTACAACAAGACATACATTTACAACTGGTAAGATTGTAGATATTGTAAAGAATTAAATTTTGTATAAATGTCTAAATTAGTCTAATTTTTAAGTTTTATATTAATACTTTAATCATTACCTTTTCAGGTGTTGTTTATGATAGTTTAATGCTGAAACATCAGTGCATTTGTGGGAACAATTCACATCATCCAGAACATGGTGGACGATTACAGAGTATATGGGCAAGGTTACAAGAAACAGGTTTAATTTCACGATGTGAAGTAAGTTTGAAATGATAGTTGTGTGCTTTGATAACATTTAATGTTTATTATAAACATTTCAATAATTTTTTAAAGTAACTTATCATATAAATTAACAATAACCACTTGGCTGACATATTATATAAGTGCATACATTTCTTTGCTTAACAGTAATGTTTAAATATTACAACAGCTAAGTATAGCAAAATTTTGTCAACAGTTATTAAAAAGAAATATCTTATTCATTACACATGTGCAAGGTATTAAAACATATTTTCTGATAGCTGCCGATGATTAGATCATCTAGACTGCAGAAAACATGATTGAAAAGTCATGGATATAAATTTGGGAATTTATACCATAGTGAAATATTAAATCATTAAACATGAATTTAATGTAATGTAAGTTGATGACCTTGACCTATATAAAATGAGTAGATAATCATGGGGGAAAATGCAAAAATTTAATTAATACAAAGTATTTGTGGAAAATTTGCCCGCATAAACAGTTTTTAAATTTATTCAAATTTTGCTATAAATATTAATTTGCATACATATATGTATGAATTTATAAAATTAATGATCTTATAATATATGCAATTAATATTTTTTACTTTAATATTGAATCAAACAGTAATTGAAATATTAATAACTAGCAGATAAGCCTGGCGTTGCTCAGGCAAAAAGTAATGATAGCTCGAAGATTAAGATTATTACGTTGTAGTCAACCTTGCCCATTTTCACAGAATGCAAGAATTGAGTCCCCCTGTTTCCGGACTAATTAGAGAAAAATTTTTAGTTGGGTCTAAAAATATGTTCGATTTCCCGCAAAAATAAAAAAAAAACTGCATCTTCGTCTTGCACGTCGCTTTCTCTTAACAATTCCATTGTTGATGGAAGTGTTAAGCCTTAATCCTGTCCCTCTCCCTCGTGGGGAGGTATTTCAAAAAATTCCTTCTTAGTGTACGTTCTCGTGACATAACCTAACTGTGTACCAAATTTCAACTTTCAACTCCTAACCGTTTGGGCTCTGCACTTATTATTATTATTGTGTTGGGTTAAGTGAGATATACTCGGTTAACACCAGTGGCTGTGTACTATGCCGGACCAAAGTCAAGGCATAGTAACCAAAACAGAAATTAAAGAAGTGTATCAGTGTGTGTGTCTGTATTCAGGAATTTTCTCACAATATGACATGTATTCAATATAGTGGCCTTCTGTAGTGTGATGTATGTGTTTCTATTCAATTGTAATGTGCCCAGGCTTTTGTGTAGTGTGTGTGGTATGACGCCTGTAGAAGAGAGAACAACAGATACAATAAGCACCCTATCCATCCTCCACAGATGCATTATTTCCTGAGCGAGTTCTGTGTACTTGCTAATTTTTTCAGTGCATGCGTTTTGTATATTGTGAGTGTTTGGAATGGATATGTCTATAATGTATGTGATTTTATTGTGTTTGTCAATGAGTGTGATGTCTGGTCTGTTGTGGTAAATTGTTTTATCTGTGATTATGGCTCTGTCGTATGTACATTTTGTGCGTGTTGTTTTCCAATACTGTCTGTGGAATGTATTTGTAATATGGTTCGTGGATGTCTACTAATTTGTGTTTCCTTGCAAGCTCTTGGTGTATTATATTTGCTACTTGATTATGTCTGTGTAAATAATCTGTTTGTGCCAAGAGCTTGCAACCAGAGGTGATGTGTTGTATAGTTTCTGGCATGATGTGACATTTTCTGCATGTGTCATTTGTGAGTGTTGCATCTTTGAGTATGTGTTTTCTGTAGTTTTTAGTGTTTATGACTTGATCCTGTATGGCAATCATGAATCCTTCCGTCTCCCCAAAGAGGCATCCCCGAGCTAACCAGCTGTTTGATGCAGTTTTGTCAACAAAATCATGGGCCAGATCATAAGGATGCCTGCCATGGAGTGCCTTTCGAGCCCACGATTGCTTAATGGTGTCTATGCTTTTTATATGTTGTGTTGTGTCCATATGATGTGAGTGTAAGTTTAATGGTGTGTTATTCGAGTCTGCTAGAGTTACTGCTTTATGTAATTGTGATATTTCTTGTTTTTTGTAGAAAAACTCTCGCAATGACTGTATTTGTTTGTAGTGAAGGTTAACTATGTCAATCAGGCCACGTCCGCCATCTTTACGTGGAAGGGTTAATCTTTCTGTGGCGGATTTAGGATGATGTTGTTTATGCTTAGTAAGTGTTGTTCTTGTTTTCCTTTGGAGTTGCTCAAGATCTGTGTGAGTCCAATGTATAACTCCAAAAGAATATGTGAGTACTGGGATGACATATGTGTGTTTAACTGTGTTTTGCATTTAACTGTGTTCTGAGAATAGCATTTAACCTACTTTGGTATTCTTTAATTAATCTTTGCTTTATTTGTGCATGTTCTGTTGTGGCCTGTTGGAATCCTAAATACTTGTAGAACTCGCCCTCTTCCATGGATTCAATAATGTCTCCATTTCCAAGTGCAAAATCTTCTTTCTTCAGGATTCCTTTTTCTATGTGAAGTGTTTTGCATTTATCTAGGCCAAATTCCATTTGTATGTCCTTGGTGTATGAATGTGTGATTTGTAGGAGTTGATGAAGTTGTTTTTGTGTGGATGCATAAAGTTTTATGTCATCCATGTACATGAGATGTGACAGTGTAAGCTGTGTTGTTTTTTCATGCCTGATATTGTAGCCATATTGTGTGTTGTTTAACATGTTGGATAATGGATTCAAGGCTAGGCAGAACCAGAGAGGACTCAAGGAATCTCCTTGAAAAATTCCTCGCCTAATAAAGATTTGGTTTGTTTGTATGGAAGTGTTATGAACCCTGAGATGTAGTGTTGTTCTCCAGTGCTGCTTAGTGTTTTGGAAGAATGTAATGAGTGATGGATGTATTTTGTACATGTGTAGAATATGTAGCAGCCAACTGTGTGGAACACTGTCGAATGCTTTTCTGTAGTCTATATATGCCATGTGTATGTTTCTGTGTTGTTTGTGTGCTTGTCGTAGAATGACTGAATCTATGAGTAACTGTTCTTTGCATCCCTTGTGATTTCTACGGCAACCTTTTTGTTGTTCCGTTAGAATGTCGTGTTCTTCAACATGTTTGTATATTTTGTTTGCAATACAGGATGTCAATAATTTGTAGAGTGTTGGAAGACATGTAATTGGTCTGTATTGTGTGGGGTCTGTGGTATTGTTGTTTTTAGGTTTCATGTAGGTGATGCCCTGAATAAGAAAATTTGGCATGTCTTGTGGATTGATGATGATGTGTGTTAGGTGTTTAGCTAGTTCCTGGTGCAGTGATGTAAACTTTTTGTACCAGAAATTGTGAATGTTGTCTACACCAGGTGTCTTCCAGTTGTGTGTTCTGTTAACAGTGTATTGGAAATCATGTATGCTTATTTCAACACAGGGCATAGTTGGTATGTTGTGTAAGTTTCTGTTCTCCTCCTCGATCCAGCCTGCATCAACATTGTGCGTGACAGCACTGGACCAAAGAGAAGACCAATATGTTGTGAGTTCTTCTTCTGTTGGTGTGCCACTGTGCTGTGTATCAGTGTTTGCTTTGTTATTAATTTGTCTGTAAAAGAGTTTTTCATTGTTTGTAAATAATTTATTTTGTTGTTTTCGTAGTGTACATGTTTTGTATCGTTTGAGTCTACGTGTTTGGCAGCAAGTTTTTGTTTTAGTGTATCAATGTATTCTGTAATGTGTGTGTTGTGATGTTCATGTTTTGTGTGCGTTTTTATTTTCTTAAAAATGTTTTTGAGCTGTTTCCTTAATTTGGGTGTTATGTTGCTTTTAGTGTATTGTTTCAGCCTGCCTAATTGCTGTCTAATGTCATTTATTTGTGTTTCTATTCTTCTCTGCCAGGCAGGCTTGTGATAGAATTGTGTTTTCTGTGTATCTGTCTGTGATTGTACTTTCAGACCATGGTGTGTCACTACTGTGACTGCCCCAGCATAAACTAATGTATGAATGTCTGTGAGTGTAGAAATTGAATGAATGTAGTGTGGTAGTAAGTGAGTGTTTACATAATTTAGTGTTTTTCCTACTTCCTTTGACGTGTTGATTTTTGGTATTCGTGGTCGTTGTGTGGGATCTGTGCCTGTATATTTAGTGAGTGTTTCCTGAAATATAAGTGAGAGCGTATTAACTAAATCCATGTCTATGTTATCAGTGATGGATGAGGAAGTGTCTGTAGTATCATTAGTGGTAATTGTTGTATGTGTGTTATTATCAATGCTTGTTGCTAGATTATCCTGACAGGTTACATGATCTTCATTAATGTTAGATGTTTCTGTCTGTTGATGTATTTGATCAGCAACCTGTTGTTTGATAAGTTCAAGTGTTGTTTGTGGAATAAGGTTGTTGTGTATAATTGTTCTTTTTTGATCAACAACCCTTTGTTCGGTGACAGTGAGGTGAGGATACTGTTGTGTGAATTTATGGTGTAGTTGTTGTCTGTATGCTGTCATGTTTGTTTTGAGTTTTGTGATTGTGTAGTAAGTACGGATGATAAACTCGTTCATTTCTACTGTCCATTTCATCCGTTGGTGTGGTTTTCCAGCCTTTGTGGTCTGTGGATGCATTACCACAGAAACACCAAGGCTGGGTTGGTTCCTCACATCTATTGAGGGCATTGCAGTAGCCATGCTTGGGCCGGTGCTGCTTTCGCCACCGGTAACCAAGGGAGACTGTGGCCTATTTTTCGAACGTGAGCCTCTGCCTAACCCACGAACGCGGACCTTGTTAACCCGGGCGACGTCCGAGCCGGTATCACACTTTGATCTAGTTATTACCATAATAAATATCACCACAGAATGTGGGTGTGGTCACTCTTAGCTTCATTTCTCCCCATAGACCTTACTGGCATGGGTGTCCCTACCAGGAGCTTGTGCTCCAGCCTGCATTGCCCTATGGATCAGTAAAATTACTGGGCTCTCCCACCACGACCAGGTAGTGACCACGGGAGACTTATTATTATTATTATTATTATTATTATTATCAACTCATCTTGATTATATATATAGATTCATTTTTTTATTAAATTATTTTTATCCTAAATATACTATTTTTAAGAACTTTTAAAATTTTTGCTATTTGCTTAATTATGCTTTGTGGAAAGTTGCACAAGCAATGAAAATATCAGATTCTAACACAGTCAAACCTGTTTTTATGCAGTTTTTTTTGGGTGCGATTTTTTATTTGTGCAATTTTTTTATGCGATTTTTTTTTTTTTTTTCTTTTTGTGTGGTATAGTTGACGACTAGTCTTGTGTGACTTGTCATGTCTCACGTTGACTTATTATAGCTAAATAAACTTATTATAGCATAAATGAACTTATTATAGTAATATTATTGCATGAATATGCAAAAAATGAAATAATTTATTTTTTAAGTCAACAAAACAGCACCTGGACAAAAATATGTAAAACAGACGATAGACGAGATGATGCAGTCAAGTGCTGACATCTGTTGTCAATGAATTCTATTTTGTATGGTTTTGAGTTATTTTCTATGTGACACTTTTTTTATGCGGTCCCTATTGACCGCATAAAAAAAATATTTTTTTAATTGTGTTGTGAAAACTATTTTTTATAGCCACTCGTGAAGTTTCGTGCGATTTTTTTTTTTTTTTTTTATTTTTTTTTATGCGGTCCCTATCCACCGCATAAAAACAGGTTTGACTGTATTAAGTTTTAATTTCTTCAAAGATATAAAGTTACAAAATACCAGAATATTCTAAACTTTAAAGACTATGTACAGTATTATTTATTTTTGTTTTAAATGTATTTGATGTAAAAAATCAATTTTAACTTAAATATATTTATTATGAATATAAATTTTATTCTTGAAGTTTCATTATTGTATATATTTAACATTAAAGTGTTTGCCAATAGCTACAAGAACAAAAGTAACTTCGAAAAATTATAACTTATTTAAATTTTAAAGTATAAAAATAATGAAAATTTTTATAATAAGAATTGAAACAGTAAGTAATTTTGATGAAATAAATTTATTTGTTTATTTATTTTTTCTAGAGAATAAGATCCAGAAAAGCAACCTTAGAAGAAATTCAATCTTGCCATAGGTGAATTAAATTTGTTAAATTTCTTTAATCCATTTTTAAGGATTTTTAAAGCCTTAAAAGTGAAAGAATTCTTATTTTAAGAAATTAATAAGTTGTTATGAAATAAAAAATAAAATAGAATATAATTAGAATATAATTTCTTTTAATGAAAACAAATTAGTGGTCATTTGTAATAATTAAATTGCATTTTAATTATATTATTACAATTTTCATCAACTGTCAAATCTTGTATTCATTTTAATATCTTAAATATTTAACAAACAATAATAAACAGCCAAAATAGTGTTTATTTTAGTTGAAAATGTTATTTTTAATTTTCATTTTCTGCTCAGTCTAAATATTATTTTATGATATTTTAAATTTATTTCTTTTTGAATTATTATTTCATAAATTAGTAAATTAAAAGTTGTAAATTTAGAAAAGTTACCATATAAAAAAAAATTTTAAATATATTACTAAAGATTTTAAATCAAATTATAAAAATTAAAAATTAAAATTAAAAATAAGCTAAATACAAACCAAAACAAAATAAATTGTTAAAATCGGATTTTTATTTCATATCAATCAAACTGAATTTAAAAGGTGTGAATTTTTGACTATGCATACAGTATCATTTCCTCCAGTTGTTTACAGATATTTTTGATATTAAATTTTCTTCACTGCTTATCTGTTATCTGTTTATGTAACTTTAAGAGTAACTTTTGATTTTTTTTATATATAAACATATACACACACATACATGTATGTGTGTTTTAACCTGTTAGCATATTTTGTTAAAGTCTATTAACTCAAAGTATATAAATATATTTCCAAATCATTAATTTTTTGCCAATTTAACATTTGAGATTATTTAGCTAAAAAGTTTTGCTGAAAATAATATATTGGAATTGAAATTTTTTATTTATTTATTATATAATTATGTATTGTATCTATCATATAATTTATATAAAAAATAAATTTTAAATTGTTTTTTTAATGAATTTAAAATTACTTAGAACAATTCTTTTTCCAAAATAAATGAATACTTTGCATGCATTAATTAAAAAATTTCGTCATATAACAGTTACTTTTGTTAGTAAACTAAAAAGTTTCTCTTTGTATATTTTCAGTTATATAAAGAAATTTCTGTGTTTAACAAATAAATTAATGATATTATCATAATCAATTATGAAACCAAATTTTAGTATATTACTATAGTAATTTTCTTTGAAAAAACAAAGGAAAGAATGAAACAAACAATGTCTCATATTATCTTCGCTAATTCTAAGTGAAGAAATGAATTTTTAAAATTTCGTAAATTCGGTATCTGAAACAGTTTTTCTTAGTTTATTACTTTTTTTTTTAGTTTTATGAATTAAATGTGCATTTTAAAGGAATTTATATATTTTAAAATTTACATTTAAATTTTATTTATTTATTTTAATAATTTTTATTGTAATGTTTTCATTATATATGATACTCATTATTTTTATTGGTAAAAATAATTTTATTTTTTTTTTTTTTCTAGTGAGACATATTCATTATTATTTGGAACAAATCCTTTGAATAAACATAAACTGGATGAATCCAAATTAGGTAAGTTGAAATTATATCAAATGGAAATTTTATACATAATAAAAGTGGAAGTTGGTAAATTCTACATATAACTGTCTATGGTAAAAATAAAGTACTGTTGATTGAACTTCATTTAGATACTCAAAACCAGGATAACTTTATTACAATTCTATTACAAAACTTTATTTAACTTTATAACTTTATTATAAAATAAAGTCATACTACATTACTAATTGTAAATGATTATCCTGTTTTTTGACTGTTTATGTGTGCTTGATTCAGTGGTATTTTATTTTCACTAAGTAGACAGTTATACATATGAAAAGTTTGTAATAATAAATATAATCAAATTTCCATGGAAAATTATATTTGTAAAATATAAAAATACTAGTATAATTATTCAAGCAGCTGGATTCTTATTGGGCTACATTATGTCTAATAAACAATTAATAAATTAAATAATTTGACTACAGGTAGACAGTCAAACTGTCATCTTGTGTTAAATTTAATAGCTAGAAATACCATATTTACTCGCATATAGGATGAGGTGTGACTTTAAAGATCAAAATAAAGAATCTTAGATTTATTAATACAATTCTGATTTTATTTTGTTTAATCAAGTAAAATATCAAATGAACATAAATGCACACATTGTTCTGCTAAAATTACTGGCATGTTAAACTTCAAGGAAAAAATCTTGTAAAATCGACAACATAATTTGTTCGTGTAAAGCTGGACAATCGGGAACTTTTTTTGCCAATTCTTAACAGTCAAATCCACTCTCTGTCAATTACACTTATGAGTTTCTCCAAATTCTGATTTCCAAATAATCATCTGTTTTCATATGGGAATGGATTAAAACTTATATCGGGCTCCCATATGATTTTGGAATTCAATCTGGAATTCAACTCTAAAGCTTTGCTTTTCCTGTTGCTTTTATTTTTACTCCTGACAATATACAAGAACGATTCAAACGACCCAGATAAAATACTTATGTTTTTAAATACAAGAAGGTAAGTATCTGGTAAAAAATGCAAATACACGGTTCACAAAAATATTTGCAAAAGTGCAAAGAATCTTTCGCTTGCATGTATAGGACGACCTAAGAATTTGAAGCTGTGATAAATGAATAAAATGTTGTGAAGATGTGTGTTCAGGTATGCTACCCAGATCTCTTCAATCTTCTCTTCCTTGGGTTTCTAAAAACAATAGTTTATTAGCCATTATATAGCCTGATAAGAATCCAGCAATTTGTTTGAATAATTAACATACACAACCTAATAATTAATTTGTTACATACTTGCTTAACTTTTTTGACAAACTAAAGAGAACATTTTTTTGTATTATTTTAATATTATATAATAAAAATTTGAAGCTAATTCTTATTTAAATTAATTGATAGTTTATTTAAATTCAAATAAGAGCTAAATTTATGCTTTTTTTTTTTTTTCTGTTAAATGGTTTTTCTTGAATAAAAATTCAAGCAATAAAATTTAAATACTAATTTTAAAAATCTAACATTCAAAACTAGAAAACAATTGAAACAATAATAACAAAATAATTAAAACGATAACATTTAAAACAACTTTTAAAAGTCTTTAGAATGTTAAAATGCCTAAGAAAGACATTGAATGATAACAAATTTTGCATTTAGCAATTTGTATGCTGGAAACTCATTTAATGCTTATTAAATTCTGCATATACATATTAATAATTTTATAAAATACTGTTCTGTAGTATAGTATTTACTAATGAACATTGATCACTAAACATTTTTTACATTTTGAAAATTCTAAAAATAAGTTAAAATCTACATTACATGAAAATTATTGTTGAGTAGAGAATAACTTGAATTAGGACTGAAAGAAATTTATAAAATTGAAGTGTTTGAAGCTTTACTAGAAATTGATCTTTATGTATAGAATTCATTTATTAATATTAGGATTAAAATTTTAAATTAAAATTTGTTAGAAAAGATAATTGTTGATCCTATCTTGCTTTTCTAGAGAGAAAAAAAAGAAAAATTGATATGAAGTTATTCAAATTGTACTGTTGTTATTTTATTTGTAATATTTATGAAATTATATTTCACTGAGCAATTTTCTATATTTTATTGAATGTTCTTGAATACATTTTATATGTATATGTGAGTTTAGCTTCAATATATGAGTTTTTCAGTTTTTAATATCAATATTTGTATAACTTAAAGTGAAGTTTAACACTTTTATTGGAGAATTTTAGAATTAGCATATATATACTGTGTATGTAATTTATTATGTATACATACATACCATACTTATACATACTGGAATTTACTTAGCACTTCTCATGGATTCTGTAAAGATGAATATGATTAGTTTTATTCTGAATTTATTTTTATAAGGCTTAATTTTAATTAATGTTATTGACTTTTAATATATTTTCAATATTGCAGCTGATTTGCCAATAAAAAATTTTGTGATGTTACCATGTGGAGGTATAGGAGTTGATTCTGATACCACATGGAATGAACTTCATACAGCCAGTGCAGCAAGAATGGCTGCTGGATGTGTTACAGAACTTGCTTTTAAAGTTTCAACAGGGGAATTAAAGGTATTAGAATGAATAAATTTACATCATTAAAAATTATATTAAAATTTTTTAAAGTTGGATATAGATGAATATTAGATTTTGAATATTTAGATTTTCAAATTAGCTAAATGGCCTATTCAGGTATTTCTAGAGTGTAGAACTAAGTATCAAAGGACACCCAACTTGCTTGAAAATTTGTTTGAACCTGCTAAATTAGATAAAATTTATAAATAAATTGTGGTGTTTATAACTTTATCATATCTATATAGTATGAGTGTTATATATATTACAAAAGTGTGTGTGTCAATTATGATTATTTGAACTTAAATTTATCTTTGTATACTAGTAAATTTATCAATTAACAGGACTTATTATACTGGAATTATACTGTATAATAATTCCTGTTAATTGATAAATGTACTAGTATACAAAGATAAATTTAAGTTATGATAAAGGACACAAAGGCATAATAATTGAATGATTATTTGAAATTTTGATTTGTTGAATTTTTAAAAATTTATGTAATGACTGAATGAATGAGTCTCTTAACTCTCTAAGCTCTGAAAATTTCTTCTTTCTATGTACCTATAGACTAAATTGTTTTTACTCCTAATGCTACAAGTGAAACTTTTATACCAAAACCAGCCAAACAACTTTCCCATTGACCAATTTTGTCTTGAATAGGTTAAGAAGATTTTTGCCAATTTCATATTTTAAAAGTTAATAGATAACACTTGGTGTAAACTGTAATACAAAAATGTATATTATATCAAAGAAAGAAACTAAGATGATGATGATAAGTTTAAGATAGGAATATGATTTTTAAAAATATTTCTAATAGTCTAGCCATCTATATAGCACTATGATTTAGTTTTTACTATGATAATCAAATGACAGATTAATTTCAGGCTACAGCTTGGCTAAATATTAATTATCAATCTAAAGCTTTGAATTAATAATTAGAATTAGATTACAATTTAATCTTTGGGTATTATTTGTATGCTACCTGTCGCAAAATTTACAATTTGTAAAAGTTTTTTCGTCTGTCAATTGGAGTGGTAAATAGCCACAGAGCAATCCACAAAAGAAAAGTCACTTGGTAAAAGAGAATATCACAGAACATGAATTAGTATTGGTTTGATACAACTTTACTGTTAATGAACAAAAAATAACATTGCTTGAGAAACTCAGTCATAAAACTCTGGATTTTTCTTTCATATTGTCAATTATCCTTTCATTTCAGATTGGTACAAAAAATCACAGTAAGTGAAAAAGTAATCTGGCAAATAACTTTTTATTTTGGCAAATAAAAAAAAATTGTCTGGCAAATGGATTGATGATTGCTATAAAAAAAAATAGCCAGTGTGACCCCTGGTATGTTAATAAAGTTTCCACTAAACTGAATGATATTTTTACATTTTAATTTGCCAGATCATATAGATCAAATCAGGCATTTGGCTTTAATTTGATTTGTCAATTTATAAAATTTAATTTGATATTAAATTTTATAAATTAACAAGTAATTAAAAGAATTTTGACAATCATTTAATTATTCACTTGTATATGCAACACTATTTTCTTTACTATTGGATCTGACAATCTATAAGTTCCAAAATTAGTCAGCTTTTTGGCGATGGATAAACAGCTTTTTTAAATCTAGAATAAAACTATATTAATGATGATTGAACATTTATTTTCTTATATTGTAAGTTTATTTTGTAGTTAGTTTTAGTAACAACAATGATTAACAAGAATATATATTTATGTGTATCTATATATATTAATATTATATCTGTATATTTTATATATGTAGATGTATTTTTTTCTTTCTTCAAAATACATTCAAATTCTTTATATTATAGTAAAAATAATATAAAAGATTATCAAAAAAATAATTTGATACAAAGTTCAAACATAATTATTACTCTGTATTTGTTTTTTTTTTTCTTTGTTGGATTTTTAAATATATTTAGATGCTATGTATAAATTAGAATCATTTAAATATATTGAAATATAGAAAAATTAAAACTAATTAGATATTTTCTTGTCATATTTGAAGTTAGAAGCTTTCAGTAATACTATATCATGATAAATACAATAATATATTGCAATATTTCAGCATTATTTATAAAATAAAAAGACTATTTTTAAAAACTTTTAATATTACTTGTGAATAAACTCTTCCTGAGTTTATTCAGGATTTTGCTTTTATAGCTTTGTACTTGTGTATTGGCCAAAAAGTGATCTGCTGTCATTAACTCTTTAAAAACTAGATATTCATTAAATGTAATAAAAAGTAATTGAAAATATACTTTAAAAGTAACAGATGAGATTAGGAATGATGATTTATTATTAGCCTTATCAAACTTCTGTAAAAAAAATATAAAGGATTCTGAGTTTTTTACAAAAATTTCAAACAACATAATTGTAACTTAATAAAATTAAATTATAAACAAAATAATTTTTTAACAAATATAACCATTATTTAACTTATATTATTAATATATATGAGAAAATTTTTTACCTGTAATATACATAATGCAATGAATTAATGTAAATTTTATTTATAATATAATATAATTTTTTTTTTAATTTCTAGAATGGTTTTGCTATTGTTCGACCTCCAGGTCATCATGCAGAATATCAGCAAGCAATGTAAGTATGGTATGTTAGGTTTTATGAAAAAATGTTTGTCTGAAATTTTCTAAAATATTTTTATCATTATTTTAAATAATATAAAACAAATAAGTTCAAAGAAAATTAACAAACTAATATAAAATTAAGTCACAAAAGTTCTGACATACAGATTAAAAAATTTTTTTAAAGAACTTCAAATGTTTTGTCTTTTTTTATATTTATTTGTTAAATTTAAAAATAAAATTTTACACACTACAATAATTATAATTAAAGTAATACTATTCACAGTTAAATAGTAAATTAAATCTATATTTATGAAATTTTCTTATTCTATTTTAAAGTATACAGCATTAATAATGTTTGTTTAGTTTACAAAGGATGTTTATGATGATTATGCATTTTATTTATTTTTCTTTACTTTTTATTTAATTTTATTTTTCCTGTAAAATAAAACATCTATTCGAGAGCCGCTTGCGGCTCTTTTTGAGTTACGTGCGGCTCTCGCTGAAAGTATTAATTTCTGCTTTTTATTATTTTTACAATTTTATTTCCACAATTTTGTGAATGTGTGTAATAATATATATGTAATATTTAGTAATTTATTTCCAAGTTCTCGACCCGGATGGGGGACACCCTATTCTTCCCTGCCTTACTATACTATCCGCCACGACAGTACAGAACTGCAGCTCCCATGCATTTTGCAAAACCTACATTTCGACTCCCACTGAACTCTTGCTTGCCCACCTCTGTTATATACAATAGTAAAATTTACTTTACTAGAGCATAAAACTTAGAACAATTCAAATTTAAATGCTTCAGACTTTAGACCATTTTTAGAAAACATTTAAAGAAAAGCATGTCATCCTATGGTAATGTTTTACATACAACCTTGTTGGTAAATACAATAACAAAATATGTTTTATACATGTGCTCAGTAATAGTATTCTGTTTTAAGTATTTTTTGAAGATGAATGAAAGTCTAGAAGCAATTAAATTTGAATTGTTCTAAGTTTTATACTTCAGTAAAGCAAATTTTCCTATTGTATTTTAATGTTGTGAAATCTTTTATACATTTTACACCATATAGTTTTGTAATTAGTTATTAAATAATAACTAATTACAAACTAATAAATAATGATGTCTTAATGTATATTTATTTACTTACAAAACATTTTGGAGATGCACAGTTTTATTTTTCTGTTGAATTAACAGATGAATTAATAATGTCTTATAATTTTAATTCTGTATGAAATTATAAAATTTAAACACACTAGATTTTGTTAATATCTTATAAAAATTTCAGGGGTTTCTGTTTCTTCAATTCAGTAGCCATTGCAGCAAAACAACTACGACAAAAGTTAAAACTTGAAAAAATTTTAATTGTGGATTGGGTAAGTAAATTTATAAATATTTAATTGTTTGATACAAGGTTTTGTAATTGTCCTAGTAATATTAATTTTGAAATTATTTTAATTTAGGATGTTCATCATGGAAATGGTATTCAACAAATATTTTATGATGATCCCCATGTATTATATATTTCACTTCATCGTCATGATGATGGTAATTTCTTTCCTGGAACTGGTGATTTACAGGAGGTTAATATATTCTACACATAAGAAATATACACAATGATTTTTATTTAAATAAAGATTTGATAAAGTATATTTTATAACATTTACAGGTTGGTACAGATGATGGAATTGGCTTTAATGTTAATATTGCATGGTCAGATAGTCTGAATTCACCAATTGGAGATGCAGAATATATGGCAGCATTCAGAGTAAATAAAAATTGAAATGAACAAAATACAATTTTAAAGTAATACGCTTTATTTTATTTTAGAACTCTAAATCATAAAAATATATATAAATTAATGTTATTTATAAAATAATATTAGTTTCAAATCAATAATAATAATAATAATTCCAAAATTTATTCGTAATAAGGCAGGAGCCAGTTACAAAGGATGTTTTGACAACAATTCTTGTTATTAATACTAAAAAATACTCCAATAATACAAATCAAACCAAGCATTATACAGCACATTGGTTGCCGATTGTAAGTATTTAATACCATCAATTTAAAGACCTTCCAACTCATACTGCAACTTGTAACTTTCTTCACACACTTGGTTCTTAAACATAAAATAGCATTAATTAATGCTACTTATGTCTTTAATGAATTGTTACGTTAAAAAATTTGTGAGCATATTTATATAATCTATAAATTATGTCTATCTTGGCTGAATGGAATATTTCATACATTGCTCTTTCATCAGTGCACCTTGTTAACATATGCAAGTCAAGATTATGTGCTAGTTTCTTTGCATCTTTACAGCCACAAAACATATGAAATTTTGAAATTATTGTATGACGTCTAGGGCAGATACTCTTGGAAAACTCAATGAAATTATTATTGATTAATATTAATTCCTTATTTATTCTAAGTTGTATGAAAAATCTTTTGACATTAAACGCCAGGTTAGTTAACATATAGTTATTAATAAATGGATACTCAAGAATTACGTTATACCAATTAGTTTTCTCTCTTATAAATATATCTTCTATGTCTTGTGATAAAGAGATTTCGAGCACGTTTTGTATCAACATTTGGAAATGTTGTTCACTTATTTCAGGTAAATCTAGGAATATTGTAACAGAATATCCAAAGCGCTTTAAAATTTGTGCAATTTGTGACACCCAGTTTGTGCTTTGTCCTTTAATCAAAGACTTTCGATACAATTGGTATAATAATACAGTGGAAAGATTGCGGGCATCTCTTATTTTAAATAAAAATTTCATGTATCTTCTTATTAAGGTAGCACTCAACTTAAACCTACTTAATTCCAATCTTAACGCGCTACCTGGTGTGTTGTAATCCAACAAAAAAATCTTGCGTATAAACCTGTTTTGGATCACTTCTAGTTTTTGAAAGTTCGTAAGGCTCCAAATTGGGGCCGCATAGCCAATAAAATTCATTATAATAGAGTTAAACAGCCTAAAATGAACTTGGATGTTCTTTATCTTTGCTCTGTAAAACAATCTAATCATATTATTTATTAAAGTATTTGCTTCAGTGATGACTTTTTTATACTGTTTGTTGAAGGACAAACTGGGAAAAAATTAATTTGAACAATTTAATTTGTACTATTATTAGAAATATGTAGCAAAAATATACTTATAAAAGTATAAAATTATAAATTATATTTAAAAAATTTTGGGGAATAATGTTAAATTTTCTTTAAAATGTTAGACATATAAGAGAGTTATTATTCTTTTGATTATTATAATTTTTTAATTATTGTAATTAAGTAATAAACCTTAAAGAGCTTGTTATGAAATATTGGAATAAAGGGATAACACAGTTTGTTTCATAATCTTGGCCAGGCAATGCACAGTACTCAGTTGGGACTCTAAAAATTTTATAAAATTCAAGAGTTTATTTTTGGTAATGCACAATGACTATATCACATATCTGAAAAAAAATTTTTCCTTCAGTAAGTAAATAGACTGGTTCTTGCTACTGTGCATTTTTACAGCTCTGACAATATTCATAAAACAAGCTGTATTAATTTTAATTTTTTAAGAATATTTTATAAAATAAATGTAATAACAAATTATAAATTATATTTTACTTTTTGATATACAGTTGAACCTGTCCATCTCAAACATGTTTATCTCAAAATTTATTTTTCTCTTGCATTTTCAGCCTAAATTCAATATATTTTCCATGTTTATCTCAAACAATTTTCTCCCAAAACTACTAAATCTCAATTTATGGACTGAAGTGTCAATTACAAATTCAAAGCTCATTGACTACATTTTGATTGCATAAATTATAGTTAAGAAACATCTTTTGCAATACAGTACGTACTTGCAATTAACACTGCTTTTTTCTGGAATGTACTGTACGTGCTATTGTATTAATACAATACTTTACCACCAGTCAAACCTTTTACAGTTTACTATGTAGAAACCTCTATATATTGAAACTTGTCTATCTCAAAGTTTTTTCCTCATTTCTTTCAGGTTCAAGATAGACAGGTTCAACTGTATTATATTTTATTTATGTTTTTATTTATATTTTTGGAACTCTTTCTCAATTAATAAATTTAAAATATGTTAATCGTGAACAAAATATGTTAGAAACATTAGTTTTAGAATTTGTCGACTATATTTCAGTGCAGTAGAATCCTAATTATCTAAGATAATGTGGACTGTGCTAGTCTCTTGGATAATATGAATGATCACAGCGATTTCAGATTAAAAATAACAAATATAAGAGATTTATATTGTATATCACTTGTAACTGTTTTTATACTATAGTAAATTTAATAGTATATAAGAACATCAATTTTTACATCATTTATTATACAGTTAATACATACAAATTTTAATTCTTAAAACTATTATACAGGTACTCCTCACTTTACGACCAAGTTTTGTTCCGACGACTACGTCGTTAAGCGAATTTGTTGATAAGTGAGGAGCTTGCACCGGGAATATAGGATCGTTGTAAAATTATACAAATTATGCAACAAACTTCAAATTTATTCATAAAAAGACTATTATAGTACACTATTAGCCTATTATAGTATGTTTAGCGTGCATGTCATCATTCGCCACTGACCGACACTCAAGCTGAGAAAAGGGATTCCCCAAATTGCAGGTCGAAACTCGATTGGTCGTAAGTGCGAGTGGTCCTTAAGCAGATAGGTCATAAAGTGAGGAGTACCTGTATTATTATAGTTATGTTTTAATATGAATAGTGTGTCCTATATTGAAATTAAATGTTCAAAGGTTATAGAAACACATTGTTTGTAATGTATGTTTTTTGTTTTAACTTTCTTTTTGATTTACAGTATAAGAAAAGTAGTGTATTTTCATACAGGTTCATTTTACATAATACAGAACCTTGGGTAATTGGGAATCTACTGTATTAATAATAGATTCTTTTAAATTTAGAAAGTTTTAATTTTATTTAAATACAACAAGAAACTTAAATTGTAGAATCAAGAAAATATATATAGTTAAATACTGATTTTTTTAAAAAATTTTTGGTTAAATATACCATGTATTTACATATTTGTTTTATAATAATGATAATTGTTGTTATAGAACAATTGTTATGCCAATAGCCAAAGATTTTGATCCTGATATTGTACTTGTGGCATCGGGGTTTGATGCTGCTTACGGACATCCTGCACCTCTTGGTGGTTATAACATCACAGCAGCTTGTAAGTATTAATATTATCTATTATTTGAAAGTATTTTGTATAATGTTAACAAATTTATATGAAGCGTGCAATGCCATAATGTTGTAAATGCCAAAAAACAAACTTTTCAGGAGAGAGAAAAAACACTTTTTCTAATGAAAAAACTTTAATCAAATGCTAGAAAAATTATTTTAACAATTTACACTTTGGAATAAAACATTGGGTTTAATTTCAAACACCTAAGTATGATGGTAAGGAAACAAAAAAAGTTTAAAAACAGGGTTAGAGCCATAAAGTTGTAAATGGCAAAACCAATTGCAATCATAAAAGTAATGTTTCTACAGCTGAAAAACAGTTTTAAATACCAAAAACTTACATTTAAATTATTAAACAAAATTTACAAATTCAATATAAATTTTAACATTAAAAACTAGCAATAATCTATTAGTGACTGCTTCTTGGCTTCAAAAATGTTGGGCCCACAGTTTTGGTACTTGAACTGGGCTGTGATCTTTATCAATTGTAATATAATTATGATAAATAAAGGAAAATATAAACAATAAGGTATTAATTTAGTGTAATAAAAGTTAAAATGTATTTAAAAACTTCAAATTTGAAAGATTAATGGAAGTCCAAATATCATTTTGAAATATCAAATAATAAGGTGATACAGGTTAACTATTAATAAACTGGCATTCAGTTATCCAGTTCTGGATAAAAAACTCACTGCGTTACAAATTGGAAAAACAAAATGATGTAAATGTAAACCGTAATATTTTACATGCCAAAAGTCATGTGGCTTGCACTTTGGCACTTAAAACGTTATGACTTGCACATAAATTCATCTTCGAAATATAGCCACTTAGAGTGCCACTATCGCCACAATGTTTTTTTGTAGGAAAAAACATTGTGTTTAAAATTCATTTCTTCAATAAAACGTATTTTGAGAAAAATGGCATTTACAACCTTATGGCATTGCACGCTTCATATATTGATATTTTTATTATTTAAAACCTTCAGAAATAGAATATAAAACATTGAAACAGAAAGTTATGAAAATTTTGCATGAGTTTTTTGTATTTCACAAAAGTGTTATTAAACAATTTTGAACAATTACTAAAAATAAATTTTGAAACATGATACAAGCAGAATTATTAATTTTATTTTTATAAAAAAAATTTCAAAATTAATCACACAGAAATAATGATTGTATGAATTTTAACAAATATTAAAATGATTATAAATTGGAGATTATTTAATATGATCATTCCTTTTAATTTCAAGAACTTATTGTCCAAGTCTTGAATTTACTTTGCATTACAGAAATTACTTTAAATGTTTTCAATAAAACTGAAAACAATAGACTTTTGACATTTGATCCTGTTATTAAAACTTACTTCTCCAAATGAAGTAAGTTTTAATAACAGGATCAAATGTCTGTTTAGATTAATAATGTTTTTACTCATGTTGCTTGAAAGGAATAAAATAAATTAATTTCTGAAAGTTATCATAAAGTGGTTATTTTGATCATGGATAACTTTCTGAATTTTTTTCTATCTGTAAGAAATAGAATACTATAAGAAATTGTGTATTCTTTTATACAATTGTACATTCTTACAGGAAGATGATTTTTAGCAAAATGTAGTTTAAGTAAATTTGAATGCATTTTGTAAAAGAATTCTGGTAAAAATATCTCAGAAATTAAATGAATTTAAATAATTAAACTAACTTAATGCTTAAATTCTTGTTTAGGTTTTGGAAGTATGACTAAGCAGTTAATGCAGCTAGCAAATGGAAAAGTTGTGTTAGCACTTGAAGGAGGGTAAGTTTAAAATTGCTTTTTTTTAATGATACCTAAAACACAATAAAAAGTAAACAAACTAAATAATCAAGCATCTCTAACAGTTCTTCAATAATTAAATCAAAAAGAGATATCTTTTTTTTTTTTTTTTTTTTTTTTAAATTTTCAAATATTTTTCATGTCAATGTTCAATGTAATATATTTTCTTATTTGATATGATATAGAAATTCATTATTTTATCATTTAAGCCATTGATTGATTTATTAATTGGATGCCTTTCAGTATTAACTGTTTTTATTCCATATCTATTATAATTTTTTGTATCATTTACAATAATATTCAAAATTTGAATTGATTTTCTTTCATGAAGTTAATCTTTAATTCACAAATTAAAATATTTAGTCTAAAAATTAAAGATTATATTCATTAATTTTAAGTCTTTAATTATAGTTATTTTGACCCTATTTTACTAAATACTTCTAACTTCATATCTTCCTTTTTTGTGAACTGATTAAAATCTAGTTCTTATGAGAAGAAAAATCAAATCTAGTGTACTACTACATTTCTGTTATTTTTGTCAACCTATTTTGATTATTTTTCATAATATTTGTTAACAGTACAGTTAAAAATATATATGAGAATGACAGAAATTAATATTAATTTTAAAAATTTAAGTTAAAAAAAATTGAAAAAAAAATCTAAAATTAAAAATACTGGGACATTTTTCAATATATTCTGCTAAAAAGTTATTATATAAATTACCGTTTTATAATTTTTTTGTAATTCTTAATTATTTGACTAAATTTTTAAAAAATTATGATTACACTTCAGATATTGCTTCATTTCCATTTTGGTAACAAATTTTACAATAAATACAAGTCAACCATCAATTTTTCAGCATACTTTGTTTCAAAGCCTTGCTATGTTAAGGTTTTTTTGGATCAACTGATGTTGCAAAATAATTAAACAATGAATCCTGGATTAATTTTATGCCTCTTATGTCTATAAAATATTATAGCCTGCTAGAAAGTTAAAAATTAGAATAAGTTAAGCTTATATTAAATATGGACTTGATATTACTGATACCTGCAGTTATTTTATTTTATTTTATTTAAATTTAATCCTAGCCAGAGCCAAAGCTAAAGCTAAATATAAGTAAAATGACCTAAAAGAATAGAGGAAATGCACAGAATAGAGGGATTATAATAACTGCAGTGTAGATAATCCAAGTGAACATACATTACATGCAATATCATCTGTGACCATTTAGTGAATAATCTGGCAGTTTTAAGTGTTGTCTTGTAATTCAGATTATTAGGTACTGGAAAATCAGTGGTATATCTATAGTTAATATTAAAAAATTATTAATAAATAGCAAAAAGCATATCAAAAACTTGACACAGAATTGAACTTGACACATCAATTTTAGAAGAGCTGCATAGTTTGTGATCTTGATTCATTGGCATTTATAAATTAGTACATTATAAGCTTATAGATAAATTTTAATATTTTATTAATTTAAATTGAGTATTTAATACATAAAGAAACTTAAGTTAAAACTTTAATTACATTCTTCTATAAAATATATAATTTTAATTCTGGAAATATTAGATGATAATTTTCTAAATATTTTATTAATAATAAATTATATTATAGTAGTTAATAAATAAATTTTATGAGCATTTAACTTAGATTGCTTATAATTATTAAATAATATATAATTAAAAAATAATATATTTTGAAAATGGCAATCATTGATATGTCATATTTTATAATTTGTTTAGTTATGATTTACCAGCTATATGTGATTGTTCACACGAATGCACTGCTGCTTTATTAGGTGATGATTGTTCACCAATGAAAGAGGAAGAAATATCTCGTAGACCTTGCCAAGCAGCTGTTGATGTATTGCAACGTTGCATTGCAATTCAAGGTACTATCACAAATGGAGTTTTATCAATATAATGATATATATATAACTGTATCAAAGTTAACTGAATATAATATAATTAATTTATATTATATAATTTATATTTATTAGTAAAATTTTTCTGTAGTAGACAATTAAAATCATTGTTTGCATATGATTTTAATTGTCATATATGACAACTATGTAAACACTATGAAAGCTATATAAAGAATCCATAAACCTGATTTTTTAAGTAATGCCAAATGATCTGCTATATTATTATGCTATAATAAGGATAATTTAAATTATTAAATTAACAAACCCATAATTCTTGCTTACCATGCAGATGCTTATCTGCATAGTAATCAGGTGTTATGGGTTTTGTGTCCCACTCCAGGCCAATTCTTTTCTTCTAGAAAAATTTTAAATTTAAATTAATGTATTCTAATTATTAAATGAGCCTTATTATAACCTGATAATATGGCAGATTGTTTGGCAATATTAAGGTAACATATATAAGATGGTGAGGGATATAAATTTTTGTAGACTTTAAAGAATTAAAAGCTAGTGGCTTTCTTTCTTCATTAACACATCACACAAAGAACAGTTGATTTATGTATTTTTTTATTAAAGGAAAATCATTTCGGGTCTTAATGACCCCTCTTCAGTTCTTAGAATGGTTTCCTTTAATTTCCTTAGAATTTCCTTTAATAAAAAATACATAAATCAACTGTTCCTTGTGTGATGTGTTACTGAAGAAAGAAAGTCACTAGCTTTTAATTCTTTAAAGTCTATAGAAAACCAGTAACAGAAACCTAATTAAAAAATATAAATTTTCACCACTTTTTTTAATTGATTTAAATCTATGCATTTATTATTAATAATAGACATTTAATTTTTATTACTATTTAATTATGAAATCTTAAGCATAATTTGTAAATAAAATTTTATTTATTTGTTTATTAATTAATTTATCTTGATGTGCACAATAGTTATCACAAGGTACCTAATACCTACATGCATTGAAAACATTCTCCTCAATTAGCATTTTGGATTTAGTAAATGGATAATTTATGAAAATTATTTTATATTGTAATCCATAAGGGATGAGTTTAATGTAATATCGAAAAATAAAATGTAAACAATTACACATTACCTCTTCATATTTGTTTTGTACATTAATGTTCATATGTATTATATAAGTGTTTTAAAAAAACATTCAGCATTTACAACGTAGATAGTACACACTGTACTGAGTAAAAGAACTTTAGTAAACAGGCTAAAAATTCAACTTTTGATATAAATTATTTGACAAAGAAATTGAATTGTTGAGGGAGTTTGCAACTCTGTAAGATGATGATGCTAAGCATGCATGGAAGTGGAAGGACATGTGGAACATCATCTGTAAATATTGAGTTAAATATTTGAAAGTTTATCCTCTTTTCTCACATTACATGTGGCACATAGAAGTCAATCTGTCATGATACTAACATACAAAATTGTTAATAACTCAGCTGAATTTTTGACCTAATTCTACTAAGGTTTCTTTACTCAGTATGGTGTATACCTTCTATTATATAAGTGCCAAATGCTTTTTGTAACACATTGCATATCATGACAAAAGTGGAGAGATGAGGTACTGTAAGTAAATATTGTTGTTTGGACTTTTCTAAGTAATGAATGTTTCATCAAACATATTATTAGTTTTAGTTGAATGACAGAAATCTAAAATTAATCATTTTCTCTTCATCTTAAAGAAATATAAAGCTTGCTTCTTATTTTAAGAATTTTTCACATTTTTTAACAGTTAACATAATCAACTGTTATGTGAACAGCACTTATGATACTTAATTTTGATAAAAGTATTTTCTTGTTTAACTTTCTGTTTTAAAGTAGTTTCAACTTATGCTACTTTTTGAATTATCCATGAATGTTTAACTGTACTGACATAGTCACTCACTTTATTTATCTTTTAGATTTGAATAATAAAACTGAAAATAATATATATATATATATAATAAATTTTTGTAAATTTTCAGCTCCACATTGGCCATGTATTAAAAGGTGGGCTCACACAATTGGTTATTCGATTGTCGAGGCACAACAGAAAGAAAGGGAGGTTGAGACAGTCACAGCACTTGCTTCCCTCTCTGTTGCAGTATCACAAGGTCATTTGCAGTAAGTAAATTTAATTGAAATTTTAATGTTTCACTTATAAATATACTTAATACAAAATCAAAACTTACAAAAATTTAAAATAGTATCTAACATTAGGAATAATTATATTAATTAAATAATAATTTATTTTATAAATGTAATCAATTTTATAATTTCATACTGTTGAAGAAAAAAATTATTTGTTGTCAGATTTTATTTTGTAATAATAATCATCATTACTGAATGGAATATAACAAAGAATAAAAAGTTTTTATTAATAGTTTTGTAATACTGAATTTTATAGGTTATAATTGCAAATTTTTGAAGAAGAAAAATTGCTCAAAGAATTCAAATTTAATCTGTAAAGATAGTTTTATTTATTTATTTCTTTATTCATTTACTATCATGTGTTACATACCTCACATATTTTATCAGACCCATTTGCAATTTTTAAACTATAATTATACCTAATATTTATATAATAACTGAATAATTGCAATCAGGATTACTGTCTATTAATAAAATAAAGTATTTTTTCATCTGTTGCTTTATATTATTAAAAATGCATACTATGGCTTATGCTTTTGATGATAGTTTTACATATAATACACATTTAATTATTGCTCATAAACAAACTAAGTGTTAAAAAAATATTCAATCCTTTCTACAAATCCTTTTATTTTTTCTTTAAAAAAAAATAGGAGTATTATCTTGAGGAAACCGTGTTTTGTATTTTCTTTTCTTTTCTTTCGAAGACACAATGTAGTGACGTAAACTTAAACACTGGGCGAATTTTTCATCCTTTTTATTCGGTTACCAACCGAATAAAAAGGATGAAAAATTCGCCCAGTGTTTAAGTTTACGTCACTACATTGTGTCTTCGAAAGAAAAGAAAAGAAAAAATAGGAGTGTTTGAAGTACATTTTTACCATAGCAAATATAAGATTTTTTCTTATAGCAATTAAATAATATTTTAAATTTGTTTAATAAATTTTTCTGGCTTCAAATAAATAAATACAGTTGAGTCCGCATAAGTTGACACCCGGATAACTCGACAACATCGGTTAAGTAGTCACTTTTCTGTGGTTCCAGCCGACTTACATAGGCATTAATGTTAAAAAACTCTGGTTTACTCAACACCATTTAACTTGTCACCACTGGATAAGTCGACATACTTTTGCTGTCGCACACCCCTCCTGAAAAAATGAATTCACTCCGCAAGTGTGGTGCGAACTCATTTTTTTTTTCAGGAGGGGAGTCGATTTATTTATTAATATATAATTAATATATTTAATAATATAATAATATATTAATATTATTAATACAGGCTATATATACATATTAATAAAAATGCCTTAACATTTCATGTATCTTTATGTACAAAATAATAACAGATAAACAAAAAGAAAATATACAATCTACATCGTCACACCAGAATCCAATTTTGCATTTTCTCACGCTAGAGGCATTAAGAATCCTTAGACGTTACTTGCCAACAATTGACAATCGCGAAGATGATGTTTTAAAGGCGTTCATGATCGTTGAAAAAGAAAGTCGAGACAGTTAAGTGATTAAGTACTCAAAACAAACAACACTAAACAAATTTTTCAGTTTTTCATCTACAGAGTAATTGTAAATGGAGGACACAATGTATTGTGAGCTCAAACTACTGTATAATGCACTACTGTATTTTATTAATTGTAGTTTTGTAGTTTTTTTTCCAACTTTGCTTTAGTCGTCACATCAGATAACTCAACACATTTCCGCTTCCCCTTGGGGTGTTGACTTATGCAGAGTTGACTGTATATATATAACAACAATTAATACAATAAGATATAAATGAAATATGAAACTAAATTTATTAAAGTTATTTACTTTTATTGATTATTTATCATAAATTCCATATGAAGTAAATTAACTTAACAACTTAAAAATATCAAAAATAATTATTAAAAATCCTTTGTCATCACAGGAGGACTTCCGAAGAGGAAACTGAAGAGCCGATGGATGAAGATCAAGAAAAGTGAATTATCCAAATGATCATTCTTTTCATTCGGGAAATGTCGCACAAAACATCTTTCTGATTAATATGATTATGTTATCATTAACATTAATCATCCCATTTTTGATGTTCTTTCATTCCTGTAATTTGAACATATAAATTGTACTGTGAAAATTGCCATCCAAAATGTCCATTGAGTTGGAACAAAATGATAAAAGCGTATCATTTTAAACAAAAAAAATATTTAAACGGTCCTTCATTTGTTCATTCCCAAACGGCGCTTTAAAGGTCGTGTACATGTTTTATTTCTTTATATATTAAAAGCAGTATATATTGTATATATAGTCGTTGCATCGAAAAACATCTGGTCAAAACCGCTTCAAAGGTATCTGCCGATTGAGACCGTGCAGGTATTTTCGTTTGTTATTGGCTTCACTCCATTCCTCATGCCAATAAAACATCGGAGAGAAAGATCTCTGGCTAAAGCAGCCTTGTGTTACTGTCAGAATACACAATTTCCTAAAAATCAAGACAGGAAAAAAAAAAAAGGTTGAAGATATTTGAAAAATGTTTACTTTTTTAAATTTCCTTTAAAAACAAGATTGTTAATTGTTGCTGTTGTTTATTGTTGCTGTCGTCATGTTTTTAAATGCATCGGACCAGGCATAAGATATATCTGTATATCTTAAAAACAGGAAAAATAATGGAATAAATAAACATGCGAAAGCATGAATGCATATATTAAGTGCATGCATATATACAGTATAAAATGCATATACATATAATACTGTATCTATATATTTGCATTAGATTTTGTTTTCTCTATTATTTCATTTGTGAAAACTGCTGTAAGTCATTAAAAAGAATTTTATGTATAATAAAGCATTTATGGCCAAAGAGAGGAGAAAAATCTGCTTACACTGTTTTTATTCTTTGTAATTTTATTAAAACTAAATGTTACAGAATTTATAAAATCATCAAACACAGTCTTAGGAACATAAAATCATATTTCATAAACTAAAAAGTTTGATTGCCGACTAAATTAGTACTTGCATATCATTTTTTAATAATTTTATTCAAATTTTCAACATTTATGATCCACAGTTCAAATTACTTGATTGATATTTGCTATTCTGCAGATGACTATTATTCAATTTTAAAAATAGCAATAAGTTGCAAATTTTTAATTAGAAACTGCCAAAAACTGTGCTTCTAACAATTAATTTATTTAATTTAAGATTAATTTTTGTTAGTTACCTTAAATTATATAAATTAGTTAGAACAGTAAATTTCTTAATGCTGTTTTTAGTCTTGTGATTTAAATAAATTTCATGCAGTAATTAAATCTTGAGATTAAAGTTACAAAATCAAATATTTAAACTTATAAAACTGTCTCAAACTTCACTCAAGGAATCAAATATTTTATTTATCATAACATTTTTCAGAGGAACACACTTGTACTCATTGATGCACACATTAAAATTTAATGTGTTTATCAGTGAAAATGAGTGTGTCCCTTTCAAATGTTATAGTAAATAAAATGATTGATTCCGTGAGTGAAGTTTGAGGCAGTTTTATATATTCATAGAACATGGAGTTGTATTTCCCAAGTTTCAAGACTGATTTAAAATTTGCTAGAATACGTATTGTCATTTTTAAAAATTGTTGAATAATAGTTTCTAGCAGAATGGCAAATATTTCAGAATCATTTTCTAATCATAAGATTTGAGATTTATTGTTTTCAAAATGCATAAATTACAATTCTTAAATCTTATGATTACTAAATTTTTTATTCATGTAGTTTTTATTCTAATATAAACTGCTACACTAATATAATTTTCTTTAAATTTATGAATTAACAGACTTTTAAATGTAAAACAAAACATTTAAAATTTATGCAATTTTTAATCTTATGTGAAAAATGGTTATAAATTTGCTCTTCTCTTGCCAATTTTTAGATTATTGCTATTTAATTTGTGCATTTTTTAAAATCAAATTTGAGATGAAAAACTTAATTCTTTAAGAAATTAATGGAAATTTTAAGAAATGGATACAAATTAAGATTAGATGATGAATAAAGTAAATTTTATTGTTTATCTAAGGGATTCCCAAACTTTTTTGACTGTCAATCCCTTCAAGATTTCCTCAACCTTTTTGCTAATATAGTTAAATCTGCTGATCTAGTATTAATCCATACATAGTTTCTATAGAAAGATCTACTTACAATGGGCAAATTTACATCTGAACTGCCACGGACTGGTATGGATGCTGGTAACCCATTGGACTGATAACTTGTAATGAATTCCCCGAAATTCCTTATATTCTATTCCTTTGGGGATCACTGATCTAAATTCACAAAAATAGCAATAATCTAAAAAATTTTCAAAAGAATATGTATTCTTTTTTAGTCATTTTTAATCTTGAGATTTACCTTTAGAAATTTCTTATTCTACTGGCAACTTTTGGTTAAAGTACAGTACATGTCAATTTATCAATTGTAATTCACTTTTAAGGAATAAATTGAGGAGGAGAACTAGTTTATAACCATTTAGTCAATATTTGATAATTGCAAAACCATTTATTTATTTAAAAATATATGTATATATTAATTACTGTTTAAAAAATGACAATTTTTACTTAAAAAACAAAAAAAATGAAATTTTCATTTTGAATCTTAATGAAAAATCCATAATGTAAGATGGAAGATTTAAAATGGAAACCCATTAACTAGGAAAAGTTGAAATAATTTTCCAATAAAAGCCAACTTATGTTATATTAATTAGTTATTTTAAAAAATTTATGAGAAAAATGACTTTTTAATTCCAAAAAATTTGGTATAATTTTTGACATTTAATGAATATTTAAGGTGAAGTAATTGGATCAAAGAAAGTCGACTTTTGTTTATTGGATATTATCTCTCATTCCAATGATATTTGAAAATGGAAATTGATTTAGATTATCGCTTTTCCTTTACGTTTTCAGAAATAAAAAAAAAATTAATTTATTTTTTTATTTTTTAGAAATTAAATTGAATCGAGTCAACGTGGCCTAAAGCTGTAATTAAGGAGATAGCTATCGAGATTGAATAAATTTACGTAACGGTTAGTATTTTTAAAAATTTTAAATGTGTGTTATTGATTGATGTCTTCTGGAGTATATTCGTGCCGCAGTTGCAAGAAATTGTAGAATATTTATTGAAAATTTTGGATTTTGTAGCTCGTTTGATTTGAAGTATGCTATTGTAATCGAGTGGCATCTTAACGTGGATGATGCTTAGATCTTAGATGCCACTTCAATTTGTGGATGAAGCCAAGGGCGACTGCAGAAAATTTTCCAGGAGGAAAGCTTGGAAACAAATAAACTTTTTTAATTACTTATTTTTTTGAGGTTTTTTAACAAGTAAATTTTAGATAATCGGGTATCGCGTGACCTTGATCATGAGACATTTCGATGCAGTACTGCATCAAAGCGTCCCATGATCAGTTTACATATCTCAATCACTTTTACGATTGTAATTTGTGGAATGTTTTACTCAATCCCAGAGAGGGGGCAAGTACTCCCTCTGGGACGCCCTTGGAGGAAGCCAAGGATTTCCATTGATTCGTGGAGGATCCCGTAATGCTTCCTGGTTAGCGGAGGAACCTGAGCCAGAACTCAAATCGATTCACACAATTGAATTTTTATCTAAACTGTATCTTAAGGTCTTCGAAACAGGAACTTAAAGGTCTGTGACGAGAATTTCCATTATCGGAAGATGTAAACAACTTGCCATGAAATTTTTAGAAAATTTCATTACAATTTACGAAAATTTTTGAACGTTCATGCGAGTTATTTAAATGCAATTATGCTCTGAAGAAGATTTAAATTAAGATGATCAAAAGCAATTTTACAAACATAATATTACCGAAAAATATTGATTTGAAATGAATGTTTTTAATTAAGTACATGTCAACTGTTGCTGTTTTCCCAAATAAAAGTCACGGATAGATATTTTGTTAAACAAACAAAAACGAATAAAGTATTTGCTCAATGTTATTGCATTAAAGAGCATTCCCGAAATATTTTATAAGCGATAATTATGTAATTTTAAAATATATATAATTAAAAAATATTAATTATTTGAAAATAAATGTCTGGTTGATGTAGGATAAAGTACAGAAGAATGAAGTCGGAGTGAATAAAGAACTTCAATAAGTGTATAAAATCTCCTCGGGGAATATTTTAAAATTCTTTCTTGAAAAATTTAATTTACGACTTCTTTATTCAATTGCTACAGCTTCCATTCGTCTACTCGCTATTACACTGCTATACGTAGAAAATGGAGAGTATAAGTTTCCATATAGAGTCTCTACTTAATCCGAATTTTTATTTAGATTAAACGGAAAATCGAATAGAAATTATAATTTCTATGTACGAATTATATTAAGGTTACGAACTGTTCTCTGTTGTCCGTACGAATTGCCTTCGTTTACCCGAATTACTCTCTAAATAAATTGCTGTCTACACGAATTATTTTCTATATAAATTGCTGTCTACGTGAATTGTTCTCTATATTAATTGCATCTCTGTACGAATTTGATGTTATAAAATTAATTTTTCAGATGATCGATTAAAAGGATATTCTTGTAACCGTTACTAGATTCATGCCTGGGGAATTCAGAGACCTGTTAACTCTTAATGTATTGTTTCATGGTTCGAGAAATTTTTGGTTCTTTGATTTATGACACAGTTTAACATATTTTTTATATAGAATCGGTTTGTAAACTGGTTCACTAATTACGATTACAGCGCCACTAATTCAGTTCAATAATTGCAACTTGTTTATTTTTATTAAATTATTCAAAATATTCTTATTGAAAAGAAGTTCGGTTACACTTATTGGATATAAGCAAGTCGTGACGCCATCTCAGACACTGAACCGCTTACGTTAATTGCCAGATTGAGTTGTAATTTTCTGATTTTTTAACATTATGAAGAAGCTGTTCTATAATGACGTATTTGTTCTGTAATGACGTAACAAATTTATTTTTTCACTACCATTTTACGTGCAGAATTTAATTACTATTGCTCAGCAGTTTTAAGGCACTTCGATTTTATTTGCAACCGAGTGTAAATTGTATTACTTGCGATTTGGACAATAAAAAACAATTCTTATCAAGTTGTTTCAAATTATGAAATATAGCCAAATATTTTAACAATAACGTGTAGTTACTGTACATTTATTTAAATACGTATCGATTGCAATAAGGCACAAAAGATTTATTGTTTATGCATATTAAATAGTGTTGTATAATCCTTAATTGTCGGAGCTTAAAATATAGAATAAATATGGTAAGAAAAAATTAGTTTCACACACTTACAAAATTTATTTAGTTACACAGTTACCGAGTTATATCACTAACAAAGAGAAAAAAGGAACAATTTTTAGATGTTAATTAATATCATAGAGAACGTATGCAAAGTCATGGTGGATGTACCACCAGAAGCCAAGTATTGTACTGTACCTTCCATTTATTGTTTGTTTCAGTTTATGGTCATATCTACGTCACGTTCCAACGGTCCATGTCCTACTATTTTCGTTGCAAATTATACACTGTACAAAACTAACGATCGGGTACCAATTTCTATCAGAGGCTACTTAAACGAATGAAGTGAAATTATCGCTAATACAGTATAAATACATTTATTTTTACTTTCCTGGCTCCGTTATAGATAGCAGAGGAAAAATATGGCAATCGGTCAAAAAAAGATCCCCAAGATTTTTACATCTTTGGACTCAGAGGACCTTGAAATGTCGAGAAATGCAAAAAAAAAAAAAAAAAAAAAAAAAAAAAAGATTCGGTGTTTTTTCTGTTTGGATGTATGTGTGTTAGCTTCTATTTTGCTTAATATCTCAGGATGGAGTAAAGATCAAGTAACGAAATTCGGCATGGTGGCTTGTATATGAGGGGCACTGATGCTATTAAATTTTGGTGGTTAACAGTCGACCGGGTGAGGAGATAAACGGGGTCGGTGTACCCCAGTAAGGTCAGACTTAACGACTATTTCACTCGTTATTAACATTTATACTTTTTTATAAAAATCATCCCTACCTTCAAAATTAAGCTTTTTGCCATTTTATAGTAATTAAAAATATAAAAAGTTTTTTATAACACAATCTCGTGACAGATGGCGCCACACACAATTTTATTAATTTATTATAATAATTAAAATTATAAAAATTATTTTCTTAATAAGATCTCATAATAGCCGGGAAAGTTGTGCGACTCGTTACTGGATTTTCACTCTAGAATTAGAGGACTGTTCGGTAGCGTAGAATGTTAAGTAAGAAATATGATTGGTTAGAATGGAACTAAAAACAAAAGGACGTATACGAAATAGATTTTAGTGTTTAAACAAAATACCTGCAAAATCCTTAAACTTTCGAAGAATGCTGGCAGAAATATTCGAATTTACATGTAGAAGAAATTGCTTTTGCTTAAGTTTTTTACTGCATAATTTATTGATATGTACTAACTTTATAGTACTTATTTTCCGTAGCCAGTACGGAAGTTTAAAAAATTAAATTGATTGAAAATGTAATTTACAGACTTGTGTGACAGAAAATCATAAAGAGTTGGATAGATTATCACTTGAAAGGGTTTTGTTGAAAGAATTGTAAAATTTACAACCATAAATAATCGAAAATTTTTAAGTCGAAGCTGGAAGGCTCGAAATTGCGGAATATGTTTCGTATATTTGTCTATTCTGTGCATTTAATAAAGTTTTTTTTTTATAAAGAGTATTCTTATTTATTTTAAATTTTGTGTTTTATTTAATAGTTTACTGGTAATAACTACATAAAAGTAAATAAAATCCAAATTTAATTTGCTCTAAGGTCTATATATTAGGTCTCTCGAATTACCATTACGTACTGTACATAACATATTTTGTTCCAGAGTATTTGGGGTCATAAGATACACGGTAGCCCAAAAGACAGTTAATCATTATAAAACTAAATAGTCGTCTTATTTAAATTTTTTTTATTCCTAAAAATTCTGTGTTTTGAACAACTAATGTTTTAAGTCAGTTAATCAAAGATTAAATATTTACAAGTATACGAAAAACAAAAATAAAGCACGGTTAACAGAATTTTTAGGCCCATATCCTGTATAATGACTTAGAATAAGGTATGTTATTTACATAATCTTATAAACCTATATGTAGGAGAAACTTTTGTAGTTTGAGTATAGTGTACCTTGGAATATTGTTGTCATTAATCGTTTTTTTGTGACACCTATCGAGGAAACAGCCAAAACACCTTGTAGACACTATTTTGATCAAAAAGTTTTTGTCGTCTGTAAAATTCTGTTTAAATGTTTAAATTTTTGAGACCAACAGATTTTCTAGGCAGAAAAATCGGTGGTACTAGTTCACGGATTAGATAGATATAAGTAAGGTATTCTCAAGTTTCCAACATTAATTAGGGCCATTAGGGTGCAGCTTTAAAATTTGCATTTTCCAGCGCTTGTTCCAGCAGATAAAAAAGCGGAAACACCCACTGGCTGGATGGTTAAAGAGTAAGACGTCTGTGTGTCACCGACTCCTAGTTTTAACTGGATGTTTGTGTTTTTTAAAGGACTTTTTTACCTTTGGCGACATGAAGCCTAAAAAGGAAGGCCTGTCGCCATATGTGTATGTTTTTAGTCTGGAGCGCAAAATAAATGGTGGTCCCTCTTGGGCAGACTTGTCTTCAATTTGATTAATTAATTAGGGCGACAAATTTACTTTTCTTCGCTACTGCGCCCTCTTGTATCTTGAATAATTGTGGCGTCATATTTTAAAACACCGAAAATGAACATTATTTTTCAGACGAAAATGCCAAGCAGTAAATCTGGTATCGAGAGGTTAACAATAATTGCAGAAGCCATGAAGAAAGCCACTGAAATCATTATAAACCCTCCAGCGTGCATGACTCACTCCCGTTTTTACAATGCTGTTAGTAAAAAGTTAGTATCCAGACAAATAAAATTATGTTGAGAATTAATTTATTATGTTCTGCTATTTTTATTTTATAAACTAGTGTTTCAACATAAAAAATGGTAATATTCGAGGTACTGTACATGACCGTGTTGTATCTAGGCACAGTATGTAAAATAAAAACAATGTAGATTCAAGAATAATAAATCTATTAGGTGCATTATATAAGGATGGGAGTTCTCTCTCATTTAAACAAACACAATGATAGAAATGTATTGTTAATTGTTTGTTTCAAGGTACAACAATTTTCCAACTCTATTAAGTTATATATTCCCTATTAAATAGCACAGGAAAATATTAATAATAAGGCCTTTATTACAGTTATAAGCCCATATTTCATATATATTATATAGTACTGGGACATAGTATATGTGTAATAGGATGTTATTAGAAAGATGAAATTTAGCCTAATTTTACGAACGTATTTTAGAATCCATCAAACATAATCTTACTGCAGTTATAATTTATGAAGAGAGCATATCTTTAGCCTATATATATAGAAAATAATTTACATACTTATATTTAGATTGCAGAACTTAATTTCCTTATACATATATGCCTAAATATTTAGAGAGAGGGTAGTAATATGGAACCCTACTTTGTTTTTGAGCGATTTGTTATTAACTAAAAGCTCAATTTCTTCATTTCTGGTATACTTAGCTTTCTCATTTTATTTGCTACCCATCCCTAACTTGAATTCACAATGTTCCACTTAAGAAGAAACTTATAAAAATAATCGAAAAAAGTACAACTGAGTTGTTAGTCACAAGGTACTGTGACTAATTACTCAGTTGTACTTTTACTTTTGTTTCAGTTGTACTCAGTTAAACTAATGACTCAATTGTAATACGAACCCCATTATTTTTTGAAGTAGATGAAATTAAAATAAACTCACAAAACGTTGAATAAGTATTTTATATATTAAAAACAATATTACATTAAACTTAGATCTATACAATACTTTGTTTTTTTAGTAAGTTGTTAAATATTGCTAAAAACTTGAGAGAGAACGTTCATTTTGATTTTTGTTTCGTCTACCTGCAAAGATAGACGAAACAAAAATCACATACACAATCTGTTTTCTCTGCAAGCTTGTCTTTATAGAGATGAAGGATCTTGCCACTAATTGGTAAGCCATTTTACGTAATATGAACCCGGGGTCCATATTACCTGCATTAAAGGATTCCATATTGTAAACATCGCCATTTTGAAAAAAACTGAAGCCTACAACAAAACGAAGAGGACTATATATGTTTAAACACGTGAAGATGTTAGAAGACAACCTATAAGTAAAGTGTCTGGTTATAGAAGTTATCTGTTAATGATGACCAATTAAGAACAGACACGGTTTTATATACGAGTTACTGTACATCTCAAACATTTTAAAATAGAAAACGACAAAAACCTTTCTTCCTCAATCACCATTAAAAACTATCGATGGCCCTTAGGACGAATTACTAAACAAGCTCTAGCTGTTACTACTAGAATGCAGTAAATTGTTCTTCAAATACTGAGGGGTTTCATATTGTCAGCAGGGTTCTATATTATCACCTTTTCCTCTAATGTATCTGAACACTTTTTACACGATATTCCTTAAAAAATGTTTAACCTCTATTGCTAGAATCCATTATTATAGTGAGTGTAGTTAATGATGGAGTGCCACGAGCGTTAAGGCGTGGTCTTCACCATTAACCAGTCTACCACTCTGAGGGATCCGGAATCGAATGCACAGGAATTTCAGAGGCGGTTCGTCCCAGATGTGTCCTGCCCCGTCTCTCACCACTCGGCCGCCCTGTTGTGGGCCTGGCCGAAGCAGTAATGGTCTTGTTAAAAGAGGCCCGCTTATGCCCAACGGACGGAAAGAGATAAAGAAAAATGTCAGCCGCTTCTATTGTGGTTCGGCCAGGCTCACAATGGTTACGGGAATAAGGCCGCCTTAATGACCTCAGAGCACAAAGAGCAGAATAAATTGGCGAAAAGTGGGATATTATTTAATATTAATTTTTTAAAAAAGAGTATGTCGATTATCGATCGATTATGCTAAAGAATCTCGTTTGATCAATTCTAAAATTTAAATAACACTTTAAAAAAACAATTAAAAAATTTTAATTTGTTTAAAAATATTACAAATCTTGAGTTTTAAATGTAAAAATAAATTATTTTTTAAAACTATAGAATTTTAGTAATAGTAAATAAAATATTTCATTAAGTACAGTGTTGTAAATTAATTAAATTTAAAGGTATGGGCTTTTTCTTATTTTATCCAATTCCAAAAATATTGAAATTTTTCCTATTAAAAAGTAAATTAAAAAATATCCGGTTCTAAAAACCAAAAGCATTTTTCGAGAATAAGAATTTTTCGTTATGATTATTTTCTATAAAAATTTTTCTATATTCCCACTTATTCAGGATTTTTGTTCAGTTCAGTTCACTTTATTCAGTCCCAAAAGTACACAATTTCTCTAAAAAACAGGATTTTTTACTCTATCCAACTCCAAAAATAGTTTTCATTTTCTAAAAAAGGACTTTTTCACCTTAAAAGGTTTCAAAAATATTGATTATTTTTCGAAAAAAGGGAATTTCTTTCCTCATTCAGTTCCAAAAACATAATATCTTTTTTTTAACATTTATTTTTATTTATTTTTTGAATATTAATTTGTGATTTTTTTAAAATTCTCTCTGTAAAGGGTGTGGCTGTATTCTTTTCTACATTGTTTTCTATTATTTAGGGTGTGGCATTTATGAGTAAGAAATGAGAAGTTTCCAGTCGAATTTTGTTACACCTTCATTACTCAAAATTAAACTTTATACTCATTTGGGTATAATAAAAGATTCTTAAAACTACTATTAATAAACACAAAGTTTATCGCTTTGAAGATCAAATATGCAAAATATTAAGGTCAAAGTAATGAAGATTACAGGGAATGAAAATTCTGCGGTGAAAATTATAAGGGATAAAATTGTTGAGATGAAAATTATCAAGGAATGAAAATTATAAGGAAATAATGACTGTTAAAGGATGAGAATTGTAAGGTTAACAGTTCCTTAACATCAAAAATTTCAATATTTCGTTAATAGTTCGCATTCTTTAATAGTTTTCATCCCCGTTAAGGGGGATGAAAACTATTAAAGAATGCGAACTTTAAGAAATGAAAGAATAAGGGCATTAAGGGGAAGAAAGTAATATATATATATAATTATTTAGCTCGCAACAGCTGATTTAAGGCTTTATTTATTTTTCTTTATTTTTCCATAATTATCTAACAAAACATTAATTTATCTTCCTGAATTGTTCCTCCACAAAGTAATTAAAATAAATCTTTGTTCGTCATTTAAATTTATTTTAAAAATAAAATAAAAGACATTCATATTTCAGTAAATTGAATGACAATACTCACTTTGGTTGTGTATAAAGATTTAAAACAAGAAGTGTCGAGGAAATGAATAAAAACACAATAATGAAAGAAGGAAACGTTTAGATGAGTTTTCTTAGAGAATGTTTCTCGAATTACATATAATTACTTGGAGGGAAATGAAAAGAACGCCATTTTGTATCTTTTATTTGAAATTATGTAATTGAAATTATGTTATATATATATAAGCTGTGCACATACACAAATGATAAAATCTCTTTACATCTTGCAACTATCGATGCAACAGCAGAGAAGATATTTTTACTTTTCTTACTTCATTTCTATAAATAAACGATACTTGAAATCGCATTCGTCTCCACAAAAATTAACATTTTGAACTAATCCAGAAATGTAGCCCATACAGAAATTTTTTATATACAAATCACTTTATAATCTATTATTCGTACTGTACATAAAATTAGATATTATACATGATTTTAATTTTTATAAAGTAGTCTAAATTTTATAATTTATAATTAATTAAAAATTTTGGTATTTCTATATACTTTCGGATGCGTTTTATTTTACTTTAACATATGTAAAAATCCTCCTAAAATCTAGAATTATAGTGAGATCTGAATATTCTTACTTTAAATTTAATTAAAATTTTAAAAAATAACAAAATGCCAATAAAGTAAACAATTTATCTGCCAATAATTTCTTCTTTAATAAATAAGAATTTAGAGCAAAGGCAATAAATTGGTAAATATTTCTTTTCCTAATTGTCCTCAGTTTTAATTTCTAACAATTTTCATTCCGTTCAGCTTTTATTCCTTAAAGTTCTCACCTCATATAATTTTCAGTCCTTACAATTTCATCCACTATAAGTTTCTTCACTCGCAGTTCTCATCTCTTACAATTTTATTCTCTTACAGTTTTTATTCTTATATAGTTGCCATGCCGTGTACAAGTCGTCCATTACCGTTTTCATCACTTACAGCTTTCATTCCTAATATTTCCAAATATTTTTCGAACGTTTCCAATTTCCTACCAAGGCATTTCTCTGAGTCATTTGAATTTTACAATAAAAAGGAAATTTTACAGGAATTTTCACTTTTAAAAGATGGAAAAATCGTCGCCTAATAAAAGAGCATTGAAAATAATTATTTTATCAAACAACCAAATCCATTTAGTCTTTAGAAAATTCTAAGATAAAGAAATTCCGTCCACTTGGCGATATTGAAAAATCTTAAATGCATTCGATAACCTTTTAAATATATTGGATTTAAAATATCTAGTTTAGAATATATAAAAGAGAACGTTATTCTCATTCGATATTTATTATACTTTTGTAATTTCAAACAATAAAGCGAATTTCTTCAAAAATTCATAACTCTTATTTAATTATTTACATATATTTAGATTAAATAAAAATTAATGTCTTTAATTATAATTAAAGATGTATTACATTTAACACTTAAAAAGTACCCAAATGATATTTTAATTTACTTAATAAACAAATTTACTCAACATTTTCTTGATAATTCCTATCCCTTATACGGTAGTTTTATTCTTCATAATTTCATTTTTCAGTTTTTAACCTTCACCTACAATTTTCTTTCTTAAAATTCAATTGATCCATTCATAATTTGTCTAAAAGGTTCTATGCGAATATCAAAAAATAATTCCCCGTAAAGTTTTTGATCATTTAAACAATATTAATTAATTAACACAAATTTAATGTAGACGTTACGGGTTTTTAAAACTACTTTAAAATATCACTAAAAATAATTTTAATTATTAAAAAATATAGGAGATAACGTGGCTAATATTATTAATAAAATATTAAGTTTACGAGTATTAAATTTATATATATATATATATATATATATATATATATTTATTTAATATATAAAATTTTACTATAATATAATATCTATTCGAGTGAATTGTCTTGGATTTTCTTATTCGATTTTATTCTTTAGCGATCCCAATATTGAAAACGTTTTTATTCATTTAATCTGTCCGTTCGGTTGTCGGTTCTCATCATTTCTCAAAAACTAAAAAAAAAAAAAAAAATTATTTAATAAGTGACGATACGGAGAGGATCACTTCCTAAACCACAAAATTTTACATAAATGTATATCCAGGGCCGGATTATCGAATAAGCAAAGTAGACAAATGTCTAGGGCCCGTAATTCGGAGGGGCCCGGCTTCAGTGCAGAAGATTTCTGTTTGAAAACGAGTTAAAAATTATTTAAGAAATTTGACAGGACAGAAAAGGCTGTATTTAACAATTCTTTGGGGATACTATAGATTACTATCTATGGAATTTCGGGACATTGAGTATATATCTGAATTGAGAGAACCGAGACGAGTTCAACGATACCCTACTTTTGGACCGGAGACGAAAAATCAAAAAAGTTATCATACTTTTTTTCCAGCGATCGCGCGATGATAGGGAGTCGCCTCGCTCTCACCGCTAAGTCGGCCTCGCTATTGCGATCGGGAGTCGCGTCGCTTGCCGTTAAAATTGCCTTTAGTACCCCCCTTTTCTTACTTTGTTCAATAACTACCGTGAATTAATAACTAGTGACGTTTAGCACATGGCTGCCTGCCGGCGGCTCCCCTCCGGGAGGTCAGTCGGGAGCACGAACAGTGGGAACGGCCGCCATGTTCGCTGCCATAGTAACATTAACCGAAATGGCGATCGCGCGATGATCGGAAGTCGCGTCGCTCTCTCCGCTCTCCGCTAGGGTTAAACACGTATCGCGTGTTTAACCCTACTGGAGATGACCGTAGTCCGACGTCATGGTTTGCAGACTTTACCGCAAGATGGCAGTACTAGCAACTATGGTGCCGTCTTCATGAGAGCATTAAAAAAGTATAACAACTTAAAAAATATGATAACTTTTTTACTTTTCGTGTTCGGTACAAAAATAGGGTACCGTTGAACTCGTCTCGGTCCCCTGAGTTAAAATATATAATCAAAGATCTGAAATTCCATAGGTGGTAATCTATAGTACACCCAATTCTTTTCTTACTAAGCTCCACTCGACTAGCCATTACCTGAAAAAAAAAAAAAAAAAAAAAAAAAAAAAGTCAACAGCCACCCGTGCGTCAGAAGTAATGTACAGTACAGTACGCCACGGGATCTCTCGCGCCATCTAGAAATATTCCTAGGGCCACGTCTCGTGGTAGTACTGGTGTATGGATGGTTATGATTTATTTTCTAAATCTACACTTATACGTCGCGACATCGCATATTCGATATAGCGTTCAAGTTGCTCGAGTGCGAAGATATTACAATTCAATTGTGTTTTATAAAAAGATAAAAAGGGTGACACTACGGTGTGACTTGGGGTGACACCACGATATCCGCACCGGGTGTCACCCATGCTAGCTACGCTAATGTCACATTATATAAGATTTGTTTAGAAGCAACTTATTTAAATGGGGCCCCAATTTAAATTTTGTCTAGGGCCCGCTAGAGGCTTAATCCGGCGCTGTGTATATCATTATATAAATGAAAAAGGAAGGAAACGTTGACAACATTTTACGAATTTTATAATTAGCTACTCCCAAAAAACGTTTCTAGATAACAATTAAACGTATCTGTATAACGAGGAATTTGGTTTATGATTTAGAGACAAACGTTGACAGACGCTTTGAATATTAAATTGGATTTGTAGTAAACGATGAGGGGGATGTGTTCAACACTTTTCCATTTATTAGCATTAAAATGAGCTTTATTTTACATAATGGTAGTTTGTGTGTTAATGTTCAAAGTGATCGAGCGATCGCGACAAAATAAAATTTTCGGAATCTCTAATACTTAACTTCCAAATTATCTTCTATTTAACGCTCTTTGTAGAACCGAAAACGCTGCATTCAAATCATCCCTTTCTCTTTTTCGAAATACCTCGATATTACGCACTTCACTATTTTGAAAATACCTCTTTATTACGAATTTATTAATGCTAAAAGAAATTACTAAAATATGTGCTTTCATATCTGTCAGATTCGTAATAATGAATTTTTCGTAATATCGAGGTTTAATATATTAACGCTATATTAACATTCTCGCAATAGTGATGTTTCTCGTAACATTTTAAATAATAAATTTTCATACTGGCGAGGTCCATAATAATGAGGTTTTTTTTTTTTTTACGGTAAACTTCGTATCGATGAGGTTTTTCTTAATATTGAGGTTCACAATAACGAGGTTTGTATTAATAAGGTTTTCATAATAGCAGTTTATAATGAGATTTTTTCACGATAGCGAGATTCATAATAATTACGTTTCGTTACATTGAGGTTGGTATTAGTGAGGTTTTTCATAATAGCGAGGTTCATTACAATGAGGTTTTCTTTATAGTGAGATTCGTATTTATGAATTTTCGTATCATCAAAGTTCATAATAGTGAGGTTTTTTTACATTGTTGTGTGTATAAATAAGGCTTTTCATAATATCGGGATTCGCAATAACGAGATTTTCTTAATTAATTTCAATTTTTTTTAATTAACTTTCATAAAAGACATTTTTAATCTTTAACTTTCTTTTTAAAATTTTAATAATTAAAATATTATTTTTTAAAAAATATCTTTACAGAGATTAAACAATTGCTTCGATTATTAATTATCTCGTTAGTTAAACTGTTCGAAAATACCATAAATTTAATAAATGACTCCGTTATAACATAGAAGCGTTGAATATATTTTTAAAGTTTTAAAAGAAAATCTTTGATAGGTTTACTGGATTTTTGTCGAGTGTAAAATGGGGAAAATTAAGAATTTTAGGACCCAGAGTAACTGGTGTAAGCTTAAGAGGATTACAATTAAAACATTTCGCGTGTTACGTATTTAAATGTTGTAAGACGAGAAATTCCCTTCCTCTCTTAAGGATCTATCGAGTTTTCCATTAAGGATAATTACACGAATCAAGTCGTAACATAATATAAAATACCATTCATTGATATACTCTTGTTTAACTTCCACATTTTCATAATTATGTTAAACAATGCCACATTAAATACCTCCAGTCGTGTGTCGTGTGTGGTAAATCTATTTATAACGTTGCCGGACATTATTTTAAAATTTCCTATTTATCAACCGTTAAATAAATATTTTAAAGGATTTTAATTATAAAAGTAACATATGTATGTACATATTTATAAAATTACATTATTTCTATTTACTAATTGGCCTACTGATTGATATACATTGCTTCTAAATCAATCCATAATTTGGGAAATTTAACTAAAATGTAAAATTTAATAACAATATATAAATAATTTTTAAATATTAATTCTATACTTGCTCATTTTAATATATAAATTATTAATTATTTCTCTACCAAAACGGTAGTTTCTAGAAATTTATCTAGAAAAAATGTATTATTTTAGGATGTTTTTCTGGAATTTATATACAAGTTTTACATCTAAAATGCCAATTAATAATTAAATATCTATATTAAATAAAAACATTAAAGAATTATTTTTAAAAAAATAGAATTTTGTCTTTTAATAAGTAATTTTCGAATTAAAAAATTACTAACTTTATTCTAACATTCTTCGTTTAAATTATGAAGAAAATATATTTTTTTTTTATTCACGAAATTCTTAAATAATTTTAATCGAAGCTGAAAAATAGAATTAAATTGTTAAAAAAACGAAAATAAAATTAATTACGTTTAAGCAAAAATGTTAGAAAATTTAAAATATTTTCAAATTAATTATATTTGAACTCAATTAACTTTTATAGCCAATTTTTTTATTTTTCTACGCCATTTTTTACGAATAAATCTAAAATTTATATGAATAAAAATAAAAAAATTGTTCGATAAATTTTTTATTGTAATTTTATATTTATTAATTAGATTTTTGTAATTTTTATTAAAATTTCTTTTATATAAAAATTTCCATTCGCTATTTTTTCAGACTGGAAATTCAACAACCGAGCGCATGTTTATTTATCATTTTCTTCAATTTCCATGCTTCTAGTATTGGAAGGGGGTCGAAGACATTAAACTATGCTAGAGAGAACTTTAGTAAACTCTTATTTCCTCACTCCCAATACTGAATATAAAACAGCATCCCCGAGAAGCAATAAACATGGAGAGAGAATTTATTTTCGACATCGAACATGGTCGATGTGCATCACTAAACAGTGAAATATATACTGTTTTTATTTGTTGTATATATATAAAAAATAAGCAGGTTTTTTGTATTAATTTAAGTAGTTTTAATATTTCTTACTTTATTATTATTTTTTATTAAATTGTATTTATAAAAACACGTGTAGATTTTCTTTCCGATTTAAAATAATTTAAAACGGGAAGAAAATGGTATTTTTTGCGTCAGACAATGGAAAATAATGGTTTATTATTGTTTGACTTTACTGCTGTTTTATTTACATACGGGAATCTGTTGAATCTGCTCGTAAAAACCCACCATTCGTGCATTGTTTAATTGGTAGGAGGGGGGTTTTTTTAGAAAGTGACGTTTAGTTCCAATTTCGTCTCCTAGGAGTCGTGGATAGGAAGCGGTAGAGCCGTATCAAACAAAGCCTGGTGGAGCGCCGAGTGAACAGTCGCGTCGTGTGCTCCACCCACGGTACACGGCAGTCGTCTGTACGAGTTCTGTACGTTTGAGAGTGCGAACACTTAGCCTCCTGCACGGAAGTGGGTGTTACTGAATCGAATATGGCAACTGCATATCTTTACGATTTTCGCGAAAGAAGACTAAGAAGAATGGAACTTCAGTGAAAGTGTTTTAAAGGACATCGACGTTAGCCATGGACCATTCAGTTAAGGCAATCAACACACACCGTAAAGTAGCATTCAGCCGGCTATTTAATCGACTCAATTTCGAAAATGATGAACTGGAAGCACTGTTTCATAGATACATCTTCAGGCTTCAACAGTACTCGATCATATGTGTACTTGGATTATTTGTATTGTTAACGGCTGCATTGTCCGTCTTGCATGCTATATACGATGGTTTTGCAACGGTTCCCACCTTATACTATATGACATCGAGTGTTGCTCTGTTAGCATTGGCATGTTTCAGTCACACGCGTTACATACGAGACCATCACTTACTAATATTATGCTACGTCATCTTAATCTTTTTTATGACCTTTTGTTGCTTTGTTCTACCCGTCGATGTTGGATTAGGTGGTTCCTGGAGCGCCAGAATTTGGTCCGGATCGCACAGTGCTTCGGATGGAGTTTGGGAGATCGTCTTTGTCTTGTTTCTAAGTTATTGTATGTTGCCCGTCCCTCGAGGTATAACTGTTATCATGGGCATAATACTACCGATTATACACACCGCTGTGGCTGCGATATTTGCTAGAGAATTTCCAAGTTTTTTATGGAATCAGGTAAGTTGAAGTTCATTGACCGTTTGCATGTGTTAGATGTTTGTTGCCCATCTTTTATTTTTTTTTCTGTTGTTGTCGTCGTCTTTCTATACTCGACTGAATTGTTTCTGTATGAGTAACGTATAATTTGGCACACGTTTAAACAGATAAAAAGAAGCGACTTTAAGTCGAGTGAGAACTCGAAAGGCTTGATTACATTCCTCCCGATAATATGTATTTTTGCCCGTGTTATACGCCTTAATTATCTATACTCTGATATAGGTATTTTTGCTTGTGTAACAAGTCTTAATAATATGTCCTCTGATCATATATTCCTACATAACTAGTCTTGATTGCTTATCGCTAACATGGGCAGTTTTAAATACATCTTGATGAAGACCCTGATATAAGCATTTTTGCATATAAGCCTTTATTATATGCTCCTTGATAAAAGTATTTTTCTTATAAAATAAGCTTTTTTATTATCTGCCATATGATATGCTATATGCAAAAATGCTTATGTAAATGCCGATTATATCTTTGCAGACGTAGGCATTTCCTGCCCATACAGAAAGCCTTTATAGCCTACTTCCCGATCTACGTATATTCTAGCCTACATAGCGAAACTTTCATGCCTCCTAACATAGGCATTTTTAATTATATAATAGTCTTGATATAGATATAAGGCACCATTTTAAGACCAAAATAAGCAAAATTAATAGAAGAAAATTCAATTTGTTTCAGTTTTGTATAAAAAAAAACTTTACTAATAATTCCTTATAAAGTGACGTCTGAAGGTCATTTTAACGAGTCTATAACAATAGAAAGTGTAAGAGAAGTATAGAAAAATACTATTTACAAGTCATCATGATTGAATAATTACGAAAAAAAGAAAGAAAGGAAGAATATTTTTAAACGATGTAGTCGATATAGTGAATATTTAAATAATGAAGACATTCGGTCAATTAAATAAATAAGTTTTTAAAATAATAAATTAATTGTTGATTGTCATAATTGATTCTGTACTTTGTAGCGTAAAAGCAATACCGATACATGGAAACATGAAAATCTAGTAGGGGAATTTGCAAACTTTAATTGTTTTAAAAATTGCTAATTATTGTTGAAAGTAATTAGCGAATGTACACTGTAATACACATACCTATATACACGAGACACGCAAAATTGATTTTAGTATAAAGTATTAAGTTTGTATACAGGGGAAAAAATTGCAAAAAGCAGATGAAGTAATCGATATCTGTGATAAATTTTTGTTTAGAAGATTAGAAAAAGAAGTACGTCAGTCTGTTCAGACGTCCGACAAACAGAAATGTTTTTCTTATGATTCATATAGATTCATATCTTTATCCTAAGCTTCGATACAAACTGCATCGAGTGCAATGTTAAGAATCCTTGTAAAAACAATTGATATAGAGGATAAGAATATTTGTAACTCTTTTTTATCTACCGAATAATACATCCGTTAGATATTATAATTATTTCGATAACGAATAGACGATCAGTTCGTTATTCTGTTTTATGTAACGTTTAAATTACCCTTTCGTTATACTTAACGTTTAATTATACAAGTAAACTAACTCTATTATTCTAAATAGTTAAGTATTCTTGCCAGTTATATATCCTTTTTTTTCCTGATAGAATATTCATTGAATAATTCAACTAATAAACTATCCTTTCAATATTTTATATAAAGCTGGATATTCTATTTTACTAGCGAATAAAATATTCGCTGAATACAACGAACTAAGCAATTCGTTAGATATTCTAACAATTATATCCAAGGAATTAACTGTTAATTGTCTTAACTAATTAAACAGTTAATTTGCCAATTAATTAAAATTATTTACAAAATATTTATTTTTTAAAATGAATTCTGTGTCGTTTACCGCGTATAACGCGCGGGGAGGAGAGAAAAATTTGATACGCTTCGGCCGAGGAAACGTAAATTCAGAGTTTTGTTAATGAATCCAAAAATAACAATTTTAAATTGTGAATTGCATTAATTCAATGATTTAAGACTCTTTAAGATAATTAAAATACTTGTTAATTAATTGCTTAAATCGAGAAATTTTACTTGTTTAATTAGGATTAGTTGTTGGAGTTTAACTCTTTCTTTCTCTGTTTTTAAATTCTGTAGGTTGGAGAATGTTTTTAGAATTTATAAAAATTTATTTTTTAATTTAATTATTTATTTTTTTAAATATAAAAATTTTATGTATTGCAATCATCTGTTTGAATTTTATCCAGTGGTGGAGAGTGACAAATCTCTTCAATCCGGCGATACATCCTTCGCTCCTCTTACACTTTTCTTTATAATGAGTTTGCGCAGATATTACGAATTCTCATAGGTTTTCTGATTGGCTGATTGTTGTCGCCATGGCAACAACTGCAGTGTAGGTAACGATGTCGCAAACGAGTTGTTTTGTCGGCTGTCGAAAATTTTCTAAAGTTCGTCTTTCTTTAACAATTTTCTCAATCATTTCTATTTTTATTTCTTTTAATGTTAAACAAACGTTAATTAAATTAATAAATTTAAATTTAAATTTAAATTAAATTTGTTTTGTATTTTCCAGTTTTTCGGCTATTCCGTCCTTTTCTTTCCCCCTCCTCTTTTAAATTCTGTTTCGTTTGATACTCATTACGCTATTGGTTAATCGCACGCGTGTTTCGTGACATACGATTCGATTCGTTGCGTGATTCTGACGTTTTTTAAATTTAACAATTCAAAAAAGTTTACCGAAGAACGATGAAATTCTTCGAGGAGAAAAGTTTATTTTAAACAATATGGAGCGATTATCGATCAGTTATATTGTAGATGACCTTGACATCCAATAGGACATATCGAACTCCGGAAAATCTGAAGGAATTAGGTCAACGTTTATCAAGACTCCACCTGTTTTTGAGAAAATCTCGAAACTGTTGCTAAAATTATGCGTAAACATGCCTTTGCTTTCCTCTTTCTTTTTTTGCTTTCTTCGTGGGATATAGGAAACTAAGTGATGGAGTAGTCAGGGAATTCAATTTAGCACGCATCGTCTATCGATTTCTTATTAAGTAAATGAGCGAGAAAGATCTAATTGTGTACTAAATTAGACTACAGGATGGTACTTACTCGAGCTTAAGTGCATTGATAATGTGAACGGAAAATGCCACTTTTATTTATTTATTTATTTATTTTTCTTTTGATGTGTAAATTTTTCCCGTCCTTTTTAAAAAAAACAGTCTTTTTCCTACCTGTTTCTATTCTGAAATTTAAAAAAAAGCGCGTCTTTCTATCTATCTATATTCTAAAATACGAATAAAATGATTTTTCCTACTTATTTATGTTAAAAATAGCTTCTTCCTGTCTTTGTATTGTAAAATTCAAAAAAGGACTCCTTTCCTGCGCCTCTGTATTGTTATATTTGTAAATTTAAAAGAAACACATTCATATTCTTATCCATATACACTATTAAATGCTTGCAAATTTCAAAAAACTTCCTCCTTTTTTTTCTATTCATGTACAGTACGTTGTTATATTTTTAACCTTTAAAAAAGCACCCGTCTGCGTTGTTATATGCATAAAATTATAAAAAAAAGATATTAATATTCCTAGTTATCGCTATTGTTATGCGCACAACATTCGAAAACGTCACTAACATACCTCCGTCTGTCTACATAATTGTACGCATAAAATCTCCAAAAATCATTTAGGCCTACATTTATCTACATTATTACACACGTAAATTTAAAAAAAATCGCTTAAATTTTATATTTATATACATAGCTACGTGCACAAATTCCAGAAAACATTTACTTCTCTATTCACCTACATTGTTATATTGTAAAATTTAAAATTAATCCGTGTTTCTGCTCCTCGACATCATTCGATTCGACTTCGTACGTATGGAATATATTAAATATAGGAAAATCGTTCCGTCTTTGACGTCATACTTAACATAAACAGTTGTTTGGTATTTTGCCAAATATATTTATATAACACCTGAGTCATCTATATGACTTATGCTCTGCTTTTCACTATCATTATTGTACTTAGCATCTAGACAAACTATTTTTTTTTTTTTAACTCGATTTTCTTGGCTGGAATGATAATTGTTGCTGATTGTAATGGTGTTAATGTTGCAGTAACTTTTTTCCCTTCATGTTCTTTTTCTTGTAAAACTTTAATCATTAATTTGTACTTAAATGCTGTACTACTTGCTGATAAAGTTTTAACTCGATTGTATTTAGGTCTTTATCTACAGTAGATGATGCTGCATTTCTCATTAGAAAACATTTTTATTCTCATTAATTTCTTAGATGTAGTAGATGATATTAAAGTAGTAGCTGGAAAATATCTACTTGAAAATAAACTTAACGTCATGGTTATTTAAAGTCAGAGTCTTCTTCTTAAAGTATAGTACCCTCCCTGTATATATTTTTAACTCTAGCGAAGTATATACTCTAAGAAAATAGAGGAGGTTGTGTCAACTGACCTTAACGTGTAAACACCCGAGTGGAAGTGATAGACATACCAAAAAAACACTTTGGTTTCGTCGTCGGTAATTAATTTTTGAGAAAATTAACGATATTAAGGGGGGAATTAAACAATTTTGATTTATTGTTAAAAATTCTAAGCTTGTGTAGAAAATGATTTCGTTAATTAAAATTATTTTTAGTACTCGTTTCACACGATTATTTGTTAACATTCACGCTGTGCTGTTGATGAGAAAAGTTCTGTGGTAATAGTTGTTTGCACCAATGGAACAGATGTGCCACCAATGACTCTTTCATCTGATGTACAGATTTAGAAAGAACGTTTCGGATTAGAGAGATGATTATTTTCTTTTTATTTTCTACAAATCAAAAAAGTTTTGATAGAAAAATAAACTTAATTTTTTCTACAAAACTTAACTAAACTTCGACGAAATGTTCGAATTAATCTATTTATTCCTTTTATGAAAATTGTTTAATTAATGAAGACATTTTCGAATCGATAAATAGAAAGCAAACTTTTGTTTTCCCGTTGATTTTCTTTTTTAGATATTTTTAAATTTCCTGAAAAATAATTGATTTTTGAAGTTTATTAGCAAATTTACATATAATCTCCTTTAGCAAACGCCTATTTAATTAGAAAAGGTTGAATTTAAGTCCTTTGTATGTAAATATAAACCATTGAGTTCCTTATTCAACATCTTTCCTGTCATTTAATTCTTATTAAACGTAATTAAATAATAATAAAATAATAATAATCAGCTTTAAATATACTTAATTTTTTTAACATATAACTTACAGTATTTCTTTTCTTGTTAATTCTATTACTTAGTTTCATTCCAAATTACGTATGCTTGTGTATAATCTTTTATGATATTACTTGCGACTTATTTATTATCATTATTATTATTAATTTTTTTCCTGGATACGAATTTAGTGTCATTTTATAACAGGTGTGAGTTATTATTTTAATAATGGTGTACCTTTAGTTAAGAGAATTGTGGTGGCAATTATGCAAATTCAGCGGTTGAGTGTCTGAGGAGATTGTTATTGTAATATTGTAGAACCTCTAGTGACTTCTAAATTGAATTCTGTTTAACGAATTATATCAATTCTGTAAAGTTAAATTTCGATATAAGTTATGAATTTAATAGGTAAAGTAAATGTAGGTTATTATATCATTAAAGATATACGTATAATGTATCTACAGCGTTTCCCCAAAGTCAGATAACCATTATAAGCACTTAATTGCTGTATTATTCAAATACTAGGAATATTTCACCAGTTTTATAAAGGAAAGCCTTGATCTAAGCTCAGTTTACTTTATACAATTAACCGACATTTGGGAAATCCTCTCTCTATACGTGTAATTTTATATTCACGTGTGCCTGAAACACGCAGAAAACGTTTAACCGAATTTTGGGCTGTTTATAAAGAAATTGGCACAGTATAATTATTCTGAGTTCTATACTCAATTTGATATCTTAAATTATTACATTCCACGACGCTTTAGAAGAAAAACAACCGATAAAACTTGTTTTTTTCCTCTCAAATACCATTTTTTATATGTGGTTATCTTTCGACTGATATTTCAATTTTTTTTTTTTTTTTGAAATATCATTCAATAGGTGAAATATATTTTTAGAAAAATAATTTATATGTATTTTAAGTATAAAATTTATTTAAAAATGAGTATGAATTCGGTTAATTAACGGATATTGAATTAAGTTTAAAGTATGCAAACGCTTATTGGAATCGGATGTCGTGTTATTATTGTAAATATTTTAAAATAAATTATAAAATATATTTAAACATATACATACGCTTAATATACTTTCATATTCACAGGTATACGAATCAAAATGTAGTTAACTAACTTTTGGATTATCCTGCGTATATATAACTAGTAGCCTGGGTCGCCCCCTAGTGGGCGTTCTAGCAGCAGCGGTGTCATTCCGAGGTATAAATAATAAATTCATATTACAAATAAAAGTAATAATATACTGAATTTCTCATGGCGTACCCTACTAAAACACAGTCAAAAACGCAAAACATCGCATTTAAATAGTACAGTAGAAGCCGAGTTCTTCAGGGTAATCCTTAACCCTCTCCTCCGTGGAAGGAATTTTAAAAAATCCCTTCTTAATGTGCATTCTCATGGCATACCCTACTAAAACGCAGTCAAAAAAGCAAAATACTGCATTTATTGTTAATTTAAATTATAGCTAGGGGCGCCCCTAGTGGCCGTTTTTGGCATACCGTGACCAGTTTTCAGTTTTATATAGTAGATATATTAACAAGTACCGAATATATTTTTTAAAATTTTAAGTATAAAACACAAATTTATCATTATAAAAACCATTAAATTAGTGTTAGAAAGCGTGAATACAAACAAGAAAAGTCATTAATCATTAATACAGTATTGCACATTCTATCGCTTTTTATATCTACAAAAAGTCACTCCGCTGATACTTTTTGTGTTTTTTTCATTATCAAACACATTACTAATCAATTATTAAGCGTTTTGCACACCATACAAATGTGAATGACCGCATTCGAAAGAAAACATTCTGAAATACATTGTTAAATGATACTGTTACTTGTAGTACTTCGCGTGCACTGATCACTATAAAAATACGAGAAATAAATCCCTTTAGATGTTATATATTTATATTCTTCCATTTAAAAATAAATGTTAGATTAACTTGTTGTATCGACCGAACTTTGACGATGTTAATGGGAATTTTTATCAACAAAATAAAAAAATCATATCTTTTATTACAACATTTTTGGATATCTTGCTCGCTTCCATCTCGTTAATCATATGTAAAATTTTATTAAATGTCTTCCTGGCATTTTAAAAAAAGAAGAAGAAATATTTCAGAAAAAGGCGATTTTTTTACGTTTTTGTTATTTTTCTTCAACGTTAAGTCACATACTTTTCACTAAATGGTCACATTTAACACTTATCGACTTGCCTATTGTGAAATTGCTATCTAAAATCATTATTTCATTCATGGATTTACACACAGAGATCTCATTTAATCGAGTGTGCTACCAAAATATTTTTAGTTTATTTAAGTGGAAAGCCACTACATACGACGTTTCCTTACATTAAATATCTAAAAATAGGACATTTACAATAACGGTTTTTCTGTTTTGCATAATATAATTATATACGTACATTCACTCACTATACATTTTTCATTTACGTATATATTTTTAATAGTATTTTATACTTTATAGTCTATCGGCATCGATGGAAGTGGGTTTAATTATGCGTCAACACTTACTTAACAATGGATAGCACAATCAATGATGGTCAAATAGCTATCGACAACAGTTTAATTCTCGACCTTTCCTTTGAAATTTTCTTTGTCCTTTCAAGGGTTTGGTCTAAGATCTTATCGTTTTCTGCCTTCACAACAGTGGAAGCCTCGAGAGTACTTCAATGACGAGCAGCTTTCAGTTCAATTTTTGCCCCCAAGCAGTCGTTTCTTGGTAGTTTAGTAGGAGAAAGTTTCGTGATTCTATTCATTAATGCTAAGGTATGAAATTTTTTTCTTAAAAAAAGCAATTTTTTATAACTCGCCCAACAGCCTACCTTTATTTTTAAATCAATATTTGCTATTGTATAATATAAAATATGTGTATATTTATAGACACATTAATAAATTTACGTTTTTTCAAATCCATAAATTGATTTTAAAGTTCATTATTTAAAAAAACAATGCTTTTAACATTCGTACCTTCGAGGGATTTTCAATGGAAGGTAATAAGAGTTTACATCTTGATTCCTGTTTCGATCGCTAGAAACAACACATCATTTGCTTTAAAAATAAAAAAAGAATGTATAAAATCCCTCATTAATATTTCCTAAATATCCATTATTCTTGATGAAAAGTCTTACTTCAGCAAGAATAATTGTAAAAAAATATGTTATTGCTGATGGAACTGTAATTATCGAGTCATTCAAATAATTGAACTGTTCTTAGAATGGAAACAAAATTAACATAAATTACGAAATTATTTCTCTGAAAAAATGGTTTAAGTTATAATTTTCTTGTAGAATAATCATGAAAATTTTATTATAAATTTATTACTTTTATAATGTTTTAAAATAAATTTAATAAATGTTTTACAAGTTATACACTTTTTGAAAGAGTAATAACGATAATTAATTAGAAATTTTCTTTTACAAGTCTGTAAAATAATTAATTAAATATTGATATTAGATGAATTTGCTTGATGTTAATTGAATTATACAAAATAATTGATTTATATAAAAGAATATTTTAATGAGATTACTTATAGTAGTGAATCTGTAGAATATTTCACGTAATTAATTTTAGTAGCTGATTTATGAGTACTTGAAAAATAACGAACTTCTAAAAGAATTTTATAAAATATTCTTGTATAAAATAAGTGAATTTATAATATATTTTCTAGAACCCATTCATTATAAAATCAGCTATAACAATAAGCATATAGAAGAAGAAAAATTCAACGATAAATTAACTGAAAAAAATGAATTTTTTATTATATTCTCATCGATTTAAATCATTTGTAAAGAATTTATAACATGTTATAAACAAGAGAAAGTGTCAAAATATAGAAATTGGATGTCGAGCTATGAAATGTGTTGGCAAACGAAGGAAGATGAAAGTGTCGTCCAGAGACATAGCTGTACATTGACTGTGTGTGTGTGTGTATTGGGTCACAGACGATTAAAATGACTCAGCTTTCCTCTTAACTAGGTCACTAATGTCAGTCAGTATACAAGTTTGCATTTAGCCAATGCAACATATGCCCAAAAATAAATAAATGAATATTAATTATATTTTTATAGTTTTATGAAATTTGATAGACTCTTCATAATCATTACTTTATCTCAAGTACTTTCTAAAGAATTACAAGATTAAAAAAAATGATAGAAAAACTTAGACTTTGCCTTCATTTCTTAAGTATTTTTCATTTAAAAGTACTTGTTTACCTTTTAAAATAAATATAGTCTGCAGAGGAAACCAGTTTTATCCGTAATTGAATTTAAGAAAATCGAATTCTTTAATTATATTAAATAATATTTTGTATTAAAATATCATTTTTAACATTAAAAATTTGTTTACAAATGGATTAATTAAGTTCGGATTATTTTTAGATTTATAATTTTAAAAAAATTACGCGGTGTTTTTTTTTCTTAAATTTTTATGTGTTTAGTTAAAATGTCTTTAATAAATTTTTTAGATCATTATCAATCATAATCAAAAACGGTGCGGAACGTTTATTAATTACTTAATTGCCCTTAATAAACCAATTAACATAAAAACTTAAATTTATATTTAATTTAAATTAATTTTTCTTTTATAAAATATGATCTTTTTTTAAGAAATTAGAAAAAATATTTTCAGTTTTTTCGAACTTAAATTACTTTAGTTCTAAATTCAAAATAGCTATCGAATGACTCACAAAAAGGGAGTTATTCTTAATGAAACTCTCCCCATCTTACTTACATCCATATTTAGAGCTTTCTACTGGTATTTTTTCGTGTAAACTATAAAAATTGACCAATTTTTCAAGTTATATTCGGTCGTAAAATAATATATTTTTTCCTAAATTTAAATTTATTGTTTCCTAGTTTATTTACAAATATACACATATATATTTTTTATTTCCAATATTGAATAAATTGTCCTAACAAAGCTGTAAAACAAACAACAACAGCATAAAAACCTTAGTATAAAGTTGTAATTAACTTAAATTAAATTTCCAATAATCATAATTAATTATTAGTTTTCTTACATAAATTTATAAAAGAATTACTTTAAAATAATAAATAAGTAAAAAATATATTTTATAAAATTAGTTACAGAAGTGAATTTATAAAAGAATAGTTTTAAAAAATATTTATAGTAATGAACTAATAAAGAATATTTTATAAAATTAATTATGAATTTATAAGAGAATAGTTTAGAAAATTAATTAAAACAGTGAATTTATAAAAGAATATTTTACAAAACTAGCTATGTTAATAATGGGAGAATGTTATCAGTTTAAAAACTTTGTATGAAAATGAATATATTAATATTTTACTTCAATTCGCTTGTTGTAAGATAAGAATACAAAATGTATTTATTTATTTATTTATTATACATTTTATGGCACTGTCTGTAGACAAAAGATCACCATGACAGCACCCTCCTAAAACAATATAAATTAAGAATAATTTCATTCTCTTTCTTATTGTCAAATATTCTCCTGTTTGTTTATCAAATATTGTCTAGTACAATAGTTGATAAATAAAACAAAATTAAAAATATTATAGATTAGATTCTAAAATATATTTTTTCTAGTAAAAATACTTTCTTTTTATTTATAACTAATTTTAAAATATTTTAAAATTTTATCATACTAGCTATCATTTACATAGATCATAGATAGAGACTTGGCTTTAGTACAAGCTTGAGACATTTTATATTAAGACATTCGTTTTTAGTAATTTAGTTCAGTTCTATATTGCTAAATAAACTTAAAAGTTATAGTTTTTATTAATATTTTTAACTGGAACATCTGTTGCTTCAGTGTTTGATTACATATATATTAACTTATCACGAGAACTTATATCCATTTTAATCGATATATTTCATTCTATAGTGACATGTTGAATGGCCAATATTGATTATTTTTATCTTTTTTTCAGTTAATAAAATTCTGTAGAATAAAATATAAACTTAATCACGATCTAAAGCTCACGAAAGCTTGATTTAATTATAATTTTAAACATGAGGTAGTTCATCCAGTATTTCTTGTTTAACCCACATTTACTTGTCTTCATAATTTAATATTAGTTCATAGTTTAAAATATATTTTATGTAGTCTACTTAAGATACTATTAAGTCTCATATAAATTATTTAACTATTTAAGGTTATTTTTTTAAAAATTCTATTTAAAGTGATGTCATATCCGTTACTGAATTGATCCTCAACAAAGGTCTGTACTATTATTAAGAGGAGGCTGTTATTGTTGGATATGGAATTGCAAGAAGAGGCTATTCTACAGAGAGGTTTTTTCTAAAAAAAGTAATGGACTAATGCTGAAAACAGGATAATTTTAAGTAATACTTTAATAAAACAGTAATGGATGTTTATTATAAAAGTTCTATTACTTTATAACTGTAATTAAAGTATTAAATTTTGCTTTAAAAAATAATAAAATAAATGGACTATTGCGTTATCCTATTTGACATTGAAAGCATTTTATGGAAATGTGCCAAGTTTGAGATGTGGAGTAGGTCACTAACTTACATTTATGGTGCGATATTTATTAATAACCATCAGTATTTTAATACACACCACTAACTTGTCCTATTTTATTACATTTTTCAAAAACTTATGATTAAGGGAATGTTTCATTCCCTGAACCATTAAAACCAAGTAGTTTTATGGAAATTTTTATTCTAAAATAAGCCAAAACAAATTTTTATTTGGTGAAATATTTACGGAATTTTATGTTTATTCAAATTTTTTTTCTTTTTTCCTTTTTCTTTTAATGTAATAAAAGTGTATCGTTAGAGACACCACCGCTTAATAGTCGTGGGTTGAGGCGATTCATCACGAACCTCCCGCACACCCCCGCATTTTTTGAACCATTAGAAACGTCTTCCCCCTTCTTTAACTTGTACGCTTGATTATTTTAAATATAAAAACCGGTAATATTTTTGAAGAAAGTGTTGGGAATAATAAGCGCAAAGGGGGTTCCCGATGCTCATTTCCTACGGCGATAGTTTCAGTTGAATGGATTTGCATAAAGATAATAAATTATTTTTTTTTAAATTTTTTTTTCACGGAATAAATTACAAAGACCAAAATAAAAGTATAAATTCAAAATGCAACAGTACAGTACTTTATTCTTAATTTTCTATTCTATCACAATAATAAATTGAACGGGAATTCGTTATCTAAATATAAACATAATTTACGAAAACTAAATATAAAATGTTCGATTAACCTTCAATACGTTAACAGAATTCTTCGTATTTATTTTGTTATTTTAAAACTTAAATTATAAATATTCAAAAATTTTCAGTTATTACTAAATCTTTATTTATTTTCTTAATTTCGCTTTAATTTTACTCCAATGTATAATATCGTTCTTTTATTTTTATTTTTTTTTTAATTTTTAGAATAAAATTTCTATTTATATACACGTGTTGATGTTGCGTGTACTCTATAACTAAAATTTTATTATTTAAATTTTTAACAAGTTAAACTTTTATTCTTTGAGAAGCATTAAAGTTACTACAAATACGCAGTGAATTGATAATGTGTCGATAAATAACATTCAAATGCAAAGAGTTCAGTTTTAAAAAGTGTTTTATTAAACCATTTAATCATGTTTCCAAAAGGAATTGGGTCAGACCAACTTTGGTGAGTCCGTACTCACTTCTTTTTCTGGAAATGAAACATATTCTAACATTTTTTTTGAAAACACTAAGTGGGTTTGTACCTACTTAGTGACGGTTTCAGGGATGGTTCAGACCCACTAAACTGATTCGAACCACATCCTATTAATATTTTTAGAATTATGAAACTTATTATAACATTCCTTTAAAATATTCTCACTTTCTTCGTTAGTGATAGTTTTCAAAGGAATGGGTTCGGATCCACTAAATCAGCCCGAACCAACTCCTTAAACATCAGTTTAACACCAATTAATTAATATTATCAATATGTAAAAATGAAAATTAATATTAAAATTCCCAAATTTGAAGAAGGGATTTTTTTTTTAATTGATAAATTCCTTGTCGGAAGTTCTGTTATAACCAACAAATGACATGCATTTTCAAAGAAAAAATGGCTTTCACCATCCGGAAGATGCGTATTGATGCAATCATCCTGTCATGTGGCAATTGATCCCGGCATGTGATGGTAATTACGAATGACATGGCATCTACTAAATAATCTGATATAATAGACCATTATTGGCTTCGATATGACCGCTTCATTAGGTTGCATTGTTTCTTCTGCAACATCTTTCATTTCTCACATTATCATAATATATACAGTTTATGACGTTTACAGATGTTCTCTGCAACTTGTTTATCGAATATGTCATTTATTAATTGGTTAATATAAATAGAATATGAAAATATTGTAGTGATTTCATTCAGATAATCGTTTATCAGAAATATTTATTAATAATTTCTTGAGGAATTGCAAAATTAAGTGTATTTTTTAAGAGAAAGCTAAAAATAACACCCAAATTAACTCGAATGCTGTGTTTTTATTGATTACATAACGTAGTATTTTATTGTTTATATATAGCTAGGAGTTAAATTTTTCTGTAGGAACCTTTAGCGTTTCATTTTATTTTAAGAAATTTAAATGCAGAAAATGTTTAGATAAGTTTTTAGATAAGCAACTAATGACACAAGAAGTAATTACTGAAAAAATAAATACGACTAGAAAGCGCTAAATAGGGGAAACCTTGACAGGAGATTGTTAAAGCGGAGTTTCACTGTATAAGTATATAGTTTCGTTAATGCGTAAGAACAGAAGTTATTTGAATTTGATCAAATTTGAAGCGAAATTACTTCATTTTTGGCATAACGTATAAGTGATAAGATACTTTAATAATTTTTAAAAGAAATAATATGATTACAATGCCAAACTTTATAGCGATTCTTGTCGACTATCATTTCATTAGTTTATAACGAGATAAAGTTTATTATTATTATTATTATTATTTACACATTGAATTAACCAAATTTTGTTTAATTGTAGAATCTAAAGTATATATTGCATCAACATGTCCAAAATTAATTAGAAAATTATGTTTAAATAGGATAATTTAGACCGTTTACAGTCTAACAGTCTAGAATTAAGAATAAATTCATAAACTGTATGGTATACACGTATGTGTAGAACAGGAGGATCCGGATTCGATTTCCTTTGCAATTTTTATTGTGTTTTAAATTATTTTTGCCGTTTATGCATAAATATGTATAAATTTATAGATTGTATGTAAATGCCATAAAAATACGCACGAATTAATAGATTTATGAAGTATACATGTGTAAAACAGGAATGTTTGGGTTCGATTTCCTTTGCGATTTTTATTAGGCCCTACATTTTAAAAAATAATAATATTATTTTATCAATTGTTATTTAATTTATACAATTATTTAACCAATAATTATTAGTAACACTTGCAATTATATTATAACTAATATATAAATATTATTCATTACTAAACTTTTAAAATAATTCTTAGAAAATTTAAATTATATTTATATTATTTTTGCACATTATTTAATAAATGATATAGTATATTGTTAAATAAGTAAATATTGAAAAATATGTCAACTTTGTAAGTGTTAACATTAATAATTAAATATAAAAAGAAATTTATTTTATAAAGTTTTAATCAACGTTAAAGAAAGAAAATTACTAAAAAAAAGTTAAAAATTTATTAGAAAATGTAAATTTTTAAATAATTTTATATACTTTTTTAATATTAAACTCAACTTTTAACAATTTTTAGTTATTAAAAGCAATTTTTTAAAAATTCATTAATTTTATACATTTTTAAAAAAATATTTGGTTTTATAATTAAAATATTAAATAAAATTATTAATAGTATTATTTTGAACTCTGTTAACTTAAATATTTTAAAGGGATTATTTTAAAAAATTTTATTTAATTTTTTTGGGGGAAATAAAGAAAAAAGAAAATTTATTTTATTAGATAATAAAGCAAAAATGAAATTATATTTTATTATTTTATCAAAATGAATCTTTATTATTCTAATCAATTATAATTGGTTAATTTTGTGAATTTAAAATTGTAAAATGCATTTAATTAATTTACAAATCAATACCTTCACATAAATGATTCATTTGAATATATGTTACGCCCATTTATTATGAATAGGAATTTGGTTTTAAAGAAAGAAAATTATCATGACAGATAATGGACTTAATTAATATTTAAATGTCATTTAAAAAAATAAATTATAGGCAAACTGTTGCTTCTTTGTTGTTTCCATTTTTTTTAATGCATTCAAAAACTATCTTACAGTTACATTTAATTCTTATTAATAGTATAATAATTAAAATGTATGATTTTTTTATAATTAAAGTAAATTGTAATAAAATACATTTAGTTAATTACAATTAATAATTGATTATTATTTCCTATCCAATAAATACATCAACATTTATGAATTTGATATGTTTAATGTAAGGTGCAATAGAAATGGTATATAAATTATAATTCAAATGTTATAAATAAGATTATGAAATAATTAAATAATATAAATAAATATAAATATTGATTTAATTAATTGAAATTAAGCATAATTTCTGAGGTGATACCTTGCACATTTTTATTTTAAGCTAAAAAAAAAAAAAAAAAAATATTTTGTAAAAGACAGTGTAAAGCACCCGTGTTTTTAAATTGTTTACTTACCAAAATTATAATAAATTATTTATTTATATCAAGAGTTTCTTTTTCTTAATTCTGTTTGCTTGAAGAAATTTATGCATATATTTTTAAAGGAATCAAGCAAAATCATAGAATTTTTGTTCCATGATTGGCTAACGAAACAATTTAGAGCTTATTTATGTGATAAAAATGTATATATAACTTGAATTTGACTGAAATCATAAGTCAATATACTTTGATATACGTCAAGACGTAAAATCGAAGTGGCTACCATCTTGCTTTCTTTGTAACTTTATACTGTATTTGCCTAGATATAACTCAAAATTTTAGAATATAGTTATATTAATATAGTGAATTTAAACCTTATCACATTAAAAATAATAAATATAAACAAAACTCTACAACTTTTTTATCTTTTATAATTAAAACTTGCTAAAAAATCTTACAAACAGACAGCGAATAAAACTAAGCGCATTTTTTAGGAAACAAATTAAATAAAATGTTATTTTAATTAATACCGCCTTGAATAATTTATAAAGTATACTTTAAAGATGGAAGAATACACGAAAATTTCAAGGATTATACATAATAAACAAAGGATAAGAGTAACTTTGCTCTTATATTGTTGTGCCGATTTTCAACAAAGTAAAAAATAAAAATAAAAAATAGGATTTTTAGATTATATAAAATTGAAGGATTATAAATAGCTATTAATATTTATTGATAGCTATTTATAATCCTTCAATTTTATAATAATTTAATTCTCTTTAATTAAGAAATTATGCTTTTAAACAAATCACATAGACTTATACAGGCATACAAGTTTAAAGAATAAGAAATTAATAAAGTATATTTATTAATAATTAACTTGTAAGAAGCTCAAAGATAATGAAATAGAATACATTATTAAAACTAATTTTTTAGTAAGGGCTGTTGGTAATAACCTAATTAAAAATTAAAAGAGTCGTGCAAAAGACTGTCCTGTTCCATTATATTTTTTATTATTCATGAGTTATTCATATTTTCTCATATAAAAATGATGATATTATGATACAGAGGTCAGTTACTTTTCTATTTTTCATAGTAGGCGTTATTTCTTATAGAAATGAACCCAAAATATAGTCGTTTGAAAGGTTGAAGTGTCTGGCAAAAATCCAGAATTCGTTCCTCAGGTGAAGAAGAAGAAAAAGATAAAGTTATTGAAATGGTAAAAGGAGAAAGAATAGAAATTTATTGAATATCAATACGAAGTATTATGATTTTTTACAGTTTGATAAAAGAAGAATCTGTTTGACTAGAGGCTTCATTATTTAATTCTTAATGCTTTTAACAATTTGCAAAATTAGTCTAACCCATCTCGATTTTTAAAAGAAAATTTTTATGTAAAGAAGAATAATAATGGTCTCTGTTCAATTTAATTTTTTTTTTTCAATTTAAAGTAAAATTGAAATTACAAACGATTTTCAATTAAAAAATTGAAGATAATTGAAGATTTTTATATTAAAAACTGAAAAAATGAAGTTTATTTTTTATAAATTTTCTAATATTTTAAATAGCTTAATGCGCGTTGTGGCTTTTCTATTCACACGCCTAATTTACTTTTCAGTTTTTTAATTTTTTTCTTTCTTATTTTAATAAATTTCTCAAAATTTTAATATAAAAAAAATAAAATTCCCGTACGTACTTTATAAACATTTAATTACTGAAAGAATTTGCGAAAAAAAAACGCATTTTGTAAACCACAAAATTGAAGAGTGATATTTAAAATACGCGGAAGTAGAAAAATAACTAAAAAAAATGTCTTATATAAAATGAGAAATTTTCGAATTGAGTAAAACATTTTTGATACTCTGTGTCAGAAAAAAATAATTAGGAAAAAAAGGAGAAGAAAATGTAGAAGAAGACTTGGAATATTTCATCGAACATCAAATGCTACTTTAAAAATAAATGTGGAAAAACAAACACGTCGTACTAACTTCTAAAGGAATTTTGCGAGCTGTTTACACTCTCAGAACCACTCTTTTTTTATATTTTTTTTTTTTTATTTCATCTCGTAACACGAAACTAACGAAAAACAAACAGTGTTTCAAGCTTCGGTTTTTCTTATGAATAAAATAGTGATAGAAGCAATTCACTAAGGGAATACTCTTCATTGTTATAGTGGTCTCGAGACGCATGCGTATTTAAGCCATATCTGAAAATTTTTGCTCTTCAATTCACTATTTGGTAGGCGAAAATGTCAACAGAGAGGAAAGGAATTCTCAGTAGACATCAAACGCTCTTTCTATACATAAGGAAATGAGTATTTACATAGTAGATATATCTATCTGCTTATGCGAATATTATTGAGAATGTATATGAATTTCGCCTTGTAGTATAATAAATTCTATTAAAATAAGCGAGAATATTATATTTTTGTGGTTATAAAACTGAAAAAAAGATATAGAATTTTGAAATTGCAATAACGAAGTGTAATGAAATAACAAACTAGAAAGGAGTATGTGTAAGAGATGATAAAAAAAAGTGGATAGAATGTATGGATGATGATAAAGAAGTGGAAGAGAATAATCAACCGAAAAATAGAATATATAGATGATGATGAAGTGTACTGTAGTGAAAAGAAGCGTAGTACATAGAATAATTAAGATAATGAATTAAAAACGAATAATCAACTTAAAAGTTTATGCGAAGATGATAACGAAATGGATGGAATTACCAATCAAATACTGGAATAAGTAGGCTATTATACATTTTACCATCAAAGAGAATGTATAGATGATAATAAAAAAACCCAGAATAATCAAGCAAAAAAAAAGATTATGTAGATGATAATAATGAGCTATATTAGTAAAATCAAGCAGTGGTAGAGTGTATAGGTAATAATAAGAATTGAATAGAATAATCAACCGAAAAGTAGAATATGAAGATGATAATGAAGAGGCGGAATGGAATCACAAACCAAAAAGTAGAATATGCAAGTGATAATAAAGATCTAAAATTGAAATAAGCAAAAAGCAAAATATATAGACGATAAATAACAAGTAGAAAAGAGAACTGGAATATATAAATGATGATAAAGAACTAGAATGGAGGAAGATGTTTAGATGACAATAAAAAGAATAAAAATAAAAGTTATAAATTATAATAATAAAATAGAATGAAATAATTATAATGCAAATGAAATCTTTTCTGTAAAAATAATGTAGATGTTATGTCTATAAGATACATTGTAATTATTTTTGTAATATTGTTGTTATACAATATACTTATTGTAGAACAAATACATTATTGTTGTTCATTCTACTTGTGTAGCTGTTATGTTTATTGTATTTACCACTTATCATATTGAGATTCGTTATATTGTACTGGATCTGTTTCCATGTGGGAATTATTAACATACTCCAGACTTATTTGTCGTTAACACATTGATGAAAGACGATCTCATCTTTTTTTAGTTCATCTTTTTAATTTTATAATCCAGAATCCGGATGGTTCATATATCCGAGATGCATTAAAAACAAGCTTCTAGCTTCTTTCCTTTCAGTTACTGAATATATTTATCATTAAAAGTTCATTAACAGGGGCAAAGGATAAATTTTAAAAAATTATAAATTCATAAATATATTTTTTACAACTATTTTAAACCCACGAGTTCTTTAGAAGAGGAGAACATGATTTGTTCTTCTTAAAGAATTTTACATTACATTGTTAAATTTAAAATAATTTTTTTGAACTTAATGAGGGAGGAAAAGGGTTTTAGCTATTTTCTTTAAAAATAATTTTATTTTTAACTTATTTAAGCTTTAAAATTCAAATATTGATCATCATCATCTTCATTATCATTCTAAAAATATTCTAACCATTTTATTCCTTACTAACCCACACAACATTAAAACAATTTTATCTTATAATCTTATAATGGATGAAAAACGGTTGAATATGATGATGAAAATGATGATAATGATGATGATGATTATACTATATGACTTCTATTGAGAATGTAGACATTATATGATTTGAGTAGAAGTAATTTAGCTGGAGGCTTTTCCTGTTTCTAAGGTTGATGACCTTTTTCTATCTTTTCTCTGACTATTGTGATATTTAAACTGATAGAATTAGTTAAAGTGACTGAGAAATGACAAAAATTTAATTAGTTAAATGGAGTTAAAAGACATATTCATAAGATATATTTTCTTCTATAGTTAGAGGATAATTAAGGATAATAACAAGTTATTATCTCAATTAGTTGAAGCAACTTACAAAATACCAACCAAATTAAACAAAGTAATAAATTTGATTAAAAAGAATTTTCCATTTGTAAAGAAAAAGATACAAAAAATTGATAAAATTACAAAAGCTGTAATGTAAAATTATCACAAATTAACAGTTAATTAGATTTTATTACTATTATTATTTTTTTAAATAATTAAGTATTAATAAGTGACTTTTTCTTAGATTAAAAGAGATCTTAATTGAATTAAAGTGAGGAATATGTTGTTTTCTCTTTCTAAATAAATAAACGTCATTAGTCTAATTATAATAAAAGGGATAAAAGTCAACTCTTAAAATAAATAAGATTAACTATTGGTAGGTTTATAATGTATTTAACTATTTTCCAGTCATAATTAAATTTAAAATATATTTTTCAATGCATTTTTAAAGAATATAGAGTTTTGAGACTATTCTTAAATATGTTTTTTCAGGAATAAAACGTTCTTTAATATATTCTGTATTATCCCTGTACAGGGTGTTCATAATTAAAGTTCACATTTCAGAAAGATATAACTGGGAAACTGATTAGCAGAATGACATTATATTGCACGCGGAGACTTCTGTGGTGATGGAATTTTATTTGAAAACAAAAATAAGTTAGTTACGAAAATTCCCGTTAGGGCGGTAATTGGCGCTGCCATACAGTAGTGGATAGCTCGAAATGTCTCAAAACTTACGATACACACGGCACACCGTATTGTTATGCAACAGCATGCTCGATATACTGGCTTTCAAAACTGAGTGCTGTGGTTGAACGTGCGATTTGGCGATTTCAGCATGTTGCCCACAATGGAGGCCAGCATATCGATCATGCTGTTGCGTAGCCACACAGTGTATCGTGTTTATCGTAAGCTTTAAGATGTTTTTAGTTATTTACTACGGTATCGCGGCGCTACTTACCGCTCTAGCCGACATTTTTGTAACTAACTTTTTGTTTTCAAATAAAATTCCATCACCGCGTAAGTCTTTGTGTGAAATATGACATTCGCTGATTAGTTTTCGAGTTATATCTTTTTGAAATGTGAACATTAATTATGAACAACCTGTAGATATCCTTGAAAGGATATTCTTGTATTTTTCTGGAGTACTTATTCCAGAACATATTCTCGAAAAACTACATTCAGTTGTTAATTTAAATAATTGTAGAAAATTTAATTAAAAATATAGAAATTAATTAAAATTATATATAAAGCAGAGCTTATATAAATTTTATGTTTTTTTTTGTGGTATTTAGCTCTTACTGATATATGAATTTTATTTCTCTGTTTTAATTATAATTCGAAGAATTTAGAACTCGAACATGATTAAAATTTACGTACTTTTTTGTCACTAATTTAATAAATTATTTCATAATTTTAATCATAAATATTATTTCCAACAGCGCATAAATACTCAGAACGATAATTATTATATATAAAAAAGAATTTTAATAAGAAATAAATGTCTTTTTTTTTTACTATTTGAAAGTAATTTTAAGAAATTGAAAAATATTTTTTTTTGATTTTTTTTAATGACAACTGGGAAATTTTTGCTTTAGAAATCCTTTATTTTTATTCTAATTTTTAATATTTTTATAAGCTTTTAGCAATTACTTTAAATTTCTTAATTCTGCTTTTTATTTTCAGTTGACATCCAACTGCCTGATATACGTATGTGTCAACATGGTTGGATTATTCGTGCATAACATTATGGAGCGTGCACAGAGGAAAGCATTTCTCGATACTAGAAATTGCATAAATGCCAGACTTGAAATGGAAGACGAAAACGAAAAATTGGTAATAATAATAATAATAATTCATATATTATTTATAAAAAAAATCAGCGTAAAAAGTCTAATTTGATCATTACTTCCCAATCTTTTTGCATGTGGACATTCCATATAGGACGATGAACGCATTTAAAAATTTTTTTCCGTTTTACTCAATGATACAAAGACCAAACTTCACGCAAATATTTTTTAAAAAGTAAATTCGCGTGTTTTAATTAGTGTAACTAAGTAAAAATGAAAAGGAAAATATAAATTTAACGGTTAAAACCTGCGAGATAAATGTTCTGTCAATATATTCTTGGTCAGTTAGAATGAAACTGGTAAAGTGCAGAGTGTGGCTACGGTATATGGAAAGTTGGTCTGAATCAATACAGAATTGGACAATTGATCCAACCGCTAGAAAACTCGAGTGTAGTAAGAAAAATACCAATATTGATTTTAAAATAAATAAAATTCGAAACTAATAAATAGACAGTTTCGGGATTGTTTTTGCTGTTTTAAAATTATTTTATATATATAAAACTTGTTGAAAAAAACATATTGAATCAAAATTGGAAAAGAATTCAATCAGTTTTCATAACAATTTTCTGTTTCTTTTCTTTTTTGCTTATAAACAACTGCGAAAAATGTGGATAAAATAAATTCTTTAAAAAAGTCTAAAAAAAAATATTTAAATTCTCTACACGTTTTTTAAATTGATGTTTATATATTTTAATTTAAAATATTTTTATATTGTAAGAAAAATTACGGAATTCACATAAAATATTTTCGATTTATTTTATTTATCTATCATTTTTACTGTATAAAAAGTCGGTAAATTTGTATATAAAATTACATAATTTAATTTTCTAAACCGTTCGTAATTTTTATAATAATTAAATTTGTTTTATTTAAAGAAAATCTTACTTTAAAGGAAAGCAATTTTTTTAAGTGGTAAGAATATATTTTTAGAAAAAACTTTTTTTTTTTATTTTTATATATATATATATTTTTTTTAGAAAGAACTATCTTCAAATATACTTTAATATATTCATAGGTAAACTGAATTATGAAAGTGGAACCTTTATCTTCTTATCATTTTCCATGTTATCTATTCACAATGCATAGCATCTTTGCTTGAATGATCTCTCTTTCTGCATCAAAAATTTCATCTCTCACGATTATTTTCTCAGAGATTTTTCTATCAATATAAAAATAATTGAGTATAACAATATTTTAATTGAAAAAAAATAAAATAAAATACGACTCTGCTTTAAATATAAACTCACTTAATAATATAGTCAAAGAGAAATTTAATGAGACGTAATGGAGCGATAAGTGTTTGCAGAAATACTCAAAAAAAATACACCCTAACCTCGAATTAACGCAACAGTTTGTTAATCTTTAAAGTTATTACTGAATTGAAGAATTTCAATAACAACAAACAGTCTAACCTCGGTTTAAAGCTACTTTTAATTCGCCTCTAGGAATGGCACTAGATCGAGTATGGCGTTAAACTGAAAAACCTTGAACAGTGAGAATTGTGTTATAATGAATTCTGCATATATGAGCGTTTGAAAGTCACTTGAGATGATGATTATAACGTCATTTGAGATGCAGAATAGTACCTTTAGTATAATCGAAACTCGATGTAGCGGTCTCCAAATGGTGCCACCCCCGTAAAGTGTCAACGAATACTTGTAAACAGATCTGTGAATAGTAAATAAAGAATCTTTCATTATCTATGAATGACTAAGTGTACAATTTTGCATCGTTATCGTATCACTTTTAAATTAAAACTCGTTGGTTCATTGTTACAGATAATTCTTATTTTTTGAGATTCTTCGTTTCATTGCCACACTCGATAAAGTGCCAATCTCAGAGTTGTGATGGTGGTAAGTTCACTTCATTCGCAATTACTGAACGGCTGTATTTAATATTTATGGGAACGATCCGTTAACAAGTGTTTACTGGCGCTATACGACGGAAGTACTATTTAGGGTGGCGTTATATCGAGGTTTGACTGTAGATTAATTTAATAATCTTCTTGCTATTTTTAACATTAGAATTATAAATGACTAGCCAATAGCATTTTCCAGAAAATAAAATTGTTTAGTTGTATCGATTGAAAAATCGTTTTATTTACTTAAGCAATTTTTTTTTTTTTAAATCAAGTAAATAAATTTATTATTTATATTTTTCTGTTATGATATTTTAAGAATTATATTTTATTATTAAATACTGTACGTAAAATATTATTTTCAATTAATATTAATATGTAGGCCTATATATATATAGAATATATTTAAATATTTAAAAAATTGTTTGTAATTTTAGTAAGTTTCTATTTGTAATTGTTAGACAATTTACCGTTTTTTTGTTAAAAAAACGAATAAAAATGGCAAAATATTTGAATTAAACATCGGTTTTTATTCTGTTAAATTGATTTTTCTTCCACGTTTAATTTTCTTTGTGTTTCCCCCCTTTAGGAAAGATTACTTTTAAGTGTTTTACCCCAACATGTTGCCATGGAGATGAAGGAAGATATCATTTCTCCAAGAGAAGGACAATTTCATAAGATATACATTCAAAAACACGAAAATGTCAGGTAAAAAAGAAATAATAATTTTATACATTTAACGTTAATTATAATGTTTTCATTTGTGTTAAAATGTTTAATTGATTTTTAAATAGGAATAAATTACAGTGGGCCCTCGATATAGTGAACTCTCAAAGTACTGAACTAAATCATTCACAAAACGAAGAGTTCAAGCAATTGTTTACTATATCGAGTTGTCACTATATCAAGAGTCACTGTATTAAATTCCTCATTTGATGTTACTTTCTTTAAGAAATTAGTAATTGGAATTTATGATTCGTGTCGTGTGAATCGATATCTATACTTCAATTATGTATTGTTCTATGATTTATATTGGTTAATAAATAAAAATAATTAGATTAATTTGAATAAATTGTTATACTCGTATATAACAAATATCCATTATCGTTTGAATTATTATTAGAAATGAATTTTGTAAAATTTACATTTAAATTAAGGTCAAAGTTTCTCAAATCTGTTCAAACTTCTGAAGAGAAATATGGTAATTAAAATAGTTTAAAGTCAAACAATTTTTCTCATAAAATTATTTGGTCATTGTTCTTTCTAGTTGTTTTGATTGATGAGAAATTGTCTTTAAAGACGTTTCCTAGAAGTTAGCTAATCTTCAAAACGTTTCGTGACATCTCTATGATATCCGGTCACGGTAAAATCATCCCAAATCATGAAACATCTCACTACTTTTCTTTGATTATCTAAAAAAACAAGAAAAAGAATCGAAGAACACAATCGTATTGTTAAAAGTAGTCAATATTTCTTTTATTTTCGTAATCTATCAGTGTCGTTATCGTGAAAGCAAAGCACTGATTGATGTACTCGTCTATCATGCAACGTACTAATTATCTTCCAATATACGCTTAAAATAACTTTTACGAACTAATTCTGTTACTAAATTAATAGGATTCCAACTCGAGATTAATATATACAGTTAGAACTCGATATAGCGACCTCCTAAATAACGCTACCCTTGTAAAACGTCAATGAATATTGTGAACGAATCTTTCCTTATAAATGTTAAATAAATCATTCAGTTACTACGAATTATGGCCAAACCGCGATTTAGCACCACTATCTGTTCGCCTCTTAGACTGATACTAAATCGAACATGGTGTTAAACTGGATCATAAAATCTGTGAATTACTAACTAAATCGTACAAATGTTAACAATTCAGAGATTACTATAGGCTTTTCTATTTAATGTTTATGGGATAAACGGTTCAGAAGTATTGGTTGGCGGTATATCGAGGTTATATTGTGCTAAATTAAGGATTTGCATCATAAAATGGCTTTCGAACTCTGAAAATTCAAACCTGCGCGTAGACTTTAAACTTTAATTAACACAGTTAAACCTGTCCAAAACGGAACCTCAATAAAAAGGAAACGTGCCTAAACGAAAAAAAACAAACAATATTCGGTACCGTACAAGTCTGGTTTACACAGGTTTAACTGTAGTATATAAAATTCTTATTGTTTTAGCTTCTTTAGTATAACGCCACACTTGATTTAGTGCCATTCTCGGATTCGAGAAGTTGTTGGCGCTAAATCGAGGTTCGATCGTACGAATAATAATAATAATATTAATTAAAGATACATCTGAAAAAGTTTAATTTCATTGCCTTTTTCGGGCATAAACCTTCTTTGGTTGTTTATAAGAAACATTCGAAGTAATGAAAAATAAAGCAATTACACTAAAAACTTGAGTGCGATTTTTATGTTTTGGAACTCTTCTTGCAATCACTGTTATTTACTTTCGTGCAGATCCGAGTTAGCTAAGATTAGAAATGGTTATATTCTTGCCTGTATCGTCTGGTTTCTGTCATTTGTGGGGGAAGCTTTTTGGAAGTGAACCGGAGTATCAGTAGATGCCGGAACAGCTTGCTCCTGTACTTTAACATGCTGCATGTCAGGAAATTTAAGATTGCTGATGCTGTTCGACTTTCGTAGTGTAGATTTGAGAAATTTAGAAATCTCGAAAATTGAATCTTTTATTTATCTTTTTACTGTTCTTTCTTTGCCAAGTTTAGAAGTTATTTATAGCTTTTTAAATTACTTTCAGACATCGATAAATTTTTAAAATGAATATTTATAGCCTATTTAACTAAATCGGAATGATTTCTTTTTTTCCTCAATCTCTTGTTTATATTGATTATTCTTGAACATGTTTTTGCATTTTATCTAATTGATAAATCAGTTACGTGAATGATAAGGATCTTGATTATCAGTTGATTTAATTCCTAACGTATTCAGAGAAGATAAAAAGGGAATTTTTTTAAAGATTATATCTACTCCTAGTTTAAGTACTAGAATATAAATTAGTGGTAAACAATGTAGATATGAATCGGCTGCCATTATCCTATGAATACCATAATGATAAACAAGCAATTAGTACGTATTTACTATTAATTCACAGTATTTAAACTAATAAAAAACGTTTTATAATACTGTATAGGAGTAATCTTTCATATATTTATGTTCCTTCTTCGTGAAGAATCAATAAAATAATGCTTCCTAGTATTTCTCGTACTTCAGTAGTGGGCCTACTTGAACTAACGAGTAAGTAGTAAGCAATTTAGATGAGTCAGAAGTTACATATTGTTATAATGAATGTGTTAATTAATGTATACACCTGTATGGTCTGTATTACTACTTAAACTAGTAGTAATGATACGAATATCTACCATGTAATTTTGAAGAGAAAGATAATTTACAAGTCATCCTTTGCCTGTTTACGTCGACTAATAAATGAATAATTAGTTATATTTACTACTAATTCATGTACTTTTACTCGGTAAAGTAAGATTAAACAACTTCGCTTAAGATATTGAATATTTAAACAATATATAAGTGATCCTTAGGTTCAATAGCGCATAAATAATCAGTACAAGTTTACGTACAAGTAAACAATCCGGGTTATGAATCGATCGTAATCTATTACATGATATTGAATGTTTTAATAATATATAAGTAGATTTATTAAGAAATTAATGTATACGCCGTTATTGATTTAACTACATCTATAATGTTGCTTATCTATGAAGTTAATAACGAATTCTCTCAATGAAAAGCATTAAAAAATGACTTTAATTTTTGTCACGCTCCACGGATTCTGTTTTCGTGTTCAAATGTTCCTCACACATCTACCATAATAGGAAAAAACAAAAACAAAAACAAAAAAGAAACGGTCAGATTTTTATGACAAAACTGCTACAATTCTTCTATTTAATAGAACGTTTTCGGGTTGTGAAAGCGAAGAAAATGTATCATAAATCACGAAATGATATTTACACAATTCCATTTTATTTTATTAAATAAATATTTATCACGCGATTTTTTACGTACCGTGTTTTGTTTTAATTATATTGTTTGTCGAAACAGTTAAAGAATTGTATTTTATTCGTGAAATTAAAATACATTCTTTAATTAATCGGAAAATTTTATTCATTTTGATCTAAAAACTAATTTTAATTCCTATATTTATGTTATTTAAGAAAATATTTCATTGCAATTTTAGAATTCATGAAATGATTAATAACTGAAATTTACAAATAAAATACATTTTCAATATACAAAAACAAAATTGAATTTTATATTAATATTAATAATTAAATATAGTTAAAAAAATAAGATAAAAAACAATTTATTAGTAAATATTTTTTTAATAAATTAAAAAATGTATTTATTTATTTTGAATTTATTATTATAAATAATTAAAATATTTATTTTCTAAAAAATGTTTTAACTTGTATTTTTAGAAAAATTAATAAGTTACATTTAATTTGTTCAATTAATTTCTATTAAATATAATTTATTTAATTAAAATTTTAAAAAAATTTTTCTAAATTTAAATTTTAAAGGTAATTTTATAAAATATTCATTAAAAAATATTTTAATATCATTTACAAAAGATTTATATGTTGTTGTTATTTATCTCATTCAAAAAACATCTAAAAAGTACTTTATTTTTTTCTTTAAATTTAAATTTTTAATGCATAATATGTGAGTAGAAGGTGATAAATATTAATGATTTGATTTTATCAATAACATTATTGTGTGAGTAAACAAGAAAATTGAACATTTTTTTTATGATTAAATTTGTTTTGAATATTTTAATCTCTATAATTTAACATGATTCATTGTTTGAAATAAATATATACAATATATAGAGGTAGGTATCTGAATGATAACTTTCATAACTGATTGGGTAATGGTATGGAAGATAAACACAAATAATGTGGAATGCAATCACTAAAATATATAATCTTAAATTACTTTTTGTTGAAGGTTATGTTTTTATAGGAAACAATCTTTGTTTAATGGTTATTTTTGTTTTTGTAAATCATCTTTTATAAAAATTTTTGTTCTGGTGTACTGGAAACAATCTTTATATAGATGTTTGTCTTGTAAATAGTCCTTCATAATAGTTTCAGTCCTATTTGTTTATAAGAAAAAACCACTAGTTTGCAAGCTATTTTTCAAGAAAACCATCTTGTTTGCATGAAAATTCCTATATTTTGAAAGCTTGTTTACGAGAAAATCCTTCTAGTTTACCAGCTTGTTTACAAGAAAACAAGTTTTCAAGAAGAGGAATTTACAAGATGTTACAAGTTGTTACAAGAAAACCATCAATAATTTTTTTTTTATCCTGGATAAGATTTCTTTTGAAAATTCTTTTTTACCAAGATTTTAATTCGTATATACTAAGAACAACTATATTAAGTTTATCTTCTGAATGGTTTTTTATACAGATCCTGATTTGTTACTTGTCAACAAGAAAAACCATCATACAAAAATTGTATCTAGTGAAATAATAGTTTTATCAGAAATTCTTGTTGTATAAATGTTTTAAATCTTTTATAAAGCTTTTGGTTTTAATACACTTTACTAGAAACAAAAGTTTCAATTTTGACGTATAAGAAATAATTTTTTTATATGTCAGGGCACGGATTTGAATTACCCTCTGAATTCGAACCCGTGCCATTGTCGGCACGTGGTAATGATAAGAAAAATAAACAAAAATAATATAGAATACAATCACCAAAATATACCAGATATTAATCTTTGTTGAAAGCTATATGTTTTTTTATGAGTTCGAATCCCGCTCTGGATATTAACCCGTGACTCGATATTTGGATACCTTCACATTTATACGCTGATATAATTCTAATATTACTCAGGATCCGAACTTGTGACCTGTGTAATAGTATGGAAGAATTCTGTCAGATTATAAAAATATTCTGGTTCATATTCTAAGTGGAATTCGAACTAATTAATCTTTGTTGAAGGTTACACGTTTTTCTACAAGATGGGTTCGTAGAAAAACGTGTAACCTTCAACAAAGCTTAATTATTAATAGTTCGAATTGCAATCAGGATACGAACCAATGACTTGACATTTATGTCTTGACTGATCCACTGTGACGTCTCTAATCATAGGCCTATTAATGTGACAATTCCAATAACACGGTCCAGAATCATGAAAAGAACGATATTAATTTCAAAATTTGTAGTATTTCTCAGTCGAATACAAAATATCTGATCAAAATTGGAAGTGTAATTGAGAGATTTAAATCAAATCTTTGGCTTTACTATTATAACCGTTTCCATTAACAGCTGTCCGAAAGAATTGACTGAGGGATTAGTCACGTTTTAAAGGGGCTAAGTTTTCAAAAGAAGGAAAAGTATTTACAATAGATTGAAAGCGAAATAACTTTCATCATTCGAATGTTTGTATCTGGAAGTCTTCTCATCCTGAAAACGTTTATTATTCTACATTTTACAAATCCTTTCCGACAAGGTTTCTCTATACTTTCCAGTAATATTTTGGATTTAGACGAACGTGTGGGTAATTCTCTATCTGCCTTCTGGGCAAAGTTAGTTCGAAAGATGATGTTAAATCTTTTGCTAAAGATGACAGCTTAGGAAATTCTATATCGAAAAATAGAAAAACGGTATTAATTTTTTTTTATTTTGTGTCTAAAAACAGCTTTTTAAAGCTTTATTTTAATTTATATGTCTGGCATCGGTTTCTATTCCCTCTCAAACATATTATATGGGTTTTTTAAAAATCTTTTAATACTTTGTGTTTTTAATTATTTTTTGCTGTGTTTTTAAGTAAAAATTCAAATGAAAAAAATGGATGGAAACTAATTTTGTATTTTTTTTTTCCGGATTTTTTTGTTTTATAACATATTTTATATTTTATAATTTTATTTTGTTTTTCTGGTTTTTGGTAGAAGTCCAAAAGGAAAAATGGAAATTAAAAACTTTTTTGCATTGCATTGTTTTAATCGGCATTTTTCTGTTTTAGAATATATTTTATCGTTCATCATTTGGTATTTTTTTTATTTTTAATGTTTTTTGAAGGTTTTACATAAAAATCACAATAAATTAGACACTAAAAACGTTTTTTATATTTTGTGGGTTTTTTCCCCGTTTAAATCTGTTTTATTCTTTTAGAAAATGTTTTCCTTTATCATATGATATTTGATTTTTGTGTATTTTTCTGAAGATATATAGAAATCAAAAGATACTGAAATCGTCTTTATCTTCTTTTTTTGCCTTTTTTGTCTTTCTTGAATCAATTGTAACCTTTTCGAAAATATTACATCATTCATCAAATAATTTTTTAAACGTTTCAACGTATTTTTCCATTTTTATTTTTTAGTATTTTATGTATAGGAATACAAATAACAGAAATATAAAATTGAACTTTTATATCGATTCGAATCCCGAAACATCAAAATAAAATTTAATTTTATTATTCTATCAATATTTATCTTTACGCCATTTTAATGTCTTCCGCAATATGTAATTATTATCTATAGTTTACATCTTGAAATATTCCAGTATAAATTATGTTTATAGAAAAATATTATTCAATAAATTAATTAAAGAAAACTGTTATGATGAAAATTGGAAAACAGAATGATTATTTATTAAAATATATAAAATTTTAAAGCGTCCAACTTGCTAGAACGTTTAATAACTAAATGTAAACTCTGGGTAGATATATGGCATCATTAGCGATAGCAAATGTGTTTAATTACTTACGACAACAGTTAAGCAAATGAATTTTGATAAAAATCACTAAATTTATTTGAAATCGATGCGGCAAATCAAGCGGAAAACGTTGAACAACGTTTAGAGTCACACGACGTATCGTTTTAAAAGTAACACAGGACAAACGTTTAAAGTGACACTGCACAAAGTTTACAGATGTAACACGGCATAAAAATGTTTAACTTGACACAGCATAGCGTGTAATGTAACATTAATAACACAGCACAAAACGTTTATCGTAACACCTCACACCGTGTAAAGTAACACATCACAGTGTTTAATGCCATACAAAACAATGTTTAACGTAATACTACGAACAACGTTTAAAACAATACAGTAAATTATATAAGAATATTCTTATAATTCACTAAATTTATTTGAAAACAATGAGCAAATTAAGCAGCAAACTTTGAACAATATTGAATGTACGCAGTAAAATGCATGTAAGGATATTCTATTAAAGAAGAATAAACACGCTTATAAACGTTAAATATTATTACTTAAAAAATGTAGATATTTATTTTTATAATTGCGTTATTCTACGTTACGCTACGGAGAATAATTTTTCTGGTTTGACAACCAGGAAACCTAAAAAATGATTTATCAAGTTTGGGAAGAGGTTTACTGAACTCATTTCATTATGTCGTTCAGTTACACTCCTTCCCTCTCTCTCTTTTTCTCTCTCCCTCTCTCCATAGATGGGAATTTTTCTGTCGAGTTTGGTTTACTAGAAATGAAATATGAGTTCCACTTGCATGAAAATATTTTGATTCTATTTATTACTCGTCGTTTATGATAAATAGGTTGTTTGTATTACGTTCCTTACTTAAACAGGCATACTACTGCGATTATATCATTCCCTCTTCTATAGACAATTTTATAGTTGTTATAAATTTAAGAAATGTAACCTAGATAGCAAATTACATTTAAAGGATCTAATTTCTTATTTAGTAATAAATTTGTTTATATATATATTACAAATTTTGCGTAACTACCGTTATGATATGGCGTAATCGTGTAATTTTGATGCTTCTATGTTATTGAATGTCTTTGTGTTATAAATTTCTTTTCGTTATTCAGTTATAATTTTAAAATCTAGTTCCTTCTTTAGCATCTCTATGCTTTTGAATACAGATAGCAAGATGAATCGACATTTAAGTTATTTTTTACATTTTTTTTTTTCCTGAAGCGCAATAACTTTGAAATTTTTGTAAGAAATTTTGTAATATTTTATTTCAAAAAATTAGTTTCTATACAGCAAAGTTTTCTTATAAAACTTTGCATTTAAGTGCCAGTTCCTTCGCCGATACTTGTATGTTTTTGTGTATAGACAGAAAAATATCGTCGATATTAATTTCTTATTTTTAAGTGCAAAAATTTTGTAATTAATTTTATAGTACGAGTATCACATTTAATTAAAAAAGTACATTCAATCCTTTTGTACCGATTGATCGTAATCAAATTACACTTATTAACGCTTTCTACAGGGATACTACCAATCCAAATGCAACGAAATCTGGTATAGTGACATTTTAAGACTTTGGAAAAAAATTAATACCATAACTAATTCACCACTATGGCACTTTTGGCGCCTTGGATTGTAATCCTTGTGGGATTTTGGGGACATTAAAAAGTGTGGTCTGTTGCAAATTTGGCAGCTTTGAAAAACATTATTATATTGCATATGGGAAGCAATTACGATCAGCCGTTCATCGCCTTCAGGTTTTACACATTCAAAATGGGGACCACATTAAGCACTATCTCTCCTACATTACTGAGTTCTCTGTACAGCATGAGTGTCTTGTACAAATAAAATGTTTGTTGCTGACAGCACTAAACTAGTAAATTTGATTACTTTTTTTACGGGAGTGTCTTTCGTATGTCCTGAAATGTTACTATACCAAATTTAGCTGCATTTGAACAGCTAGTTGTCTCTTCGGACAGTGCTTAATAGGGATACTTTAATTACGCTCACCCGGTACTTTAAAATTTAATTAACTAACGATGCATCTACTGCTGACCGTACAATTTCAGTATACTCGCACGTTGTTGGGTTCAAAAAGTACAAAAGAAAACAGCCAGAATTTAATTCTTTTAACAAAATTATTGCACTGCAAGAAGAATATGTTATTTTCTTATGTAATATTAAAATAATTAGCGGTGCGATCTATTGTTAACTGTACAATTTCAATATAATTGTACGTTCTCTTATTTCTTTCGTGATTCGTAAACCAAAAAAACTTTTTGGTGCAATATTAAATGCCGAATTTCAATCGTCTAGAATCACAGTGATTAAATTAACAACGCAAGTATTTGTAATATAATTTATTAATACAGTATTAATAAATTATATTACAAATACTTGCGTTGTTAATTTAATCACTGTGATTCTAGACGATTGAAATTCGGCATTTAATATTGCACCAAAAAGTTTTTTGGTTTACGAATCACGAAAGAAATACGAGAATTACTTATACTCCGAATCCCAGTGAAATAATTAATACTTGTACGTTGTCGAGACAGAAAAATATCGACTGTATTCATTTATTTCAAGCGAAACTGTCGTATTTTATGAAGAATTTACATATGGAAGAGTCAATCCCAATCATATTGAATAAAATTTATTTCTACGCAACAAATTCCATACTAATAAGGACAGCGCAGTATTCAGATAAGTACTAATTTAAAACATCATACGTATGATGTTTTAAATTAGTACAGAAAAATGCTGTCGGTATTCGTTTCTTTCAACGAAACTAATCATCTTAACATGGCTTTCAGACAGTTAATTAAGTGATTATAAGCGCATCTACTCTCTCTTTCTCCACAGATTTATTATTAATACCAGACAGCACATACGTTTATTAATAGGAAACCAATTTATGATTGTTTCAGTATAATTATTTTCTTGGTAATAATAATTTCTTTTGAAAGGTTTAGGAAAATGTTATTATTTTAATTATAGTAAGTGATGAGAAAAAAATAATTTTTATATATATTTTTTACGCTTTTTTTCCAGCATTTTATTCGCAGATATTGTTGGATTTACAGTTCTTTCATCGCAATGTACAGCTCAAGAATTGGTTCGGTTACTCAACGAACTTTTTGGAAGATTTGATCAACTTGCAAATGTAAGTTCTGAAAAATCAATTTTTATTAAATTTTATATCAAAAAATATCCCTATTTTTTCATATATATATATATATAATTTTTTTAGAATTTGAATGATTGTCAATATCTCTAGCATATGAATTTGTTTTTTTAGAAAATTGACGTTTATGCAAATTTTCAACCGGAATTATTTAAACTAAACGAATTTATGCAAATTTTTATATATACATAAATTGATTTTGATTTAAAATTTTGCATTTATGAATATTTATAAATGTACTTAATAATTACTTTTAAAATAATTTATACATTTTAATTAGAAAAGCCTTACTGTCCTTAAAAAATTAATTATTATTTATTTATTACAAGGTCCTATTAATAAATAACGTCCACGTAGACGACTATAAATAATTTATACATTTTATTTTGAGGTTTTTCTTTTAGAAATATATTTTTTACAAATTTATTTATTTCTAAAAAATCATAAAAGTTTCCCGAATAATATTTTAATTTTTCTAAAATATTATTTAACGAAACTTAGTTAAATAAGTTCTTTAATATGTATTCATTTTGTTTATATAAAATTATATTATTTAATTTCAGATTATGGATTATATTTTTAGATGTTTTGTTTGAATTTTGTAAACGGCAATTTAATTAGAGAAACGAAAATGTATTTGAAACTAAAATCGAAATTTTCAACCAAATCGTCAATAAGAGAGAGAGAGAGAGAAATTAATTTTTGGAATTTTTCAAGTGTACAAATTTCTAAAAACTTAATTAGATAACTTTGATATTTATGTGTATGTATAAAGTTTTTTTTTTAAATTTTAATTCATTTGGAAAGAATATTAGAAAAGTTTTTTCGTTTTTTCTTAAAATAACTGACTTGCTTGGCCTTTTTATAATATATTGAATATTGAAGCGCAGTTTTCTTTATTAAAGAATTGACGTGTTACTCTGTTTTCTGTTCTGTTCTCTAAAGAACTTATACGTTGCTCTTTTTCCTTAAAGAATTGACGTATTGTTCTGTTCTTGAAAGAGTTTGCGCGTTGCTCTTGTTCCTTAAACAATGACGTGTTGTTCTGTTCTTGAGTTTGCTCGTTGCTCTTGTTCCTTAAAGAATGACGTGTTGTCCTGTTTCTAAAGACTGACGTGTTGTTCTGTTCTTGAGTTTGCTCGTTGCTCTTGTTCCTTAAACAATGACGTGTTGTTCTGTTCTTGAAAGAGTTTGCGCGTTGCTTTTGTTCCTTAAAGAATGACGTGTTGTCCTGTTTCTAAAGAATGACGCGTTGTCCTGTTTTTAAAGACTGACGTGTTGCTCTGTTCTTGAAAGAGTTTGCGCGTTGCTCTTGTTTTTTTTTTTTTTAAAGAATTGAAACGTTGTTATCCTTCAAAAAATTCCGCGCAGTTCTTTTCTTGAGGAAGATTCCCTTTTAAAAAAGAACAACTCATTAATCTATTTTTAAGAAGGAAGTTATTTTTGGTATTGATTAACGCGCTTTATTAGAAACGCTATATTAACTTTATACGCATAATATTAATTTATGCGGTAAGAAAGGTTGTTTTTAAGGTGTCAGATTACATTTCACGTTTAATTATTTACAATTTGTTAGTTAGGAAAGTTAAGATAAAGTTTTCACTCTTGCAAATTCAATCGATACTAAATTGATTGCACTTCTTTCTCTCTTAAGAGATACGTCATCTTGATGTTATTTGATGCTCTCTCCCTCTCTTTTGGATTAATGGAAAATGAATGATGACTAGATTAATAGCATTAATAATATTTTCGTTATTATTTTCCTATTGTTTGAATTGCTCTCCGTATACATATATCATACAGCGAAATATATATTCTTATTATATTTAATAATTTACATTAGAGAAATAAAAACACAAAAAATGTCTTGTTATTATATAAAATATACTTTTTAAATATTTTTTATATAAAAAAAGACTAAAAATCCTTATTTTATCGTTACGCTCCGAAAAATGCCATTATTTGATGGATATTTTGTCCAGCTGATATGAAAGAAATCCGTAGTAAATTAAGTAAAAATATAAAAATAAAATTTACATTATTTTTTAAAATAAATTCATGGAAAAATATTTAAAATTTATTACTTTTTTATTTAAATTAATAATAATTTATTTACCTTACTGCTTCCTTTTTCACTTAATAGATATTGATTTTATTATTTTAAAGGTTAAAATTTCTGGTTTATATTAAAAATTTTATCAAATAATTTATTTGTTTTTTATTCACATTACTTTTACTAATATCTGAAAATTTTATAATTATAATATTTAGGCCAAAGTCACATACAGGATGTAGTATGCAATTATAGTAATAAAATACGATTGTATGAGACGTTATAGCATGCAAATGATGTTAATATAATATTTAAAAATATTAAAATATATATTTTGCATTAATTAATAATTACGAAATCATTTGAAAAATGGGTTTATAAGACGGAATACATTTATTTATTTACGTAGCTTTTACGTAAGTGCGATTATATTTCTACAGCAAATTCTTCAGTATATTTATAAAAATTTCAGTATATTTACTGCAATTATTTCAAATTTAATAGAAGTATTTACTGTATTTACTTACATGTAAATTTTATCATAAAAGATTATAGTTACTCTTATAACTTTACTGTTTAACACGATGTAGCACCTAAATATATATATATATATTATTCAGGTTCTCAGTTATTTCAGATAATTTAACATTAAATTTATATGATCAACTGCAGTATATTAAATGAAGTTTAAGCGTAAAATCATTTGCTATGACTATTTTACTTACTCTATACCTAAATTTTATCCCCCCAAAAAAAATTACAATTGATTTTATAATTTGTTTATTAAGCACTTGTATAAGATCCAAAAACACGAAATAAACGTGTTGTTAGATACGTAAAAACTGATATTTGTTACAACGTTGATAACAAAATTAATTGAACTATCTAAATGTAGACATAATATAGAAATATGTGATTAAATAAAATTAAATTATATGAAAGAACATAATAATAATTGGAAATATGTTCTTTAGTATATGAACAATAAATATTTAAGTATAAGACAAATCCTGTTATATAAAGCTAATTTCATCAACGTTATCGATTGTGTCACAGCAGGAAACAAATTCAGAAAAATTCAAAAAAAAAAACAAGAAAAAAAAAAGTCAAAGAAAACATCAAAAATATGTAATAACTAAGCAGGTTTAAATGAAAAATCTTTTCCTTCATTTTAAGTGTTTATCGCGTAGGCGTTACGTATTTTAATGAGATTTTTACATGTTTACTTTATTAATTATTAAGAAAATATACAAAAATTAATATTTATAAATATTATATAATGCATTTTAAAAATTCATCTAAATATAATTTTAATTAAATTAATTAATTAAAATTTTAAACTCAATGGTTTCGAATGGATCTTTGTGTTATATATGCTAAATAATAACTTATCCCTTAGGGAAATTTCGGTTATTTAAGGGAGAGAAATTAAATTCTTAATGTTTAAAGAGATTTCTTTTTTTTAAATGAATTTTAATGTAAATTATTATATTTCTTTATTCGAACGTGTCGTTACGCATTGCAGTGTTACAGATATTGTCTCATAAGGTGGGGAGACATACAGTGATGGATGATGTAAATAACTACATTAAAATAAATTGTTGATTTTTTTTATTTGTTTGCTATTTTTTAAAATTTTGCATTTATTTCGATTTTTATTAGTCGTCATTTTTAAATTTGAAAATTTAAAAGTAGCGACTAATTTCAGTGTGCTTCCAGAATAGAGTTGGTTAAAGTATGGGTTTAATAAACTACTTGTTTTGATTTGTAGGGAAAATTCATTTTAATATATTGTTAACGTGTACTATCAAGCAGCTATCAATCAACTGTTTTGATAGCTGCATGTAACAATATGCGTATAGGAGGCATTACATCGATAGGCACTATATTTTGATTAAAATATAATTCACTGCTTGTTTATTTTGAGGGTGTGTGTATATATATATATATATTTATAGACTAGTGAATTATACAGTGCCTAATAATTCTTGCTAATACAGTGCCTACATAATATCTGTTAATGTAATGCTTATACGCCTATATAATGTCTCAATACAAAGCTTATGCATTGTTTTATCAAATCCAATACCCTACAGAATCGTATCAATGCTATATAATTATTATCACTAAAATGATTATACACTACCTATTATTTACTTTAACAGACATCTAACAAAATAGTGGATTTATAGGTGCTTCAGGGTGCAATTCCACTACCTATCAGATGATCCGGTTTAAATCCCACCAGAACCATTTTCATCTCACGTATCTAGTCTCTATCGTGACAAAGGATCCTAACATAGAAAACAAACAAACAAAAGAAAAATTACAACCACTCGACACCATATTAATCACAAAATAATACAACAAGTTTGTAGAGGAGGTGGCATAGTTGCACAGAGCAGCAGCAGCAGCGGCAGCAAGAGTAATAATATTAAGAATGCCAAGCACAAAAAAGAGGATTTATATTTTTATTAACAGTCTTTCATACATAAGAACATTTTTACTAGTACATTCACACTTCTTCATCTACACAATGTTATTTTTCTTTTAACAAATTTCATCACAGTTTCCTCTTCTTTTTTTGAAACTACCTATTCATTTTATCATTATTTTATCCAAATTACTTTTAATGATATATCAAACGCATCATTTAATAAAAGATAAAGCCTATTATGTTTTGTACTATTTAACAAAAGAAATAAAATGTTTTTCAGAATCTACCTTAAAAAATATCGCTTTTAGTTTACAATTGAGCACTCTTTTAACATAAAAAGAGTATTAAAAAACCACAGTTTTAAAGCAAAAACTCGAAAAATATATTTTAAAATAAGTGAATTGTTCAAAAATCTTTTTAAAATTTAAAACATTTAAAGAAAAATATAATTTTTTGGAAATTCATCATGTACTGTACATTATGTATATTACACAACTCGTGTTAATTTTAATCATTGATACTTAACAAATAAATTATATTTTAAAATATTAAATTACTTAAAATTTAAAGTCAATTATACATACAAATTTAATTAATTATATGCTCATAATTAATTATTTAAACTCGTATATAAATATATTCTAAATATATTTTAATAAATTAAATAGAAAATATTGATTTAAATTTAAATATACATTTTTAATGTATAAAATTTGATATAAAATCTGACAAAAAAAAGTTTTTTTTTGGAGAGAATCGATGATAAAATCGAGTAAATGCTGGTTTGCAAATGATTACGGATTCACAGAAATGACTTGTACTTTTTATGATGTTACCATGGTTCTATACATCAAGATAATAGTTTTTTTTTGGAAGAAAAGTTTGACATGTAAATTCTGAAAATAATTTTAGTGATTTTTTACATACAAAACTAAAAAAATACAGAAGAAAATCTTAGAAAGAATATATAAGACATTAAAGAGATGTGCCAGAGCAAATGATAAAATTAAGCTATAATAGCTACAGATGTTATTGGAAAGTGAAAGAAGTCTAGGGAAGGAATTATAGACATACATAAAAAGAAAAAGTAGGAAAAGAGAGAGAGAGAGAGAGAGAGATTGAAAAGAGAACAAGAAATTGAAGAATGCCATCTTAAATAATTGTATTTTCCTCCATCGTACTGCTATGATTGAGGTAGATTACACACAGACTTCTTTCCTCCTCCTTTATCTTTTTTGTTCTTTTTCATGTAGAATAAAAGAATTTTTCTCCGTTTATCTAATGATTTTATAACGATCGCATTAGAATTATATTTCAGTTAAGTATTCGAATGTAAATTTGAATAAAATATTAAAATAAAAATACATTATGTAGAAGTCATACTCCTAACATCATTTCCAAAAACACCAACTTGATAGGATGCTCATTAATTAAATACAGCCATTTGATAAAATATCCATGAACTGCTTGTATTATATTTATATAAAGAGATGAATTTACGTACTTAATAATTAATTATATTTATTAGAAATCTAAACACACCGAAAGCAAAAATTACTTCATTTATAATTTAATATTTACAGAAGAAGGACTTGTTTGAAAGCGATTTTAATGGATTTTTTTTTATTTATTAAAAAAAGAAGCCACATTTGAAAATGGAAATAAAAGTTGATCGTTATGATTTTATATTAATTTCCTAAATATAAAAATCGCTTCAAAAAATCAAATAATTTAAGAATCTTTAAATATAATTAATCTTTAAACCTGTTTAATACAATAATAAATAATTATCTTTATGTTTAATTATTAAAGATGTAATAATTTGTAAGTCTTAGTGAAATACTTTATTTACAAGGGTGTCTGTTTAATTCATTGCCTCTGGTTGTTAAATAGAGAAATAAGTAGAAAAATAGGATTTATTTGTTTTTGTATTAATAGTAAATGGAAAAATTCAATAGAAGAAGCAATCCATGCTTAACAATAGGAAATTTGTTTTCTCTCTCGAGGGCAAATGGAAATGAAGAAGATTGCTAATCTGTAGATTAAGTAGAATTGAATTGACTTAAATAAGAAATAAAGCAACAATTCTAACTAATCTTATTCTTTTTTCACCCAAGAAGGATTATGTAAAAAAAAACACTTCTGGGTTATCTTTATTTCTATTCTGGAATTCCCCTTTACTTGACTAAAACTTTCGTTTCGAAAGTAATTTAAACTTCTACGACTTAATTAGAAACGAATAGCATCGAAATTAATTATTTCTAAGTAATTCATCTTTAAAACTTATCAAAGAAAAGAATCTATAAACTGTTTGGAAATCTTCTCCTTCATCTTAATTTCCTTTTTTTCTTGTCTTCCTTTTTTCTTCTCCGTCTTCTTCTCTTCTCCCCTTTTTTCACTTCTTTTCCTTCTCTCTTCTTCTTCTTCTTCTTATTTCAAAGTTAGAAAAATGACAAAGTTTTATATACTTTTAGCGTCATATTAAAGATAAATGTCTTCTTTTCTCCTAGGATAATCATTGTTTAAGGATCAAGCTGTTGGGGGATTGTTATTATTGCGTCAGTGGCCTGCCAGAACCAAGACCAGATCATGCTCATTGTACCGTGGAGATGGGTCTAGACATGATTGACGCCATTGCGTGAGTTTTTACACTTAATTACCGTTTGGAGATGAAGAACTACAGTTGTTTTATGTTAAATACTTAATATAAGCGATAATTATCAGAATAAAATTGAAAAAATTGTTGTTTTTCAACCTTTGTTTTTTACTTGATAATTCCTTTCTTATACCAAAAAATTATACAAGAATATTCAACAATATTATGTGAGATTTAGGATTTTAGAGATATTTTTTCTGTAATTAAAAAACATTAAGATTATTTTAGAATTTTTATTTATAAAAGTCTTTTTAGAATTCTAAGAAGAAAATTCTCTAGAATGCATGTCTAAAAATTATAGAATTTGTCTATTTTTAAAGATTTTATTTGTGGTTTTTTTAAAAAAAATCGGAGTTAATAAAATATTTTTTTAAAAAATGTAGTATTTTAAAACCTTATTCTCGAATTCTAAAATATTTTTATGCCAAATTCTTATTGTATTCTTTAATATGGGAATATATTCAAGAAATCTAAAATAACTTGAATACATTTACTACATAGTAGAAATTATAATCTATTAATTCATCTCATCCATTAAAAAATTCTAAATCCTTATCTGTTATTAAATTATTTTAATTTAAAATAAAGTATTATAAAAGCTTAGAAAATGTCATTGACGTAGAGAAAAAATTCTATTTATATTCAATAAATTAAATTCAAAAAACATGTTTAATTTTTTAGAATTTAATTTATTGGATATAAGAATAATTTTTAATGAAATAACAAAATTGAATTTTTTCAAGATTGTTTATAAAAATATTTACTTTTAAATTAATTATTTATTTATTTTGAAAGAAAAACAAAAGGAAACAAAACATGAAGTTGAAAAACAAGCAAAAAATAAAATGAAATTTAAAACTTTTATTGTAAATTAAAAGAAGTGTATGAATCCAAAGATGCTGAATTTTTATATACATTAAATTGGATTATTTTTTAAAAACAAATTCAATTATCTAACAAACATTTTAAAACTTTTAACATTAGCTTTATGTATAAGATAATTCATTTTTTAAAATAAGATTAATTTATTTTAAAAAATAACTGTTATATAAATGATGTTAGAAAAGGTCTTTTTACGTTTCTTTATCTCTAAAAACTCTATAAAAAAATTTAGTCCCGTTAGAGAAAGAACAAAAGTTTTATGTTTTTTACAAATTTTTAGAGAATTTTTTTAAAAATGGAAAAAGTACTTTAGAGATATTTAGTTTATAATTTCTAGAAACTTTATAAATAAATGTATATATAAATTCTAGAATATTTTGATTATTTAGATACTTTTCTGTAAATTTGGGGAATTTTATGCGAAGTTTTAGAACTTCAAAAAATCTAGAATTATTTAGGGATGTTCTTGTTCTTTCTACAGTGACTATAATTATAGAAATATGAAAATTTTAATTTTTCTGGAAATTTCTGGAAGTGATTATTTTATAGATTAGAATATTTAGAGACTTTTTGGAGATTTTATAATTTCTAAAAATATTTTTTTTAAAATTCTAATCTTTAAAATAATTGAAATTTCTAGAAAAACTAAAATTTTCGCCGTTTAGTTTTTCTGAAATTTAAAACATTCTAAAATTATGCTAAATTTTCTAGAATTTTTTTAAAAGGTTTAAGTCAAAACAATATATATATATAACTTATATAGACTATATATAAATGCATATATAAACAGTAGTTTACAATGGCCAAAAACTATTTTGATCATTGTAATACTGTATATATACTGTATATATATATATATTGAAGATTTTTCAATCGTATGATCTGCTTTTCAATATGGTGTAAACAGGTCCGTGGTAGAAGCAACAGATGTCCACCTGAACATGAGAGTTGGAATTCACACAGGAAGAGTACTCTGTGGTGTATTGGGACTCAGAAAATGGCAATATGACGTGTGGAGTAATGATGTTACTCTAGCTAATAATATGGAAGCGTCAGGAGAACCAGGGTAAGTAAATTCTTGTACTTTAATTAAAAGCAACTCCTATCTGTTTACCCTCAAGTTATAAATTGCTTTCTAAAGAATTCAAATGTTCCCTTTTAAATCATTAATAATGATTTAATTAATATGATAATAAGGAATTTAATAATTTTGTATTAGGTTTTAAGTCAGGTAAAGTATTATTCTTTTATTATATACATTAATTTTGTCGAAAACATCTGTTTTAATACTAGAAAATTGTTAATTAGTAATAAAGTGAATTGCTTTTAGTACAACTTGATTATCTTTAACTATATCTTTTTTATTTTAAATTCAGTTAATTTAACTTATTTTATAATTGATAAATTTATACAAGAAACTCTTAATTTAAAGGAAATTAAAATTTTTCATTTAATTCTTTTTCTTTAACATTTTGTTGAATAATTTGTGATAAAATCTGATTTACAGTTGTAAATTTAATTGTTCGGAAAATTATGTGATTTAAGAAATAACGATTAAATTTTTAAAAATAATTTATTTTTTGTGTTCTAAAATTAAATGTATATCATTAATTTCTGGTTTACGAAGATTAATGATGTGTTTTCTATGTGATAAGTATAAATAAAAATAGTTTATTTAATATTATTTATGATGAAATATGCTTCGTAATTATTGTAATTCTAAAGCAATTTAACATTTATTCATCAAATTTGATATACGTGTTACATAAAAATATATAAATTTAAAAAATTAATTTATGATTTATAAAAATATATTAAGCTGTAAATAAATAACTTTTTCAACTGAGGATTCCCTTTCAGTGTTAAAGAATAGTTTTTAGGGGTTGCGAACTACCTGTTAATATTATATTCTTTTATATATATATATATTCTTCAGAAATAGAGTTACATTTATAATTTTAAAAAAAGGAAAATATTTTTAATTGAAATTTTAAAGTTATGCTAATGTTAAGAAAGCTTTCTTACAAAAAGAAATTTTAGCTCTAGTACTTAAAATATCTTATTAATCATTCTAGAGTGAATTGCCTCCTATCACACTCTATAATTAACTTTTAATGAGAGCATTTAAAAAGTTTAAAGTTATAATTACTATTTTTATTACAATGATTCTTTCACTCTGATACATTTTTCATTCATGTCTTAAATTTATATATGTATACAGTATATTTTTTCCAACTATCAACGTTACTAGTTGAAAAGACAAATTACATCTGGAGTAGCTAATGGCTTACATAAAAAAAGCAGAAAAAATTCATCTGGTCATGCTTCTTTAAATTTATTGAAGAAGAAAGAGAAAGCTTCGACCACTTGACAAATTCATTTCCTTCATAGATTTCCATTATCGTTCCTAAGTATAGATAAGCAAGATCCATAATGACTATATGGTGAAGTTTCAGTAATATGATATGAAAATGATTAATGTACATTATAGTTTATTGATACATACAATATCAATAATCTAAGGTAGTGTGTAATGATTAAAATCGTTGTAGAGCAAAGAGATAGTTCTCTACAGTCTAAAATTCTTTAGAATATATTGTTTAAAATGAAAAAATTCCAGACTTTAGTTCTTTAGAATAATTGTCTTACATAAGTTAGTTCTTGAATATTCTCTATGTCTTGAAATTCTTAATAGTCTTAGACTTTAACGATAGTTTCTCTAGCGTAAAGTTCTCTAAAATACATGTTTAGACAATTATTTTACACGGATAAACTAACATTTCACTTGCCAAAAAGTATGTTTTATATTGTTGTAGAAAAAATGTGCCTGGTTTAGTCTCTAGAATAAATTTCTAGATAATTATTCTAGATATGATGCTAGTTCGTATATAAAAGCTACATAGTGTTAGTTTACACGAAAAATAAGCGAAAACGTCATGTAAAATTTCTTCAAAAAATATGTATTATTTTAATAATAAGTTAATAATTGGATTAAATCATCAGAAGATCAAAATATCACAAAAATGAACAAGAAAAGAATTGTCTAATTAGCGTGTTATAACGTAATACGAGTATTTATTCATTTCTTTCATCTCTTGAGAGTTGTTAAAATATGACAAAATTATTATATTTTTCTCTTTCTTTGAAATTTAATAGAAATTGTCAAAAAAGATGAATTTTCTAAAATGCTGTTTCTTTTTTTTATCTAAGCAACAATTACAGTTGTTTTTTCCTTGGGTATTTACAGTATCTCTCAAGTTTTATCGTTTTTATGTCATAGTTTCGATCCATACAGAGTAAACTAACAAGATAAGTAAGTTTTTTCAACGTGTAAACATTGAAACAAAACTTATTTCTTCGAATTTTATACGACAAATAGAAGTACAAAGTGTAGAAATCCCTAAAAACCTTGCTAACATTTTATATATGTTGAATTAAAATACTTTTTTTGTAATCTTCAAAATGTGACAAGCGAAACGAATGAGTGAGGTGACACGATATGATGTAAGAAGTGGCCTTCTTCTTCTGATCTTTTCTCATACATGCTTCTAAGAACGAGTTTGTTATTGTTTGTTAGGTCTTTTCTTAATGACATTTTGAGTCTATGTTAGTGATTTATTATCAACATAAGAATCATCTTCTGGATATCTTATGGAACTATAACTTTCACTTTCGCAATTTATCTTCACATACTTGTCACAGTGTTGATACCAAATCATACAATGATCCGATAGTTCGTATTTTTTCTACTTTATATAACAGAATTCCTACTCTGTACTATACACATTTATATATTATACATCAATTTATATATCTGTAACGTTATATATGAAATTATTTAGTTCATTATTCAAAATATTAAACTTTATAGTTTAGTAATTTAATTTTGCGCTTTGTATAATGTATTGTTTGCCTAAAAATATATATATTTCTCTTCTTAAATTAAAGACTTATACATTTTTCTTTCTATACTTTTTTTTAATTCAGACTTGGCGAGTGACATTATAGGGTTTGACAACGAGAAAATCAAGTAAATAAAGTGGTTTAGAACGAGAAGAAAGTTCGGTCAAGATCAATATATATATATATATATATATATAAGAAACAAACTTTTGTCTAGAAATTGCCTTAATTCCTTCTTTATTCTTTATTCTACGATACGATTCGAGTCGTAATTATTGGAAAGGATCAATATTTTTCTTTGTTTGATAAGTTCTTTGTTGGTGTCTATTATTAGATACGAAGCAAGCAACGACTTTCCAAATCATTTTAAGGTCAAAAGTGCAAAAAATTAAAAAAATGTTTAATATTTTGGTAAATTTTAAAAATTTATTTTTCCTCAAGAATATAAAATTTTCCTTTTCCTGTATTTATGTATTTGTGCCGAAATAAGTTAGATTTTTCCTCGTAGTTGCGAAACGAATTCTGTAATTTTATTAAAGTATAAATAATTCCAAATGTTTTGTAAATATTTCTCGATTTTTAGATTGATTTTCCAGTTCAAATTATTGTTAAATACATTTTAAAAAATGTAGATACTATATACTTCATGAATGATATATACCTTATTACATGGTTAATGATTTCTTGTCAATATTTTATTCTGTTGCTGCGTACATGATATATATTCTATTTAAATATATTTATCTAAATTATAAACCATTACTGTTAATAAAATATGCATTTTAGCCGCCAGTTATTTTTTCTGGTTGGAGAATTTTATATAATTTTCCTTTTTGAATGATTTAAGGAGCTGTAAATTATTCGTTCGTTTTAAAAAACACGATTAAAATTAAAGCAAATATTTAACTACTTAAAAAACGCGTTTGAAACTATATTAAATTTTATAACCCACGTAATCAAATATAAATATCGTTTACTGAGTATCAGAATATTGTTAATATCAATAATTAACAATATTTTTAATTATCAATATATACAGGGTTACCCAGAAGTCACTTAATCGTGTTTTGTTTTTGCGTGTTTTGTACGCTTATACAGTAGACTTTCGATTTAACTGGAATTATTGGTAGAAGAGGTGTCCGCTATTGCCAAACGTCCGTTAAATCGGATGTGATTTAAAATTCATACTTACAAATATACTTGTGAGACAGAGCCATACCGAAGAGTTTTGGTCCCCGAGGCAAACCTCATTCATATCCCGTGCCCTGATTCAACATTAATTACAAAAAATTTCTGCGAATTCATTTCGGCACCCTTGGCACGTGCCCACTTTCGCCCTCCTTAGTTACACCGCTGTAATGAGTACAAATCCTAAACCGGATATAGAACACTTAAGTTATTAATATATGTTTTTAAGACACATTCGATTTAAGGGGTTTTCAGCAATGGCAGACATCCCTTCCCCTAATAAGTCTGTTAAATCGAGGACCTACTGTATTAATATTTTATAATTATCAATATCACTATAGTTATCTATAACTAACTACTATATAAATATTATATGACTATCAGTATCACTAAAGAATTATCAGAATTCTATAATTATCAGTATCTTTATAGCTAAATATATATGCTCTATGGTTGACAGTATCAGCAAAGAATTCTTAAAATTCTACTATATAAATATAAATATCAGTATGGTTAAAGAATTTTCATATTTACTACTAGTAGTAGCTAAATAAGAAAATTCTATAACATTCTAATCCACCAAAATTTAAAATTATCAACATGATAATAACATCAAAATTCTATGATTATAAAGTGTGGTAAATATCAAAATTCCATGATTATTAGTATCAAGATTATCAGTAACTGTTCAAATACTAAAAATTACTAATATAGTAATTATACATCAAGAATTAATATTCAATACAACATCATCAACCCTTACATTTCCGGTAAAAAGACGAAAAATTAGCAGAAAAACTAACGTTTTCGAATCTCACATCGAGATCTTCTTCAGATGTGAGATTCGAAAACGTTAGTTTTTCTGCTATTTTTTCGTCTTTTTACCAGAAATGTAAAGGTTGATGATGCTGTATTGAACATTATGTGTACCGGTACTGACAGGTGAAGATTGTTTTCAAGAATTAATATTTTTACTCTTAATCTTACTCTAATTACATATAAAAATTAATTGATAAATAAAATTAAACTTAAAAAAAGTAACAGTATCATGATTCACTTAATTAGATTTTACCTCAATAATATAAAACTAGAAATTAATTTTAATTAATAATGATACATGTTGGATTATGACTAAGATTTTAACTTTAAAAAATGAAAATAAAATAAATTATTAATAAATGAAATTAATAAAACTTTAAATCAAAAGCAAGGTAATCAAGAATGTAAAATCAGCAAGAAACTCAATTTATACTTTGATATTTAAAAGTATACATGATATATTTAATAAGAGATTTAATTTATATTTATTTTTATATTCTTCTTAAATCAATTGAACTTTACTAATTAAAAATGATTTATTAATTATAAATCATTTATTAAAAAAAATTAAATAACTACTTTAAGTCTTGCATAAATTGCAATTTCTAAATTAATTTCTAAATTTAAACCATGTAATAAATTTATTATTTATAAAGGAATTAATTTATATTGAACATTTTATTCAAGTTTTTAACAATTTATAATATTTAGTTTCAACTGTGAATTTTTAAATTAAAAAGAAATTAAAACTTAATTTATTTAAATTTCATTTTTTAAATAAATTAAATTTTAAAATTATAATTAAGCACAAAAAATGAATTTATAGTTTTTATAAGATTTTTATTTGTTTATATATCAAATTAGTTTTCTTCTAAAAATAAATCTGTAAAATAGTCCTTAAATTTTTTACATATTTTTATGTAATTAAAAGTCAAAAAAATTAATTTTTTAATTAATACATTTTTAGATATTTCAACTGAAAATTTTTTAAATATTGAAAAATAATTTAATTCTAAACCAACTTATAAATTAATTCTTTTGGATCTTTAAATTTATTTCAAAATTAAAAAAGTAATTTTTCTTTAATCATTATATCTTTAAACGATTAATTATTCACTTATGTCTACTTCTAGAACAAAATTTTTTTAGATAAATCCAAAAATAAGTTAATTGTAAAGTAACCTCTTATAATTTTATTTTTTAGATACATTTTTTTTATTTAATTAAAAGTCTAAAAAAAGATTTCTTTATTCTAAAATTCATTCTAAATCTAAGCTTTTATCATTTATTCTTTGCTTTATGTTCATAGAAAGATAATGTCTTTAGTGATTTTTTTAGATAATGATGTTTAATATTTGAAATTCTAAAAATAAAAATATAGACTATAAAATATTTGTATTTTAAAATATTAAAATACTTAAATATGAAAAAAATTAACCATATAAAAAGAATATAAAACTATATTTATATAGTTTAAATTTGAAAGTTTAGAATTGAATAACTTAAAAATATTTTTTTGACCTATTTTAAATGTAGTTTTGTATTATTTTTAAAAGATTTTTTGATATATTTTATCATTGATGTACTGTACCTATCCAATGACTGTGTATGAAAATATAAGCTTTTAGATGATACATATAAAAATAAAAATTTTAAATTATCAACTAAAATATTCCAAGAAAGTTAGAATAATTTTATAAAATCAAAAAAATTAAAATATTTCACTAAAAAAATCGGTCTTTTAAAAATAATTTATTGATTTTTTTTTAAATTGTTTTCTTAAGATCAAATTGACATAAAATCAAATAAATAAATTAGCAATAAATTCATTTTTGACAATTACATTCTGTTATCCAATATCATTAAAAATGACTTAAACTTAATTAACAACTGTCATTGTCCACATAAAGTGTACACAGAGAAGAGAACAATTTTCTAAGAAATTAAATTGAATTTATAAATGATAATTTAAATTCCACTAGTTCAGTTACTAAAAATAATTCTAATTTTTTTTTAAATTAGAATTAAGATTCAATTACTAAAATTCTAATTTTTGAAAATTTAATTTAATTAATTTGAATTTTTTTAGTAAATTCTAAAAAAATTTAAATTAATATTCTTAATTCTAAAAAGATTTTTCTTTTAGAATAAGAGTTAATCTCTTAAAAATAATTATAAAAACGAACTTTTTAAAGAAATAAATATAAGTTTATTATTAAAAGATAATTTTAATTAGAAGTAATTTGGATTTTTAAAATCGAATCTTAATTATAATTAAAATTTAGTAACTAAAAATAATTTTTAAAAAGTTTAGTTAATTGAATTAAATTTAATTCTAATTTTTTTAAAAAGATATTGGAATAAATTTTAGTTGCTAAAAATAATTTTTAAATGAATTTTTTTTAGAATTTGAATTAAAATTTAACTAATAAAAGTTAATTGTAAATTTTAAAAATTTTAAATTTATTTAATTTGAATTTTTTAGAATTTTTTCCTAATTCTGATAAAGATGATTGTTTAGAATTAGAATTAACGTTTAATTGTAAAAATTATTACCAAATGTTAATTCTAATTAATATGATTTTTAGAATTAGAATTAAAGTTTAATTACTAAAAATAATTATTAATATATTATTTTTTTCTAATTAATTTTGAACATGAACATTTGAATTTCTATGTAATTTTGTGCTCGAATTTCGTGAAATGTTTTTTTTAAAAAAAATAAAAGTCTTGTAAATAATAAATTTCATGCGTAACAAATATTCATAAGCAGCATGTATATATAGAAGAGAATAATTTTCTAAGGAATTAAATTGATTTATGGTGATTTAAATTCAACGAGAGTGCAAATTAAACTTAAAATTTTCCTGATTTGCAAGTTTAAGTTATGTACTTAATGTTATTTATCTGTTAGGAGAGTACACATCAGTCAAGCAACATTGAATTATCTTCATGGTGAATATGAAGTGGAAGCTGCTCATGGAGCTGATAGAAACTCTTATTTGAGAGAACACAACGTCGTTTCCTTTTTTATAATTCCTCCGGCACAAAGGAGAAAGGTAATATTAGTTTACCCACTAAAAATATATCTTAAATCCAGAAAATAATTTGGTATTCACTATCTCTCGAGTTATTAAAATATTGAATAGATATTTAAATGAGACCACCTGTTGATCGATTTTATGAAGGATAGAAGATATTATCTTTAAAAATATTTTATGATATTTAAATTTTGTGTGAATATTTTATGAAATTATCGTCTACTTTACAGTAGATGTGGTTTTTCTTTTACTTTAACGTTATACTTCTTCCTGTTTTTGATGGAATAGTCGAGCAAATGATTTATTTGCTCGATTATCCCGCAAAAATTTGGAATGTTATAATGATAAAGTGATGTTTCTTTATAAGATTTTCACTATTTTTATTGTATAAAACATCTATAGAAGCCCGAGAATGTTAGTCGAGCAAAGTTTGCCCATTTATTTTTGTTGTCTACAATGCTGAACACGTTTCGATAAGGTTGTCTGGCTTGTCTATTGCCTCAGGATATACAAATATCAACAGTAACGCAAGTTAATGCAGCTATATAAGTAGTCTGGATAGTAGCGTGATGTACTATAACTGAGATAAGACAGACACCAATATCCTTCTAACAACTCATCCCCCCAGAAGAAAGCTAATTTAATATAATGTGTGATATTAAAATCATCAAAATTTATATGAAGTGAGTGTTTAGAAAAGTTAATTTAATAACTGAATTCTTGACAAAATAATAAATCTGTATTGTTTTTATTTTTTAAAAATTCATTAAATAATCAATTAAACTTAATTATATTCTAAAAATTATCGCAACTTTCAAGTAAAATCGTGGTTAAAAGTAGAAAGTTGATGAGTACGTGTTATATATAAAATTCTTCAAAGAATTTTTTATTATATTCAAAATTCACTCTTCTGTAATTAGTAGAGTGTTGAAACACGATAAATTCTAACGGAAAGAAGGTCAACACGTGAATATTGACCCTTCTCTACTTAGATAAAGAAACCGCTCTAATGGGTGTCAAAGTTCAATGACAATGTGATAATTTGATAAAAACACTTCATACACCCTTAACACGAACATGCATTTCTTGAAAATTTTAAAGGAAATTTGAGGTTAAGGTAAAAAAAAAAAAAAAAAAAAAAAAAAAAAAAAAAAAAAAAAAAAAAAGTGATTTTTCTATAGTTTCATATAGAATTCGTTCTCTGTAAACATTCTTATTCATAATCGTGCTTTGAGAAGCTGATGAATTATCAATAAGATACACGACAGAATATGTAATGATACATTGATAGGACTATTTAAAATATGGATATTGAAATTTTAAGGATGAATAAATCTATTAAATTTGTGATAATATTTGTTTAGTTTAAAATTTATGAAGTAGGATACTATTATTTTATTAATTTTCAAAAGAATATGTTAATGATCGTTATATAAATATTTAATAATATTATTCTATATTTTCTATCAATTCGAATCTTTTTTTTTATATTAATATAAATTTCTTCTTGTATAAAAATACTTAATCGAATGCCTGTTTTAATTTCCATCTTTATCGATTTAATATTCTATTACAAAATTCAATTCTTTTCACGAGTGACGTTTGTCATACGTTACACCTATAAATTTATTCGAACGAATAAAAATTTATACAAAGAATAAATTTCTTTTCCTCTGGCAAACTAAAATCTTGGTTTTAAGGGCTTGAAAACACACAAAAAATTCCCTTACTAACCAATTGCTTGAAGTAACAGCACCGCAAGAACATGAAGACTTCTCTATTGCACCTGCACGACCATTCCTAACCCCCATAACAAGGGACGAAAAAGTCACAGAGCGTAATTATTCAGATATTCGTTCTCTTTTTTCTTCCCCGTCTCTCTTCAGACCCTGTTGTTCAACACCCTACAGGTTCGTCATTTAGTTGGAAACACTAGAAGAAAGCTATCTTTTCGTCACGTAGGGAGCGTGGTTATGCAGCTGCTTCATTCCATCAAGTACAGCATGGACGTACCCTTTGCACATGTTGCTGTGGTGAACAACGCGGAAAGAAATGTTAAGAAGGTGAAACAGGTGCATACGACAGGTTGTTATTGTTTATTGGATTTATGATTTCCGTCACGTCTCCTTGTAACTGACTTTGTTTCAATGTAGCAATCGAAAATGGCTGAGAAATTAAGAAAACCATTTAGAAAAAGGTTAGTATAAGTGATTAACGATAATAATTAACTAAGCACGTGACAAGTGATCATTTACCTCCAATTTAGCAATTTTTTAGATTCCCTTTTAGAGACTTAAATCCTCTTCTGGAGGTTAGAAAATGTTATTTTCAAGAAAACTTTCTTTAACATATTTTAATAAACTTAAATTAATTTTCCAGGCATTCTTCAATCAGTCAACCAACTAACAGAGTGAATAAATATTTAGCGCAAGCAATCGAAGCAAGAAGCGTTGATAGAGAGAAAACGAATCATGTCAACAGAGTTACTCTATGTTTTAGAGATAAAGAAAGAGAAAAACAAGTAGGTTTATATAAATATTAGAAAATAAAGTAAATTCACTCATGTTTAACATGTGCTAAACTAAATTTAGGCCCATTGTTCTTGTAATTTTCAATTTAAAAAGTAAATATATACAAGTATACTTGCATGTATAGATAAGTGTATGGATGCTCTGTAAATAATAATGGCAAGTCGAAAAGAAAATGAATTTTCAGAATAATGTGAATAACTAAAGTGAAGAAAACAACATTATTTTGTTTAATTTCCATCATCACCACTATTCTTCATCCATTTTCATAATTATCAACATCAATTGCTGACGATTAGAACCAATTTCTTTAATTTTCTGTTAAGAGTTCACAATCTTTCGATTGGTATCAACATTTTTACAGAGCATAACATGTTATTATTGATTCCTATAAGTTAAAGCACTTAAATTTAATAAATTAAAAAGGTATGAATTCGTTTATTTTTAATATTTAGTATCATGAAGAGAAAGATCACGGCTTTGTTAATAGTATTGCCTGTACCCTTGGTGTTTTGGTAATTTTAGGTGTAGTGCAAATCCTGGTGTTACCAAGGTAAGACATAAATCACATCTTTCTATTACGTCTTATTAGATTTACCTAAATAATATAATTTATGGAAAAATGATTTTTAATATAATAAATAATCTTTTCTAAATCAAAATACAATTATATTTGTAATCCTCGTTTAAATCGCGGATTAGTTTTAACTTGGGATTAATTTGAACTCGAGATTAGTTGATGATTTAGTTTGAGTAGAGAATTTCAGTATGGATTAATTTAGCAAAAGATTTATTTGAATGATAGATTAGTTTAAGCTGAGGAATAATATGAAGCGTAGATTAGTTTAAAGAGGGGAATAATTTGAACCGTGGATTAGTTTAATATGAGGATTAATTTGAATCATAAATTACCTTGATATAAAGGTGAATTTGAAACATAGATTGATTAAAACTGTGGATTAGCTTAATCTGAAGTTAATTTAAACCATAGATTAATTTAATTTAAAGATTAGCTCAAATCATAAATTAAAAATTATTTGAACTATAAACTAATTTAAAAAACTACGAACTAGTTCAAACGATTCGTGAACGAATCACAGATTAATTGTTTTACTTACCATGTTAAAAAATATTTTAAATATTTTGTGGTAACTTCATTTTAGATGTTAACTTACCACAAAATGTTTTTTTATTGTTTTTTGATCTTTCAATCATAAATTTTTTTATTGGAGTTTCTTTAATGCTATTTATCGGACATTATTATTAATCGTATAATTTCCTCTTATATATCTTCAATTAAATTTATAAAGAACTTTTCAATTCTGTTCTAGTTTGTATCATTTTAATTTAAAAATTTAATGTCCATAAAATTAATTTCTTAAGCTTTAACTCAAAAAATAAAAATACAATATAAAATTATAATCATATACAGTATCTTATTAAATCAGATTAAAAGTATGAGAATATTTAAACATTTTGATTATTTATTTATTTAAAATTGAATATAGGCTAAATTCGATTAAATTAATTTAATATTTAAACAAAACTTTGGAATTTTAATACTAAAATAAATACAGTAGATTTGTTTTATTTTAAATCAAAGTCCCTCAAAATCCACAAACATTCACATGCAAATCCCTTCGCTGGATGTTGAAAGTTTTGCATTTTTGTTACAGAAAATTACTTTTTTCCTTCTTTTTTTGGGGAATGGGATTTTCCGAAAGCTTGTAAGGCAAATGCATGAATTTTAGTATATATATTTTATTTTATTTTTTAAAATTTTCTGCATCTTATAAAGATTCCGTTTTCGTTTTTCATATAAGCTACACATAGATTTGTATTTTATTATATCAAAAGTCTAAGTTTCAATACAATTTATTATTACATAATTTAATTTAATCAAATATATATATTTAATCGTTTCAATTTCTTATTTTAATTCGTGAATTCGATTAAGCCGTTGGTTAATTTTAGTTATGGATTCGTTTAAACCACGTGTTTACTGTAATGAATTTATTGAAATCGATTAATTTATAATAGCGATTAGTTTAAATCATAGATTAATTTTAACTATTGATTAGTTTAATCTGAGGATTGATTTGACATTTAAGAATTATCTTAAATTGAGAATTAGTTTAAACTATTAGTTTTTTAGATTAACTTAAGCTGTGGGTGTGACTTCAATCTGAGGAGTAATTTAAACTACAAATTAGTTTAACTGAAGATAAATTTTAATCATAGTTTGATTCATAATTTGTTATATTCTATTCTAACTTATAAAATTTTAAGATTATTACATATTAAGTGAATATATATATGATTTTCTTAAGTCTTTTGTTTATTTTATCGAAAAACAATGAAGATAAGACATAAGTTTATTCCTGAGTGATATCTGTGCTTATAGTAATCGAAGAGTAAACAAATTTATGTTTGTTTTCAACAATATCTGTCTATATTAATATATTATAAAGACGTATAATTCAGCTAATGTTTACATAATCGAAACACTATAAATTATATAGAATAAGACCTTCTAGAGTCTTTAAACAATCAAACCAATGATGGAGATGAGAATATATATATATTTATTTTCATTTATAAATTATAATTTTTTAAATAAATAAATAAATGTTTTCATCCTCAAATTGTAGATTGTTTCAGTTAATTTTTAAATTTTTCAAAATTATAAGTGAACTTGTATATCATATGTACTAATATTATGGCTACTTTTTAATTTAAATTCCCAAAAATTATAAACAGATACTTGTTATTTGAACTTCCTAAAAATATAAGCCATCTTATGTATCCCAAAATTAAAAATATTTAATGTTTATATTATGAAAATTGCTTGAAAATGCTTTAAAATTCAATGTTTAGGAAGGACGATCGTTACATTCTGTACAAAGATGTTTTATGTAAACTATGAGAAATTCTTAATCCGTTTTAACTAATGAACTCTTCGCTACTTAAGTAATGAGAAACTGTAATTATCATTACAAAGTTTAGCCGTATAACTAATGATGATTAACATTTTCCTTCGTTAAAACTAAAACAAATGTTATTTTTATGACATTTAAGAATAGAAAACGTTATTTTATTGCATTAAATAGAAGGGGAAATACGTAAAGAAACGATCGATGTCGAAAAAAACTTTAAAATAAAATCAATAAAACGAATTTAAAAGTAAACGTTTCCGGAAAAAGTCATAACACCAAATATATATATATAAGTTATATCTGAATCAATTTAAAAGTACATTATATGATGATAACGCTTCAGGCACTTGAAAGGAAGGAAAAGAAAAAAAAAATTATATATCAAAGATTTAAAATAACAATTCTGCTTATTATTTAAAAGGTTTTCAAGATTGATTCGTTGATGTCTTTTCTTTTTTTTTAGAATAAAAGTAAAGAAAGTTGTAAGAGCTTTCAGTAATAATGACTATCAATTTAGATGTTTAAAAATGCGAACTGCAAAAAAACTGAGCGCAGAAAATAGTTAAAATTTTTAAATATTAGGAAAATAATCGATAAAAAATTATTTTTAACCGTAAAAATTACTTGAATCTAATTTAAATTTTAAAAAAATTTCTCTAAAGTGCCGTTTTAAATTGATTTCAAGATTAAAAGCATGAAGACCATTCATATTGCAAATCAATAAAAGCCGTTTTTTCTTAAACACGTGAAGGTTTTGGATAGATTACTTAAGATTTTAACAAAGCAGCGAATGTTTACAACAATTTTCTGTTATTATTTCCGAGGACTTTACATCTTGACTTCGTGACAACGTAACCACAATAAATATAACTTAAGCCATTCTTAAGCTAGCCATTTTCAACCGTTACTACAGTCAATATTATAACTTAAACCGTTAAAAAATTCTTTTTAACCTTAAAAATTACTCAAATATAGTTTAAATTTAAATAAAAATTCATTAAAAAAGTACAACTTTAAACTGATCTTAAGATTAAAATCATGAAGGCCACTGTATTGAAAATCAATAAAAATTCCAATTATTTTAGATTTAGTTTTAAATTTTTGAAAATATTAGATAGATTATATAAAATTTTAACAAAGCAATAAATATTTAAAACAATTTTCTGTTATTGCTTCACACGACTTAAATTGCCATGACGTCAGACATTAAATAATAGAATTGATAGTGGTTACGGTTACTCCATTCTCTTATTCGTAACTACAATCAAAATTGTAACTTCAATAAATATATATCAATAAAAAATGTATTCCTGACTATAAAAATCACCTTTAAAAATCCTTTGTAAGTGCTATTTTAAATTGATCCTAAGATTAAAACCGTGAAGGCCGTCCGTATTGCAAATCAATAAAAATCGATTTTTTTCTAATTTATGAAAGTTTTGGATAGATTATATAAAAGTTTAACAAAGTAATGAATATTTATAACAATTTTCTGTTGTTGCTGCCGATGACTTAACGTCGTGACGTCACGACAACTTAACCGTAACCACAATCGATATCATAACTTAAGTCATTCTCTTGGGGATTTGTTTGATAAGTTTTGTAATTAACAGCGTAACAAATTACGTATATTATTTAATACATATTATTGATTATTCATGAATATTTTATATTTTTTTTAAAACACAAAACTTGGAGATTTCTGGTCTTTTATTTAGATTTATGATGGACATGTATACAATACTTGTATATTTCATTCTTTTCAATATTTTATAAGAAGTGAGTTTAGAAAATGTTCACACACGGAATGCAAAATCATATTGATTATTTTCAGCAGGAAAAAAATTATTGCTTTAGAGTCACTTTCCTTTTTTTTTTTTCTATAAAATATCAAAGATATATAGAATAACGATAAATCATAGAATGTAACTTCTTTTTTCTGCAGAATTTTTTATATTTTTTATGTTTCTGATTCCAGTCACACCCTTCTAAAGAAATGAAAATCAAATGTTTCAAGTACTCATTTGAATACTTGAAACATTTAAGAATTTTTTTCCCTCCTCATTTCTTAATTTCAATTTTAATATTAGTTATTATGGAAAGATAAATGATTAAAATGTTTTTAAAAATAATTATATTTAAAAAGGAAGGAATTATAATAATCATTTAGTTGCAATTTTAGGATTTAAAGGCATTTAACTTAAAGATTTTCAACCTTTTTAGTCGTACCTTGTTGCTATATACGGAAATGTGTTTGCAGGATACCAGTTGGGTATCTCATATCTAAAATGGCAACTTGGTGTGAAATTATCATTATTATTTTGTACTTTCGTTAAGTAAATAAGTTAATTAGTTGCGATTTAAATAGCTTAAATTAGCGATTTTTTTCCAACTTTTAATTTTTAAGTATCTCTTTTAATGTGAAAATATTAAAAAGGGGGTTCGCGATTCACTGGTTACGAAACTCTTGCAAAAAATATTAATTTTGCATGAAATTACGTAGGTTATTTCACATTTTGTTGTATAAATAGTCATAATGCTTAACGATTTTTCAAATTATTTTTAGATTGATTCTCTTTTAATTTACTAGAATATTGTAGCAATACACGGAAATGGGTTCGCAAACTACTGATTGAGAAATGTTGATGTGAAATTACGAAAGTTATCCATTCTTTCATTCTAAAAATAGTTTTAATACTTAATTTTTCAACTTTTTTTACACGCAATTCCTTTTAACATGTATACCTAATAATTACGGTCTAATACTCAGAAATTAGTTCGCGAACCACTGGTTGTTTTAACTCTGATCTAAAAAATATTAATAAAATGTGAAGGTATAAAGATCGTTGTTATTTATTATATAAATAGCGATTTTTAATGCCTAAATTGGTGATTTTTCAACCTGTCTTTTAGATGCGACTTCTTTTAACTTGTAGCAATACTCTAAACTGGTTCGCGAACTATCGATTGAGAAATGTTGATCTAAAAATTTTGTATTACATAATAAACATATTTTACATTAAATATTTATAATAAAATAATTTTTAAAAAAATTTTTAAAATTTTCAGGACCATTTTATTAATCGTTTTATTTGCTGTTGCTTTGATTTGGATATTAGCACTGTTTATATTTGTATTAGGAGCTCATTTAAAGGTAAGAAACTAATTTAAATATGCTGTATTTTATAATATTTTTATATTAATATCGTATTTTCGCGAAATGACCGGTATGCTGGTTTCCTCCGTTTTTATGCGGCATGCCGCTCATTCCGCGAAAATACGGTAAATCTGTAGACAAGTTTAAAAAGTAATTCAAATACTAAATTAAAAATTTCTAGAATGAATTTATCATTCTAGAAATATAAGATATATGTACCAAGTATGTTGCTAACATGTGAACTTTGTAGTTAATTACCATTTCTGTACAGTTTGATAGGTGAAATTGAAATTTTTGAATTTTTTTTAAAAAGTATATTGTTATAGACTTATTCATTGCTAAATATTTATTTGTTTCACATTTTCGGCTTATAAAACTTCATATGTGTGTAGGAGGATTACACTTCCAATTCCATTTTTATAGGGCGGTGATGTTATTAGCGAGGTTGAGGCCGAAGTTTTCAACGCGAAAACGTGTACGTCGGACGTTTGGCGTCGCTTTCCTGTAAGCCTAGAAGTTTGGCAATGGCGTTTGAATGTCGAGCATGATTCCACTGACTTTCCAAATGCCATGGTCAAACTTTTAGGCTTACAGGAAAGCGGCGCTGAAGGTCCGACGTACACGTTTTCGCGTTTAAAACTTCGGCCTCAACCTCACTATTATGTATGAAAAATATGTTAAAAGTAGCAAAAATTTCACAAAATTGTGAAAAAATTAAAATTCTTTGTGATTTTTTAAATTTAAAAAACAGTTTTTTGTGTTGAATTTCAATAAAGTTGCCTACAGTAAAAATTGCTATGTTCTAATGCTTACTCTGTTTAAAATGTGTGTACAGAAATTTTTTGTATGTAAAAAATATAAGGAAAGTTCTATAAAACTATATTTATAAATTTATAAAAGTATTGCACAGATTGGACAAAATAATATGAATAATTTATATTCTGTATTTTTTATGTATTAAGCATACACATATGGATTAACATCATAAAAAATTCATTTATGAGATATTTAAAAGATATACAATAAAACTTCTATAAAAATATATAAAAATAGCACATAAATTGCATAAAACATTATAAATAATTTATATAAAAAGTGGGCTCTTGATATAATGAACTCTCAATGGGATGAATTAAATCATTTATTACATCAAGAATTCACTACATACATAAAAAAAAACAGTAGAGACCAATAAAATTGTTCAGTATATCAAAAGTTCACTATATTGGATGATCACTATATCAAGAATCCACTGTACTTTTTTTTTTTTTTTAACTCTTTCCGCCCTGTGGGCACTAAGAGGGTCTCTTTTAGTAGGCCCATTATGGGTTCGGCCAGGCCCACAATGGGGCGACCGGCGTGGTGAGGGACAGGGCCCGACATATCCAAACGGACCACCCCCCGAAAAATTCCTGGGATTATTCGACCTGTTCAGATTCGATCCTGGGTCCCCAGAGCGGTAGGCTGCCACCTTGACCGCTCGGCCATCCGGCCGTCCAAATCCACTGTACTATGCTTTTATACATTAAGTTTATACCTATTATAGATTATGAGTCATATAAAAACTTATGAGATATTTTCTATACAAAATATGTAGGTTTATATAAAATAAACCAATTTTTTAGTGTATAAATTTTTAGAACTTTTTCATTTTCTTTGTGCATCAATTATATGTAATGATTTATAATTATCAAACTTTTAAAATATTACTAATTTCTAAAAATTACTCTTATAATAAAGAGTGGAAATCATTCCAAAGTTATTTATCAAAAATATGTTTAAGCCAATTCTTAATAATATTTTTTTATAATAAAAAAATTAAATAAATTTAAAGCAAAACAAACTTTTAATATGTTTTTAGTATAAGTCAAATCTCATCAAAAAACTGTACAGAATTAATAAAGTTAGATACATAAAGTCATATTTATTGCTCAGAAAAACTCATAAACTTGTATATGGAGTAAAACAATCAAATTCTATTGTTAAATATAAAAAGTTTTATTATAAAGTTAAATAATATTTGTTGATTATTGGACTGCATATTTTTTCGAATAGTTATTCTATGAAATGATAAACTTGACTTGTTCTATGAAAAAATAAATATAAAAAATTATGTTAAGTAAAAAAATACATTAAAGTTATTTTAGAAAATTAAAAAATAATTGCTTTTTTTAACAAAATTATTAATAAGTTTTTAAGCTTTAGTTTTTAAAATACATTAAGTTTAGAAGCATCTATAACTTTGATAAATATATAACTTTGAACTTTTAATATAATTTTAAAAGGAAGTTTGTTTATAAAATGTTAGTTTAAAAACAAATAGATTTTATGGCTATACTGAAAGTTTTAATAATTTTGTTTAAATCAAATATTAGACTTAGAAGTAATTGTAAATGTGATAAATATCAAAATTTGAATCTTAAGTCTTAATTTAGAGTTATTTGAATGTTATATTAATACATTATTTTCATAATACTTGAAGCAAAATTTCTCTCTTAATCATAGGTTAACCATAGAATCAGCCATTGCCAAATATTACACAATTGACATGAAGATAAAAATTGTTTTCCATATAATTTTATTGTATGTTGAATGTATGTTACATGAATTTAAAATTATTATTATAAAATATTTTAACATAATATAATATATCTCTGTATTATATCTATTTGAAAAACAAATATCATAAGCCATAACTATTAATGATATATTCAATCTACCAAAGATCTAAACTATTGAATTATTAACAGGCTATAACAGTGATGTCAATTGTATATTTAAACTATGTAATTTGATCTAAGAGTAGACAGTTAAGCCTACCTTTAGACTTATCTTTCTTTCAAGATATTCTAAATTATTAAATTTAATTCTAAAAATAATGAATTTATTAATATTTATGCAAGATAGAGGCATAACAGTACTTTCAGATCAAATTACATAGTTTAATTATTACATTAATACATAGTTTAATAATTTAGTATTAATATCATTATTAATACTAAATTATATTGTACATAAATAATTTAGTATACTGATAATTAGCTTTTTGGTTGATCAAATATCATGACCTCAAGCATACCATTCCTGATTATAATATCCTGGAAAATCACAAAAATTTTGATTTTTCTTTATGTCCTTCTATTGTACTGAGATTTGAAAATTATTAAAACATATCTGATAATTGTTTTTAGATCTACAGTCATAGTAATGTGGAGTTGAGAAATTTTCACAATGCCCTAAAACAAATTATTGCATTGTTAAGTCAAGATTTTGAAGCCACGTCTTATTGGGTCTGCTTATCATCTACTGAATTTGTTAGAGGCTAACTGTATTAACCAAGACACAATCTCATGCAAAAGAATTTTATAATTTAAAGGCCTGCGTATAATTTTGTTAATTATGCTAACATTATTCTAATGTGATGTTTAGTTTAAAAGAAAAGAAAATTGAAAAGCATGTGTTAAGTTTTAAAATACTTAAATTTATACAATGGAAATTACTATTATTATGTATGGTACAGTACATAGATTTATTATCTAATAAAAAGGAAATAGATTATTCTAAAATATTTAATACATTCAAAATTAATCTTTGACATTTTTATAGTAATTAAAATTTTAATACTTAAAAATGTTCAACTAATAAAATTTTTATAATTAAGTTTTATGTAGACGACAATGTATTTTTAATTATGTTAATTTAAATAATCTTGAAAATATATCAAATTTAATTGAATAATATTTTATTACAATTAAAGAATTTTTTTTAACATTTTCTTCTAGTTTAATGAAACCAGAAAGTTTAGAAAAACTATAGAAATTTAGTTTTTTGAAAAGCAGAATTTCAAATTTTTCAATTTTTTTCTTTTACAGTAATTTACTTATTAGAAACTTATTTTTTCACTAGTTTTTGTTAAATAGTTAACTAATTTTTAAAAAAATTAATATTTTAGTTGAGAGTAAACTGTTTTCCTTATCTTAAAAAAATGATAAGACATAACTACACTTAAGCAGAGAATATTAAAAATGAAAGCCTTATATTCTACTTTCAAATTAGAGATTTATGGGAATATTTTGAAATACATTAATGATTATCATTGACAAAAAGAATCTTTAATAAAACTAATTCAAAGTAAAGTTAAGAAGATAGATGTAATCTTCAGATTAGCTTCATCTTATATATTTTCTTTGACTTTCTAAGAGGATATTGAAGGAGAAAGAGTAAGTCCAGCTTGAACTAGTCTGGAAGTGTGTCACACTTCCTATAGGAAGTATGACATACTTCCACATTTTCATCAAGATTATAGATCAAATAATCTAGCTATTTGAATAAATCTTCAGAGTGTAACACTACTAAATGCTAATAATTGTGTCATACTCAGAATAATCTAGAATTTATTTGTTTATAATTTTTTAAAAATAATATTTAATAACTTAATATTGCTTTTATTCATGAAGTATATAGTGTGAAAAATTGTTTATAATAGATGAACTTTTTGAATTAGTAATATTTGTGTTTATTATTTTTCTGGAATTGAGTAATACTAAATAATCATATCTATGATAAAATTATTCAGTTAATGTTACCTATGGTTCCAAAATGGCAGCTCGTCCCTGATTCAGCAAATGGAAGAAAGAAACGGTGGGGACGCATGTTCTAACCTAACCTATTCTAATAAATTACCATAATTATTACCAACAAAATTATTAGAATAGGTTAGGTTAGGTTAGAATGAGCATCCCCACTGTTTCCTTTCTTCTATTTGCTGGAATCAGAGACAAGCTGCCATTTTGGAACCATAGGTAACATTAACCAATTATTCATTAAACTTCTACGATAGAAGTTTAATGAATAATTTCTTCATAGGTTTAATAGATTTCTCCTACAATAATTTCTCCTATACAAATATTTTACAGCATTTATTTTTAAAATTATTTTATAAAACAGTAATTTATAAATTACTGTAAAATTTTTCTGTAGGCATTGCATTACTATTTATATATACAATGAGACTCAAAAGTCAGTTAGCCAAAATATATTTTTTTAATTATTCTTAAAAATATATATCTTGGTAAATTGATTTTTTGCCTTCCTTTATGTTGTGTAAATGTTGTATAATTATTTCTAAATAATTTAAAAAGCTTTATTCACTTATACAATAATTTTTATTTTAACTTCGTTATTGATTAATATTTTTATTATTATTTAATAATTTATTTATTTAAGCATTTTAATTTTTTGTCATACATCTCTTAAAATAAATTATTTCTTTATATGATTACATATAAATTTTTTCATGTAGTTACTTATATATTGCATAAAAGAAAATTGATTTTTAAATGAAATAACATAAATAAATTTTGTTTGTGAATCATATTTCATTAGAGAAAACCTTAATAAATAAATTAAAATTGGCAATATTCTTGAATTAAAAATTCAATGTGAAGTCAATGTAGAAGTCTGAGAAATAAAAATATTTGAAAAGATATGCTTTTTAGTTTCAACTATTAATTTCATGCTTTGACAGTGCTTATAAATAGATGACGACAAATTCTTAAACTCCACTTATATAAAATTCAACACAGTTTCTTGTCACAAAAATCAAAATAGGAAAGCATATTGCTTTGAAAAGTCAATTTTATCTTTTAAAATGGTTTTCTTTTGCATAAACAATTCAAATTTTTTGAATTACATAAATATCAGAGTGACTCACCATATCCTGATGTATAAATATATAATATTATCATATAGTATTGAAAAATCTTATTTTATATTTATTATTTTATTACTTAGTAATGAATCAGTCTACGATATATTTGTGCCTTATGTCTATTGTAATTTTCTACATTAATATGTAATTCATATGTTTAGATTTAAAATTCTTTAATAATGTTACATTAAATTATGCATTATAGTTTTGAAATTTTAGTTTTACAGCAACGTTAGCTTACATAACATTACCAAAGTTTTTGAACATTTTTACTTTATTTTTACTAAAATTCATTTATTAAAACATTGTTTAGTACTGTTTATTGATTTATTTTCTTTAACAAAATAAAAAATTTATCTAATTTTTTATGCTAAATGAAGAATAAATGTACTTTGAAAATATATTTATTCTGTTTCTTTTTACATTGTACATTATTTATTATATAATGTATAATGTAGAGTTGCATCATGCACATTTTAAATTATAAATTTTGATGTAATTTTGAATAACTTTACAAATGTCAAATGTTATATATATTAAATTTTTCTTGTTAATAACATAATACATTTTAGAATACATTAACATATATTTATACAATAATTTTGTTATCATCATGTTATTTTTTAACATATGAATATATTACTTAAATAAATGATTAAAAGTTTCAAAATAAATTTAAAAATAAATACTTCAGAATTTTGTACAGAATACAAGTAATTAAGCTCACAAATGTTCAAACATGCTTAGATCTATTTGTAAAACTTAGGATTATAATTAATTTTAAAATAAAATACCATACTTTATAAAGTTTGTTCACATTTTTAAAATTCTTGAATATTTTTGGCATTTTACAGACATCATCTAGAGGTTTTAATATTTTAAAATACAAACTAAGTGAATATTTATAAAGATTTAAATTTCTGGATGACATCTGACAAAATATTCATATTCTAATTAAATATATAAATTGACAAACTTAATGACCAAAACTAAAATATTAATTTATTCAATAGTTATGAAAAACAAAAAAATTGCAAATAATAAATTTGAATTGCTGATTCACATGCCATTATCAAAATTCTAGTCATATAATTTATACTGAAATATTTTTCTTATTTTATTAAATAAATTATTTTTTCTGGAGAAACACTTTTGAAAGATGCATGATAATTTCTATTCTACTCAGCCCTAATGTTTCATTCTATACAATGCTGTGGCATTGAAATAAACAAAGATGAATGTACATATAATTAAAAATTTATAAGTTTCTAACTTCAAACAAGATTTTTAATTTAAAATAAAATTTTATGCATTTATTTACAGTTTTGAGTATATATACAGAAAGGTCCAAAAAATCTGTTAACCAAGACATATTTTTTGTTGTCAAGATAATTTTAAGAATAATTGTCAGAACGAAGTGACGACTAATACTTGACTTCATGCATTCCTTGTCAACACTATAACTCTAGAATACGTTGTCCGATCTTGATGAAATTTTCCAGAACGACTCATCATCATTCAAGGATGAACTGAATAAAATTTCAACTCTCAAAAATGATCCATTTTTGTAGAACTAGAGATAGGGATCAAAAAGGAAAATCGCATTTTTATTCAGTATGGATCATTTTTGAGAGTTGAAATTTTATTCAGTTCATCTTTGAGTGATGATGAGTCATCCTGGAAAATTTCATCAAGATCGGTCAACTCATTCTAGAGTTATAATGTTGACAAGGAATGCATGAAGTCAAGTGTTAGGTTGCTTTCTGCAGGCACGTGTAGAAGCGTCATCTAGTGGTCGGAAAATATGACAAGCATTAAAACAATAATTTTGAAAGGTAAATGTTATTGCTAATTAGATACACAACAACAAATATAAAGAATCTTTATAGAATAATAAGTTTAAAAAAGTTTTCTTTTTAAAAACGTGGAGCAGCAGCAATCAATATTGATGGCCTTATGATCCATTCTCTCCTTCGTCTTCCCATCATTAGTACGAAATTTCAATCTCTAAATGGAGAAGCTGCACAGAGATTCCAGATTGAGATGAAGTTGCTCAAATTCATCATCATCGATGAAATGTCAATGATTGATGCAAGAATGCTTTACATGATCAAGAGAAGAGTGAGGGAGATAAACCCCGAGAAAGATGAGCCGTTTGGTGGATTCTTTATCTATTTGTTTGGTGATTTTCGTCAGCTTCCTCCTGTTAAAGATACTCCTCTCTACTCGAGTGTTTTTTACAATGTAATGTCCCAGCAAGGTAGGGACCTTGTTGGGACATTACATTACATTTGCATTTGATTCTTTTGAGAAATTCATTGAACTTAGTAATTCTCATAGACAAAATAGCACAGATAGTTCCTTCACAGATGTCTTACATCTAGCTTCGGGTGATTTCAACGAAGACTACTTGCAGTCAACTGGATGCCCTCTTGCTTATATAGCATCTGAAAACACTTCAGATATTGCCCTACCTTTGTCCAAAGATGACTCAGCTCTCAGTCTCTCCAAGGATTTGAATCTCTCAGTTAATGCCAGAATTATGCTGAGTCAACTTATGGGTGCAAGGAGGTCTTGTCAATGGTTCACTAGGAACTATATGCTACATTATATATACTCCTAATGCTTGCCCTCCAGCTCTTCCTCTGTTTATTTTAGTGGAATTTGATAGCCATCGGGGACCTTTCATCTATGGTAATCTGTTTCCAATAATCCCCATAACACGCTCTTCGAACGATGCCAGTATATTGCGATCTCGTAGACAGTTTTCCCTTACCTTAGCATACTTGATGACTATACATAAATCACAGGGATTAACTCTTCCAAAAATCAAAATAGATATAGGGAAAAAAGAGACAGCTATCGGTTTTACCTATGTTACATTGAGTCGAGTGAAAAAAATAACTGACTCAGTATTTTTAAAGAGTTACAATAGAGATCGCTACGAGTCTGTAAGTCCAAGGCTAATAGTGATAGACAAAATTTCATTAGACGTTCGCATAGCAATTAATTAATGGCTTATTCTGACCTCATATTTGTACCTTTAAATGATCCAATAGAAATCAAATATATCGTTGAGAACAAATGACTGTGTTTCTTTTTTCCCTCATAATCTAGAAAATAAAGGTGCGAGCAGCTTCGTTCCGACTACACGCTGATACAGCGTTACTTAACTAGTTAAAATTGGTTTGGAACAGATGCATGTTATTAATTGTAATACAATTACTTCCAGTGAAGCAACTAAATCATAACTAATGACACACAGCTGTTCCAAACCAGTTTTAATCATTCTTAAAATAATCTTAACTATATCTTAGTTAACTGGTTCTTGGATCACTCTTATAATTAATAAAATATGGTTTTTAACAACTTTGAGACATTAAAAGTGAAAAAGTTAAGACAAATAATTAAACTGAATAAAGTTTGTTAACAAGTACTTTTAATAAACTGTCTTCTTTGTCTCAAATTCTTAATTTTGTCATGTCATTCATTAATTTAGAATTTTAAAGTGGAACAGATAAAAGAGCAGAATAGCATGCCACAAAAATATATAGTATTTATTGAATGTGATCAAACTGGAAAAGAATGTTTAAATCAACGCAACACCTTTTAAAGACCAACATAATAAAAACATGCATTTTCAGTCTTATTCAATAGGTAATAGACTGGCATTCTGGAGTTTGGGAAAAATTTTGGTGCATCAGTCAGTCAAAATATGCTTTGTGCCAGTCTAGATTGTTGTCCTAACTGAATTTTAGTAAATTTAAATTCTCCTGCCTTTCCTGAGATATTTTAATCTCTGCACAAGTCAAGTATATGCAATGTGGCACATATTGATCAGATTATCATTGATGTGACAGTGCCTGCAGCTGCATCTTTTGCATTTACAATTGATTTTTGTATAATAATTAGAATCCTGTTGGTCACCAATCTCTCAGAAAAACATATATCCATTAAATGCATACATTGTTTCACATAATTTTCAAGAGCACTTCTCTTCCTTATGTATTTGTGTTCAACATCACCTTTACTTTTTGGTTTTCTTTTACCTTATTAGCAGTAACCTAGAGAAAAAATTAGCACAAAGTTAGCATTTTTTCTACCAGCAACATTGCTGTGGCATCATATGTAGTCTTGAGTCCAATGCAGGACTCAAGTCTCACCTCAGTCCAGAAATTTTGTGGACTTGGACTCATCCATTACTATTCCAGTGTAATTATCCAATCAAACCCTGATGCTCTCTCTACATGTTATGATGACATGTACAAAGATGTAGCCTATAAATGCTGCTTTTCTACACTACATATTTTTGCAACATTTCTACACTACTTCAGATAAAATTAAAATTGAGGTCTCTTCTTACATTTAGATGCTTATTTGCATAGAGAAAAATGAACTAAATAAGATTGTGGATGTAGTTCCTGAAAATCAAAATTATTAGAAAAATTAATCATATATTAGTATAGATACAGAATCATTATTTTGTGAATTTTGATAGGAGCAGTTTTGAGGTTACACAGGATTACAGTTTTTTTTTAATTTTAAAGGCAAATTTTATTCAAGTTCATTTATATTTCATTTTAAATTCTTCAAGGGAAAAAATGGTGATATAGTCTGAATGGAGGCTGAATTAAGACTGAGATAAGGTGGATTACTTAATTTTCATTTTTTCAAATAAAAAATTTCCATTGAGGAAAGTGATCCAATTGATATCAAAATTCTGAAAAGCCAATAGAGGGAGGAATATATCCCCTTCCATTAGTGTTTCACACTGTAACTTCCCTTATGCACTGGTAGAAAGTATTTCCTAGTGACAATGTAAAGCTCAGTCCATCACTGTCAATAGGACTGTTCAATAAAAGTTAATTAAATAGGAATAAATTTAAATTTTTACTAAGAATCCTAATTACAAAAATGCATTACTTATTTTTTGATTACAGGTTTCTTGATGATAATGAGCTATTTAAAACATTTTGGAATTGATATAAATTTTAGTTTAATAATCCAATAAAGCAGTTTAAATATAGTTTTTTAAATTATTGATTGTTAAAATGAGGAAAAAATTAGTTGCTCTTAGGAGACATCAAGTTGCATTATTGATCAAAGATGGATGTAAATCTTAAAAATTTTTTTTTCTTTTAACAAATTTAATTTTTTGTAATTTTTGGTTCTAAACTGGTTTATAATAAATAATCAAAGTTCAGAATTGACTTAACAAGCATTATTTACTATACAGTAGTATTATAGTAAACAAATGTATTTACTATACATTTGCTTTGCAATCAAAAGTTGTTTTTCTCTGTCTTTAGTAGTAAGTAAATGTCATATCATAGCATGGATTATAGTGTTGTGCTGTTGACATGTGATGTAGCTATGTTTCACTTTTTCAATTTTATAAAATACTGTTATCTTATTTTATCTCTGAAGAAGGAATTTCTGGTCCAAAAGACTGTACTGGTACATAAATACATTTAATCAATTGATTTTTGATTATAAGAATGAATGAGAAAAAATCATTTGAATAATAATATTTCTATTAATGAGCTTTAAAATTAAAAATAAATAAACATCCAATTTCAAAATGGTTAAAACTCAAAAACACTGGCAAATTAGAAACAATTATTTAAATTTTTGCTGTTAACAAACATTCTTTGTATAATTACTGCTATCTGGAACCTATAACCGGTGCATAACACGTATACACCATACAAATATAGTGCAGTTGACAAACGTTTTTAAGCTATCACTTCGCTCTTCCTCAGGTCAACTGGTTTCCCAAACGGAGTGTATGTCTCTTGGTGGAGTCTGGTGTCTTTCCAGTGAATTGTGTCCTCCCTGCCATGCACAGTTGTGTGCTGGACGGGGGTTGTAGAGGGTTTGGCATCCAAAAGGGATTGCCATGACTGTGATAAGGTCATGGCAGGGAGGACACAATTCACCAGAAAGACACCTGATCCCACCAAGAGATGTACACTCTATTCGGGAAACCAGTTGTGACTTGAGGGAGAGCAAAGTGATAGCTCGAAAACGTTTGTCAACTGCACTATATTTGTATGGTGTATACGTGTTACGCACCGGTTATGGGTTCCAAACAGCAGTAATTTCACCCTGGTGCTGCAATCAGAAGAAGTTTTTGTCTAATTCTTTGTATACTTTATCATCATCATATAATAATCTTTGTAGCTGCATATGCTTGCAAATTAAATCAAACTGGTATCTTTACCATTCAAATTAATTTGACTTCATATAATTGAAAATATTGTAACTATGCAAAAATTGAATTTTTAATATCATGAATATTTAGCAAATCTTACTTAAAATTATTCCTTTTTAATGTAAAACAATTAAAAATTAGTCAAACAAAAACAAATCATATGCAGAAAAAATACATGGAAATCTACATAATTCTGATTTATATATTGTAGTTCTGATGCATATTATCAGTTAATTTTTATGTTTAAGTTAGAAAATTGATTATTACTAAAACTTATTTAATTGTCAAAGACTTCCTGCTTTTTTGTCAATTGTAAGGATGCTTACCGCAATTCTCAAATATTTTTAAACCTTTATCTCCTTCATCATTAGAAATGAAGGCATTCAATAGAAGAAATTGTTTACTTGAGATGGAAACATTTGATAAAAAAGAAATTTTCTTTTTTTGAAAAACAGACAATGATCTATCCAGTGTTTACAAAGACTTCTATAATTTCTATCCCTGATAAAAAGCTTGAAAGTACATGGGAATTAAAGTAAACATCCTCAAGTCTGCAATAAACCAGGAAATAGGAGAACATTGATTATATTTTACCAGATTGAATGGAGTTTTAAAGATGCCTCTTTTATCAAATAACATGTTAAAACAAATATTTTCAAAACTTTATTTTGTGACAAAATCATTAAATTTCAGTTACCAGTCAATCATATTTCAAATCAATCATTCTTGTCATCATTACCATCACCACCTCCCTCATATTACAGATGTCATGTAACAAAATTTCTGAATCAGTTGTATGATCAATTATTAAATCATTATTCTATGTACAGTATGTTTGAATAACAAAATTGCTAGAAATTTATTAGAAACATTTTTAATAATTTTACATTATAAAATAGATCTTTATTTAAAATTCATATATTTCCAAAATTTATAATTTTTTCCAAATTTTTTATTTTATTCAGTGGATAAAATGGGAGATCAACCGACTGTTTGTGCTACGTCTTAGTATTATTATCATTACTATTTTCTCAGTTTATGCTGTTGTACAAATTAATATGGTAAATATTAATTAAATTATTATTATGAGAAATTTGTATTTTAGATGATTATATCATTTAGAAGTAATTTTTATTCATATTTTACTTTTATTTATAATTTATTTTTCAGTTTTCTTGTATCAATGAAGCAATCCTGTGTACAAATTCTACTGATTTAGTACAAGAGTCAATTCTAAGTGAATACAAAATTTGTCCACTGCCCAATTATATAGTTTTGACCTGTGTGATAACATTTTTTCCTTTAGTTGTATTCCTAAGGATGCCTAATTTAGTTAAAGCCACATTACTCTTGCCAATGACGGCTATCTTTCTATTGATGATAGAAATGACTCATACAGAACTGTTTCGTTGTTATGATCAGAGGATAGAGTAAGTAAAGTGTGTATATTTATTTTAATATACAATATGAATCTAATCATTTTTTTTTTAAAACAGATCAAAAACACCTCATCATATTATAGGTGTAATTGTTATTTTGCATTTTATGCTTGCGGTTTTAATTCATGGAAGACAAGTTGAATGGACAGCAAGATTGGATTTTTTGTGGAATGTTCAGGTTAATATTCATTATGTTTTGTATTGTTTGTATTAATTTTTCTATATTATCCTAAAACATCTGAAGAAAAAATTGCTTTAGTTGGTTAGATAATAAAAAAACTGATTAAAGACTTCCATTAAATGAAATTCCATGTTTAAAAATTATAAAACAAAATCCATATCTAATGCAAAATTTGTCACATTTTGACAAACATTGAATATTTTTATTGTAGTAGTACTGTATTAAATAGGTATCTACTCTTTCCATACTTATTTAATACAGTAATACTATGATAAAAATATTTACTTAGCCACCCATAAAAAACTAACTTTTTTATGACTTTTAGAAATAGTTTAATAATTAAACTTTATGATTAGATTGTCAAAATGTCGTTAAGTTATACAATGTAGAATACTTCCATTAAATATCAAAACATTACAAATCTGTTTATTTTTAATTTAATAAGCTATAAATTTAATGTAATAAACATTACATAGAATTTTTCATAAGGTGGTGCTAATTACAAAAACAAATATAAAATTCTTATAACCAATTTCTGTACTGCATTGATTTAAATCAAAATCTAGAAAAAAAAAATGAAAAAAATACAGATAAAAAGTACAATAGCTAGCCAATAGTTTATTGCTTATGTAATGAATTATATAATTTGTAATTTTTCCAGATCTTAAGTCTGGATAAAAAAGAAATAATATAACTTATGAATTAAGCAATAATGATAATTCATTATCAAGAGAGTTATCATTTACTTTTCCATTCTGCTGTTGTCACAGTCTTTTCAGCCTAGATCTAAAAAATTAGTGTTGACAATCCTTCAATTATGAATTAAGTGTCTAATATTCATTTTTTAAATAAAAAATTATAAATTAAATATTTCCTAATAATACTGATAATTAACGTAAACTAGTTTTTCATCTGTTTTAAGTAACAGTAATTTGTATTAATTAATGCCAAATAATTTAAAAATATGAAGAAAAATAACTTAAATAAATCAAAAGAGAACAAAAAACAGCCAATTAAGGAAACAAAAAACATAATTGAGAGGAACGTAATATTTAAATATTTGAATGTATTTATGTATGTGGAATGTGCTCTGTGTATGTTGTATTCTAAGATTCTTTTTTGAGAGAGTTGTTGATGGTTAAAATCATTTCTCTCAATTAGATTCTTGGTGTCCTTAATTAGCTGTTTTTTTAGTTTTTCTTTGATTTATTTGAATTTTCAATATCAAGTTATATGGATTATTTTTAAAATAACTTATTTATTTAATGTAAGAAGAGTTTGTGAAACCTATTTACAGTATATTTCTTGTTAATTTAAAATAAAGAAATGTATGAGACTACTTTTTATTGTCTAGATTAGAGATGAAGATCCTTTTTAATCAAAGGTTATATCCAATTTTAGAAGGATGTCATATTGCACATTGCACAAATGTGTACATTTAGAATGCATGCACAAAATATGTACACCTATTATATTTAGATAGATAACATATACATTAAAGAATAGAAAACATATTTCATTATTCAAAATTCATGGCAATAAAAGTAAACTTATATCTAAATATGTATAAATGAGGACATTTGTTTGTTTGCTATACACTCCTAGGCCATTTGACCAATTGTTACAAAACTTGGCATTTACATACTTCTAACTTAGATAATGCCATATATCCCACCCCAAAATATGTATTGGATTTCTGTAAATCAATTAATTTCTATCTATGTTTGATTTGCTGATTTACACGTAGTGCCATCTATTTGCAAAAAATTAAAAAAATAATAAACTAAATATAATCCTTATAAAAAAAGAATATAATTTTAAATATATATATATTATATTCACTTAATTACTCTGACATTGATATGGCGCAAAATAGACGTGCTATGTCTTATAATTCTGTAAAAAGTAGCATATAGCACTTGTGTGCATGAGATCAAAAGTGTTACCGTTACAAATTTTTAAAATATTTAATTTTTCACTTCTAATAATTCAGGTTTTTTCATTTCTGAATGATACTTTCTTAATTCTAATAAACACCCTCCAGTGGTCAAGTGGATAAAACCACTCAGCTTCCCATAAAAGTCTTCCTGGGATGCATTGCTTGGCAGATTGCTGGTATGTCATGTTGCTGTGACCTAATAAACCAAACTAATTCTAACGTGTGATTACTTATTGTGACATCATCACAATACTGGGCTGGAACTTTTTGTCACAATGTTCTCAATTGTTTTAGTGGTGGTCTTACCCCTGTACATTACACTTCTCCTTTAGCAATAGAGTAGTGTTTGTCATCTATCTAACTCCATTAAGGGAAAAATTTTAAATCTAAGTAACATGACTTTCATTCCAAACTGGAAGTTCATATATAGTTAATCTGGGCTTACTCCTGCCCCTAACTAAGCTTTTCACATCCGGTTTAGACTTTCATCTATCTAATCTCCTTTCTCGAGATTAAGGAAGGACAGACAGTCAGAGAGAGGACAGTTGAAATTTATAGGTCTACAGTTTTTCAAATTGCAGCCTAATAATTTTTTTCATAAACACAATATTTAAGAGAACACACTTCCCACATAGTTTATACAATCTGTTGCCAAAATTTTAAAAAGTTTATCATCACATAAAAGCAAGTATTCTAGCATTTTTACTAGATAACTTTTATTTAAACCAGTCATATGAAGTTTTTTGGACATTAAGGTTAGTAACTTCAATCACGTGTGGAATCATCACAACCTATCTAACACTGATCACTTTTCAAATATTAATAGTAAAGCAGTATTAATTAGTAGTCATTGACCATCCTTTCTTCTGGGACGTGGTCAACATCTACTTTTGTTCAAATTACTTCAATCCCTTTCTGCAACAGTCCCTTCTTTCTACAGGACCAGTGGTCTGGTGGCATTTGAAGAGGAAAATTACATAAGACAAGGTTACTGGCAAGCACAAAATATATTTTAAGTGATTTTTGAGGGTGTAAAATATTTGGTTTGTTTTTTTGTGAAATTTGATTTTTTGGCAGATTACCATTTGATATTTTGCTGTATATGGTACATTTACAGCAAAATATCAAATGTTTCTTATCATGGTTCTTAGAGTTCACATTAGGAAAAAATATATCTTAAATTTTTTAAGATATCATATTTTCAATTGGTGTCTACTTGACCAATGAAATTGTGCCATTTCATAGCATCCAAGAATTGCAATAAACATGACAATGGTAGGCTGAAATAACCAAGTAGGCTGAAATAACCAAGAGTTTGGTTATTTCAGCCTACTGTTTGTTATATTTTAGTATTTGATTTATATAACTACAAAGGTTATCTTCCATAAGGGTTTATTGAATTACACTGAGTGATCAATTTAATGCATTTTAAAATTTCTTTATTCCTCTGCTATACACAATTTAAAGAATTTTTCAAATGTGTTAGATTGGTCACTCAGTGTGATAAACCCTTATGTAATATTATACGTACGTATTATATTATAGTATTTTATTTATATTTACAAATGTTATCTATCACCTTTGTAAATATAATTCAAATACTATAACATAATATGATAAAAAGGTTAGAAGTATGAAATAATCTAATAATGTTGATTTGTTTTATAAAACCGTGTCTTGTTCTATAATTTAGACTTGATAAACACTAATGTTGTGTGTTTTTTCTTCAAAGACACTTGGCAAGTTTTCTATCAGATATCTTTATTCGTTCTCGTTGATCAACGAGAACGAATAAAGATATCTGATAGAAAACTTGCCAAGTGTCTTTGAAGAAAAAACACACAACATTAGTGTTTATCAAGTCTAATCTAATAATCTTAATGTTTGTTGTTATCCTTTGCCTGGGCAGTGCCGGACTTACTACTAGTTATTTTATATTTCATTAGACCGCACTAGAAACTAGTAAAAGTCTCCAATCCCCATTTTTGATCTACATATTTACACAAAAAGAATGTCAGTTAAACAGTAAGAATATAATCAAAAATAAATATAATACACAGTTTAATATCTTACACTATCTTACTTGTATCAGTTCTGTCAGAGGTTACAAGAATAAATGCTTGACTCCAGAATAGATTAGATATATTTGATTAGAGATATGAGCATCATTATCAAATATAGGATTAGAAGTTTATGTTGATGATAAGTGATTTTATCTGTTTAAAATTAAAATTAACATCATGTCAATTGATTAAAATGAATATCCAAGTGTTTAATAATTACTTGGGAATAACATAGATATTCAGATATGAAAAATTTTACAAAAATATTTAAAATCAATAGAGAGAAATTTTGATTTTGAGAAAATGAAAATGCTGAGAATATTTATTTAAACTTTAGCACAAAATTATGGATTATTTTGTAGTTTTACAAATGTTAAAATAAATTTTAAGAACTAATATTGAATTAGAAAAACAAAATTTTAATGAAACAACCTTTTGTAAACCACATATAAAAGTCCATTGAATACTAACCCTAGAATACAAAACTTCATCATTTTTGCGAGTTTGTCAATTCTTATTTTTTCCCTTGTTATTTTGCACTATTTTGCTGTTGTTTTAGTACCTTTCTACATTGTTGCTTAAATTTTCATAACAAGTGCAGATTCTTTGAATTGTTTTTGTTTGTGCAATAATTGAAATTGTTTCCATCAATTTTACGAAGCTTTGTGACTATGTATGGTGCCTTGAATAAAGATAGTGATGTTTATATTTTGTTTGTATGTAAATTTTGTCTTTATATGGTATAATTCGTGTAGATTTGTTTTTTATTGTTTAGTTTTATTCTCTGCTTCAGAAAATGCATATATACTTATTTCTCCAAAAATTATTATTAGAAGAAAAAATAATCATTGCTGCCCTGTGCAACCTGTTAGTCAATCATCTTGTCACGTTCCAAGCAGAAATATTATTCATTTTATTCAGTTGCCTGTTGGACATGCAAAGGAAATGAAGAGAGATGATTTCTTCATCCATCTAAATAAAGAGCTAACCAAACGATGGATGAAGAAGAGGCTAGAATCCAGTGGCGTGCCATGACATTTGACGATAGGGAAGCTCTGTTTCTGTAAGAAGCCGACTTACAGGGACAATCAATTAATTGCGTGTCAGGGCCCATTCGTATTCGTTTGTTTGATATGCCAGTAAAAACCGTATACTTCTTTAAATGTATTTTTAATAGATTATCCGACGTACTTAATAAATAACAGAGGTAATTATATTGAACTTTCTTATTAGATTCAATAAATTCCCTATGCCCTCTAAATGCCAATTCTTGCTTTGAGAAAAAACATATATCATCTATTAATTTAGATATATCTATTAATCATAATTATCTTGTTATAATTTTCAATATTTATTTTATATTGTCTACCAATGTTAAATTCTATTCTATTTTGATTTCCAAATTGCTTCAATTTTATGAAAGAATCGTCATTTGTCATAAATTTTATCATCAAAATGTTGAAATTTTTTTGTTGACGTATTTATATTTAATTTAGGCATTGGTCTTTCTGTTTTAATAATGTTTTCTTTTTCATTATATGGTCTCAAACCAAAACTTTTTTAAAATAGATTTTTTAATCACTAGCCACGATATAAGGGCTAAAATTAAAATGATAAAAATAACTTACTTGGTAAAACAAAATGTGTGATGAATATACATACCTAGTACAAAAAGTTCTTCAATTGTATGAATATAGTTTTAAAAAACTTATAATTAAATATAACTTTGTGAAGAAACGTACATAAAAATAGCAAAATATTCTTTACTTTTTAAATCTTAAAACAATCCACTTAGTGAAATAGCTCCCTATGAGTGGCTAATGAATGGAATCAGAGACGTCCTGGCAGGTGTGTGGTGCGTGCATGCATGCAGGTTGCCAAATCCCGAGGGTGCCGATACCGGTCAATGTCAAATGCCTCTTTTGTCACATCACTAGTATATCTCAAAGGATGCGACAGGGCTGTTGTAAATTTTAAACGTTTCTCACCATAGCTATAAAAATCTAAATATGTTAAACTTAATAGTCATTTGTTTTCTAACTAATTTGTTTTAATACCAAGTGTACACAGAAATCAGTTCCCCACTGTACTGAGCTAGTGATTGGTTCTGTTAAGCTTTTGTTTAAGTAAAATTCCAGCTCTTTCAGCAGGGTTTTATTTATGTCCCCATTCCCTAATCTTTTAATTATTTAACTACTTCTTAGTAGAAATAAGTCGAAACCAGTTACTTTGTACTTGAATATCTGTAGTCTTGGGAAAACATTGGAAAGACAAATTTTTATGACAACAGATATATAAATTGTAAATTTAAGGAAAATAAATTCTAGAGCTTTTTTTGTACCTTGTACGTCTGATTCATTAAATTTGGTTGTAAATGATGCTGCCAAAGTAACAGTTAGTTTTTTTAACATTATACAAGAATTGTACACGTTTTTTCTGCATTCCCTTACAGATGGGACATACTATAATTGTAATATCACCGGCTTAACATTGAAATCCGTAAGTAATATAAGATGAGCGAGCAGAATAAATATATCAAATATTTTAATGGAGTTTTTTTTTAACTCCTGTCAACTATACAGAACTATCATAAAAACATGCAGTAAACTCCTATTGGTTGGGTTAAGTTATAAATTTAGTCTAGGGTGGGCAACCTTTTTTATAACATGGGCCAGAATAAATTTTACATTTTTTTCGTGGGCCGTAGTAGTTAATTGATGCCTTCTTGTGACTTGAAATTTTTTTAGTCTGCAAATATGAAATAAATAAATAAAAAGTTAATTACTACATTTATTTCTCTTATCGTTTTCAAAAATTACAAAGAATTGGAAAAATAACTATTAATTAGTTATTTTTCCAATTTAATAATCTATTAAAGATCTCGCAGGCCGGATAGAAACTCTTCGCAAGCCGCAGCTGGCCCGCAGGCCGGGGGTTGGCCGCCGTTGATCTAGTCTACTCATGATTCACATAATTGGGCGAGGGCAGCCAAATATCTAGCAGGCAGGCGGCTAACAGCCCAGAACCGGTCCGGGATATAAAATTGGATGCTTTATGCATGTGTTGCTTCTACCAGCTAAACCGGGTGAGGTTGGTGCTCTGTAAACCCCATGTGCCAATGCCTATATAACCTGGCTGATTGGAAACTGACCCGGTTTCGACATTCCTTCCGCCACTGAATTATTCGAATATACAATAGCAATCTTATCGTTTTTTTTTTCACATGTAGTATAGAAATTTGTAAAAGATACATAATGCAGTTATAATAAAATATTAATTTTAATTAATTCAAAGTACGTTAAAATATGAAAATTTATATTTTATAAAATACAAGGGAAAGTCATTGGAAGGTGGAAGCAGCACTTCCATCGCTTCCAATGATGGCACACCACTGCTAGAATCACATATTGCAGACACAATTTCACCTTTTCTTAGAAAATTGTTTACAGAAATTCCTGCCATTCACAGAGAGAATCCAACGTCTGGAAACAAAACAACAATTTGTCACATCTACCATTCGAAAAAACTGAACTATTTTACTACTACATATTGTTTTATATGTGGTTGCCACATATAAAACAAGGAACATTATGTAAATCAATGTGTTAATTGCTGAAAATAAATTAGTAAAATAAACAATTGTAAAATTTACAAAGCTTTGTGTTCCTATACTAATGATTTATGCTTTGTGATCCAGGGTTAAAAGATACTTTGCTTGAATACGAAAACTTTAAAATTAAGTTAATAGATTTTATAAAAATTTTGATTAACTTATGTATTCTTGCAAATATATTTTTAATTTTATATAGTTTTATTTGAAAAACATAAGAATTTAAAAAAATTAATAATAAAAAGAGGTTTAAATATATTTAATAGTTTAATGATGCAATATTTTATTTGTATCTTTATTAGGCTTTGGAAGAGAAACACGAAATGCATGAATTACAGAATAGTAACCGAAGAATTTTATTTAATTTACTTCCAGCTCATGTTGCTGCACATTTCCTAGATCATCAATTTCTTAGTAATATGGTAAGTTTGCTACAAACATGTGCCATACAGGATAATACAAAAATGAGTTAACCAAGATACAAGTATATTTTAAAATCAGATAAAATAGTTTTCAAGTAGTTGTGTGTTGTTATTCAATGATTCAGTTGTTTCCAATGAAATGATTGAATCATATATAATAATATGCAATAAAATTCTAAACATATTTTAATCATTCTTAAAATATATTTCAGTTAACTGACAGTTATCTATTTTAGTTATCTATTTCAGTTATCTATTTTAAAATAGATTAAAGTAAAAGATTTTATTGTATAATTAAAGTCATTAATCTATTCTAAAATAGAAGGCATATACAATGTAATGAATTCAAATTTCATTTAATAATTTACCAAAAATTTTATGTTATGCAATCTCCTGTCCACACTACATTGGATAATCAGGGCTTTACTGTAATTCCAGTATCTTCATTACAAACAGGTCTTTTGGAAAGCTTGTGTAAAATAAAAAAATTTGGATCTGTAGTGAATCTTCTGTTATAATTTAAGCTATAATTTGTTTTATATTATTATTACAGTAAATAAATAAATAATAATCCAATCTCCCGAAAAACCTTGTAACCGGTGCAGTCCAAGTTGTTACGCAAACGTTTTCGGACCCTCACTAGGTCCTTCTTCAAGCGAAATTTTCTTCGACCTAAGATAGGAAGCTATCTTTAGCGTGGCAGGCTCTAATTCAAGACAACGGTTCGAAACAATGAGGGCCAAATGAATAAAAGAAGGGCCCTTAAGGAGAAGTCGCATCAAAAAAGTTACGATCAGACTGACGTTGGATGATTAATTACGTCACGAAGATAAGCACGTGATCGTCGGACGAAAACTTTGGAATATTGGATAGCACACGGTTTCCTTAGATTCGGAATTCGGACGATTCGAATTTTTATCCGTTGGGAGGATAGTATTCGATGGAACGGTCGAAAAAGAAAATTTTGCTTGAAGAAGGACCTAGTGAGGGTCCGAAAACATTTGCGTAACAACTTGGACTGCACCGGTTACAAGGTTTTTCGGGAGATTGGATTAGTATTAACCCGGTGTGTATAGGTGAATTATATAAATAAATAATGTTAAAAATATTTAAAAATTAACCATTGCATAAAATTTACTTATAGAAAAAATAAGTAATTCTTATAATTAGTTACATTTTAATAAGATTTTTTAACATTGATCAGTTTTTATGTATTTTCAAACTACTAATAGTATTACTTTTATCAAAAATATATCTAATAATCCAAACTGTAATGGTGATTTGTCATGTATTCCATTTTTCCTTAAGATTAAAGAATGTTCTTTATCAACAAAATATTATCTATTTCCAAAGATAACAAACTTTCAGAATTTATTTTGAGGCAGTAATTTTCTTTTATAGTTTATGAATCTTATATAATTTATTTTTTACTTTTAACACTTTAAAGTAAATAAGATTGAATTTTTGGCATCTCCCAGTAGATAGGCTGAACTTTGTAAGAATATGAATCATTAGTATATCTTTTATTTTTATAAAATTAATTAATATATGTAATGTGTCAGAGGTAATATTCTCATAAAATTATATGACAATTCAAATGTATTATCTATTTACTATCTATTACTAAAATGTAAATTTATAAAAAGTATTTTTATAAATATTTTACATTTTTTAAGATTAATTTTATTCTTTACTTGAATTTCTTTACAGTAATTAATAATTTCTGAAAAGTTCATTTCTAGACATTTTGTTAATCAATTTTCTATAAATAAAATATTAAATTTTCATTTCTTTGAAAAAATATATAAAAACTCTAACATGTTAAAAGTCTTAAAAATGTTTTCTTAATTAAAATTTTAAAAATTTATAAGACAAACCAGAAAAATAAATTTAACACCAGGAACCCATTAGGAAACTTCAAAGTCAAAACTTTCTTCAGAGCTACTTGGCTATTTCTGAAAATGTCTCAGTGTTTAAATAAATCCTTAATACAACTCAAAATGCCTCTTTGAAATAAAAATTTAAAAGCATTTGTATTAATTACTTTTTTTATTTTTGACATTTTCTGTTTTGTAGATACTAAGGAGCCTTTTTTCCATGCATATCATGGGTTAATTTGGACAGACCCATAATGGGGAATTAAGTTTTGAGGAGATAAGTCCTGACATATTCAGGACAAGTCACCCAGAAAAAATTCCTGCGGTTGCTAATCTGGACTTGATCCTGGGTTCCTCACAGCAGTAGAATGATGCCTTAACCATTTAAGCCATCTAGGCATCAGTATTAATTATTTAAAAGATAAAAGTTTTAAGTAAACTAGGATATTTAAATAAAAGAGAGATTTAAGATCTAAAGCAAGGCCCGCAAAAGTATTAAGAGCCTAGGTCAAAGTAGCCAATGGGGTCCCTTTGCCTGTTTGAGTCAAGAATAATAAATAAATGCATTAATACATTGACTGCCAATTATGAGTTAAATATGTATACAGATTATTCAATGAAACTTGTGTAGTAATCTTTTTTTGGAAGCCACATTCAACAAGAAGTATCCTTTCATCTAGCAATGTGCATTTTGGGCATCTTTTGCTCCTCTTCAGTCCAATTTCTTAAGTCCATTTAACATTCAGTATAGTATTTTATAACATTATGGTTTACAGTATTATTATTTCTGTCTTTTTTTTTTTTTTGCTTTTTACTAAGACATTTAAACCAAAACAGTTTAAAAAGTTTATATATATATATATATAAATTTATTTTTAATTAATAGTTGTACTATGCAACCATTATATCTTTTTTTTCTCTTGTGATGGAAATTTGAAAAATGTAGTTACATACACATATTCTTACATAGGTGCAATGAACATAGTTTTAAGAAATAATTTTATTTCCTGTCACTTTTGAGGATGATTCTTTTTTTGTAGAAACTTCATTAGAGTAGGAAAAGATTAATATAAACAGGTCATTTTCATAATGTTACTCAAAATATTCAAAAATATACAGCTTTTGGTAAATGTATTCCATAAATGCACATACATAAATCTAGCTAACAAATTCCATTACAAGTAAGTTGCCCAAAGGAAAGTTAATCATCTACATTACATCTCTTTTTATCATTTTTTAAAATGTAATTAAAAATTTAATTTTATAAAAATGTATTTGTATTGATACATTTTTATAAAATGTATATTTTATTTTAAAAATAAAAATATTAATGCAAACATTTTAAAAATCTGTTTGTTTATTGCAAAAGAAGAAAGTACATGCGAGATTTGCTGTTATTAACATAGGATGTAAGAGAACTGGTAAAAGAATCAACATAAACATATTAACTTAATGGCAGTATATTATTTTTTCAGCTTAATGACCAATGGAAAATGATTAAGGTCTTTTGCTCAAGCAGGGCAGAACTTCTTGGTAGATGCAAGCATACAGCATGTTTTACCTTTTTATTAGTGAAGAAGTAAAAATAGAATTAAGAACAAGTTTACCACAAGCTTGGAATAAACCAGCAACTTTAAAAAAGGAATACAAGCAAGCAAAAAGACTTAGCCGTATTTTTGATACAAGAAAAAGATATAGGAAAACAAACTAACACATATCCCCAACTGATACAAATATAGTATACTGATAGAAAACTCCTCAGATATTATCTGCTCAATGAAGAGTGAATTGTCCAGAAATGCCATGGCTATCTGTTCTCCAAATGTCATTATCAGAGACAGTGACAGACATTAATTGTTAATTGGAAATAAAATGTCCATTAAAACTTAGGAATGCTTTTACAATTACCGTATTTTACGGATTATAAGACGCACTTCTTTCTTCGAAAAATTGCCTCTAAAATTCAGCTGCGTCTTATACTCCGTAGCGTCTTATAGGTATTTTTTTTTTTAAATTGCTTAAAAATTAAGGTGCGTCTTATAGTCCGTAAAATACGGTAATAAAAATTGACAAACAAAACTAAAACCTACATAATTACAGTACATAATTATTTAATGCAATTACTTATAATAATATAAAACTTAGATTAAAGAAACATTTTAAAATATTTTTCATTACATTTTTTAGTTTGTTCTCCGAGAGGTTATAGCTTAATTTTGTTTAAGCTGTTAACTCTAGAATATATCATTATAATGAATTGTATTTCTAAAAAAAATTTTATTTACATTAATATCCAGGTTTGATTTTTTTTTAACCATTTTAAATAGGAACTTTATTATCAATCCTATTCAAAAGTTGGAGTTATGTTTGCATCTATACCAAATTTTCATGAATTTTATATGGAATTAGACGGAAATAATCAAGGAGTAGAATGTCTTCGGCTCCTTAATGAGATTATAGCAGACTTTGATGAGGTAATAAATATTTTTAATGACTAATAAAATGGTGTAGTTGTAACAATGAAAATAAGCAATTTAAATATTGTAATATTAAATAATTTAATTACTATAAATAAATATTCTTAATATATAATTACTTTACTCTATTATTCAACAGACATTATAATTCATTTTAAAAATAAAACTTTAATTTTTATACATATTTAAAATATTTATAAAGTTTAACTATTCTGAATAATTAATTAATTAAAGAATAATTTTATAATTTTTCTTATTCTGTGAGTTATTGTTATGAGATTTTTTCATTTATTATTGTAATTATATTTTAAAATTTTAACAATATAAACTTTATTAACAATTACACAATAGTAACAGTTTTGTAATATATTTAGCTGTTAGATGATAAAAGATTTCATGGAGTTGATAAAATAAAAACAGTTGGTAGTACTTATATGGCAGCAATGGGTTTAATGCCTGATGTAAGAATACCGGTAAGACAACGTTATTTTTCTATCTTCTACAATAATATATTTATCAAATATTCTTACATTTTCTAGCAATTTGCATATGTAATACTATTTTCAGATATATAAATAAATATAAATGTTTTTTCCTGCATAAAGAATGTATACACATACTTTTTATACTTAATATAAGGAAGAAGTTTCTTATGTGTGATATAAGAAACAGCATAGGTACATAATGTTCCTGAAAGTAGTGTTTATTTATCTTCAACAGCATGAAGTAGTGACCCTATATCTTATTTTAGAATGACATCAAAACTCATTTCAAGAAGCCAAGAGAGTTTCTTGAAGTATAGATTTGACAATGATCAAAAATGTGTTTATATATGTTTCCGAGTACATAACATAAATAACAGAAATACTGTTGAACCCATTTATACATTTCTCAGTTGTACATTTTTCATAATTATACATTAAATATTTTCTGCATTGTACTTTCTCCATTATAAACACTTCAGTTATACATTTTTCATTTATACAATTTTGCACTCATATGTCACATTTTTTGGTATCCTACTGCACTTTTCTTCACTTATGCATTATTCACTTTCAAATAGAAAAATTTAAAGTGCTTACTAGAAAAAATGAAAAAGTGAATTATGTTATAGAAAACACACTTAGTTCACACTGACAGCGAATCACTAGCAAATGTAAGAAGCAGAGAAAATAATACATAACATATGATGCCATTTCTGCCAAACTTTTTCCTTTAGTAAATCACTCTACCAATACAACACATTGAAAATTTTCACTTTCCATGTTTTGTAGTGTGAACCACTTTTGTTAAGTAAATAAAAATTTCTTTCTGGCTACTTGTTCCTTTTCACTATTATATTTCTTTAGTTAAAACATTGCTTTTATAATTTAAAACTGTTTCATTACATATTTTAATTCATTTTAAATTACAATTTATTATATTCAAAACTATGATGAATGATTTAACAAATTTATAATATTACAAAAGTAAATTTAGAATTTATAAATGAAAGGAAATATCAGAAAACTGTTGGATGATGACTTTTTACTTTTTGCTTTTGTTTCAAAATAATTATTACAAAAACCCAAGAAAAATAAAATTTGTTTGGGAAGATGATGCAAAACTATTATTTTCTTTTAAAAATATTACAATTCATCAAAATTAATTTATACAAAACTTTTTTATTGATGATTCATTCAATAATAAATGAATAGATTTGAAAGAATTACTTATTATATTGTAATTTATTTCTTAAGAAATAAAAAGTAAAAATTTAAAAGTAAATTTAAATTAATAAAATTTTATTTATAAATTTATTAGGAGGTTTAGAATAGATTATCATATAAATTTGATATTGCATAACAGTAATTAAGACATTTCTTAATGACAATTTTTATTTCATTTATCAGCAAAAATTAATTTATGACATAAGATTAAAAGATTTTTGGTTATTGAAGGTCTTCCTGGTTTGCTAGATTAATTGCAGCATCAATATTAGTATTTCTTGCTTAATTATAATAATAACAATATATGAAATTTGGCACCATATTATAAATTAAGAGATAAAACTGATAAACCCTCAGGAACAAAATTTATTCCTTATTAAATAAGTTAAATGTTGTTTAATTTTATTTTTTGTTTTAATTTATTCTAATTTCAACAAATAGGTCTATAATATACAGTAGTTATACATTATTTGTTTGCAATTTTCTGCAAGCTGAGGATGGTCATAGGATGACTGGAAACATTATCTAATAAAAAATAAATTTTATTTCTTGAATTTAACACTTTTATATTAATATTAACAACTTAAAATACTTTTGAGACTTCGCATAAGTGGAAGTGAAAATGTGTCAAGTTATCCGATGTGACGACTAAAGCGAAGTTGGAAAAAAAGCCACAAAACTACAATTAGGAAAATACAGTAGTGCATTATACAGTAGTACAGGCTTACAATACATTGTGTCCTCCATTTACAATTACTCTGTAGATGAAAAACTGAAAAATTCATTTAGTGTTGTTTGTTTTGAGCACTTAACTATCTCGACTTTCTTTTTCAACAATCACGAACGCCTTTAAAACATCATCTTTGCGATTGTCAATTATTGGCAAGTAACGTCTAAGGATTCTTAATGCCTCTAGCATGAGAAAATGCAAAATTGGATTCCGGTGTGATGTTGATGTAGATTGTATATTTTCTTTTTGTTTATCTGTTATTATTTTATCATAAAAATACATAAAATGTTAAGGCATTTTTATTCATATGTATATATATATACTATTATATTATTAAATATATTAATTATGTATTAATAAATAAATCGACTCCCCTCCTGAAAAAAAATGAGTTTGCACCACATGTGCAGAGTGAATTCATTTTTTCAGGAGGGGATGACGACTTATCAGAGTGTGGGACAGCAAAAGTATGTCAACTTATCCAGTGGTGACGAGTTAAACGGTGTCAAGTAAACTGGAGTTTTTTAACATTAATGCCTATGTAAGTCAGCCGAGACCACAGAAAAGTGACTACTTAACTGATAGTGTCGAGTTATCCGGGTGTTGACTTATGCGGACTTGACTGTATATAATTTCTATTAATAATTCCAAGGAAAACAATTTCAAGCTACCTTCAAGAACTCAAATATATTTAACTATTTAGTTCATTAGAGATTGTCATTTCTATCTTCAGATCGTAAATAATGAAAACAAAATAAATAAAATTTACATCTGTAAAATAATCCAGTAAATTGTCTTTATAATGTTAAAACACGCACGTGGTGATTTGTGATCTAACAAAGAGATGACAAGAAATACAATAAAAACGTTTTTTATTTTCACCCGTGGTCTTTACAATAATCAGGATTCTTATGGATTCCGATGCTCCTCGTAGTCCGTTCGTGCTCTTGTACGATCAATTAACACTAAACCCAGACAGAACGGTTGATGCGATTCCCGCGACAAAAAAATAAAAATAAACGATCAATATAAATCTACCGCGGTACAAAGAAGTCTTATATCTAAAGAACTAAAAACTACTTATGCTAACAAATAAAAAGGGAAGAAGGAAAAGGATAGAGAATAGGACGAGTATATCGATAGAATAAGACAAGAAGGGTACCCAAAATTGATGAACACTCTGGTGGTGGTGGTGGTGGCCGAAATATTTCTTTCGTGAGGGTTGAGGAAAAACGACGTAAATATCTTCAATCAAAAACTTTCCTATAACTTTCCAGAATTCCTGAGATCAAAATATTCAGTCTTAGCTTGACTAATGTCTCTCCAACTGAGGCTAAAACAGTCTGGAGAACACTACACTGCGTCTTCTTCCTTCAACGTCCCAGCTAAAAGTAGCTTATCCTTTCTTACTTTTGCCCTCAGGGTTACCACCTTTCTTTTGTGTTCGAAGTAGGTGACTCACCACCCATACTAAGAAGCTTCTACAAATTGAAAGACAAAAGAACCGAGAACAAAGAAGGAAGAAAGTATAGAAATATATACATATATATTAGATATATACAAATAAATATTGGTGTACTACCACAATAAAAATCCTCAATCATGTACTGTAGCAATTTTCACATTCTTCACATACTAAGATATGTATTTAATTATGAATAGAAAGACAAATATTTACATTGATTAATCAAGTATTGCAACCAAGTCTTAGCATCCATTTTTTTATTGATTGAGATATAAACAAGAAAGGAAAACAAATAAAAAGGTTGTATCATTATTTGTTAAATAATGAATAAAACCCTTCTTTTGTTCATGGAACTGTAAATCAATCATAGATGTATTATCATCACATCAAAAAATAAGCTTTCTGTTAACAAGCTAACTAAAGATTTATTTTTGATGTGAAGGCAATATACACTATAAAAAGTGCGATCAAAAACTTTTTGATGGGGGGTGGAGGGTGTTAGAATTAACATCAGAATCTTTGCCATGATGAGAAGGTGCTGTAATCTTCCAGCTGGAGACTGCTCAAGTTTTGTAGTGATTCATCTATTAGTATTCAAATAACAGTTGATTAACAACTGCATAGTTTTTGCTATTTTTTGGTTTTAAAATGTGTGACATTAAAGAACAAACAACCTGCATTAAATTTTATTGGAAACTTCAAAAAAGTGGTGCAGAAACATTTTAAATACTACAAACAATCTTTGCATATGCTACCTTGTCTTGTTCAAAGGTATACAAGTATTATAAGATTTAAAAATTGCCAAACACTAGATGATCCAAAACCAGGAAGACCTTCAATAACGATCATAGACAAAAGTAAAGGAAGACATCATTGCCATTATTCTCTAGTATCCCAATTCATGCAGCATTAATTGACACAAATGAATAAAGATATTTCAAGTCCTCTGCTAGAACTTGTTTTTAATTAAATTAACATAATTTTATCAATGTAGAACTAATGTTTGTTTTGTTTTATTTACAAATTTCATTAATAACTGCAAATGATAACAGTCAAAGAGAAAATAAACTGCATCCTTTGACTTGCAAAATTAAAGTCAATAACAGTCATTAGAAGAAACTATACTGCTATTAACTTTAATTCAAAAGTCAACAGATGCAGTTTAATTTCTCTTTGATTGTCACCATTTGGAGTCATTAATAGGATTTGTAATAAAACAAAATAACATAGTTCTACATTGATAAAATTATTATGTCAACTTTAAAAGTTAGGCTCTCAAATGTTATTTATTGCCTAGTTTTAACATTTGTACATTTTTAGTTATTGAAGAATAAAACTGCACATGGACTTTAGGACCACCATGTGTTCAACTTATAAAAGTTTCTTTAATACATAAGTTAAACTAATTTTTTGCATATCATTAATAATTATTCTATATCATGATCTTTTGTGTCAATAATTATGCATTGAATATTAAAAATTCTTATATTTATTATATTAATATATTAATTACAAAGTTTAAATTATGTTTAAAATAAAAACAATTTATAATATTTAATAAATAATATATCATTATACAGTAGAGCGTCGTTTATCCAAATCAATTGGGGACTGGGGTTGTTCGGATAACCGATTATGTACAAAAAAATATATTAACCTATCCAATGTTGAAATTTTTCTCCGTTGTGTGTCGCTTCATGTTGAATTTTACTCCATTGCATGTCACTTTGTGTTGAATTTTCGTCGATTTTAAGCCTAACGAAAATTTTTATAATAATAATTGAGGCTATTGTATCGTTTAATTTCTTAATATATTGAAAAATATAAAAACAAAAAAATTATACTTTAGAAGTTAATCTAGTATCAAAAACGTTTGATTCAGCACGACACAGTCTGACTGGAAAGCTTTTGGTTAACTGACGTTTCAGTTGACCGGTTTTTGGATAAACAACGCTCTACTGTAAATTAGATATTATGAATTAAAACTAAATTTTTAAAATTTACTAAACTTTGTAAATTTGAAATTAATGAAGTTAATTTACATTCAGTAATTTTATTAAATATGGAATTTACACTTTGTTGATTTCTATTTAAATTTTAATTTATACAATATTATTACAAATGCATTTGCATTAAATATGATAATTTAATACTACAAAATTCTGCTAATTTTCCATAATGTAGAATAATTGTAATTATAAAATTTGTAATTTATGAAAATTATATTTAATATGAAGCTTTAAATATTGTCTTCTTATTGTTCTTAATAATGGTTTATAAAAGAATATATATATAATGGCATTGAAAATCTAGAGTAATTAGGATCAGATCCCAGCCACATTTTCAATTTGTTTGTATTTTCAAATATACTGTAAATCAAGTTTAGCTGTTCTAAGTTCAAGCCAGTATCTTATTAATTAAGTAAATTATATTTAAATCTTTGTAAGAATACTTACAAAGATTCAAAATATAATTTACAGAATTGCTATGTTTAAACAAAAAATACACTACTTATAATTTCAAAATTTAAAAAATGTTTAAATTCTAAATATTAGAACATTAACAAAGCAAGACTGAAAGAACATCAATGATGATGTTACCTTTGAAAAGGATTAATATCTATTTTTCAAAGACCAAATCCATATTTCTGACACTTTACAGTATATTTATATATATCTTACAGTATAATTATATGTTTTTATGAAATGAGAGGGCAATTTCAAATACAAACAGTTTATTTATCATTTTAATTATTGAATTTTCTTTAAGTTAAGCCAAATTGTTTCAAATTTGCAATAAAAATCAATACTTAAATGATAAATAATCTTGAATTTTGATATGCCATAAAAGAATCTATAAATATTCAAAATAATGGTATACAGTAGAGCATCAATTATCTAAAACAATTTAGGACCGGGGTTGTTTGGATAACTGATTTTTCAGATAATCGATAATTTACGAAAAAATATATTAAACACAAAACTGTACTGTATATATTTTGTATTACATGTCTTACAAATACATATCTTACATAAAGTAGTACATTAAAGTAGGCCTCTAGTTTAGGTTGGCAGGGAGAAGGAGAATGCTGCAGTGCCAAAGCACTAGTGGAAATTTGAATTTGTGGACTGGAACGCTTTCGGTTGATCGGTGTTCAGATAATTGATGCTCTACTGTATATTCATTTAGATCTCAGAGATCATAGATTTGATTAAATTTATACTAACTTTCAAAGACAGAATTAAATACTGTTAACAAATAAAACTGCATTTTATGTTAATAATATAAATTTTTTCTTATAAATCAATCAAAGATTTTAATAATCATGTCTTATACAGAGAGTTTATATACCAGTTTTTTGTTTCACTTTTTTGACACCTTGACTACAATAAGTATTTTAGAAACAATCTTTTCAAGTGACACTTTGAAAAAACACATACTAATTAGAAGTTATCTGCATATTCAAATGTACAAATTTTAATGTTTTTCTGTGTTCATAGTTGGAAGTCATTAAAGCAGTTTCCTTATAGTTGGTTTTGTGTCGTCCTTGTATATTGTCGGATTACCTTATTTTATTGTCTATTTTCTCGTCTATGTTCTGATTGTCGTCGATATCAATATTGTAAGTTATTTTTTTATTTTTTATTTTTTTTAATTTCTGTACATGCGATGTATTTAAAATTGTAAAATATATATATATTTTTTTAATATATATATATATATTAAACTATTATATATATATATATTATATAATTATATATATATATAATTATGTATATGTATAATATATATAATATATATTACATAAATATATACATACGTGTATATATATATATACACGTATGTATATATTTGCCACTTTTTGGGTGTTATTTATATGGCAGCACTGTGTTGGCAGTGGGGGCTATATAAGGTGTGAGGGACCGGCAACATACATTCTGGTTCCTAGTGTTTGAGGAAAGAACGATTTTTCACGAGTGCTGTGTGCATAGGGGTGAACAAGTCTTCCTTCTCTTTGTGTGTGTGGAAGTTCCTGGTTTTGGTAATCTGTTCTGAGGGAGAAATTTGAAGTATGATATAATATTTAGACAAGTGAATTGGTTGCTGGTTTATAACCTCACAGAGCAAATAGTCTTTTTATTTGAACCAATTGGATTTGTTCAACTCCTTGTCTTCTCGCCGAAGGACTTTTGTTTGTGAACCACCTTGTGAACCACCTTGTGAACCACCTTGTATGTGCCAACTTTGTGGAGACATTGACATTGTATATAAAATTTTTGTACATAAAGTTAGTTTTAAGTGTATTTCTTGTTCGCCTCCTCCTTTTGTGGTAATCAAACTCATCTACATTTGTGAATTTTAACACCACGGATCTTTGCAATCTCACAATTTTGAAACTGTATAATGAGGAATTGATTAGTTGTATTTTTCACTATGCCCCAAATTATCATGTTGTTGGACTTTGAGAAAGTCAATTGTATCAGATCTACATCCAATTCATTGTCCACTAAATTTATTGTTCATTTCACTAAATAGGAAATCTGGGATATGTTCTCATCAGTGGTGGATCATGGCATCTAATATGGGAGTGGTATACATGGGACACAATCCTAATTAAATTGTTTTAATTTTTTACAATGTTTTGATTGATTTTAGCATAAAATTAATCAAAATCAGTGCCAATTAAAACATTGTATGAAATCAAAACAATTTTATTAGGATTGCATGCTATGCATCCTCCTGTGATAGCATCCCCATATTAAATGTCACTAACCTCAGGCACAGAAATTTTGCATAGTTCTCATGTACAGAAATTTTGTTGCCACTCTGTATAAATTAAAATATATGAGAGGAAAAAATATTTATTCAAGAAATACAGTATTTCAATTTTTAAAAATATTTTGGTATAAATGCTAATTAATCTGAAATGTTTTTTTAAGGATGATAATGTGGAACTTGCAGCACATTATATGAGCACTTTAGTGGAATTAGTTTTGACCATGAAGGATCGATTGGCTGATATTAATGAGAACTCGTACAATAATTTCATGCTGAGAGTTGGTAAGTCGAAAATTTTTCTTATCCTTTAGCATTTTATAACAAATTTATAGATCTGAAAAAAGGGAAAAACTTGATTAACTTTGAGTAAGTTTGTAATTCATTTTTTAACATTCAACATCTTTCTGAATTTAATTGTGAATTATATTAAAAAGTGTAATTAGCTATATAACATTTATATTAGTTTATATTAACTATATAATATACATATAATCATTAAACTGATTAATAAATACTAGTAAATTTATCTAAATTTTTATACAGGGCTTAATATTGGTCCAGTTGTTGCTGGTGTTATTGGTGCTCGCAAACCTCAATATGATATTTGGGGAAATACTGTTAATGTGGCAAGTCGTATGGATAGTACAGGATTACCCAGTCATATTCAAGTAATAATTTAATTTTTGATTCAAAATTATATATTTATATAACAGTATTTTAAAATTATTGTTATTTATAGGTTACAGAAGAAGTATATATTTTGCTCAAGGATTATCCTTATGTTTTTCACTGTAGAGGTAAAGTAAAAGTGAAGGGAAAAGGTGAAATGACTACATATTTTCTCACAGATAGAAAAAATGGCCAGCAAACTGGGCCTTATAATGAGAATCGTAAGTTACCTGAAGTGCCTGGTTCTTCTGCAGGAGGTGTACCAGGTGGTGTGCCAACTCCTCTTAGTTTGATAGGACCAAATGCTAGAAGAAATAGTAGTGGCTCTAGTCCGGCTCACAACAGTAAGCCTGAAGGTACCCAAAGTCCTCCTCAAAATCACAGTAGTTTATGGTACAAATCACCTCAAGATCAATCAGAAACACTATTAGAAGAAGACACTGGTTCTCAAAGTTCTATTGGAGGTCCATTATATACTCAACCAAAACCTATTGTAGTAAATACTCCACCTAAAACTTATTCTCAATCTAGGCCTCGATCAATGAGACCGGAGGGAAGGGGCCAGTCTATATCCTCTAGCATTTCTTTCGATGAAGGCACTCCAGTTTCTTCCTCACAACAACCTTCTTTGAAACGAGAGACTCCTTGGGATAGTCTTCGCAAAATAACTAGTCTCGTGCCACCACCTGCTGCTGATGATGATAAAAGTATTCCCAATTCCACACCTCCCAAAAGCTATGCAAATTCTAGATTACAGAGATTTTCAACTCCTCCTAGGAAAACATTTTCATTTCCTCCAGCACCTCCACCAGAAAGTGATGAAGATATCCGTGTAAATAAACCAGAAAGATGTATTGACACAGAAGGTCCATCTTCAATGGATAGTTCTTCACTTAATCATTCTGTATCCAGTTCATCTTGTGATAGCTTTACCCACACAAATCTCATTACAGAACAACCAAATATTAGAGGTGAAACACCAACAGGTGTAAAGTGGGTTTATCCTGTTCATCGAGATTCTAGTATCGATGGTTCAGTCAACGACACTAGAATTGATATTCTATCATCATCAGGAGAAAGTGGTCCTCCCCTATATGGTAGATTAACTGTAGATAAACATTGTTTTCCTGAAGTTGGCACTTCTCCATCTCATTGTGCAACATCGATCCAGTTTCCCCCACCTCCTTCTGATAAAGATTTTCGAGCAAAACCCATTCTCCTGCTTTCTGTTAGACCATCCGACCCTTCAAAAAAATTTCCATCATATAGTGGTAGTTCAACTAACAGTAATTCCTCTACACCATGTAGTGGTGCACCCAAGGAACCTTGGAGAAAGGTTGAACAGCATATGCAAAATACATCTCCTCTTGACACACGTAGTAGTAATTCTGATATTAGATATCTGCAGCAGCGTCAAAATTCAGCTGAAACAACATCTTCACTTATGACAACACCTGAAGATGATGCCCAGAACTTGAGTTTGGGTGAAGTAGCAGGACCATTACCAACAACTAGATGGATGCCTTTTAGTGGAAAGAAATACATGTTGGAAGAAACTGCTAAAGGAGAAGAGGAGGATACTAGAACGGCATTGCTGTATGGAGATTCTTGCTTGAGAGATATCTTTTATTCAGAACCAGCTGAAAATAAATGTGGAACTATACCTATTCAAGAAGAAAAAACAAAAGGAATTCCTCTTCAAGATTTAAAAAATGCAAAAAATGTTATTGATGAATTAAATGAATCAGAGTTAGGAAAGAAACCTATAGTTGAAACGGCAATAAGTGACAGAATTAACAACAATCCTATAGTTCTTAAATTTTCAGATCACGAAACCACCAAAGACCACGAGGGCAATGTCTGCTATCGACCCAGTGATAGTACTCAAAATGCCTACCAAAGAGTGCCTAACTATTTACCTACAGAGAGTAGGAAGGGTGCATTGAAAACGGAGTTTAGTGCAGATGATTCTGAATCAGATGATGATGGAAATGAAGAAGAAGAAACTTCAGATGAAATGCCATTAATAGCAGATCATCCCTATTCTGGTAATGATCCTGCTCTAGAAAATGTGTCTCTGATGAATGAACAAGGACTGACTGATGCGGAAGGAGCTCTCAGCGACCTAAATTCCATGTTCAATGATCCAGGACACGAAGCAGATATGGATGACACTAGTCTCTCTTCTCGTGCTAGCAGCCATGTATTTGACAGTGATCAACTACTTAGTATTGATTCACTAAACATTGTGTATGATTCTGAATATGACAATTACAAACCAGGCATGATTAGTGATGATGATATTTTTCACCCTGAGCCGATTAGTGACTTGGATTATTACGATGGTAGCAATCTACGATCAGTTACAGATAGCATCACCAAAAATTTTGGTCAAGGAAGAACTATCAGTGAAAATGATGATAGTGAGGAAGGTTGATCGAGGCCTTTTGTGTAAGAATATTTATATAGGTATGTATATTTAAGTAAATTTATAGACATTGACTCTATTCAGTGCATTGAAGTAGTGGTTTGCTTCTAGAAAATCATCTCGACTTTAGAAAGCATTTGTCATCAAAAATATCTAAACCGAGTAGATCTTCCATCATTATTTGCATTCATAGCAAATATATGATTGTAGACATATCAGAAAAGGACATTCTTTATTTTAATGCTTGATGGAAAAAAAAATGAAATTCTTAATGAATTGCTTAATTTAAGGCTGATATTTATACATGACAGCCGTCATTGCAAGCAGTGCCTCTCCTTTGTTACTGATTGTTTGATTCTGTTAGAAAGAAAATAGCAAATTGCCTAAGAAAGTGATGAAGAGAATGAGAAATGATATAAGAAAAGCAATTAATGATCCTTTTGTTATTAAAAAGGAATTTTAAAAAGCTCCCATTATGTTAAAAACCATTAACAGAATATAAGCTTTAACCATATAAAAGATAATCCTTTAGAGTGCCAGTTGACAAAATAAGTTATAGAATATCAAGTGTTTACGGGTATCTTGAAAAAAAAACACATTCGAAGTTTTTATTTATCCAGATTTACTATACAAGATTAAAAGTGCAGTATACAAGGCCCCATTAATTTTGTTTAAGATGCAAAAGTAATGATAGGAATCATATTAAATATAAGTAATTAATTATAAATACAAATATATAAAAATGATTCTAATGCAAAGTGTAATAATGGAATGAAGTATTGCAAAGAATGTATTGATTCTGATATATGGATAATCAGGATTAAAAATAAAACAAAGAAATTCTTCTAGGAAATCTTTTATTATAATTAAGAGTTAATAATTGTAATTCCATTTAAGACATAATTTGCAATGTGGTAATATTTTTGGCCTTAACTACATTATATATATTTTCAGAATTTTTATTCTTCCATGTGTTTTCTGTGTAACATTCTTAAGTGAATTTTCACTTATAATCCGATGCATTTAAAAGGTCATTTATTGTTAAGAAAAATCCATTTATATATATATATATATACTTTTCTTGTTGTTTGAATTTTTTGATGTTTTAATTGTAAGAAAGCAACCTATATAGATTTTTAAATATCTTAAAAAAATTTTAATAGAGGTTCTCCGAATTCAATTAGTAATAAGACAGTAATATAATTTAGAATCATAATTTTTTGATGTTGCAAAAAATAAATAATCAAATAAAATATCTAAAAATTTTATTAAAGAAAATTAAATAAAAATAATATAGAAGATAAGATTTTAAATATTTTTTGTCATGTATTTTTTTTAAACAAGATTTTAAAAAGTTTTCTTCATCTACTTTATATATGTATATATACATTTCCATCATTTATATCTATATACAAATAAAAGTTTCTTATTTTACTATTAAAGATTTTTACAATGCTTACAATTCATGTAAAAAAAAATCAAATGAAATTGAATAAATCTATTCTCTGAATTTCTAAAAACTTGCTATTTAGAAAAAATTTCTGGAAAGATGTTTTTTAATTCAAAGAATTCGGTAGAACCTCTATCATTTACATACAGTACAGTAAGCATTTCTTCCAGATCTTTATATATAAAATACAGTAAAAAATAAATAAACAAATAAACTTTACATCATTTCACTAGTCTGATTGAGTTTAAAAACCTTTTTAAAATGATGTTTTTTGTGTAATGGTGATTTTAAAAAATATATATATATATATATATTTTCTGTTTTTTGAAACAAAGTAATAACAGTCTGCAAGATGAAAATGTGAATTTTTTAAAAGAGGGGCAGCTTTTAACAACAATCAGAATATTCGAATTGTTCGCTATTTTTACATGATTTTAGTGTAATAAAAAATATATATATATATAATATAAAAACAATTCAATATATTTCTCTTCTTTTTAATTGTTGTGTGTCAGACATGAAAAAAAAACTGTATAGAAAAGTAATTTAGACCATTGTTACTTTAAAAAACATATTGGTTTAGAGCAATAAACTAATGTATTGTTGTTATGTCTCAATTCTTGTCTTTTCTACTTTAACAAATGTTAAATGTTAAAACAATAAAATCTCACAAATTAACATAAATTCTGCTTTATTGGAGAACTATTATAAGATTTTCAGAACTCTGTCCATTTTCAGAGTTATAATCTTCTAAAAATAATGCTTCTAAATGTTCTAATTTTAATGTTTTTTTAATTAGTAAATCCAATTTTTAATTGTTTAATTCCATAAAAAAAATTAGAATTCTTAAGTAATAAAAAGAGCTGAAATTAGAACATCTAGAAGTGTTACTTTTAGAAGAATATATCCCTAAAGATGGGTCCAGAGATACGGAAGTACTAGGAAAAGTTTACATCAATACAATTGACTTTGCTGATAAAGAAGGATTTATGTAAACTTGAGATTGGAGCTTTATGATGTTACAAATTACTGATTTATTTTTATACATGCAAACAGTTTTACAATTAATTAAAATAATTAGAATTATCTTGAACAAATCTCTTTAATAAATATAATTTTTTTATTTTATTTTAATTAAATTAGTTACTAGTACGTCTTTAAATATGATTGTGCTAATTTGTATTAATTAAAATACATTCAAATTAGTTGTAAGTCCGAAAAACAATTTGATATTTTAATTAGGAGCTTAACAAATGTTAATACCTGCTGATAATTAATTTTAAAATTGTTCAAGTTTTTGTGCACTTAGTGTAAAAATTTGAATGGATAGCCACAAAATGTATTAATTTTAATTATGATTAAAAATATATAACTAAAAATAAATTTGTTAAGATGATTCAAGAGCGAATCATTCAAACTAAATAAAGTCTGATGTAGGGAGTATTATTTATGATGAACTGTCAATGCATTCATTTATAAAATAATCATTAAAAATTGATATCTTTAAAATGTGTAAAAGCTATTCCAAAGTTTTTAAATTTACATAATAATTCAATATTTATTTATTTTTCTTTTAGATATTTAAATGTTTAATTAAGAATATATAGGCACAATTTCCTATGCATGCTATTTTTAAGTTATCAGTATTCACCTCTCCATTCTACATCCAAATTTTATTGTTTTTCAATATTCTTCCAGATATCTTCCATGTTGAAGTTAAAAGTTGTTAAAATAGTTCTTGACAACTGTTTTTAAGTCTTCAACTATTCAAAGACGAAATTGAGAAAATCTCTTATAATTTGTTTTGGTATATTGTAAATGTTAAATCTGGACTTGAAAAGGCCACACTATAGTAGGACCACAATGTGATATCCATTGCATTTTCCATCAAGACTCGTTCTAATAACTTTCACATTCAGGACATATCTTGCATACAGGCTTTGAAAAATCAATACATTCTATAGCAATCACAATCTTCTAATCAGTAAACTATACCTGAATACATAAATATCTGTTTAATAAGCAAAAAGTAATATCATTTACATATTATCAAGATTTGATGCAACAAAGAAGCTGTAAAATATTAGTTGTTCTTTAACAACTTTGCCAATATCAAAAGTATATTACAGATTTAATTAAAGATCTTTATTACTGTGAAAAGATTCTTGAATACACAAAATGAAAATTTAAATTCTTTTAAAAGTTATACAGAAAAAAATTTTCCAAAAAACTTATTCTGAAATATAACTTAAATTTTTAATATCACTTTTTATCTTACATTGAATATATAATACATCTATTTTTATGTCCCCATTTTAAAAACTTTTTTTAGAATATTAAAGGAAGTGTTTTATATTGACACGTTATAAAACTAATTTTAAAAAATAAAATAATATATTTTTAAGCTTTAAAGTATTTTTCATGTTATTTTTGGAAGAGAGAATTTTAATGAGATGTCAGTAAAGGTAAGTGGATCGATAAATTTAAATATTTAAGCTGTTTTAATACCACAGAAATATGCAGATAATATTTACATAATTTAATACATTGATATTCAAATAAAAGTTACTTTTGCAACAATTTTTCAAGCTTTTTTCAATAGAATTTATTTAATTTTTCTTAAAATATTCATGTTTGTCTAACGATAGATCAATTTGGCGCATTACATTTATCAAAATTACAGATTCTGTATTTATTTAGAACAAAGTAATTTTCAAATCTTTTTCATAATTTATATATATATCATGTACAGTAGACCCCCTATAACACGGTAGATACGTTCCGTGTTATATGAATCCGTGTTGTACGAGTCACTTAATACAGCCAATTACAGCCCGGCAAGTATGCAGTTTAGGGGTTACGGCTGTTTGAAAGGTTTTCTTCCATAAAATTAATCGATACTAGATTAATTTGACTCAACATTTCCAAATCACGTATAATTTTTTGGAAATAATCCATTAAAACTATGCTATAAAAAAGTTGTAGGATTACTTACCGAATGTGCACCGTTCAACGACGCCATTGCTTAAGCTTGTTTTTGTCGCGGAGCAGCTCATCGAACGGCGGGCGCGTTTCCTGATTAGCGAATTTTTCACAGAAAAAGAACTTAACTTTGGAGACATCATTAATAAAAATATAATTTCTATGGCCGTTGAATAATAAATGTTTCTTAGTAGGTCCAGTGCTCGTTTTAACTCAACGGTTTGAACAATATCCGCTATTGGTCCAGATTCGACCAAGCCTGTCGCGACACGAGTCAGCAATGGCGTTTTACCGTGTTATACGAACACGATAGCAATTTTTTTGCCGTGTTATACGAATCTGTGTTATATGAACCTGTGTTATAGGGGGTCTGTCAAGGTGGCAGCCTACCGCTCTGGGGAACCTGGGATCGAATCCGAACGGGTCGAATAATCCCCAGGAATTTTTCGGGGGTGGTCCGTTCGGATATGTCGGGCCCCGTCCCTCACCACCCAGTCGCCCCATTGTGGGCCTGGCCGAACCCATAATGGGCCTTCTAAAAGAGGCTCTCTTAGTGCCCACAGGGTGGAAAGAGTTATAAAAAAAAATAGGGGGGTCTACTATAAATGAGGATGTTTGTTTACTTTTTTTTTTTTTTTAACTCTCCGCCCTGTGGGCACTAAGAGGGCCTCTTTTAGTAGGCCTATTATGGGTTTGGCCAGGCCCACAATGGGGCGACCGGGTTGTGAGGGACGGGGCCCGACATATCCGAACGGATCATCCCCCGAAAAATTCCTGGGGATTATTCGACCCGTTTAGATTCGATCCTGGGTCCCCAGAGCGGTAGGATGCCACCTTGTCCGCTCGGCCATCCGGCCTAGCCTTGGATGTTTGTTTACTATACACTCTTAGGCCATTCGACCAATTCCTACGAAACTCGGCATTTACGTTTGCATACTTATAACTTAGATAACTTCGTACATTCCATCCCAAAATATCTATCGGATTTCTGTTAAGCGACAGTCACGGGCAGAGTAAGCATTATCCTTAATGCAATACTGATGTCGGGATAAGACTCACAGAGATTCCACTTGACCATTCCCTGTAATATTTGTAAATGGTGTAAAGATATCAAATTTTTAAATATTATTTTTGCTTGACTTTGAAAGCATCCAATTGCACTATATATAATGCAACAGTCGGCTGCAGCTTTTTAAAATCTACTAATGGCATGGTAACCAAATTTTTCCCATTTAAAAAAATCAAAAATCTACGATATTGAACGCATATTTTTAATTCGATCACCTAGTTGGGATATAATATTGTCAACAACTTCATAAAACAAATGTTTTAATTCATCCTGACTTGAAAGTATAGTTCCTTCTGTTTCTCCAGGTAACAGTTTTCTTTTGCGTTTTCGCTTCATCTTGGGTATTGAATCAATTCCCAACTCTTCACATTTTTGTTTGCATTCCAATATGATAATATCATACCGATTATTTCTAAAATGTTGTAAAAAAGATACTAGTCTATTTAATAATTCAGAAGAGCGAAAAATATCTTGTGATTTATTCTGTAACTGGTTATTTACATTTATTTTGGCTAAAATATTTTCCCACATAATTAACATAAAAATAAAATTGTATGATTCAATATGTCCAATAATAATTCTAGCTGTAGCGACACCATCTCCAAATGAAGAATATTCCAATATTTCTTTAAGGGCTTCTATTCGCAGTTTTCACCGGATGCTCGCCCTCTGGTGTTTAAAAACAAAACTATTCTATCTGGGTCGTTTGATTCATTCTTGTGTATTATCAGCAGTAAAGATGAATAGCAATATTTTTCTATTGCTATTCATCTTTCTGTCGCGTTCCAAAATTACAATTTCAAAGCCTGAGCCTGATATACGTGGTACGATCCAAAAGTTCGGGGTCTGCAGTAATCTATGACAACAAAAGCATGCATTTGAAGTTACAGCGTATGAAATGGATTCTATCAAACCACCTATACGTGTTCAGGTTAATTTCACCCATGTCATGTGATCAAACCGCGAGCGCTGCTGTTTTTTTCCGCAGATAGTTACCTTTGTTCTGCGACGTAATAAAAGTGAAGTTTCAAGAACAACCTCCAACATTAAATTTTGTCAGCGTTTAGGTAAAACACCTACGGAGACTTTAAAATTGCTAACAAAGGTGTACGGTGATTCTACCATGGCGAAGACGAAATGTTGGAGGTTCTTCTTGAAACTTCACTTTTATTACGTCGCAGAACAAAGGTAACTATCTGCGGAAAAAAACAGCAGCGCTCGCGGTTTGATCACATGACATGGGTGAAATTAACCTGAACACGTATAGGTGGTTTGATAGAATCCATTTCATACGCTGTAACTTCAAATGCATGCTTTTGTTGTCATAGATTACTGCAGTCCCCGAACTTTTGGATCGTACCACGTAAGTTTTCGTATATTCCCACTTGAAAAACAGATGATTATTCGGAAATCGGTCGGTTATATTTATGAGCTTCTCTGAATTCTGAAAGAGTGGATTATACTGTTAAGAATGGGCGGTTTTCCCGATTGTCCAACTTTACATAAACAAGTTATGCTGTCAATTTTAAAAGATATTTTCTTAAAGTTTAAAATGCCAGTAATTTTGTGTGAGACACAGGGTCGGATTTAAGCATTTCGAAGCCCCAAGCTGAACTCTGTAAGTTCCCTTACCAACTCCTTCACAATTTTAGAAGTCAATCATAAAATGAAAAGAATTAAATCAGACTATCTCTCTGATTCAATACGGTTATTGGAAGAAAAAGATGTGAAGTTTCGCTAGTCTTCTATGTTATAACTGAATTTAATTAAATTTTTATACCCATTCCATTAAAAATCTTTTTTTAAATTGGTTTTATCAATTTTTTTTAAAAAAACCATATGTTAATTCTTAGGAAAAAAATTAATGAAATACTACTCAAAATAAAAAGAAAAATATATTGTTGGTTTGTAAAAAAATGTTTATTACAAAATTTGACTGAAAATATTTACCGTCCGCGTCTTCTGTCTTCAACCAAGGTAGCCTTAAGTGTTGTCTTTAGTAATGTTGTATTTTTTTCCCATCTTCGGGTAGAAGAAGCAAAAAATTAAACAATTTCTGGATTATCCCAAAAAAGTGAAACTATCTCCACGATAATGCTTACTGTGTGCACTCCAATGAAATTAGGCGAATCCACGGCACAAGGAACAAATTTGGCAAAATCGTTTAATCGTGCCATATGCGCTTGCATGCCATTATATCAATATATTCCGGCCATGTTTGCTCCGTTATCGTAACCTTGTCCTCATGTTTTTAAAATCTAAACCATCATTTTTTAACTTATCCAAAACTTCAATTGCAAGTCCTTGTCCTGTTTTACATTTTGATAGTACAAAATCAACAAATCTCTCTTCGATAATTACCATTTCATTTTCAATTTTGACATATCTGATAATCTGGCATACTTGTTCTTTATCGATATATCAGGAGTACTATCAATTATTATGCTAAAATATTTTGCTCTCTTTATATTATTTATAATTTTGTTTCGAACTTTAGATGCTAGTAATGAAATAAATTCGTTTTGGATTTTTGGACTTAAATACGATACTTGGCCTTTTGGTCTTGATCATTAATAGTACAATGCGGGCAATGTAAACACCGAACCTATCGTAGCAATATAGCTAAATACGTGCGGTCGTATTTACTGCAAAGAGATTCTCGGAAGTAAACTATTGTTGATAAAATATCATATTCATATTTATATATTTAAATTTGTTATAATTGTTAACAAATTAAAATATTTTCTTTTCCTCTTTCCTTTTATTAACAATAAAATTGTTAATAAAAGAAGAAGACCGAAGATGAGTTGGAAAGACTTGAACCAGAGAGGACTGAAGAGAGAAGTCCTTGATAGGGAAAAATGGAAGAAACGCATTAGAGAAGGAAACGCCGACCCCATATAAACATGGAAAAAAGCGAGGATAAAGAAAGAAAGAATTTATATATTTCAATAACAATAAAAATGGCGGTTTATTTTTGAAACATATGTTCGTAGAAATTACAGATAATAAATACTATCAATATATAAATATAAATATAAAAGTTTTTTTGTGTTATTAATTTTGAAGCCCAATATTATTCCGAAACCTTTTCGTTGGTGCCTTTATTAAATCGGCGCCTATGGCGGGGGCCACATTGGCCATACCCTAGTTACGGCTCTGGTTCTGACAAACGTGGGCTCCCATGTGGTCTAGTGGTAAGAATACCTGGCTCTCGCCCGGGTTCGATTCCCGGCATGGGAATTTGCTTTTGTTCGTTTTTCCGCATCTTGGCCTTGCCTATTGTTATTTTTTAATCCCATTCAAACATACAAATTCGTCTGCGAAAATTTCCACGAGACTTCAGGTCTCAAACGAATATCTGTAGGATTGCTTCGAAAAAGAAAAAACAACGCCTGAAAAATGAACGACGTAGAAACACAGGAGCGAAAAAAATTTCCCACGCCAGGAATCGAACCTGGGCCTCCTGAGTGAAAGCCAGGTATCCTAGCCACTAGACCACGTGGGAAGTCGTTCCTACCAACTCCGCTATAATTACACGTTATAAATCAAGCAGGAATCGTCTCGGCTAGTTCCAATCTAACTCTTGCTCTTTTTCATTTATCTCTTCACTTTGCGCTAGTCGATCTGCTGCTGTCTGTCGAAAAATATTTGTAACCTCCGTTTTGAGTTCTCAACGAAACTCTCTGAGCTGCGTCGTTGTCCGCTTCCATTATCAATAAAGGACTCGTTGACGTGCGAACGGCTACGACGAAACAAAACTCTGGTTTACTGCGAAAGTCGTACGCATTGACCGAAACACCTGTTCTGGAGAGTGCACTGCGTTGGTGGATGTTTAACCTGTGTAAAAGTCTATAGTTAGTACCGGTACGTAGGCTGTTTTTTTTTCAAGATCCGATGGTTTATAAAAAGATAAGTGTAACATTTCATGACAAGAGGATGGAAAAGCTCGTCCACAGATATGACAAATGTTTCAATCTTCAAGGTGACTATGTCGAAAAGTAATCATACCTTAGTTTGTATCTAACTTTTGGTAATATATTCATTTTGTTACTTACACTTATCTTTTTTTTATGGACCATCGGTGTTTGGAAAAAAAAACAGTCCTCGTATATAAGTGTTTAATTTTCTACATCTAACGACTCGGGTTTTTTCATTTCTGAACGCTACTTTCTTAATTCTAAAAAGTGTCCTCCAATAGCCGAGTGCGTAAAACCACAGAACTCTGGTAGTTCGTTAGAAGTGGGTTAGGGCATGACAAAGGGCTTTCCCAAGTGGAGTTTCCTGGGTTTTCTTTATGTTAGCAACATCTAAATAGGATGCAGCTTTCCATAAAGGTCTTCCCGGGATGCATCCCCCTCGGCAGATCGCGTTACCGTAACCAAATAAGCCAAACTAATTCTAACGAGCGATTATTTATTGTGACATGGTCACAATACCGGGATGCAATTTTTTATCACAATGTTCTCAATTGTTTTAGTGGTGTCTTGCCCCTGTACATCACACTTTTCCTGTTAGCAATAGAGTCGTGTCGATTCAAACTTTTCCCTGAACTGAGTTAGTTGTTTATCTAACTTCGTTCAGGGGAAATTTTGAATCGAAGTAACGTGACTTCTGTTCAAAACCGGAAGTTCGTACATTATTAATCTGGACTTCCTGAAGCTTTCCACATATGGTCTCGACTTCTATCTATCTAATTCCTTTCTCGAGATTAAAGGACAGTTGACAGTCAAAATTTATTGGTCTACAATTTTTTCAAATTGCAACCCAATAATTTTGTTATAAACACGATATTTACGAGAACATACTTCCCACGTAATTCATACAATTTTGCAAAAATATAAACACTTTATTATCACATAAAAGCAATTATTCTAGCATTTTTACAAGATTTTTTTTTATTTAAACACGTTTTATATGAAATCTTTCGGACGTTAAGGTTAGAAAATTCGATCACGTGCGGGGCCACAACAACCTGTCTAACACTGATCACTTTTCAAAAAAATTGCCTAGGGGAAAGCATTCACACACAAACTGGAATTCCTGTCTAGCCTTCCCATCAACATCAGACAGTACCGAATCTCTCAAGCTTACTTCCCACAATTGCAAGAATTGATCGACTCCTTTATAAAGGCAGGCTTACAAGAAAGTTTGTCCGAGTGGAATTCCCCTGTGCACTTAGTGAGGAAGGAATGCGGGAACTAAGGATGACTCTGGACCTGAGGAGGATCAATGATATCACCAAACCCCAGGAATTCCCCCTGAATAGAGTGGAAGACATCTTGTCACAATTTCACAGAAATAAATTTTTTTCGGTTTTAGACCTAAAGTTCGGATACTATCAGATTCCGCTAGAAAAATCGACTAGGAAGGTTTTTCCTTCTCGACCCCCCTCGGGGAAGTTCCAGTTGTGCCGCATGCCGCAGAGAGGCAAAAATAGCTGCCGCTTCTTCCAGTATGTTATGAATAAAGTATTGGCGAAGTATATAGGTGTGAAATGCTTTGTTTTCCAAGACGATGTTGTTCTTTTCACTAAGACTATGGAAGAGCATATCAACTTGTTGAAGTTGATAGAAGGTGCGGAATTAAAATTGAACCCCAGGAAGTGTAAGATCATGGTAGACGAAATTAGGTACCTTGGTCATATCGTTAATCAAACGGGGATTCAGCCGGATTTTGGAAATATCAAGGCTATTTTAGATCTCCCGTCACCCCGTGATGTCTCCGGCATTCGTAGTTTCCTAGGAATGGTCGAGTTTTATAGAAACTTCATCCCAAATTTCTCTACAATCGCAAACCTCCTGACCATGTTGTTAAAGAAGGGTGTAAAATTTAATTGGTCTTTTAAATGCGAAGACGCTATTAAGAAGTTTAATTAAGGAGTTCCTTTCCCAGCCGCCTGTACTTAGGTACTCTGACTTTGAAAAACCCTTATTTATTCACTGTGATGCATCTGACGTCGTCGCAGGAACAGTCCTCCAACAGTCCGATAACGGATATTTGGCTCCCCATAGGCTATTCCTGCCGGAAGTTTAGGGGAGAAGAGTCATTTAATGGGGCATAATGCAAAGCACGGCCGTCTACCAACGGAGATCCGTGGCTACAAAATCTTGAACGGAAACCTGTTTTGGCAGGATGGTGACGATCGTTGTCATAGTAATCTGAGGCTTTGTGCCTGAAAGAAGCCATAAAGGAAGTAATTAGGCATTTTCACATATCAGCGTACGCTGGACATAGAAGGGTTAGTAAAACTATGAGAAATATTGCTCGTTACTACTATTTCTGTAACATGCGTAAGCTGGTTAAGGATTTCATTCAAAAGTGTGAGGTATGCCAATGTTATAACCTGCATCAAGGGAAGGACCCCTACTGCTAACACGAAAACCCCAGTACTCATACCAGATCATTTCAGTCGACTTTATTGGCTCGTTACCTATCTCATCCAGGGGAAACCATTACATTCTGCTTATCATTGACTTGTTTACTCGTTTTGTGCTGAGGCAGTGTCTTTAGCGAATAAAACAGCTCACTCTCTCATGTCCGAACTGTTTGAGAAAGTGATATGTAGGTACGGGTGTCCGGAAAAGATAATATCCGACAGGGGAGCTAATTTCACGTCCCAATTGGTAACGATGCGCTGGGACTCCTGAAAATAAAGCACAATCTAACCCCTGCTCCAATGGTACGCGTGAAAGAATGAACAAGTCACTCGTATCAATTTTAGCAAAGATTTCGAACGGGAGCAAATCGAATTGGGATACCTTCATTCCACCTGCCCTGTTTTCGTACAACACATCTCATGAGTCGACTAATGAAACGCCTTCCTTCTTATTGTACGGCCTTGACCCGAGATTTCCTGATGCTGTCGTTATTCACGAAACGGCCGATGGTGACGCGGTCCAGGATCACAGGGTCTGTCTGATGCAGCAAGTCCGCGTGATCCGGGAAACGGCTTCGTACCTGAGTCAGTTGAGAAATAAGAGTAGGGCATACTGGAAACCTAATAGGAAGACACGTTTATTTGTGGTGGGCCAGAGGGTGTGGCTGAAGTCTGCCGTAAGAAAAAAGGAAAATAATTTGCACCCAAGTACTCTGGTTCTTTCAGGATATCTAGAGTCATGGGGCCCGTAAATGTGAAAATTGAAAATTGTGAGACCCTCTTCAGGGCTATCGTGCACATTAATAGTATAAAGCCCTATTTCTCGAATGGAAATGAGGCTAAAGCCAGGGTGCCAAACCGCCCTATCCCGGTTATTGTGCAGGAAGAGGAGCCCGAGGAAGGCTGACATCCCGTTCTTTAAAAAGTCACAGGTATCCCGGGGGTGTATCCCTCGCCTAACTGATCGTGTTAGGGAGGAGAAGAGCAAGGAGAGCGACGCAGCTTATCCTCGGAATAGGATGAATCCCCGTTATTATCTCAGAAACAGGCCGGTCCCTGACTTCAGGCAACTCCACCACTGCCGTAAACACTGATATTTACATATTTTTTTTTTTTTTTTTTTTTTTTGTGGGGTCATATCTTACATCTTTTCTTGCTCCCTTTAGCCACGTGGTGGGTCCGACTCGGTGGAGAGGAGTTGTGTAAATCTGGGTGTATAACCTAGGGTGGGAGATTTATTGGAGGATGTGTCTCGGAGAGAAGTTAAAATGGAAGTGGAGAGAGAAGGAAAAATCAGTAGGGAAGAGTGTGGTGAGTGAAAAAAATAGTCGGGAAGCCGAAAAGTAAACATTGTACAACCAGGTCAGCGGGAAGATTTCGTTTTCGAACTGTTTCCTGCTCGATAAGAAGTAAAAGAAGAGATACACTTTAAACTCATTGTCGGTACGTTTTATGTCTGCGCGTTACGGGAATTCTGTAGCATATTATTGTCGGGAGAATTGTGTGTTAATTCTATTCGGTAGATTGGATTGTCGGGGTCCGTACGTTACTGTGTGTTTCCCTGGATGTATTGTATGTTCCAAGGAAAGTTAAAGGGTTATCTTGTTAATTTGGATAGTTATCTTTGTCTAGTCCCTACTGAGATAAACGGATTCCCCCTTCTAAGCATCTGCTCTATCAAGCACGCTTGTTATCAATTTGTCCCATCGAAGAAATCACTAAAGTTCTCCGAGTCGACTCGTTCGTACTTTATATAATGTCACAAAATATTTATTAGTATAACATTTTCGGTCTTATTAGAGCTTCAGGAGATATTTGAATTTACAATTTAAAAACAACAAAGCTGCCACTTATTCTGTAACGGTTTACAACATCCCGCTTTTGGAATATGATAAATTTTTAAAATGCGCGTCGAACTTTTACATGTTGAATAAATATTGTAATAAGTGACAGAAAAACAAAAAAACTGTATAAAAACAAAATGTATATATTGTGATATAAACTAGGCAGAAAATGCTCTAAATTATACTTTAAAAATTTTATTCCGGTACTTGTAATTTCCATACTGGCAAATTCATGACTACCGTGTAATCTAAATACTATCCATCCTGCAGTATCCTCTTACTTAGCTCGTCTTTATATTTTATCAAGCAATACTTTACAGCAGGGGTGTTCAACCCGCAGGCCGCATGCGGCCCAATGAACGTGTAAACAAAACTGACAGATTTTTATTATTTTATTATTTTTTATTTATTTATTTCAACGGCATAAAGATCAAAAAAAGTTTCACAAAGCCATAAATCTTTATACATATCTTATTTTTGAGTGGAAAGGAAATATTTTCAAATACTTGGAAATGTGTGAATGAGAAAGGAATACCAAATAAAGCGGGAGTTGTGACTCAAAGGATTATAGACCCAAATTGGGGAAAAGGAAAGAAAGACCAAAAGATAAAAAGTTGTGAGAAATGTTAAATAGACCTTCTGTTATGTAAATATTGACCCTTAATTTTCCAACCTTCCTCACTTCTTTATCTTTTGTCCTTTCTCTCCTTTCCCCGCATTTGGATCTATAATCATTTGAGTCCCAACTCCAGCTTTATTTAGTATTCCTTCCAGCGTTGCAAGATATGGCTATTTTGAACCAAATAATTTTGCTACCCTTTTTTAGTTTGGCGTAAAAATATCATTTGGCTCATTGGCTACTTTTTGGGCTACATATTGTTTATAAATATATTAGTTGAATAAAAATGAACTTTAAAATGGTGTTTTGTCGTTTTTTATTAATTAGAGATCCAAATAAAACAAATATTTTTATTTTTCAAATAAATTTTTGTTTGTCTCCTTTATAATAAATGAATTTATCTATTTCTAAGTAAAAATTGAAAGTGTCTGTAGAAGTAATTTTTTAAAATATTCTTTTTTGTGATAAAGTTTTGTGAGGTTGCCAAATTCGTGGTATCCAAATGTCAGGTTTTATCGAATGTGGGATAGGAAAGTGAGGCAAATAGCTGCAGTGACAAACAAACCCGTTTATTTACACTATATCTTACAGTCTAGTGCAGTGGTTCCCAACCGGTGTTCCGCGGAACACTGGTGTTCCGTAAGCATCTCCCAAGTGTTCCGCAGATTTAGTCGCAAATCGGAAAGTGTACAATCGTATTCGAGCCGCCAAATATTAAAAAATTAAAATCATAAAATTTTCATAAACTTAAATATATATGTACGACTCGTACTTATCGAGTGTACTACTGTTTCGAATAAGATAAAGGCAATGATAAAAACTGAATGAAATATGTAAAAAACATCAGGCACAAGTTTCCCATTAATGTTATTTAGGTATATTTTTTTTTTGTCTTAGAATTGGCGTTAATAATATGAGTAGACATTTTGAATTATAACTGCTCAATTCTAATAAAATAACTGATGACAAGCTTAAGTATTTCATATTAACTTAATTAAGTAAGTGTTCCGCTAAAGAAAATTGCTCACAAAAGTGTTCCGCATCCTAGAAAAGGTTGGGAACCACTGGTCTAGTGTGTCTTGTTCCGATGGCACTGCTGGACGGTGAAGCGTTGGCCCCGGGGCGGTCGGTTGGAGTTTCTAGGATGGTCGGAAGTCCTTGGACGAAATGAAAGAAGCCCGATGTCCGGAACAGGCTGGTAACAGCAGGGGAAAGTCCAGATATTAATCTTCAGTTCGAAGCTGGAAGAAGTCGAGAAGTCTGGGAGAAGTCTTCACAAAGGGGAGACAGAGAAAAGTCTGCTTTGCCCTTGAGATCCAGGTTTTTATAAGATTTCTCTTCCCTGGATCTCTAGCTCCTGATTGGTCAGTTTCCTGTATCTAGGCAGATGACCGACCATTTCGAGCTACTAAAGGTTTAAATTCGACACTGTGGTTTAATCCGATCAAGGGAAATTAATCGCACCTTGAAACTCTTGCTCGTATTTAATTGTTTCGAATTCTTATAAATCTGATACATAATATCAGCGCTGCATCTCTTTTTAAGGTTATTTAAAAACATTTTTCTCTCGATTAATAATTTCAATATTTCCCGATTTTATTTAAGGTTTTCTTCCAATTTCTACGAGCGTTAGAATCAAAGCATGATCCCTTGATTTGACATTTTTATGATATTTTTAACACATGAGCTCGAGTATCGCTCGGGCTTCACAGTTTTAATACTTATTACTATAATCTAGACTCGTTAATCCTTAAATATACTTGTATATTTAAAGATTGAGCCACAAGTATATATAATATACTTGTGGCCCAATCTTTAAAGTGGAGTTGATGAGAGTGTTTCCTGTTAGTCGTGATATAGCCACTAGAAGTGCTAAGCCTAGGCTCCCCTCACATACGGCCAAGGTAATGAAAATTATTAGGAGGGAGTTGTCTGCTCTTTTTGGGGTTGTTGTTTTTACTAGTAAGATTAGGATACTTAGTATGGCTATATCTAGTCTTAGTAATATGGATAGTAGATGTTTGAATCGAGAGGTGAGACTTATTAAACTTATTAACAGAAGAATATGCCTGTAAATAAGGAGTAGTTTGTCATAGTTTTAGTAGTTTAATAAAAATTTTAGTTTTTTAAACTAAGGATGTTTTCCTAAGGCAACAGAAAAAAATGTCTATTTTTAATATCCAAAATTAATGTTTTTGTTAAACTATTTTCTGTTATATTTGGTGTTCTTATTTTGTTGCCTTGACTTCTTCCAATATGGCTTCAGATATGGCTCCATGACTTCTTCCAATATGGCCCAGAGAACCAAACACTCTTACTTTACAAACTAATGAAATCGTAGTTTTCTCTCTAATTTACACATTCTATTTACACATTATATCAATTTATTCTGTAATCATCTCACATTCATAAGACCTTCTCCCTCTCTGTGGCCTTATAAATGCGACATGCTTCCACATATTTAATTCGTTTAACTCCAGGAATTTTAGTGAAGGGACCGGTACCTCTATTGTAGGTACAGTACAATACGTCAAGCGGCCGGATGGCCGAGCGGTCGAGGTAAGCAGCCTGCCGCCCTGGGGACCCGGGAGCGAATCCCGACGGGTCGAAAAATCCCCAGGAATTTTTCGGGGGGTGATCCGTCCGGATATGTCGGTCCCCGTCCCTTACCACCCGGCCACCCCATTGTGGGATTGGCCGAACCCATAATGGGCTTGCTATAAGAGGCCCTCTTAGTGGCCACAGGGCGGAAAGAGTTATAAAAAAAAAAGTACAATACGTCAGGCTCCGTTACTCACCAGCCAACCTACCTGTTGTGAGCTCGGCTGAATCCACAGAGTACCCTGTGAGCTGAATCTATGTTTGAGTACGATTAAAAAGGTTTTTATAGTGCTCATAAAACGGAAATAGTCAAAAATCTGCAAATACAGTATAATCAATTTATTTCAAATTGTTAACTGAATGTGGGAAACAGTTTAATATTAATAATAATAAATGTAAAAGTTTTATATATTTTGTATGTTTTTTAAAATACGAACGACTTTAATTTAAAATAATTTTTATTTTTGGTTCATCATTAAAATACTTCACCCGGAAGGGAGCGCTGTATGTTTTATTTACGATTCGATGGATTCCATCTTGGTAATTCTGATGAATAGAAACTGAGAAGTAAATCGAAATGGGTAAAGGATTTAATAATTATATGTGTAAAAAGCCGTTTCATCCAGGCTCGAAAGCTAATATAAAACGAGTAAGTTTAGTACTTATTAAGTTATTGAACGTAAATAATATATTATTTGTTTGCTTTGTAAATGTACTGTAGATATTTCAAGCATTAAAAAATGATAAAATATTCTGAATGTTGAACGTTTATATTTTTAATATGTTTGTTGTTTACGTTATATTCCCAAGGTCATAGGTCAAAAGTTTATTTTGACAATTTCCTAAGTGTTTTTTTAGAGTGGTTTTAGATTGGCTCAATTCAAGCTCTGAATGAGACAGTTTGACCTTAGTAACACTGTAGGCTGTGCCCAAAGGATTAAAATAATCAGAGGGATCAGTTGTCTATATGAAGCCTTTTGCAACATACAGCCCCTGAAATCTGCTGTTTGGCTGCAGATTTTAGGGGACAGATAACACAGGTCTACAAATAAAAACTTTTTGTTTCCGAAGGAAACAAAACAAGCTGTTTCTTAATGATTTCGATTTGCTGAATTCAAAAATGGTTATAAAAAAACAGAATTAGCTCAAGTTTACAAGGTACATCAACGTTTAATAAATTTCATAATATACATCTGAATACGTACACAAAATGTAATTTTCATTAGAGTTGGAACACAGAAACCATCAGAACACTTTTTGATACATAAAAACTAAATAAACAGTGAAAGCATAAAATACCCAGGCCATCACTTGCATGTATGACACTTATTTTACACACTTCTTGTATGAATCTGCAAGTGTTTTACACGTTACAGCATTTCCAGCAGTAGTCTGCTAACATTGACAGACTCTATTTCCCTTGGTATCATTTTTCCATACAAGCAATGTCTTTGTGAAAATGCTTCCCATGTTTGTCATTGACAGACCCACAGTTTTCAGTGAAAAAGTCAATGTGAGGATGCAAAAAGTGCATTTGTGCATTTTCAATGACATGTTGCATTCCATCTTTTCATAACACGATAGCATGTTATTTGTAATTTTTTGTTTGTAATTAGAAGCTTTATGGTTTTCAAGAAAATTATTTACCACCATCCCGAAAGCATTCCAAGCTTCTTTTTCAGCACCTATTAGTATGCTATCAAAGAGTGTATTTTTGAGAAGCTTAGAAATCTGTGGACCTACAAATATCCCCTCTAACTTTTGCCTCACTAATGTTTGGAAAATAACATTTTTTGATCCAGGTTCAAGGGATTTCCCTTGTGGTCAGTCTCTCCTTTTGAAATGTGCTACTCGGTCTCTGCTATCCCTCTCACAGAGAAAACAACAGTATTTCATATACCCCCAGCTGAAGTCCAAGTAATAATGCTATAATTTTGAAATCACAACACACCTTCCATTCATGTTCTTGATGATTTACTTTTGCAAGAAGTTGCTTCATGCTTTCGTATGATTCTTTTATGTACTTTTCATGGCAATAGAAAGCTTTTGTTACAGAACGCTAACAAAACAGCTTTAAAGCTCACCTTGGAGGAGTCAATGAAGAGTCTCCATTTACGTTGTTTGCATCTTATATTGAGAGCTGTCATAAGAATGATTGTTCTTTCTTTCCACAGACATTCTAGAAAAAGTACTTCAAGCTGTATAGGAATACATTTCAAGAACTATAAAAAAATGGCAATTTTTCCAAAAATTTGACATATTTGGTTCGAAATCTTAAAAACTAAAGCCAAGTTAACATTTTTATTGTCATATTCATATTCAGCACCCTTGAATTAGTAATAATCAGCTACTTTGGTTTTGGAAGATTTTTGGCTGTTGACCATTGTAATTGAACACCTCAAAAATGGATAAAATTTAAAAGTGAAACTCTTCTTAACAAAACAATTTTCTAGAATTAGAGAGAAAATGAACAGAAAACTTTCATGATGAGATATCCTAACAGATTTCTGTGAATTCTTTAAAGGATTATTTATATGTTTAATAGATTACATTTATTACAAAATTTATTAATTAATATAATTTGATTTTATGAGAAGAATGATGTCAAGTTTATTTGTACAGTACATATATCATTTAGGTAGAAGTTAATTTCAGATTATTTATTTAAAATTCTAGAGGGGGCTCTACCATATGAGTATGTAGACCATTGGTTCATTTGAGTCATTGCCACCTTTGGGCATGGTCTGTGATTCTGATAAGGACCTAACTGCCTCATTCAGAGCTGAATTTTACTGTTATGGTTTTAAATTTGATATTTTTTTTGTCAGATAAGATGGACAGTTCTTTGAGTTTTATCTCACATAAAATCCTTATAATAAAATATATTCCATGTCTGTTGCACATTTAGAAATCTGTAGTAAAATGAGAAAATGTTGGTCAGACTGTTGTATGATTTGTTGTTTTGTGTTACATGGTAAAATCTGAGTTTGAATTTGATCTTCCTAATTAGCACTAATTCTATTTTTATAATAAATTTAATAATTAAAATTAATTTATTATAAAATAGTACTACTACTCATTTCTAATGTCAAATTATTTAATAAATAAATTGAAGTATAGTGTAAAAATAGTCCATAATTTTTATGTATATGTTGTCATTCATAAATTGACTGTTTCATATCAAACAATTAAAATGAAAAAATCTGTATTAGAATCAGTTTTAGAATATGGAAAATTATGTTATCATGATATTTGAATTCAATCCAAGCTGTATATGTAATGAATAGAAAAATCAAACATTTGTGCATATTTGAAACATTAATATCAAAATGGACCAAAACCAGTGCAAGGTAACTTAGGGTCTGTTTGGAAATGCTTGCCAGTTCAGATATCATTCAGAAATGTTTCCTATACAACTTGTTAAATTTTGCTGTGAGAGTTCAGTATTCACTACTGAAAGTCTCTTAAAAATGCACATGGAGTAGAGATTCAGGTTCCAAAATGGTGGAGATCAGTGCAGCTGTTGGAATGTTTTGCAAATTATTTAATTTGAATCATTTTAAAAGTAATTCATTTTTGCAATGCAATGCCTTGTTTAGAGGGTTAAATTGGTAAGCAATTATTTATTGTGACATCTTTACAATGCTGGGTTTTAATTTTTAATTAATTTAATTTAAAAGATATGCTCTCCACCTCAAATTAGTAGTATCTTGCCCCTGTACATCATACTTTTTTCTTTAACAATAGAGTCATGCCAGTCATCTATCTTATTTGGGGAAAAATTTTTGAATTCAAATAACATGACTTCTAGTTTGTATTGGACATTTATATATAGTTAATTGGGGTCTCCTGCCCCTAAGGTTTCCATATCTGGTTTCATCTTTCATCTATCTAACTCCATTCTTGAGATTAAGGAAAGACAAGCGGACAGATGAGCGACAGTGGAAATTTTTAGGTCTATAATTTTTTCAAATTGCAGCCCAATTATTACAAACAAAATATTGATTCACAATGATCAAAATCTTATAACTCTACTGCCAAATTGTATAAGAATTAAATTTTGTACATTTCTACTGTGGAGGCAGCTATTTCTGTTGTAGCAAGAAAAGCAACTGAAACAAACACTGCAGGTTTAACCTCTAACCAGTGAGATCACTGCACACAGTACTTCAAGAAAATGAATTTAGCAACACTCTTGATGGCATTACTTAGAATTGCTGCAAACAGTACTTAGTTTAACAACAACTTGATAAGGTTATCAGGTTAACAAATTTTGTTTTATTATAAGTATTCCTGAAAATATCAAATCATGTTGCAAAAATATTAAAACTCAGTCTATTAGCAAATTACTTTTAGTTTTTCTTTAGTTTAATATTATACTGTATATGTTAATAAATATTTAACTAATTGTTTAATAATTTTTGGATGTTTAATTTAAAATTTATTACTTAAAATAAATTTCTCTAATCAAAAAGTAGACTCAAGTTATTATAGAATTTGCAATCTACAAGTATTCTGATTTACTATTTTAGTTGTCATTTGAAGAAAACATAATATTTTAATGATGATTATTATTTTTTTAATAATAAGTAAAATAAATTATTGTATTTTATAAGATATTTTTAAGCAAGGATAGGAAGAATTAAAGTTAACACGACGAAGAACTGATGTGGAAATTTTTCTTCTATTTTTTTAATAAACTAGACCTAATCATTTTTATTATTTGAATGTTATGAGATTTTGTTTTGATGTTTAAGTGTACAGTGCCTTCATTACAGTTGCATGAAACAAAATGACATTTGTTTGATGTTCTAATCATGCCTTGCAAGATATTGTAAACAAGTTGAAAAAATTCAACTAGAGATTTCATTGTATACTTAGGTGTGTGTCTAATCAATCATAATCTAGATTCATATTATATGACACTTTACAAAATACTTTAAAATATTGCCATCAGACAGCATTAACACATATTAGAACAGAAATTGCTTGATATAATGCATTTGTTTACAAATGTGAGATACTAGATGCAAGAATCTGAATTGAAGACTGTATTTCAAATATTATTTCTTTATTATAAAGAAATTTTGCTTGATTACATTTCTTAAAAAAAAAAAACATTTTTTTTGCTCTGATGATAACATATTTCTGAAATTTTGTATACATATTTCAGATTGGTATAGCAATATACAAGTTGCTTCACAATCTTAGCAATGATGATCTAGATTTTTAAACCACATTTGACTTGTTCAAAGTTTAGGAACATCTTCCTCATATATATTACAAATTTCTTTTTACTATTTGTCTGCCATTTTATCCTTTCTGAAACTCATAAAGCATAAAATGCCTGATATGCTTTTTATCTAATAACATAATATATAATCAAACACACCAAAAATAAAGTGAAAAAAGCACTGAAAAACATACAAGCGTAACATGAGAGCAAGCAAGGACTTGCACACAACAGATTGCATTTACACTTCAAGTGCATTCTTTTTATTGTATGTACAGTTTGAACTTTGAAGCATTGTTTGAACTTCAAAGTAAATTTTTGTGAAATTTAGCATTCAAACTTTGAAGTAATGTTTAAAGTTCAAAATACAGTCCAACTCGTTTATAACGTCATCCATGGGACCGGCAATTTTTTGACGTTATAACCGAGTGTCGTTATCTGCGAAGTCTATTATTATCATAATAAATTTATTATCATATGTATAAAAATGCAAACTACATGTTTAAATCAACTTTATTTACATTATTATGTTTAAGTTTACATCGATGTAATTAAAAATTTCAAAAATTACCTTTTATAAGAAATTTCTATTTGTCATAAATTTTAATAATGGCGGAACTTCCAGTTTTGAGAATAATCTCGAATCAAAAGGCAACAAAAGCTTAAACTAATGTATGCCAATTAAAAATAATTTAATTATTTTTTTATAAACTATTTACTGTAATATGTTATATTAAAAATAATAGAATATTTAACAATTTAGCAATAAGTAATTTGAAAATGAGTACATAATAACCGATCGTCACGTCGTTAAAAGTAGCAAACCTCACCCCACCGAAGTCAGGTGGTGAGAGTACCACCCACAGTTGTTCTAGACCCTAGGACTAAACACGTAGTATTTTCTTTGTGAAATAAATTTTCTAATCTAATTTTGTAAATTTGGGAGTGCTTCAAATATGATGTTAAAACAGGGTTTTATGTTGTTACAAGCGGGTTTTTTAACATTATCTAGTATAGTAAAGTCGTGGGACCGATAAAAATTTGACGTTACATTAGGGTTGTCGTTACATCCAATGACGTTATAACCAAGTTAGACTGTACAAGGTACTACTCAGTGGCATAGCATGTAGTGTGGGTGTCAGCCACCCGGGGCAGAGGAAAATTTCGTCGCCCCCTTATTTAGGTATTATTATTATTTATTGTGAAATTTTGCCGCCCCCACTACACTACGGCACTGGTACTACTGTACTTTGTTTAATGAATATTTAATGAAAACTCACTATATTTTGAAATCATTTACTGATTATTATTATGGAAGTTTTGGCATAGTCCTGAATTTCATCACGTAATTATTATTTTATAAAATTTGTTTCATATAATTTATATAGTATTTTTTTTATTTTTATTTTTTTTTTTTTTTATATAGGCATGGATGGCAGAACAGAGAACTGAAAATGAAAAAAAGAAACAGGATGAGTTAAGGGTGCAATATGAAAAAGAACAAGATTTATATAATAACAAGTATGTTACTCTTCATTTTTTAGAATTATTTTAATACAGTAGAGAGTCGTTAATCGGAATCAATTGGGGACTGGGGTTGTTCAGATTAGTGATTTGTTCCGATTACCGATTATGTACGAAAAAATACATTAACCTGTCCGATGTTCAAATTTTTCTCCGTTGCGTGTTGCTTCATGTTGAATTTTTCTCTGTTGTGTGTAGCTTCGTGTTGAATTTTCATCGATTTTAAGCCTAACGAAAATTTTTATAATAATAATCAAGGCTATCGTATCGTTAAAAATTATTTCTTCATTTTGTACAAACAAAATAAATATATCGAAGAATATAAAAACATGAAAATTATACTTTAGAAGTAAATTTAGTATCAAAAACGTTCGATTCAGCATGACACAGTCCGACTGAAAATTGTTCCGATTACCGGGGTTCCAATTAACGACTCTCTACTGTAATAATATTGATGTTCATAATGTTTAAATATTTGTTGTTTAGTTTTATGTCATAAAAAAATGAAAATTTCTCTCTGGCAAAGGGCAAAAGGTAAGGATTAATTGGGAGATAATGAGTTGTGTGGAATGAAATGTGCAATATATAATATTAGAATCCATGTTGTGCTTTTATCACAACAGTGTTGGTATTCTTGAGATGTACTGGAAAGCTGTAAAGTACTATAGTTTACATTGAACTTTTCATCTTGATCTTCAAAAAAAGCAAACAACCATGCATATCTTTTAGAGTTTATTTATATTAGAAAATTATTATAAATAAACATCTTTAGTTTTCTAAGTGATCATGATTAACTGGTTAGAAAATTGAATTAAGGTAAGATTTCAGACTGAGCTTTTCAAACAACTGTAAGAGGAGAAAGAATACAAAACTAAAATCCTTTATTACTATCAAAAATTTGAATATCTGGACTTTTGCATATCTTTTAATAGTTCTTTCTTCTTGGGCTCTAAACACTTGGTGCAAACTTAATTTTACTGATTGGTAAATGGACATTATGGATTTCTAAATATTTGTGAAATCTGGAAGTTAAACCCCTACATTTCTAAATTATTTCACTCCTGATATACAACTGCTTAATCAACAAAATTCCATAACCAAAAAAAATGTTGACCCTTGACTGGCAACAATCGTCCCCTATCTGTCAATAAGACATTATTCCCTCGCAGCCGGTAGATCAACTTGCACGATAATTTACAGTTAGCGTTCGAGCTCGTCATTTGTTTTGAATCCTGGGAACACCTATGGCCCTAATTGCAATCCGTTGTTGGTCACGTGACCGGTTTTCTCATCAAGAACCTATAAAAGATGCTTCCTTCCTCCCTAAAGGGCTCTCCAATCATCTCTCCAGTACAACATGCACTGCGCCATCAACTGGACCCAAAAAGTTTCTAAGTTTTTAAGTGCCAGTGTCTAGACTCTGTCTATTACAGAATTTATAAAGGTATGAACAAATATTTGTAAACTCTCTCTCTCCAGACCCCCTTTTTGTATATGAGGGTAGAAGTGTAGTTTTGTTCGTTTCGATTTTAATAAATCTTGTTTTGTTATAAAATGGTGTCTTTCTTTGACTGTCGGCTTCGCCTTATCATCAACCCCATTCTTCCTTTTCCTCCACTCGCATAACGTGTAACACGCCGTTGACGTAACAGCCATCCTTGACAAGTGAGTCGCCGGAAAGGGAGGTACGACTCCCTCTTACCTCCCCAGGATCTCACATATTGGTGTCAGGAATGGGGTTTCGACTTTTTCGAGAAATTGATAAGGCGAAAGCAGCCACAGTCAAGAGAGAGGATGAATTGAGTTGAATTAGGAATCATAGGAGTAGGGGTCGAACTAGAATCTCTTAGACCTAGTTGAAATACCTAACAAAATAAACATAATGGAGGATGATCCCCGCGATGTGGCTGGGCCAGGCCACCCAAATCCTAATCCAGCACTGAATCCCCTTACGTTGGGAGGTTTAGGCAGAATAATACCCCTATTACCCATATTCTCGGGAGAAGCGGGAGGCCCTCGGGTGACGGATTTTTTTGATTCGTTAGCCGATGTTACAAAGGTAGCAGCATGGTCCAAGGCCCAGATGTTGGCAGTGGCCAAATTAAAACTTGCGGGTATAGCTAGAGAATTTGTCCAAAAGGACCGACGAATTAAAGAAGTCAATGACTTTGACGAATTTAAGTGGTTGATGATAGTGCATTTTGAACGGGAGCCATTTTCCTTTTGATTATCTAAATTTTATGTGTGCGTGCAGAAAAGGGACGAAGATGTACAGTACAGACCTATGCCACTAGACTCCAAGTGCTGGCAATGGAGATAGAAATTAAGCGAGAGCCCGGCGCGACTGCTGCCGAAACTGCAATTATTGAACGAGTTCAAAGGAGGGAGTTAGATGAAAGGCTTAAAGCGCAATTTTTGAACGGAATAGATATCAGAATCCGGCAGCCTGTAATGAGCCGCGAGGCTGAAACAATAGATGAGGCTCTAAATAGATGAGGAAACAATCGAAAGTCTCACTGCGCATCCAAGTGGGATCATGCGAACGGTAAGGGAAAGCGATAAAACCTCATCTCAGGAGGATTTAATACAGCTAATGTCGGCGATGGAGGACTTAAAAGCTAGAATGGACGGACTAATCCGAAACCCTCCTCAATCCGTCTCTAGAGATCCTATATCTCGCCGAAATCATCGAGGAGGCTATACTACTAACTACTACAATAACAATTCCTATAATAATCCACCTCTTAGGCATAATGAAAATCGGTTGAACACCCCTAATTGTCGAGGCGACCGCCCTTTTGGTCAGTCTAAACGGAATCCCAATCAAACCCAGAACCAATGCTTGCCCACTCGCCGAAGTGGCAATCCTAGCGATCGCTCTATGCGAAACGATTTCCCCGGGCGACGTGAACCCGAAGGGGAGAGAAATAGGGTCTGATTCCGATCGCAGCCTACTGAAGAAAATCGAGGCAAATGGAAGGGCAATGTACCTTACGTAGTGTAGAAGGATGACGACCTTGATCTAACTTGGGATTTTGTACAATCCCAGCAAGAACACTAATGGGCTGTCATTAGTGGATGTATGCACAGAGGTGTTATAGGCGAATAAGGCATAAGGGATCCACTCATCCCAGTCTTGTTGGTCTTGAGAGACATAATGAGATAGTATATCAACTAGGGTTTTATTAAATCTCTCCACCACACCATTGCAGGCTGGATGGTAGGCAGTAGTAAGGAGCTGCTTTATGTGTAGCAATTCACACACTTCTGCGAACATTTTAGAAATTAGGTTCGGCGCTCTATTGGTTAATTGCGTAGGCGTAGAATGTCGCAATATGATATATGTGACGAAGGCCTTAGCAATCGTTTTACTACTTGCATCAGGTAGTGGAACTGCTTCCGCATATCGACTAAAATGGTCAACAAATACTAAGATATATTTGTTGCCATTCGTCGTAAGAGAGAGTGGACCGACGATGTCCATTGCTGCTTGTTCAAAGACGTTAGAGAGAGGGGCAAACAATTGCAATTTGGCTGCTGCCTGTCGATCTGGACGTCAGTGCATAGCACAGCTCTGACAACTTAGACAATAATTCCTGATTTCCTTTGCCATTTTGGGTCAATAAAACGAGTTTACGATTTTAGTACACAAATTTAATTCTCCTAAGTGACCGGCTAGCGGATTGTCATGGTAGGTAAACAGAATATATTCCTTTAAGGTGGTAGGTATAACAATTTGTTCCCACCAATCCAAGCGTTTTCTATTCCTTCCCTTGTGGCAGAGAGCACCCTCCTCGTTGATATAGAATTCCTCTAGGTTAAGATTATTATAGGTTCCTGTAGTTACACCATCCTTTAGGGTTTGGATAAGGGGTCTCCATCGATCATCACGTTGTTGAGCATTGGCTAATTGTGGCACGGAGAAGATGGGTTCAACCTCTGTTATTTGGCATATTGGGATACGGCTAAGTGCGTCTGCATTTCTATGTGAGATTCCAGCCTTGTAGATAATATAAAAATTGAATTCTTGAAGTAAAATGATCCATCGCGATAATCTAGAATTAGTAGTAGAGTCCTTACAATCTAATAACCATTTCAAAGGTCTATGATCTGTGACAATTGTAAACTCTTTTCCATAAAGATAGGGTTTAAAATACCTCACTGCCCACACAGTGGCTAAGCATTCTTTCTCAGTAGTGCTGTAATTAAGTTCGGGTTTCCTTAGTAATCGGCTCGCATAGGCAATCGGCTTCTCCTGGACGTTCTTCCTGAGATAATATCGCACATAGGGCGAAATTTGACGCATTGGTTGCAAGAATAAAAGGTTTTGTAAAGTCAGGGGACTTCAATAAGGGTGCCGATGTCAGGATTTTTTTAAGGTTTTTGAAGCTTTCCTGCTGCTTAAGGCCCCATTCAAACGGTACATCTTTCCATAATAAATCGGTCAAGGGCTTAGCGATAGTGGCATAGGAGTTTGTGTGTCGCCGATAATAGCCAGTGAGTTCTAGGAAGGAGCAGACTTCTCGCTCAGATTCAGGTCTCAGAAATTCTAGAACACATTTTATTTTGTCAGGATCGGGTTTTATACCCTGTTCTGAAATTTTGTGACCCAGAAATTTTATCTGGCGTTGCAGGAAATGGCATTTCTTAGGTTTTAATTTTATCCCTGCATCTCCGAGTCTCTGAAATATTTGTTCAAATCGTTTTAGGTGACTAGGGAAATCTGGACTAAACGTTAGTATGTCGTCCATGTATACAAAACATGTCTTTCCTTTGAGACCATGTAGGATGAAATCCATCGACCTTTCAAAAACCGCAGGACTGGTTTTTAGACCCATCGGAAGCCTATTCCATTGATAGTGGCCATCGGGCGTAGAGAAGGCGGTTTTTTCTTTATCACCTACTCCTAATTGCCAAAATCCTGAAATCGTATCCATCGTTGAAAAGTATTTTGCCTGTCCCATTAGGCTAAGGGACTCCTGCACTAGAGGCAGAGGATACGGATCTACCTTAGTGATTTTATTTAGTTTACGATAGTCTATCACTAGGCGTAACGATCCATCCTTTTTTTAACTGGGAGAGCTGCCGAACTCCAAGGGGACGTAGATTGTTCGATAATATTATGGGCCAAGAGGTCATCTATGATATCGTTTAATTGTTGGCATTGAGCATAGGGAATGCGATAAGGAAGAGAATAAATGGGTGCCGCATCACCAGTATTTATTGTATGCTGCACAATATTACAGTAGCCGAGGTCATAGTCATTCACAGCAAAGACATGCCTGTAGTTATATAGTAATTTTAAGAGGTCTCGTTTCTCGTTCCGGGGGATGACAGTCCAATCAAAAAGGTGGCTCAATTCTGCTTTTGATAGGTTCGCGGAGGCCCTTTCTTTTATAGTGTCTGCGGGCTCACTTTTTTCGATAGCCTCAAAGGTGCCAACCTTGCCATCTTTCTCTAACTTAATTGTCTTACAAGTATCGTTATGAAGACATACGGGAACTTGTCCCTTTTTATTTGGGGTCACCAACAAATTGACTCCGGAAACTCCTTCCTGAGCAAAGGAGACAGTTTCGATTACTCCGACTTTACTAGGTCGCTTATCTCCAACAATTCTAGCAGTAACTATGTTCTCTGTCATAGGGGGAAGTTGACAGGATTCAATTAACACTACTCCTTTTCCCTCCTCCTGATCTGCTGACCAGTAAGATCTTTTCTCTGAGCCAACATTTTCCTCTGGTGGAGGCATCTCAGATTTCTTTCGTTTTCTACTATCTCTATTTGGACCTCTTTCATTTTTTTGGTTCTGTCGAATCCTTTCCGCTCTTTTAGTATTCCCTGAGGTTTGGATAGGTATCACGGTCTGCGGAGGGATAGTTAATTCTTGGCCCTTTAAATCAAATCCATACAAAATACAAAATCTCTCCCTGTAACCCTACAATTCTACCATGTTTATTTCCCTTATGTCTTACGGTAGAGATATCTTAATCGAACCCGAATCGTCTTCTGTGTCTTATTGGTTTTATTTTTCCCTTTCAGACCTTCATGGCCGCCCATGGGCAAGATCCCACGCTAACCACACTCCTAAGCTGTCCAATATGCTACACCATGGTGCAACCACCAGTGTACCAATGTACAAACGGACACATTGTTTGCTCATCATGCCGAACAAGGATTACCAATTGCTATTGTCAGGAACCCCTCGGTCATATTAGGAGCCTGGTGGTGGAGCAGATTGCATCCACCTTACGATTACCATGTACTAACGAATCGTATGGTGTTCTGCGCTTTTAAGGGAAGCGGATAGGGCGACTCACGAAAGCACCTGTCCTTTCCGACCCATCGATTGCCCTTTTACCCTTCACAACTGTAGCTGGAAGGGAGAATTATCTAGTGTCCTTCCGCACATCCAACAGGAGCATCAGCAAGTGCCTCTGCTACGGCAATCCTTTCTAATTTTTATGGGTATCCCCCTTACCCGACAAGCTTCACAAATTTGGGCCACCATGCTGGCCTGGAATGATCACACCTTTCTACTTTCCGTTACCAAACCCTCCAACTACTCTCCTTTTTTGCATTCAAGTTTTCTTGCTCTCGAAGCCTCTTGATTCTTCTACCTTTAACTATACGATTACATTTAAACAGGACCCTAATACCATTTGCTGGAAATCCTCTTATATCCCAATATGGCATCTTGCTAACTCCAGCCCCCCTCCCCTTAGAATTATCAGCTGATCTGGTATACTCTTTCTGTGGCCACGGCAATTTAAAATTTCATTTTGAGCTTTCCACCGACTAACCTTCTCCTCTCATTCCCCTTCCAGAATGTCTGACTCCGAGGAATGGTGGAATCCCGACCCCCCTACCCCATCGACTACTCGAGGGAAGTTGATATCACTGCGCTTTGAGCCGCTTTGACCTTCGCCTGGATTCAGCAACAAAGGGGGGCTGTGCCTGCTATGTTTATTTTGCCCCTGGGACACGAATGCCCACCAATACTGGAAGAATCCTTTCGAGAGGAAAACTGGCTCAGCCAGGAGTATTACGAGCCATTACTTCTCACGCCTCCAGAACCCCTATTTTCCAACCCCAGGCCCGAGGGCGCTCCCAACCATCACGGGCCGCTGGATGTAGCCAGCGTAACCCTCATCACTAGTTAGCCATCCATATTCCTCTCCTCTAGTTGTCGGCAAGTGTACTCTTATCATATAATGTAACCTAACACTTGTAAACGAGTATGGCATATACCACCAAAATACATATATTCAATATCTTAATAAAGAGGTTTCCTTTCTTAATAAATAGTGTTTTTATGTAATGCCAGAATGCGTGTCATTATTTTTTTTAGTGACGCGACCTCTGCGTCTAGATAATCGGCCTATCGTCGTAAAACTCCTTTTAGCACCCAGTTTTTTTTCCCGTTTTGACCTAACGTAACCTCATCATTTGAATTTATCATTATTTGTTCAATTAGGAAATCTAATTCATTATAAAGGTCACGGGGCCCAATTATTACTAACACCCTTTCCCTGTTACAGGGGAAGAAATACAAAACCAGGGAAGTGGATATTAAACGCACCTCGGTGACTAATTCAACATGTTTTTCCTCCATGTTTATTTCCTTCTTCAAAGTTTCTGTCTCACAACGATGATCTTGTATTCAGAACAACAGGAATTCACCAAAGGAGTTGTCTTCCTACACCGAGGAAATTTCTTAATGACCGCCAGTCACTGGACCTTGGTCACCGAACTCTCCTTCAAACATTTAGAGCGCCAAATTCAATTCATCTCACAATCTCTAGAGTATTTAGAAACGAGGCTTCAACCACAGGAACATGTTCCTACCAAGGGCTTCGAGCTGATGCGAGCTTCATTTCTTAACTATTATAAAGAATATCAAGAGCTCACCACTTTAATCACATTACCTTTACCCCAGAAAACCAAACGAGGTTTGATAGACGGCGGAGGAAAATCCTAAAGTTCCTCTTCGGGACAGCTACCTCCGAGGATATTGCGACCGTAAATGTCGAAATCTCTAACATCAATGAGTAAAACGAGAGAATTATTCATTTACTGCGCTCACAAGCCACCTTGTTGAATGATACTTTGAACATCAGTAAAAATAACCGACACCAAATTTATGTGTTATTCAAACGTCAAGAAACATTTAAAGAGTTAATGAATCGCTATAGTTACGAACTTGCATTTGAAATAATTAGTCAGATACTCAAATTCTCTATTCAAGAATTCTATCTCCAACTGGTTGCCTTACGAGAGGCGATTGATATACTAGAAAAGGGTCAACTAAGCACCTATTTTGTATCACGAGAAATCGTGCTACGTACCCTCCGAGACATTCAACTACAGCTTCCGGAAGGTTACGCAATGGTCAAACCTATAAGACCTGACATGCTATTTAAATACTACCAGTGGATTACCGCGCTCGCTGTAGCGGTACCTGGCAAGTTAAGAATCTTTGCTAAGATTCCATTAATCACCCCTAGTGGATACTTCGATATGTATGAAATTATCAAATTTCCCACGTATATACCTGACCTAAACACATTTGTCCAATTCCAGACTAATTATCCTATAGTCGCCTTATCCATGGACAGACAGTCCTATATGTTATTACAACACTACAAACTAATAATTTGTAAAATAGATCACTTTCCTATTTGCTCCGTAGACCGGCCTATCCAACGTTTCCCTCAACAAAGTTGCGAATATGCACTATTTAGTGGCAACGAAGTCACGGTCAAAGACCTCTGCACACGTCAAATCGTTCCACAATTCCCGCCAATTTTTAAGAGGATTGACCAACTAGGATCATGGATTTATTCTATTCCAAATCCTCTCACCCTAACTATTAGATGTCCTACCTGACATCAACAATCTCCATTTTCATCTACTACTCACAAATTAAACAAAACGGGAATACTTCACCTCCCAAACGCATGCACCGGCTGTGTACCTGGATTCGTCCTTACTTCGCTGTTCCGAATGCCAGACAACCATACAATTGGAGATGGCACAACAATTAATAGTGCCACAACTGGAACAAATCGTCAACAAATCTGAGATCCTATTGCTGCAAAAACGCCTTAAGAATCCTGACCTCCCAAAACTCACGTCGGACTACAATATTCTATTAGCAGACCATTCTTTGAACAACGTCCAATATGACCTAAACCACCTGTTATGGGAGCTGACCAAATTATCTCCCACAACTTCCCCATCTTTAATAATAACCATTATTGCTGGTTGTCTTGGTGCTATCTTCACGGGACTTTGTTTACATTATAGTTATCGCAATTACTCACGATGCAAGAGAACCCATGCAACTGGTTGCTGCCTTCCACCAGAAGAGAAACATGAAGAGACCGCCTTCAACGACAACGAAAGTCCGCCCTCACCTAGCGCACAGCCGGGCACTTCCCACAAAGAAATGCCCCGAGGCAACCCGACTCCACAAAAGAAAAATCTATTGTTCATTCCTATTAACAAAACTATCCCTACACTGCCATTTTCCCTTTATTCCTCATTTTAACGTACAAACATTTTGAATTATACCTATATTCGTAGATTTTTCGTGAAGGATTCAAATATTTAGTTCGTATCCTAGAACTGTAGATTAACCCTTTTTGATAGAAATTTTGTATTATACTAACCTAGAAATATATTGAATCTTAATTTAACACGAGAGAGAGAGTAAATTAACATTTTTTGTAACCTTGCATACCTCTATCCGGAATTCAAGGATTCTTTACTCCAAATAACTTATTATTAACATTTATTTTAAATCCAAGAACGGTGTCTTCGTCACCTTACCTGAAGATGGCTGACCCACGCAACTTTACACCTGATCCACCAGTTTAAGGACTAACCACCCGAATTTAATTTATCCATGTGGACGTACAACTCTATCAACTTACCTACAATTCTTGCCCATCCAGAACAATTTATATCCAAGCATCCAAGATGGTGATATTGTACTACAAACCATCTAACTCCTTGAAAAAGAAAAAGGGAGACATTCCACTGAACAGTCTCAACTCATATGAACTTTGAACTACAGTCTCGACCCTAGGTCAACGATGATGTCATCCACCCACCAGACTACTTCCAAGAAACTCCAAACGCTCTCGCCTCTCCTAACCTCGAGTGATAAATATTGTCACGCGTCTAACACGCATCGGGATAGCTATTTTATAAACAACCTCTATATTATGTATTGACGCAACGGTATCACCTATTGATGTAATCGTTTGCGAGAAAGAGTAATTTAGCAATCTAAAAAAATTTAACATACCTCTACCCCCTGCTTATCAATCTAATCTTTTAAAATCACACTAACTAAGTGATGATTTTAAAGAAAGCATGGAGTGAATGTGAAATCTGGAAGTTAAACCCCTACATTTCTAAATTATTTCACTCCTGATATACAACTGCTTAATCAACAAAATTCCATAACCAAAAAAAATGTTGACCCTTGACTGGCAACTATCGTCCCCTATCTGTCAATAAGACATTATTCCCTCACAGCCGGTAGATCAACTTGCACGATAATTTACAGTTAGCGTTCGAGCTCGTCATTTGTTTTGAATCCTGGGAACACCTATGGCCCTAATTGCAATCCGTTGTTGGTCACGTGACCGGTTTTCTCATCAAGAACCTATAAAAGATGCTTCCTTCCTCCCTAAAGGGCTCTCCAATCATCTCTCCAGTACGACATGCACTGCGCCATCAACTGGACCCAAAAAGTTTCTAAGTTTTTAAGTGCTAGTGTCCAGACTCCGACTCCATTTACCGGACTCCGTCTATTACAGAATTTATAAAGGTATGAACAAATATTTGTAAACTCTCTCTCTCCGGACCCCCTTTTTGTATATGAGGGTAGAAGTGTAGTTTTGTTCGTTTCGATTTTAATAAATCTTGTTTTGTTATAAAATGGTGTCTTTCTTGACTGTCGGCTTTGCCTTATCGTCGACCCCATCCTTCCTCCTCCTCCACTCGCGTAACGCACTGTCGACGTAACAGCCATCCTTGACAAGTGAGTTGCCGAAAAGGGAGGTACGACTCCCTCTTACCTCCCCAGGATCTCACATATTCAATTGGCTAGATGTCAAATGAAACCAAGAAACAAATGTCTGAAGATGGGAGTCTTTTGTCAGATTTTTTGTTTTTATTTTGAGCTTCAACATTAGTTATTCTAGTTCTCTGTCTACTTAATTCCCTTTAAACCTGAATGGCATCCTTTTTCTTTCTCCATGAACAGGTGTGTACAATTTACTGACCACAAAAACTAAATTATTGTACATGTTTGAATCTATCATATGTGCTCTCTCTCCTTATAATATTGTAGAATGTTGCTACTTCTATCCTCTTATCAGCATAATTCTCACAGTTCCACATATGTGAATATGGATATTGGACATACAACTGACTGGTGTCATGTTCTGATGACTTTTTTATATTAAGACCAATTGCTAATCTTCATATGTGTAACCACTGATCTTCACATTAACAATAAATTTTATTTTGGCATGTGATCATTATTATAATAATGATATTTTAATTGCACATATAAAATGTTTGTCAGAAAGTTATCATTATAAATAGTGTCTGACATTTATGATAAATTATAAATTTTTAAAAACTCTAAACACATTACAAGAGGACTTATATCTGGTTGTTTGTGATGAATCACATCCAGTCAATGCAAAATTATATCAGTTCTGTTATTTCAAATTGTACTGTCGCTGAATAATATGATATGATTAAATTTTCCAATCAGAAAGAATCAAACCTCATATTCACAGAAGAATATTATTAAGATATTGAGAACAGCTGATTAGTTAAATTATTTAAACAGTATGTTCTTCACACTGATTTATCCATATTAACAACTTTTTTCACTTTTTCTTCATAATGTCCAATTAATTAACATGGTTGATGATGACCATTCAGAATGTCTGACAGTGTAAGTAATAATAGACAATCCTGAAAAAGTTATGTTGACATCATTTTAGCATTTGTACATATCCATTCTTGAGTATTATTTATATATAGATAGCAATATAAGATATTCTGTCACTTTGGAAGTAAATTTAAATATACTATTTACAATGAATATAGGAATTTGCTATAAAAACTTGTTCTCTAGCATTATGTTAATGCTTAACCTTATTTGAGTTTCTGAATTTGTAAATGGTTTTAGTATTTGAAGTATATAGTGAATGATTTTGAATCATTCACTATATACTTCAAATTTGGCTTTTTTTTTTTATCTCTTTATAATCTTTTAAATTCCAAAGAGTATCAGTTTTACTTTCCTGGCTTTGTTATATATTGGGTTGTTCGGAAAGTAATTTTGTTTTTTCCATAGAAAAATAAATGCAATATTCTTATAATAAATAAGTATTTTATTGAATTATATATTGACCATTTTGGTCAAATACCTGTTGTCATTGTTTCTGGTAGTAGCATGATTTCACATTCGTAAAAATTTTGATCGTTGTTTCCGAAAAACTGATCCAAGTGATTTTTGACATTGTCATTTCAAGTACAGTACATGTCTTACAGTTAAAAAAAATTTGTATAGACCGGAACAAGTAATAATCTGTGTGTGCCTTATCTGGCAAATATGGTTGGTGTGATAACACAACCCATCTAAGCTATAACAGTTTCTGACGAGTTACCAAACTTGTGTGAAATTTGGCATTATCATGGTAAAACACTACACTTTGTTCGTTGATCAATTCTGGCCTTTTCTGTTTGATGATATTACTCAATTTGTTTACTTGATGGCAGTACACTTTCGAATCAATTGTTAAATTGTCTGGTAAAAGCTCAAAAAAAAAATTTCTTTAAAATCCCACCATAGAGATCATCTCCCTTTAATAACATGTGGAACCCATATATCGAGCTTTGAAACGAAACCAATTCGTTTTAAGTAATAATAAATGGTTCAATTTAACAGATTTAATCTCTTAGTGATTTCACGTGTTGTTATACGGCAGATTGCTTCAATCAGTACCTTTATTTTGTTTTCATTGGCTTCAAATGGCCATCCAGAATGTGGTGTATCTTCGATATTAAAATTGCCAGAACACAATTTTGTAAACCAGTTTTGGCACTGTCTTTCTCTCAACACATCTTCTCCAAACATGTACCAGAAGTTTTTCTTGTTTGAACAGCATTTTGATTTTTTAGTTATAAAAAGCAAAATATGCCAAAAATGATGCTTTCGATTTTCCATATTTGATGGGTCACCGAAAGAAACAATTGTACGGAATCAAACAAAATTTTTTACAAATAAGTGTTAAAATGTCAGCTGTCGAAGTATATAATGAAAATGTGGTTTAAAATAAAATTGGCTGGTAAAAATACATCTAATTCCTTTAGTAATAAAAAAACGAAATTACTTTCCAAACAACCCAATATAACAGAGGGAAAGTATGGTAATCAGTCAAAAAATGATCCCCCAAGATTTTTACATTTTTGGACATTTTGGACATTTCAAGGACAAAAAAAGGAGTGGATCCTTGAAGCATTAAGAAATGTAAAAACATTTAGGGGTTTTTTGTATGTTAGTGTTATGTATGGATGTTAGTGTGTGTGGGGGGCATGATTTTGTTCTCTCTCTTTGAAGCTTAATAACTCCTGTGCTTAATAACTTTTGTTGAAAATTTCTGAAATTTTGCAGGGAGGTTTGTGTATTAGAGGGATTGATGCTGTTAAATTTTGGTGGTTAAAGGTTCAGGGTATGGGGTGATAAAGAGGGTTGTGTGACATATCTCTAGTAGGGTCAGACTTAATGATAATTTTCCTTGTCATTAACATTTACAGGTTTTTTTTATAAAACTCATCTCTACCTCAAAATTAAGATTTTTGCCATCTTATAATAATTAAAAATATAAAAGGTTTCTAATAATAAAATATCATAACAGATGGCACCACATACACAGTTTTAAATCCTGCTAGGAAAGTTAAGCAACTTGTTGCTGAATTTTTTTAAGTGAGGGCAAAAGATATGAAAAAAACCAGTACATAGTGGCTTAGATGTGAATAGATGTGGAAAATGTTAAATAGTAACAAGTATATTGACTTGGGAAATAATAGATTTTTGCTTATTTTCTTTTATTTTGTGTTTATTTTCATGTCACACAAATAACAGAAATTTTTCTTGATGCAATGACAGAGAAATTAAAAGTTGTCAACTTTTGTATTTGTTTCAACTTCTAAAATTGCAAGCGTTTACATAAGTAGTTTAGAAATATCAACACTGTTAAATATTGCAACATAAAATTCAGTTTTTCAAGATATATTTTTAACATCTTTATGTTATTATATATTACTATCGAGACATAATTATTGTAAATAAGGGTCAAATAATATGATTAAAAACATTGTTTTTTTATTATATATTTAAAATTTTGAAAATGAATTTAAAGTTATTTTGAATATATATGCTTATATTAATGTAATTTATATTATTCAATTCTTTTATGAACTGACATTTGATAAAAGGAAGAACGTGTAAAATTATAAATAATATGGCAAAGAATTTAAATGATTATTGTAAATTAAAGAGATATTCTGTTAATTTTGAAACTAGAAAATGGATTTAATATTAATTGATCATTGTTAAAGGATACTATAATATAGCAATGGATTGTTACCAACAAATTATTTTTTTCATAACTGTTAAAAATAACAACTGGTGTCAAGTATATCACATGTTGTGTGTTATTGTATGAGTAACAACTGGAGAACAGTCAGAACAGTGGATTGTATAAAAATACTTGATAATATTAGTCTTCTCCCTTGCCAACTTGGAAAACCTGGGTTTGTTTCAGATCAGAAACACAGTGATTTTAATGGGCCATCTGTCTTGGATGTGTTGGGTCCCACCCCTCATCACCCAGTTGAATCCATAATGGACATGATTAACAAAAAATGGTCCTCTGGTGTCCACAGGCCAGAAAAAGTCAAAAATAAAAAGAACCTAGATTATGGCAGTCAGTGGTTTTGAAACTATCACATAATACTAGTAACAATTGTTATTTTTAAACAATAATATCTTGTTACTATTGTTTACAAATAACTTCTATGCCATCACTATTGTAATACTCTATGTTGTGTTACTGAATAAACAATATATAACATATGAGTCTTTTCAAAGACATCTTTGATTTCAATCTTATTTGGTTTGCCACCACTTCATGTATGTGACATCACAGATATAGGCTGACTTCCACTTAAATAAATACAATAGAGTCCCGTACAATGCGAGGGATTTATTATGCATTATAGGAAATTGTGTTATCAAAACCTGCATTATCACATGATTTATGAAAGTTTAAACCTTGGCCTATAAGTTGAAAAAAAAAGTATACCTCTGATAGGCAAAATTTGAGGATTGTTGCTTGCTTTATTTGCACGTTGTATGGGACTCTACTAAAGCTTTTGAAGATTTGGTTAGTTTTTAATTTATACATTAGGTTTAACTTAAAATAATTTTTGTTTATTAGTGTGAAATCTGCGAATTTTCAAGAAAAAAATGTAATGCAAATTTTTTTTGAAAGATTGTAAACCTCCACCAATAGAAAAACTATCGAATAGTTTCAGATCAGAGGTCACACCAACTGTCAGCAATCTGATGGGAAAGTTGACACATAGGTGTCAGAAAATGTGTTGTCATCGTCAACATGGATAATCACATGTTCCCTTTCCCACAACAATTGAATAAAAGCTCGAGACCCGGAAGCTCAGGGCAATCCAAAGGAAGTTATACTTGTCAATGTGCGCATTCCGTCTCCCGGACCTTCATACAACGGACCTGATCTAATGAAAAGGAGAAGATTCTGGTAGAAGAGAGATCATGGCTTCAAACTTCCATACAGCTTACCATATCGTCTAGAGCTACGATTCCAACGAACTGATCGACGCATACTGTTTGTTTCCTCATAGAGGTATTTTGAACTCTCTCTCTCCAGCAACGGGAATAGGCTTAGCCTAGAGCGGCCCTTTATATATATATATACATTATATATACATATTTAGTATTTAATTGCATTTAACTGAATTAGCTTTTGTAGACCTTCTGTATGTTAACTTTAGACATTAATAAAAGCTTAGTTATTTTATTTCACCTGCCTCTTGTCACTTCTAACCACCTGTTGACTTGCTCACCTCCTTCACCACTCAATAAAAAGCCATCTGAAACAACAACGTTGGCAGTCTTTGCAGACTGTTGCCAAGTAAGTGGTCAGTAGGGATTAACCCCTGGCCCATAGTTTCTCACATTAGCATTTGAAGGAAAATAAAGAATTTTTGTATCTTAAAATGAATTGTTTATTGTTTAAGAATTTATTTTTGTTGTAATTTAAATAGATGTATACATGTGTCAGATGATAAAATCTGACACTGTCTGATAGTATATACATCTAGTATTATATCTAATTTGGCACAGGCTTTGAAATACTATTTGTCTATAATCTTCGGTATTCATTACATAAATTTATTTAAAGACTACGTATTCAAAAAATTTAGTTATATTAAGATAAAAATAATAATGGTTATTAGTAGAACATTCTGAAAACAATAATTAGGAATATTTGAAAAGGCTAAACCTGGAAGTGCTAAAAATAGACACCATTGAAAAGAGGTTGAAAATAGAGTTAAATAATGGATTTCAGAACCTCAACACAGACAGAAATTCAGAAGAAATTTGGAATGATATAAAAATTCAAGTCAAAGAAGGTGCTACAAAGTTCTGGATGATGATGGAAAGAAAAAATACCTTGGATCACTGAGGAAGTGTTGCAAAAGATGAATGTGAGAAGAAAATGGAAAAACATAAGCAACATTTACTAATGAAAATTACAAGATGATAGCTAAACAGGTGAAAATCTTGATCAAGGAAAGCCAAGGAAAATTGACTAAATTAACTTTGCAAGGAAATAGAAAGAGAAAACTTATCTAAGATTTAAGGAAGATATACAAAAACATTGATGTAATTTCTGGTAAAAAAACACAGACAAAAATTGTTTGCAGTAAAAGATGAAAAGAGAAATATGGTACTTTAAAAACACAGACAAATAAGAAGGTGGAATAGCTATGTAACACAACTATATGACAGAGAAGACAGGACTGAATGTGAATTCAGAGAAAGGGAGATCCTGGAATTTTTAGAGACGGAGATTGAAGCATCACTAAAGAGACTGAGAAATAGGAAAGCACTGGGAGTTGATAGATACAAAGATACAATGAATGGTACTGTACAAAGAGAACTGCTTAAATTAATGGAAACAAAAAACAAAAGCATTTCAATGATTCTCTTCAAAAAAATTCTAAGCAGAGACAATATCCCTTTTGACTGGGGAAGTTCTATTTTCATACTAATACCAAAGATAATAGGGACAATGGAATTTGATAAACACTAAATTATAAGCTAAATAAGTCATGTTTTCAAAGCTCTGATAGATATCTATCATACATAGAAGAGTAGAAAAAAATATAGGCTAAACATGGAGATATGCAATTTGGATTCAAAAGGAATAGTGGAACTAGAGAAGCAATAACACTACTAAGACTAACAAGTAAAAAAATAATTGAAAAGAAAAATAAAACATATCTATGCTTTGTCAACTACAAAAAGACATTCAATAATATCAACTACAAGGTGTTATTTAAAATAGTAGTCAACATAGTAATAGATAGAAAGTTAATAAATATTATTGGCTAAATATATATAATTCAAAGAGCAATAGTCAGGATAGAGAGGGAGGAATCCAATTGGATTCCAGTGACAAAAGGAGTAAGACAAGGATATTGTCTATTTCCATTATTATTTAACCTATACATGAATGGATGGTGAGAGAGGCATTTAAGGAGGAGGAAGATGGAGTAGAAATTAATGGATGTCTAATTAGGTAAAGCTCCCACAACAGTGGGAAAAATGTATCCAAAAAATGGAGGATACATGAAAAATAAAGAAAAGTCTGAAAAATAATGTGATATATTTGTTTTTCCAAAAATAAATCAATCTGATTTATAAAAAAAATGTTGCTTGTGACTTTCAATATGACCCTCATAATAACAAGATAAGTTAATGATACAGTTTTATTAAGTGAATCAAATATATAAGTATATTCTGCAGACCAAGGAAGGTCTGTAGAATATACTTAAGAGAATGAATAAAATTGAACTAGAAAAATACTATATGAAAGTAAATAGCAGGAAAACAAAAGTAATGAGGATTTCAAGAGAGACAAATGCTGAAGTTGATTTACAAATCTCTTTGGGGTCCACAGAGTTGGAAAGAATGAAGAATTTGAATATCTTGGAAACTGGATTACAGAAGATAATAGATGCAGCCTTGAAATTAAAACTTGAGTACGCAAAGCAAAATCAGCTTTCTTTTGATTTTCTCACATATTAACAAATAGAAGCCTGAGCAGATGTCTCAAACTAAAAATTCTTAAGACAAATGACATGGATTGTGATGACCTATGGATGTGAGTCTTAGCTGTTGCAAAGGAAATAGAAAACAATAAACTATGATGCCTAAGAAAGATGGACAGGATTAACTAGACAGAGATGATCACAAACAAGGAAGTACTTAAATGATTTAGGAAAACAATTAATGACCAGCGTTAAGCAAAGAAAATATGCATTTGCTGGACTTTGGTTAGAGGATCTTCAGGCCAATTAATGAAGACAGTAATAGAGGAAATGGTAGAGGGAAAAGGGCTAAGAGGAAGAAATGGAGAGATAACATCAAGGACTGGTTGGGAACTCATCTGAGGAATGCTCATAACAGGGGAAAATGGAAAGAAATGGTTTGTCAGCTTCAACTCTCTAAGAGGATTCCATAAGAATGGAATAGAGTAGAATTCTGTACATAATAATTTAAATAAAATTTAATTTTATGAAGTAAAAAATTTATATACAGAATTTTAAAAAATGAATTTACTTTATAATTTTGCATTCTATAGCAATTTACTTGTATGCTATAAATATGTATTAAATAGCTGAAAATTTGAATTCAGCAAAGTTAATTATAACATAATATATCAATCATTACATTTATAATTACTATAGACTCATATTAGCAATTTTATTAATTTAATCTTTTATGTTTTTCTTTAAAATATACTGTAATTAATAAATTTAGAAAATAATTTATAAAAATTATTTATAATTTCAGAGCTCTTCTAAGCAACGAAAGTAAAGATAAACTTGCTCTCAATTTTATGTATGAAGCTCCACCTGGTGCAAAAAGAGGTAATTCAATACAGTAGAGCATCGATTATCCGACCCCCGATTAACCGACCGCGTTCTAGTCGGCAAATTCAAATGTCCGCTAGTGATGTGGCGCTACAATATTTGGTTATGTCTTGGCTACTTTAATATTATTTTTGTTAAATTTTTGCATGTTTTAGCTGGCAGCACTGGCTCTACCATGAAAGGGAGGCTAGTATTTAAACCAGGCCTAATACACTATACTAATAATGTATTTTTTCATACTTTTCGGTTATCCGACTTTTCAGTTATCCGACCAACCCCAGTCCCCAATTGAGTCGGATAATCGATACTCTACTGTATTTCTTGTAATTTTTTGAGATCAATGAGATCTATACAGAAATTTGAGTTTGAGAGTTTCAAAGGAACATGATTGGTGAAAACAAGTTATACAACAGATTATGTACTATAAATACTATGAAAAGAATAATAAATAAACATAGAAAATAAATCAAACTGTTGTTGTTTTGAGACTCATCTTAAAAAGAGATCAGTGCTATAGCTAGTGTTCCTACAGTGTAAGTTTGTTCTCTTTTTCTTTGGTGTTGTTTTTCATGAAATTTAAATTCAATTGGAACTACAGAAGGCTTTAATAATCTCTTCATGAAATTCTGATATGTAAAATACTTTTCAAAATATCTCAAACAAATATATGTGCAGTTTTTAGGTTTGAAGTTCTCACATTTTAACTTTATCAGCCATTCGTGTATTAATTTTAGATTTGAATATGAAAATATATTCCATTTTTTAACTTGAAGCTTTCATGCTGTGATTGATATAATCAAGTAGTGCATAACATGAATTTGACATCATTTTCTTTTACAAATCCAAACTATTTGATTGTTTTCATCAGATTATGTGAGTATGTTGCCATCTGTATAGATCTCATTTATTATTATTAAATATTAGTTATTTTTATTATAATCAGATTATTTTTATTACTTGAAAATTGTTAAAAGTTTAAAGTAATGATTAATATACTTTTAGAAATTCTGCTATACTTATCAGATTCATAATCATTTTAAATAGTTAAATGACTTTCCTTGATTTAACAGTAACGATAAAGTATTTAGGATGTTGTTCAAGATTTTAAAACATTTTCTTTAATTATTTTAAAACAATTTTTTAAAATATTTATTGATTTTAGTATTTTTTAATCTTTAAATAACTTTATTACAAATATCTTGAACATTTGCTTGATTTACAGTGATTTTTTTGTCTATTTTAAAATGGTAGGAAGAAGTTTTTTAAAAACAAATTTGTTAAATAGTTGATATTGCAAGTGGCTGCATTATGAAAATATAATCAATAATAAGTATACAAAAGGAAAACAATTACAGTAGAGCATCACTTATCCGACTTAATTGGGGACTGGGGTTGGTTGGATAATTGAAAAGTCGGATAACCGAAAAGTATGAAAAAATATGTTATTAGTATAAGTGTATTAGGCCTGGTTTAAATACTAGCCTCCCTTTCATGGTCGAGCCAGTGCTGCCAGCTAAAACATGCAAAAATTTAACAAAAATAATATTAAAGTAGCCAAGACATAACCAAATATTGTAGCGCCACATCGCTAGCGGACATTTGAATTTGCCAACTAGAACATGGTCGGTTAATCGGGGGTTGGATAATTGATGCTCTACTGTATATATTTTTGTGTTTCCAGTTTTGATTTATGAGGGTTGATGGATAAATAAGGTTTCTTACTGCAACTCCCACAAAGTGCAAGGATAAGAATGTGTGACCACTACCACTATTTAGTAACCACAAATGTATAGTCTTTGTGTGTTCAATCTCAGTTTGTTGTGTGGAATTATTGTGTAACAGTCAAGTAAACATGAACTTGTTTTCCTCATTCCATACAAAATAGTGATCAGTGATTGAATTTTTAGTGTTGGAAAGTTGATGCAAAGATAAACAGTCAATTCAGGCAAATATTCTGAAATTTTAAAACCAACTCAAGAAATATATTTTCAGAGTGATGTCAGAGAGTACCATCTTTTTCTTGTAACAAGATTATATATGACCACACTGCACGTTAGGAAATGGAAAGATGCTTAAGAATCTAAAGTTACCAGTTATTCTGCACTCTCCTTACAATTCAGATCTGACACCAATAGACTTCTGATTGTTCCCAAAATTCAAATAGATCAAAGTGCCTTTTATTAAGCTAAAGGAACTTTATATCATACCCTGAAATTAAAACTCCCATAGGGAATGGAGATCAAGAAAAAACTAAAAAGTTTTTCATGCAAAAGCAAACTGAACATTTGGAAAAATGTATAATGAACATATACAATTGAAACAAATTATTTTTTTTTTGCTTTTTGAAACTGGCTGTATTGTTCTAACTAATTATAGTAAAGTGGAAACTATATTTATCAATCAACTTTTTTGAAATTGAAACATCCTCTTACAGTATTTTCATTATATAAAACTGGCTAGCATACAATATAATGTTACTAAATAATATACTAGATTCTATATTATCATTTTATGTTCAATTTTTAAAACCCTGAAATATAATTTATAGTATTTTTTCATAATGGAAATATTAATATACATTTTTTTTCCTCCCCTGTTTAATGTTGAACTTGGATATCTTCAGAACGCCAAGTAAGTTGAATTATTATATTTCACTTTTATTATATATTTATATTGTTATATTTTACTTTTTATTAGTAGGAAATGAAATATATATAGCAATAAATATTAATAATTTTTGAATTGGTTATTTAAGTATATAATAAGAAATTAAATAATTGTTTAGAATTTTCAGAACTTTTATTTAATTTTTGGGTTTATTTAAAACATTAAATTGCTTACTGAAGCAAAACTGAAAATTTTATAAATTAAACATGATAATTAATACTATGTAATGTATCAGTGTACTATGAATATATATAAATTTAAAAATAACAAGATAAAGGTAAAAAGTAGGAAAATAATATATTTCCTCATAATTAATATTATTTAATTGTGAGGAATTGATTTTTATAGAAGTATAAATAAATAGTTACACTAAATAACTTTTTATTTAGTGTAACTATTCAATGTTATATATACTCGTAGGACAAAACATTATTCTCTAGAAATACAAACAAGTCAAAGTTCATACCAAGATACAAAATTCTTGGAAGAATGAAGTTTCAAATTTCTGTAGATGATCTCTTCTGGATCTCAAATAAACACTTCTGAATATGGAATATTTTCTTTACAATGCATGGAAGAATCATTTTATTAGTAAAAGTTTTGATTGATTGATTGATGTGAAAGTTTAATATCTCAGAAATGTAAAATGACAATCTAAAATTTCTTTGTTATAAAAAGCTTGGATTAACAAGGATCTAACCACTGTTTTTAGATAGTCAAAATATTCTTTATTTAGAAATGCTTTTAGTCAATCAAATGGCCATCTTTGGCTAATACCACAAATACAAAACAATGATGTAGAATCTTGATTTGAATTCAAAATTGATTCATTAAGTTCTCTCTATTATCACATATAAAAATTCTTGTTTTATATTATATTATAAATTTTAGAAAATAATATCTGTTTAAGTATTTATTTTATTCTTTTTTAATATAAAATAATAATAATAATAATAATAATAATAATAATAATAATAATAATAATAATAATAATAATAATAATAACTCTCCCGTGGTCACCACCTGGTCGTGGTGGGAGAGCCCAGTAATTTTACTGATCCATAGGGCAATGCAGGCTGGAGCATAAGCTCCTGGTAGGGACACCCATGCCAGTAAGGTCTATGGGGAGAAATGAAGCTAAGAGTGACCACACCCACATTCTGTGGAGATATTCATCATGGTAATAACTAGATCAAAGTGTGATACCGGCTCGGACGTCGCCCGGGTTAACAAGGTCCGCGTTCGTGGGTTAGGCAGAGGCTCACGTTCGAAAAATAGGCCACAGTCTCCCTTGGTTACCGGTGGCGAAAGCAGCACCGGCCCAAGCATGGCTACTGCAATGCCCTCAACAGATGTGAGGAACCAACCCAGCCTTGGTGTTTCTGTGGCAATGCATCCACAGACCACAAAGGCTGGAAAACCACGCCAACGGATGAAATGGACAGTAGAAATGAACGAGTTTATCATCCGTACTTATTACACCATCACAAAACTCGAAACAAACATGACAGCATACAGACAACAACTACACCATAGATTCACACAACAGTATCCTCATCTCACTGTCACCGAACAAAGGGTTGTTGATCAAAAAAGAACAATTATACACAACAACCTTATTCCACAAACAACACTTGAACTTATCAAACAACAGGTTGCTGATCAAATACATCAACAGACAGAAACATCTAACATTAATGAAGATCATGTAACCTGTCAGGATAATCCAGCAACAAGCATTGATAATAACACACATACAACAATTACCACTAATGATACTACAGACACTTCCTCATCCATCACTGATAACATAGACATGGATTTAGTTAATACGCTCTCACTTATATTTCAGGAAACACTCACTAAATATACAGGCACAGATCCCACACAAAGACCACGAATACCAAAAATCAACACGTCGAAGGAAGTAGGAAAAACACTAAATTATGTAAACACTCACTTACTACCACACTACATTCATTCAATTTCTACACTCGCAGACATTCATACATTAGTTTATGCTGGGGCAGTCACAGTAGTGACACACCATGGACTGAAAATACAATCACAGACAAATACACAGAAAACACAATTCTATCACAAGCCTGCCTGGCAGAAAAGAATAGAAACACAAATAAATGACATTAGACAGCAATTAGGCAGGCTAACACAATACACTAAAAACAACATAACACCCAAATTAAGGAAACAGCTCAAAAACATTTTTAAGAAAATAAAAACGCATACAAAACATGAACATCACAACACACACATTACAGAATACATTGATACACTAAAACAAAAACTTGCTGCCAAAGCACGTAGACTCAAACGATACAAAACATGTACACTACGAAAACAACAAAATAAATTATTTACAAACAATGAAAAACTCTTTTACAGACAAATTAATAACAAAGCAAACACTGATACACAGCACAGTGGCACACCAACAGAAGAAGAACTCACAACATATTGGTCTTCTCTTTGGTCCAGTGCTGTCACGCACAATGCTGAAGCAGGCTGGATTGAGGAGGAGAACAAAAACTTACACAACATACCAACTATGCCCTGTGTTGAAATAAGCATACATGATTTCCAATACACTGTTAACAGAACACACAACTGGAAGACACCTGGTGTAGACAACATTCACAATTTCTGGTACAAAAAGTTTACATCACTGCACCAGGAGCTAGCTAAACACCTAACACACATCATCATCAATCCACAAGACATGCCAAATTTTCTTACTCAGGGCATCACCTACATGAAACCTAAAAACAACAATACCACAGACCCCACACAATACAGACCAATTACATGTCTCCCAACACTCTACAAATTATTGACATCCTGTATCGCAAACAAAATATACAAACATGTTGAAGAACACGACATTCTAACAGAACAACAAAAAGGTTGCCGTAGAAATCACAAGGGATGCAAAGAACAGTTACTCATAGATTCAGTCATTCTACGGCAAGCACACAAACAACACAGAAACATACACATGGCATATATAGACTACAGAAAAGCATTCGACAGTGTTCCACACAGTTGGCTGCTACATATTCTACACATGTACAAAATACATCCATCACTCATTACATTCTTCCAAAACACTATGCAGCACTGGAGAACAACACTACATCTCAGGGTTCATAACACTTCCATACAAACAAACCAAATCTTTATTAGGCGAGGAATTTTTCAAGGAGATTCCTTGAGTCCTCTCTGGTTCTGCCTAGCCTTGAATCCATTATCCAACATGTTAAACAACACACAATATGGCTACAATATCAGGCATGAAAAAACAACACAGTATACACTGTCACATCTCATGTACATGGATGACATAAAACTTTATGCATCCACACAAAAACAACTTCATCAACTCCTACAAATCACACATTCATACACCAAGGACATACAAATGGAATTTGGCCTAGATAAATGCAAAACAGTTCACATAGAAAAAGGAATCCTGAAGAAAGAAGATTTTGCGCTTGGAAATGGAGACATAATTGAATCCATGGAAGAGGGCGAGTTCTACAAGTATTTAGGATTCCAACAGGCCAAACTAACAGAACATACACAAATAAAGCAAAGATTAATTAAAGAATACCAAAGTAGGTTAAATGCTATTCTCAGAACACAATTAAATGCAAAACACACAGTTAAAGCAATAAACACATATGTCATCCCAGTACTCACATATTCTTTTGGAGTTATACATTGGACTCACACAGATCTCGAGCAACTCCAAAGGAAAACAAGAACAACACTTACTAAGCATAAACAACATCATCCTAAATCCGCCACAGAAAGATTAACCCTTCCACGTAAAGATGGCGGACGTGGCCTGATTGACATAGTTAACCTTCACTACAAACAAATACAGTCACTGCGAGAGTTTTTCTACAAAAAACAAGAAACATCACAATTACATAAAGCAGTAACTCTAGCAGACTCGAATAACACACCATTAAACTTACACTCTCATAATATGGACACAACACAACATATAAAAAGCATAGACACCATTAAGCAATCGTGGGCTCGAAAGGCACTCCATGGCAGGCATCCTTACGATCTGGCCCAGGATTTTGTTGACAAAACTGCGTCAAACAGCTGGTTAGCTCGGGGATGCCTCTTTGGGGAGACGGAAGGATTCATGATTGCCATACAGGATCAGGTCATAAATACTAAAAACTACAGAAAACACATACTCAAAGATGCAACACTCACAAATGACACATGCAGAAAATGTCACATCATGCCAGAAACTATACAACACATCACCTCTGGTTGCAAGCTCTTGGCACAGACAGATTATTTACACAGACATAATCAAGTAGCAAATATAATACACCAAGAGCTTGCAAAGAAACACAAATTAGTAGACATCCACGAACCATACTACAAATACATTCCACAGACAGTATTGGAAAACAACACGCACAAAATGTACTACGACAGAGCCATAATCACAGATAAAACAATTTACCACAACAGACCAGACATCACACTCATTGACAAACACAATAAAATCACATACATTATAGACATATCCATTCCAAACACTCACAATATACAAAACGCATGCACTGAAAAAATTAGCAAGTACACAGAACTCGCCCAGGAAATAAGGCATCTGTGGAGGATGGATAGGGTGCTTATTGTACCTGTTGTTCTCTCCTCTACAGGTGTCATACCACACACACTACACAAAAGCCTGGGCACATTAGAATTGAATAGAAACACATACATCACACTACAGAAGGCCACTATATTGAATACATGTCATATTGTGAGAAAATTCCTGAATACAGACACACACACTGATACACTTCTTTAATTTCTGTTTTGGTTACTATGCCTTGACTTTGGTCCGGCATAGTACACAGCCACTGGTGTTAACCGAGTATATCTCACTTAACCCAACATAATATAAATAATAATAATAAACACTGTTAACAGAACACACAACTGGAAGACACCTGGTGTAGACAACATTCACAATTTCTGGTACAAAAAGTTTACATCACTGCACCAGGAACTAGCTAAACATCTAACACACATCATCATCAATCCACAAGACATGCCAAATTTTCTTACTCAGGGCATCACCTACATGAAACCTAAAAACAACGATACCACAGACTCTACACAATACAGACCATTACATGTCTTCCAACACTCTACAAATTATTGACATCCTGTATTGCAAACAAAATATACAAACATGTTGAAGAACACGACATTCTAACAGAACAACAAAAAGGTTGTCGTAGAAACCACAGGGGATGCAAAGAACAGTTACTCATAGATTCAGTCATTCTACGGCAAGCACACAGACAACACAGAAACATACACATGGCATATATAGACTACAGAAAAGCATTCGACAGTGTTCCACACAGTTGGCTGCTACATATCCTACACATGTACAAAATACATCCATCACTCATTGCATTCTTTCAAAACACTATGCAGCACTGGAGAACAACACTACATCTCAGGGTTAGTAACACTTCCATACAAACAAACCAAATTTTTATTAGGCGAGGAATTTTTCAAGGAGATTCCTTGAGTCCTCTCTGGTTCTGCTTAGCCCTGAACCCATTATCCAACATGTTAAACAACACGCAATATGGTTACAATATTAGACACAAAAAAACAACACAGTTTACACTGTCACATCTCATGTACATGGATGACATAAAACTTTATGCATCCACACAAAAACAACTTCATCAACTCCTACAAATCACACATTCATACACCAAGGACATACAAATGGAATTTGGCCTAGATAAATGCAAAACAGTTCACATAGAAAAAGGAATCCTGAAGAAAGAAGATTTTGCACTTGGAAATGGAGACATTATTGAATCCATGGAAGAAGGCGAGTTCTACAAGTATTTAGGATTCCAACAGGCCAAAACTAACAGAACATACACAAATAAAGCAAAGATTAATTAAAGAATACCAAAGTAGGTTAAATGCTATTCTCAGAACACAATTAAATGCAAAACACACAGTTAAAGCAATAAACACATATGTCATTCCAGTACTCACATATTCTTTTGGAGTTATACATTGGACTCACACTGATCTCGAGCAACTCCAAAGGAAAACAAGAACAACACTTACTAAGCATAAACAACATCATCCTAAATCCGCCACAGAAAGATTAACCCTTCCACGTAAAGATGGCGGACGTGGCCTGATTGACATAGTTAACCTTCACTACAAACAAATACAGTCACTGCGAGAGTTTTTCTACAAAAAACAAGAAACATCACAATTACATAAAGCAGTAACTCTAGCAGACTCGAATAACACACCATTAAACTTACACTCACATCATATGGACACAACACAACATATAAAAAGCATAGACACCATTAAGCAATCGTGGGCTCGAAAGGCACTCCATGGCAGGCATCCTTACGATCTGGCCCAGGATTTTGTTGACAAAACTGCGTCAAACAGCTGGTTAGCTCGGGGATGCCTCTTTGGGGAGACGGAAGGATTCATGATTGCCATACAGGATCAGGTCATAAATACTAAAAACTACAGAAACACATACTCAAAGATGCAACACTCACAAATGACACATGCAGAAAATGTCACATCATGCCAGAAACTATACAACACATCACCTCTGGTTGCAAGCTCTTGGCACAGACAGATTATTTACACAGACATAATCAAGTAGCAAATATAATACACCAAGAGCTTGCAAAGAAACACAAATTAGCAGACATCCACGAACCATACTACAAATACATTCCACAGACAGTATTGGAAAACAACATGCACAAAATGTACTACGACAGAGCCATAATCACAGATAAAACAATTTACCACAACAGACCAGACATCACACTCATTGACAAACACAATAAAATCACATACATTATAGACATATCCATTCCAAACACTCACAATATACAAAACGCATGCACTGAAAAAATTAGCAAGTACACAGAACTCGCCCAGGAAATAAGGCATCTGTGGAGGATGGATAGGGTGCTTATTGTACCTGTTGTTCTCTCCTCTACAGGTGTCATACCACACACACTACACAAAAGCCTGGGCACATTACAATTGAATAGAAACACATACATCACACTACAGAAGGCCACTATATTGAATACATGTCATATTGTGAGAAAATTCCTGAATACAGACACACACACTGATACACTTCTTTAATTTCTGTTTTGGTTACTATGCCTTGACTTTGGTCCGGCATAGTACACAGCCACCGGTGTTAACCGAGTATATCTCACTTAACCCAACAAAATAATAATAATAATGAATAAGATGTTTAAATGTTGTTCAAACAAATTCAAATTCATAATTCTTTGATATAAATTTAAACGAATTTTAATATCACATTTATTAAATTTATCAAATATTACAGAAAGAGGATGATGAACCAGAATATAAATTTGACTGGCAAAGAAAGTATAATGCACCCAGAGAGGAGTAAGTATTTATAATTTAAAATTTTGGAATTTATTTTGAACTTAAAACAGATGATACACTAATTACTAACCAATGTGATAGGTTAGCTAGACTAATTACTGCACTTTTAACAATAGAATTTTTAGAAGAACACTGACATTTTGACTTTGTTCATGGATCATTCTCAGACATCGGAAGTCAAAAGTGGAGTGCTAGGTGTGGAAGGACAAAGGGATAGATTTAGGTAAAGTAAACAATTGGAGAAGGCTGGTTACAATGATGGTGATTGATGTGACAAAATGAGGAGATAATACCAGGCATGGGGGAAGGGAGTCCTTGTCTCTGCTGCTTATACATTCATTGATAAAGGACTGATTGTAAATTTTGCAGTGTTTGCACATGATGCTGGTGTGGGAATGGTGAGAGGTGGTTCTTATGATTTTGACCACTTGTCAATCTATCTCTATGCCAGGAAGTTGTGCATAGGAAGACAGAACTTCTTTCTATGCCACTTCTTTTAATGCCATTTTTGTGTGCAGTGAATCTCGGAGGGTGACCTATTAACCATATTGAAAATGTTAGTGGTCTAAAACTTCCCCTTAAAAGTGCAGTAATTGCTCAAACTTAAAGCATGTTTACAATGACAACTAATGAATATACAGGTATCCTGCATACAACACAGTTTTCCTCTAACATGGTTTCAAAATTGGGGATATCTCCCCCACACAACAAGACTTCCAGTTTCACTCTAACATGAAATCCTCTACACAAAATTTTACAATTTTTCAGTGTAAACTTCATTATTCAATATTTTTTTTATTCAAGTAAGCACACATGTTATCTCAAATTTACTCACAGATTTTAGAATATTGAAATTTTCAAATTATTTTGTGCTTTTCATCAAGTTTACTTTAATAAAAACTGATATGACAAGGAAGGAAAAATTGCACTAACTTTTCCTATCAACCAGGTGTTGTTGTTATTGCTTTCAGACTAGCCCTTAAGACTATCACTGTGTCTTGTTTTTATAGATTAATCTTCATGTGTAGTAAAGTTTATTTAAACATTTTAGGTAAATGTTGTTAAACTTTTTTTTAACTGTAGGTAAGCAATTGTTTGTAAAATGATGAACAAAATAAGAATAAGGCAGTATCCTGGACAATTTGGTATTCAAACACAACATGAAACTATTTGAACAATTTGGTACTTGGTAATTTCGACTTACAACTTGAACAATTTGGTATTCAAACACAAATTCTGGAAAAAAAAGTTGCTCAGTGCTTGAACTGAACAAACACGATCTGCTAGAGCAAATTTTTGATTACTAACATATTTTTATTTAGTTATCCATAAAAATAAAAAATACAAAAATATTGCTGATACTTTTGATCAAGATCAACAAAAAAGCTGAGATGATGATACTTTGTAAAAAGAAAACACCTTCATTTACCTAAAATGAAAATTAATGCATAATATGGTACTTTTTCTTGTGATTGCTAGTTAATTATTGATTGGTAATAAATTATTGAATGCTTTAATAAACATAGGTTTCTTAGTAAAAAAAAAAGAATAGTATACTTTTTCTAACTTCTGAAACGTAACCCTGTGTTTTGCATTAGTCCTTTGTTTCGTATAGCATGGATTCGCATAACATAGTACACTTTTTTGGAACATAACTACTATGTTATATGAGGGATGCCTGTATGATATTAATGTGGCTCTGTAGTATTTAAATTTTTTAAAACGTTACAAACAGATTAATTATCAAACTAATCTGTTTGTAGTGTAACCACATTACAAACAGATTAGTTTGATAATAAACAGTAAATAAATTTAATTTTTATCATTATAACTTAAGTTTGTTTTGAAATTGATTTTATAAGTGAAAATATACACAATTTCTTGAAAAATTTTTCATTATCAATATTAGTTGAAAAATATAACTGAAAAGATTTCAAGACAGTCTTAGAAACATGAGACAAAAAAGTTACTTATTGTTTCATTTACTTAGTTTAGTATAAAAAATTTGTTTTTTCTTATACATAACAGCCTTTTTGTGCTTGTTCTATATTCTTGATTTTGTTTTTATAACATTAACCTAATATAGTGTGTAATAATTACAAATTAAAGAACTTTGTATAATTGAAAGTCAATTTTATTTGTTTTAAGAACTCTTCAATATGCACTCAAATAGAATTGTTCAGTTACTGTAAAATTCTTCATACAGCTTTACCTCAGACATCTAAATAAATGGTTTCAGTTGTCTGATTGTAAGAATATTACAGCAAAGTTTTTCCAGAAATATCTCTATTGTGTTGCTTCTGTTTCTTGGCTTGTTTGGCTCTTGGTCTGTTTCATCAAGCATTTGTAAGACCAGATGGCATGCCAACCTCAGCCATTTGTGAGTATGAGGAATCTGAACTATATTTGTGTATCTGTTGCAGGATAGCATATGGTGCCTGTAAGCATATGGTCTCCATGCTTAACAATATCATTGCATATATCCAGGCAAAAGTATTAGTACCTACAAAGTACTAAAAATTTCTTTAAATTGAATTGTGATTGCACAGGAAATTGTCTCTTTGTTATGATATATAATTACTTATCACCATTGTTAGTACATCTACAACTTAATAAAGTTTTGTTTGATTGCAAAGCCTCTTTCTTGTCGCATAACTTTGTTGTTAATGAGTGTATTTATATTCAATGAATTTAATTATATATATTTTAGAAAGTCATCTCTTCTTTATTATATTTATTATTTTGATATATAAAATATTTATACAATAATTTGAATGGCCAGTAATTTTTCAAATTTGTTTCTAAAATTTAATAATCACTTCTTTCAAAGTTTACTTGGTCTATCTATGAAAGAGTTGTAGAGTAATTTGTAGAATGAAATTCATTTACCATGGCTTTGATTTTATTTTATGATTATCAAGAATGTTTATGAAATAAATGAATTGAACTAATGGTAAATTAAATAATTTAAATAAAAACTGTACAAAAATAGAAAATTCAACTGTAAATTCATATCTCATTGAAGAGTAGCCATTTTATAAACTCCTATCTTTTCAGATCTATTATACAAATAGTCAAAACTGTCTAGTCTATAATTATAATTAATTAAAAAAAAAAAAAGATTTATTTTAATGAATGTTTAAAAAGTAACTTTTAAATTATTTCAGCTTTGCTAAAGACAATAAAGATATTAAAGATCAACCTTTTGGAATTCCTGTAAGTATTAATCTATTTATTAAAATAGATTATCTGCAGAATAAAGCAATGATTCCAATTAGTTTTCATAGTAGATCATTAAATATATTAATATTTTCAATACCAATAAAATTATCATTGTGTAATTTGAATATTTTAATTAATTTATGTATAAATACTATAAAGAGTACAGATCAAAACATTCTTTACTGTTAATGATATAATAAAAATATATTAATATCGTTTTAATTTTTGTATAAATTCTCTTGTAAACTAGCAAAAGATTTTTTCCTAATCATAAATCTCTAAAGTATTAATAGTAATTATACAATTACTAGAAATTTCCCTGTCAAATATGACAGATACTTTTTATGAAAAAGTAGAGATTGAAGAATTGAGAAGAGTAGAGATTTCAAGAAATTCAAGAAGAGTTGCTAATATTTCTATTTGCTCAAGTGTAATTTGATATGATGCTGTTTCTGCAGCCCTTGATAAAGCCTTTCTTACTTGATTCTGCTCAAGATGAAGTTTGAGGCCTTCAGGGGTCTCAGTTGTTGTTATTCTTTTAGATCTAGAAAATTTACCTGACCAATTTTACTCTTTAGCTTTCCTCCTCTAGGCATTTTTTGTTTGTTTGTTTTTTTTTAGAAGCGAGATAACACTTTCTAAATAATGGACTTGTTAAATCATTACTTCCAATTGGATAATAGAAAGTCTTGTGTTCACTATGGAAAGATTTTTTTTTTTAAATTTGTTATAGAAGTGACACAATGCGGCTATCTTGTTTTAAAATTTAAATTTAATGAAGTATGTGGTTTAAAATATGCCATTTGCCAAGATATTTAAAAATGCAACTTAAGGGAAATTCCCTTGTCAAGCATGAACTAAATGAGGTCACTGATGTCACTGAAACGTAAGTGCGATCACTGATCCAAAATTGATAAAACATTTATTCTATAGCTAATATTTCAGCAAAATAAGTAGCCTGTACTTTCTGTCAGAACATAAAATGAATATAATCCAAATTTCACCTTGATTGGACAAAAATTGCAGGAGTTAAGGCATTCACAACACACACACACACACACACACACACACACACAACACAACACACACACACAGAAATTACCCCCAAATTTTTTTGCATTTCTTAACATTTCAAGGTGTCCTAGTCCAAAATTGTAAAAATCTTTGGGGTTATTTTTTGACCAATTGTCATACTTTTCCTCTGTTATATATTAACAGCCAGGAAAGTAAAAAACACAGAGTAAAAAAACAGAGTAAGAATTTATTTTTCTGAAATTCCTAGGGAATTTTGACTACAAAGTACTGGCATCTTAGACTAGTAACTATTATATAAATCCAAAAATTACTTTAAGCTTATTTTAGAAAGCAAATTAAGTTGATTTATTTATTCAGCCTAGCTTAAAATTTACAATGTGAATGTAGTATGAGTCAAAATGTTTTTACATTAAAAAATGATTAATGAAGTAACTGAAAATTCAGCTTTACGATACTTGTTAATAGAAATGTAATTACTGTTTTTTACATTCATCAAAAATCTGTTCTTTAAGAAAAGAAATGCTATTTGTATATTATGTAATAAAAAGTAATATACTTTTAGTATGATTTCATTCTTTTAATTTAATTTAAATTTCTGAATATTTTTATTACAGTGGGACATAAGTTTTATGCACTTTTGCTTTAAAAATTTTTCAATAGTATTAATATCAGTTATTTTATTTAAATAAAATTTTGAGTGATTCTTGTTTTGGATATTACAGGTAAGAAATGTACGTTGTATTAAATGTCATCAGTGGGGTCACATCAACACTGATAAGGAATGCCCACTTTTTAATCAAGCTCACAATTCATCTGCAGGAACAAGTAAGATTAAAATTTTGAATATGTTACATCTATTTTAAAAAATATTTATTTAACAATGATTAATTTATTGTCAATATTTAAGAATAAAAATATATATAAACATAAAATTTGAGCTTTAGTAATTACTTTTGTAAACATTCATGAACTACAGTTAACTTTGTTGATCTAGCACAGTGTTTTTCAACACATTGACACATTTGAACCTATAATTAAATTTCTGCAGAAAAATCACATGATTTAAAGTTGTGTTTGTAAACAATCTATTGCCATATTACTTGCCATTTAACCTAATTATTTTTGTTTATATTTTTTGTGAATTAAATAAAACAGTATTGTTGTTTCTAAACCTGGTCTTATGCACATATAATTTTGCTCATGAATATATATATATTTTACTACATTATGTTGATTTGTTATAACAATGAAAACTCGTATAATAAATTTGAAGAGGTTTTAATTTTGACATGTACACTTATTGTTCTTTGGGCTTCTTTTGGAAATCATTTATTTAGTAACCTTCAAAAAATTTCTCAGCACACCTACAATTCTCTCGCAGCATACCAGTTGAAAATCACTGACCTAGAATATTCTAAAATTGACTTGTAACATAATTCATACAAATTTTTATGTTTATGATATCATTTTGCCACTTGCACTGGCTGATCAATCTATCTGTATATTCATGGGAAGAAGTCAGTTACCATTGTATTTTTTTCCCCCTTTTCTTGTGATTTTTGTATATAGTATTAGTGAGCAATTTCATTGTGTATAATTAAGGTGAAAAGTACTGCTTTTACTGTAAGTTTACTTTGCAATTTTTATTCGATTCTGCATGTTTTACCATCATATTTTTGTCAAAAACAAAACTTGTGCAATTCAAAACTTTAACTTTTTCCAAAAAATAGCAGTTACATATGAAGTGGAAAAAGGATCAAAAAATAAATCTGAGATTGCAAAAAGACTGGATTTCTACTGAATATACTGTCCACATATCTAAAAAATAAGGACAAAATTTTGAACAGAGTGACTAAACAGAGTGGCAAAGATAAGAAGAGAGTAAGAGAACAGCAAACACAGATATTGAGGAGTGCATGTTAAAATGGTTTAAACAGGCATGAGACAAAAACATTCCAATAAGTGGACCCTTCCTTAGAGCTAAAATTGAAGAATTTGCTTGTGGGCTAAAAAGGGTGGTTTTAAAACCAGCACTGATTGGCTTTATGGTTTAAGGAAAGAAATAACTTTTTTTTTTCAAACTGTTTATGAAGAAAATTGAGCTGGAGGTGGTGATAGGTGGAAAAGTGATTTGGCAGAAATGATTCAAGTTAGAGACACCAAAGATATTTTTAATATTGATGAAACTGGACTGTTTTATAAGTGTATCTCAGACAAAACATTGACTTTCAAGGATGAATGTTGCAATGGCAGTAAAGATAGCAAGGAAAGGATAACACTTTTAATTGGGACAAACATGGATGGGTCCAAAAAAGTTGCTTTGTTAATGATTGCAGCCAACTCATGATGCTTCAAAAATGTTAAAACTAAGCCAGTAGAATATCAATTAAATGCAAAAGTATGGATGACAAGTGAAATTTTTAAAATATGGTTTTTAAAAATTGACAAAAATATTTGGAAAACAAAATCAAAAAATCCTGTTGTTTATTGACAACTGTACAGCATACAACACCATTCCTCTGATGGAAAACAGGGCTGTGGAGTCAGGAGGAATTTCTGGCCAGAGGAATTGGAATCGGGAAAAATGTGTCAACTCCGACTCCAGCATTTTGAATTTATTTTAGTTTTTTTATTTAAATGAAAGAAAATTTATTCTATATTCATTAATTTTTTAAAATGTTTTTGTATTTTGTTATAATTAATTTATTTTAAATACAAAATGCAACAATTTAATTTATTAAATATATATGAATAGTTTTCTTTGTAGTATTTATGTTTAGTAGTTAAATTATTTTGACCCAATTGAAATTGAATATTTTTGATTCATTTGGGGTGTGAGTAGGTCAGTGGAGGTGCTGGTGACTTTTTTAGTAGAGATTAATAGTGTCATTCTGGTGTTCACGAAAATTATAAGGAAACGGATTATGGTTCATTTAAGGAAATGGAAATTTATTAATAGGTTAAGTTTGATTTTAATTGTGCTTACTAATTATTGCGGGTATTGAAACAAATCCAGGTCCATTTCCTCATTCACCACAGCAAGTAAATTGAGCAGAAATGCAAAAAAGGGGACATGGAAGACCTCACAAAGAGAACTTAAAAGAAATGAAGAAGGAAAATCAGCTGGTGGATATACCGAATGAGGAATATTACCAAATTGATGACGATTCTTATAAAGCTAGATCAGAGTCAGTGAGAAATACAAACATACATGATTATTTTGAGTCGTTAAAGGAAGCAGAAGCACAGGAAGTAGAAGAATCCCAATATACACTAAAAGCAATTTATCAGTTAATACAGGAGAAATTTTTGCAATTAAACACTGAATTGCAAGCTATTAAGGCCAATGTTAACTTACTGAAAGAAGAAAATAAAGAGTTCAAAGAAGAATTAAAGTTATTCATAATATAGAAGAATTAGATGAAACATTCAGAAATAGCAAACAGCTGAAAGGTACGTTAGAATTCCAAATAGATAGTTTGGTAAATGAGAGAACAGATAATAATATAATTATAAATTATCTGTTTAAATCAACTGACTATATTGAGGAGAGTAATCATTTTATCAAGTCAGAGTTGGGAATAGAGAACAATCCTGTCAAAAGTCTGATTAGATTGACTATAGTGAAGTAAAGGCAATTGTGAAAATTACACTAAATTTTTAAATTATGTACATTAAATTTTTAAATTATTACACTAAATGTAAGAGATTTGATTCTTTGAGAATTCTGGAAAACAAAACCTAAATTTAATAGTATAGAGAGAAGGAAAATAGTTTTCACATCAGATTTATGCAAAAGATCGAAAATAAGAAGAAAAAAATTACAATCAGTAATTAATCAGGAAAAAACTAATGGGAATAAAATTACAGTAAGAGACGATTACTATATAAAGGATAAGATAATATATACATATGATGTCAATTCAGGGAAAGTAATTCAATTATATCATTTTTTAGGAATAGTTTGACAAAGTGCTTGAAAAATTCAGTAAATGGTGTGGTAGAATTAAAGTGCACTCTGAAGGTTAAAAATAAGAAAATATAAAAGAAAAAGATGATCTATGATCATGTTTGGAATACGGAAAATCTGGTTGGTAATGATAACTTAGCCGATCCATCTGCTTTTTAAAGAACAAATTGAGAAGACGATAATAACGTACTTATAAGTTTTTGGAATGTTCAGGGATTGCATGGAAAAATATATAAAGATACTTTAAAAGAATATATAAAGTCGCACTCAATAATTGGGTTCACTGATAAATAAAGTAGATAAAGAATATCTTGAAGGAAAATACATGGTGTTAAGCAGTAAAGCTCAGAGGATAAGGAGATTTGGGCATCCTTCTGGAGGCCTATTATTGTTAATTAAAAGAAATCTTGGTGAGTTATTACAATCCCATTTAACTGAAAAATATATTTTTGCTCTGATAGAATTGGAACAGAGGCTCCAAGTAATTTGGGGAGAGCTGCAAGTAGGGGTTATATTAATATACATATCTCTGTCAGCTGATAAAACAGTGAGCTGTCTTGAAGTCCAAAAAGTCATTGACCAGTGGACAAATTTTACAAATTTGTGGATTATAGGAGGGGACTTTAACACCCGTATAGGAGAGAAGTTAGACACAGTGTATAAAGGCGGGAAAGTTGGTATCAATAACAAGAGAGAATCTAAAGAAAAAATAGTCAACACTGATGGGAGAACTTTACTGGCTTTGTACAGAAAACAAATTATTTATACTAAATGGCAGGTTTATTGGGGATCTCTTGCTGAATATACGTTTATAGCTCATACTGGTAAATCCACTATAGATTACATTATTTGTTCTGAATTTATTTTAGATCAGTGTGAAAAAGTGACAGTACTCAATATAGATGAATCAGATCATTTTCCAATCCAATTGAAATTATTAGGAAATACAGAAGAAGTAAGTTCCATGCAGAATCATATACAAAATCAAAATGAATTAAGACCAGTCAATAGTAGAATATTTAATAAATTGAAATTCATAAAAGAAATATCTAATAGGACTGAGGAAATATTATGACAAGAAAAGGAATATAAACCGATTGATAATTACAACAATCTAATAACTACAATTGAATCTTATCAATTTAAGAGATGTCCAAGGAATAAGTCACTAAAATTCAAACAAAACTGGTTCAATAACAAGTGCTACCATTATAAGATAAGAAAACAAAAGAGCCTACAACAATTCAGAAAAACCAATTTAGAATCATCTTGGAAGAAGTATATGGAGAATAAGCAGATATATATAAATTTTGTGAGAGCAAAGAAGAAAAAATATTTTTCGGAAATCAGTGATAAATTAAGACAGCTAAAAGATACAAAAGCATTTTGGAGTATCGTTAATAATGTTCAAAGACCTTTGATAACTGGAGATACAAGTCGAGTGCCATATAGTATTTGGTATCATTATTTTAAGAGATTTTCAGATGATTACATAAGTAAAAACACTGCAAATATTATGGAAAGAGTTATTTCTAAGGAAAAATTGCTCGGAGAGGTGTTTTGTGTGAGAATTTACATCACTGCATTAAAAAACTAAAGGAAAAAATAGCTGCTGGTTACGATGATATTCCTAACTATACAATAAGAAATCTACCAACAGATATAGTCGGTTACCTAGCTAGACAATTCAATGACTTTTATAATATGAGTGTGATTCCAAATGGTTGGAACAGAGTGATATTTTATATGTTGTTCAAGAAAGGTGAGAGAATGTCTCCAAATAATTACTGATCAATTGTGTTATTGTCAAGCTTTTGCAAATTGTTTACATCAGTTCTACTGACAAAGTTTAAAACCTGGATTGACAAAAATAATTATAGGAACGCCACTCAGTTTGCAATGGAGACACGCAATTGGCTCTCTTTGTGTAGATGGCAATTATCCAGTTACAGCTTCATAGAAAGAGACACAAGGTGTTTGCACTATTCCTGGACATTGAGAAGGCATATGATGCCTTGAGCATTACAGATTTACAAAAGAAAATGATTCAATATCAAGCGGAGGATCAATTGGTGAGAATAATAGGTTTACTATTATAGATAATCAAACAAGACAATAAACAATGGGCATCGTTTAAGATAGATTGGGGATTGTTACAAGGAGATCCTTGGTCTCCTCATCTTTATAATTTCTATATGTTCGATATGAACAAATGCTTTGATAGAGATGATGACGGTTTCATTTTTAATGAACATATAGTTCATTCAATTTCTTATGCTGATGATGTTGTGATGATAGCCCCGACAGCGACCACTTTATGAAAGAAAATACAGGCACTGAAAGTGAATTTTGAGGAATTAAAATTAAAAATTAGCTCTAGTAAATCATTTATAATGATATTTAGAAGTGAGGCTATACTTCCCAGGAAGAATATGTCCTTTTATTTTAACAATGAAGAGCTAAAGGTGGTACGAGAAATTAAGTTTTTAGGAATTATTTTAACAAAAAAATTTATCCTTTGAAAAACAGGCTAGAATGAGCATGGTTAAAGCTAACAATTTAATTAACAACATGGTGAAACTGTTTTCAATGATTAAATTAAAGATTATTCATGTTCATTTTGAGTTGTTTAATTCTATTATAGTGAATGCTACTAGCTATGTCTCTCTGATTTGGAACCGTACTAAATATCAGAAGCTGGATATTATTCAGAACAAGTTTATATGTAAGATATTTACGTTAGAGTATAACTTACCTGGTAGCGCGCTCAGGCTGAAACTGAGTAGGTTTAAATTATGTGCAATTTTTATAAAAAGATGTATTAAATTCCTTTTTAAGATTAGAGATGGTGGAAACCTACTGGCTATATTACTGAGGCAATTATACCACAAATCAATGATGAATGGGCAGTATAGAAATTGGGTAGTCAATTATTTGAAGTTCTCAATAGTTATGGATTTTCTATACAACTGTTTATGGAATTGCCTGAGATAAGTGAAGAGTTAAGTACTAAACTGGTTCGAAACATATTGGAAATCTCATTGACTCGGGATGTCAAAGATATTTACAAGCAGAAATCCCTGGAGTGGTATGGCACAATCATCGAATATCCATATAATAACAGCTATATGTTAACAAACTTACCCTTCAATATTAAAAAGTTCTTTATTCAACTTAGACTTAATAAAGAGGTGATAATAATTAATAACAAATTTTACAAATATTCCAATAGTGTCTGTCCTAGATGTAATGACAATTTCTCAAAATTTCATTTGTTTTGTAAATGTAAAAAGGCTAGTGGATTAAGACATTGTTATGATCTTCACTCTTAGGTAACTTCATTTCAGAAAATTCGATGTATGGTTTTTTTCATTCAACAAAGATTGAAACAATTTATAAATTATATAATTACGCTAATAAATTTGTTATGACTATGAGAGTGATGAATAAGGCAAAAAGCTTATCTAATGGCAATTAAAAATTATTGTTATCAAAAAATTTGTAAATAATTATTGTTACTGAAATTGGATGTATTCTATATTAAAGTCATCGGAGATTTGCTATGGTTATGTGTTAATAATAACACCCTGTTGTAACAGGCAATAGCCTAATATGAATAAAGCTTTGATTGATTGATTGATTCATTCCTTTATTATCCCCACTCTAAATAAGTACTCTATTTTTCCGAATGAGCCAGACTAATTGATCAGAGTATACATTTTTCTTTTCTGAACAAGGGGCTGAAGTAGCTAATTTTACACTTTTTAGTTGGACTAACTTTACTGGAAAGGTGAAATTGAAGTGCAAAAGCTGTAGAATAAGGATAAATAGATATAGAATTTTATCGCTCCCCTTTTTTCTTTTTATTAAATATTAATTAAAAATTAATTTTTTTATACAAATAAATATTAATGTAAGTTAAATATTAAAAATACTAAATATAAAAGTCTTTTGGTAAATGCCCGGGGCTCCTTTCAGAGTTTAGAGTAGGGTAACTCTCTATGAGTGCCTCTGCCCCCATAATGTGACTTGGTATTTCATTTTGCTGGAGTTGGAGTCAGCCTACTAAAATTATCAGGAGTTGGAGTCGAGTGTTTTTTTTACTGACTCCACAGCCCTGATGGAAAATGTAAAGATTATGTTTCTTCACTCCGTATGACATCAGTCCTCCAACTGATGAATACAGAGTAATTAAAAATTTAAAGTACCACTATTGATGCCTTGTTGTTCAAACCACTTACACTGATAAAAACAATAAGGTCAACCTGCTACATGCTGTTTGGATGCGTAACAATGCTTGTGATAAAGTGAAACCCATGACCATAGCCAACTTCTTTCAAAATTCTGCCAGTAGAAGCTGAAAATATACTGTAAATGATGATGATGAAGAGATTGAGCCTGTTGTGGATAACTGGAAAGATGTAGGCCAACGTATAGGCATTTCTTTTGAGTGCCATGTTAACATGGACGACAATGTGGCATTTTGTGGAGAACTTAGATACCAAAATTTCGGCTGATGTGCTGAAAAACAAAAATAATAGTTCATCTTCAGATGAAGAAGGGGAACAACTAGAAGAGCTTTCTGAGAAACCAGTTCCATCAGCAGTGCAGGTCAAGGAGCACATTCAGGAATTATGATGGTTTGTTGAAGGACAACAAATGTTGTCCTTCAACAAACCATCATAACATGTGACATCATTTTTCAATCACATAATAAACATGGAGAGTACATTACAACTTAATTGAAAAACTTAAAAAACAGTTGAAAATGTCAAGCCTTTTTAAAAATGTATAAATAGGCTACATTGTAATAATGTAAGAAGTCTTTGAATAAATTGTTATTAACTATTTGTTCCAGAAATGATTTTTGAAGTTATTTTTACTACCCATACTAAAACTTATTTAATTTGAAATTTTTGTTGGTTCTTTTAGCTTTGAATTAGCAAAGTTTGACTGTGTATGTATATATATAATTTACATTTCTTAAATATTTAAATAATTTAGCATTTATAATTTGTGTATTTTATTGTTATTTCAAATAATTGATTCTTTCAATTAAGCAAAAAATTAATAATAATAAATTTACAGCCTCAATGGATCCACTTGAATTGATGAAACAAATGAATGAAGATGGATTATCTTTAAAACAACATATTTTAGGACATCAGTTAGATCCAATTCAAAATAATCAGGTTTATTATTATTGTTGCTATTATTGTAATTCTGACATTTTTAAACATAAATACAGTCGACTCCTCATAAGTTGTCACCTGGATAACTCGACACCATTGGTTAAGTAGTCAGTTTTTTGTGATCCTGGCTGACTTACATAGGCATTAATGTAAAAAAACTCTGCATAATTAATATATTTAATAATATAATTAATATATATATATATATATATATATATATACATACATACATACATATTACCGTATTTTACGGACTATAAGACGCACTTTTTTCTTTGAAAAATTGCCTCCAAAATTCAGCTGCGTCTTATAGTCTGTAGCGTCTTATAGTTCGTAAAATATGGTAATAAAAATGTCTTAACATTTTATGTATTTTTATGTATAAAAAAATAACAGATAAACAAAAAGAAAATATACAATCTACATCAACGTCACACCAGAAACCAATTTTGCATTTTCTCACGCTAGAGGCATTAAGAATCCTTAGATGTTACTTGCCAACAATTGACAATTGCGAAGATGATGTTTTCAAGGTGTTCATGATCGTTGAAAAAGAAAGTCGAGACAGTTAAGTGCTCAAAACAAACAACACTAAATGAATTTTTCAGTTTTTCATCCACAGAGTAATTGTAAATGGAAGACACAGTGTATTGTAAGCCTATACTACTGTATAACACACTACTGTATTTTCCTAACTGTAGTTTTGTGGTTTTTTTTTTTTTCAACTTCGCTTTAGTCATCACATTGGATAACTCCACACATTTTCACCTCCCCTTGGGGTGTCAACTTATGCAGAGTCAACTGTAATATGAATGTTTAAATATCTATCATAAATAAAAATTACAGGTATCCCTCATACAACAAGGCCTTTGTAGAACACAGTTTTTGGTTTAACTTTAACACAGTTTTGGAAATCCTTCTTAAAAAATTTTACAATTTTTAAGTATAAACTCCATTATACATTACTTTTTTTATTCAAGTAAGCACATGTGTTGTCTCAAATTTGCCCATGTATTTTAGAATATTGAAATTTTCAATTTGTTTTGTGTGTTTCATCTGGTTTACTTTAATGAAAACTGATAGTTCAATTTTTTTTCTCTTCCCTGTCCTAGCTTTCTTATCAACCAGACCAGGTGTCATGTTGCTATCAGATTAACCTTTAACACTGTCACTGTTTTTTTTTTATAGATTAATCTTTGTATTTGGTAAAGTTTATTTAAACATTTTTAGGTAAGTGTTGTTAAACTTTTTTTAACTGTAGGTATTCATTAATTACTTCATTCATAAAAATGACAAACGAACAGTGGTATCTTGGTATTAGAATATTTTCCAACTTGAACAACTTGGTATTCAAACACAAATTCTGGAAAAAAATCACTTGGTAGTTGACTAAACAAACACACTTTCTAGAACAAATTTTCAGTTACTAACATATTTTTATTTTGTTATCCATAAAAAATTATGATAAAAATAAAAAAGCTCAGAATATGACAATACTTTGTAAAATGTCCTTATTTAACTAAAATTAATATTAATGCATCTTACAGTACTTTTACATGTGATTGTTAGTTAATTATTGATTGCTTTAATAAACATATTTCTCTTAGTAACAAACAAGAATAGTTTATTTTTGTTAACTTTTGGAACCTAACCCCATGTTTTGCATTAATCCTTTGTTTCATGTAGCACAGATTTGCATAACACTGCACTTTTTCAGAATGTAACTACTGTGTTATACAAGGGATACCTGTATTTCCTGAAATAAGATGATATATTATAATCAAGTCAGTTACATTTTTTCTTATTTATTTTTGTTTTTAAATACATAGGGAATAGAAAATTTAATTGTTTTGTTTATATCTTTTAAGAATAATATAAAATATTTTATATTCTGGTTTTTATTGAGAAGTTCAAATTTTGCTACTTTTTTAACTCCACAAAACAAAAAGTATAAAAATTGATAATATAAACTATTTTTTAAAATTCCCTTTAAACTTTAAATTTAAATAAACATTACAGAATATATTTTTATATATCAATATATTAAAGCTATGCTTTAATATAAGGATATATAAAATTCATTACACAAAAAATTTGAAAATAATAATGATTATATTAAGGATTTACAAATGGAGTTAGTTGATTTGGCCTGTGAATGGCTCATTTATAAGTGATGTAGTATGAAAGCATAATAAATGCATGCATTAATGTGCATATAAATATATTTGATTATATTTAATTTTTATATTTTATTTATTAAATTTAGATGATAAATATATTTATTTAAATTTTAGTTCTATTTTCAATATGAAATTCAAATATTTATTTTCATAAAACATTTTATATTGTATAATAAAAATTTACATTTTTAATTAATATTTTTAGGACTATTAATTGTTATTTATTTTACATTATGATGTGTAGCAATTTTTAACAAGTGATGAAGAAGATCCTGAAATGGAATTTTTAAAGTCATTGTCTACAAAACAAAAAAAAAAGCTTCTCAGGTTAGCATTTTGTTATTAATTAGTTTAATAATAATTTCAATTAATGTCATTTTAATTAGGGTTTCTCATTTTCCGGTCTATTGCTTGTCCCGGGATTCCGGAATAAAAGTGAACTGTTTCCCAGGATCCCGGGAAATCCCAGGACAAAATTAATTATTTTTAAGTTATACAAAATATCATGAAATCAAATGATATAATTATTTTTCATTTTTTAAAGTAATTTAATACGTTCTGTAACCTCCAAAATCATATTAATAATGCTGTGTAAGATATATATTAAAAATTACTTTGAATTACATAGAAATTTTCACAAATAGAAAAAATTTATTAAAGTTTGCTGGAAACTGCATACAACAACAACAACAAAAATGCCTGTGAATTGAGTTGAAAATTTAAAAAAAGAACAGATCAAACTTCTAACTTAGAAGGTAATTTTTGTTTTTTTAAAATAAAATATTAGGTTGGGGAAAAAGAAATCCATTATTTTGTTGCTAGATGGCTGTAGTGATATATATCTCGTAAAGTATTGATCAAACAAGTTCAGACTTGTGCTCATTGGAAAAGTGACATTCCGTACTAAAAAAAATTCTGTTAGTTTTTTGATTGGTCGATTTAGTTGAGAGTTATAGGGTGTAAAAGATGGAAGTTACCAAAGAGAAAATTTGGTATGTTTTACAATTTTGCTTTGATAAAGGCGAAAATGCAAGCCAGGCAGCTGAAATTGTGAATGATGTTTATGGTCCCAATACTGTCACAGCCAATTATGCACAATTTTGGTTTCGTCGATTCCATTCTGGTAATTTCGTTGTTAAAGATCCACCTCGCATAGGTAGGCCTGTCATCAAAACTGTCGATAAAATCATGGAAATGATTGAAATGGGCCAGCATGTTAGCATCGTAGCATCGCCCAGGAGCTAAAGATTGACCACAAAACAGTTTTAAACTATCTGCTTAAAGCTGGATTCAAAAAGAAGCTTGATGTTTGGGTGCCACACGAATTGACGCAAAAAACATGATGGATTGAATTTCCATCTGCGAAGCCTTGGCCAAATGGAACGAAATTGACCCATTTCTTAAATGGATGGTGACTGGGGATGAGAAATGGGTCACATATGACAATATTGTGCGAAAACGAGCATGGTCAAAGCACAGTGAAGTGGCTCAAATGGTGGCCAAACCAGGAATAATGGCCAGGAAGGTTTTGCTGTGCATTTGGTGGGACTGTAAAGGAATCATCTACTATGAGCTGCTTCCATATGGTCAAACATTAAATTTGGACCTCTACTGTCAACAATTAAACCATTGGAAGCTAGCGATTGACCAGAAGCGGCCAGAATTGGCCAACAGGAGAAGGTGTTGTTTTTCATCAGGACAACGCCAGGCCACACAAGTCTATAGTGACTCGCCAGAAACTCCGGGAGCTTGGTTGGGAAGTTTTGATGCATCCACCTTATAGTCCGGACCTGGCACCAAGCAATTACCATCTTTTTTTATCATTGCAAAACTTCCTTAGTGATAAAAAATTGGCATCAAGAGAAGATTGTGAAAATCACTTAGTCGAGTTTTTTGCCAATAGGGACCAGGGCTTCCATGAGAGAGGCATTATGAAGTTACCTTTAAAATGGCAACAAATTATAAAACAAAACAGTGCATATTTGACCTAAATCGGACAATCCGAACCACATTAAATAAAGTCTTGAAATAAACGTAAAAATAATGGATTTCTTTTTTCCCAACCCAATATAAAAATTTACAATGTTTTGTATTATAAGATTTTAAAAATCAAAGATGGTCAATACTCCAATCACTCAATCTAATTCTTATTTTAGTAATGAAAAGTCTTTTCCGGTTCAATTGATGTGATTGGAATTGTGTTTAATGCATTTAAGAGAAGACAGATGTTGTGGTTTTTCACCTGTAGCCTGGAAGATTTCTAGTTCATTTTCGAGATTGTAGTACTTCTTTTGCTCTCTAGTATTCTTGATTTGTCTACCTCGACTGCTTTAATAGAAACATCATAGCCCAATAATTCGGCAGTTCATTTGTCTTTAATAATCAGGTTATGAAGAAAAACTTCATACTTGCAGACTTCGTACTCATTTGTATTCTTGCACAATTTGCACAACTTGGCATTACGCAGTTATTGAAGCTACTGGACATAGTTAAAAATTAAGACAGCATAAGTGCAATTATTCCAGATATTACTAGTAAAGAATTTTGAGAGTCCTGCGACAAATAAGCTACATATTGATTATTGATCATTTGTGATGTGCCATAACAAGGAAAAATTACAAAAATTTAATAAGTAGGTTTAAAATTAATAAATACAAATTTATTCTGACAGTTTATGATTTAATTATACTTCCTATTTGCAAAATTTCCTCAATCTTAACAAAAAATAAGAAAAAAGTGAATTTTTAAGAAATTTGCGAGATTTCCCGGATAAGAAAAATTTCCCAGGATATTTCCTGGGTTAAAAAAACAACCGGGAAACGGGATCCCATTTTAGAAACCCTAATTTTAATATATTAATTAGATACTTGTAAATATAAAGTCTCTTATATTACTGCTAAAATTATTATTGTGTATAAATCTACAATCAAATTTAACAGAAGCTATAAATTTACTTGAGATCTAAGGTTAGAATCTTGGATATGAAGTAAATTTTGTTGACTTCTATTAGTTTTCAATACACAGTCATTAAAAACTGTGTGTGTGTGTGTGTTTGTGTGTATACTGAAATAGTTTTAATTTTTTATAAGAAATTTATTTATGTAATCATATATTTAATTTTAGAATTTGTGTTGTAAACCTCTTAGATAGTGTAAAGACCATACTAAACTCTTAACAACCTTTATGTCACCAGTAAAATATTTAATTATAAACAAACGTTTTCGACCGTAAAACTTTTGGTCTTCATCAGGTTAAAAGTTCTGAGATTCGAATAACTGTTGTGTTCGAAGTTTTAAAAATATTTTTTAGTACGTTGTAATACTGCATATAGAAATTCATTGTGTGCATGCGTATCATGCACAAAAGAATTTGCAAACGACAGCAAATATTAATCTCTTTTTACACACAAAACTTCGAACACAACGGTTATTCGAATCTCAGAACTTTTAATCTGATGAAGACCGGAAGTTTTACGGTCGAAAACGTTTGTTTATAATTAAATATTTTACTGGTGACATAAAGGTTGTTAAGAGTCTAGTATATAGTATACCAGTACCTGTAGAGTAGTGAAGATAACCTGTTTACTAGGTAAAGACCATACTTTGTACAGTTTCCATGTTAAGATTAACAAAAAATTAAAAGTGACAACTTGTTTGTCGCTTAACTTAAATATTATTAAAAAATAATGAAATTTATTTGTATTAGGAAATTTGTTGCATTATTACTTGTATATATTTTTTTAAAATTTGTCATGTTATCAATTTTCACACTAAAAATAACAAGGCTTATGGGAAAAATAGAATAAGGGACAAAAACTTCAAAATCTAAACAGCCTCTCTTCGACATTAAAAGTTTGCATTGTTTTGTTTACTACTTGAATTCTTTATTTTATTCATGTTTGAGATCTGTAATTAAATAATTTTATTAAGGAAAGTTCCAAATCGTTAGAAAGAGAATTATGAGACATAGAGCAACACATCAGTAAACTGGGGTAAGAGAGAGATGTATGTATTTTGTATTCTCCTCTGCAGGTCATTATGTTCAGCTGGGTAGCATTTATCTAGTATTATTTGATAGTGTGAAGTGTTAGGATTGAGGAACAATCCTGTGGAAATTTTTATTAAGTTAATTTAATATTTGAATTTAAAAGTGTTTGGAGCATAGAATGTGAAACAGAAGCATGAGAGAGGAAGATATGAATCAGATGTTCAGTGGAATGAATATTTTGGTTTTGGAATGTCACAAAAGTAGAATGTTTCCAGAAGATTCAAAATCAAACATTTAGTGAGTTGTATTGTCAGGTTTTGAGAAAGAACGGAGAAAATTTTTTCTTCTGATTTAAGAAATTTTGGAAATAGATACCAAGTGGTGCTGAACAATAGATTGGGTGCAGAAACCTAATGTTCAAATCAGACATGAAATTTACTGTAGTTCGCTCGTGTGACCTGTTTGTTTCCAAAGATAAAAGAAACACTGAAAGGAACACATTTTGATGATATTGATTATATTCAGAGTAAAATGAATAAAATATTCACAAGAAAAGTTCTAAAACTGTTTTGCTGTGTGGATGAGACACTGGCATTGGTATATTGTTTCTGTATAGTATAAAAATACTAATTATTTTTTCTGTATCATAAAATATCAATTATGTGATTATTTTAAATTCCTTATATTCAGATATTGATTCCATTCAAGCTTGCATAAATTATATTCAGATGTCAATGAAAATCCATTATTTATAAATGATGTAGTATGAAAGAATAATAAATGCATGCCTTAATGCACTTATAAATATATTTGATTTTATTTAAATTTTTTGGAAATATTAATTTCTTTTTTATCTCTATGACTTACAAAAATGTAATTTAAATAAATATATAAGTTATGGTGCTTCTGTATTTCAGAAAATTAAATAAAATTTCTAAAAAAGAAAGTAAAGGTGAAAATTCAAAGAAAAAGAAGAAAAAGAAAACCAAGAAACAGAAAAAACTAAAAAGATTGCAAAATAAAAAAGAATCTGATAAAAGTAAGTTAATTTTTAAATTATTTAATCAGGAATTGTGAAATAAAAATACTATTAATAGAATTAAAAATAATAAATTAGAAATGCTAGAAATTATCTTCAATAAATTTTGATTTATATAAAAAAATAAAAACTGCTAAGTTATGGTAACCAAAATATTTATTCTTTTGGAAAATAATTGTTTTAAGAATAATTTAGTTCAGTATCAGCTCTCCAAATAGAAATTATATAAGTAATGTAAGATAAAACTACAAAATATATTAAGTTTTAATTTTAAACAAATATAATTTTTCATTTAGCATACAAATCCTTGTTATCAACAACCAAGCTAAGCTATGTACAGACTTTAAGCTTCATAAGTGATAATTATATTAGAGTATTTGGAGAAAACATTGCTGTAAAAGTCAGCTGAGAGGAAAAATCCTAATTCTGTAATAATTTAAATCCGATTATTTCACATTAATGAAAATTTTGATTCTAATGTCCATTGCAATAGCTAATAGCACTTCACTGTTTTCTCTGTGATTAAAATAGTATCTGATCAACTTTATATAGAATATATAATTCATATAAACTTAAAATTAAAATATTTGTTTTATTAGTTAAATATATGTGTATTTACTCAGAACTAACTACTTTCTTTTCTTGAACATCATTGTCCATATGCAATGCCAATTTTTGATGTACAATTGAAAATATTTCTATTAATTTATAATGTTTTTGTAGTATATATTTTTCTTTTTGCATGTATACAAAAAACTTAGAATTAATAACTAGATGTTAGATTGTCTTAATTTGAATTCTTCATTTATGGATATTATTAGTACAGTACAGTAATACCGCGACTTACGCTACCCCGACTTACGTGAACCCAAAGTTACGCGATTCTCAAATCGCGCCGATTCGTCTTTTGTTTGAGCACCACGCAACTCTTGATTACTCACTCCCACCACACTATTGTTCAGCTTACATGTTTGGACATGTCGCGCGGAATCAATGCATAGCTACAATTTATTTTGTGTTATTTATTTCTGTGTTTGTTATATCTACGGAGACTTGAGAGACTCTACTATGCCATCCAAACAAAGTACAACCGATTCTTCTGCATCAAACAAGAAAAGAAAAACTTTATCTTTGGAATGTAAAGTTAACATTATTAAAGACTTCAATACAAAAATGAAAAGGGGTTGCAAATTTTAGAAAATATAGACTCCAATGAAGAGCGCATTTCTTCTACAAAATGAGAAAAAAAATATTATTAGCATGCTACGAGGAAATTTTGCGGAAGAAAAAACAATCTTTGAGCCGTCAGACGAATTTGTTAGATTTTATGAAGCCTTCTGCATCAAAATAACTTTGGTTTACGATTTTAATAATATAATCTGTTATACATATGTATTATCTAAGATTTTATTAAACATTTTTTTCTAAATTATTGTTTTCTTTAGTCTCCGGTCTCAATTAAAAATAATTGTATGTATTTATATGTGAAATTATATCCTGACTTACGTGGTTATTGCTAGGTCCCACCTATCGCGTAAGTTTGGGGTATTACTGTATTACAAGTTTAAAATTTCTTTAAGTGACAGTGAAAACTTTATTTTGCTTGGATCTATCTTTGTTTGAAAATTGTGAATTGTAACACAATAATTTGTTTGATAGCATTTTATCTATACTTCAAGATATCCAAATCACCAATATTTGACCACAGCACAGTTCTGTTTATCTTTCTGTCTTGTAAATGTTATGTATATTACTGTTAATTGTTTCAAGTTTTTTGTCATTTCTTAAAAACAACTTAAAATCATATTTTTCATATGGAATGATGATATTTTTAAGTAAGGTAGGTGAAGACCCTTAAAAATATTTGTTGTTATTATGTTATAGATAGCTTGTCTTTTCAAAACAGTTTCATAAATCCAAAACATTTTCTTTGAGAAAATGATAAATACTAGTTGATACACTGATCAATATTATTTTCTTGTGAAATGTTTAGAAAATAAAAGTTTGTAATGTCATTATCAAGTTTTCATTAGTTACTGAATAATGCAATGTCTTGCCTGCATTGAATGAAAAATTTTAATTTCTATTTATAGAATAAAAAAATATTGTTTAATTTATTCTTAGAATTACAGTTCATATTATAAACTATATCTTTTTAATATAGGAAGCTTTCATTTTTAACTAAAGTAATAAATATGATGAATTATATTATGTAGGATTAATCATATTTTATTACACAATTTGTTTTTAAATTTTAACTTGGAGAAATCTTTATCATCTTTAGCCCGTATTTACAAAAAGAACATTTATAGGATTGCATCATAACATATATTTGGGTAACCTAAATATTCTATTGGTGTAAGTATTTAATGACGGCATGAAGAAAAATTATACCAGATATGTATTTTGGTAAATGGCACTTTCACAGTATTATTTTTAGCTTCATGTTGACATAAGAAAATTATCATATCTTAATCATTGCAAACCTGAAGAAATTAAAGAACTGTCATTAAGAACTATCGTCATTAATAATATAGCAATAGTGGAAACTATTGTGATAACTAAGGAATGCCAGTAAAAATATTCGTTACTGTTGCTGTTTTCATTGTTAATCTTTATTATAGGATGATAAAATAAAAATGTATTTACAAGGAGTAGACTTGGCAATGCCAATTAGTCTTCTTGCAAATAAAATTATTAATGAGTAGACATGCTAAGAAAAAGAGATAACATTTGGGAATTCTTGTAAGTACCAATGTTATCCCTTGATTCTGTAGTAAGTAAAAGTATTTTTTGTTACATGTAACAAAGCAAAAGCAAGCATAACTGGCTCATATCATTGTCAAGGTTGCTACTCATAAGTAAATCTTTTTGATAATCCTGGTATGAAATATACTTAACAATTTCCTGAAAATTTTTATATATATAAATATCGAATTTTTGAAATATGACTTTATTGAATTAACTAACATTCTAATTGTATTTCTTTTTATATTAGTATTATATTAAATGATATTTAATAAAAATTTTTAATTATTTACAGAAAAGAAGGTTAAGAAACTAAAGAATAAGCATAAAAAGTCTAGCAGTAGCAATAGTAGTAGTAGCAGTAATAGTAGCAGTACTTGTGATACTTGTGATAGTGGTAGTTCTTCGGATTCAGAATCAAATTCAGATAGTGATGTCTCTCCTAAGCAAAGCGAAACAAAATCATCCAGAAAAAATAAGGAAAAATGTAACAGTGACTCAGAAAATTCAGATACAAAAATATCTAACAGATATAATGAACAAAACTGTACTTACAAAGATGATATTAAATATAAAACTAATGGACTAGATTATGAAGAAGAAAGAACTATGGAATCATCTAAACACAAAAGCAACAATTTAAGTTACGAGGAAGAACAAAGAAATAGAGAAACTTCAAGACATAGAAATATAGATCAAAATTATGATGAAGGAAGAAGAAGAAAAGAGTTCAGATATAGAAGTAATGATGCAAGTTATGAAGAAGAAAGAAGTTTAGAAATGCCAGGACGAAGGAGTTCCCGTGAAGAGAATTGGAGAGAAAGCCGGAGGGAAGACTCTCGCTACGAGAGTCGTCATTCACGGTCACCCACTTACAGAGAGCGATCATCAGAGAAAAGATTTTATAGGGATGATGATAATAACATGAGAGACAATTATTACAAAAGGTCTGAAAATTATAGAAGAAATTATCATGAAGAAAGAGACCATAGACATTATAAAAATGATAACAGAAGACAAGACTTTCCAAGATACAATGAAAGATATTGATGGTTTGGGTAATATGTCTGAACACAAAAAATGTGCAGCATAATCACACATAAAGTATCATCATGTGTTTATTGGTTTTATTTTCTATAATTTCTATGTTTTAGGACTGTAACAACAAAAATATTTTTTTTATTTATCAAACTTTTTCCAAAAAAAAAAAAAAAATGTATTATTACAGTTTAGATACTTCATGGAAACTGTTGTGACAGTTAAAGAATGAAAGTAAAAGTGAAACTGTTACTATTTTTTTCTTTATTGATTGATTTATTAAGGTGAGTTAAAACTATTCATTTTATTTACTATAAATTAGGGAATAACAAAACAAATTTCTACACACAATTAGTATCTCATATAATTCCCACTATAAAAAAATTCATTAATTCTATAACTTCAAAAACATTTTTGATACCAAGAAAGATTATTTTTACTTGAATGTGGAGTATCCTAATGTTGATACAGAGTATAACAGTTGATTCATATCAACTGTTGTAGTATGAATATTTCTAAATAATGTATATGTATACCAATACATATTATAATATTATTTAGAATTATTTACTATTTTATTAATGGCATTTATTACTGAAGATGTCTGTAATTATCACTTTTGTTCTAACATCAGTATCAAATCACTTCAATTGTTCTGCAGAATACTTCAATCTATTGATACTATACTGTAGAAAAAAGCATTTTTATATTATTACCCATTTTGAATAAATTTACTCTAAAACTGTTTTCACTACAAAAATTATACTAAGTAACATCATTGTTTGTATTGTAACTATTATCAGTTGCTGTTTATACTTATATTCAAAAGAAAATCAAGGGAAGGCTACTAATACATCAGTAGTAAATGTATACCTGCTTACAGATTGACTGCACTGACCTGCTTACAGGTCAGTGCAGTCAATCCATATTAAAAAAGAAATTGGTACTTTTCAAGTGATAGTAATTCTATCATCATGAGATCATTTTTAATTGGTTATCTGTTTATTCCCATATAATTTACAATACTTCTTCAATAGAAATATATAAAAAAATTACTTAATTATCTTTCTCACATTAAAGCACACATTTTATTATATTAAAATGCAAATTTTTATTTTAATGTGTTAATCATCATTTCATTATCATATTGACCAAAAATATATATTTTTATCAAACTTGAAAAAGATGAAAAGTTTATCAAAACATTTAATTTAGTAATTGAAATATGAAACAGTTTTAAGATTATATTTTATTTTAAAATAGATTAAAATAGTTTTTGCATGTTAAGCGATATACAAAACTAGTTTAATGCCTTATGCAGATAGCTTCTAAACGAGGGCTATTGCAAATTTTAACGTAATGATGATACTCTACATTTTACAGCATTAAAGACCTGTTTTTAATAATACTGTACTGTAAGTTACAACTCAAGTTTATCTGTCCTCAATCTATTTGTCTATTAAAAATTTTCAATAGTACACATTCAAATAGGAATAACAAATGATGAAAACTGATTAAAGATAAATTTTGGGTCGATTTATTTAATTATAAAAATGCACCAGATGAATACAAATACTAAAATTTAAGAAGATACAAAGTATATTACAAATTATTTTCCATAAATTTGAGTTAATTAAAATCAAATAGTATAATCATCCAATCACTGAACTAAATGGTTCCTTGATATCTTCAAATTCTATTTATTATATGTTTTGGTACACTTTAAACTGTCAATTTTTGTTTATCTACAGTTATACTGATGATAATTTTGTCAAATTATGATTATTATATTGCTTGGAAAAAAAAGAATGATGTGAACAATTTAAATTAGTCAACTGAAAATTATAAATGTGGAAATTGAACAGATGCTTGACAATTTCCAGCATTTGTTAGCTTTAGACTTCACTTTACAACAGATCTCTCGATTTAATATTTGAAATCAGATAACTCAAAATTTTATGTTAATTGCTAGTTTGAAGATAGTGTTATATTCTTTCAATAATTTTGTGCCAAACCAATTAATTCTGTTTCTTGAAATATGAAATTAGAGATGATAAGATACTGAATCCTGCGGATACAATCAGATACCAATACAATCAGATACCAATACTCGCTTTTATCCATATTCTACAGGTGGTGTCAACAAATTCTGGCACCGAGTTGCGTAACTTTTCCGGCAAAAAAGTTAAAATTGTATGTGGCGTTATCTGTTATGAGATTTTATATTAATTAATTATAAAATGATAAAAAGCTTGAGTTATAAAATTTTGAGGTTAAAGATTAATTTTATTTTTTAAAATTTGTAATGTTAAATGCTAATAACGAGTAAAATCTTCATTAAATTAGGCCCCACTCGAGATACGACACATGACTCCCTCGATCTTTTTAACCACTAGAATTTAATAGCATCAGCTTTGTCACTAATACGCAAACTTGCAAAATTTCAGAAATTTTTAACAAAATTTGTTAAATTCTGTTTCGGAGACCATTGTATTAGTTTTTTATACTCATTTTATATTAATTTCTTAATTTTTTTTAGTATTAAACACTACGAAAACAGAGGTATCACTGTATTACATTTACAGAGTAGAAGAAGGAATAACTCAAATAGGAAAAAATAGCAGTTATTAAGCTTCAAATTAGATGAACGAAATCGTGCCCCCCACTAACATCCACACAGGAAAAACCCTCAACTTGTTTTGCATTTCTCGACGTTTCAAGGTGTCCTGAGTCCAAAAATGTAAAAATCTTGGAGGGTCATTTTTTGACCGATCGCCATCCTTTGTTATATGTAACAGCCGGGAAAGTAAAGAACGCCTGAAAGCTCATTGGTTTAGAGAATATTCACTCCGTTTATTAACCATGTAAATTCAAACATGGCAGAACTCGGATTAACAGAATCACTACTAGTTCTCGCTCCCACTGACGTCACACTGGATCCGTAATTTTCAACGAAAAGCTTATTAATTATAATTAAGCGCACGTGTTTCAGCCAAGTGGTTCAATTACGATGACCATCGCCTTGCTGGAACTCTCATTATGAAAACTAGCAATGCTGCGCCTGCACTTCGGGAATTTAATCGTCGTAAGAAATTGCGCCGAGGTCCACTCACTCTCCGCAAGCTTCCACAATCACTCGATTCGAAGAAACGACGTGTGGGAGTTCAGCCCAATCAAGGGCGAAAATCTATTACTTAAGTTGCCGAAGATTTTACCTAATTATTGTCGAACAGTCAATGAGTAAAGTTCCATGTCACAGTTGGATGCATCCTACAGTAAGTGTGGAAGGTACAGCCCACTTACAAGGGAACTGTCGGAGTGTCATCTAATAGATTTTAATAAAATTTAGTTAATGATTATGTTAAAACTATACAAACTCTATGACAAATTTGTAGTATTCACTAAAAGTGTTAATCAGAGTTATTAGCAATCAAATGTCGTACTATTTTATAGTGGTTTAACACAAATATGCAAATTTTTAGAAGCGAAAGGGTCGCGGAGGAAGACGGCGATATTACATTTAGAATAAATGCTGGAATTTTCGGAAATGGGAGAAGAATTAATAAAATTCAGTTTAATTACGTTAAAAGTATGCAAACTCTATATTAAATTTGTAATGTTTACTAAAAGTGTTGATCAGGATTAATAGCAATCAAATATTGTACTATTTTATAGTAGTTTAACACAAATATGAAAATTTTTAGTAGTGAAAGGGTCGCGGAGGAAGATAACGAAAACCGAGGTATTACTGTGACTTTGGTTTTCGTCATTTTTTGCAAAAAATTTGCCCCGGATTTCGTCGGCGTGCCACATGATCTCGTTGCTAATTTTGCGAAAACAAAGAGCGACCCACGCATTTTTCTGCTCACAAGTCATCGTGGCGGTGTTTCTTGCTGTACGAGCATTACTCCGCGCGTCTAGCCAAACAATTCCATTGCTTCCATTCTTTTTAGTTCCATCGTGGGACCAAAGAAAGTTTCCAGAGCCAATAGCCTTTCAAACAAGGCCAGGAACACGATCGAGTTGAAGGAAATCATTAAAAAATACGTGACCGGCATTAAGATTGCTGAAATCGGTCGCATGTACTGTACGGGAAGTCGGCATCCACGATAAGTTTCGTTGTGGCGAAAAAGGAAGCAAAACGGAGGCTAATGTAGCAAAAGGTGTAAATGTGCTAATGAAACGGAGACCGCAAAGAATTGAAGAGGCCGAACAGTTATTATTAATTTCGATCAATCAAAAACAGTTAGATGGCGATTCTGTTTCGGAGACCATTGTATTAGTTTTTTATACTCATTTTATATTAATTTCTTAATTTTTTTTAGTATTAAACACTACGAAAACAGAGGTATCACTGTATTACATTTACAGAGTAGAAGAAGGAATAACTCAAATAGGAAACTCAATAAGGAAACTAAAATAAATATTATAAAAGATTAGATATATATACTAGTTTAACAATGACATTTAATATAAAAGTATTGATAGAATAAATATAAAAAAAACAATCGAAACGTAATAAATAAATACATTTTAATAGATATATTTAAAAGTTATTATATTCACAAATTATTAGATGGGCAACTATTTACATGATATTTTTCAACAAAGCAAAATAAACAAAGAATCTGTTGGCATCGTGCACATTTAACAAATCGAAGATTTTCGCAATTACTCTCGACACAATTTAAACTGTCGGTGTTTAAAAAAGAAAAACAAACTTGTTTTACATTTAAGAATTGACACTTTTCATTTACGAGTCCAGAAGCGAACCGTGCATGTTTAATCAAATTATTAAATATTGGCGCAGATAATTGATGATGAAGAATCGAATGTAATTTTATAATGCCATTTCTAGTTGTCCAAAACAATTTCATCGAAGAATCATTACAGAATAATTGTATAGCATTTAAAATTTCTTTAGCTAAAAGTTTTAATTGTCTATGAAATCCGACATCTAAAGGTTGGCATATAGACGTACACTTTGGTGGAATAATTAATATTTCGCATGAATTTCGATTTGTAGATGTTTGAAATACTGTATTATAAATATTAATATTTGTTTGTCCACTCCACGAGTCAATTATTAATAAAGAGTTTTCTGTTATATTTGGAGATAATACGTCTTTTACATAGTTTGTAATAATTGCTGTAGATAATTTGCCAGATGAGCTAGCTGTAACAGTTACGTTTGGGGCATCGAACAGCGATGCTTGAACTCTAGGTCCAAAGGTTCCACGAGCCTCTTGTAAGCAAATAAATACATTACCTACAACTTGTCCGTTAGCATTAACTAAATATTGAACAGTGTAGGAATGCGTAACTTTATTACTTGGAGAATGTGCAAATCCAATAATGTTTTTTTCTCCTTTATATGAAAGTGTTCTTGGTGAAATCATTTCGTATGAAAAACCACACTGATCCGTATTGAATATGAAGTAACGCGAATAAGATGGCAAAATATTTTTTACTGTTGTTTGAAATTGCGCAGCTTTTACTAAAATATCCTTTTCGTTCGCTATTTCTGTTTTATTTACAAGTTTTGTAATCTTTCGAGATACTAATCTATATTCTTTTTTAAATTTTGCAACCCAAGAATCACTAGCTGTAAATTTAATTGAACTATTCAGTTGAAGAAATTTCTGTAATGCCCATATTTTTAATTGATTTCCTTTAACAATTTTATAGCTGCCTCGAGCTTAGTCAAACATTTGTTTAGTATGTTCTTTAATGATTTTTAACGTTTCAATTCTATGCTTTCGAGATTTAAATTGTTTTTCACATTTATATAAATCACTAAAACGTTTTAATTCTTTAGCTCCTTTCAGCTGTAATGTGTGTAATTTCCATTTTGGGTGTTTCTTATGCGAGTTAAGAATTTCTTCTTTTCGTTTTGTTGAGATTATATTCTTATCGAATTTTTCATCATCTGAATATCCCGATTCGCAGTCAGTGTCTGCGTTATCAGTTTCTTTCTCTAGAAGCAGACGTGTTATTTTATTATCTGAAATAGGCCTATCTATAATCAAATTATTATTTTCCATCTGACAAAACTCTTCGTCATCTCTACTTACATAACTACTTAAAATATCGCTAAATGCATTAAAAAGCAGTTTGGCTACCTGTTTATCAACGTCTGAAATATTAGGCCTACAAATATTTTCTGTAGGCCAAACATTATCACATAAACGTTTAAATTCTGCTATAATGTTTTGAATATTTACATTTAATGTCTCCCATTTTCGAAAACTAGAATTCATTCATAAATGTAATAGCGCCGTCTTCCTCCGCGACCGTTTCACTACTAAAAATTTGCATATTTGTGTTAACACTTTTAGTAAACATTACAAATTTAATATAGAGTTTGTATACTTTTAACGTAATTAAACTAAATTTTATTAATTCTTCTCCCATTTTCGAAAATTCCAGAATTTATTCTAAATGTAATATCGCCGTCTTCCTCCGCGACCCTTTCGCTTCTAAAAATTTGCATATTTGTGTTAAACCACTATAAAATAGTACGACATTTGATTGCTAATAACTCTGATTAACACTTTTAGTGAATACTACAAATTTGTCATAGAGTTTGTATAGTTTTAACATAATTATTAACTAAATTTTATTAAAATCTATTAGATGACACTCCGACAGTTCCCTTGTTAGATTAATCTTATACGAACAACAATGCATTAACATCCTAAGTTTGACAACTCCCAAGAGTTGATTCCGGGAGTTTTCCATATCAGAAGTTAAAAGTTTTGGGAGATTGATATTGTTGAAAGTAAAAAATTTCAAAATGCCGTCTTCTATTCTCGAGTCTGTTTCAATGTCGTTTGAAAAAATCGACCACAACTAATTTCGTGTCGTGGCACTTTCAAACAGGTACACAACGCGTTTTGGTACATTCAAGAAGACCACAAAGCGAAATCCGTGTACAGATTCTTTTAATAATCAACCAAAACGCAATTTGGCATTGTGACTCGTTAATGAAACCACCAATATGATAAAAATATGTGACAAATTTCTTTATTATTTAGAATAAATAATAATGAAATATATTTTTAAGTGATGATAAAATAATTAATAAAGTAAAATAAAATCAAATTCCAATCTATATTGAGAATTAAACCGGATAATGAAGAGCAATATTAAAGAACGTGCTAAATCTGGCAAGAAACAACGATTTCACTTTTTAAGTTTTCTAAAGTTGTTATTGAAAGTAGTATTCCAGTCAGAGTCCATGGCATTGACATTCCTGAACGTGTAGCTCCCAGAAATATCTTACCCGTTGTTGTCGGAATGAATTTATCGAGTCTTTATCGATTAGATACTCAAAAAAGGACTTGATCAATTCTTTGCTCGCAATAGATTTATTGTTGACAGCAACTTCATTGAACTGGAAGACGCGCTAACTTCGTTCGGTTTTTATGTTGTCATCTGGAAGCAAACAAAGTATTATAAATTGAAAGTGGATGTGCCGTAGCCGCGAAAGCTCCTATGGAATGACGAGCTTATTTCATTCTAGTGGAATAGTGAACATTTTCGTGATCCATTTCCACTCAGGCGAGGAAATCAATACAGAGATCAATGGGGTTTCCTCGTCGGCGGCAATCGACCGCTGGATAATGGATAATCTTGGGTTGCCGACTATTCCGGGTTCACTGGGAAACTTCCAGAATTTCCAAAACTTTTTAAATTCTTCGACTTCCGAATTGAGGCCTATCCCTCCAGTATTTATTCTACAAGACGATGTATATTAAAACACTAAAAAAATAGACGGCGTTTTGATATTGTTGAGAATAAAAATTTCAAATCTCCCTAGATTTTTTACTCCTGGTATGGAAAACTCCCGGGAGTTAGCAAGGTTAGGCTACTCCTATACGAATAATAATGCACCAACTTTCTCCGTAGACTACCATCCACATTGTGCCATAGTATGAATTCAACTTTGGCTGAATTTCCAGACGTCCTTTCCTCGAATCGAGGGATTATTCCTTTTAAAGCTTGTGTGATAAATGGACCTCGGTATAATTTCTTATCAGGAGCGCCCGTACATCGGGGTACGTGTCATCCTTTGTCGCCAGGTTGCCTTTTCTTAATTTCTAAGGGGCTCTAAGGTTATATTTTATTTTTATATTAGTTATACATTTTTATCAGAGAAAACTTTTTTACTGATGACAAAATAAAAATTTTAAAAATATATTTGTTATTAACCAAAAATTAGTCTAGCGGGTCGTGATTGTTCGGTCGAGTACCGAGGTAGAAACGTATTTGATTAACGCGATTTTGATATATGCTGTAGAACCGAGGGATCTCTTGGGGATCCCTTAATTAATTGCGTTAATCAAGGGATGCTCGTGTACAGTGGCACATTCAGAATTTAATTTTGTGGGAGTCGAGTTGAACAGATAAAAAAAATTTTAATGTGAATTCAATAAAATTCTTACCTTATGTGACTGCTAATTCATAAGTAGTATAGAAATAAAGGACACGACACAATATAAATAAAAAGTGAATTTTAATTAGGAAAAGATTTTTCGAAAATGTTCTAATGTTTTCTTTTCACTTTTACTTTGGGAAGTGCCAAGGCACTTTGGCTGAGTGCACCACTGCCTGTATATGTATAAGTTATACTTTTAAAATATTGTATTGGCCAGAACATTACGGGATGTTTTTACCAGGCCGTTTTTTATAGTTTGCGGGCGCCGCTGTTTCTTACGACAATGAAATTCCTGAAGTGCAGGCGCAGCATTGCTGTTGTTTTCATAATGCGAGTTCCAGCAAAGCGATGGCCATCGTAACTGAACCACTTGGTTTAAGCACAAGTGGTTCGGTTACGATGCCATCGTGCAGGTGCTTAAGCAAAACTTGACACTATAAGCAACGATGTTTACTGTGTCATGTGTTACAGTGAGTTTTTATGATAATTCTCTTACTGAACGTCTTTCCCATGACCCGAAATGTCACCATAACGGATTTAGTTGCACTTTGATTGCAAAATCTCTCTAGACAGCTTTGAATAGGAGCACTTTAATATCGACTCAACTGTTTTATAGTTACATTTCTCTCTCCTTCCCCTTAATGCAGCGAGTTATCATTGGCCGCGAGAGCAGTGTATGTGTATTTTTTATAGTGTTGTATGTTTTTATTTTCATACTATTTAATGCGTTTCCGTATTTACACCGAGCGAACTTTGAATTTGTGTTTGAACTGACTGATGGTTTCAGCAGGTATAAAAATATTTGTTTGATTTATTTTAAGGGTTAATATACTAACAATTGTATTTATCTTATAGTTAGCCTAATTATGTCTGAATATGAGTCAGAGAAAAATAAAAAAGGACATACAATTTTCAAGGAGATTGGGAAGAGAAATACCGTATTTACTCGCATATAAGACGAAGTATGACTTTAAAGATCAAAATAAAGAAAATTAGATTTGTTAATACAATTCTAATTTTATTCGTTTAATCACAAATAAGATATCAAATGCATGTAAATGCACACATTGTACCTCAAAAATTACTGGCATTTTAAACTTTAAGGAAAAATCTCGTAAAATCGACATAATTTGTTCACGTAAAGCTGGACAACCGGAAACCTTTTTTTTTTTTTTTTTTTTTTGCCAATTCTTAACAGTCGAATCCACTCTCCATCGATTACACTTACGGGTTTCTCCGAATTCTGATTTCCGAATAATCATCTGTTTTTACGTGGGATTGGATTAAAACTTATATCATGCTCCCGTGTGATTTTGGAATTTCAATCTGGAATTGAATTCAAAAGCTTTGCTTTTCTTATTGCTATTCATGTTTACTCCTGACAATATACAAGAACGATTGAAACGACCCAGTTAATATACTTATGTTTTTAAATACATCCGGTAAAATATGCGAATACACGGTTCACAAAAATTATTTGCAAAAACGTAAAGAATCGCTCGCGCGTATAGAACGACCTAGGAATTTGAAGCTGTGATAAATGAATAAAAATCTCGTTTTATATGCGAGTAAATACGGTATTTTTTTATTTTTTATATTAAGAACAAATGTATTTGTTTGATTTGCGGTTTAGCAGTTGCTATCGGAAAAAAGTGCAACGTAGAACGACATTTCACAACGGTTCATAAAAAATATACCGAATACCCTATTAACAGCAGTTTAAGAAAATCTAAAGAAAAAGAATTGAAAAGCACATAAGTTGCCCAACAATCTATATTTACTAAGTCCGTGACTACGTCAAGAGCTGCCACAATTGTTTCATTTAAGATTGCACATATATTATATATTTGCAATGCACAAAAAAAACCCTTTCATGACGGCAACATAAAGAAACAATGCTTGCTGCATCAGAAACATTGTTACAAGAATTTAAAAATATGAAGGAAATTATATCAGCTATTGAAGACGTTCAATTATCAAGAAATTCAATCACTCGTAGAATAGAAGAAATGTCTGAAAATATCAAATTACGAAGAAAAAAGATTTAGAAATCAAACAAATATTTTTATAAGGATGGTCTTTAACGATCGCTCAGTAAAAGAAGATATACTCTCAGTTTTGCCACTACAAGGAATTACACGTGGAAAGGACATATACCAAGTTATTAAAAACTACATTAAAGAAATTAATCTGCCCCTTCTAAAATTTGTGTCCACAACAACCGACGGAGCATTTGCCGTGATTGGTTCTGGTGTTGACTTCATCAGATTATGTAAGAATGATGATTTTCCAAATTTTTTTCATTATCACTGCATCATTCATCAACAGGCATTATGTAAGAAAGTGTTGCATTATGAACATGTCATGAAAGCTGTTCTAAAAATTGTAAATTCTATTCGAGCCAGACCACTTCAGAGCAGATTATTCAAAATACTGGCTGATGAACTTGATGCTGAGTATGGAACTTTAATGTTACATTCTGAAGTTAAATGGCCTAGTAAAAGAAAAGGTCTTACAACGATTTGTAGAGCTTCTTCCAGAAATAAAATTGTTTGTAGAATCCAGAAACGAAACATATGAAGAACTTAATGATCATGGCTGGTTGTCAGATTTATCCTCTTGCTGATATAATAATCAATATGAATAAACTAATCTTGAATTTCGGGAGAAACAAGAACTATTTTTGAATTGCAAGTATGTTGAATAAAAATGTGAGTATTTTAGAAATGGAAATGTTTGCTTTTCAATCTGACTTACAATTAAAAACAAGAATATCACGAACTGATTTTTGGACACTTGTGGATGAGAGAAAATATCCACTTGTAAAGGAAACTTTTCAAATGCTTGGATCGATTTACCTTTATAAAAGTGGCTTTTCGATAATGAAATTTTTAAAATCAAAGTTCAAATCCAGAATAACAAATGAGCATCTGAATGATTGTGACTCTTATGTAACACCTTATGTATCAGAGGTGTTACAGCAAGAGTCATACAAAAATTTTTAATTTTCTCGAGATAGACTAAAAGGTTGGGTACCGCGGGGTTAAGGTATCAGTCTATCACTCTGGTGGGCCTTGGAACGAATTCGAGGATTAAATTGATGATACATAAAAACAAATCTACTGTATTTTGGGAATGATGGAGATAGTTTGGTCGTTATCATCATCGATTAATTCATGATCATAAAATAGTGCAAAATAAATTTATCAAAATTGTAAACAAGCACATCTTGGGAAAAAGTTACATTATTCTATGCTTTTGACTGCTAAAGTAATAGTTTATGGTATAGTTAACTCAGTAATTTTCATGGATGGAGTAATATTACAAATGTATAAAGCTCGTACTTAACTAACCGACTTTCCCCTTATTGTGGATCTAGCGAATCGATAATTGGATTAGAAAAAATTCCCTTAATGCCCAAAGGCAGAAAGAACTAAAAATAACGAGCACAATTATTTATTGTAACATCGTTCAATGCCGAGCTACAATTTTCATTTATTTAATTTAAAATATATGCTTTCTACCACAAATTAGTAGTGTCTTGCCCCTGTACTGTACATCATACTTTTCCTCTTAGGAACAAAGTCATGTCGTCGTGTATCTAACTCCTTACAGGGAAAAATCTTTTAAATTGAAATAACGTGACTTTCGGTTTTCATCGGAAGTTCGTGTATAGTTAATCGGGCCTTCTGCCCCAAGGTTTCCATATCTGGTCTCACATTTTTTCTATCTAATTTCATTCTAGGGATTAAGGAAAGGCAGACGGATAACGGTGGGAATTTACAGGTCCACAATTTTTTCAAATTGCAGCTCAAAAAATAACTTTGTTCGTAACAAGTTAATAAGTTAAAATTGACAAACATTTCAACTGAAAATGAAATTTTTAGATTATATTAAAATAATAATAGACTTTACCAGCAAAAAACTAAGAAAACAACGGCATTTTATAAGGAATAAAATTATTCTATTTACGTTTAATAAATGTATATTATTTATCTGTTTGTTTGTAAATGCCAAAATATATAAATAGCATATAAAGAATTTATAATGTCTATCTTTTATTTACGATTGTTACGATGTAAACATTGACAACGTTATTTTAATGAATATTTTTGCCGGGGGACAAATAAAATATGTATAAAATATTTTTTTACGCTTTTAATTATATATTTCTCTCTAAAAATCTTACATTTTTATTTAAAAAATTGAGAAACTTACTCAAAATATTTATTAAATTTTTTAAAATTTCAAATTATTAAAAAAAAATCAAAACAAATTTAAATTACTTTCTTTCTTTATTTTTTAAAAATTGGATTTTAAATTTAAATTTATTTAACAAAAATTAAATAACTTATCAATCAACTTGGACCTTGTTTATACACAGGACTTATTAAACTGGTGAAGCTCTCATTAACAAAAAGAGGAAGTCCAAGATGACAATATAAAAACAAAAAGAATTTACTTATCAATCAATTTATTTTTGAAAATATCTTAGAAAATAATATGAAATTATTAATTTAAATAAAATTTTCCTTTATTAGATAATTTTCTTTTATTAAAACTATGAAATAAATCCTTTCCAAGTCACGTGTATATCTCAATATTCATTTACTTTGATCGGATTTTTTGGGAATAATCTTTAATTTCTTTTTCTTTTGGTCGGAAGAAAATTCGTTCAAGTTAATTTAATTTTTACACAGACTTTTTGGAAATTAAATCGAAAAATTGTTAAAATATCGATATTTTAATATTTATTTATTTTTTTTCTGTGAAATAAATGTTCAAACATGTGATTGAATTAATGTTTCTTACATTTAAAGAAAGGAAAGATGTAATTCCTTATATTTAAAGTAAGTAACCGAATGTCAGGGATTTGTTCTTAATTCTTCAAAGGAATGAGAATTTAACCGTTTATCAAAATTCTTAAATTTAATAGTTTAAAATCATAAAATTTTATATAATTTTAAATGTATATTGTTACCATCGGCAAATTTCAATCCGCAGGAAAGCTTTTATCCTTTGTTTTTTCTAAAGGAGTAAAGTTACTTTATGTAAGATTTTTCGAATAAATTTTAAACAAAATCTATTTTTGTTATTTTGTTACTTTAATTATTTAAAAAGCTAAGGTTTTGAATATCACATAATTCTAAAATATGATTTTATTCCTTTTAGTTAAGATGCTAATTATTTAAATTATCGTTATTAGGTCTTTTAAAGATCTACGTAAATGCCAGGCCCTGGCTAAACGATCTTTATCTTATGATGATCGAATATCGTATGATCTTCATCATTATATTTGTATTGAGTTTTGAATAAATCGAAAATTAATTTCGGGTTGAAAGAAATTCAGTCGTTGGAAAATGTAAATATCAATATTAAATTCTTCTTTAATAAAATGGTTTAAGGGAATGATTTTATACGGTTGAAAGGATGGAAATTTCGATTCGAGGGAATGTTTAAGCAACGTTTCCTTAGAATTATTTATACCGAATGTAAATTATATTTACAGGTGGATCTAAAAATACTTATTTGTAATTATAGATTTACTGTATATGAATAATAAATATACTTTGCATATTACTTTTAAAATACACATTTTAATTATGAAAAAATAATAAAAAATATATTTTCATTTGTAAAACGTTGATTTGATATTATAGAATTTCTGATAAGTCAAAGTTAAGTTAGTTCTTTAAAAGAATAAATTTTAATATTAATCTTATAGTCGCGTGAGACTAATGTTTGTGTATTATGCTACCGACTTAGTTGGATCTAATTATTAAAAGAAAAACGGTAGTCTTGATTTATCAGTTCTCTGATAGATCAATTAAAATTAGTCTTGTGATAGATCAGTCAAGTTCTCTGATTTTTATTAAATATGACTGTTAAAAGTGAAATTTCAATTAAAATATTAAAAGACCAATTTCAGAAGATTAATGTTTGCTAGTCCTTTAATGGATCAACCAAAGTTTTTTGAAGTTAACTTGATATATCAAGAAACAAACCGCTTGTTCTAATTATCAGGGGATAAATCTTGGCTTGATTCATCTATTAAGTTCTCTGATCGTTTATCCTCTGATAATAAGACTAAGAAGATTGATCTTTTGATTTTAGCTTGATCTCCACCTAATTACCAAAAATTATACGTTGGTTTTATCTATCAGTTTTCTAATTAATTAGATTAAGCTGCGGTTGAATTTTTGAATAAAACAAGTTTTAATCCTCTAAAACATCAATCAAGCAAAGATTGGAAGAGTTTTCTTACTCAAAAAACAAATAGACTATAAAAAAGTAAATTATATCGTAAAATTAATAAAATTATTATCTTAATGATAATAATAATAATCAACTCTTGATATTTTTAAAATATTTTTTCTAGAGCTGTCAAAGATTGGATCATCTTCAATCATATTTAGCCAATGAAGGAAATCATAGCAATACCTTGCCTTTGTTTTCTTTATGAACTAAAGATTTTCTTGCATGGGAGACAAGAAGTATGTTCACTTTTCGATTGATATCGTAGCTATTTTATTTAGTTACTTTCGCGAACATTTGTTTCCACTAAAAGTTCTCCTCCACCTCATGTCGGTTATTCTTTTGACCTCTTGATTTTGCTAAGGAGACTCACTCCTCTACATCCCATTTGTGAGTGTACAACTTTGCTCTGGCAAACTTGTTCATCTGGATATCTCCTTTTTGAGCACAAATGGTGTCTATCATCTCTCCTTCAGGAATCTGTTATCTTTATTTCGAAGACCAAACTCCTAAAGTAACTTCTTGTGACAGTATACAAATGATCTTTAGACTTTTGCTCCTACTTCAATGTAAAGTCAACTTTCTAATACTGATTACAATCTTGTATTAAAAATAATTGAAACAAAATAGACAATAACATATTCTTTATTTCTTTTAAAGAAATATATTTATACAATCGTTGTTTCAATCACAAAATGGCATAGAAAATTATAATTTAGACTTTCTAAATTTCTGATTAAACATTATAAATGTACATAAACATGTAGATAACATATTTCATAAATTGTTTATTAATCCACCAACCTTTATATACTGTAGCATCAACCAGCTTATAACATCGAATTTACATGATATTTAGAATAAATACAGTAAAATATATACAACAAATCTATTCCTAAAACAAAAAATATACATATCTATACTGTATCTTACTACTTCATGTTTTTTTTTAATGAATAATTTCAGTTAAATCCACATTTTTAAAAATTTTTAAACATTAAATTTTATAAATGTACAATTACAATTTTTTATAAAATACAAAAATACAATAATTAATGTAACTTTCATTTTAAAAAATTGATTTTACAATTTATCGTTAAATTCTAGTTTTTTAACTACTGTATTTTTTATTTTTAAAATTATATAATAATTTAATTTTAATTAAAAATCTTTTAATTTATTTTATAAATATTGGTTTATATAATATAAATTTTAAATATTATTATTTTTTATAAATAAAATTTATATTTGAATATATAAAAATTTGTAAATTATTTTATTAATGATTTACAAATAAAATTAATTGATAAAAAATTCAGATTTGTTTCAAAAATACATTTTTAAATTTTAATAAATTTTATTGATTTTTCTCTCCACTTAAAATTGATTTATTTAATATTTTAATATTATTGGATTTATAAACTAAAACACGTTTAACTTTTTATATTAATTTATTGAAAAACTTTTCAGAAAAACATTCAATAAAGTTAGTTTCCTTGGAGATTTTTCCTTAAAACAAAGTCTAAAAAATCATTCTAAACAACTGAAAATTCCAAGCATTTCAAGCACGAAATTCAACATTGATTTTCAATTAAAGTTATTTTTAAAAAAAGAAAAGAAAAATTAAAAATTTAATTAAAATAATTGAGGCACTATTAGATTTTTTTCAAACTAAACATGACTTTATAAAATTAATTTTTTTTAATAAATCATTTAAAAAAAACAAAAACGGAGATTGTTTTCAGTTAATGATTTACTGTTCCTCCTGTAACAGTTTTACTCCTTCTATACAATTTTCTTCTTACAGATTTGCTTAATCTTGTTGTCATTTTCTCTTTTTTCTCTCCAACTTCTTCTCCATTACACGGTTTATTACCTTCTTCATTATCGAGTTTGTCGTTAAGAGGAAGTGGAGTTGGTCCTTGGATTGATAACGATCTCAAAAGAGTGGGACGACGAAAACATAGAGGAGATACGATATTCTTAACATCGACACTTGCCGGATCTGCCTGATAAGCTAATGCGTTCATGATCACGTGATCGGGAACCACCCTCAGAGGATGAATCTCTTGCATCAATACACCGGCGGGTATCTTATAGAAATCTATATACTCGATAAAATCTGTCATTATCTCTCTCAAATCACTGTTTGGTTCGGTTTCACAGTAACGCCTGCCCCAATTTAATACTGCGTGAAATTTTGATAAATTATCCGCTTGTAGTTCCTCACGCGAGAGTATTAATCTGACTACGTGTTCTGGCAAAAGTGCGAAGCTTCCCAAACTTAACACATCATTACCGTGTAGATCTACGAATTCGAGAACCTATTCAAAAGAATTTATTGTTAATTTATACAGAAATATTAAATAGTCAATAAGAATTAATTTAAATAATTAGTAAGAGGGCAGCAAAATTCATGAATAATCAGTAAGAATTTAAATTTACAATTTAAAAACCCCATTAAGATTCAATACGGTCGGTTAGAAGCAATCGATCTATGTAAAGCTAGCAGAAGCAGCTACTAAGAGATAATTGGAACGATCAGTAAGAGACAATGGAAATAATCTGCAACAGACAGTGGAAATAATTAGTAAGACTATGAAAACGAAACAATAAGCAAGAGGCATTACTAACAAGATAATAGAAACACCTATTAGGAGACAATAGAAACAACTAGCAAAACACGTGCAAAAAATCAGCACAATAAATAAAATATAAATTTTACAGATGTTTGTTGTCAGTGTTGGTTTTTTTTCGCTGAGTTTTTTCCAAAATTCGAAAAGAAAACAAACACAAGAGTTTATAAGATAATTAAAAATGTATAACATAGTAAAAATCGCCATAAATATTATCTGTATATTTTTTAAATAAAAATTCCAGCTTTTTATTTCAATTTTTAATGGAAATTGAACTTAACGATAAACATATTAACAGGATTTATCTTAATTTTATTACAGAATAATCTATTTAAGTCGACAATCGCAATAGAATTGTTAGCAATTCGTGTTGCTAGCAAACGGCAAAAAGTATAACCAGGAATTACATTAATTCCATTGGCAAAAATAGATACTAAAAATAAATCAGCTGGGCTGCTGGATGCAGAAAAATGTTTCTAAGTTGATCATGGAACTCGAACTCGTTTACAAAGATTAATGTGTGGAAACAGCAAAGTGAAATGCTTAAGGCAAAAATTGTGTTACCGACACTCGATGTTTACTTCACCGTCTCCCTAGAGGCATCTACATCATTACAACTTGAAATGATTAAACAACATTACACAACAAATTTTCTTTAATAACTCGTTTAAGAGTTGGTCTTTAATAATTGATTACAATAAGAGGGGAAAAAAGGTTACCTTTTGCAATAAAGACTTTGTGCATTTGTATTGTATATATCTCTCGGCCGAAGCCATTAATGCACAGACTGTATCTACCGTGATGCAACATTGAACAAATCCCATGCAAGCTTTTCTTAATTCTTCCAAGCCATAATAATCTGCTGCATTCATTAAACCTGAAAAGAATGAATTGTTTATTAAGTATGATTAACAAATGTAAATATCATTACCTTAAAAGGTTTTTTCATTGCTATTAATTTGTTACATTAGCATATATTTTGGTTTGTTAATTAATTTAAGCTTTTAAAAGTAAATTTGTTAAATATCTTATTAATAAAATTAAAAATAGCTCAGGTTTATATTGAGTCACAAAATTTTACTTTATTTTATAATTGTTTACATACTTTTTAAGTAATTTTTTTATATTATTATTAAAGCTCTCCGTCTTGTGGATAAAATTTATATTTTTGAAATTGAGCTGTGTAACTACACAATTAAAATGCTCATAATAAAACTGTATATCCTCAATTAAAATGCTCTTGTAATAAAGTTATGAATTCATAATTACAGTCAAACCTCGGTTTTCGAACATAATTCGTTCGTAAAAGTTGTTTCGAAAACCAAAACAAATTTTTTCCATAACAAACAATATAAAACAGATTAATTCGTTCCCTACCCCAAAATAAAGCCATTTTTTTAGCATAGTTAGTTGTATTTCATGCTAAAAATACTTACAAATGCAATGTAATATTATATATAATATAATACTGTATATATACAGTATACAAGTAATAAACTTTTGTTATTTAATTTGACTTAAGGATCTTTAAAGACGAATTCTTCGATGCCATTTATGTAGCGTGAATGTCAATTAACGAGACTTTTATTCATTAATGTGATTTAAATCGGAATTAGTAACGTCCCCGCATGCGCATTAAAAATCTAATTTAAATAGCAACGTCGTCGATGATTCGTGTGACGACGTCTAATGAGGCGGGCGATCTCGGCGCCACTAACGTCTGAATCGGTAGTTCCGTCGCTGATTGGTCGATAATAAACTTTCTTTTTTTAATTATGGCGCAATTTATGTGCAATAGAATTTCTATTCCACATTTTTTAATATCTTTCCTATCTGTCAAAACATGAAGGTTGCTATTTTTATTTTCAAATTAATGTCAAATTTCCATTAAAGGTAATTGAAGTTTGGTGCATTAAATAAAAAAATTTCTTTAAAAAAATTACAAATTTCAATTAAAATATAAATATTTTAAGAATAATTATTTTATTTTTATGATAACAATCGATAATAATGGATGAAAACTTGTTATTAGTACGAACAATCTCCGTGGATTTCTTCTGATAATCACGCTAATTATAATTTAATGGGCAATCTAAGGTACTCTTTGATTAAAAATTGAAGAAGTTTGAATAATTTACTATAAACATACAACTTTTTTCCCCCCATTAATCCATTAAATAAAGCATCACAAGCAAAAAAAAAAAAAAAAATTAAAGAATATATATATATAATTTATTTTTATTTATTTATTTATTTCTAATGAATAATTAAATCTTAATTAAACTATTAGAAGATTAAAGAAAAAATATATTAAATATTCCAAGAAAATGTATTTATTTATTTAATAATTGCTGTATTTTTAAAAACATATTTCTAAGTGATTTTTTTCCTCCTTTCTTTTTTTCGAAAAAAGGAAATGTTTAAAAATAATCTAAAGCGTGACGGACAGACAGTGAAAACAATAAATGACTTTGCCGTTGCTGTTTTTATCTGTTCGTCACGTTCTTGACTATATATATATATATATATATATATATATATATATATATATATATAAAAGAAATCGTTTGATATTTTTGCTTTATCTGTCCGTCACGCTTTCTAAAATATTTTTATTTAATAATTGTAGACAAGGATGAAGTTTTAGCTTTAAAAATTACATTTTAATTATATTTAATTTTTACTACAATTTTAAAAAATAGTAATATTTTTAATATAAGAATTAAATAAAAAAACTCAACAACTTGGCCTTTGCTTAACATGCTTCTTTACTCAATTATTAAATTTTTTACGATTTTTATGAGTAATTTACCATAAAAATTAAATTTATAAAAGATACGAAACTCAAAATTATGTATATTTTACAGTAAATTGCCGTAATATCAGTATTTTTTCTGTAAGAATATTGCCAAAGCTATGAAAAAAATATATAAAAAAATTGTTTATTTAAATATAACATCAAAAATTGAAATATTAAATTTCGTAAAATATATATAGAAAATGTAAATTATTAATATATATCATTAAAAATTAGTCTTTAAATTTAAATAAATTTTAGGCAAAAATAACGCTAGATGAGATTTACCTCGTTATAACGATTATAGTCTCGAACAGAAAAATATTTCGCTATAAAACATGGATATTTACGATAAATTTTGCTGAAATATCATATTATGATTTCGTTTTCATGTTTAAAAAATATTTTAAAGGAAATTTAGGGTAAATAGGAACATCAAATTACGAATATCCCTACCGTGTGAAATAAGGCACATTCTGGAGCGATGTAACATTCGTTGTAACCACTTTTTATAGAAAATAAATTCGATATTGCATATATTTATATGCAATAAGTTTAAATTTAAATTAAATTCTAATTTCATTTTCTGCAAAAATCAGTGTAAGAATTTTTCATTTAATTTTGTACCTTTTAATATTAATATACGAATTGCATTTTTTTAATATTAAAATTAAAGTAAAATTATGGAAATTAGAAAGAAAATGTTGTTAAATTGTAAATTACATAATTAAATAATATTAAATTTTCATACATGGAACAGGAAGAAGGAAGAAAAATTACATAAAAATGCAATCCTTAATCATTCCCCCCTTCCTTTTTTATTAATTCAAAACAATTTTATAAATCGTCCAATTATAAATAAAGAAATTTAATTAAAATACGAAAGAAAATCTCCAAAATATGATGTTTTTTATTTATTCCAAATCATATTTACACGTTCACTAAATCATTCAACGATTCAATTAAATATATAATTTAATTCTTTAACTTAATTATTGTAACGAATGTGTAATTTGTATGTAATAAGATTAAATAGCGAAATATAATTAATCATTTAAATTAAATGTCAATATTATTACACTTTCGTGTTACAAAAATTATTTTTGTGAAAATTTTCGTAAGTTTTGCCGAATCCAATTACCAAAAAAGCAGTCAAGAAATTTGTTTAAATTTTTTTTTTCGGTAAATGCACGTGGATAATGGCGGGGGATGTCTCCCGGGAGATTGACCCCTACGAACGTGAAGAAAATCCGGGAAAGTTCACACGGCCAGCCTATTGGAGAGGCGCGAACCCACGATAGTGTTTGTCGTGGGTTCCACTCGTTCACTAGTAGGCTTTTTCCTATTTAACAAGTTTCAAAAAACACCTCGAAAAAGTTTGATACAAATTACAAATTTTATTACTTTTATTGGTAAATTTGTAATTTTTGTAATTATTTTTAAATATAATAAAAATGTTGTAAAAACAGCACTGTTTTCATTTAAAAGACTTTTAAATTTTTTTAGATATTTAATGATATTTTTAGATAGAATTTTGAACTTTTTACTTGTAGATTATCATAATTTTTAGTGATATTTTAATGCTATCGATTGATATAGAATAAAACTTTATTTAGTCGTATTATTGATATAATCTTCCTTTCTTTTGGTTATTTCTTACAAGCAAATGACAGGTGTGCAAGGAATTCTTAGAATTTTTATCTTAATGACGATGCATATAACAGCTCTGGTATTTAGAGTCGACTGTATTTTTATACAAGAATCTTTGTGTTTTTTTTTTTTTTTTTTTTTTTGAAAAATGCAATCACCATCCTTCCTTATAAACGCAATTAAAATTAATTCTAATCATCATATTAATTAAGTTTTACTTTTATTTTATAGACGTTCATCAGGTTTTATTGATTGAAATGTCGTTGCACCCCTTGATTCTTGTAGTGGACTCGATTGTTTATAAAGTATAATGTCGAGTGAATTGCTGTCTATTATATAAATAATCGATTGTTAGTCGAGAAAATGGTTTTTGTTTCTTTATTTATTTAATCATAAATGTAGGGAGGGAAGAAAACAAAGGTAGGAGCATTTTTCTCTATTTTTGTTTTCCTCCCAGTATAGATGATACATCGAAGACATGATTTATTCAATTTCTTCTTGTACAAAATTGAAAAACTGGGGATTATTTTCTTAATATTTTAATGTTTTCGGATAAAATTATACGAATTTAAGTGAAAGTAATCGCTATACTTTCTCTTTTTTTACGTTTAAAAAGTCACGAATTTTGTATTATGCAGTTAAATTTATCTTACTGCAATGCGATTTAATGCGATTTTAGAAGACGTGATAAGAAATATCTCTTGTGCTTTTTTGGTCTAAGATGTAAATATATATATAAAAGTAAAATTTAAAAAATAATAATAACTGATCACGTGTACATGCGTCACACGAGGATATGTACAGTACTTTAAAGACATTTGTGAATGCTCTCAATCGGCTTAAATGTCCTTATAACAAGACAAAGAATTCCCCGAGAATATTGGATATAGTAATTCATTTTGTTCTTAAGTTACAATCACTTACTTGACCATCAAGCAAACAGAAATAGAAGAAAAATACATAAAAGTAAAGTGCGTCGTTTCTAAAATCGAAAACTGAATTTATCGTTTTATTTTCGAATATTCTTGCGTATAGTAAATAAAATTTAGAGTAATTTCTTGTTTTTATATTCAATTTTCTTACCTAAAAGTGTCCTGGCTTGCAAAGTAACGCATCCTGTGTGTATGTATTCGATCATCTGACGGAAGATGTCAGGTTCAAATTCTTCTACAATTAAGGTTTGATGAGCATTTATTGGTGCCTAGGAAAGAATTTAAAAGGAATAAAATGTTTATTAGAAAATTCACATAATTCTTGTTGTAAGTTGATTAAAATGTCAGCATTCACAGCTATATTGTGTCGTTTGTAGTATAGATACACAGTGATTTTTTCGATCAACTTGTCCTGAATATAAGTATTTTTAACGGAAAATAAATAAATAAATAAATTTTATTTTTTGAAAGAAGAAAGTATATTCCAGCTTTCTCTTTGGGCGAAAGTAAACTTATTTCAACGTTTTTCTTAAATAATTGAACACATCAGGATTGTTTTTCGTGGATTTTAGCGATAAAATCTTACCAGAGTACCATAAATATAAATCTAATTGTAAAAGAATATTATACAATACCTACCATAATTATATCGATTTATATATGTTTTTATATGAATTTTAAAAATGTTTTTATGTATTTTACGTTCACATTTTTAGTTTAAAATATTTTAAAATAACTACAAATTTATTATTTTTAATGGACCTTGTTATTTATTTATTTTATATATTTTTTTTATGGGAGCGACGATTATTGTCTTCGTGACATCGCCTGTAAAAATAAATAAAATTTGACGTTTATTCTCCTTTTTTTCAATGAAAGTATTGAATTTTTTAACCGAAAATAAACTATTTAAGTTCTATAAATAAATTTCTATTTTGTTTTTTTTAATTTACCATATTATATTTGGTTTTAAAAAATTTAAACGTATTTTATAATTTTTTACCGACCAAAGTAAATATATTCGAATTTTTTCAGCAAAATATTTGACATGTCATAACTTTTTCAACGAAAATAAACTCGAAACGACCAATTGTTCTAAATAATTAAACATATTCCAGCTATTTTATAAAGAAGTTTAACATGTTACAACCATTTAAAAAAGAAATTTTAACATATTTCATAGATTTTTTTTTTCAACGAAAATAAATATATTCTAATTTTCCCAACGAAATTCTAAATACATATACATCCATACTTTTTCTGACCAAAATAAATTTACTTCAGCACTTTTTCTAAGTAGTTAAACACGTTCAAAGCTATTTTAAAAAATGAATTCGAGTATATATTTTAAATTTTTTCAACAAAAGCAAACTTAACTCCACCGCATTTTTTCATAAAACACATTCCAATAGCTTTCTTTCAACGAAGTAAACATACTCCAAAGAATTACTTCATTAATAATAACGTTTAACACGATTATAGTTGCAAATTCTCAGTCAATTAATTTGTTTCTTCTTAATAACTTAATTAAAATTTCTAATAATAATAAGCGAATTTTGAAAATATGTTAAAATAAAAATCTTGACGTAAAATTAATTAAAAGTAAAATAATTCGTGCGTTGCTTTTAATTAAAAATGACACCTTAACATAATTATAATTGAAAAATCTCGTTCTTGCGATTTATAAAAAAAAAGTACACAAAAAGTGCATTTATTCCTGACAAATTACTTAATTATCTTAAATTGATAACTTTTAAAATAAATGTATACAAAATTTTTAACGAAAGTTAACGCCGTTTACTGATATATTTAACGGGCCAAACGTAACTATATTTGATATGGTGACATTCCAGAACGTGAATCCTATATGTGGAGATATGTCCCTCCATCTTGCATCGAAGTGTATGACTAAAGTTACTGTCGCTGTTGTTGTGATATGACAAAAGTATTGAGCATCTCATTATCTCTGGGCCGTTATAGAGCATCTGTGACAGTCCAGAGATATTAGAACTAGCTTCTTTGAAGTATAATGGATAAATGTGGCTGTAAATCCACAACAGACTCTAACTTCAGGCGAATATAGCTAGTAAAACTAGAAAACATTCTGTGAGAATTTTTTATGGCCCAATCGCGACAGTTATGAATGAATGTTCATTGTTTCACTAAGGTGAAGATAAACTTCGTCATTCCTCAAGGATATTTCGTGGCCATGACACATCTATTTTCACTCTGGCGAGGGAATCAATGCAAAGATCAATGGGGTTTCTTTATCGACGACAAGCAGCCACTGGTTGTGGCTAATCTTAGTTTGTTGACTCTCCCGGATTACCGAGAAACTTCCAGAATTTGGAAAAACTTTTTAAAAATTCTTCGACTTCCGAATTGAAGCCTATTTACTCTACAAGACTCCTGTATTTACTCTACAAAACGATCAGCTCTTTGTATATATATTAAGGCAGACCAAATAATAGAAGAGAGAACTTTGATATTGTTAAGAGTAAAAATTGTCAAATATTTCGAAACTGTTTACTCCTGGTATGAAAAACTCTGGGAATCAACACTCGGGAGTTGGCAAGCTTAGATTAATCTTACACGAATAACAATGTACAAACTTTCTCAGTAGACTACCATTCACATTGTGCCATAGGATGAATTCAACTGTGGCTGAATTCCCAGACGTCGTTTCCTCAAATCGATAGATTCTTTTCCTTAAAGCTTGCGGGGTAAATAAACCACAGGATAATTTCTTACGACAATGAAATTCCCGAAGTGCAGCCACAGCATTGCTGTTGTTGGCATGAAACAGTTTCACAAGGCACTCGAGTTCCAGTAAGATGATGGTCATCATAGCTGAAGCACTTAGCTGAAACACGTGCGTTTATGAAAATCTTTAGCAAAAGTGTCATGATGAGTTATAGAAACAAGTTTTTTGCGGAAATGTCTTCAGTCTGTCCTGAAATATCACAATACCTATTTGGTAGCATTTGGACCTCTAAATATCACTCTAGATCAGCGGTTCCCAACCAGTGGTCCGCAAGAACTAAAATATGGTCCGCGAAAGATTTAAAACATTTATTCATTTTAAATTATTATCCCCACATTGATACAAACTGAATTTAATTTTTACTAAAAATGTTATGTTTTCTATTATAATAGTACAGTTAAAGCATGTTATTCTTGAGTTTAACGATTACTTATGTTAAAAGTTTTGATTAAAGTTTATTTTTAGATTGATACAGTTTTTTTTCTTAAACCTTGTGGTCCCTGCTAACAACAATGAAACCCAAGTGCTCCCGGGTCAAAAAAAGGTTGGGAACCGCTGCTCTAGATCAATGGTTCCCAAAGTGGGCGCTACCCCTTCCCCCATGTGCGGTGAGTAAATCTAGGGGCGAAAAGAAGCAAGTAGGCAGCAGGGGCGCTGGAGTCAGGGCACTGAACGGTAACCATAGGCGAAGATTGGGGGTCACTGACAACCTTTTCCTTTCTCTATTAAAACAGGTAAGAAGAAACATTGCGTTTAATGATTTTCATATACGGAAAACAATGTACCGTAAGAACACAGAATGTGAAGTTCATAGAAAAGTTTCTTCAAGAATATCTCCAAGCCTTTTTCAAACAAGGGAAAATGGATTAGGGGCGTTGGGGTACGGTTGGGGGCGTTGGATATTAGTTTATAGAACCAAAGGGGGATGGCTCAAAAAAGTTTAGGAATCACTGCTCTAGACAGTGTTGAACAGCGGTAGGCTTACTTTAGTTACGATTATCTAGTATACTCAATTTTTCACGAAAATAAACTTACTTTAAGACTTTTTAAAGCAAATAAACGTATTTTATGTAAATATATTCCATAAGAATTTAGACATATTAATTTTTTCAAGAAAAATAATGCAACCTAACTCCAACGAAATTTTAAATATATTCTTACGTTTTTCATCGACAATAAGCTTATTTTAACACATTTTTAATTAATTAAACACGTTCCATCTAACTTTTAAAGAATTTAAACAAATTTTCCAAAATTTCTACGTAAATATACAGTATACATTTTAAATTTTTTAATAAAATTTTAAATTTATTTTACTTTTTCGACGCATTTTTAAAAAGTAATTAAATATATTCTAAAGGAAAAGCATTTAAAAATATTTCATTAATTTTTTTCAACGAAAACAATTCTATTTAAAACAAAACAAAACAACAAAAAAAGAGTTAAGCGATTGTAAGGCTCTCTTTCAACGATTAATGCTATTAACTAATGAGAAAATTGTGTTTTTATGAAACAGAGAATGGGCTTTATTGATATTGATATTGATAATATATCCTTTTCAATAACAGACGTTTTTGGATATATTCAAGAAGAAAAAGTACTAGCAAAATCTAATAAAATGACAAAGAAGGAGTGAAGAAATTCATTCTAAATCCGTTGTCACGTAAGAATGACATCACCTGAGCTCGATTTGATCGAAAAGAAATAAAACAGGATTTAAATTCCCCCTAAAAAAATCCTGATTTTTTCCCTATTATTTTTCTCACGTTAACAGTGTCAATTTTCAGTAATTTAAAAAAAAAATTCCTGAAGTAGAACTGAAACAATAAAATCATCTAGAAAATTACGAAAGAAATTGAGGAATAATAAATTTAGAATTTTATTATTATTTTGTATACGAAACATTAATAGTGTAAAGAAATATAAAATTTAAAATATGAAAATAACACAGAAATTTGTAAGATATGAACATTAAATAATGAAACAATTTAGAAGATAATGATAATTCTAAAATTGTTAAGTTGAACTTAACTTTGAGAAGCAATTAGTGTAACTAAAAATAAATTTAACATAATTGGACACTTTAAAATCGATCAAAATTAATTTAGTACACAGATTATTTTCTACTTTAACGCAAATCTTATCATAAAGGAACCAACATACGGCTTGTATTACGGGTCCTATCACGCAGGCCATTTGTATGTATTAAAGAAACCTATCGCAGGGCCTGTCACATTTACGGGCCCCTCAAAAACATTTACTAGAGCTATTCATTCTATTGTTTCTTGTGTAAAAAGACTTATTTTGATAGAATTTAATTATTTAAAAAATAAGCATATAATAATTCTTTTAACATTTTTATTTTTCTTTCCTCTTATATATATTAATTATAACTTATATAAGAGAAAGAACTGTTAGAAATTTTATGTAGAACATAAAAATTCTGATTGTTTACATATACAAGTATTATCTATTAGTTATATTAAAATGTAAACATGTACTTATTTATTCAAATTTAATTGTTTAAGCTGCAATTTTCAAATTGCAGACACATAAATTCCCATTGGCGACTGTCTGACTGTCCTTTCTTAATCTCGAAAATGGAGTTAGATAGATGAAAGTCGAGACCAGATATGAAAAGCTTAGGGATCTGGAGGCCCCGATTAACTATATATAAACTTCCAGTTTGGAAAGATAGTCATATTATTTTAATTCAAAAATTTTCTCCAGAACTGAGTTAGATAGAGGATCAGAATGACTATTGTTAACAGGAAAAGTGTAGTGTACAGGGGCAAAGCACTACTCAAATCGAGAGCATATATTTTAAATTAAATAAATTAAAAATTCTAGCACCACATTATGACGATGTTACAATAAATAATTGCTCGTTATATAAATATTTTGCAGTTCGTTTTATTTTACCGCATCCTTCATCCATCTTTGTAAAAAGATTAATATCTGACACAAGTTAGTGGACCTGTGATCCTGATGTTGCCAGGCTCAAAAATTATTTATAGGAAATTTACAAGGTATTATACATTTATATCGATATACGCTGTGCTCTAAAAACCTTTTATTATGGCTTTATCTTATTTTTAGTATTTGATTTGTATGAACCGCTTTGAAATCACTCGTTGGAGCCACAGAACTAAAAAAATGCATCATATAATTATTGTACAATGTATTATGCGTCAAAAATTCGCACGGTATACGTCTGAGATGCATTTGACATACCATAAAATTTGTAAATTCCAAGTATTATTATTAATATATTATTAAATTAATGAACATTTATGCTGTAATAAATAGGATGGCCAAAAAAGCAGTTAACCATTATAAAGACTAAGTTGTAATCGTATTCAAATATTTAATTACTTATAGTTAAAACTGCTAAACAAAAAACAAACTCATTTTGAAAATACGAATTACAAAGCTTTAACAAATTAAATAATAACTTTAATATATATTTTTTTAAAGACAAAACACAGTTAACTATACTAAAATATCAATACATGGTGGCTCAATCACCATGTATTAATATTTTATTATATTAATATATTAATGCATGTTTCATTAGTTCATAAAATGTAAAAAGAAAAAGTGCATCAACAACGAAGCAGTTCATACAGTGCAACAAATGTTTTTAATAATTGTGCATATGTTAAATATAGATTTAGATTTCTGTGAAATATTTAAAATAAATCTTTTAGAAATACTGTAAGCTTTCTGAAAGTGCTTTCGTTTTGTTAGAGTAGTGCATACTACAGCAGCTCTATCTGTACAACTATGTGCATCCCTCATTTTGTGTGGAGACGATTGTCATACGATACGATTGTTTATATAATTTGCCAAGATCCACATCGTGAATAATTAAAGATGTCAGGTTGTAGTGCACAAAATTACAGTAATTCTGATAGAAAAGGATACATGATGTTTCGTTTACCAGAAGAAAAACAAAAATTGCAATTAATTGTCAGCGTGACAAGTAAATCCTAAAAAATTTCTATAGACTCTGAGGTATATATTATATTATTGACACGTGAAACAAGCTGTTTAAATTAGTGTTTAACATTTTTAAAACTCCTTCCTGCACAACATTTTTCTGGGAAAGAATTCTGTTTACACAATTCAAAACTTTTGTTGTAGTGTATACCGGTTTATCTGTATTAATGTTACTGCATTTTGTTTTTAAGGAAAACAAAGCTGTATAACAGAACTGTGCAATTTTGTGTAAGTAAAACAACAATCATAAAAATTTACACTAATTGGGCTGCAATTTGAAAAAAATTGTACACCTATAAATTCTCACTGTCGTCCGTCCGTCAGTTTGTTTGACTGTCTGTTGTCCTTCCTTAATCTCGAGAATGGAGTTAGATAAAGTCGAGACCAAATATGCTTGGGGGCTAAGCTTGGGGGTAGGAGGCCTAGATTAGCTATTTGAATTCAAAAATTTCCCTGAAGGATGTTAGATGACTGGCACGACTCTGTTGCTAACAGTAAAAGTATGATGTACAGGGGCAAGACACTACTAAAAGAATTGAGAACATTGTAACAAAAAATTGCAGCCCGGTATTGTGACGACGTCACAATAATTTGTATTTAATTGTTTTTATTTCTTATACATTTACTTAACAGTTATAATACAAAAACATTACAAATAATATTTTTATTTGAAATACTTTTTCTCTCTTTTTGGAAAAATAAGCAAAATACAGACATATAATTAAGTACCAGATAGACATTACACATATATATATATGTTTGGATCATTGAATGAGGCTATAACCATATGGTCGGTCCAATCAGATCATTTGATCAATGAAAATCAATTGATATTTGATTGATCGTTTAACTTTTTCTGTTCGTCTTTATTTACTTTATGATTTTATATTAAAAAAAATTCGGATATAAATTGCCAAAAATTCCTGTAATATTTAATTTTACATAGAATAAAAATAATGAAATTTGTAATATTTCAACCGTAACATTATTATTACCAATAATAATGTTACGGTCGGCGCGGTAACCAAGCAGTCACTTTTTAAAATTAGGCAGATTTTTATTCAATAATTTAAATTCGCAATTTATAATAACGTATGACAATCCTTAAATGTCTACTTTTTTAATGTCGTAAGAACCCTCGTAACTCTCACACATTGGGGCTAAGCACGTAACGAAAGCTGTAGCACAAAATGGCAAAGGCTCATATCCAGCCTAAATGCATACTTTTACGTCAGTTTGAAGTAATTATTACAATTTTTTGTAATAGAAAAATGTAAAATAACGTCAAATTTACGTAACTGTGCACACTCTTCTGGTAAAACGAACGAACCTTAAGGAATGTTAATTAAAGATACCCATAATTACTCAAGAAATTATAAAAATATTCGTAGATAAAATATAAAAATTATCCTAATTTTAAAACTCTTTCTAAAAGAATTTACTAATAAATTTTAGAATAAATTATATAAATTTTTAAAATATATTTTAATATTAATAATAGCAAATAGCAACTTATATTAAATATAATTCATAAAATATATTGTTAAAATTTGAAATTTTAACTTGGAAAATTTTATCATCACATTTGCAATTTGTAAAGAAACAAGAGAAAAAGTAATCTACACTTTATATCCAATCGCTAAATGTAATAATAGAAATTCGTGATGCAATTACCTGAGGGAAATGAATGTTGATGATAGGTTCGCTGCTTCTTTTCAGGAACAATTTCAATTTTGTTTCTTTAAATGACTCCCTTTTTTTAGTTGCTGATTCTTTTGGGAACGTTGGTTGCTGTTGTTGAAGCCCATAAAGGATCTTTTGGAAAACCCTGAACACACAAGTTTACTATTTTGCCATTCTTTTTAAAGATACGAATATTTTCTACATTTTATCGTTAAAAATGTTAAAATATATCTATTTTATAAATAGTTCTATAATTTAATTTAAAAAAAAATACAAAACGAAATGATTGGTTAAGGAAAACTAATTTAAAAAGTAAATATGAAAAACTAACGTAATTTCTCGAGGTAGAATAAATGTTAACTGATGATGCAGTAAAATAAATGTCAACTGTAGGGTAAAGAAAAATAAACAGCAATTATAGAAATGCAAGAAAATAATTATTAACTTTAATAGGTAGGAAAATAAATGCTAACTTTGTAAAGTGTAGAAAAAACATTAATTGTAGGATGTAAGAAAATAAGCACAAGTTGTGCAGGATGTAGGAAAATAAATATCAGCTGTAGAATGCAGGAAAATGAATATCAACTTCAAGGTGTATCAGTTGCAAAGATGAAGGAAAATAATTGTAGAGAGCAGAAAATGAGTATTAACTGTAAAGTGTAGAAAAAAGCATCAATAACAGGATGCAGAAAAGTAAACATTAATTGCAGGGTAGAAGATAATAAACATCAACTAGATACAGGTAAATAAGCGTGAACTGTAGACTACAGGCAAATAAACATTAATTATAAAGCAAAGAAAAATAATTGTAATACGAAGAGTGCTACTGTAAAAAGTTAATGAGGAAATACGTTTTTACTGAGAATTGTTTAAAATGTTTAATACTAAAAAAAGATAATTTAAGAAGCAGTATTAGTGACTGAAAAAATGAAAATAAAAAATAGAAAGTGAGAAAATTAAAAACATTTACGATTTTAATATAATTAAACAATAAAATAAATCAAAAATAAATTAATTTTTAAAATTTTAATATTAAAAAGTTAAGAATTAATTATAGAAATTTTAAATAAAATAAAAATTACTGTAATTTAAATAAACAATGTTATATAACAGAACTTAAAAAAACTTTTTTATTTAAGTTTTATTCTGTAACTTTAACAAGGATTTAACATAAAAGTTCACATAAATAACCTGTTAGAAGCAAGCGAAATAGAGGAGAAAAAAAAGAGATATTTGGAAGTACTGTATGATCATATTACACAAGGGATGCCATTCTCTGCCTGAAACCAATTTTGTGTCTAGCACATTACTGGTTTCAGACAATGTGTCCCACAGCACCAACATCAACACTTACAACTCCCTTCATGCCCATAGAAACATACAATTCCACAGAGTTCCTACTCCATTTTAATAAGGAACATCAATACCTTATACTTGTAATATATACTTATAAAGTATAAAAAATGTCAACGTCTTATTTTAAAGCGAGCAAAAAAATAATATTTAAAAACATCAATAAAAATATTTTTGTACAGAATAAAACTAGACATTTTTATTTAATTCATCTTTGTTTTTTAAAAGTATATATGAAAGTATAAAGTTTAAAATAATATTTGATTTAAGAATTTAAAAAGTAAATCAATTGGAATTTCTTTATAAAAATTGAAAGAAAAGCACGTTGGATCTATTGAAGGCAACCTATTAACAACAAGTGGAAAAGTAGTAGAAAGATAAGTACAAAATGCTCTGGGATATAAAAAAATAAATTTAAAATATTAAAAAGAATTAAATTTTCTCGAATTTTTAATAAAATTAATTTTAAAAAGTCGTAAAATTACGAGCGCATAATGATCATAAAAAATTCCAAACGTTAATTGTAATCCATCTTACGATTGAAAATAAATAAAATTTTTAGAAATGGTAGAATATATATACATATAAGGCCTTAAAATATGAGAAAGAAATTAATTTTTTACAAAATAAATTTCAAAAAATAAGAAAATGACGAGCGCAAAACGCAATCTAAAAGAATCTTCAACAGGCGAGTAGCAAACTTTGACATATTCCACTATTGAAATAAATAAAATTTTTCAAACTATTGTCTATATATTTGAATACCTGCTTCTTGCAGCTAAAACTGCTTTGACAGCACAAACAGGTTCGCGTGTTTCTCCAACCAAAAAAGTCACATCGCATAGTTCTGGCATACTTGCTAAGAATTTCATATCCTCTGCCAAACCTGGTTTATCTTCAAACACTGTGTAATCATCATCCTCTTCTTCTGCCATCTTAAACTACGAATAAGATTCTAGAAAATAGATTTATGTATATAAAATATAAGATTTTTAGATATTTTTCTGGTACAATATTTAAACAAAAAAATACAATTTTATTGCAGGTAATTCTTATTTTGGTAAGCGCATTCTCCGAGGAAATCGTTAGGATTTTTGAATTTTATTTGAATATTTTTCTTTATATATTATATTGAAGTATTTATATCAAGAATAAATTGAATTTAAAAAATTTACATTTATTTTATAATTTAAAGGAAATTATTCGTAAATTTATTATATTAAATTAATTCCTTGTTTCACTTCAAATATTTTATGTATTACATTTTGAATTTTAAATTAATATTATTAGAGAAAAAAAGTGAAGTTAATTTAATTCAAAGATCTGTGACATCACTTCCGGAATTTGATGCATGTGAATACAGTGAATTGTTACCGTCGTGCAGCATTTATAAAAAAAAATAAAATACTCAGAGGCGGGGGAAGATTACCACATAAAGCAGAAGGAAGACGTCCTTTCACGAATTATGGTGGCGGCACAAGAAATTCAACGCACACCAGGTATTTTTGAGCGGTGTACGGAACACGCTTCGCAGATACAATGTTTGCATAGATGTTGGACGTCGCCATATCCAGCAACTCTTGTAGAGGATCACGATGCAAAGCGAAACAAACGCTTAAGAAGTATCATATATTTTTTATAAAAAGAACATTGCTTTCAAGTAAATACAAATAAAGTATAAAATTTTGAGATAAATGTATTCATTTTTTTTCTTTCTTAAAGAAAACTCTAAATCTAAATAATACAATAAAGATGAATTTGTTCTCATTTGTGAGAAAACTCGGAAGTGACGTCGCTAAACTTTAAACTGTGAATAAATCCTTAATAAAGGATTTATTCGAAAATTATAAATCATTATTAAGGATTTATCCTTAATAAGGATTTTTTTTCTCTTAAGGAATCTATCCTATAAGCTTGCAACAGGAATTTTGAAACATCCTGTATATACATCATAATTATTTTATTATTATAAGTATTTTAAATAAGATTTTAAATTTTAGTTTCTATAACAATTGAATTTCATCCTTCGTTTCGCTTATTTTTTTATTTTAAGTTTTTATTATATTGTATATTTTATAATAAAATACAATCAGAAGAATTTTCTTTCCAAAAACAATTCAGTATACATACATTTTTTTCAGTGCATTTATAGAGAAAGAGTAATAACTTTTCTTTTAAAAAAAATCATTCCAATTCGCATAATAATAGTTCTAAAATCTGACTTTTATGGATTTTAGCACTTTAATGATACTTAAAATATAATTATAAATATTTTCTACTTTTTAATAGTAATTTAAGATAAGATACTTCGATAAAACTTAAAACATGGTTCTACCTCAATGCCTTTTTGGTCTGTATTTTAGTTTAATTAAATTTTTAATTAATAAACCTAACGAAGAACAGATTTATTATGCACTGGCTAATGTTTATTTAATAATTAAAACTCCAGTATGCATTTCTATAACTAAAACAATGTTGTCATCCTCACTGTCAACCGATCTATAACACATTAAAAACTTAATTTCTACTACTGCTTACAAAATTATATAAAACATAATCTGCAACCATAAACTTAATAAGATAAACTACACCTTACATAAAATTTTAAACAATTATATTAATTTATTATTATTATTATTATCAGTCCTATTATTATATATCGGTTTTAAAAAGGTTGTAAATTAAAAACAGCTGAGGTCGGCAATTGTTTTAGTTGTCGAAATGCATACTGGAGTTTTAATTGTTAAATAAACATTGGCCAATATATGATAAATCTGTTCTTGATTAAGTTTGTGAATCAAAAATTTAATTAAAATGTGCTTGTTTATTGAGAAACCACGTAAGATTAAGCATGTCTGACTTCTAAAAAATATTCTCTAGAATTTTCTTTTATTTTAATGACTGTTTAAAGCATAATTATAAACATTTTCTATCTTTTATAGTAGTTTAGAGTGAGACATTTTCAAGAAGACAAAATTAAAATATGGCGACTTATTAAAAATCTACGAAAGAAATATTTTAAGGTTAAACATGCTTGAAATGGTTTTAAAAATGGTTTTTTAAATACTCCGAATGGTTTTGTCACTTTAATAGTTACTTAAGATATAATTAATAATATTTTTTGCATTTTATAGAAGTTTAATATAACACATTTTAAGAAACACAAAGATGAAATATAGTCGTTTATTGGATGCATTTTGAACGAGGTTTTAAGTCTTTAAACAGTCTAAAAAATTGGCCTCGATAGTTTTTATCATTTTAATGATTAATTAAAGTATAAATTTCAATGTTTTTCTCTTTTATAACAATATAGGACAATACCTTTTAAGAAAACAAAGATAAAATATGGTTATTTATTGAAAAGCTACAAGATACATCTTGAGATTAATAGCATCTTAAATTGTTTCTAACTCTTACGAGCTTTATCATTTTAATGATCACTTAAGATAATTATGGCTGTTTTTTTTTTATTTTTTAAAGCAATTTAGACCAAAACATTTCAGGAAAATCTAAAATATGGTCTTTTTGGCAAGGTGTACATTTTTCAATTAAATGTGCTTTATAGGTTTTTCGGTGAAAGTGTAAGGTAAATTTTAAAACTTATTACCTTTTAATTCTGTTCATTGAAGTAGATGTAATAAGGCATTCGTAATAGGTACTTAATAAATAATCCACCAGCAACTATCAAATATACTGCAATAAGGTAAATGAGAAGGATGAAGATAAAGCGAAATCGATCCAGGATTTAGGTAATGGAAAATCAGTAGCAATTAGTTGCTGTAATAATCTTCCTAAACACTAGTTATATTAGATATGTTACTCATCTTAGTGATTTGTTATGAAGTTAATATCGATTAAAAAGTCTAAATAATAATAATAATAATTAAGTACATTTAAAAACTTAGTAAAATTGATTGGAAATTAGAGTAAAAGATGAGAATAAATAAGATTATTTTGCATTTATAAACAATAATAAATCAATACTTTAGTTTATACTTATATTTTTAATCGTTTCTATGTTTAACTTTTATTTTTATTTAATTATATTTTGGAAAAGATTGAGTATTCTACGGTAAGAGATGAATAAGCTAAATTACAGTATGCCTATATACAAAAAATAAATTAATTAAAAGACCATTAACAGGAAATTTAATTATAAAATAAAGAAAATTTAAGAAATAAATTTGACGAAACACAAAATAAAGAAATAAATTATTATTATTTAAATTATAAATTCAAATTCTGATGTAAATTGTTAGTCTAGGCAAAGAAAAAATAAGAATTAAACATGACGTGGATTTACTTTCTATCTGGCTCTATAAATGCACATGCTCGGCACCTATTTGGATGAAAATGTATACTATACAGTATATATACATATATAGATCATATATATCGGATAAAATCCAAGTCAACACCCTATAATAAGCATATAAGCGCAAAGACGTGGATTCAGTACCCACCCGGACAACTGAATCGACGTCTTCCACTTAGGTTTATAATTTCGACATAATTCTATTAATAAACTATTTATGGAATCAATAGATGTACAGAAATCGAGAAAATTTCTATTAATTTCCTTTGCAATATTTAAAAATATATAAAATATATTTAGAGAGAAAACAGCCTGAAGTCGTTTAAAAGGTAGACTATCGGAAAGTGTTGTTTTAAAATATTCATCAAGAAATAAACTGAACAAGTGAGATGCACTTGTAATAACAGCTTTTTAAATTATTAATTCGCTATAACGTTTTTTTAATAAAAAATGAAGTATACATTTCTAATAGAAAGAGATAATAAACTGTAAAAGTTGCCATTTTGTTTCATGCGATAAAAACGAAGAAATTTATGAACATGGATCGTATAGTTTGGCATGCCAAGTATATAAGTCAATTTTATTCGTATCAAGTATGTTTGTTATACACAAGCAGGTAGATATAAAAGTTCAATTACGGAAGATCAGGATGATGTATAGTATACGCGAATTTCGAGCGTAATAAAGCTAACAGGTAAGAAAAAGTGTTTTGTTCGATGCAGTGGTCCACGACACAGAGAGAGAGATTGTCAAGTGACTAAGAATAAATGTGATAAAATGAATGTTTATTCGTATGTATCGCAGCTAAGCACAGAAAGAGAAGGAAAACGGAAACAAACAAGACAACAGAGAAGAAAAACAAGAGAACAGAAAGATAATACCGAAATGGAAAGAAGAAGAAAACGTACATTTCATGGTGGAAAAAATGATTTCAGAAAAGTCAACAATTCTGAAAAGGAAAATAGTTAAAATTTCTTCACAATAAATAGAGAAAGGTAGAAATTATCAATACCAGAATTTACACGAAGCAAACTGACACTTTGCATCCATTAATGAATGCAAAGCGAGTTTTTCTGTGATAGACTCATGTTTACACATCAAGCAATTAATTTGCAAGAATTATACACCTAGCGAGCTATTTATTAATTTGCTCACTACATAATTTATACAAATCTCGAGAAAAATAATCTCGAAAAGACAAAAGTAAAACGTTCCCTTATCTGTAATAAGAACCAATTTAATTGTCAAGAGAATAGAAATTTAAAATAAAATCTGTGACTAATAATACTGGAGTAGGTACGTCAGTACGTCAAATACTTGGAACTTAAGTTGATGTTAGGAATGTTTTCATTTTCAGCTCGGTTTATATCACACTTAGCAGAAAACTTTTAAAGTCACATAAATTAGAATTAAAAGCAAAGATAGCATTTAGAAGATTAAAGCATCAAATTTTTGAAGAAGTTAAATGACGTTTTTCATTCTGTTGAAAGAAGCAATTCTTTACTTCGAAGCTGATCTAGAAAAACTAGGTCAGTTCTGGAAGAATTATCGCACAACAGGAGGTACAAAATAATTCCCATGAATCAACAACCTTCATCAGCAGAACATTGATTGAAACCAAAAAAAGTTTATCTTATTTACAAGTAGAGAAATGAGTTCTCATTGTAGTATGGAGCATAAGAAAATTCAAATTATTATCTTTTGTGAGTATAATATATTTACCTGTATAAATCATAAACTTTGCGTAAAATGCTTTGAGGCAAAGGTAGGATAGCAGATGTAAAATTTTGTGAAGATTCAGAAAGATTTACTAACTATTTTCTCAAGTTTAGTAAATTGTCCAACTAAAGAACGTACAAGACAATTTAATAGCAATTTTTCAAAGTAAAGATAATTTAATGAAAAGGAAAGAAATATTTTTTTAAAAATCACTTTTGCTTCTCACCAAAATTAATTTACAGTTGTTACAAGGTAAGGAGTAAGTAAGTTGTTAGTAAGGAGAACACTGCTTTACGACGAAAGCAAAGTGTTCTCCTTACTAACTTTATAGCTAAAGTTTTAAAGATGGTTTATAATTAGAAGAAAAATCAATAAACTTTCAATTAAATTTAAAGTAAAACCATTTAAGATTATAGAAAAGCTGTAATTACAACTTGCTCTCAAATCAGAAAAATCATAAGCTGACTAAAATAAATGCTAAAAGTCATTTAAAAAACAACAGGTAACAGACTCCTTAAAGTTGAAAATAAACGCTTCATCTTATAATTCAGGTAATTCTAATTTTTATTATGATAAAAGACAAAGTCCTAATGTTTCGAACAACGTTACTGATATAGAAAACTTGTGTGATAATATGTCTTATGAGATAAGACAGCAATCTCAGCTCAATCTTAATACAGTTATTGGACACAGAAAGCTTTCCGTCTACCGGAAAGATTATCTTTGTTAATAATTTTCTTTGTTTTGTTGTAAGGAAGAAATGCCATGGTGTTATTTTATGATTCATTTATTTTATTGTGTATCCTGTAAATAGATGAGTGGTGTTGCTTCTTATAAATGATTGGTTGGATTGACACACGGAGAAGAAAAATGAGACAAGATACTGTCGAATGACAGTTGATATAAACTAGTTCTCGATTACAATAATACTTTTTAGAGTAATATTCGATAAATATCACGAAACCATTTACTAGACATTATGTATTGATTATAATTATACCAAGTTAGTCAAATATTTCATATAATTTAGCATGTTTCGGAACTAAATGCCTTTTTCTTGAATGAAACGATATTGTTCTGCTATAAAATAGATAACTCAAATATTAAGGGACCTCTATAAATTATGTAACGCATGTATGATTGGATGAGTGTGCAGATAATCTCTACGGATGACCCTCGTAACGCATCCTAGATGAGAGTGTTTACAAAAATGCTACGTAATACAAGGAACCCTTAAGTAATTTTTGTTTCTGAAGTCTTGCATAACGACGATGCACTGTTACAGCTTCTACATTACACGTGTAATTAATAAAATAATGTAACATTCAGTATCCCGTGCTATGCATTATTCTTTAATACAATTAAAAGATACGCGTTTCGACATTCTGGGGTGGTATGTGCGAAGCATTACAGGAGTGGGATTGTAGTTTAAAAGTATAAAATAGCGTTATATAATTTATAGACGATTCTTAAAAATCACTAACAAATCATTCTTCAAATTGTCAGAGTTACAAATTTATACTCTGCATACGTAACCTATATATATTGATAACATGCATAATTTTAATTGAAAATTCCACAAATGATACCTCGAAGACAGAAATGAATCGATCTCTGAATATAAACTCGATTACTAAGTATCACAACTTACTCCGTTTTCTAATACTCTTTAAGTTTAAGAGTACTGTTAGAAAATAAGTGTACTATTCTTCAATGGAATTTAATCTTATAAGAGTATTTTTTCTGTATTCTGCCCGAGTTACAGAACCTTTTCACGAGAATGCACGTAACTTGGCATCATGTTGTGAATCGCAAAGCTTCTCATAATGTTACGTTCAAGAAATCAAAACTATTCTTTATAAAAAAAACATTTTTAGACATTTTATGGCCTTCTTCAGATTATAATCAATAGAAAGAAACGATTTATAATGCAAATTTAAAACTTAAAAATTGATTATTTAAGTTTTAAATTCCTTGTAAGTTAATTCAAGATGGATACCAGGTTTCGTGTATTTTCATAACAACACGTTATATCAAGGTTTGACTATGTATTCATACAATGACTGAATTAATATTGAGCCAAAGAAATGTACTCTTATAAAGATTAGGAGTTAACTTGTTAATGGAACTACACTCTAAGAAATATTAATTTTTAATATACAATATTTTATTGTTTATTTGATTTCTGTTATCATGGTATAAATTATATTTATTATGGTCATCTCTATGTGGTTTTATATGATTTAAACTATTTCCAGGCAGAAACCTCAATTTATAGCACCGGACTTATAGAAAATCTATTGGTTAATACAGAAGGGTTTCTATTTAATATTAATCGAGAAGATTCTCTCGAAAGTATTCATTCACACTTTATAGGGACAGCGCTATTTGAGCGTGCGCTATATCGAGGTTTGACTCACGTAATCACTGATTCAATAGGTAATATTATTCTCTTGTTTGGGTCCTTATTTTTTCTCTAATTTTAAACGCAATAATTCAAAACTTAAATGTTCAATTTAACCTTATTTTTAAAGATTATTTTTTTATTGAATTAAATAACAGCCGATGTAAAAAAGAAATTTAAATTCGTTTTTTATATTCTTTTTTCTTTTAAAGTAAATTTTTTATATATTTCTATTGATGTTTTTCTATTGAAGAATCGAAGAATTATTGATTAAATCGATTATAAAGTATGTTAAATCATTCACCCATTTCAAATTATAGATTTGTGTAAAATATCAGTAAACAAGGCTAATTATCATTCGAAAATTCATAAATTTACATATTGCACTTACTTAAATTAATTGTAAACATGCCTGAAGCTCATATTACATTATTATCCATTTTAAGATCATCGAATTTTCGAATCTTTGATCTTACTTTCATTATTAAGATTTAAATCATTAATTATAAATGATTTTGATAAATTCAATATATTAATAATTTATTATTCTTCGTATTAAATTACATTATAACTTATTTCTTCCACTAAAATTAGTGCTATTCGGTAAAGTGTTCAAGATGCTCTTTATGATTTCGAGTGAAAGAATAAAAGTTATATGTTATTATATTTGCTATTTTATTCTATATATAAAAAAATAGCATTTTTACTAACATGTCATGTGTTTTTATCATAATTTTTAAGTTGAAAGACATCTCGCTAGATGTTCTTATAGCTTAAAATTCCTTCAGAAAATACCTTGCTAAGTGATCTTACAACTTAATTTTCTTTCTAGAAAATTTTCAATTTTAAAGTTCTGTAGGAGGAAAAAAATATTGCAATATGATTTTTCAACTCAAAATTTTGCTAAAAAAAAAAAATAATAATACTTTGCTAGATATTTACTTGCGAAACTTCAAAATGCCAGATCAATTTTAGATTGGAAGATCATCTGGTGAAATTTACGGCTTATGAATTTGTTTTTACATGATTATTTTCTAGATAAAAAAAAATGGATTTAAAATAAAATCATACAAACGTGACGATTACGATGCGATAATCTTTAAATATACCGGTAAATTTATTTTCTCCAACTAGAATATATATATGTATATGTTTTTATTGTCTGTTTTAATAATGCACAGAATAAAATTAGATTTTTATATGTTAAAATTGAAACAAAAATAACCTGAATATTTTGTTGCGGTATTATTACTCAATATAAAAAATTCGGTTAAAAGTAGTATAGTTTTAATAGCATTCATCTAAGGATGCGAATATCTTCAAAGCAAACAATGGATTTGGTAGAAATACTTTACAAATGATGCAGCTGATACTGTCAGTAAAAATTAAAGTAATACATCAAAATATGAATATTTATTTTACTTCTACTTAAAATAAATTAATCTTTCATTATTATAAAACTTGTTTAACATTGTAAAATATTTGTTAAATACGTGCTAAAATCTTTAGCACTTTCTTATTATGTTTTTTTGCATATTTTAACATTTTCCTTGTGTAGTTTCCTGTTTAGCAGAAAATTTTGCACTTATTTTTGCACAAGAAAATGCCTAAACTACTTAACCATTAATCTAAAGCTGAGAATTTTTTAAATTATAATAGATAGTTAATTAAATTAAGTAATTAAACAGTAAAAAAAGAAAGACAAAGCTTTAATCTTCACTAAATTTTATACTGTGACTCTTATTTATTTTGTGTAGCAGGAAAGACGGAAAACGTAAATTACGTCAACATATAAACATGTATATATTTATTTTTAGTAAATATACATTTCTATGACATAAAACATCATTTAATATTACTGTATACCTATTTATCATAGCCACTACAGTGCTTTAAATTAGACACGTGTGTGAAGTTTCTATTGTAAGATGAGAAAGAAAACACGTGTCAAATGGCATTTTTATATATTATAGAATATTTTGATTTGAATTTATATAAATAATGACAACATTTATCATATAAAAATCATGATTTACTTCTAAAGAAATATAAATCTAATATAACGAAATAAATATACTATATTTATTTTATTATCGCAAACTAGACGGGAAAATCTTAAAATAGTTTTTAAAATTTAAATTTCGATCATTTTTACCGATAATAACGTGCCAAATTTACCGTTAGGTCAGCTATTTTAAAGAATATCCAATAACTATGATCAGGCCATTTGGCAAGGACCTCAAAAACACGTTAAAAATGGTTTATTCGATTACATTTTTTTGTATATTAGGGGGGGAAATCTTCATTTTTGTCTTTATTAATCTTTATTATTATTTTTAAAATATAATACAATTTTTAACACTGTTTTTTCCTTAATATAGTGGGATCTCAGAAAGATGCTCTCAGTATCAAATGAGGGCTGAGTCCTCTCTAGCCTTATTGTTTACTAATTAACTAAAATGATAGCATGAAAAAATAACAATTATGTTAATTTCTCATACAAAAATTTAAAAAAAACAAATGATTTAATAATATTTCAGTTAAAATTGCAGACTAAACAAAGTAAAAAAACTAATTTAAAAATGAAGAAAAGAAAATAAATTAAATTAAACCTTAAAATATTTTGGAATGAAAACATTGGAATATTTTCAAATAAAACAAATATTAAAAAATTAAATGCATTTTAGCAAATAAAGACAAAAATATTTTATTGATTGATTAATTTTTTATTATATTTTAGATGAAATTTTGATAAAGATAAATTATTTTCCGTAAAAATTAAGCTAATCCAATGATCATCATCGTGTTAAATAAATAAAAATTACTTGTTTTAAGTAACGATTTAACTTTATAAACCGAAAATATGATTGGTATTCGATTTACTAAACACGAAATCACACAATTTTGCCATTAAACTAAATAAACTTTATCCCAAAAGACCATGCAACAGTCAAACAGATAGACAACATTCAGTAATTCAGTTATCATTGCTTCACTAATTTCTAACCTCTTAAGAGAATGCAACCTTTAAATAAATAATACAGTAAAAATTAAAACAGAAAAATGTTAATATTTTAATAAATCATTAAAGAAAATATAAATAATTTCTCCTTTTTTTTATGAATATAACTGTGAAAGATGCAATCATAAAAGATTTGGTGACGTTGTTGAAATCTTTCAATCGATACATCGGCTTCTAGATACTTTCTAAAAATAGTATCCTAGGGTTTATTTTCTTCTATCTCCCAAAAGAACTTGGATTTATAGATTTTTTTCTTCCTCCCCTTCTCTCATAACTATCATCTTAATATCCTTTGAATAAAGTTGAATTATTTGAAGCAATACCTCAAGGAATCGCAACTTCATGATTATTTATTTATAAAATGTTCCTCTAAGCAACGATTTATAAATTTATCGTGTCACTTGATATGCGATATGATGTATCGATTGCATTTTATTTTTAACTTAACTCCCTCTCTTCCTCTCATTCTCTCTTCGGACAAAATTTATGATAATTTAACTAACTAATTAAATGAGATTGGAAGGAAGGATTGGTATCTCTAAAGCAAAAGAAAAAAAAAATTATATTTTTAAATTTCATTTAAAAAGAAATAAACATTCAGTTTTTATTGAAATCGTTTAAAGAGGAGGGAACGTTGCATTTTATTTATTAAAATAATTCCTAAACTTGATAACAAGTTTTAAAAATGATGCTTGAAAACTATCCACTTCTTATCCTGATATATGAAAATATATACTATATATTTACATATATACAGATGCAATTATATTTATATTTAACTGAATATATAAATTTATACAGGAGCTTTATGATATTTTACTTGTATATTATGTATTACATGAAGGTACTTATTCAGCAATATGGTTTTTCAACTCTATTTACAGTTAATATAGTGCATATATTCAGTCAAAATTATAGAAAATATACATATTTTGTTAAAATTTGAGTTTTATTTTAATTTCAAAATTTCAAATATATTTTAAAACCTAAAAATTATTCTAAAAAGTAACCCTGTAAAAGAGATTTTCTAGTATGAGATATATGGCTGAATATATGCATTTATCACTTACCTGAACTTATGTAAATAAATAAATATATATTCAGCCAATTTATAAAAGAATATATTAAATTTATGAGTGCATCTTTATCATTTTGCATATATACATCTCTATTAATTGGCTGAATATTCATCCAATTAATAGAGATATATTAATAGATGCACATATCCAGCCAGATTTTAAAAAAAGCAGTAAATATGTGACTGAATTTTTGCATAAAAATCCTGCATTTTTATATCATATTATCTTTTACCCATTAAAGCTAATTTACCTGTTAAAGCTAATTCTTATCCAGCTTGAAAAGAATAACAGAAATCTTATTAATACTGACATTTTAAGTGTTAAAATGTTTATCCTCTTGAACTCGTTTTATTACTTTTTAAAAAATATGTTTAGTTCATTTTATTATATATACAATATATATATATATTTCTTATATATCAAAATAACTTTATATATATGTATGTGTGTATAAATATATATATATATATATATTATACACACACACACAAACACACATAATATATATTTAAGTTTAATATATCTGTGCATGAACAAACATACATATATAAGCTATATATGACATTGGTAAAATAAAATCCAGTTCAACTTTACATTAAATTTCTCATTTCTAATCTTGTTTTCTTCAAAGTTTAAAAAAAGGAAACAAGATTATTGGAGTATCAAACTGTAATACTGATTTTTTTTTAAAGAAAAAATAAAATTTTCAATAAAAATTTAAAATTAAATTTTTCTTTTATATTTCCTCTCATAACTTACTTTTTTGTAAAAAAACATCAAAAAATGAATTTTTTATTCAATTTTAATGCATCATATTTACTTTTGTGCTAAAATAAAAGAATCTTTTCTAGATTTAATTATTGAACTATGTTGGCTAGAATGAAAATTAATGGAAAACTTTGTAGATGACAATAGAATTTTTATCTGATTACTTTATAAAATTGTTTATTCTTACAGAAAAAAAAAATGGATTCAAAATGTTAAATTACTTTCAAATAAAGCAATAAACATAATTATGGTTCTTTCTCTCTCTTCCTTTCCACTCTTTTTTGAAAAGAGAGGAGTGAGATGATTAAATTTAGATTGCTATATAAGTAATTTAAAATTTTTTAAAGTAATAAATATAATAAATGATTAATTTTTAAAGCTTTTGAAATTTAAATGTATTAACATTTATTTTAATAATATAATTACATAAGAGTTTGTTAATTTTACAATTACTGTTCTGGCAATTTTAACAAATATATAGGATGTATTTATACTTATCAAATATTAAATAAAAATAAAACTTCCATATTTTTATTATTAAAGTTTTTTTTAATCATAATTTTAGAAAACTTTAGGAAAATGACAAAGTTATAATATGGTTGGTTACATGTTTTCACTAAAAATTTAGTAAGTTACGTGAAGTATATCTACCTTTGTATCTTTACTTCACATTAATTTAATTCTTTCAAGCTATGCACCAATGAATTTTCATCATCAAGAAGACATTCATTCTAAATTAATTTTATAAAAGATTTAATCTACTTATTCTTATATTTAATTACTATTTGAAATATTTTGGTCTAAGCTGATTTCTTTTAAATTTTTATAAGCTTAAATTATATATTTTGTATAAATTTCTAGTACTTCATTAATAATATAATTACTATTGATTAAATAGGAAGAATTTTAAATAATTTAATACACAGAATTAATCAATGTGTGCTTTACAGAATTAAATGTCTATGTAAGCATTTGTTGCAATCTTCAAATTATTCTTTAAAATTAACGCAAGATGTTTAAAAGTTATAAAATACTTTTATATATTGGAAAATTATCTGTAAATAAAATTAAAATAATTTATGATATATTTTAATGCAAAATGTTAAAGTAAAATTAACACATGAAACTCTGTACAATCTCATGTAGATCCTCAAAACCTAAAGATATTGTGCTTTATTGATCCAATTTGATAGATATGGAATTTCATTCAAACTTATGGCACTTCATATAAAATTGTTCTAGTTTAGTTGATATAAAGCTCCATATAACCTCATATACTATTTTGTGTTGCATGATATAAAACTGAGCTTCTTATCTTTATTAAAACATAATTCAATATATAATTTTAAACCATTTTTTACCTTAAAATTTTAAAAATTTATAAAATAAATGGCTAATTCTCAAAATTAATTACATTTTTCCCCCTAAAATAGTTTAGTGAAATCAATTTTAAACTCTATTAAAATATTTTAGAATGGAAGTATATTATATAAATATTAAATTAAATTGAGAAATGATGTGATTAATTGTATTTAGAATATCTTACAAAAATAAATTAATTTCATTTACAATTTTTCATAGCTCCGCATTAATTTAAATAAATACAATTAATGAATTAATGACAATTTTATTATTAATTTAAAATAATATCAAAATAAAATAATTCTTTGAAAAATATTAGGGTTTTTTTTTCCTTTTAATTTCGTAAAATTTTAATCTTTGATTTTATAATTACTTCAAATTAAATAATCAAAGTAAAATTTATTGTAAAAACTAGCAAAAAAATAATAATAATTTTTAAATAAATACTTTTAATAAAATGATTTGCTTTTTAATTTATTAAAAGAAAATTAATCACTATGAAAATTCATTTGAACCTTTATTTATATATTTGTAATTTTTTTAAATGTACATAAGAGAATAAAAAATAAATAACAGTTAATATGAATATTTTATGAGTAAAAATTTATGTATTAAATTAATTTAGACAAAACAATTAAACAATTGTAATTAATTAAATTAAAAATAATATAACAGTTTCAAAACTTAATTACAGAATTCAAATTTTGAATTAACTGAGAAAATTGTTAATAAAATATGCAAATAAATTTAAAATCAAAATTTCTGTTTTGTAAAATATAATACTTTTTTTTCTTGTAAACAAAACCACCCAAGCAATAAAAAGAAAATAAAAAATAGTATTAAAAATAAATATTGTAAATAAATAAATATATATAAGTGGGAAGAACATAATAAAAATAAAATTATAAAATTCCAAAAAATTAACATTTTTTTAAGTTTGATGACTTTTTATCAAAGTTTTACCCCTTGAAAAATCAATAATGTTTTTAAATTTTCTATGAGATTAACAAATAAAGAAATATATGTTAAATTTTATTTTATTTGCTAAACTTAGCAATTATTTCTCTTTTTTTTTCCTATTGAAACAAGCTTTAAAATTTTTACTTTACAGTTTACTTTCTTTAAGAAATTTTTATTTAAAAAATACTGAAAGGAAATTGGATTAACCCTGTAAATTATCAAATAAATTTTGTATAAAAAAAAAACAATTTTTATAAGAAGTACATTTTTAAATAAAGCTTAGCATAAATATGCAGATATTTTATGCTTTACTTTATATATATATATTTATATACAGCTTTACATTTTATATTATTTTCACACATTTATACATGATTTTTTTTCTTATTTTGAATGCATAAGACATAAATATTTATACAAAAATTTTAAAATTATTTTTATAATAAATTTAAAGTAAGATTTTTATTACACGATGACCCTAAAAGTCAGTTACGCTAGTGAATTACAAATTGTTTTTTTTTATTTTAAAAAACTAATGGAAACATGATAAAAAATACAATTAAATTAAGTATTTTATTTTATGTAATTTAGTTAATTAATTACAAGTTAGCCTTTACAGCATTTGGGCCACCCTGCATTTAAATTTTAATTTTTTTTTCTTATGTTTTTACGATTTTAATCGATCAAACTAAATTTTTTTAAAATATTATTCAATTAAAGAAAAGAAAAAGTACAACAGTTTTTTTCTATACTTAATTTAACTTCATTGCTATTATTGTTCTTCTGTATTTTTGTTTCTTCTTCTGGATTTATCCTTCCAATTAAGCCTTTTTCCTTAATTATCCAACTTAAGATTATTTCTTTGACTGAACTAACAAGATTTTTTTTATTTATTTACCCCTATCGATTGTCAAGATACCTGAAGGAAGCTGATTTCAATGAGTGGATGTAATAATAAAAAAAATTAAATAAAAAATTGAAAAAAAATGAATAAATCTAATAATCAAAATTTATGTAACCTTATAAAATATATTTAAAAAATAATTTAATTTTTTTTAGAATATATGAATAAAAAACAATCTCTGTATATATGAATTATTTTAAATTTAATAAATAATTCAAAATTTTAATTTATTTATTATAAAAAAGCATTTAAAACAAATATTTACAATACTTTTCAATCTTTTATACTTACTCAAACTGCGATAATAATTAAAAGTAAGATTTAAAGTCTTCTTGTAGCTCGCGAACTACTAATTGAGAAATCGTGCTTTATAAGCCATTAACTTATTAATTTTTAAATAATTTAAAATATATATAATAAAAACTAAATAAATCTAATAAATAAAATTTTAAACAACTTTATAAAATATATTAAAAAATAATTTCATTTCAATTATATTTAATTTCTTAAAACTCTCTTCTATGTAAATGAATTTTTGATGTGTAATAAATAATTTAATATATATATAATAAAAATAAATGTTTTTAACATTTCTTAATCTTTTATACTTTTTTAAAACTATTACATTAATCAATAATGGGATTCACAGTCCCTTTGGGGTTCTCGAACTACTGGTTGAGAAATTACGTTATATTCGCGTTAAAAATATTAACTTTTAATAATTTATGTATAAGTATATGTATATATTTGTGTAATATAAAAGGATATTGTATTTCCTTGGGGTTATTTATTAAAGAATCTATTCAGAAAGTAATTATTTACATTTTCATATATGTCCTAACCTTTAAAAGTTCTAATATGTAATTTGTAAATATATTTATAAATAAATAAAAAGTAGCTCAAATTATATTTTATATTTAAAAAAATATATATAGAAATATTATTTTATAATTTAAAATTACAATTTTTTAGTTATGAAATTGTACTTTTTAGCATTAAAAATACAGAAATTTGCGGGTTTTTTCAGATTTCGATTAATTTATTGTAATTAGTAAATGTAAATTTACAAAAAATTAATGCTTTTATTAATAAAAACATTATTAAATATATTATTTTATCATTTAAACTGGAATAAATTTAAATGATAAAAGTTATAAATTTGTACTTTTAATGCTAAAAAATACAAATTCATAACTAAAAACTATAATTATTTTATACTTTGAAATCACAAATTTTTAGTTATGAATTGGTGTTTTTGGCATTAAAAATACAAAAAGATTATTTTTTTTAATTTCAAGAAATTTACTGCAGTTAATAAGTATAAATTAACATAAAATGAATATTTTCATTAATCAAAATGTCATTAAAATCTATATTATCTGTCTCTGTAATTAGTTACTGTAAATTTACTCATGCATAAATTTAATAAGTAACAATATGTAAATTTTTCTAAATATTGAATAATATAGCATTAAAATTTATATATTTATATAAATGTTTAAATATATAAAATACATAAAATCAATTTTTTTAATGAAGATCAAACTCTTTGTATGAAGTGCATAACTTGGTATTGATACAAGCTCGACTTTTTATACACATCTTTGTTGATTTAAAGATGTAATATTGAAATTTCACATGTTATATATATTTACATAATGTTTTATTTATTCAAGATGTGCACACAGAAAAATAAATTATAATTCTAGAAATATCATTAAATAATATTACCGATAGAAAATTAATTAATATTGTCTGGATTTTTATATTTAGTAATGGTAAGTTTGTACTGATGTTTCCTATAATTTAACAATGAGTTTCTTCGGTGCTTTAATGAAAAATTTCTATATATTTAACTATAAATGATGATTATATATTAAAGAGATGTTTATTTTAAATTTTTATACGTTAAATTTATTGGTAAAACTATTTTACGCACGTGTAAAGTATGGTACTTACCTCGTCAGTGAAGCACGACTTGTCAGCAGCTCTGCTACTCTTGTACTGAACTGAACCAGTAGATGTCAGAATATCGATCGTAAGAGACATTCGCCGTTACTAAATAATGGTTATTGGTGCTGAAAACAGCTTATGTGCAACAAGAATTTCTTTACAGATACATCCATCTTTAACATAAACGTCAGTTATTCTATCTTAAGCTTGAAAATTTGTATCAAAATTCATTCATACCTCATTTAGTTTAACGTTTCCGATTTTGGTCGAAACTCCTTAAAAATCGAGATTTTCATAACTTAAAAATGCTCTTTTTGGAAGTTTTCTTGATTAAGAACTGATTTAAATTTAATAAACCACGTAATTAATTACTTCAATGTAGTTTTTTTCGGTGTAGGGCACTTATTTGTTTTCAGAAGTAATTTGCAAAAGTGTTTTGTCGAGTTTGCAAGAACTTAAGATTTTGTAATTGCAGTAGTATTAGTAGTAGTAGCTATTCAAAATGCAGTAATCTGTGCTGATAACTGCTGACAAAGCTAATTTTCTATCATCAACCATTTGTGAATTAAACGTCAATCAATAAGTCAACAAGAATTTTAAGCATTCTCTTGAAAAATCGACATGAACAAAGCACATTTTCGTATATAAACATTTATTTTTTATTTATAGATATTCGCAAAATCATCTAAAATCATATAAAATATGTAAAATGAGATAAAATCTGAAGAATACATTAAAAACAATTAGGAAGAATAATGCACATATCCAGTTACTGGAAACGAAAAGAAAGCAAATAATATGTTATTGAAAAATAAAAATTGAATGAAAACTATTATTTCCTTGTAAAAATAACAACATTACAAAACCAAAAATGTGGTGTATACTATGGCATGGTATATCGGATTACACTAAATGCATTGTTTACGTAACACTGATAATATAAGTTAAAATTAAAAAGTTAAAAGAATAAACACTTGAGTAAAAAGCTGTTCTTTTCTAGAAAAAAGATAATATGTATAATTGTAGAACCAAACCTATGACATTATTCAATATGGAATTCATTAAATGTAGCCTATTTCTTTACAAGGCATTGAAGTGAAGAGTCAGAGAAAAGGATTTCAGAAATTAAAAATAAAAGTTCAAAGAATAAAAATTTGAACTTATACATGTACTGCATAATATATATATAATATATATATATTATTGAATGAGTAATATTTTAAGATTACTTGTTAACCTCTTTCAGTTAGTTGGTGAATGGTTCATTCAGCTTCCGTGCTCATACACAATACCCTATTCATCATCAATTCTTTACAATGCTCAACATAACTAACATTGGAAGACAAATTTAGAAACCAATTTTATCTTAGACAAAAGTAAAATCCTGTACTTATCGTATGATATTGCACCATACTGTTTTTGTTTTTCTTTTTCGTTACCCTTTTAAATGATTATATTTCCAGATTATTTATTAGGTAATTTTCAAATTGAAAGTAGGACAGGATAAGTTCTTTTCCCTAAAGGTTGTTGATTGATAATTTATTATCTCGGATTTTGTTTTGAATAATTTAAAGTAATGCCTTAGTATAAATTAAAAATAAATAAATACGTTTCTTAAAATAAACGTTCTGCCTACGAAAAAATCGAAACTGTAACAATTTATGAAGGCGGAAGGTAAGTGTACTTGGGCCTACACGCAATACTTTGAAGTCACAATGCGTGTGTGACTTGTAAAGATTTATCACTAAAATCATAGTACAATAACATATTGAAGGACTAATTTAGTAGACTAATAATATGACTTGAGAAAATCACAATATATCTAGTTATAGTAATAGTATGTAACTTGATAAAAGTCACAATGTGGGTAGAATAAAGAATTACTCTATATTAAATCACTATGTGTGCAGCTAGAAAGAAAAGTCACAGCGTACGTGACTGCGGTTTGTTTACAATGCGTTTAGTTTCATCACACTAATCATTGTGAATTTGATTATTGAATCAAGAGACGAGTCAAGTCACAATACATGTGACTAGATACAGGAATCAGTGTAGATATTTTTCTTTTTTAATACTGCATAAACGCGTCGAGAATTGTTAGCAAACTGTAGGCTACTACTAGAATAACAATATTCACGATTTATATATATAAATCTATGTAACAATGTGATTTAGAATCACATATATTAGAAATATAAATCATCGACAATGTTACTGCAGTAGCATTTTTATTCCTGATATAACATGTCACGAAGATCAGTGATTCAATGAGATTACTTTTATAAGTTACAACAGTTTTTCCTTGTTTCCGTCAAGTACAATGTTGTCTTTTGTTACTTGGAAAACATTGAACAAGGAAATATCTTAAAAAATCAAATAAAATGTTAAAAAAATTTTTAAAAGTGATTTACTTCCATTAGCATTTACATTAATTATAAAAATATCTCAATAATCTTACAGAAAAGTGTTGAATCAACAATCTTTTCAGAATCTTAATAGAAAACTTTTGTTAAGAAGTGCTTTTAAAAATGTTTAGATTTAAAAGAAGATAAATTTACAAATAATTAGAAAATTAATGTTTGGTTTTACTCTTAAGAGGCTTTACAGAAAAATATTAATAAATGTTCATGAAATTTGATGTTTATCGAAGCTCTAAATTGCTTGACTCCCGTAAAAAAACACTAAAAAAAACATGTTTAGTTTTAATTAACGTAAAGATTTAAATTTACTTTTAATTATAATTTAACATAAAAGTAATATTATAAGTTATATTTAGTTTTAATACGATTTATAAAATTTTTGTTTTCGTTCTTTCCTCTTGAAATAGATTGTGTTCAATTAATCGCCCACCTTTGATTACGTCTTGTGTAGTTTCAACGAAAAAAAGAACCAAAAGAAGCAGAAAAAAGACAGAAATACAAGAAAATTTTTCATCACCCACACAAATATTTGATTTCAAACCCAAATTGATCACTTGAGGTAATATCATCGTAAAGATTCTTTAAAGTTACAATACTCTAAATGTCAAGATGAATAACTTATAAGTAAAGAATTGTTGCATTTTTAAAAATTTAGAACAAAAAAATGACAACCTATTCCTTTTTCTAAACAAAATAAAGACATTTAAACACTTCTTTCCTTATTTTACACTTCAAATTAATCAGAATTTTGATATTTACTTAACGAATAAACTTGATAATAACAGTTGATTATAATAATAAATGATGATGTAAGGATAATCAATCATCATCTGCCATTAATAAATGTATAAATATGTATACATGATGTTAAATAAAGAGTCATTTGCCTGGAAGAGTTGCATATTTATCATCTGGGCAAATGGTATCACTGTGTATAAACCACATCTAAAAGTATCGATTGTTCACTTATCGATGTAAATGGAAATCGATGGTAAATGTATTCTTAGAGATAAATCAGTTAAAATTTTCTTTTTGAAAATTACTATAAATCTAGTCGAAAAGGTATTATCGATTTCTTAGATCAGACTTCTAGAAAATTGAATTGTTACAAGTATAGTTACATGACGATAAAAAGCAAAGAAATGCGAATAAGATAAAAGAACGTAAAAAACCGATTTGTTGCTTATTTACTTCATTTATTTGTATTTTTTCTTATATCTAAAAATGCATAAATCTAATTTATTTAAAAAAATATTCTTTCCTCGCTGAATTTTTTGAAATTTTCAAAGGATTTTTGAAACGAAACTGTAGTATTTTTTGTATCCTAATTCCTAAATTTAATGGGAATTTTATAACTTTTACTTCATTTATTTGTGAAAATTTTTTTTAATCTAAAAATGCATAAACTTAATTTTATAATCATTTATTTCTTGTTTAATTTTTCACCATTTTTTCTATTCTTTTTTTTAATCAAATTAAATTGTAAAATATATTATGTAATAATTGGCAATTAAGCACAATTTCCTTCAAATTTTTAATGATCAAAATCATATTTTCTAACAATAAATCACTAGAAAATCTAATAAATTTTTCCATGTTGACAGAATAGAGAGAGAAATACAAACTTTAAATTAACTTTTAATTAGAGAAATAGTTGAGTATAAAACTTTGACAACTTTAATCGCGAAATTAAGATGAATGACACGAAATTTATGTTCGTTCCTTTCTCACTTTATGTAAATTGTCGAGTGACGAAGATTATTATATTATTTTACTTCTATATTAAACAACTTCGTTCTTAAACACGCTAGTTTTAAATGGGAAAACAATCCAATTTATTAATTTTCGAATGGAAAGCATTTACTAGAAAATGTGAATTTAAGATGAAAACATTCTTTAGAAAAAGTGGATCTAAAATGAGAAATAATTGTTGAAAAAAATCTAGCAATGAGATGCTTAACTTTTCCGGCGATATTTAAAATTTTAGTGGCGCCATCTGTTATCATATTTTATTTTAAAAACTTTTTATATTTTTAACTATCATAAAATAGCAAATAGCTTATATTTCAGGGTAGGGATGAGTATTATAAAAAAAATTGTAAATACTAATAGCGAGTAAAATCGTAATTAAGTCTGATCCTACTCGAGATACGATGCACGGCTGCCTTTATCTTCCCACCCCAACAACCTTTAATCACCAAAATTTAACAGCATAAATTCCTCTGATACGCAAACATGCCTGCAAAATTTCAGAAATTTTAGACAAAAAACACAGGAGTTATTAAGCTTCAAAGAGGGTGAACATAATCGTTCCCCCCACACACACACTGACACATCCATAGATACGGGAAGAAACCGAATTCTTTTGAATTTCTCGGCCTTTAAAAGTGTTCTAAATCCAAAAATGTAAAAATATTGGGGATCATTTTTGACCGATGCCATACTTTCCGTCTGTTATATATAAAAGAGCTGGATAAGTAAAAATTGGGTGTAAAACGAGGAATAATTTTTCGGAAAAGCGGACATAAAAATAGAACAATTTTTAAAAAGTGGGTTTAAAATGGAGAATAATTGTTGGGAAAAACGAGTTTAAAACGAAAATTGTTAGAAAATAGAATGTAAAATGGAAAAATAGATATCGAAAAATGTGTATCTAGAATGGAAAATAATTGTTGATAAAATAGATTAGAATTCGAGAAAAAGCTTTTAGAAAAAGCGAAATAAACATAGAAAATTGTTCATAGAAAAGTGAATCTAAAACGTAAAATAAGAATTGGAAAAAGTGGATTAAAGAGGATGAATAATCGTGAGAAAAAAAATTTACAATTGAAAAACGTCGTTAAGAAGTTGATTAGAACTAGGAAGTAAATTAAAAATAGGAAATAATTATGATAAAAATAGTTTAAAATAGAAAATAATTATTAATAAAGTGAAAAGTTTCATTAAAATGGATTTAAAATAGAAACAATTCAAAATAAATATAGTGGTATAAAACACAGTGGTATAAAAATGGATTAAGGATAGAAATAAATAGGATTAAAGATAAAAAATAATCTTAAAAATGGATTAGGGATGAAAACGTATGGAAAAAATGGATTAAAGGCAAAACATAGCCACAAAAAAATGGATTAGAGATTTTAAAAAATGGATCGAAGAAGAAAAAATCTGCATTAAAAGTTAATAAAAGCAAGATCCAGAATACATATATATCCTTTTATAAATCCATTATCTTGGTCTAAGGAAAAGTATTGAAGATAGAAAATCCATTAAATGTTTTGATGATGGGGAGGAGGAGAGAATCATTTGCAGAACGGAGAATTAGATTCGTTTGTTTTGATGGCAGATGGTTTCAAACTGTTGTCATGGTGACATCTTCATTGTGAAGCCACATTAACGACTGCATTTGTTTACGTCCCAATTGTTCGTAGATAATCCTATTTACAAATCTTAAGAATAATTAAACATCTTATATTGAAGATTATAAAACATCAAAAAATTCTTAATAATGATTTATTTAATTTATTTAACGAGCAGTTGAAACACTAAAAATGATAATTTGCATGTCAAATGATGTGAAAAAAACAATAATTCATTAAAAATCTTATAAATATTCTTTAAAAAACCCTTATAGATTGGATAATAATAATAATAATAAAATAAATTTTTAGATGTAATTATATAAACTATTCCATTGATTTTTGACATAATGAAATAAATTACTAAAACTTATATAAATATATTTTTATTTATTAATTAAAACTCCTAAAAATTAAATTTTTCTTTATTTTTAAGCTATCAAAACAGAAAAAAATGGAAAAAAGTGGGATTATAATTGAAAATGAAGGATGGAAAATATGGGAAAAAGGAATAAAAATGAGGGAGTGAAAATGAGAAAAACTGGAAAAAAATGAAGAAAAACAACGGGAAAAATGAGAGGAAAATAAAGGAAAATAATAAAAATAGAAGAGTATTCATTCAGTTTGATTTTTATTTAGACCTACTTTTTTTAAATCAAAAAATTAAATGAAGCTAAACAGCTATCTTAGATACAAAATTCCAAATGTTTATCATATTAGTTGTTCTTTTGTAACAACTAGCAGGAAATATATATATAATTAGTCATTTTTTATAGTTTTATTACTGCTAATTAATGCTTAGAGTTACTATATTAGTGTTATATTCTCATTAAGTTAGATGATACTGATATCTGATCGGATATAATGGCATACGATGAGCTTAGTTTACGAGACTCCGGGTTATTATCTTCAAAAGTTAATTTAAAAATTGAAAAGAAAGAATGTTGTAAAAAATATCAAAATGTTTTTGAATAAATTTCTGTACTGTCTTAATTAAAATAAATTTTTAAAAAATTTAAATTGTTAAGAATTAATAACTAAAAACGTACATAAAAGCGTGTTTTTAAAAAAATAATGTAATTAATGATCAAATATAAAATTACTTATTAAATTTTCCATATATTTGAGATGTTTTTGATGAAATTTATTCATTAAAGTAATAAAAAATTAATTAAAAAACTACAAAATTTTGTCATCAAATGATATTATAGATTATTGCTTCAGAATTCAAAAGGTGCATTAACATCGTATCGATCGCTTTGCTTTTAAAAAAATATATGAAAATCTTAATTAAATTTATTTATATCGAGCTAATCCAATGAGAACAATGCGAATTGTTCGGGAATTTATGTTAAATATCTTTATTATAACGAGATAAAGCACCAAACTTCATAATGGTCTAGCTTATCATCTTGTAAAAAAGTATTTTTTAACTGGCATACATTTTATAGGATTAACATTATGAACTTTGAACTTAACTAATATAAAAGTTTACTTAACAAAATGTAATGAGATTTATTCCTTATTAAAAATTTATCACCTTTATCTGATTTACTAACTTCAACCAAAACCAAGAATAATGTAAAAGACGGTGTTTTAATTTAAATCTATTTATCATCAATATGGTCGTCGTCGTCGTCGTCATCATCATCATCATCATCAATACTAACACCTATTTCATTCAGAGAAATTAAAATATTGAATCAAATGGCAAGAAATGTAGTAGTATTTCAAAATATGTGCGGATGACCGTGCAGTTAAGATGGCAGCTTGCCGTAGTGGGGACCCAGAATCGAATCCGGATGAGTCGGAAATCCCCAGGAATGTTTCGGGAGCGGTCCCTCACTACCTATTGTGTTCCTGGCCGACCCATAATGGGCTTCTTGAAAAGACTCTTTTAATACCCACGGAACAAAAAGAGTTTTTAAAAAATAGGCTCAAATCTATCTAGGATGTATGATTCATAATTGTAGCAATAGAATGAATTGCTACAGATAATATATGTAAATTTCAAATACAGTTAAACACAATTAATGTCACATGCCAGTTATTGTCAAAAAAAAACTTTTATTTCTGGCCAATCTCCATAAGCAAATGATAGACGGTTAATATCACTCCTCCTATTAGCCCAAATCAATTAATATAAAGGTATTTGTATGCACGGTGGTTTTAAATATTGGGCTACAATTTATTTTTAAATTGTAGACCTATAAATTCTAACTGGCGTTTATCTGTCTGTCCTTCCTAATCTCGAGAATGGAGTTAGATAGATGAAAGTCAAGACAAGATATGGAAAACGTAGGGACAGAAGGCCCCGATTAATTATATCCAAACTTATTAAATCAAAGCTAGAATTGAAAAAGCTCACTCGTCATAAGCCGCCTCAGATTGTTAGCGAATGTATGCAGTTTTTTTTTTTTTTTTTTTTACTCTATTTGACTTTATAATTACAGTACTTGTAATAAATTTTCTGCTTTAGAATTCCCTTAAGTGTTTGTTAATGTGCAAATGTAGGACATATGCAGAAACCTATATGTACTAGTGCAGTTAAAGCCTTTTCATGAAATATCAAGCTCTTCTACTGGATTCCTTTTAATATCAACTTCGTTTGACACTAATGTTATATTCTGACAGTCTCGCAAATGTGATATTAAACGGGTTTGACTATACAATGCGTTTCAAAAAGAATTAATTTTAATTTAATTTTATTGTATTTATCTTGATGCCCACCAGTAGTCAAACAGATATGGAAGGCCCCAGACACAATTCGAAATTTAGTGTTAAAAATAACAAATATCCGACGGAACAGTTAAACTCTCAACTTTTGAAAATAAAAACCGACGCAAAACTTCGGTTCGGTCTCACAAAAACAATAAAAAAAAAACTTTCTTTCTGTCAAAAAAAAACAAAAAGATGGAATTACGAGGGAAAATTTGAAAGCGATCGAACGTCCAGCTGCGACAGAAAGCAGCATTTGACATCACGTATCTGTTCGAATCCGAACTTACTCACAAACCCCGAGGCCGTCGATCCTTTAGAAGACAATCTTTAACGTTAAAATAGATTGTTAACTACGAAACACAATATAGTACTTTGACGATCACTAAATAAAAGGGAGAAGAAAGCCAAGTGATCGTCAAAGCACTATATTGTGTTTCGTAGTTAACAAGAATCAAGCACGACACGGTTTCAAGTCATTAATCCAGTTAAAATAGATAATAATAAAAATCCACTAGAATCCAGTCACTCGATCTTTCATATCGAATTATGACAGAATGACACAATATAACAAATGTGTTACCATATTTAAAACAATATTCTTTATTTAGAATATCTTTGCTTTCACATCTTGTTTAGATTTTACATCAGATATATTTCTAATAGTACTCTAGAAAATTTTCCAGGGTGGGGCAAAGCTTGCAGACAAATAATTGCATCAATAATTTTCTTATTTATTGATGCTTACTTAATTTTCGGGGGATTTTCCACAAGAAGGTTATAGAATACAGTACTGAATTAAAATGTCCCGTGGTCGAGGGTTTAAGGTTGCATATCTCAATCACTTTTACGATTATAAGTTGTGGAATTTTTTACTCGATCCCAGGGAGCAAGTGCTCCGTTGTCTTTTCTGATGACGCCCATGACTGTAAGATAATATGTTTATGAAAGACTATTCTCAAAATCGAAAAGTCGTATGGATAAAAGTTTGCCAAGCTAAATGTAATCACACAAATTTAATAAAATATACAGTATGTTGTCCAGGATGGCAGTTCTTTCACTAAAAAGGCCTATATTCATGGCGCACTCTGCTGGACTTCGTTGTTTTCCTTCTATTAGTACGTAACTTTTTAAATGGAGGCTGGATGGATGAGAAGACAATTTGCTGTTCTGGAAGCTTGGATTCGAATTCTAGTGAAAAACTCCCGATTTTTACTTGAGTAGTGTATATTGATATATTGAGCCCCATATATTGAACCCCTGATATATCGAACCCCATCCTCACCAACTAACCATTGTCGTTGCGGACTTGGCCGAATCTGCGATTAGGATTGCCACTTTTTCACACCATCTGTAAACCTGACCCGAACATTACGATTAAGCAATAAATAAATAGATACTTTGTTATTACAAAAACAAAATGCAATATTTTACAATTTTTTTTATTTTATACAACAATATCATCCTACAATATAACATGTATAATAAACTTATAATATCAAAGTAACTTTACGTTTTCCTGATTTATCAATAATTACAAATAAACATACTGTATGCCGTAAAGGAATGAAATTGTGTACCTGAAATATGTATTTAAAAAATTTAGTCATTTATTTTTTCTTTATGCTTTATAAAAGTATTTAAATCTAACAAAAATGGACCACTCTTACAAATAAATACAGTACAGTCAACCTGTTTTTATGCGGTCTTTTTTGTGCGATTTTTTGTGCGAATTTTTAATTTGTGCGGTTTTTTTTGTGCGATTTTTTATTTGTGCGGTATAGTTGGCGACTAGTCTCGTGCGATTCGTCATGTCTCACGTTGACTTATTATAACTAAATAAACTTATTATAGTATAAATGAACTTATTATAGTAATATTATTGCATGAATATGAGAAAAATGAAATAATTTATTTTTTAAGTAAAAAAAACACCACCTGGACAAAAATATGTAAAACAGACGATAGACGAGACGATGCAGTCAAGTGCTGACATCTGTTGTCAATAAATTCTATTTCGTACGGTTTTGAGTTATTTTCTGTGTCTTTTTTATGCGGTCCCTATTGACCGCATAAAAAAATATTTTTTAATTGTGTTGCGAAAACTATTTTTTATAGCCACTCGTGAAGTTTCGTGCGGTTTTTTTATGCGTTTTTTATGCGGTCCCTATCCACCGCATAAAAACAGGTTTGAGTGTATTAAAAAAAAAAATAAATGTTTACGGAGATAAAATAATTTTCTACTTTAAATAAAGATACTGTTAGACACTTAAACCTAAAATATAAAAAGGCAAGCGATTTCAAAATTTATTTAATTAATAAAGATATGTGTTAGTTTTTATATGCTTTATTCTTTGAGAAATAATTTGAACAAAAAAAAAATCAAGTTATGAAAAGAAATAGATTTGGTTTGATGGTATAAGGCAACGCAACACGAGAGCGATACCTTCTGGGAGGACTTTGTAGGGAAACTGGTTCGTATAAAGGGATTAGACACGTAAAGAAAACCCATAAAACTTAATGAAATAACTTGTGACCCCGACTTTTTACCTCAGCAATTGACCATTCAAAAATTTTTAGTTGCGGTTTCAATTGCTCGTCTTTTCATCGAAAAACGAGATATTATAATGAACGAAACATTAATACGAACAGGATAAATACTATAAAATAGGTTGAGTATATAAAAATAATAAATTATAAGCAGAGAAAATAAATTTGAAAATAATAATACAGTAAATTTTACAAACATTACTAAAAGTTACAAGGATGTACAGTATTTCCATATTGATGAAAGGCACTGTGCATCTTAATGTTTAATGAACATCAGGTTCCTTGCATATGTGTAGCTTTTCGAGAACTTCACCTGTGATTTAGTTTCTGACGGTTCTAAGGAGCTTTGCGGAATGTTGCCTGGGATGGTAGCCACGGTAGCTAGAGCGATGATACTGTACATTTTACCTTCCTCGCTTCGTATTTGTGTTCTTTGATCCTAGTGGATAGATACGTGAAGTGTAGCCTATGTATTTACTTGCATTTGAACTTCTTTACTTTGCGACGCCATGAATTAGACCGAGATTCCAATATGGCCGTATGATGGGAACGTTTCGAATGCCCAGTCAAATGAAACGTATTTTATCCAAATTAATTTCAGTAGGACTTACTTCAGTCAACGAAATAGTTTAGATAATTGTATATGTTATAGAATACTCTAGTTTACAGCAAATAAACGCTCAATTAAGCCAAAAATTAAACTTTTTTAAACAAGGTTTTGGTCATTTATTTTCAAAAATAATGATTATATTATATATTTTAAATATTGGATTTGTTCGTAGAGCGAATCTCTGACGATTACGATGATTAAGGTTCGGATACCTGACACCATATTTATGCATGTATTATAATTTTATGGCCTATCAGGAACAAATATTGTCAATGACGATGACATGTACTGTACTTTCGCAAATAATTTGGGCATGTTTTCTAGTAAAAAAGTTTTACTTAAGAAGCTGGAGGGCGCTTTAAGCAATTTCCTCTTTCCTAGGAAATACTGGGCGTATTCAAAACTTCAGCATCAATTCAATGAGATGTTCGGAAATGACTCAACTGTTGGAGTTTTCGAGAGAACACAGACGCTGAATGTCAGGGTTTAGAGAAAGAAAAACAAGAAAAATGGCGAATGATGTAACTTCCACGTTACGTTTAATTTATTTTTGAACTTATTTAATGAGAACAGTTTTAATGAACAATGAATATTTCGAAACGAGAAAGACAGATAAAGAGTTTTTAATTTCCGTAGAAATTATAAATAACGAAATCAAACCTAAGATTACTTTAACACTAGAAAAATTATGTGATATAAAAATTAATTATAAAGTATATTAAAATATTCCATTAATGCGCTAACCTAACCTTAATTTATTCAGTGTCCATTCATCAACAAATAAATTAAATTCAAAATTGTCCACGAAAAATAGAGCTTCATGAGTCTCACGGTGACTGCCATCTTGTTGGCTAGCGTGTTCAGCACCGAAAAAGACACTTGTATTTTGTTGGCTTCATACTGGCAGCAACCGGAAGTTGTCGGAGATTTGAACAGAGGTACTGAGAAGTGCAAGCAGCACGCTGAAATTATAAATACGCACATTTCTTACGTCTGTATAAACGCAGCCTAAGCGCTGCTAAGCAATGGCATCAAAAGCGTTGCTAAACTCGATTTCTTAAAGCGATGTGCGCAGCAATCTTCGCAGCGATCTCACTGGTTGTAGGTTAAATCTGTAGCGTTAGTTTCAGTTGCTTTTCTCACTGCAATAAAGATGGCTGCCTCTTTATTGTTGTGCAAAGTTGAATTCTTATATGATGTAACAGTAAATTTTTAAGGATTTTTCTTTTGAAATAAATTACTCATTAACGAAATAAAATCATATTTGACAAAACTTGTATATTTATAATGTTTTATTATCTACTTTACGTTGCAAGAAGAATACACTAAATGTATAATATCGCGACAACTGTTTACATATTTTACGAATTTTCCAACATAGCGGGCCCTGACAAGGCTATGTCTAAGAAGTCAAGTACGTGTAAGAGTAACTTTCCTATAAGAATTCCTTCATAAAATTATCGATTCTAACGCCATTTTGAAAATTAACTTTTAAATATTTTAATTATCTTCCAAAAATTCTGCCGCAACTTTAGAAATTAAATCCGAAATCAGATTTAATTTTCAGATCCAAAGTCCTTTTGCACATTTTACATTTGAGAAAAAAAAATTAATAATATTCAAATTTTTCATAATGGCGAATAACGATTTTTCAATTGTTCTATTAGAAATTTTCACTCGAAGACCTCGTTATTTTTTAAAGTTTAAACGTTCTTTTCTAAAACGTTTACGACACCAAAACGGTTTTAGGTTCTATCGGCTTTAGAACGAAAAAATTCAAAATAATTGAACTTTCTTGGAATTTTTACTGGATATTGTAAACCAACGATATAATTTTTTATTGAAGTAATTATAATCATTTGAATTAATATATTGAAGTACTTCATTGAATTTTCGTTTTGTTGAATTGTTGAATTGTTTCAACACTGGAATAACGGCCGTTATTTTTACAGACACGATTCGATACCGAGGTAAGAAAGGTGTTTTATTCTTAAACATTACTTGGCTTCGGATAACCTATTCTTTGTTTTGTCTTCAGGATGTGACGGGCAAAATCTGGACACTTAGCAGTTCGGATCGATGCCCGTGAACCCCAACCGAATGAGAATTTTCCGACGTCGAAAAGAATTGCATGAAAGACAGGTAAGGACCTTTCTGTGATTATTGCTTAGAAGCAATTTTTGTAATTTATTACGTGGTAAACAAGCATCAATTAACATAAATAATCCATTTGAAATACAAATCATAATTTAAATGCCATCAATTGGAAAAAATTATCAATAGATTACATTATTTTTTCATTTCGAAATATAGAACTAACTCGATTCCAGTTATTTCAATAACGCAGATAAATCTCGTTATCGGTTTCTTTAAATCGATCCTTCGTTACTTGTATTAAATTGTTAATCAGTGCTGCATCCTGAAATTATTACATTTATTAGATATAAATATTAGCTCAACATCTTTTTTATGTCAAAAAGTAGACGCTATTTTATTACTAAATCATCTCTTAATACTTCTTTTTTTATATTTGATTTTGTGTAATTTTTAAAATTTTAAATTTAGAATGTTGCGAAAACAGTTTTCATCGACTCCATATTAGAACACACACTGTTCAAACACGCAATTTTTTTTTTTTTTTTAAATGTTCTAGAATTTGATAAATTATGGTTAATTAAGTTACAGTGAATACGTATTTGTACGCAAGTTTCATGTTGGAAATTAAATTCAAATTCTCAAACTTATCTTTATTCAGTTGTTTCTTGCGTTAGAATTTATATTGCAGATTTCCGAACAACAAAAAATCGAAAATTCGGAATATCGGGTATCCGAAGAATTTTCTAGTTCAAGAACAGACTGCAGATGTTCGAATAAAGACAATTACATCACTGAGACGGACAACTGCGGAAGTGACGTGCGCTTCTGCAGAAGTAACGGAAAATCTAAAGAAAAACTGCAAGATTTGCATATTGAAAGTATAAAAGAACGTAAAAGACAGAGCAAACTACAGTATAATGAGAATTATTTGCGTTTTCGCAAACAATTAGAAATTTTCGAGCTTCTTAAAGAGTGTGACTATCGACACGAAATGCTAAAGAATATGAGAATGAATTGGTTCTACGAGGACACCTTATTGGATCAGACCGATTCTGACAGTGAAGATGACGTTCAAATTGTTATTAACTCACTGGAAGACGGTTCCAAAGATGCCAAGATCGATGACGACAGAGAAAACGTGAGTCCTGATTGGAAAAAATAAAATCCAATTTGACATCACTAGACACTTCTCAATGGTCTTTGAAGAGGAGGAAGATCGCCGAAACGAGTAACGTGCAAAAGAGAATTCGAAAGATAGAGAGAAAGAGACAGGCACTCGAGGAAAAACTTCAGGCGAATAAGCGAACAAGGATATCCAAAATGATCGACGAAAACGATTTTTAGCATTCGACTAACAACTCAACTTCTTCGGAAGGAACAGAACAATGGAGAATGATGGTGGAAAAGGCGAATAGTTCCGTATTTTTTAATCTCTCTTACAATTTCCATAGTTTGGAATCTTCTCGAAGATCTTCTATAGAGTGGGAAAGAGAAAACACAAATTGCATCTTAGAAACGAAGATGGAATTCAAACGAGTAACGAATACATCTGTATCTCTCTCTCTCAACATAAGAATTCCATAAATTCCACTCGATATAGAAAACACTATACAATATAGAAACAATATATATGCATTATATATACAATATATACAATATAACACAATATAGAAAGTCCACTTGAGAGGCATTCCCCGCGTAAAGGGAATGCCTCTCGAGTGGACCCTCTATAGGGAATACGTTGTGACTGCTTCGGCCAACTGCCCGGCATTTACAACGTACTAAAAGTTACTTTAAATCGTATCGTTGTTGTATTAGAAATTCTTTCTTTGCTATGATAGTCATTACGCTTATACTAATAAAGTTCCATTAAACTTTTTCGCCTTCTTATCGTTTGTAACTTTTTTGTCTGTTTGCATCCTTAATACCATAAGGGATTCGAGTTATTTCCGAAAGGAAATACAAAAACATCAATTATATAAAAAGTATATTTAAATTTGTATCTTATTTCTAATTAATTAATTAACAGGGTTTTCTAAACTTTTTCCGCCTTGTGGGAATTAAAAGAGCCTTTTAGAAGGCCTATTACGTGTTCGGCTAGGCCCACAATGGAGCGGCCGGATACTGAGGAACGGGGCCTGATATACCCCGAAAAATTCTTAGATTTTCCGACCCGTCTGGATCCGATTCCGGGTCCCCCAGACCGGTAGGCTGCTACCTTAACGATTCGGTCATCTGATAGTCTTAATTAAATTAACAGACCATTCAATTTCCGAAACATTCATGAAACTAAGAGTTATATTAATATAATGGTCTCATTTATAATGTTTATAATTTACATAATATTACTATAAATAATTTAAATTTTAATTTAATCTCTAACAAATATTTGAAAATAATCGCCAAAAACTAGAAAATTCGATGCCATCTGACAATGGATATGGCGTCTCGGAGCATGCGCATTAACTACAATTTGGATAAAATGGCGACTGGAAAGATTGTGCGCATTTTAGCAACACTTGGATCTTTTATTATATAATCCAATTCAATCGCAAGTAAAGTCGTTCATAAATATATTATTTGCTCTTAGAAATGGTTTTATCAATACTTTATCGTATATTTTTTGAATTATTAATTCAATACGTTATCTTCTTACCCGTTGATTATTGGACAAAAGATGCATTGAGGAATGCCAGGTAAATTATTCGAAACAATAAAAATGATAAAATTATTTTATTCTGTCATTTATAAAATAATAATAACTGATTTTAATACTTAAATAATACGCATACGGCTCGATTGGCTTAAATGCATTTGCAAACGATAATTTGAAAGTACTGAATGAATTCTCTACGACTCCCACACCAATTAGTTTACGAAATCGCTTTTTATTGGTCCGTTTCTGTCACATGAGGAATCCACATTCGTTTATTGGTTTAAACTGTTCATCATTTATACAATGGATGAAAGAACTTTCATGCTCTAGTATCAGTTGTTTTTAATTAACATAAACTATAAAATTTGTATTAAAAAAATATGAATTTTAATTGTTTATCTTCTTTTTTTGTATATTATAAATTAAACTAATTAGAAGTTTATTAACAATTTTTAAGTTTTATCAATACTTTCTCATTAAAAATTTAAATTTGTTACATGTCTTTGTGCAATGTAATAATAATAATTAATTTTAATTGATTTGCCATTATATCAAAATACTTAATTTGTTATTACTATTCTGTTATAATATATTAGTAGGAAAGAGTGTGTCAATAATGTGGATTGTCTGTTCTATCTGAAGATATGATCAACTATAAAAATGAACTTTGTAAGAAATAAGATGAGAAAGAAAGCTTCTTATATTGTGATAAATGTGAGGAAAACAAACATCATATTTCCAAACATTAAACAAACAAAAGTTATCCAACAAGCTGACTAGAAGACATTTCTCAACCTAATGATTGCAGTCTGATATTCTCAAATTCTGTTTCCATTCTGACATGATTTAGTACAAGCAGATTTAGTTTGTTGTTTCCAAAATTTCTTGTATATGGTTCATGAAATTGAAGAATCAACAATATTAATAAGCTTGCCAATCTATAAAATTTATATAAATTGGCAACAAGCAGTGGAATGGTGGTAGAAAAAATATGCAACACAATAATGCTCAAAAACAACACACGGTCTACACATTATTAACAGGCAAGTACAAACAGTAAATATTTATTTCACTTCATGATTTTATTAAATTGTAGTGGATAATCTTTGTTTTTTTGCCTTGTGGGAATTAAAAGGACCTTTTTAGAAGGCCTATTACACAAGCACTTGCCGCTGAGCTAATGCATATACACCGTGTTGCATCTGCCCTTGGGTACCCGAGGCTTACACATAAATTGATTGAACGTTATCATCGCACACACTCATAATGCATCGACATGGCTGACATGCCAAGTGACAACCATCCCAATGCTGTACAACGGGTCCCTATTAAGTTTAATCTGTATGTAAAAACACTATGTACTGAGATCACCAAGAAATGCTGTGTTCAGATCACGTTCAGATGTCTGACTGTCTTTGACATCCTCTGTAATGGGATAGACCCCCCAACCTGAACATACTCCCTGATATGTACAGTATTCCCATTAGGGACAACAGATTTGGTAGTGATCTTGTTTAGGGATCAGATCAACCAAACACTCCTTGGGGGTCAGAGTACAGAAGTACATAGTGGACATACATCATGAGAGAAATACCACTGTCCTTGCCACAAACACCACTGATCCTGACATCGTGGCAGCCTTTAACCAGGTGAAGCTAGTTTGCACTACGTCACACGCGGAACACCTAAAATGGCTATTTATAAATCGAGCATCAATTATAAAGATGAGTTGGTTTTGTCTGTAGCCTGGCAGGCATTGATGGATGCTGAACTTTAAATGTCAAGATTTGTCAGCTGTACGAATACACGTGTGGATCATGTAACAGATTCGAATGATTCTTAAATTTTCATAATCCGAATGCTCTGTAAGATAAGCAGAGGGTCAGGGGGAAAACCTCGCTGACCACTTACGCTGCACGGGTTGGTAAAACCCGACCTCGTTGTCGTTGGATGGTTGGATGGCTAAGAGGGCAAAAGTGAGTGGTGAGGTGCGTCAGTAAGTCGACAGGCGTCCTTACTTTGACAGGAGACAGGTTTGACAAATAACAATAAAGGTTTATTAACTAACAAAAGCGAACATACACTAAAGATACACATAAAATAAGGGTATACAGATAATTACTGCTAAAATGCGGATAAAATATCCCTATCGCTAATCGCGATCCTACCAATAAATTAGTGACGTGCCTAACCTCGAGTGGGAGAGAGTTTACAAAGTCGATATACCTTGATAGGTGGTCTGATGACTGTATGTGACGACCTCCTGGACTATGGAAGCTGGAATCAGTCTTATGTCCGGGACTGGAGACACTGGATTCAGTCCTTCCTGGACGATTGCGCTCTTTCCAGAGTCGATCGGTGTTTTTATACAATCGTTGTTGGCACTGAGCCAGTCTATTATTCAATGTTTGATGACTAATTGGCTGACTCGTGATGACTTGAATTTTTGGTTTCTCTTTCTGATCGGATCGGAGGTGAAATCCCCATCCGATCGATTTCCTATCGAACTTGCGGGTCATGAACCCCCTTTTAACTCTCGAATTTATGCCCTCAAAACCTGCGGGCTCACATTACTCTCGGTTTTCTTTAAAATTATACGTCCTTTTGGACAGTATAATTTTAACATTTGGCTTTACACTCTCCAGACCGACAGGGGTATTCTATTCTTATGACTAGAATACAAAAGAATTCCCAACGACATTATGAAAATTTGGATGGACATCATTTCGCGTGACGATCTCAACAACTCAACGCGTAACATCGAAATCTGTACCTTTCCGATAGCACGTCTCAGAGTGTCCTGGAACCGTTCATTGATCCACTGTCACAGTTCTTAGCGACAGAGGTGTCTGTTGTGGGTTGATGGTTGCTATGTCAATCCCTCGGATGTCCTACGTCAATCACCTGGACGTTGACCTGGTCCTAACCGTCGGTGGTAACTCGCTATGGCTGGTTCCTGCTGAATTGCCCAGGGTTGGATACTGGACTTGCAGTGTTGACTTGCCTTGTGTAGATTCACTTCCACATGAGTTTCCAGTCACAGAATACTCACACAATAATAAAGAACTAAGTTTCAAGATTGGTTATAATGACTCTCTCTTACAAATAACAAGTTGATAATATCCTGAAGCTAAGCCTATGCTAGAGCATGTGCTTTCCTAATTTCGTTGCTCAAATTTTGGATTTGTGGCAAGTCCCGAAGGAATGGTGCTTAACTTGCGGCATTGGTGTCGCAGGATGGATCGGAAGTGGGATATAACTTTGTTGTCGTGCGTTTCTTTCGGTTGTTTTCGCTGTTCATGCTGTGTTGTCTTCCACAGACTGGCTTTGTCCGCTGAGGAGACCAAAGTAAATCATTAAAAGTCGAAGCACTTGCATAAATTTTTCTAAACTTGGTCGAAATTCTCTCTCTGGAGAAGTTTCTGGTTCCGATTTGGTATTGTTGCTCTGTAGATCTTCTCACCCAACTTCTCCAGTCTCGATGTTGATTCGTTGGGTGTCGGATTTAGTTATCTTTCCTCGGTCATGCCTTCTATTCACTGGAGGAGGGGTTGCACATATTATTCGGATCTGATTCGGCTCCTTGACTTTCGCTTCTGTAACTTGAGCGGGATCTAATTGTTGCTGGCCGCTTCGAGGTGCTGATTGCATGAAGTGGAGTACCGATGTTTCGTCTTCTGAATTTTTACACATGACAAGGAAATATTGTCCTAAATCAAGATTTTACTGTACAGTAGAGAGTCGAAAATCGGGATCAATTGGGGACTGGGTTGTTCCGATTAGTCATTTGTTCCGATTACCCATTATGTACGAAAAAATACATTAACCTGTCCGATGTTCAAATTTTTCTCCATTGCGTGTCACTTCATGTTGAATTTTTCTCCGTTGCGTGTCGCTTTGTGTTGAATTTTCGTCGATTTTAAGCCTAACGAAAATTTTTATAATAATAATCGAGGCTATTGTATCGTTAAAAATTATTTCTTTATTTTGTACAAACAAAATAAATATATTGAAGAATATAAAAACATGAAAATTATACTTTAGAAGTAAATCTAGTATCAAAAACGTTTGATTCAGCATGACACAGTCCGACTGAAAATCATTCCGATTACCGGCCATTCCGATTAACGACTCTCTACTGTATTTATAATTTATTTATTTTATTTCATCCTAATTATATATGATTGCCGGCATTTAAAGTAAACAGGATTCCCAAGATTTTCTCATTTCTGGAGAAATATTTTTGTTAATTTTAAGTTTGCTTTTTCCTGAAAATACAGGAGCCAAATTCTATGCATAACCTCTTAATTTGGCAATTTTTTTTTGTAAAAATATGTTGGAATAAAGTTATTTAAGTTGGAAATATAGTTTATATATAATATGTATATACAATAAAACCTGTTACACATTTTTGAAGGAATCATCATAAGAAAAAATATAATACTGGGAACTGCTTTCTTTACACAAAAGCCAGACCAAATAGTAAATCCACATTTAAGAGACAGCTATATCATTTATGCATATACAGAAATTGACTGAATTTTAAATATCTTTGAATACAATATTAACTATAATTGTAATTTGAGGAAAATTATAATATTGGAAAAGTAAATGTAGTACAATAAATAAAATTGTTTAATTTTCATTTATTCAAAGTATTCATTAAGCTATAAATACATAGCTAATAAAAAAATTGTAGTAGAATGAAAATAACTTTATTTATTATATATAATTTTGATGTATTAGGAGCTAACAAAACTTTTTGGGTGGATCTTGTTTGAGTTTCTGAATTTGTAATATCTGACAAAGAAGACAAATTATCAATTACTTAAAAATTCTATGATTCAAATCTAAAAGATATACAAGAAAAGCAGCATACAAACTTAATTGGAGAAAGTAATATAAATGATTGCAATTGTACTACTAGAATTTTACAGAAATTACCTGTATCTGAAATTTCTGAATGTTCTCTGTATTTTTTTTCTTTTAATTAGCTTCTCTTTCTTCACAAGCAGCTAATTGAAAGAAAACTTTTTTTTAACTCTACAGCAGTTACTCTTCTAACAAATATCAACATATATTTGGATGATCATTTTTCCTTTGTATGGTTAAAAATTCCTTATCTTCTTGGATTTATAATTCAGGCATTAGCATGAGCCACATCAAATAAATATTTTTCAAACTTTAAAAAATTTTTCTTGTTTACATAATACTATATACCATTTTATTACATTTTTATGCAATCTGAACTTATTTCTTCAAAATATTAAACATTAATATATTACAAGCCATGTAAGTTTAATTTACTTGATGCATATTACAAAAACACACTCAAAATATTGTGGGAAAGTAGTTTACTATCCATAATTTGAGATTTTGTAGAATCTACTAAAATTTGTTTTTGCAACATTTTGCTTATAAAACACAAAACAAGTGTATAAAATTGAACTAATTCAATAGCACAAACCAAAGCAATAATTTATATTTGCATAATTGCTAAATAATTTAAAGCATGTTTTTTCATGTTAAAACAGATAGTTTGAAAGGATGAGAATTGTAAGGTAAAGAAAAGTAAAATATTGCCCATTTGAAAACTTTCCACAAATTATTTACATAAAATTTAAACTTTACTTTTTACATTTAAGTCTCTTAGGATATAAGTTAATATTATTCAAATTGATTGGATATCAATTTGAAATTTTGTATATAACAATATTTTGTATAAAGGAACAAATCTAGAGGTTCTACATAAAAATTTTTAAAGTTTGTAAATAAGGATTACCCTCATATTGAGGGATCTTATGAGTTTACATAAACCATATCATTCAGATTTCAACACTACACCTTGCAGAGAATCTTATCTGCAGTATCAAATTTACTAAATAGCTATTATCATTAGATTAAATTTTTATCCTAATTTTGTTGAAATCTTTGTCAATGAATTTTTGATAATTATCAGTATACTAGCAGATGGCCTGGGGAGGTGAGTATATCATACTTAACAAGAGTGTTACACGCTGAAATTTGACTTCAGAAAAGATTTTTATCATTGTTAATAGGGTGCCTGAATAAAGGGAAATCTTGATGGGATTTATTATGTTTTATCTCCTATTTTAAGGGTAAGCTAAAAGAAGCTGTTGGGCTCATACCGTTGATCGGGCAAAAGTAACGATAGTGAAGATTAAGATTATTACGTTATAGTCAACCTTACCCGTTTTCACAGAATGCAAGAATTGGGTCCCCCTGTTTCCAGACTAATTAGAGAATTTTTAGGTGCATCTAAAAATATTTTGATTTCCCGCAAAAACGAAAAAAACTGCATCTGTGTCTTGCACGTCACTTTCTCTTAACACTTCCATCATTGATGGAACTGTTAAGACTTAATCCTGTCTCTCTCTCCCGTGGGGAGGAATTTCGAAAAATCCCTTCTTAGTGTGCGTTCTCATGATGTACCCTAACTATGTACCAAATTTCAACTTTCAACTCCTAACCGTTTGTGCTCTTAACATTTCCATTGTTATGTAACACTTCCATTGTTGACTCTTCCATTCTTAACGCTTCCGTTGTTGACACTTCCATTGTTACTTAACATTTCCATTGTAGATGGAAGTGTTAAAACTTAATCCCGTCCCTCCCCCCTGTGGAGAAGAATTTCGAAAAATCCCTTTTTAGTGTGCGTTCTCGTGACACCCTAACTGTGTACCAAATTTCAACTTTGGGTGTACTATAGATTACTATCTATGGAATTTTGGGACTTTGAGTATATATCTGAACTGAGGGGACTGAGACGAGTTCAACGACACCCTACTTTTGGACCGGAGACAAAAAATAAAAAAGTTATCATACTTTTTCACTTACCATACTTTTTTAATGCTCTCGTGAAGACGGCACCATAGTTGCTAGTACTGCCATCTTGCGGTAAAGTCTGCAAACCATGACATCGGGCTACGGTCATCTCCAGTAAGGTTAAACACGCAATACGAGAGCGGAGAGAGCGACGCGACTTCCGATCATCGCGAGATTGCCATTTCGGTTAATGATACTTATGGCAGCAAACGTGGCGGCCATTCCAACTGTTCGTGCTCTCAACTGACCTCCCAGAGGAGAGCCGCCGGCAGGCCGCCATGTGCTAAACGTCACTAGTTATTGATTCACGGGTAGTTCTTGAACAAAGTAAAAAGGGGGGGGAACTTCTACTAAAGGCAATTTTAACGGCAAGCGACGCGACTCCCGATAGCGATAGTGAGGCCGACTTAGCAGATAGAGCGACGCGACTCCCTATCATTGCACGATCGCTGGAAAAAAGTATGATAACTTTTTTATTTTTCGTCTTTGGTCCAAAAGTAGGGTATCGTTGAACTCGTCTCGGTCCCTTCAGTTCAGATATATACTCAAAGTCCCGAAATTCCATAGATAGTAATCTATAGTATCCCCTCAACTTTCAACTCCTAACCATTTGGGCTCTGCGCTGATTATTATCTTTATTATCATCATCATCATCATCTTCAACTTGTCTTGATTATATATATAGATTAGTATTTAATATTTGGATGAATAATAATGTTACAGTTTACTAGTTATGCAGGATATATTACTAGTTTACATATCATTAGCATATGCTATTTTAGTGCTTATTGTGCTAGCAGTTGCTATATTGCCAGATTGGGTGATTTTTTTTTTTTTTTTAAGTGCCTTCTCTACAAAAATTTCAAATTGGGTGACATGCTACTTTTTGGGCTAGTTTTAATTATCCTCAGGCTAAAAATCTTAAAAATACACTACTTTTTTATTTTCATATATAAAATAGCAGAACATCATTAGTTTTGTATAATACAATAAAAGTTTTGTTTGTTGAATATTTCTATTCGCAATGAATGATAGTTTTACTAAAATGTAACATGTTCGATACTCGTTTAATTCTTGTTTTAGTACTAAAAAGTACTAAAACAAGAATTAAACAAGTATTGAACATGTTACATTTTAGTAACTTCAGATCTTCAGATCTGGCAACACTAGACATTTGTTGAGTTCGTACCAACATCTCTACTCTTTTTTCAGTTACGTTTCATCCAAAATTTCAGAAAAATTTTTACGTTTTGTTTTATGCTAGATTTTATGCCATGTGTTCTTGGCCTAAGAGGGTTAGTTAAAACAATAACCAAAATGCGGGCTGATTATATTACATTATTTTCGTAGATCCTTTTAGACTGATTAATAACAATCACTATAACTCTTTTGCATTGTTTTTTGTAGATTTTCTAACTTGATATCTTTTTCAGATCATTACTCAAACTATTCCAATAGGAAATCATTTGGAAAATTGCTGCATATTTTCCCACCGTAATACCCTATTCACACTGTACATTTTAAGCGGGATTAAGATTTAAGCAGAATTAAGTTAAATCGCATTGTCAAAAACAAGTTTAACTACTCGTTCACACTAGGTAATTAAAGCGAATTATTCGCTTAGCCCTCAAGTGGGTGTACTCAATATTACATTTTAAATAAAATTAAACTTTTGCTTATTTTTCGTAAATCATCATAAATTAATTTATATTTAGTAATTTAAATTATAAATAACTTATTTAAAGAGCATAAGACGTTAGTTAGGAATTATTATCATTTATTATCAGTGATGTCGTTGTCGTTGGCAGCACTATTCTCTCAATGTTTATATTACTTTAGCGATAGAACTGTGATAAGAATGGATTTTTGACAGAAATTTATATATATATATATATTTTCGTAAACAAGAAATTTATATTATCATTTAAACTTCTTGTACCGAAGCAGCATATACATGCTAACAGAGAAGAGTATCGTTTGTTCGAACATTTGTACTGTACCTGCACATCTGCTTCCGCCATTATTTTTGAACTTGTGGCGAACCTCGTGGAAAGCTTGAAGCAACTTAAGCTCCTTTGAGAAAGCGATTTAAGCTGAGCTGATTGTTTGTAGTTAGACCGGTTTAACGTTAAGTCAGTTCCGTTCATATTTCATACCTTAAGCTGGCTTAAAATGTACTGTACAGTGTGAATAGGGTATAAGTTTAACAATTGGAAGATTATATCCATACGTCTTGCGAGTATCCTGTGTCAATACATTTTGATGTTCACCTATTTTGTTTCCGAGACAGCTGTTTTCTTTGTTACCCTTTATAAATTTATAACTCTCCAACAAGACTTGTTTCGTGTAAATTTTGCAACATGAAGCATAGATTTTAGATAGACAAATATGTGTGCAATGCAAAAATGAGTGTAAGTTAGTAAAAAATAGACAAAAATACAAAAATATTATTTTTGGTGTACAACTTGCATTAAATTTTATGCTTACCCTACCTAACCAGACCCAACCATACAAACTGTAGCCTAACCCAACCTAAATAAAAGTAAAATGTTTATATATATATATATATATTAGTTTAGTTATATATGTATAAAACTAAAAACAAAAGCTGTAGTCACTAAGTCTCTAAGTTCAAAAAATGAAGTACCTTGCCTACAAATGACTCGCTTTGATTTAGAGAAAATTGATGCAGATACACTGAATGTCCACATTGTAATATATATATATATAACAAACTTATTTTATTAGTAAAAGTGCATAGTTACAAAATAATTCATTTTTATTGTTTGGGCTAGAAACAGTTCAAATCCACTACTTTTGGAGCACAACCCTGCTACTTTTTAACCTTCAGATCAGGCAACTATGAGCAGTTGTGCAGTATGTTGATATTCAGCAGGCTTAAAGCCTGTAACTCTATAAGAAAAAATGTATTCATTCAACCAGAAGGCTACAAAAGTTCAGAAAAAAATCTGTTAAATCACTGGTTTAAAGTGTTCTAACAGATTTTTTTTTCTGAATATTATTGTATTGAATTATATTATTGGCCATTAAAAAAATCTATGCACTTTCAACTGTATGAATGTTCTAAATTATTGGCAAATATTAGATCAGATCAACAGAGTTTGGGGTGGATGCTCAAAGATCAGTTTCATGGTTTGGCAAATAAATACATAATAAAATAGCCAATTATTTATGCTTTTGTCAACACTTTATATTAGGTAATCAAAATTGTTAGTTGACCATGCTTGTTTCTCATAATGTGTAGCATGGTAGTAATGCTTAAATCTTGAGGGATAACATTCAAAATGCCTTGCTGGTCTAAATCTATTCCTTAAAATAAACTTTTTATTTCATAACCCCTATATGATCAAATAACCGAAAGTGATATTTGAATTTGGTAACCAAATATTATGATTTTTTTTTTTTCAATATTTAGTTAGTTAATTTAGTATCATTCATAGGTCAATTAAATTGTCATTGCAATTTTTCTTCTAGAACAAAATGACAAAATGTTTTTTATCTATTCTGTTTAATAAATTGAGAAATGAATAAATGATTTAATCATTTAGTTTGTTGTTATAGAAAAATATTTTAGACATTTTAAAATAAAACAAAAATTTTTAATTAATCATGCTTTATTCAAACTAATGAAAAAATCCTTGAAATCCACAAAATGTAGTAAGGCTGTGGTGAAAATAAACACAAAAAGAATTAATTAAATAAAATGCATTTACAGTGGCTTCATCATAGAATCTTCATTCTTTTCTTTTTTTTAATGCATTGTTTTGGATAAAGAATTAACCAAATGAAATATTACCTATTTATAGACACACTCAAAAGAAAAATTTTTATATTACATGTTTCAAGTTTTAATATGATGCTTTCTGATACTCAGATATCTGCTTTGGGGACAGCCGATGAAAATGTTTAAAAGTTAGCATTTTACTTTTAGAGAAACAAGTCAATAAAAGAAATTATTCTTGAAACAATTTTATATTTATAAAATTAATGATGATAAATATATAAAATAGAGAAAATTATGCTTATCTATAGATTAAAACTCTAAAGATAAAAATAGATTGTATCATCCTCTTAGTTAAATTACATCACATTATTATTACATTATCATTCTTACATACTGAAGTGTATTGTTCTAAATTAATGTAGAAAACAGTTATTAAACTTGCATAATCTTAGTTTTTGATCAACAATAGTGTGACATTTTTTATCCCAATAATGTGTGTGTAAATTACCATTTAGAAAAGTATTGATTTACAAGACTTTTTATATGTAATTATTAAGTATATATTATAGAAATATGCACAAGAAAATTTCTCATGAGAGGAAACATACATCATCTTCCTGTTTTATTATTTAATATTTTCTAGTTATCATATTTAGATATTTAGTATTTATTTATGCAATATTTCTTTTTCTTTTAGGAGTCCAGACGAATGTCAACACATCTGGACATCTGAAGTTGAATTACTTTTGGTGGCAAGTGTCATTATTTGGATTTGGAGGAGAAGTTGCCCCATAATTTTAATCATGCTTACTTATGTTACATTTGTATTTAGCCATGGCTTAACATTACAGTCTGGCCTGTTGGAGACTGTGAAGTATCTGAAGTACTTGATTGTGCAGACAATGTACATTGTGTGGAATATTATTTATAAATTGTGGTTCATGTTAAGTATTGCTCTTGGAAATATGATACAGTCGATATTTCTTAAGATATTTGGAGATAACATAAGAAACCGAGAAGCAACTCTGGAGGTTATATTGACAACGATTGGCAAACTAATTGAATTTTTGTTTACTAAAATGATAGAATGTATCATGTATCTTTATAACATGTTTTGTACAACAGTATCATTTTGGAAAGATGTCATGCGAAACAAACCATGGGAAGTGTATTCAAATCCAGCAGCGGATCGTATTCCTTCAATGCCAGCATATTTCACAAATACATTTCCAAATAGAGAACAGTTGTTGTGTCATCCTGATTGTGAATTATCACAAAGAAGTAGTTCTTATTTAATTTCATCATCTAACAGTTTAGACCACTCTCAGCATGAAGTTTCCAAATCGAAGACTTACTCTACATCAAGTTATAAATCATCAGACATATTGAAATCATATATTCTTCTTTTCTTTACAAAGGCATTGTACATCTCTGTGGATTTGTGGAAATATGTATATAATTTATTTGTACCAAAGACTCATTCTAATGAACATTTACCACCTGGTCTAAAAAACATGGGACAGAACTCGTGTTATTTTAATGCAGTGCTTCAGTGTTTTGTGAGGACACCTGGTATAGTGGGATCATTAGAAACTTGCTTAGCTGCAGAGGCACTTGTCAGGTTACATATATCTGAAGTTGAAGCTCAGTTTCTTCATGCATTCAGAGAATTAATTTTACAGCTTTCCACTTGGACCGTGAGTGATAAAGTGATAGAAGAGTTTAGGTTCTATTGTAATCATTTGGAACCTAATCTTGTCTCCTACATGCAACCTAACCCAGCCCAACAGGATGCTGCCGAATTCATCATGTGGTTGCTTAATAAATTACACGAATGCTTCAATACAAGACGAGATAAAAACTATACCAGTGCCAGAATTCAATTAAAAAGGTTTCCCATCTTATTAGGATTTGGTTGTGGATATTCTGTTTGGAAATCTCATGACTTAAAAAACTTTTCTCTAACCCATTTATCAGACAATACTGTAAAAAGACTTTTACAACTTGCCGATGAAGAATGGGAAGGATACGAACAACATAATGCATCACCAGTCAGTTCTATGTTTACTAGCCAAACTGTCGAAGTCCATCAGTGTCTTGGATGTCATCAACTTTCTGCTCAGACTCAAATTTTTACTATGCTTCCATTAGTGTTTTCATCTGATTGTGAAGAAACAACAATTCCAGATTTGGTTAAAAAATTCTTTTCGATCGAAGATATGGACGTGAATGGAAGCATGCAGTGCACGTGTGGAATACCATATAATAGAATAAATAGTTTCACACCAATTCGGAATACCAAGTTGTCATTTTATAGTCCTGCTAAAATTGATGGTGAAAGAATTATTCCAAATGTTTCCTATCCAAGTCACCAACCCACAAAAACTTCTACTCCTATCTCTTTTACAGATATTCCTCCAAAAACAAGCACAAATACGAATTCAAGTACTTTGTATCAACTGCTTTCACCAATCAGTAGTGTTGTGCAGAGTCCAATACCTCCCAATGATGATTATTGCTCTCCTTTCAGACATGATATGTCACAGAAAACTCAAAGCAAGAAGTGGATAAAACAGACATTTTTGTGTAAGGCACCAAAGTGTTTAGTAATGCATCTTTTAAGGTTTCAGTTTGATTCAAACAAAAAACTTACATTAAAAACTCATCAGTCGGTTGATATACCCATATCAAATTTTGAAGTTCCAATATTGAAATCTGCATCAAGAAATGGAGCCAATAAAAGTATGCAGACTTCAGTAAGTACAGTTCAGTATGAATTGTATGGTTTGATTCTTCATCTGGGTCATCAGACATCATCGTCGGGACATTACGTTGCATATTCTTGCGACAGGGACAGAAATAAACAGACTGTCTGGTACAAATTCAACGATGAAATCGTCACGAGGATAAATCCTTCAATCGAATTCAACACACCTTACATAAAACAGAATGCATATATTTTATTTTACAGGCAAAAAGAATGCTGACATTAATATTTTAAATGAAATTATAGTATATTTTGATATTAAACAGTGTTGTTGGCATACTTAAATTAGTTTCAACTTACAGAATAACTTATATCATATTTTATTAAGTTGTTAAATGACAGCAAAGTAAGTTCTTCACAAATGAATCCATATTTTGATTGTAAAAACAAACAACATTCATCAAATTGTTATCATTGTACATAAAGAGCACAAATCCTATTTTTTACAGTCATTGTGTAAATTATAAGCATCATCTTCAACATGTACAGAGTGCTAAATAAGCACACACATTATCTTGATGTAAGTTTTTATTATGTCAATATTTCTCGATGTACATAAATTTTATACTCGAGTTTTTTGTTACTTCGATGTATTAAAGGATGTGCACAGTTTCTATTAAATTACACTTTGTCTATTATTTACCTCAAGGAAGAACCTAAACATGATACACACAAAGATCTGATGATCAATATTGCTTTAGTTAGACTAAAAACAAAGGAAATGAATGTGCTAACATTATACAGGGTATCTGTGGATTATCTTTATTGCTTTAGACATCAATGCAAAAACCTGAATGAAATATTTTTTGTGTGATTTTTTTTTTTTTTTTTTTTTCCAAATGAAACAAATTCTCGGTTATGTGGATGTGTCTCTTTTCACTTAGATGTGTATATGCACATTGACACAGTAATGCTTTAGCAAACATAAATAGAAATTGAGTATCATCATCATGTTCTATAGCAGTGTTTCTCAAACTTTTTGGACCGCGACCCCCCTTCTGCACTTACTCATTTTTCAGAGGTCCTTTGAAATTTTTGTGTGTCGAAAAACATCCCGGAGGGAGGGGGTTAGGCTCGTATTTAAATATTTATATTCTTTTTATTATTTATATGTGCAATTTATTTAAGTAATAATTATTTTATATAGTTTTTATTTCTATTATTTCTAAACATGAATCCAGAGTAAATTTATAAAATATTTGAAAAAAATTGATCTAGAATCAATTTTTCAGCGACCCCCCCAAATATTTTTCACGACCCCCACTTTGAGAATCACTGCTCTATATTGAAGGGTATGCATGCAAGTTCTATTAACCTTGTAAATGATACTTGAGAACTTGCTTCATGTGTAAGAGAGCTGCATGAAAATATTTAATTCCCAATTTTTGACTCCATGTCAAGTTACAAAGATGAATAAATGGTGTATGACAGCTTATTTATTCAGTGGTGTTATACTAACATTAATTATTCAATATTTACTCATTAAATACTGTTTCTATAGTATGTAATTTATAAGACCATGCTTATACCTAAAAAAGTTGATTAACTAATTGAATAATGTGAACTTTATTCATTAATGAAACTTGTTGCAAAGATAAATTATAAAACATTATCACAAAAGTTATGAAACCATATTTTATTTGTAGATTAACAAAATAATATAGAAGTAATTTATATACTCAGTAATAAATAGAATATTGTTTTTTGTATGAATTAGTTTTGGGAGGGGTTGAACTTTAATGGACGTCCATTTTATTTCATTAAATTCTACATTTTATTATGCATAAAGTGAAAGATTTTGAAGGGGTTTGAGTTTTGCTGGACATCGGAAATTGGGACAAGAGGGGAGGGGAAATAATAATTTCAACAAACATGGGGACGTAATTTATGGACAATCTCTAAGTATCTAAGATACAATATATAAAAACAGGTGGAATGCATGTGTTTCAATACATTCACATTCTTTAAATCCATTGTACTTTCTTGATTTTGAATGATGTATCATTCAAAATACATAATTCCAACATGATAATACCATTTTGGAATATGTACATTATAAATTATTTACAGAAAATAAGCAAAGTTAAAGCTTCCTATTCCTTAGCCATAGATTGTTACTCATATATTGTCTCTCTTGTCCACTTTCGAGAATGCAACTTCGTAATCATTCATAATTTTTTGAATCAACAAAAAGTTTTTGGAAAATTTTCTGTAGGCTACTAAAAAAATATCAAAAGTTGGGTTAACAGGTAGTAATATCCCAGATTTTCATTGAATTTTAATACTTTTTCTATACAATTAACAGCAATTACATTTATTGATGATAATTTTTATCATCAATAAATTAAAATATATATTATTATTCATCATTTAAAATGTTTTTCTTGCAGTGGCGTCATTAAAAAATAAACAAAACTAGCTGCCGCGGTGGTAGTATTCTGTTCCGTAATTGATCAATTTAATACGCGCAGAGTACGTCACGTGCGTTACTATATAAGTAACAATTAGAGATTAGTAAGAACAGTAGCACGTGGCGACGTTAGAACTCTACTGCTGTCAGAGAAGAGCCTCTGTGGCTGTAGCTATAGGCTAATTATCTAGCTTCTCTATGTAATTAGTCTATGGCTGTAGTGTCCAAACTATGAACCAAAGAGAGAAAGTAGTAAGAAGAGTTTATAACACGTTAGTCTTCTATCTTGACAAGTTGGGAAACCCAGGTTCATTCCAGGTTGGAAACAGTTTTTAATGGGCGATCTGAATGTCGGGTTACGGCCCCCTCCATTATAGGCCTGGTCGAGCCCATGATTTAAAAGTTCTCTTAGTTTCCACACCTTACCGACAAATTTTCTATACAAATATCACAAAAACAATAACTCCAGTTTTCTACACGGGCTCAAAATTACAAAAAAAAAATTGAATTATACACACTGAAGATCGAGTTGTAAGATTTACCTGTTGGATAGAAAGATTTTAAGTGGTTCTATTTTCGTCCAACTTAGGATCGGTAATTTCCATTGTGCAAATAGGAAGAAACTTCAAACCGATTATCTTGAAGTCTTGATGTCACTTCTTATGAATAGGCAACATATTTTTCGGGGTGGTTCGTCCGATTGGTGAGGGGCGTGGGCCTGACATCATCGGTTGTGATCCACAAGCTAGCCAAAAACCCTCAACTGGTGCCCGGAGGGGACGGGCAACAGGATTACGGGGCCGGGGGATCTGCTTCCTCCTCAGACGCCGGCCCTGACCAGGAGAGGAATGTTATTCCCTCCTCTAGTGAGGACAGTGCTTAGAAAGTGTATGGGGCCTCACTCAGGTATAGCCCACTAAGAAGTAATTGAAAGGAGGTGAAGATAGTATGACAAGAAGTTAGAATGAAGAGGGAATAAAGTGTGATAGGATAGGATGAAAATTAGAACCTGAGGGTCATGGGACCCATGGGCGCCAGCATCGCATTTATTTTAAAAACAAAACGTACAATTACATACAAGAAATCATTAAATACATAGAAAACAGAAATACAAATTACGGCGCACTAATGCTAACATAATACGAACAGAAAACATTGAACAGAGTTAGAGATAATACAATTAAAATACCAGTACTTCGAATTACAGTACAAAGTAACAACAATAGTATGACGACGCGAAAGTAACATATGTTGTAAACACGTGACAATGACAAAGTGGATGAACAGTAGGTAAACAGAATAAGAACCGAGGGTGACAAAAGCCAAATAACAATAAACTTCGCGAACGGTAGAAATTACACAAAAATAATGCCACGCACACAGCAGATACAATAGCTACGTATCCAAGAAAGGGAGGTCATATTCAGTGTAGTCGAACCACTGTCCCGCTAATATATTCCACCTACTTCAGGACTATCTCCACGACAAAAAAGCTGAACTTCATTGGGGACAACACTCCGTTCAAAAGTGCATTATAAGAGGGTGTTCACAGGGTTCTGTCTGTGGGCCACTCTTATGGAATATCACTTTCAACACTTTTTTTGGGGAAACTTTTGGTCAGGATAAATTATACGCCTATGCGGATGACGTCATCCTCCTTATGGATGGGCGTTCTCATGCAGATCTGGAACACAGGGCCAATTTAATGCTTGGGAAGGTCTATAACTGGGGCACGGAGCACAAGTTGCTCTTTAACCCTGCGAAAACTAAGGGTATTGTCTACAACAGATCGAGCAAGCCAATCTCTATCGCCGCCCCCACATCAAAATGAACGGTAAAACTATCAAGATTGAAAGAGTGATTAAATACCTCGGTGTGATTATGGACCACAGACTGTCATGGGATCAGCACATTGAATTCATAAATAAACGAACTGGACTTATTATGCAAGCCTTCATGCAGATTGCAAGGAATAGCTGGGAACTCTCCAGTGAAGCTACGAGCACCATCCATGACCACATATATGTTCCTATGATTACGTACGCTTGTGGCAGTTGGGGATGGGCTACACAGAAAGTGAATTCCAAAAGATAAATTATCTCTTCACAAAGAAAGGTGTTGCTACTAATTACTAAGGCGTATCGCACAGCCCCCACTCATAGCCTACAAATTTTGGCAAGAAAACCCCCCATTGATCTGACCATCTCCATGAATTCAAGCTGCACCACGCCAGATGGGGCCTCGACATTCAAACCAATGACGGATGCATCCATTCAAATGCCATTGAAAGACCATACCGATATTGCAACATACCATGCCCTGGGACTTACACCAAGATAAAGTCCTCCTCCCTACACCCGGCCAAGATTGAACTATATACTGATGGTTCCAAAATGAACGATAGCATTGGCTGCAGCTACGTTGTCTATGAAGACAGCAGGGAGGTTCATCACGACTGCTTCCACTTGGACAGGAACTGTTCTGTTTTCCAAGCGGAGCTCATTGCTATACGCATGGCAATCTCTTGGAGCATTGCTAACCATTCTAATACCTCCATCCACATATATACCGACTGCCTATCTGCCTCTAACATCATTGGGAGCAACTCGCTTCATCATCTCGCCTGCGAGATCAGTGACCTCGTTACCAATTCTAACAACTATTACAGCATCTTCTGGACCCGTGCCCACCAGGGGACGGTAGGAAACGAGAGAGCCGACTTCCTAGCCAAAGCGGCAACCTCTAGTAACTCTACCCCTATCATTTACAACAAAATAAGTAAACGGTGTCTACGCCACATGCTCTGGACAAAATGTCTTCAAATCTGGCAGAATAATTGGAACCACGAAAATCAGTGCATGACCTACAAGTTCATTCCCAATATACAACAGTTTTTCTCTCTTAAATGGTTCACCCCTAGTTTTCCAGCGACTCAGCTAATAACCAACCATGGAAAATTCGCATCATATTTCTACAGGTTTACTTCCAGCGACACCAATCTATGCCCGATCTGCCAGACTGAAGATAACAGCGCTCATTATATCTACGATTGTATCGCCCTGGAAAAAGAGAGCTTTTAGTAGAAGATTCGGGCCACACCTGGTCTTGTGACTACAATGTGCTACTCTCATCTAAAGAAATATATAAGGCCTTCACTAGGCTGGCCAAGAAATTCGTTGAACTCTCTGGTGATTGTAAATAATTAACTACCCAACATTTTGCTATTAATTTGTAATATGCCATTAACTGTTTATAATCTTTTCGTGTTTATTGACTCACTACGTCTTGCTACTGTGTTGTCATTCTATTGTCATCCATACAAATTATTGTCGTGTCAGTAATCATCAATGTATTGTAGCCTAACTACTGTCGTGCTAATAACTTGTTAACTATTCTCTTAATGTAATTGTATTATTACCTGTTCATATTGTATCATGTAAGCAGAGTTTAAAATCTGCTATTCATTAGCACCCCTCCCCATTAACTCCACATCTGCGAGGGTCAAGAATTCGGAGAACTGAGGGGTCACGAAGGGGAAGGAAGAGCTTGGACAGGGGAGAGAGGAGAGAAAGGTCACCACTTTTTAGACCGGACATGTGTGTAACGGACGTGGAAGTCATCTGTTCTTGTGATCGCCTTACTTTGTAGTTTAATTATTGTATTATTAAAATTTGTAATATTACAAATTGGCGCAGTCGACAGGATTTCAGTACACAGCTGTATTTATATAGTAGAATCATGCTTTTTAAATTTTTGGTTCAGAAGACCGAAGACTCCTACATTATCTCCCGATATCAACTAGAAGGGGAAGACGAATGGACGGAAATCGACCAAGAATTTCAAGGAATCGAAAATCATCCCGCAATTTCGACCTCGTCGGTTTTTCAAACTGCTATCCGGACGATGACGAATTATCGAACACTATCTATTTCATTATCGGAGACAGAAGGTGAGCTCTATCTTAACAAAACTTTAATACGACCGGTCGCCTCGGACAGTTCGTCTGACCCGAAGTCGGATGTGTTGGCGCAAATGGTTCAGTTGCAAAAGCTGTACATGAACCAACAAGCCGAGACGTTGAAGATTATGAACTCTTTTCGGCAAACCATCGAAAAAATGTCATTAAACTCATCTCGCGATACGATCAACATAGAAAAATATGATGGAAAATCGGAGGAAGCGCGTGTTTGGATAATTTCATACGAACACGCGTGTGCATCTCACAATTGGATTACAGACGAACAAAAGATCCGTAACCTTCGAAATTATTTGGAAGGAATTGCCGTGAAATGGTACAATTCTCGAGTATTAGATAAGGTCGGTGATAATTGGGAGGAATGGAAAAACTCTTTTCTTAGTGCGTTCGGACAGAATCGGATCCAACTTTCCATATTAGCGGATATGTGGGAATATCGTGGTGGTTCACTATTGGAATATTATTTTGAAAAACAACGGCGTATTCAACTTGCATATCCGGATATTGGGGAACAAAGCTTTATCACCATGGTAATACGTGGACTACCGGCGGATATGCAAGCTATTCTTCTTCAACACAATTTAAACGACAAAGAAAACTTACGTGTCGGATTGAGCAAATTGGTACCTACAAAAAACTCGGTACCGAAGAAAATCGAAAGAAGGAATAATAATATTCATGATAACCGAAGTTTTACCTCCGTGAATGAAATTGATAATGGTCCAAAAAACGAGTAAGGAAGGGTTTACCGATCCCTCTGACAAAATCGGATCATTGTCTAGTCACAGATCATAATGATCCTAGAATATTCTCAATGGAAGTGAACAACGTGTATTGCTCAGTTTTTCTAGATCCAGGATCCACGGTCAACCTTATTAGTCCGAAATTGGTAGATAAATGCAAACTAGAATCCCATCCTATACATACAGTCTTAAAGTCATTTAATGGAGCACTTACTGTATATAGGGAGGGTGTTTTGGCTACTATAAAGTTTAGAGACCGTACCCAACTCATAGAAGCAATTATCGTTAAGGAAATAGACTACGATCTTTTGTTAGGGATTCACACATTGGGAAAACTTAACATCTGCTGGAATTTTGGTAAGCAGGAAGTTTTATTAGCTAAAACCGACAGAATTATATTACAGAAAGAAGACGTTTTGCGGCATTTTCCGGGCATCGATCAACCCGATTATACCAGACCCCCTAAGTTCACTGTCGATTTTAATATAACAGATACGAAAGTGATCAAATGTAAACCATATCGGTTGTCTCGTGACAAATATCAGTGGTTAAGGACCAAAATAAAAGACTTGTTAGCACAAGGCATAATAGAAGAAACATCATCTCCTTACGCTTCTCCTTGTGTTGTTCTTCCCAAAGGGAATGGCGATTACAGATTGGCTCACAATTATATGAAAATCAACGAAGTGACCGAATTGGATCCTCATCCCTTTCCCTTAATAGACGATATTATCAATGGATTCGGAGGATGCAAATATTTTACAAAATTAGACTTAAAAGATGGATTTTGGCAGATTGGAATTAGTGAGGAGACTCGGAAGTATACGGCATTTGTCACCCCATTTGGACATTATCAGTATACTCGTTTGCCTCAAGGTTGGAAAAATTCTCCGGCATTATTTCAAAAAGTTATGAATAAGGTACTGGGGGATCTGTTGGAAAATGAAAAAGTTCGGAATTATATCGACGATATAAGCACAGGGGCTGACAATGAAATAAGTAATGCGGAGCTCACATATCAAGTATTAGAGAGGTTATACAAAGCGAACTTTGTTATAAACCTAAATAAATCAGAATTTAATGTAAATAAAATCAAATTCTTGGGAAGAGTTATAGACGGTTTTAGCAAAACTACGGCAACAGAGTCGATCGAAAAAGTTCGTAATATGCCTCGGCCCCATGATCTTCACACGGTGAGGTGTTTCACGGGACTGACTGGACACTTCCGTGCATTTATTCCAAATTATGCCGCTATTGTTCGACCTTTAGATCGACTTAAACAGAAAGACATTCCCTTCGAGTGGACGAAAGAATGTGAGCAAGCATATCAAGAATTGATTCAAAGAATTACATCGAATCCTATATTACAAACTCCTGATTGGAGACTGAACTTCGAGCTTTGTACCGATGCTTCCCATTATGGCAGCGGCTCTATATTATATCAGCGGGACACCGATGAGATGCGAGGAAGACAACTACGAGTTATAGGATACCAATCATATACTTTTACATCAGCGGAGGTTAACTACAGCACAACTGAAAAGGAGTGCTTGGCCGTGATCAAGGCGATTAAATATTTTCAAAGTTTCTTGGAGGGAAGAAAATTCACCGTGCATACCGATCACCAAGCACTTACCTTTTTAATGGGATTAAAAGAACCGAAAGGAAGGTTAGGTCGGTGGCAAGTCTTTTTACAAACCTATGATATGAAAATTAACCATCGCACTGGAAAAGAATTAACAGACGCAGATGCCATCTCCAGATTGTGTCCCCGCGTGAAATCGATGCCAGTCCACCAAATCGACAAACACAAGTGGCAAAAGACCAAGAATGGCCGGTTGATTGTCCCGAAAAATATTCAAAACAGCATTATGAAGCGGTATCATGATGATCCGGACAGTGGGGGTCATGATGGGTTTTGGAGGACTTATTACAAGTTAAGGGCACGGTTCTGGTGGCCTAACATGAGACAAAGTATCCAACGTTACGTGCAGACCTGTCCGATATGTCAATCCGTCAAGTTTAAATACCGACCCCGTCAAGACCAACTCTATTTGCCCCCACAATCGAAAATACCCTTCAATACGGTACACATTGATTTTGCGGAGCTTCAGAAACGCAGTGAAGGGGTAAGAATGACTAAATCATTTCTAGTGGTCATAGACGAAGCTACACGGATAACTTATGCTAAAGCTATGAAGGAGGATGTGCGTAGTGTCATCCGTTATTTGGATAATTTACCATTATTCAATAATGTAACTACTATCATCAGCGATTGCGGATCTACCTTTAAATCGGACAGTTTCAAGCAATGGGCCAGAGACAGGAATATCACATTAAAAACCACATCTCCTTATCATGCTGCCGGGAACGGAGTGTGTGAGAGAAAGATACGGGATCTCAAGAAATTCCTTAATTGTTATCCAGATTTCAAAGGCGGGTGGAAAAATTGCTTGGATGCTGCAGTTCGCCACGAAAACCGAAGCTACAACTCTTTTTTAGGTTGCTCTCCATTATTCAAATGGCAACGAACAGTTGTTAAGCTGGAAGCTGACAGCGAATTCGGAATTACAGATTTACAATCGTATGAAAAGGAGCGTACCGAGGAACAACGAAAGAAATATAGAGAATCTATCAAAAAATATTATGATAGGAAGCATGCAGGACCATTGGTAAATATTAAAGTTGGATCCTGGATTTTAGTTCAGAGTGGTATGAGGGGAAAACATCCGAACATTAAAGGACCGTATCGTATCGATAAAATAATATACTACGACAACATTCCTAAAAATGTGATGTATAGAACGGAAAATGGAACTAAAAAGATAGCTCACCTTACCAATATAAAATTGTATCATCTTAGGGGTGATGACAAGGCTAAGAAGGTGGGTGTAAGCAGAGTTTAAAATCTGCTATTCATTAGCACCCCTCCCCATTAACTCCACATCTGCGAGGGTCAAGAATTCGGAGAACTGAGGGGTCACGAATGGGAAGGAAAAGCTTGAACAGGGGAGAGAGGAGAGAAAGGTCACCACTTTTTAGACCGGACATGTGTGTAACGGACGTGGAAGTCATCTGTTCTTGTGATCGCCTTACTTTGTAGTTTAATTATTGTATTATTAAAATTTGTAATATTACATATCACGTTTATACGCACCATTTATCTTGTTAGTCTCTAAGTTTACCCTCCTTTTTATAATCAACGCGTAATTGTAAATTCTAATGTATGTCCACTTTTGTTTATTGTATATTCTGTTTGTATTTGCATCTGCTGTATATCAATCAATTTTATGTATTTTCAACCCTGGCAATGCAAGGACTGTACTCACTTGTACGTAAATAAATAAATAAATATAAATATATATATATATATATATATATTAACTCTTTCCACTCGTGGGCACTAAGAGGGCTTCTTTTAGAAAGCCCATTATGGGTTCCGGCCAGGCCCACAATGGGGCGACCGGGTGGTGAGGGACGGGGCCAAACATATCCGAACGGACCATCCCCCGAAAAATTCCTGGGGATTATTCGACCCGTTCGGATTCGATCCCGGGTCCCCCAGAGCGGTAGGCTGCCAGCTTGACCGCTCGGCCATTCGGCCCGTAAATAAATATTATTGTATTGTAGTCGAATCTACGTCTCGTTTCGGCTTTAACTTTTTGTAAAGTCGGGCAGTCTTTGCTCATTGAGTTATGGTGTATGTTCGGAGTGTTTTCTTTTCTACAGTTAACGCAGGTGGGTTGATCGTGTTTCTTCGGACAATCCTTCTAGAGATGGAGATCCCCGCAGTGACTGCAGGTGGATTCTTTCACATTGCAAGTGCTCGCTCTGTGCCCAAAGCCGAGGGAGCTGAAACACTGGATGATAGGCACAAAGTCATACACTGGACACCGACACCATTGTATATTTATTCGCTTTTCCTGTATAAGAATACTTCTTAATTTAGGGTTGGTTTCAACAACCCAAGACTCAGAATGTTCGTCCTTTTGTTTCATTTTAAATCTAATTTTAATCTTTTCCCGGAACTCCTTTTCAGTGTAGGGTACTTGAAAGCGCTCATTTTGCCTATAGATGTACCCAATAAGATTGTCACTATTTATTGACTTCGGAACCGAAGCAATTTTCAATAGAGGCCATCTCTTCTCAGCCACTTTGGAACCTAAGTGTGACTCTGCGTTTTCCGAAATAGCAACATCTAGTTTGTCAGCATCCTTCTGACTAGTGCAATCCACGGCCTCGCCGCCTCCGCCAATATTCTAGACACGCCTAACGCCAAAACCTAGCGCCCGTGGTTTGATCACCTTCGTAAGAGTCTCTTTAGTTTCTTCTGAAGTACTCTTGGGTTTAATGCTGTAAACGAGGACGGTATAACACGGCGGCAGGGGGCGGAGGAGCGGGTCACAAAGTACTTAGCCCTTTCCTGAGAGTATCACTATAAGTAAGGGTATGGCTGTCACTTTGGGTTTGGTTTTTGCTAGAAATACTATTCCCCAGCTCAGATATTTCTTTCTTAATACTAGCAGCAGAGGCCAAAAGATCCCTACTTTGTTCGGACACAAGCTTAACAATTTCTTCCTTAGTGGGAATATTTTTAAATTTTTCTTCTAAATAGGTAGATTAGATTATTAGCCTCAAAGACGCAGGCAGGAGCAGACGTGACATGGAAGTCTGCAGCAACGAAGCTATAGAACAACTCTTTCGCTGGGGAGAGTTGCACAAACTCTCTTTCAGCCCTGAAAAATCGGAGGCTCTAATGGTGGCCCGATCGGGAGTATTGGTACGTCGGCCAATACACAGAATCGGGGACACCCCCATCCGCAGGGTGAATGAATTAAAGTATCTCGGTGTCATTATTGATCACACTCTATGCTGGACACCCCACTTACGGTCTGTTCGAGTCAGAACAAACCTTGCGATAGCGGCACTATCGAGACTTGCCAGGCAGGACTATGGCTTAAGCAGTTGTGCAATCCGTTCCATCTATAAGATGGCATTGGAGCGCATGATCTGCTATGCCTGTGGTATCTGGAGGAAGAAGTCCACCAACGTTAACCAGAGCAGGATTCTGCTTACTATTCAAAAACCCGCCGCCCTGCGGGTAGCCCGTGCCTACAGAACAGTGTCCATGGAGGCAGCCTTGGTGCTCGCCGGGTTGCTTCCTCTGCCCCTGGTAGTCAGCCAGGAGGCTGCCTTCTACAGAGCCACCGTAGAGGGCACTGAAGTGAGACACTGTAATCAGAGGTGCCTAATCACAAAACCTGTATGTCAGGCAGATGTACTACAAGTCCATCCTGCACACAGGATTGGACTCGATTGGGATGTTGGTGAACCAACTAGCAGCGGTGTTGGGATATACACCGATGGCTCAAAGGATGGCAGCGTAGTAGGTGCTGCGTTCTGTGTCTTTTCTGATGGAGTTCAAGTATGCGAACGATCAGTCAGACTGAACGAGGAGGCTTCCGTGTTTCACGCAAAACTGGTGGCCCTGGACGAGGCGTCCCAGTGGATCCTATGACATTCGGGTCCTGAGCCGATCACGGTTTACTCCGACAGCCAGTTGTCGCTTCAGAGCTTGAGAGACGGGTACCATCGAGACCGTACGGTACTGGAGATCAGAGGTAGGGTACTGATGGCTAGGCATGAACGCGAGTTGACCTACGGTGGGTCCGAGGACACATCGGAATCCGAGGTAACGAGCGTGCCGACTCTTTGGCCAAAGCAGTGGCACAAGGCCCATTTGTAACCAGGGTGGTCGAGCTTTCGGCCTCTTACATAAAAGGTACTCTACTGCAACGATCGATGTCAAACTGGCAGGAGAGCTGGACTCAAAGCACAGTAGGTAGGATAACCTATGCCTTCGTGACTGAGGTTGGCCGAACTCCAGTAAGTTGTGATTGGTTAGTGACCCAACTGTTGATCGGTCATGGAAGGTTTCCCCATTTCCAGTCCAAGTTTGGACAGGGAGATGGTTGCTGCTCCTGTGGGTGCTCTCGCGGAGACGCGAGGCACTATGTGCTTGATTGCCCTCTTACAACAGGACGGTTGACGATGTCAACTGGTCCCAGCCACCCAAGCAAGTACTTCGAACGCTAGCAGCGAGTAAAGGAAACGTATTGAAACTAAAGGATTTGATGGTGACTGTGATAAGTCTATGTGCCCAAGTGTTTCACTGGAATGGGCCCCCTTCCTGAGTAAGGGGGTCCCACTGACCGTTTCAGGCGAAATACCGAGTGGACGTTCAGCCAATTGGACGTGTCGAGGATCGCATCCCCATCGTCTTAAAAAAAAAAAAAAATGCATTAGGTAACTTACTGTCATTTAGAGACCTATTTGCAGGTCAGTCTGCACCAAAACGGACGTATGCCCGATTTGGAATGTTCGAGCCTGGCTCCCCCCAAGTTCAACATAAAAGAGTCCAAGACACCTAGTTGTTCCGGGGTGTCCGACCGCTTCCTATGATTCAGGCATAGTCTCTTTCGTACCCTGTAGTGCCTTGTGGCGGAGCAGGGACAACTAAGAGTTGTGTGTATGAGGGAAATACATATAATAACATATAACAAAGTAATGCATAATATAATACACACAGGTGTATACTTAAAACCCACTCATGCTCCATTCTTGGTCCAACGACCGTATAAATATAAGTTGTCGGCGTTTATGGCACTAATCAGAAGAGAATTTTTATATTGTACCAACATGCAGGACCATCTCAAAGAGATTAATACAGTTGCAACGAATTTAGGTTACAAAACTGCTCCAGTTGAAGGGCTGGTCAGACGTTACAAAGAAAATGAAGATAAAAAACATACTAACTTCGATAGAATTAATAAATTCACATACAACAACCGATTGGATGGTGTTGCGAATGAACTAGCATCTTATAAAAACTTGAGAATTATCTATAAAAGAGCAACCAATATTTATAGTTTACTACGAAATGAAAAAGACAGACTAAAAAAGGAAGAGAAATATGGAGTATATAAAATTCCGTTTAAAACCAACAGTTAGGAATCACAAAAGATTATGTGAGTGTGACTGGAAGAAACTTTGCAGTACGTCTGAGCGATCATAAGTACAACGTTGAAAAAAACCATAATATCTCAGCAATTATGACACAAACAGAAAAAGCAGTTGTAAAGTGGGAGGAAGCGAACATCATTAAAACAGTGCACTTTCATTCATTCCATTAGAAAAAGTATAAATTTATAAAAGCAAAATAAAAGAACGATTCCTAAGCGCTAGGGATGCTAATGCACTTCCAACAGCGTGGAAATATGTAATAGAAAAAAAAGAATGGTACTTAAAAACTCTTAAACCATATATTCATTGTGGTTAATTAACTTGATGTTTAATGTGTAATTTTAGTTTTTTTTTTTTTTTTTTTTTTTTTTTTGCATAAGGTATATTTGCACTTAAATGTACGGTTGCTGCAACTCGAAGTAAGAAATTTTTATTATAATTTAAATAACTTTGTATTTATACTTATTTTAAATAATTTTATAATTCTGAAGACGGCGGTAAAATGAAAGTCGGCCCGAAATGCATATAATATGCAATTAACCAGACAAAATGAAGTAAGAATTCTATTTATTCATTGAATTATTGAGAGTGTCATAAACCTGCAAAGGAAGAATTGCCGAATTTAATATATAATAAAAAATAAGTAAACACAACATTATCGGTTGAAGGCCATCGAGGGCTTAATTAGTAAACTAATTGATAATCTCTAATTATATCATTGAAACGAGACGATGTAAGAGCGATCCTTGTCGTAATTTAGTGTAAAATAATTTTATTAGCATCCATAACCTGTTTATGAATAACTTATGAGATAATATAACTTACTTTAATTATTCATTTTCTCAAAACTACTTCGCTTTCGATAAATTAGCATTCGGAAAGAAAATCTTAGAACAATTCACTTTGACAATTGCCAAAATTATATTATTGGCATTTATTGCTAACGCAACAATAGAGGTTTCTAATCGACGTCATGAGTATGCATGCGCAATTGTCCGGCACAATCTTTGTGGTTTGTTTACGTTTTATTTGTATTTACGCGCGCTTTAGAGTGAGTTCTTGTGTTGTTTATTCGTCACGAATATTCCATGGTGAATTGTTGGGTGTAATGCTCAATCAAGAACAAAAGAACGTCATTTTTAAAAATCCCCGGCATTTGTCATCAAGAACCTCAAACTGAGATTTCACGACGAAGGCAATCTGCATGGCTCTCAAGAATTAACCGGAAATATTTCAATACGTATAAAGTGAATATCAATACAAGAGTTTGAAACATTTCATTTCAAGTGAGAAATAAATCAGATTACTGGTTATCAGTAAATAATTACATACACTTTTGCATGAGTATCATAAAGTGTGTACAAGCCGATTCACTAGTTCACAAATTCTTTGTTAATAAAGACAAAATAAAGTTAAATAATTTTAACAAGCGCAGATTTAGTTTGAATAGATAATGATTGTGTTCTAACTATATTTTTCACCTTTCAATTTGTTTTCTTAGTGTCTGCTTGTAATTACAGTAGAGTCCCGTACAACGCGGGGGATTCGTTACGCATTATAGGAAATCCCGTTATAGAAACCTGCATTATCACACGATTCATGAAAGTTTAAACCTTGGCCTATAAGTTGAAAAAAAACGTATACCTCTGATCGACAAAATTTAAGGGTTGTTGCTTGCTTTATTTGCGCGTTGTATGGGACTCTACTGTAATATACAGTAGAGTTAATATTATAGTGTTAGGCAAGGATAATCACTTAGCAGATGAAGAATTAGAAATGCATTTTGAGCCAGTTATCCTTTCAGTCTAATCTACATAAATAAAAGTATGTATATTTTAAGATAAAACCAATAATTTCCAATGTTCACTTACAGATAGCAAAGTTAGGTTATTTTGGTGAGCAACATTAACGTTTCTTTAACATGCTACGTTTTACAATGTATTTTTTTACATTAGTAACAAATAGTCATTACAGAGTAATCTTTAAGTCGTTTCCGACAAATTCTTATTTATTATTTATATTGTGATGTGCATGCGAAATCAACCGACAAAGGCAAACAAATTACGATAACAATATCTTTTAGCAAGTAATTTATTTCGCGTTTTAATACAGATTCTGATTAGCAGGGCCGGATTTACCAATCCAGGGGCCCTGGGCACAAATTCAGCGGGGGTCCCCCTTTAAGAGTAGGCAAATTTGATGATTTAGAAAATTTACACAAAATACTGTACTTTCAATTAGATTTGAACTAGGAAGTTGTAAATTTCATTTAAAAATAAGGTTATTGTAAACATACGTATATTTTATTGTGTAAAACTAATTATTTTAATTTAACTGAAAAATACCTATGTGAAATTTTTTCCCGAAATTTTCCGATGTTTCATAGGTTTTTTCCCGGGTTTGGTTTTCTTTGCCTGTCACCCTCATGGTTAGGCCACACTAGGCTGTCGCGGTAATAGAAAAAAAAATTATGTTTAAACATAATTTTTTTTTTTAGTTTTGTGGGGGCCCTGGGCACAGGCCCCAAATGCCCTTATGTAAATCCGGCCCTGCTGATCAGGGATTCCAATGTCACGGTAGAATAAGATATTGTACAAATTTACGGCACGAACAATAGATCCTAAAATAAGTCCTAAAAAGATGCTCTTAAAAATTAAATTAAAACTATAATTCTATTGAGCACAAAAGTTTACATTAATTCCTGAATTTGCCAAGTAAAATATTTAAATACTTAAAAATTGCAGCAATAATTTCTTGTAAAAGTTTCTTGTATTGCAGAATATCACAGCAATAATTTAGTAAAATATGGATATATTTTTGTCTTAGTGAAACTGAAAATTCTGCAAGCTGTGTGTATAATTTTAGTGCATACGTAGAAATTTGGAACAAATTTATACTTCCAATTCTCTTAAATGATTGAAAACATGTTTCTTAATATAGAACATTAACATGCTAACATTTTTGTGAACTGTTAACTGAAAGCTATGTGCATGGAAAACAATTAGCCTAACTTTTTCTCATTACACAATTTATAATTACGATAATCGGATGCGAATGTGTAAATAATTTTTTAAAAACTGCATATAACCAACACTTTGGCTTCAAAATGTCATTTCCTCAGACGAACTTAATTCTCTGTGCATTGAATGTAAGTGCTGAGTAGCAAGTCCCATCAAGAAAACAGAAGTATATCAAAAAGTATGATGTAATAAAACTACAGGAATCATTTAGAGACACTAGAACACTCCCATTTCTACAAAATACTTCCATAAACAGAGTGTACACTCTTAATATCAAGTGAAAGAAATGTTTTGCAAGGCCTGAAAAATTTTCAAATTGAACATGTATGAGAAATAATGCTGTCTTGGGGAAATACACATTCAAATAAGTTAAACTAACCATTGTTGTAATCATTTTCCTTATGCTAAAGTTTTGCGTTTGAATATTGTCTGATCTTACACATGTTGAATGATTAATAATTGATGTATTAAACTTAATTAGGTGGAATTTTATGTAAAAGCCCCGGTTTGGATGAGTGGAATTTCTGCAGAATGATGGCTGCCAGGTTACTACATTACATTGTTTTTCTACAGACTGAAGATGGAAGAATTTGTTTCGAGTTGGTCTGTTGCCACTAGGGTTTCTCACACGGGATCTCGGCTTTTTTAACCCGGTAAATCCCGCAAATTTCTTAAAAGATCACTTTTTTCTGTCAGAATACATTTGTATTTATTAACTTTAAGCCTGCTTATTAGTTTTTTAAATTTTTGCTTGTTATGGCATCTCACGGATTGTCAATATTCCATTTGTGGCAGGATTCCGAAAATTCTTTACTTGTCAGAACCTGGAATAATTGCGCCGATGCACGAAGTCTGCAAGTATGAAGTGTTTCTTCATAAGCCTAATTAACGCCAAACGAACTGCCGAATTATTGGCCATAAGCTCCATGCTACTATTAAAGCAGCCGAGGTCGACAAATCAAGAATACTTAAGAGCAATAGTAGTACAGAACTACAATCATAAAAACGAACTAGAAATCTTCCAGGATACAGGTGAAAAAAATACCTAACACCATCGACTATTGGATGCATTATAGACGATTCCACCCAAATCCATTGAATTGGAAAGGGCATTTTCAACAGCGGGACTTTTCATTATTAAAATAACCATATTTGTTTTTTTTTAGTGATCATCATTGGTTTTCAAAATCTTAAAAATTTATTTAAAAAACGAAAATTACCTTTAAGTTAGTTCATTTTTTTTAAATTTTCAACTCAATTTAAAGGTTTTTTTTTTGTAAGCAGTTTCCAACAAACTTTAATAAATTTTTTCTATTTGTGAAAATTTCTACGTAATTCAAAGGTAATTTTAATATATTTGACACGGCATTATGATGATTTTGGAGGTTGCAAAACGTATTAAATTACTTTTAAAAATGAAAAATAATTATGTCATTCGATTTCAAGATATTTTTTTATATTTAAAAAATAATTAATTATATCCCGGGAAACAGTTCACTTTTTCCCCGAAATCCCAAGACAAGCAAAAGACCGGGAAATGAGAAACCCTAGTTGCTACAGATTCTCATTAGCATGCAGTAGTAGTAGTAGTGTTCTTGGGACTAATTTTTTAATACTTGTGAATGATGCTTAAGCATAGTAGAATACATAGGTAGAAAAATACCTTTTTAGACATGAAACTGATATTGTAAAATGAACTAATTTTATTAACAATTCACTTACTTAATAATAAAGTCAAAACAAGGTATTCCAAATTATCCTTCAAAACTTTATTAAATAAATTAATATATTGCAAATCATAATTTAAGCATTATACATCAAAAAATATGTCACACTGTATAAATAACTCATATCAAATATTTTTACTGCATCTCATTAAACTTTCCATAATTCTATATTGACTTTGTTATTGCATTGAATTTTTGCTCCCAGAGCAGTGAGAAGACAGAAATCTCCACAAGACAAGTTTTTGAAATCCACAAGAATATTGTAAAACAGAAAAGCTATTTAAAAAAAATGGATTGGAAAACTTCTCATTAAAAGATTTTACATTATAAATACTATTATATATAACAACCGATTTTAAGACAGTTTCATTTGTGGTGATTCTGGAAGACGACTGTCGCGACTCTTGTTGAATTTTGTTATAAAATTTTCATTAAATTTATCTACATATATATTGACTATACAATTTTTAATTTAAAAATTTACACGATAAATAATTATATATCTTAATATACAACAATTTGTTTTTAATTATGTTTCAAATGACATATATTTTCAAAATATAAGTATTTGAAAGCTCATTTTATATTCTCTAAACTATTCACGTAAAAAAAAATCTATTAAAGCTCATATCTTTACTTATTAGTAAATTTGTACATTTTCTAAAATCACAGAATTTGTTTTTGTTTACTGGAAACAAGGCACTTTAAATTGCATTCTTCAACCAAATTTATGATAATGGCACTGAGTATTCGATGTGTCACTCCAAGATAGTGGCTTTTTGCATAGCTTGAACCCATCTGAAAGAAAAAGTAGTTCTATTAAAATTTTTTGAAAAATTAAAAAATATTTTTAACTAAAATATTCGTTATTAAATGTTTGACTTTTCTGTATCTGAAAAAAGCATTTGACAAAGTACCATATAAACTGATATGGAGAGCACACAATGTACCTGAAGCCTATGTGAAATGGGCTCAAGCTTTTATATCAATCATACCACCAGTGTAGTGAGGGCCCAGCTAGAACTTATTGCCTTTTCCAATAACTGTGAGGATGCATCAGGAATTGGCATTATCACCATTACTGTTCATTCTATGCATGGATACTGTATCAGCAGATATCCAAACACCTCACCCATGGACAATACTTGATGCAGATTATGTTTTCATTGCAGATCAGAATCAAAAAAACCTTGAAAATGAAGCATAAGGCTAGAAAATCATCTGAGCAAAAATGGTTTGCAATTAAACATTCAGAAAACTGAATATTTGGAATGTGGCACACAGACAAATAGAAAAATCCTAATAATGACCAAGAAATTAATAAAATCTATGAAATTTAAATACTTAGGCTCCTTTATCTCATTGAATGATGAAATAACACCAGATATTTGCACACAAATCAATGCTGCCTGGATGAAATGGAGAGGTAACCAGGGTGCTTTGCAATAAAAAGATGCCAATACATCTTAAGGCAAAAATATGTCAGTCATCCAACCAGTATGGGTCAGAATGCTGGCACTACTGGGAACAGTAGTGCCAGCATTCACTGGGAACAGGTGCTGGAAAATGTAGATGAGACAGCTGACCCCTGGCGACGATATTTGTAGAGTTTTCGTCATTGAATTTTCGTCCGATGAAGAAAAATTTTTTAAAAATTAGAATAAAGACTAAGTCTGCCCAAAATGGGATCACCTTTTTTATTTTGTGTTCCAAGACAAACACTTTTCGGCGACTGACCTTCCTTTTTAGGTTACTTGTCGCCGGAAGGTTATTAAAAAGTCCTTTTAAAACACATAAACGTCCAATTAAAATTACAAAAAATTTCTTAAAAAGGAACTGGTGACATAAAACAGACGTCTTGCTTACATCCATCTTGCCTTTTTCTGGGTGTCTTGGCTGCTTTTATCCACTGGGAACAGGAGCTGGAAAATGTAGATGAGACAGCTGACCCCTGGCGACGATATTTGTAGAGTTTTCGTCATTGAATTTTCGTCCGATGGAGAAAAATTTTTTAAAAATTAGAATAAAGACTAAGTCTGCCCAAAATGGGATCACCTTTTTTATTTTGTGTTCCAAGACAAACACTTTTCGGCGACTGACCTTCCTTTTTAGGTTACTTGTCGCCGGAAGGTTATTAAAAAGTCCTTTTAAAACACATAAACATCCAATTAAAATTATCCCATTTTGGGCAGACTTAGTCTTTATTCTAATTTTTAAAAAATTTTTCTCCATCGGACGAAAATTCAATGACGAACTTATGATAATGTAAAGATTCAATAATATGTGATTTCCTGATTAGATACCAATTCTAAAATACAAAATGCTAGTGATAAAAAACATGACTAAGCATATTTCACATACTGGATATGGTGATGCACACCATATGCAAAATGGAATTCAAAGCTGAGGCTGTGTGTGAAGTCAATGTCTGAATGTCTTTACTCTGATGATGAATTAAACAGTCACAAAATAAACAGTTAGGTATTCTGTAGTTATAGTCATTAATAGATACATATAAAAAAACAAATGTGTTTCAAAATTTTCTTACTAAAGTTTGCCTGCTCTCAAGATATTAAACTTGCTATTTCCAGAATCTCCTGTTTTTTTCTACCTTCCAGATAATCAGAAGTTATTCAGTTTTTGAAAATACATACTTTTATTTTATTTTTATTAAATAAAAAGACTTCAAATTGGTTAGAAGTTTCTCTTACTTTTACAGAGATAAAGTTGCACTCAGTTAAACTTAAGTTATTGTATTTTCATTGAATTCATAATCAATCAGACTCAATAGGAGAAGATAAGAGAGACCTTATCTCACTAACTCTCAATACAAGATAATCATTTCTAAAACATATTTATCAGTCTATAAATATTTTATTATATTGCTTACCTTTCAGTAGATGTTGGAGAATCAGTATAAAATATCATGGGTAATTGCCCAGCATGAGTAAGTTGGAATAATAATTCTGCTTCTATATTTTCATATGACTAGAATATAAAAAAATTAAAAATATATAAGAATTTTTAAGCAACACTTAAAAATGTATGCACATGGAAGTTGATAACTAGGTTACAAACATACCAAAACATAAGTTTATATCAAACATCCATTTTTTAACAAAACTTCTATGAAAACATTTAGGAACTTGTTTCGCCATTCTATGAGCTTCTGAAAACATGTTACATAAAAGTCTGTTAGCTGTCAGTCACAACACTACATGTTCCAGAAACCAATTATTATTTGAAAAATAGTTGTTATTTTAAATAAAAAGCTAGTTATCATTCAGTGCAAATCATTCCAGGCAATATGATCATATTTTCAGGTTTTTAAAACCTGAATCTGAATTTTTCAATCTGAAAAGATGATCATAGAACTTTGATCCAGCATTGAGTGATTATCACTTTTTTTGTACTTTTAAAATAATATTTGGGAAGAATGTTTTTCAAATAATAAAAAGATTCTGAACCATATAGTGAAGTGAATGACAGCAAATAGATTATTATACAGCATGTTTTCAGAAGTAAGTTGGAATAATAATTCTGCTTCTATTGGTATAATGTTAGAGCAAGTGCCTACACATTTACAGGAGTTTTGTTGAGAAAGAGAATATTCTATGTTAGAAATTTTTTTGCTTATTTTAGGTAAGTACTTGTAACCTAATTATTGACTTTATTAGTAATATACAATGGAATTTTGAGTAGAAGAGGATTATCACTATGTTTAGAATTATCTATTATGAGTAAGATATCAAGAGCTTATCCATATAAATACATTTAGCCCCTGGAAAAGCTAGAATAAAATGCATTTGAACTATTATTATTGAATCTATCTTGGATGAACAGCATTCTGATTTGAAAATCATTTTTCAAATTTAACAATAGTATTTAAAAAGTACCAAACAGAATTTAACAAAATTTTGAAATATTTTCTGCATTTGTAATTTTTTGATATTTTTCATTTTAATAAAATATAAAATATTTATTATCTTCTTTTATTTTAGTATTATAACTTATTATTATTACTTAGTATTAGGCATGATCATGAAAGTGGAGCAAGTACATAATAATGCAATCCATTATTTGATTAGAAACAGTTTTGTCATGTCTGTATAAAGAAAGCCAACTACTCAGTCAACATATACACATCCAATCTGTGATGTTTACTAGTACAAACTGGTAGCTTTTAGGTCACTGTTTTGGAGGGTTATATATAGCACTAAAACAGAAGACCTAAGACCTAAACAAAAAGGTTAACTTTATTGAAAAAATTGAGTTACCCTTTGAGTAGTCAAGATAACTCTCCAAACTGTCTATAACAAAACAAGAAAATTGTGAGAAAAGTTGTAAGTTAAAGGATTTGAGTAACTTCCAAAAATTTAGAATTACAGGGGCACAAATCAGCAAGCTCCTGAGAGCATACACTCAACATAAGGACAATGGAGATAACTTACTTCTCTTAGACTTGACCATTTTTGATTGAATAGGAACGTCAAGGATAGTCTAACAGAAGATAAAAAAGTAGAGTATGTAACATTCCAATAACTCTTTGAGGCACACGGTTTTAAAGGGGGGAAAAAAACCCTAGTTGCACAGAGCTTTTTCAATATAAAAAAATGGAAAAAACATTCATTTCAATTATTTAACATAAAACATTACTCAAAGTTAGAAGAAAAATAACATTTCAATCAGTCCTTATAGTTTAATATTTTATTTAAATAAAGTCCTTTATTTAAATAAAATATTAAACTGTATGACTATGGGTAACTTCAACTTTACAAGATGGGTTAAAATATATCCTGCCATGCATAAAAAGCTAAGCAAAAGGTGGGACCGTTTTTAACCCACCTAACCCTAAAGAGAAAACAAACAACAAACCTAGTAAAATGGAAATGTATATTGAAAGCACTGTCAGAATCTTAGAAGAGATACTAAAAGAATGCACAGTCTTATCAAAAAAGGCAAAGTTACTACAGCTTTGGCAGAATAACTTTATGTAAATAAGATAGCAAAATTGTTGTGGAAGGAAGCTAGGATTATAGTGCTAAAAAAAAAGGATGTTCCTATCAGGATAGTCAGGAGTTATTAATAGCAGTTGAGAGCAAGTAACAAGACATGAGAGATTGGCTCGACCTGTGGATTTTGATGCTGAGAACAATAATTTCAAAAAGGAGTAGAAAACAAAGGACTCAATAAATCTGGTACAGAGTCATAGGTATAGACACAAAATGATGAAAGCAGCCAACATTTTTGTTGTTTTTGTTTTTCTTGTTTGTTTTGTTGTTGCATATTTGTGATCTCCTGAAAGTTCTACGAATTTAAAAGATGCATGCCTGAACAGTATCATTCTAATCATCTTTCAAAAGCAACATGTGATGTGAAGTAATACTGAAATTAAAATTCAAATGTGTGCTTAAGTTCATATGAGTTTAAAGCTTGTATCTAAAGATGAGTCAAGAAGGCTCAAACACTTTTAATACTTAAAAAATCAGTCTCTATAATGACTAACATTTTTTATATGTATGTAATATGGGTCAAAAGTAAATAAAGATTATAACTTTTTAACATGAAGTACCTGAGTAAAAGTCTCCACTTGAAAACCAAGTAAAGGAATGCTTTCTAAAGCTGCAACATCCTGAAAATAGAAAAATTTATGTAAATTCAAATTTATTTGAATCTTTTGACATTTTAAATCTTCATAGGGCTATTAAATTTTTAGTTTGTCTGTTTACCCAATTATATATCAAATTTCAAAATTTTCAATAATCTAACTGAAAATATATAGTGGTATATATCATTTAACATAAAAGTTAACTCAGTCGTAGAGAAACCGTGTTGTGCTAGATTACTTATTCAAATTGTTAAACACAAGATCGTGTTATTAACTCACTTGGCTTTTGACTCCACCTTTATTTAGTTGACTAAATAAAGGTGGAGTCAAAAGCCAAGTAATTGAGTTAATAACAACGATCTTGTGTTTAACAACTCGAATAAATAAAAGTTAACTGTCATTAATGCTCTTTTCACAGATTTAATTTGAATCTATGAAACTGAAATATAATAAAATACTGTAGAATATTGTTGAAATTTTATTAGATGAAGTATTAAATTAATTTTATTAAATTATTAATCTTTTTATGAATTGAAAATATTTGAAATAATTATTTTTATAAATTTTTATAAAATATAATTTAACACAATTATTTTTATTGATAATGATAAAAATAAAGTCAGCAAAGTAATTCAAAACTGTTGTAATAGTTCAACAAAGCCATTTTATTTTGTAAACATTTTAATTGTATATTTATATTTATATTGTATATTTCTATTAATAACAGAAGAAAAAAACTCTCACCTCACAAGCTTTATATCTGTAGAGAACTTTATCTTTCAAAACAAACCAATAAGGTTTCCAACTTTTACGTTCTCTCTTACGTAAATATCCGCTAATAGTTGAACCCTGATCATTGGCACATACCTTCAATGGCACAATTAAAGTTAAGTTAAATATGAAATAAGACTTAAAAAGACAGTAGTAATCAATTCAAAATTAATATAATTATAATTTTTCAATGTTAAAAAATTGAGTTATTCATTTTTCGTTATTTAACTGAATTATATACCCAAACCAAACAATTTCACAGTCCACATAAAAAGTGTAATTTTAAAAATGTAATAAAATATTTCTAAATTATTATGCTTCTGCATTTGAAAAACTTAAATAAAATAATTCAACAATTTTTATTTTATAAGTAATTGTATACATAAGAAACATAAATCATTATTTTTACCTCTTTCAAAACACTTGGAAGATGCCTTTTAATCTTTTTACCGGCTGCTTTGACATTTCCTTTAAACTGAGCTTTAATTGATGCAAAAGCATGTGAAGAATCACTATCAGTTTCTCCTAGTTCAGAACTGGTTCCTGATTCACCCACTTCTGAGGTTTTCTCAGTTGGTTCCACAGCTTCATATTCTAAATTCATTAAAATGTTAACTGTTTAAAATATGTAATAAATGATATTAAAATAGAAACAACATTCTTAAATTTAAAATTTATCTTAAAAAACAAAAACAATTTAAATATTTAATGAGCCTAGACAGGAATCTTGATGTATCAAAAAAATCTCATCAAATAAATATTTCAATTTAAAAATCTCCAAATAAGATTTCTTAATGTAATGAAACCATAATAAAATACTTTATAAATGTATAACATGTCCAAAGTGATAAGTTACTGTTAATATAATATTAAAATCAAAATTAAATCATCATAAAAAATTTGATTAAATAAATATTATAAAAGAACTTTTAAATGTTGCTTGTGAATACACAGGATGGCTCTAAATCTTTTAGGCTTAATGTTTTATTACAACAGAACAACAAGGTATAAAAATTTTTCTCAAATATCAATCAAATCAGTATTTGAAATCATTTATATTATATGTTTAATACACTTGCCTTCAATTTTAACAAACTTTACACTTCAGAAAGCACACGGAAAAGAGTTAAATGGCCTGCATATTATTCTGAACCCTTAAGATGTTTTCATTGAGATATTTCAAGGATATTTTGTTCCAAACCGAGCTGAAGACTGAGAACATCAGTCATATAGTAAATGCAAAATCTTCACTATTCAAAGAATGATTCTTCAAACATGATGTCAAACTTTGGGATAAGACCAAAAAAGTGAAAATTGAAGTTAAAGGCAAACATATTGAATACAATATAAAATCATAATTTAAATGGCTTCAAATTTGATTTGAATAGTTTTTGAGTAAGATTTATGTATCTTGTCATTCATTTTTTTTTATAAAGTATTAAACGTAGATGGTAGTTTTAGGTGTGTGTGTGTGTGTGTATATATATATATAACTATTCAAATTAACTATTATTTTAAAAAACAAAAACTCAAACCTTTTTGAAGCATTTGAAAACATTCATCACAAACTTTAGCAACCTGAAAGTTTCTATATTGCAAAGGTGCCTTATTTCCTGAACATAGAGAGCAAACAACCTAAATAACATATATATTATATATATATAAAATTAATATTCAAGTAAATTTCCATTCATATAATAAATATAAAAATGCAAATACTTTGACAATGCAAAAACATATAAAAATAAGATTTAAAAATTTTCACTTAATTACATTCAATTATTATTTATTATTTAAATACTCATTATTGATTATCATATTTTAAATAAATTTTATTTCAAGTGCTACATAACAAACGTTTTCCTTTACATTTTAATTATAATGCTTATTAATACTTTATCAATTAAACATCCTCAATTCCAGTATTCAGTAAGAAACCAAACTTGATTTTGAATGCAAAAATGTCAATTATAATCATTAAAATTCTAAAAATGAAATTTTTAGAAACTCCAAAGTAAATAACTGTTTTATTATTTAGTTTGTGAATCATCTGGATCTATAGAACTAACTGAACTAATTGTTTTTAATTTATTATCTATGTATTGAAAAATATATATATACAATAAAATGCTTTAAGTGAAATATTTCAGTAACATTCAGTATTGTTTTGTTATATTTATCATATACAGTAAACTTCCAGAACAACAGTAGTCAAAAAACCAAATCTTCCAGAATCCATCACATTGTATGTTACCAATGTTGCTAGTTTACCAGTACTATAATACCATAGATTCTGTAATAATCACCCCACTGTAAGATTTCTTTTGTGAATATTCAATTCACAAGTATTTTATATTTAATAATAAAATACAATGTCAGTTATACCAATTTTAGAACTTTTACAATTTATAATAAATAAATTGTAAGCATCGAATAAGATTTTTAAATTAGATTACAATTAAAGGTCTTATATAAAGACACAAATCAACAGTGAAACCAGAAAACTGTATAACCCTAACAGCAAATTTTACAGGAGACTGATAAAACAATTTTTTCAAAAGTACACAGTATATGTGTACTTTTGAAAATACATTATGTGAATGAAATTTTCAACTAATTTAAATTAATGGGAAATACGTACTTTATCAGATGGTAAATATTGGTTTCCACCATTAGAAGGCATTAAAATCTTATTTTCAAAAAATAGTAGAATTACATTCTTTTCTGGTTTCAGCAACAAAATGTAATAATTGAAAATAATTTGTTTTTTAAATCATAATTTAGTTATAGAAAGTATACAGTGAAATAATCAATACATGAAATTTAAGAAAAACAAAAATTAAAATGAGATTAAACTGAAGTAATATAAAAGTTATGAAAAAATTAGATATACAATAATTAAAGTAATTGATTAAGATATAAAATTAATTTTATGCCAACTTTCAATTCAATTTCTATAAATTGTGAAGAAAAGACAATTAAATATATTAAGAATATATTTTTTGAATATCAATTTTTGTTTATATTTGCTTTATTGGATTCACTATTTAATACTGTTAGTTGGCTGTCCCCCTCTTTTCTAATATTTTAAAATATATTATGTAATCTATGATCCAAAATTATCATTTTTAAAAGATGAGGTCTGTTCTTCTTAATGCCAAAAACTGTGAAAAACTAAATAAATCTAAGAAAACATACAGCAAAAAATTATACACAAATACATATCTATAAAAATTTAAAGATATATCATAAAAGTATTTATGTTATATCTGTTTCTGAAATATTTCAATTATTAAGCTAGCCATTTTGTAAAAGCCTAGATTACCTTTCCACAGGCACGACAATGGTGACGTCGAAATGTAACAGTAAATTCTCTAGTGCACAACTGACACATTGTCACCCGAGCATCTGGAATCCATACAGGTGCTTGCTTTCCCAACACAAAAGCATTATCTGACTTTTCTCTTTTATCCTGATAAAATAATAGTAAATAAATTATTATAAAACTAATGTTTTTTATCTGTTTTACATTTTAAAAAAATATAGTATTTTAGAAAAATAACAAATGAATAATAGTTTCAAATACAAAAATAATTTTAAAAAACTTCTTAAAACTTTTGAAAATTACTTTTGTATTTGAAATCTCATTAGTTCTTATAAATTAACCACAAGATAGTAAAACTATTAACATAATACTGTGAGAGTCCGAATCGAGCAACAAAACAAAGATTTTAAAATTCTATTCTTTCATATTATTTTCTCCATTTTTCTTTGTTCTTTGTACAAATTTTGACATCAGAAACCAAATTCAGAACCAAAAGTCAAAATTTCTCCAGAGTATGACTGTATTTCCTCTCCCCTCGAAACTGGGTCAGGGGGAAACTAAGAACAAAATTCGCTAATTGGCGAGAAAAGTAACATGACAAGATGAAATAAAAAGAAGGGGTGAGAGGACAGAGGAGTCGTTCATGGTTCCTGCCTCAAACTGAACTCGAAAGCCTACGAGTCCCTCTGATGTCACTCCGCCGCCGACGATTCGATTCTCAACGCCATACACTCCATCTGCTCCACTGACGATCCCTTGACGAGGTATGATGACTGATACTATGTAAGCTCTCTCTCGAGTTAGTAACCCCCATATTAGTATGTAAGGCCTATCAATGTTAGCATTTGTAACCATTCTCTCTTGTTTAGTAATAAATTCTGTTTGTTGTTTAACTGGTGTCATTTGTTCAAATACCGCCTCTGTCTTATCAATGAGCCCACTCTCCTCCTCCACTCAACCTGTCAACCTGACAAGCACTCAATTCCAGACCGGACTGCCATCCTTGACTGTGGGCAGGTTTTACTGACCTGTTAACCGAGAAAAAGGAGGTATGACTCTGTCCAACCTCCTGGTGATCCCACAATACAGTACAAAAATTTTCTAATGTATCTGCACATGAATTACAGTGGAAACTTGATGGGACCAGAGATCATTCAGATAAATATAATTTCATATAATCCAGAAAGTCATTTGTTTTTGTGTGTTGGATACAAGCACTATGTAATTAAAAATTTTATGAACTATAAATACTGTAATACAATTATTGTATTTAAAGGTAAATTAATTTACTCAAATGTACTTCTAATGTAATGTTGCATATGTATATTGCTACAATCAACTGTTAACAGTAATTTCCAGTTACATGTTCAGTCTTTGTGGTATAAACAATGTGCAATAGTACTGTACATATTCTGTTTTTTTTTTTTTTTATTTACTTTTTATTCTTGCAATTTTGAATTTAGTAGCTTCTGTTATCAAGAAGTGAAGATGTGTCAAAATGACATCGTTTTTCTACATGTAACAAGCATATATCATTAAGTATATTAAATTTTATTAATATTTTTCAAAACTATTAATATTTAATCAAATTGTTAAGGAAATTTTCTAGGCACTGAATACCTGAAATTAACATTATTACTGTAATATATGTTTATTACTGTTAGCAAATTTGCCGATGAAATAGACAAATAAAAATGTGTGTTTTTATTTCATAACTAATGAAAACAGAGTGTATAGGTGGTCAGAAACTTTGACTATCCTATGGTTAACATAGCATTTAAATAACTTTAATAGTCACATATTAATTAAAATATATTTAAAAACAATTTAATATAGTATATTTGAGTTGTATCAAATCATTTCTTTCCAGATTTTACTGGAAAGAAATGATATGACACCACTCAAAAAAAAAAAAAAAAAAAAAGACTTAAATACTTCAATGAAAAACTATTAGTTAAAGTTAACTTATTATGTAATCTACAATTCTGATATTGATTACTAATATGTAGTTATAAAAAGACCAAAATATATCCAATATCATGATCATAGATCTCTAGTTAATTTTTACTGAACATATATAAGCACACTAAATCTTTGCCAAAATTTCAGATGCTACTTCTCAAATAAAATACCTTCTGTAACATAGCTGTCGTAAAGGTGCTCCGTTTAGAAGCATTTTCTTCAATGGCTTTATTCAATGCATCAACCCATTCTTGACGTTCTTGTAAAGATCTGCAATTATTTTGTAATTTGTTTTAATTTAAAAGCTTTTTATAAATATTTGAGAAAATTTATTTTTTAACATACAAAAACAAAGATATAGGAAAAGCCTACTTATCTAAACTAAAGACAGAATAATAATACATTTTGTAATCACAGATCTTAAACTTAACTCTGATATTTGATTATCATCTCAATTTTAATCAATACTGAGAAGATATAGGTTTTCTATGTCTTTTAAAGTAATTGATAAATTTAAGTCTGAAATATATAATACAATATAGTATTGAATAATGATTGAGAAACTAATAGTTACAAACAATTGTACATACATGTAAAAAAAAATATTTACATAACAGTAGTATATATTTGAGAGACTCTGGGATAGCACGTTCTGATTATTAATGGTACACGGTTATTTGTTATTTCTTTTCATGTCTAATTTTAAAGAAAAAAAATATATTAAAATATTTAAAACTGTTATATAATATTTTTGTCGACAGATGGCACCACAATGATCTCTTGTATAAATATTAGATCTCTTATATGAAAATTTAAATATATAACAGTTAAAAAAATGTTCTCTTAAATAAATATATATCAGTTAAAATAGTTGTTTTATTCCAAAAACATTTGTTCAAATCATGCAGAAAGGTATAACCAAAGGGGCATCAAAAATGGGCGTGGTTTCGATGTATATGAGAGTTTTTGGGATACAAATGATCTCAGAATCACTGGAGCAATTTTACAATTATACTAGAATCCATCATATTTTTGCCCCTGCTCAACATCTTTCCCTCAAAATCATGAAAGTCTCTGGAATAAAAGTTATAAAATGTTAAACTTTTAACAAATTATCCCAGAGTATCTCAAATATATACTGCTCATAACTCATGTAAAGTACAGTACATTTTGTAGTTGACTATAATATCTTTAGATATAATGGAAAAAAAAATTAGTATCATCAGATCATATTTATCCATTAGTCTGTTATACTGAAAGTCAATAGTACAAAAATAATGAAATATTCATAATAAAAATATTATTGTTGATAATATGTAAGATTTAGCATTTATTGTTTCATATTTTGATTAAATGATTAAGATTTTCATATATACAAATACACTGGACGACAAAAAAAATAACGCACTATGAAGGACTTGTTGGATTTGAATAAAAATTGGTGTGTGAAATCGTCATAGCTAGACAGGTATATGATTGCAACCATAAAGCAAAAACATACTTTATTGTGCAGTAATGTTCAATACAGTACAGGCACTAATATCCCGTTGAGCCACCTCTAGCGCAGATACAAGCTGTGATACGCCTTGGCATGGAGGCATAAAGGTTGTGTATAATGTTCTGTGGCATATCTGTCCACGCATGATGCAACTGAGACTCAAGATGTGTCAGATCCCGTGGCTGTTGCAGCTGGCATCCCAGGTAGTCCCATACATGTTTGATTAACGATAAATCTGGAGACCGCGCAGGCCAAGGAAGTGTGGCAATGTTATGTAGGCATGCTTGGGAGACTGCTGCGGTGTGTGGCTGGGCATTATCCTGCTGGAATATGCCTGTTGGAAGCCCTGCCATGAGGGGCAACACATGTGGCCAGAGGATGTATTGCACATATCGTTGGGCTGTGAGGGTAGTACGCATGACAACTAGAGGTGTCCTACTGTCATATGTTACGGCTCCCCATACCATAACACCGGGGGTTGGGCCCGTGTGCCCCTCCACAGTATAGGCTGGGTTGACGCCTTGACCAGCGAGCCGCCATACCCTCACACGGCCATCGTGAACCCCCAAACAACAGCGGGATTCATTGCTGAAGACAATACGCTGCCGGTCGGTAGCTGTCCATGATTGTCATGCAAGACACCACTGCAGACAGAGGCATTGGTTGGTGGCTGTTAATGGTAGAACACATACTGGGCATTGGGAGACCAATCCACCTTCTACTAAGTGCCTGGAAATGATGCAGCTGGATACATGGTTCCGTAACGCAGGTGCTACTGCTGCGTGAATGGTAGACGACAAAGCTGTAGACGCTGTCCGTGCTTGATATACAATGAGACGATCCTCCCGCTTGGTGGTCTGTCGATAGCGTCTGGAGCCTGTTTGCCATTCATGCGTACCCCTACGTACCCACTGCACATAACACATCCTAACAGTTCCATCAGAACGGTTCAGATGGTGGCCAATCTGGCAGTATGACAATCCTCTTCCTCTCAATCCAACAACGTGACCTCTCTCAAACTCACTTAACTGAGTGTAAGGCCGTTGAATGTGTCGTAGAGGCATGTCTATCACTCAATGAAGTCATAACCATCAACACAAGCGCAGGATATATACACAAGTCATCACAGCGTGCACCTTTATACCAGACAGAGAAAGCACTTTTCTACCCTCTGGTGGTGATACAACACAAGAACCTGATCCTGAAAGCTAATCATTTACATATCTAGCTATGATGATGCAACATACTAATTTTTATTCAAATCCAACAAGTCCTTCATGGTGCGTTATTTTTTTTGTCGTCCAGTGTATACAAACATGATTCAAATTCATCAATAAAGACAAAATTAATCTTAGAATAATCATTCCTCTTTTAATTAAAATTTTTTAAAAAATCAGCAAAAGTATGTTTCAACAGAATCACAAATTAAAATTAAATTTATAAAATCATTGACGTATTTTTACTAAAAAATATGTAAATCTGTTAACTAAAGTAGTAGTATTTTTTTCCAATAGCACACAATTTGGAAACTTATTAATACAGATAAAATAAACCAATGTAATATCATAGGACAAGTTTCTTTTCATCCAAACAAGATTGGTTATTATATCCATTGGATTTGCTTGAATATTGAATGATTGCAAAAATTTTACATATTTGCTATGTTATTTATTCAGTTCTATTTGAATAATGATATGCCAGATATATTAAAAATGCAGGAAAATGTTTATCTGAAATAATACAGTAATATAAATCACCTCATTAACCTTAGTTTCATTTCCAGTAATATCTTAAAAATGACAAACATTTTCAAACGGCTTGACTGTCCAGCTTCAGATCAGTTGTGTGTGTTCAATTTAGAATGCTAGTTCTATCACATTCTACATTTGATTTGAATTCAAATATTTTTGCAATTTACAAATTTAAATTTACCTAATTAAATTTTACAAGTAATGTATACTAATTAATTTTTATATTAACATCCTATGGGTTAATTGAAGTTATTATAATAATCTTTTGTTGGGGTTATTGAATTGTCAAAAGCTTTCCAAGCATATGATAACAAATCTGCATCTCTTATGTTAATGCACTTTATCTTCAAAGCTGTATTATATTTCTAATATCTCTAAAAATTTTCTTCTCTAATAAGACACTTTTTAATCAATGTTGCTTGCTCTAATTTAGCTTCAATTCCTAGCTCCGAGGCATATATGAATAGCATTGTTTTTCTTTTTCAATATCATATTTGTGTTTTTTACCCTGCTTTAAAAGATCTATTTATGAGCACCTTTTCTCCATTGCATGTAATTTCTTTGTATATTGGTTTCAGCTTCTTGTCATATTCCACCACTATGTTTTTAGACTCAACTGGGGTATGTTTTCTGTCTTGAGATGATATTTTGTCATATATATAATTTTGTGCTAATCATTCTATAAGTTTTCTTGAGTACCCATGTGCTATTGCTCTTCTCTTTATCTGTTTAAATTCTATAATTGTACCCTTTATACTGGTGCAATGGGTAAACACCCACCTAATTAACAGTCTAAAGGGAACTACTTCATATCTAAATGGATCATTCAAATGAGCTGGAATAAATAAAAAAATGTATTCTGGTTTATAATACATATTGATTATTATAATAACTTCAATTAACCCATAGAACATTAATATAAAAATTAAATAGAATACATTAGTTGTAAAATTTAATTAGGTAAATTGCAGAAATATTTGAAGTTTGAATTCAAATCGAATGTGAAAGGCAATAGAACAAACATTCTAAATGGAACACACATAACTGACCTGAAGCTGGACAGTCAAGCTGTTTGAAAATGTTTGTTGTTTTTAAGATATTACTGGAAATGAAACTAAGGTTAATGAGGTGATTTATAACTACACTTTTCCAGTTTAGATTTGTTTCTCTTTAAGTAATACAGTGATATCTCTGTACTTGAACTGCTCCAAACTCAAACAATTTGGTATTCAAACTCAAGTTCATGGGGCAGGAAAATCACTTTGTACTTGACTAAACAAACACAACCTACTAGAACAATTTTTTTCATTTTAATTTTGTCATCCATAAAGATTTTCTATGATAAAAATGAGTAACTAATTTAAAAATAAAATGAAACCCTAGAATTGCCTATCTTTGTTAGACAAAATTATACTCATCCAGTTTGCTTTTTTCCTCTTAACATATGTGAAATCCAATAATCACATTTTGTAACCATTCCAAGTGGATAAAGTGTTTCAACAATGCATGTCTACTATACATTAAGGATTTGTTGTAAGTTCACAAGTTTCATTTGTTGAATTTAACAATTTATTCCTGCATTTTTTCTTCATTGACAGCTTTTGGTGTCCTTCCATTGTGTATCCTTTTGTTCAGAATTTCCAAAATGGAATGTTTAAAACCACATTTGACACGTTTGAAGTTTAGGAGCATCTTCCCCATACACATTATAATCTTTTTTATGGTTTGTATGGCATTATATTCTTTCAGAAACTTATAAAGCATAATATGCCTGATATGCATTTTATCAGAGACATTTCAGATTGATTTTACTCAAACAAAATACAAAGTTCAAAATAAGCTTCTAAACAAAGATTACTATTTTACATTAGCAATAATGTGTTAAATTTCAGAACTGTTATAATTAAATCATACATCTGTATTAAGTAATGACAGCTGATAAAATTACTAAAAACTTTCTGTTCAACCCAATAACATTAATAGGAAAATTTTGCTACTCTGTATTATGTATTGGTATTTTTTGTTTTTATTGGTGCATGTTAGACTTGTTAAATTTGTGTTAAATTCTAGTTTAAATGCTTTTATTTCTGGTAATTTTGAAGGAACTGGAATAGATTAATCTAATTTACATTACTCCTTATGAGAAAAATTCATTTGGTGCTCATACAGCCTTCTGGAATAAATTCAGTTCAAGTACCAAGATATCACTGTATTTCTTAACATTTATGTTAAGAGTTTTGGTCCTAAACTTTAATTATAAGCAGCTATTTTTATATAGATGAAAAATATATACTATAGTTAAAAAATGACATATAACTAAGTTGATTTACCATAGAAGTTCTTAATCTTTCTATGATCTATGAAATATTTATTTCCCTTTTGAATCATATTCCACAGTTTAAAAATAATTGCTTTAACAAAAATAATTTTGTAACAAATTATTTATGTATAATAAAAATAATTATAATTTGTTGTTATATATATAGTACATAAACAAAATGCATTTCTCCATAAAACTATATTTAAACTTAAATAGATTCTCACAGACAAAACGATTTATTACATATTTATAAAAACATTTATGTTCTTTTAGAACATAGTATTTTTATGTAATTTAGTTATGTAAAAAGAAGTAATTTGCAAAAATATAACTTATTTTTTTTAGGAAAATCAATATTAACAACAAATTATAGTTAATATAATGAATTTTTAATATCTAATAAGAAAATTCTTAAATTCAGACATTAAAAATTTATTGCTTTCTATTACATAAAAAAATAACTGTTTCACACAATCTGTAACTGATAAGTAACTTTTAAATCAGGCAATGGATTATTCCATATATAATTCATAATTAGCTGGGTATTGTATTTTAAGATATAATAATAAATTTTTTTTCCACTTAAAATGATCTGGTTTCTTATTGAACTAACAGACTTTACAACAAAATAGATCCTTTATTTTGAAATAAAAAAAAATACATCTTTAATCCATACTGGAAAATTTTTTAATGAACATTTATAACAATGATACCCAGCAGGTAAGAAAGAATTATTTTATGTTCAAACTTTAGAAAAATTAAACAATTTGTTGTTAATATTAATGTTATCAAAAAAGTAAATTATACTTTTGCAAATTGTCAAATTTAATTGTCTATTTAGACCTTGTTTATTAATAGGACTTATTGACAGTAACTTAACTAGGACTTAAAAAGTAAAGACATAGTGGTAAAAAGAATTAATGTCCAATTTAAATTTATGACATGCTTAAGTCAAATAAAATTTAAAATTTACTGACCTAGCAGCCAGTGTAAATGATCTTGTAACACTTATAATGCTAAATTCATTTTTATAGTCTTGATGCTGAGGAATGCTAACTTTCATTCCTGTTAAGGGCAATTCATAATTCACTTTATACAAGCCTTGTTGCATGCAGATGAGATAAAAAAGTGAATCATTGAACTAAAAATAAACAAAAATTACAATATATATGTGAATAAACAAAAAAATTAAAAAAAATCAAAAAATAAAACTTGATTCAAATATAAAACAAGTTAAAATTAATTATTATTAAGAAAAAATACATACATAATTGTTATATCAGTTATATCAATTCTGAGTTTTTGGATTTAAATTATTTATCATACTCTTTAACAAGTATTAACTCTAATCTCGTATGAAACTCTTATGACAATTTGCAGAAAAATCATATATATCAAATGTTTACCTTTGCAACATATGAATAATTATTTAAAAAAACAGTTTTGATGTGTTTAAAAGTTTGATTTTATTCAATGATTGAACATTTTGAATTTCTCTATTTTCAAGTAATGAGAAGACCAATTTTAATTTAATAATTGTATTTGATATTAATGTCATGGAAAAGATTATATAAAAATTTCACTAAGAATAATTGATCCTTATATGTAATAAAAATTTGGGTAAAAGTTTTCATTAAAAAATTTCACTTATTTTTTTTTAAATAAAAATTTTGATTAAAATTTCTGAACTCAACAATTAGTTTTAGCTATGGTCCTTATCTAAAGGTGTAATAAAGATGTCAATTTTATAAATAAAAAGGAAATTTTGTTTATATGTATGTTTGTGGTGGCAAACGTACATACAATTTAAAATGATCCAAAAGAAAATTATTTTCATTATCATTTCAGAGAGAAATATTTCTGTAAAATACAAGGGAGCAGATCTGTGCAGAAATATGTAAATAAAACAAAATTTATTTTATTAAGAAAGCAAAAGAAAAACAACAAAATTTGTTGATATCATGATGGAAGCAAATAGTCAATATATCCAGTCATCAAGTAACAAAAGTGTATGTAGTTTTTAAGCATGTTTAATATCTTCATACAATAACCCAAACATTGCTAAATACATCAGCTTATTTTCTAAATAATAAAATACTTTTTCAAAACATATAAAATTCTTCTTATGTTTTTAGTGTAATTTCACATTGTAATGAAAGCAACTTAGCATCTACTTTATTTTCATTAAGGATACATGAGTTTCTTCTGTAAGAGACTGTTAAAGTATCACGTTTATTAATCCTTTTCTATACTCTTTTAGACTATCTTCTAGAACTCTAGTATACACTTCTCAGATAAAATACAATATAATGATTTTTGATGTAAAATGTATATCCTGTATTACACTGTTTTTTAATTTGGAAAAGGATTCCTTCTTATTTTTCTTTTAATCAGAACAAAAGTAGAAAGTTTTTTTGGATCAGTAATAAATTGACATTTAAGAAATATCAATTTTTATTGTCTATAAACTCAGCAGACAAACAGAGGAACCCTAGTCTTTCTGTTGATGACATTGAAGAGCTTAGGCCTTTGGACACATTCTCCCCATATCTGAAGATCTAAAGAATAAGCTAAAACTAATCATTAAGTTTAAAATTACTACTGAAAATGGGAATGAATGCAAACAATAGTTAAATTATTCATAAATACTGAGTTAAGGAATAAAATTTAATTGTAGCTAAACATATTTTTAAAATATTAATTTACATTTTACTATTTTTTAGAATATTATATAATTTGATATAAATTTGAAGAATACAAATATAGTATGTTGAACAGTGACTAATTTTAGTGCAAAGATTAATAATTATGACTTATGTAAATTATAGAAAATGTTGTCGATGTTGTTGTTTTATTTTTGTAATAACAATGTTATATTTATAAGAGACTTTACAAAAAGATGGAATGATTTTTTTGAATAACAAAACTTATTAAATCTAAATCTATTACTTTTATTCTAATAATGAAGCACTTGTTACACAACATTCTTTACAGGATTCAGATTATTATAAATAAATATATTTTTTAAATTATAAGTATAATCACATAATTTCTATACTATAATTTAAACAGTAATTAGGCTTATTATTACAAGTTAATATATTATACAATAGTATTGATATCTAGTATTTTAAAAAAGCTATAACTTCTAATAATTTATTATAAGCAAGTTAAATAAATAAGATCTTAATTAGTTCTTACCAATATAAACCATCTTGGTTGCATTTCTTTTCGAGAGAGTTTCATAAGTTCGCCTTCCTTCAAGAATATCTAAAAAAATTTGTATTTAATATTTACTTTCATGTTATAAATTATAATTTTTACAATACACATGTACTTTCACTAATTTTAACTAATTTTTCTATAAAGTTGTTCAAGATTAGCATGATTAATTGTATATAAAGAAAATCATCAGAAATGATTACAACAAATAGGTAACTTTGTTGCATTTGCATAACAAAAACAAATTTTGTTTTTTGTTGCATTTAGTGTATGACATATATATATTAATGCTTTACATTAAAATGTGTAGTACAGTACATATTAATTGTAAATTCCCTGTGTTTTTACAAAAATAATCCATGATTTCTTTTTCTTTCCCTGAAAAATTTGTTGTTTTTCCAACAATAAACATGTTCGAATTAAGCTGCATTTAGAATAGTATGAACACATTATAATTATTTAATCACATTTCACAATTGTATTTCCTGTAATATACTGATATGCAAATGATTTAAAAAACAATAAATATAAGGAAAATTATAAAATACTTCTGAACCTAATCCCAAAATATAAAAAGATAGATATTTATTAATTAAAAAACTTACTCTTCCTGGTCGAACAATTTCATATGATCCTAATATACTATTCTGTATCGATACCAATTTTTGAAAATTATCCTAGAATTCAAAATATATTATTAAATTTCAATTATTACTAATTGATATCAAATTTTAAGTATTTTTTAAAGTTAACACATACTCCTAATTTTAAGGTTTCATTAGCATGATTGGCAACCTCACTGACTATTTGTAATGCATTCACTGTATCAGCATAATCTGGGGAATCTTCTGTAAGATTCTGCAAATATTCTTGCAATAACAGACGATACTGAGGTATTCTTTGAATAGGTTTAAGCATGTAATGCTTTAATGCAAGCTTTTTACAATGTGAACTCATCTGAAAATAAATCACTAAAAATTAAAAACTAGATTTCATGAAAAAGTTAATATAAATTATTTATTATAAAGATTATTATAATGTATTCATTATAATAAAAATTATATTGGTAAATTAATAACATGTTGATTATAAAAACTTCCATTAAATTTATCCTTTCAACATATTAATCTAATTATCTGTTGATTTCTAGATCATTTTAAGATGTGAAATCAATTATAGTATGCATTTATCATTCAGGTTTTAAAGATGTTTCTGAACAAGAAAAGAATTGGAAATTAATATTTTTTGCATTTTCAATTTTATTATGAAAATATTTGTTCTGGAACTTGATATATATATATATATATATATTTATTCCAAAAATTAATTTAAAGAATCCAAAAACACAGTGTTGCAATATTTATAATGTAGAATTTCAATTTTTTTTGGAACTAGATTTAAATTGTAACATACAACAATTATTACTAAAACAATAAATAAATACTAATAAAACTTTAGTTAAATGTGCAACATGTGATTACTGTTTCAGTACTTTATAAATTAAAACTAGTTAAACTTAGAAAAGCTACAACATGGTGTCTCCCAGTGTATGAACATAAAACTGTAGCTAATAAAAGATATTTAAAGGGAGATAAAGAGGGTAGAGCACCCTTAACATCTATTCTATGTCACTACTGTCTTGCAGAGAAATTGATAGGTCTGGCAGACCTATCAATTTCTCTGCAATTTCTCTCAACAGTGGGAAGTTACAGGGGTTGTTGATTGCAATATATAGGGTCTCCCAAATGAATAAAATGCTACATTCCATACAGAAACAGAGCAAAAAGATATCTAACTACAAAGGTTCATTGTCATGTTCCAATGGTCTCCAAAGTGGGGTACACAAAGTGATACTTGGGGTATGCCAAAAACTTGTAACTTAATTTAAATGTATGTGTATTGTTTAAAATAAATAAATAATAAATAATTTGATTTTTGACCACACACACACATTATATTATTGGGGATACAACTTATAATTATTTTCATCTTAGGGGTACATGATCAAAAATGTTTGGAGATCACTGTCCTAGACAATTCCATGATTTATTTGTCATGCTCGATATCAAGTATAGAACATCAAATGTGTTTGATAAACTACTTTCAGTTCAATTGCCAATACTATCCTCAGAAACAGGGAGTGCCTATGGGCTTCCCATTATTGGCTATTTTAGCTGAACTCATCATTCAGGATATAGAGCACAAAGTTTTCTTGGCTCCTCTCATGATTTGTTATCCTGTTTTATTTTAAAGAAAATGATATTCATTTTGAAAAAAACAATGTTATTTTGACTTATGAAAACTTGAAAAACTGTTATTTAGAATTCTTACTTCTTTAAATGCAAGTTTAGTTTTAAGTTATTCCATATTTAGGATTCAGTCTTTCTCTTTTGGCTAGGCATGTAAGTAATATATTAAAGTTTAAGATTTGAATACTGTTCATGGAAATTATGAATAAAAATATATATATTTTGTGAAATATATATTCTATTCATAACCATTTTTTAACTTAATATTTCAATGTAATGTGACTATTAGATAATCAAATCAGCAAAACTAACACATTGGAAATGATGAGAATCAAGTAATAATTTCCATAAATGATTCTTTTTTGAATATTTATAATTAAATTTATTTACAATTCATAATCCTTTTATTAAATTTAATAACAGTATAATATCTAGTCTATAAAAGCAGTTTTTCTACTTTACAAAAAATATGTAAAATGGAACATTTGTAGACAGACATTTTTGTTTTAGAATAAGGCAATGTAAGGACAATCTGCCAAAGGAGTGGTACATCTGAGAAGAATTTTCTATGAAAAACTGGCTCTTATTAAAGTGTCAAACAAGTAAAGATGAGGCAGAAACTCCACACAGCGTGTCAACCCACTGTGTGGAGTTTAGTGGTTTTATCCACTTGGTCACTAATGAGTTTAGATATTTTTTAAAATCTGTATATTTTATTTTTAAACAATAAGCTTTATATGCCTTTACATAAAAGTTATATTATTTATATAGATAATCTGATATAAATAAATTACAGAGTTTTGTATTTTCATTCTTAAGTGATATTATTTCACTTACCAACATGTTAAATAAAATATATATATAAAAGTATAATTCAAAATAACAATATTAAATATAAAAATAACCCCAATAGTTTAAAACAAAAGAATTTGCTGAAAAATTTAATGAAGATTAAATCAAAGAAAGATCATAGTAGCAAGATCCAGGAGACTTTTAATAAGATTATTGTTGTTTTATAGAAGTAAAGTGCTAGAAAATTTAGGTTCAGTTGATGACAGCCAACTACTGAGTCAATCTGGATCTAGAAAAGAGATCATAAACATAATGTAGTTAACTGCAGAGATTCAGTTTCTCCCCATCTTCTCTAGAAATAATTTATCTTCAAATTACATTATACAATGTCTAAATATCATATTTCAAAAATTATTTTTTATTTCATAATTAAAAATAATATTTTATTGCTCACTTCCACAGAAATATAGTTGTTTGCAACATATTACTTTGGAGCAACATTCTACATCTTTGTAGTATTCCTGAGATAATTTTAAGCATAAGAGTACTAGAATTTTTGATTGTTTTTTCTTTGATTTTTAAATTTCATTAAAACAGTTTTTTCACCATTCAAAATTGCTATTTTGAATGGTAAAAAAAAACTTACAATTTTATCATTATCATTTTTTATGGTTAAACAATAACTTAATTAATACTGTATTTATATATTCAAATTTAAATATTTTACATAATTAATAACTAACTTCAAATTCTTTAGTAATTTGATCAAACAGAGGATATTTTCTGCGAGCATCATCAAAAGCAGCTTCTAATGAATCAAAGTCTCGTATATATGAAGAATATAATTTCAAAAATGGTCCAATTTTTACTATCACATCAGCAATTTTTCCAGTTTCCTCCCTATTTTCAAAAACAAAATAAGTGCATAAAAATGTACTTAAATTTAATTTATAAATTCTTAAAAAATAAATTAATTATGCATTTTCTATATAATTCAAATCACATTAATACTAAAATAAAAAGCATGTCTACAAATTTACATTTAAATCATTCAGAAATTCATCTGTAATATAACAATTTTATCCATAATTTTTGAATTTATTTTTAAAAAAACACAATGACATCTTTCTCTTTATCGAGGCAGACTATTAGCAAAGCCTCTTCTATGTGGCTTACAGAATTGTATTTATTCTCAAAATTTGATTGATCAATTTTGATAAAACTTTGCCATTTTTTTATTAACTGTGATAATAAATCAAAAAATGTAATAAAAAATGGAGCCCGTGACTTTGCTTTTGAGATACAGCGGTTTAAAGTGACAATGTCCATGTTTCCTAAGCATATCTAGTGGAATTTAGGAGCAGAAATAAAAAAATAAAAAATAGAATTGCACATGCCTAACAGAAAATGAGGACAAAAAATAAAACACAAGAACAAAACAATCACCACTGAGCAAATGTAAGGATTGTGTCTGTCTGTTCCTGGCAATTATAAAGATCACTTCTTCCATGCCCAGCAGGTGCAAAAATAGATTCTACATGGCTGAAAAGTGTAAGGATTGTCTTCTTGTGTGATTAGCAACCGTTTTCTTCTGATCATACATACACTTTCTCTCTCATTTTCACAAACACACACACCCTTATATACACATTCAAACACATGTCAGCACTTCGTTAAATGGAGCAAAATATAATTTACATGTACTAATACTTATTAAAAAATTTTTAATTATAAAAATGCAACATTCTACCTCAATTCTATTATGACACAACAAAGATGAACAGCATCCCTAGTCAATAATTTTATTTTTTATTTATAATATGGAATGTTTATTTAGAAATTCATTCTCTCTTAGTTAAACTGTAAGAAATTTCTTCACTAAGTCAATTTAATAAATTTATTTTTATAACATTAATTCCATAAATTAGCAATATTTAGAAAGCATTTATCTTTCCAGAACCAGATGATAACAATTTTGCATAAGAGACCTATCATAGGAAGCAAATTATTACTAGGACATCATGTGACTTTATCACATCATGATAGAATTGAAGCAGAGCTGGAAGGAAAGAAGTGATCCAAGCACCTGTTAGGCACAGAAGAAGCAATTCTTGAATCAGACAGATGCAGACAGGTAAACTTTGCACTTGCCACAACAAAAGAGGATATCCTCGTATCTGCAGGCCACGGGAGACACTATCCAAGAACAAAGCAATTGATGACTTGCTTTGTTCTGTTTTGATAGTTTTCCATGACTATTTTCTGTTAGGCACACTTAATACCATTTTTATTTTTGACCCCTAAGCTTAAATTCCATTAACACATCAGAGAACATGGACATTTGTCACTGTAATAACTTTGTATATCAAAAACAAAGTCATGGACTCCTATTTTTACTTTCCTGGCTCTGGTATGAATAACAGAGGGAAAGTATGGCAATTGATCAAAAAATGATCCCCTAAGATTTTTACATTTTTGGACTTGGGGGACCTTGAAATGTCAAGAAATGCGAAAATGTTGAGTTTTTTTCCTGTATGTACGTTAATGTGTGTGTGTGTGGCCTAATTTTGTTTACCCTCTTTGAAGCTTAATAACTCTAGTGCCTTCTAAAATTTCATAGGAAAATTTGTTTATTAGAGGATTGACGCTATTAAATTTTAGTGGTTAAAGGTTGATGGGGTGAAGAGATAGAGAGTTTGTGTGTATATCAAGTAGGCTTGAACTTAATTACAATTTTACTCATTATTAGCATTTATAATTTTTTATAAAATCCATCCCTTCTCTCAAAATTAAGCTTTTTGATCTTATCCTAATAATTAAAAATGTAAACAGTTTTTTTTAAATATCATAACAGATAGCACAACAGAATTTTAAATGTTACCAGAAAAGTTAAGCAATTTGTTGCTGGAATTTTTACATTTAAACAGACCCACATTACATTTCTGGATTCCTCATTGCAATTAATGGAAAATGGCAAAGTTTTAACAAAATCAATCCATTAAATTTTAAGCCCATACAAGATGTGCTAGCAACTGTGAAACATCACATGAACAAAGTTGCGGAATTTGTGTAATATTGCTTTGTCATGTGCACTCATGAAACAACCTTATATCTCAAAAACAAAGTCATGGATCCCATCTTTTATTGCATTTTTGGATTCGACATTGCAATTAATGGAAAATGGCAAAGTTTAATCAAAATCTATTGAATGGATTTTGAGAACAAACACAATTCTGTAAGCCTCATAGAAGAAGCTTCATTAATGCTCCACTTCAATTATTTATAATTCACAAAAATAACTTAAATATATATTTAAAAATTAAAATTAGAAAACAATCCATTTGATAATTTTAGGAAAATTTATTTGATTACAAGTAAGATATTTACTTAATTCATAAACAATTTAATTAATTATAATTATTGTTAACAGATTTTATAAATTTTTGCTTCAATTAATAAAATAATGTAAAAGATAAAAATTACTTCAAAAAAATTCTTATCTTAAAACCGATGGAGTCAGATGAAATCAGTCTTTTACTTATTTGTACTATATATGTTAGTACACGGAAAGTTAATCTCCACTCTTTTCTGACATACGAAGGCTAGAAATTTCACAGTACTCTAATCTGTTTACTTAAAAACAAACCCGAATAAAATTAAAGTAAACAGATTAAAGTAATGTGAAATTTCTAGTATTAACTTTCCGTGCACTAACATATATAGTACAAATAAGTAAAAGAAGAATTTTTGCTTCACTTTCTTTATTTTGGCCATTTATACTTAAGTAATCTTTAGAATTACAGTAGAACTTTCAATTAACTACAATGAATGGAAAAATGTCATCATGATTAATCCAATACCATTTAAATCCTGTTTCTAATAAATGAAACATAAATTTTCAACGAAACACAATGAGAACAGTGCCAACAACTATTTCATATAGTTATTTGTAATAAACTGGACACTTCAACAAAGTGTATCTTCTGCCCTTTCTGGCCAACAACCTATAAAGCAGATGAGTCAAAGTGATTTATAATGTAAAGCCAAACAACCACAGGATTACATCAGGCTACTTTTCTGCAATTATATTTAATTAATTACTAACTAATTTGTCACTAGAGGGAGGTATTAAGCACCATCTCTTATTAAATATTAATTCAGTTATAATTATAAAATTCAATAAGAGATGGTGCCTAATGCTGTCCTCTAGTGTCAAATTATTTAGTAATTAATTAAATATAATTGCAGAAAAGTAGCCTGATGTAATCCAGTGGTTGTTTGGCTTTACAAATTTATTGGATTTCATGATATTTGTTTGTGATATGTACTGACTTAATGAATAACACAGACATTTTTGGCTTCTTAATTAATACTAATTTGTAATTTTCTACATTCTGATTAATTAAAAATCTGCAATAAATTCAAATTGTCTCTTTCTTTCTATGAATTGCTAATTACCTCTTGTTACTGATTCATATATTTGCCAAGCACACAAGAAAATCTTTGTATATTTTTAAATCACGAGCAACATTAATATCATAGTTTATCTGTAAAAACCTAGAAATTACAATATTTATTTTAAATAAAATATTAATAAAACTGAAAATGACAGTATAGTAGATTCCACTTAATGTACACACTTTGAGACTGCCTTAACTAATAACAACAACTGACTGATAATAATTAAATGCTTTTTTTAAATGTTAATTTATGTAAAAAATTTGCTTCATAAATCAAATTATATGACTGATAATGATTTATATTATATAATAAAATAGTCAACTTATTTGAAGAAATAGCCAATCATTATAATCTAGCTATTGCCAATGTATTATAAAGGAATTTAGAAATTAAAATAATAGAAAGTTTTAGATCCAAGATTTCCAAGGTTTGTAAAATGTTCAGATTTGATCATTAGAATATTTCTATCAACAATTTCATTTTGTTATGTTACTTCTTGAAGTTACAACTGTCGTATAATATTACATTCTGAAATGAGACTATTGACATAAGTATAATAAGTTCTCCCATAAATGCCATCTATAATGTTTAATGTTATACTATTTACAAACTTCCAAGAATAATGGAAAATATCATTGCACAAACTCACTAATATTGTAATTTATTTCATTTATAAAAGCAAATTACTTAATTTCAAAAATTAAACAAACTCACCAATGTTCAATTCTATCTTTCAAATCATTCAACAGATTCTGATTCAAAGTTTGCAACTGAGGAAAATAACCAAGGAAACAATTTATCATTTCTTCTGATATTATGGTTCCACCTCTTTCTTCATTGGCTTTTTTTATGCAAGTACGATAATCCTAAAAAATATAAAAATTTACATATCAGAATAGAGTTTCAAAAATAATTATTTCTTCTCAATCTGCATAAAATTTGTTCAGAAACCCTAGAATAATTGTCTCTATAAAGATTCTTTTATATTGCAATTTCTATAAATTTACATATAAATAAAAACAAACCAGAATAATACAATAGATTCAATAATTGAAGAGGAAGAGAGACATTTTACATTTACAAAGACCACCATTGTTTTAATGAAAGTGTAAATATCACAAAAATAAACAATATAGAGAGTTGGACATAAAACATTATATCAATAATTCTTTTATTCTTAAGTACCTATTACACAAACTAACAAAAAATTGACATTATTAATAAAAAAGTCACATAACAGGGGTTTCTTGTCAACAATCGTTGACAAGAAACCCGTTATGTGACATTGCACCTTGCTAAACAATGTTTTCAATGCAATCAACCACATCTAAAGCATCTTGTTTTATAAATGATATATTTTCTAAAAATCTCGTTAAAAGCTTGAAAGCTTTTTGGTTTTTCTATATGTAGGGAGAGCAAGATATTTGGCTTGATAAGATTTACAATATTACTTCCTTGTCTTCATCGCTTGTATCTTGCAACATTTTAATCTTCAATGGACTGGAGTCACAATATATGAAATATAGAGCATAGAACCTTAAACCACTCTAGTAAAAACTTTAATGAAAGTAAATTATGAAGAAACAATTTTTGATCTCTAATTAAGATATTCTTTCATCTGACATTCCAAATTGGAATGTATAAAAAAAAAAACAGCATTACAAACATTCTGAATACATTCAAACAGCAAAAAGTTTTTACTGGAGTGGTTTAAGGTTCTATGCTACATGTTGCTTGTTTCTTGCACTTGATTCTTCACTTCAGCAATGATGTCTTCAGATAAGTATCCGCAGACAGCTAGGTCATTATTGACAAAATCTTTGAACAACATTTTTTCATCATTCATTGCTGTAATGAGATTAGTCAGTCTTCTTTGACATAGTTGATGAATTTTGATAAAAATTCCAATTTATTCAAAGCATCATAAAATTGTGACCCAATTTGTTGATTTGGTGACAATGGTACTTTGTTGAACTTCATTCAAAACTTTGTTAATCATTCATATTGCATTTGACAGGTTCAATTCAAACTCTTACAATCATCAAATTTGCACAGCAATTGTCAATAAAAAGAATCATTTTTCTGTTTCAAGTGTTTAACTTTTTATATTCAGAATGTTAGAAAGTTAGAAAAATGCTCTGAGATTGATGCTGCATATTGTATTGGTAGTGTTTGTGTTTTGACATTGCAGAAACATGAGACTTTAAAGATTTTCCAATTAACCACAATGGCAACTTTTCATTACCTGCCATGTTTGAACATCACTGTTCTGTCTGGCAGATATTTAAATAAAGATACACAACCTATGCACCACCAGTAAACAGTTTAGCAGTAATTAGGTAAAAAATGCATTGGTTAAATTACTAATAATTTGATATTTTTACTAGTAAATTTGATAAAAATTCAGACATGTAATAATCAGCAACAGCTTGCGATAAACACTGCAAAATTGCAGCACCCTCAAAGAAAAATAAAATCATAAAAAAATGTCTTGATTTTTATTACATTGTAATTATGTAAATTATTATACACTGTTAGAATTAATGTTTTATCAAACCAGCATTAATAAACCCATTTTACAAAATCAAAACAATTTTATTAGTTGTGTGCCACACATCCTCCTGTGAGAGTATCCATATTAGATACCCTAAGTCACCACTACTAATAAATTTTTAAGCCAAATATTTATCTGCAAAACTTTTAATACAGAATGGTTATAACTAAAGTCGTTCTACTCAGACCTGTCTAGAGCCCATTCTCATAGACATATTGTGGCCGTCGGCCATATTATTCGCGTATTTTATATTTTTTTAATATGTAATATAAGTTAGTTTTAGCAATTCCTTTGTTTCTTTTGTCTTATCTACCCTCCAAAACTTTCCCCACCACTCCTTTTTACCCTTTGGGTGGGATTATCATTTCGAAGAAAGAGACAACAAATAGAACAATAGAAGAGAAGACGCCGAGGGTCTCGAAGGGAGAAAGTAAATCACTTTTGGATTGGACTGCAGAGAGAGAAGGTGTGAAAAAGAAGCGATCTCAACCGGGGTGTATAAGTTAGCAGCAGAAGAAAAGAAAAGGATACGACGGGAGAGTGAGAGATTCACCAAGAACACGGGAAGCCTATAAAAATCAAACAGGGCTCAAGAGCGGTATCCCACCAAAGTATTTCAATCTTCGTCTATTTCTATCTCTACATGTATACCCTTGTTCTTCCCCTTAGTTATAAGTAGAATAAATTTTAGTTTTAAGATCTGCACACGTATAATTTGTCGGGTTCCGTTTTGAGCGCGCCCTTTCATTAAGCTTAAAGACAGAACGACTGTAAAAGGATTTTCTTTGTAAAGTTGGGATACATTAAGAACCTGTTTCTGTTCTTTCTGGCGAGAATAAAATTGTACCTTTGTTAAAAGTAATGTGTTTTGATTATTATTTTGTGTCAGTCTGTTCGCGGAAACCATTACACCTCGTCACGAATCTTCACAATATTTTGAAACTTGGTATATATGTTATATGGACCATGGGGAAAAGGAAAATGCAAAAAAAATTTAGTTTGAATTTTTACCACTAGGTGAAAAAAATGGCACACGAAGAACAAGAAAAACAAAATGGAAACACGCAAAAGATTTTTATTCACAACGTTTGTTCAATGTGCAATCCATATGCATCAATCACATGTTCAAAACGCCTTACAATGCTGTAAGACACTTTGAACATGTGATTGATGCATATGGATTGCACATTGAACAAACGTTGTGAATAAAAATCTTTTGCGTGTTTCCATTTTGTTTTTCTTGTTCTTCGTGTGCCATTTTTTTCACCTAGTGGTAAAAATTCAAACTAAATTTTTTTTGCATTTTCCTTTTCCCCATGATTCATATAACATATATACCAAGTTTCATCAAAATACATCTACAAGAATGGGCTCTAGACAGGTCTGAGCAGGGCAACTTTAATTATAACCATTCTGTACATAAAAACAAATATGCATGAAAAACAGAAGTGTCAAATGTTTTTATTTAAACCATAAAAATAGTATATGTCATTTATCTTATAAATTAGTATTTATAGTATTTTTAAATTTTTAAAGTATCATATTTTATGGCACTATGCTGGATATTTTGGCAATTTGTTTCTGCTTAACCAGTTGCAGCTCATGACTATCTAATGTTGGGGTGCTGTCACAGAGGGCATGCAGCATATAATCCTAACAGAATCATTTTGATTTCATTTGTTTTGATCAATGCAGGCTTGGATAAAAATATTGATATTTTAAGATTTTATTTTTCTTAAAGATGCAGTTCCACAGTGCTGACATGAGCTGTTTCTGCTTTGAGTGCAATAGTGATTTTAGTTGACAAAATGGGGTTAATGTTACTTATGGTAAAGAAATATGGCGACCCTTCTGGTAATCTCGACAGCATAAGTTTTTAGAAATGCAATGTAGATGACGCTTATCGTACCGATGAATTTGTATGCAAATTTTCAGCAAAATTTTACATTCTGGACATATGAGGAATATTGTGAATATCGGTTTTGGTTACGATGTAGGTGGATCATGCATATTGTTAGGACTTCTAAAGGTGTCTGTGGTTATTTAAAGTTTGTACAATTTTATCTATTTTTTTTTTAATTTAACGAGTAGGAAAATTTAGCCAATGTTAATTACCATGGTAAACGTGTCCTAAATGTGTTAAATGGGTATTAAACGTGTGTTAAATGTGCTAAATGTGCTAAACGTGTGTTAAATGCGGTAAACATGTGTTAAATGGGTGTTAAAAGTGTGTTAAACGTGTCATAACCAAGGATGTGTTTCTCATGATTTCCGACGCCATGAGACAATGCGATTGACACATGAAAGGTGAGGTGTGTGTGGATCGCAGGAGCCAACATTTGTAAAGGGAGACATTACTTCTTGTAGTCGTAAAGGCAAGAGATGTGAATCGCAAGGTTGTAGTTATTAGAGGCTAAAACTTTTACATACAGTCCAGGAAAATTCTGTTCGAACCACTGATGTATCTAATTTCATAAATCACTACGTCCAGTTATCGATGGATTTAAGGTAAAATGATGAACTTTTTGTTTTTCATCTTCAATCCGAAAAAAAAAAATGAAACCAAAATCTCAGGAAAAAGTAAGTAGCAAATTCACGTTTTAAAAATGTTTTAGTTTAAAAAAAAGTTTAAATCTAGTTGCATATTGGTTAATGTCGACGGTCTCCATCTTGTTTGCACATATGCGTGTGCAAACAAGATGGCGACCAGAAGGGCCGTCATGTTTTGCTATCATAGGTAACATTAACCCAAAATGAAATATATTTATTTAATCATAGAAACTAAAAAATTACAGCATGCTCTATTTCCCAGACAACAAAAGTTTTGTTTTTCAAAATATGACAAAGGGAATTCAAATGGTCATAGAACACTAAAGATTTAGTTGTCAACTCACTGATAACTTGGCAACTAAACAATCACTAGAACACTAAATTTACATTTGGATTCAAAATTTAAAAATCCAGCAACAAGTTGCTGAACTTTCCTAGCAACATTTGATGGTACCATCTGTTATGATATTTTTAACTATTATAAAATAACAAAAAGCTTAATTTTGAGGGCATTGATGGGTTTTATATAAAATTGTAAATGCTAATAATGAGTAAAATCATCATTAAATCTGACCCTACTTGATATAGAAGCAAACCCCTTTATCTCCCCATCCCATTGACCTTTAACCACCAAAATTTATCATCATCAATCCCCCCTAATAAACAAGCCTCCCTACAAAATTTTAGAAATTTTTGACAAAAAGAATAGAAGTTATTAAGCTTCAAAGAGGGCAAACAAAATCATGCCCCACATACACTAACATCCATACATACAGAAAAAACCCCAAATTTTTTTGCATTTCTCAACATTTCAAGGCCTGAGTCCAAAAATGTAAATATCTTAGGGGTCATTTTTTAACCAGTCTCCATACTTTCCCTCTGTTATATATAAAAGTAAAATTTACAATAAACATATAATATAATCAAGATGGGTTGATAATAATGATAATAAAAATAAGTACACTAAAGAACATACACGAAGAAGGGATTTATCAAAATTCTCCCCCCTGGAGAGGGAGAGAAAGGATTAAGACTTATCCTAAGAAACAGCTTCTACTGTACTATTTTAAATGCAATTTTTTATTTTTAACTGCACTTTAATAGGGTATGCCATGAGAATGCACTGTAATAAAAAATTTTTGGAAATCTCCCACAGGGAAGAGGTAGAGGGTTAACGATTACCCTGAAGAACTCAACTTCTACTGTACTATTTTAGATGCAGTTTTTTGCATTTTTGACTGCGATTTAGTAGAGTATGCCATGAGAATGTACACTAAAAAAGAGATTTTTTGAAATTTTCTCCTGCAGGGGAGAGTGACAGGGGTAATTTTGAGCAAAATCAGGTTCTCCATCTCACAAATTTAACTGGCCAATAACTCAATAAGTTGACAAATTGTGTGTGTATGTACCAGTACATCTTAAAATTGTTATATTTTTAAAAATCTTAAAAATAACAACTTTAAAGTGCCAAGATTTGATTGGTCAAGTTACATTTAAGAATAAAACTGTTACTTTAGGCAGGTCATTAAAATTTTGAATTTTGTTACGCAATAGTATGTAAAATCAAAACTATATCAATGAATCCTCACATAATATATATAAGATTAAACAGGAAAAAATAATCTTTAACAGAGTTTAATAATGAAAACCATGAAGTTATTCATTTTCAAACAGCACAATTGTATAAATATAGTAAAAACTTAGCACACAGAAGCATGGCAAAAAGGACCAGAAAGTGTTAACTACCAAAGAGCTCCTGGGATTTATAAAATACCAATTAGGGACAAAAGATTCCTAGAGGACCTAATATATATATAGGTTCAACCAAAAGACCACTTTAAAAAATGTATAATAAAATACAAATTGGACAGAAAATGAAAGGCAATCCACTGCCCTTTCAATATATTCTAATGATAATGATATCCAAGTTGACTTACAAGTGAGATCAATTATAAAAACAAACGAAACAGAATTCAAGATTTTGGAGGTGCTAGAAAGCAGAAAAGCAGGGAAGATGTATCAACTTTAAAGAAGAAAAACAAAATTTTTCATGTATGGCATATAACAGGGGTGGCCAACAAGTCGATCGCTAGCAATGTCGTGACTTAATGTATTATATTTGTAACCGAACGCAACTGTATGCATGCAGTTATGACTCGACTCATAAGCAGTGAGTGAGTGCACTTCGTACTCAAACACAGTGTATAAACATAGTATGCATTTCACACTCCCCTCTCCCCACTTAGACTATGCCTATGACAACAAGTCGATCGCGACACATTTTTACGATAAAAAGTAGATCTTATGTGCACAAAAGTTGGCCACTCCTGGCATATAAGACCTGTAAGACCCAGGTCCTATAAGACACATTGTTATAGAAGACTTACTACATCAACTACAATTGCAGATACCTCATTGGTTACAATTTGAATTTAAATTCATACAAATATTTTCTTCAGTATCAAAGCAATTTTATCAACCTGAAGCAGACCAAAAGCATTTGTTTTGTATTAACTTTTTCTCCATCCTGCTGGGAGAAACATAAGGTTAGTGTATTTGTTATTTTAGAGATGTTGAACATAAGATATCCAAATTTGAGAATTTTCTTGTTTTTATGTAATATATGTTACGTTTTATGCAATATATGTTATGCTATGTTTTGTAATATACGTTATGTTTATAGTTTTATAAAGTTGTTATTGGAAAAGAGTAATTGCTTATCATTAAATAAAATTCTATAAATAGTATTGACTGAGAAGAAAACATAATAAAATCATCTTGTTCATGTAATATTGATTTTTGATTACAATGCATTATTGTTACTACTTTTAACTGTTATTAAACAATTCAAAATTTTGAAACTTACTTCATTCAATAACTTTAAACAACTAAGAAAAACTTCTTCAGATGTCATAATTTCTCTTGCAATAAAAAATGCCTTCTTTTGTTTCTTTGTTTGAAGAAAACTAGGTAAATGGTCTGCTTTCTCATCCTCACTTTCTTCAGATGATGATCCTTGCCAACTTAATTCAGAATTAGATGATCGTGCACTCGATATAGGAAGTCTGAATTCTGTAGATTGTGGCTGAGGAGAATGATCAGATAATACATCAACTAAAGGTTTTATTTTATGTCTAGGAAGAGCTTTAGGTGAAGGAGAATAAGAACATGAACTCTTTGTGTCATCTGTTGATTGAGCTTTTCTTCTTTTACGTCTTTCTAACATTAAACATAATTCCATTTGTACTGTTCGAGCACGATCTAATAAATCATCTGTGTCATCTGAATGCTCATCTTTAACTGAACTTAGTTCTCTTTCTGGTGATGTCTGTATTGATTTTTCAACAAAACTAGCTGAAGAAACTGGACGCTCACTTTCTGTTACTTCCTTCTCATCTTGCAGTTCTCCAGCTGTAGTTACACCAATATCACAATAAAATTTTGAACTTCTGCTACTCTTTTTTGAAGTCTCTGTTTTTGATTTTCCTTGTTTTTGTTTATTAGTGGGAGAATTACTGGAGTCTTTAGTTTCTTCACAGTTGTTGATTCCTTCCATAGATTCTTTCTGAGAGCTCACAGATGTATCAACATCTCCAAGATCACCAGAAACATCACTTTCATCATACCAACTGGAGGTACCTGATTTTTGTTTTGTTGGACTAGAAGATTTAGATCTTATTGGACTCTGAGATTTTCTTCTTTCAGTTTTAGGTTTTGATTTTTCTACAAAAAATGCACATTTTGATTCTCCACTTCCTTCAACAGTAGTAATATTCTCTAAAATGTCAACATCTTCATTTTTATCAGATTCTTGTTCTGTTACTGTATAATATGAAGAAGTTGAAATATTTGCAATCTCATCACAATTAACCAATTTATCTTCTGTATCTTCTCCAGCTGTATCTTTTCTAATTTCAGAATCAATATCTTGTTGCTTAACTTCTGGTTTTGTATCATCTGTTATAGAACTTCTCCTTAAACTTGCTGGAGAATGAGAAGTACTTAATCTCGACCTAGATCGAGGTGGTGGTGGTGGAGGTGGCAATGGTCTAAATTTCATTTTATCATAACTTGGGGATGCTCTTCCTTCTTCACTAACATCTGGTTCTTGAAATGTCATCTTTCCACGTTCCTTCTGAACAGTAGTATACAGAGTTTTTATGTCCTTGAGGGGTGGTGATACACTTAGTAAGTCTCTGTCTTCTAGTTTTTTAGAAACATCAGAATCAGAGAGAGAATGACTTCTCCGTTTCCTTCGTTGTGGTTTTTCTGTTAAACTAACTATCTCTACTGTTCTAGATCTATTTCTTTTAACTCTGGGAGGTGCTTTTGGTGGTAGTGTAGACAAATTTTTAGATGACTGTTCATCAAAAATTAGAGGAGATTTTATTTCCTCATATTCATGCATTGCAATAGATGAGGTAGGTGATACAGGAACTGATGATTCTAGAGACTGCTCTATTTTTTGTTCTAATACTTTTTCAGAAATATGTGTTAATGTTTCATCTTTTTTGGAATGCAGTTTTTCATATATTGGAGGTGGTGGTCTTGGAGGTGATGTCACTCGTTTTTTTGTTGTTGCTGAATTTTCTGAGACAGAAGTTTCAGGTAAACTAGACAATTTCTCTATTTTTTCTTCTTCTGTTACTTTATCAAGAGGCTCAGGTATTTTTTTATCAGAAGAATCTTTATCCTCTATCTTTGTAATGATCTTTTCATAAATTGGTGGTGGTGGTCTTGGAGGTGATGATACAGATTTTCTACTTTCAACTGAAGGTTTCTCTTGTGCATCATCAGAAATTACATCTGATTTTGTTTTCTGTTTAGGGAGTTTTTCATATATTGGTGGTGGTGGTCTTGGTGGAGAAACTACTCGTCTTCCATCAGTTTCTTCACCAGAGACTTTCTCTTTAGAGCTATAATCATCTGTTTTTTTTAGAGGTTTTTGATCTGGTAATGGTGGTCTTGGAGGAGACTTTGTGGTTTGATCTTTATTTTTCATTCCATTAATTTTATCATCTTTAGGTAATCGAGTACGTGGAAGAGGAGGTCTAGGTGGAGATTTTACACGTTTTCTCCCTCGTGAATCTAAAGTTGAGATTTCAGTTACATTTTCATTAATCTTTGTTTCTGATGTAACAATTGGTGTTTTATGAAGTTCTGATGGAGGCGGAGGCCTTGGTGGAGATTTTAATTTTTTCTTTTTTCTTTCTGCTGCAACTGGCCAAGTAAAACAGTGTGTGTCGTCTAATTGGTGATCAATACATTCAGAATCTAATGCTACCTTTTTGTCATCATCATTTTCAACACTATCTAAAGGAGCTGTAGTTTTCTCAATGGTTTCTGATGAATCTTGTTCAACTGGTAATGATTCATCAAGATTTACATTATTTGTATTGCATTTCAAAGCACTACTAACAATTTTATCTTCAATTGGAAACTCTTGTTTATCTTCAGTTATAATTTTATTTTCTTCAGAATCTCCAAGAGAATTTGTAGCATTACCATGTTGAATACGAGGCAATGGTGGTGGTGGCCGAGATGGTATATTTCGTTTTAATTTTGGAGATTTTTGAGAAGGAAGAGATTGAAGTCCATCAAGATAAGAATTTTTAACAACAGTAGTAAGAATTGATTTTTCAGGAGATTTCATTGCTGATTCAGATTCTATTTTTTTCAATGGAGTGATTCGCATTGGACTACGTTTTCCACTTCTGGGAAATGTTTTTGGTGATACAGAAGACAATTTTGAAACTTCTTTTTCTTTATTAGAAGTATCTGACTTTTCAATGTTTTCTTTATCATACTCTACATCATTTTCTTTCTGTTCTTTTTTAGCAAATGGTTTAACTGGAATTGGAGGTGGATATTTTCTTGGAAATGTATATATTTTTTTAGTTGGAAATGATTGTTTTAACTTGCATGCATCTGTTATATTTTTGTCCTCATTAACAGTTTCTGGCTTCAATTCAATTTCTTTTATATTTACTTGTTCTAATTTAGTTTCATTTTCAATAATATCAAGTTCTGGTTTAGCTTCATTTTCAATAATATCAAGTTCTGGTTTAGCTTCATTTTCAATAATATCAAGTTCTGGTTTAGCTTCATTTTCAATAATATCAAGTTCTGGTTTAGCTTCATTTTCAATAATATCAAGTTCTGGTTTAGCTTCATCTTCTGTTTTAGTTTCTTCTACAAATGGATTAATATACTCTGATTTAGTTTCACTTTTGGTTACTTTTTCCAGTTTTTCTACTTCATTCAACTTTGGAGGTGGTGGTCTGGGAGGAGAAACAACTCTTTTTTTAGGTTTACTTTCTATTTCTTTTGGAAGTACAATATCTTCATTTTGTATTGAATCACTTACTTCCTCTTTCAAATTAACAGTTTGTTCATCTTCAATAGATTTAATTTCATTTTTACAAACTGATTCATTATCTAAAATTACCAGCTGTGATATTTCTTCACACTTTTGTGGTGGTGGCGGCGGTGGTGGGGGCCGTGGTGGAGATTTTATTCTCTTTTTAGTTTGATTAGGTACTTTTTTAATTTTTTTCTTATCTTCAATAAGTATAGCATCTTCTGTAGCATCAGAGTGAGACATTTCTTTGGATGTTTCATCCAAACTGACATCAGCTTTTTGACTTGCAACTTCCACATCTGTTCCATTTTCTGTTCCTATTTTTATAGCATCCAATTCTGAATTTTCACCTGTTTTTTGAAAATCAAAAACATCTTTTTCATTTTTTGTCAAGCAAATATCTACATTTTTAGCTGTTGCAACAATTTGAGATTCTTTAAATTTTTCTTTGTCAGATATTACTTCTTTAGGAATGTTATCATCATCTTTTGTTGTTACATCTGATGTATAGTAACCACTTTCAGAATAGTCCATACAGCTTTCACCTCTTGATATTGTTTGTGCATCAGAATGACATGCAAATTCAAGTAAAAATACACTATTTTCATCAATGTCTCTGTAATCAGTAGATGATTCTGTTTCATCATCATCTACAAATCTTACTCCACGACTACCATCAATTGAAAGATCATCACCAACACTACCACTCTTCTGAAATTCTTGACTTCCTCTATGCCGTCTGACTTTTGATTTGGTTTCTAGTTTTGGCTTAGCTGAAGAAAGTAATTTAGTCTGTGGCACCAAATCAAAAGCTTTATTACGGATCATCCCACCAATTCTCATGCAGCAAGCTTCATCACCTGATTCTCCATTTTCTATGCTCTGCCTAGAAGCTCTTCTTAATCTGCCTCTTGTAGCAGGCTTTTTAATATTACTCCTTTCTGAAAGAACTGATGACGACATAACTGATGTTCCACTTGTTACAGTTTGACCACTTTTATCTTTAGTTTGAGATGAGAGAGAACTCTCTGCAATTTTATCTTCAAATGTACTGTCTTTCATTGGTCTAGATCTAAAGAATAAAAAATTACAAGTAAATATACAAAATTAATTATATATGTATATATTTGTATTTTCAAAAACAAATTCTAATTCTATACTTAGAAAGATATATGTACTGCAAATATTATGAAAATTAGAATATCAGCTGATAAATTTATTATATGAAGATATTTAACTTATATTGCTCAGTAAATTCAAACAATATACAGTAGAGCATCAATTATCCAACTCAATTGGGGACTGGGGTTGGTCGGATAACTGAAAAAACGGATAACCGAAAAGTATGAAAAAATACATTATTAGTATATTAGTATATCCCATGTAATTAGTATATTAGTATATCGCTATTAACCTACTTCACATTGAATTTTCACTGGTGTTAAGCCTAACAAAATTTTTTTTTAAATAATAAGCATCACTATTGTATCGTTAAAAATTATTTCTTTATTTTGCACAAAATAAATACAAAAATAAAGAAAAAAATAGAAAATTAAGCCTGGTTTAAATACTGGCCTCCCTTTCATGGTCGAGCCAATGTTGCCAGCTAAAACACGCAAAAATTTAACAAAAATAATATTAAAGTAGCCAAGACAACCAAATATTGTAGGGCCACATCACTAGCGGACATTTGAATTTGCCAACTAGAATGCAGTTGGTTAACCGATGTGACAGTTGATCAGGGGTCGGATAATTAATGCTCTACCGTATTAATTATTATTATTAAAACTGGATTAGCACAGAGGAAAGTAATATCTTGTTCCTTTATGTATTTAATGAAACTAAGAAAACTTCATCCCTGACTGAAGTGTAACAACAGCTTACAAACTCACATTAGATCATTTAGGGGCACTAAATTAATGCAACTTGTCAATCTGCATAAGCAGTGGATTCTTACCTTTGTTCTAAAACTTCCTTAACTTACATAATAAATGTTGTTCTAGATATAATACATTAATGTAAGTAGATTAAGGTGTTTATGGTGAATTTTTTGAGAAAAATGGGAAAAAGATTGGCATTCAGAAAAGAAATTGGCAAGAGCTTCACCCTATTTTAAATGTTGAGTAGCATGTGTCATTTGTTTATATTTTTACAATGTAAAATTTTTCTATTAAATTAACATGGGGATGACCTTTGACCTTCCAATATCTCCTGGTCTAGGTTGAATTTTAAAATTCAGACTCTATCATGTCACACCATTTTACCATTTATTACTTCTATTAAGGTACAAAATTTCACTCAAATTGATAAAGTCATTACTTTACAAATTGTAATGACTTGATCAATTTCAGCAATTTGTCAATTTGCTGAAATTGAAATTCAAGAATACTTTGGAAATTTCAATAATTATATATATATATATATATATAATATAATTATTGAATTTCCAAAGTATTCTTGAGTTTTATTTATTTATTTATTAAATCTAACAAAGGTAAAAAGTAAAAACAGCAGAAAAAGTATATATCTTAATCCCTAAATTTTGATGTTTATCTAAACAAGTGGAAATACCTGATTTTGCTTAGATAATTTAATTTTTGTTGTTAATATATTATTTCACTATTGGCAGAGCAACATATTTACATAAATACTAGCTGCATTGAAAAATAACTTTTATCTTAAAGCAAACTGACACATGATTGTAAACATGTAGACATTTGTAATGTTTACATGTTTCTCTGATTTGTAAACATACAAAGATATAAGAGTTATTTTCTGTCCAACTTTTAAACATGCCTCATTAACTGAATTCAAATTGATAATTGGCTATCCAGTTACCAGCTGTTCAAAATTCAAGGCAAAGGAATTGCAACTCATCTTCAGCACTCTGAATGCATCTATATACATAATATATATATATATATATATATATGTTATATGCTTGCTTGCTCATATGCATTGTTCTATAGTTCTCTTTATTATTATTATTATTATTACATTATTATTAAATTGATTAGAGAAGCCAATGTATGTAAGGAACCAATGTTAATCAAAACTCAAAAAAAAAGCAATATTTTGTGCAAACAAAACATAAGAATAGTGCTGCTAAAAAATCAAAATTTTATGACAATTACTAGTTAAAACTTCTTTAATGTATTTTAAAATTTGCATTGAGGTGAGAAGTCACCAGAATAAAGTCTTAAAATTGTTAGAACTTTTCAAGTAACACACACTACCAGGTCAGCATTCATGGAACTATACTGTATTACATTCACATTCTCTTGTCTTTGTTGACAAAGTACTCTTCCACAATTCAGCTTCAATAATGCAGAGTAATTATCAGTCAAATCAGTCAGTTAATTAGTACTCTAACTAGATGTGTCACAATTTCAAGTTGTTATAAACTGTGGTACTCACAAAACCAAAAATCCAGTATTGGATTTTTGGTTCTGAGTCTGATCTATACTTTTCATCTAGTATACTGTATATATTACTTAGCTCTTAGTAAATTGGCTGTCAATTTTTTAAGTGTTAGAAGATAAAAATTTTATGAAATGGTGTGGAATTATTATTATACTAGTACATATTTCAGCATTATTTACATGGTTTGTCTTATAAATATTTTTAATCCAGGCTTAGTAAATACTAGTGTTGTGTTGTGTTCCAAAGACACTTGGCAAGTTTTTCCATCAAATATCTTTATTCGGTTTAATCAAGTAATTTCTCTTCATGTCTGTAATCCTGGTGTTGGCTTCTTTGCATTTTTGTTTGATGAGTCTCGCCATTTCTAGTTGAACCCAGGTTGAACCCGCAGCCTCCGCTTGCCGTGCAGTGCGCTACCAATTGCGCCACCCGGACCCCAAGCCAGTCATCACTTCCAGACGTACGACTTTGGTATAGAGATGACATAGAGAGTCAGTATAAACATTTTCTTGTTTATACTGACTGTCTTAATGATGCCTAACGCTTCCCTCTATACCAAATTCATTTGTATTTATTATTTAATTATAGCCATACAACAGCCCGATTATTTAGGTGTTTGTTGGTTTATTAACATATCATCAAGCTTTGAGATGTATTATATTTATATAGATAATATTGTATTTTTTAAATAAAAAATAAACAGAATTCAAAATACTACACCAATCAGGCTTTGGAATGTTTATATAAAGTAATCAAAAATTATTAAAAATGGATACTATCCCACTACTGAACAACATAAACTTTACAGACTGTAGAGTTTATCTAAAAGTTGGTCATAGACATGACTAAAAAGATAATTATGCATTTTTCAACATATTTCCAAAAGGCATAATATGTTATAATGAATAATTTGTAGTATATACAGTATCCACTTGTTTTATTTTTATTTCTTATATAATATTCATTCAATAAACATTAAAAACTTTTTGACAAAGTTTAGTTAAATATAGTTTTAAACTAATAACTTAACAACACAGCTAAATGAGAAGAACTTATCACATCAGGACAATATGGAAAAAGAGGCACAAGACAATCAGATATAAATTTTATTGATATGAGAATGCTAAGACCCCTCATCAGCCCATTTAAAGAGTAGAACATGGCATCTTTGTCCTAATACAATATTTGAAATATTGTATTAGGACAAAGATTATAGTCTGGTATCAAACTCAGTGTACTAAGTATACAAAATATTTGATACTTTTATGGCTTAATTTTAACAATAATAGATAATACTATATTAAACATAATTAAATTTGTACAATACAATAATAAACATAATTGATGGTTGCAGTTAGTCTAGCACAGTCAAATAAAGATGTCTTCATAAACAAAATTGGTTCTATTAATAATAGGTTATTAGTTACTTTTATGACTTAATTTTAATCAATTAAATTTAAAAAGCAAAAAATTTTGAGTTAATTTACTTTACTGAATTTAATTTTACTATTAGTAGACTTTATGTTGAAATAGGTATGAATAAATTCATATTGACCTATTATATCATCATTATTAATACAAAAGTGTACAAACAATTAATTACAGTCCATTAAATTATAATCTGTATATTGATTTTTACCTTTTTTACATTTTGTTGTTTATACTGACTGTCACAATTTTGCCAGAAATAGGATTTTTGTTGTTGAAAGTTTAGACAAATGGTTCCAAGGAGAGCTCTACCACCTTCATGTGGAAAGAGTGCAAATGATGGTGACCAGAAGGACAAATGGCTGGGGGTGTGGACATAGGGTGCTGTTACAGAGGCTAGGGAAGGTTCGTTGACAACATAATTCTTTCCACTCACAAACTGGGTAAGAGGGAACATTGCATAAATGGTTACCAGATGTAAAGAGTAAAGAATGGTAAGGGAAATTGGAGTAGATTTTATGCAACCAAGAGGTATTGGCTCTAAAAAGGTTGTGAATCACAGATTTTATGTTAATCTTGATCTCAAATCTCTTGACATAGATATATTTGATGCTACATGAAATTTGGAATGAAATTTTGTCCTAATACAATATTTTAAATATTCATAGTATTAACTGCCATGTTCTACTCTTTAAACAGGCTGTTGAGGGGTCTTAGCACCAGAAATGCATTCCCATAATCAATGAAATTTATATCTGATTATCTTGTACCTCTTTTTGCATCTCATCCTAATGTAATAAGCCCTTCTCATTTAGCTGTGTTGTTAAGCTATTAGTTTTAATGTAGATTTGGAAGCTAGAAGTGTACTTATTTTATTTTATAGTTTTAAACTTTTAAGTATATACACCAGTTGTTCCACAATTCTTGACCAAGAGCTGTACATTACCCAAACAAGACTCTTGAACTGTAATTTTCAACCAGTGTGCCATGAATTGTAAGTTGTGATCAAAATTTTTGGAAGGTTATCAAGTAAATTATTTTCAAAAGAAGCCCAAACAACAATAAGTACACATGTCAAAGTTAAAACCTCTAAATTGATATTCAAGCTTTTCATTGTTATAATAAATAAATGTATACATAAAGTAGAAAATTATATATTCATAAGCAAAATTATATGTGCATAACACCAGGTTATTTCATTTCAAATGAAATTTTCTTTAAATCAAAAATGTATCTATAATTGCCCATATTTAGTTCAAATTATTTTAACTTAGAAATAGCAGGACATTGGACAGGTTTAAAGGCATTTATCATCTCACTTTTAAATGCAAATTAAGACTTAGTGCTAATTGCTTTTCTTATTTAAATTAATACTTTTCATTTACATAACTATTGTTGTAACCTGCTGCTATTTTAAGGAACAACAAAACTGTTTATTTAATTCACAAAAAACATAGACAAAATGAATTAGGTTAAGTGATAAGTAATATGGTAAGAGAATGTCTAAAAACACAACTTTAAATCATGTGATTTTGCTATGGAAATTTAATTAGGTTCAAGTGTGTCATGAGATAAAAAAGGTTGAAAACACTGCTCTAGAACATTTAAAGCTAGTAGTATATGCTAGCAACTTGAGATTTGCTTCATTTTATACAACCTGCACCCTTCACATAGTAACATGGATCCTTGATCCTATGAATCATAGTATTCTAGCCATGAATAAAAAAAATATATTATATACAGGTAACCCCCTTATAACACGGCACTTCTATAGCACGGATTCACTCTAACATGGTTTGAGAATTGGATTACCCTCGTACAACATGAAATGTAATAAAAATCATTAAAAGCAAACTTTATCTAATTTGAAATTAGGGAAATCCCTGTACAACAGTTCAATAAACGTGATAAAGCTTTTATGTGCGAAAGATACCTCATTTGACATTTTTCATTTGAGGTTGTATGTACTATCAGATTTTCATGCATAATTTTCATGAACTATTAGTACTTAAGTACAGTATGTAAATTTTCTTTTCCAGCCTTCTGTCGATACACGTGGTCCTTCTCAAAACTTTTTTCAGTGTTGCCAGATCTTGATGCTTCTCGTTTTGTGTTGCCAGATGTTTTTCCCTTATTCCATACTTGCTTTATTCCGTCACTGGTTCTTAGGCATTGAACCGCACCTCCGACTGTTGGGACAACACATCTTTACAAGTATACTTTAAGACTAATTGTCTCTCTTTTTTGGATATGTAGATTAAAAATTTTCTGTTAATAGTGCTTAGTGATGAGGATGAAAACATTGTTTAATTTATATTCATATGTATCACTTAAGAAATAAAGATATTTATTTTAATTATGAAAATATAGCAGCATGTTTTTTTAATTTTTGGAACCTAACCCCATTTTTGTACTAGTTCTTTGTTTCATATAACATGGATTCACATAACACAGTAATTTTTTGGAACATAACTCCCATGTTATATGGGGGTTACCTGTACTATATATTACAGTATAAATAATTTATTAATGTTGAACACTAATTTATTATTCAAAATTTTAAAAATAATACTTTTTTTAATATTTAGTTTTTAAAATTCTATTTATTCTTCTTTTATGTTTGAATTTAGATAGTTTTATTACTACTAAAAACTGCTTGAACTTTCTATCTGCATTGGACTTAGGGATAGAAAAAAGAGAGATAATTATATAATCGAGTCCGTATAAGTCATTGTAGGTATAACTACACACCATCAGTTAAGTAGTCAATTTTCTGTGGTCCCAGCCGACTTACATAGGCATTAATGTTAAAAAAAATTCTGGTTTAACTCCGGACACCGTTTTAACTCGTCACCACTGGATAAATCAACATACTTTTGCTGTCCCACACTCGTTTAGACCTCTGATAAGTCGACTCCCCTCCTGAAAAAAAATGACTTCACACCACACTGTGCAGTGTAAAGTCATTTTTTTCAGGAGGGGAGTCGACTTATTTATTAATATAAATGCCTTAACATTTTATGTATTTTTATATATAAAATAACAACAGATAAACAAAAAGAAAATATACAATCCATATCAACGTCACAGCAGAATCAGATTTTGCATTTTCTCACGTCATGCATTATTTGTAACACCTGTTTCACATTTCTGTCAGAAATGAGTGTCTGAAAGCTAACAACACTTACACTGAAAAAAAAATACAAACTTGTGTCTGAATTTGAATGTAAGAAAACATTGCAAGCAGAATTTGCAAAGCAAAAAAACCTTCCAACAACAACATTGGTGGGAATCCTGAAAAAAAAAGAAGAAATTAAGAAACTTTTTCTTGGATCTTTGTCACGGCTGTCTCAGAAATGCCAGAGAAAGTTGCTATACAAAAGATGTCGAAGATGCTCTGGTACGTTGGCTACAGCAAATTTCATTCATCAAACTTTCCTGTTTCAGGACCAATACTGAAACAAAAGACAATGGAAATCACTAGGTACTTGGAGTAGAAACCAACTTTAGTGCCACTGATGGATGGTCAGAGAGATACATTGCATGTATTATACAGGGTGCATAGGAAAGTCCCTTTAACTGGAAAATTCTTGCAAACAGAGAGAGCTAAAGCTATGCAAGTGAGGTAACAGTATAGTAAAACGACTATGCCCGACCTAATACAGATGACAGCAGCGCCCCTAGTGGCAAAATTTGGAAGATAGGCAGTGCAAATTGAAAACGAAAACAGATAGAGCAAACTTTCCGATTAGAAAGTTTTAGAGCATCAATTAATTAGTACGAAACAACATGTGGTTCACACGGATAAGATAAATTGCCGCCTGTATACCCAAAAGTGTCCGAAAACAATGCATGCCATTTTGTGAGACGTTTGAAAGGAATAGCCAGAGGTATGAAGAAATACGCACAATTTATTGCATAAAATACGTACTTATGTCAATACAGTTTGATAACATCACACAAAAAACAATGGAAAGGCAAACTGTCACACAGTGATAACAAGTTAATGTCGAGTATGTTCAAAAACTTATCACTGTGTGACAGTTTGCCTTTCCATTGTTTTTTGTGTGATGTTATCAAACTGTATTGACATAAGTACGTATTTTATGCAATAAATTGTGCATATTTCTTCATACCTATGGCTATTCCTTTCAAACGTCACACAAAATGGCGTGCATCGCTTTTGGACACTTTTGGGTATACAATTTATCTTATCCGTGTGAACCACATGTTGTTTTATACTAATTAATTGATGCTCTAAAACTTTCTAATCGGAAAGTTTGCTCTATCTGTTTTCATTTTCGATTTGCACTGCCTATCTTCCAAATTTCGCCACTAGGGGCACTGCTGTCATTTGCATTAGGTCGGGCATAGTCGCTTTACTATACCGTTACCTCACTTGCATAGCTGCATAGCTCTCTCCGTTCGCAAGAATTTTCTGGTTAAAGGGACTCTCCTATGCACCCTGTATAAAGCACTACTGTATTTTCCTAATTAAAGTTTTGTGGTTTTTTTTTCAACTTCATTTTAGTCATCATATTGGATAACTCGACACATTTCCACTTCCCCTTGGGGTGTCAACTTATGCGGACTGAACTGTATTTTTATTCAACTTTAATTGAAAATAGTTTAGCAACATAAAAAAATAAAATAACAATAAATAAAATTTTCTTTTTGACTCTAAGAAAACAAGATTCTAGATCAAAAGTGCATAATGAAATTTCAATCAACAATTTTCTATATATCAATTTTCATGAATTTGCTTCAAATTCATCAAAATTGATTAATGAAAAATTGGTTCTATATAAAATTGTATAGAACAATTTAGCCTCACCAATTTGAAGTCTAATAAAATATTAAAAATTTGAAATAATCCAAAACAAATTTATTCAAAAAATTTTTACCCTGGACTATAATATAGCTGGTTATGCTCTTAGAATGAACTAAATAGATTCAAATTAACTCCTTTCTTTTTTAAAAGATATATTAATTTTCTCTATAAGATAAGAGACAATGATGATCTACCAACAAAATATATACAGGGTGGGCCAATGAAAACGAAACGGCAGAGTGTTTGTGTTTGTCCAAGCAAATCGCTTGGACAGGTCGATTTTATTCTCGAGAGGACATCTTATGCAATAAAGTTTTTGCGAATCTGAATATTAACTAAACAAACATTTTTTTTTTTTTTTTCGAAATAAATGTTTGTTTAGTTAATATAAAATAAATGAATTTTTAAAATTTTTTGTTGTCTGTTGTATTCAGAATCGCAAAAACTTTATTGCAAAAGATATCTCCTCGAGAATAAAATTGACCTGTCCGAGCGATTTGCTTGGACAAACACGAACACTCTGCTGTTTCGTTTTCATTGGCCCACCCTGTATGTGTGTATATATATATGTATATATATATATATGTGCAATATAAAAAGTTTCGTCAAAATCCTCAAACAGGTACTTGGATTAGTCAAATGAGAAATATCGTCAATGAATATGGAATTTCTATAACTCCATTATTAAAAAATTCAGAAATTAGTGATTTTATAAGGAAGCAACTAATCCAAAATTCATTGGAAATTACTTTAGCTCAAGACATTGAAGAAATGCATAGGAGAAGAGAACCTAAATGGTATAAAATTATGTTGGATTACTCCTTCAATAATAACTATATACTATCTAACATGTCGTTTACAGTCAAGAAATTTTTTATTCAACTAAGATTAAATAGCAAAATTATTATAGTTAACAATAGAATCTATGAGCTTTCAAAAACAAACTGTCCTAGATGTCAAGAGGTATTTACTAAATATCACATGTTTTGTGAATGTAAAAAAGGTTAAATAAAGTTAAGAGATCACGCTATGTTTAACTGGGTTCTGGTAGAAAATTCCACTGAGTTTGGCATTAAATTAGTTCCTTTTTTAACACTACACACTACACATCACACCCCCTGTGGTCCAGAACGGAAATAATAAAATGTTGCAACAATCGAAGGCTTGTGTTCATCTGGGAAGCGCTACTCACAACTACTACGGAAGCATGCAATGTCCCCACCCTAGATCTACCCAGGGTGTGGGTAGCATTGTATCGGCGTTTAAACAATGAAACGCGCCTAACATCGTATCGCCATCGCAGTGTCAATTCCACACATGTGCCGCTCGCACCGTAGATTTAAGAATTTGAACATGTCAACATCATTTTGCACATTCTTAACGGAATTACCGGATGCCCGTTTTGAATTCAAAAATTCTGTTCTCTGTAGAACATTCTGCACGTTTGTTTTTAAAATCATTCTTTTCACCTGAAGACGACGATTATAAACTCATCGAAAGTGCTAGTGTTAAAAAAGGAACTAACTTAACGCCGAACTCAGTGGAATTTTCTACCAGAACCTAGTAAAAAAGGTTATGAACTAAGAAACAAAGTGGATTTAAATCAACTAAATTTTCTTAAAGAGGAAAATCAAATGTATCATTTGTTTCATGAAGCAAATACTGTAATGATTTACAAATTATTCAATTATGCAAAAATCTTTTGTAATCAACCTCCTTAAAATCTAAAATATTTGTACTATTGGGTTGTTCGGTAAGTAATTTCATTTTTTTATTACTAGAAGAATTAGATGTATTTTTACCAGCCAATTTCATTTTAAACCACATTTTCATTATATACTTCGACAGCTGACATTTTAAGGCTTATTTGTAAAAAATTTTGTTTGGTTCTGTACAATTGTTTTGTTTCGGTGACCCATCAAATTTGGAAAATCGAAAGCAACATTTTTGGCATATTTTGCTTTTATATAACTAAAAAATCAAAATGCCGTTCAAACAAGAAAAAAATTGTGTTACATGTTTGGAGAAGTTGTGTTGAGAGAAAGACAGTGCCAAAACTGGTTTACAAAATTGCGTTCTGGCAATTTACACCACATTCGGGATGGCCATTTGAAGCCAATGAAAACAAAATAAAGATACTGATTGAAGCAATCTGCCATATAACAACATGTGAAATCACTAAGAGATTAAATTATTAAATCGAACCGTTTATTATTACTTAAAACGAATTGGTTTCGTTTCAAAGCTCAATATATAGGTTCCAGTGTTATTAATGAGAGATGCTCTCTATGGTTGGATTTTATAGAAACTTTTTTTTAAGCTTTTACCAGACAAATTCACAATTGATTCGAAAGTGTACTGCCATCAAGTAAACAAATTGAGTAATATCATCAAATAGAAAAGGCCAGAATTGATCAACAAACAAAGTGTAGTATTTTACCATGATAATGCTAAATTTCATGCTTATGATACGGTGCCTAGACAAGAACTCTGGAGGTGTCTAAGGGAAAAGCTAGTTCCTGAAAAGTATGTTAGATTGATACAGGAACTGTATAGGGATGTGGCCACAAAGGTTAGGAGCTGTGTTGGAGTGTCCCGGTGCTTCAAGGTGGGAGTTGGTTTACATCAGGGGTCAGCACTGAGCCCCTTCTTGTTTAACATGCTGATGGAGGTGATCACGGACGGGGTCAGAGAAGAGGCGCCTTGGACCATGTTGTATGCAGATGATATCGTTCTGTGCACCGAGACTAAAGAGGAGCTGAGGGTTAAATTGGAAAGGTGGTTGGGCACGTTGGAAGGGAGGGGCTTGAGGGTGAGTAGGAGTAAAACAGTGTATATGTGTAGTGGGGAGGTGGATAGTGCCCGGGAGAGGGATCTGGAGTTGAGGGGAGACATATTTCGCAGAGTCAATACCTTTAAGTACCTGGGGTCAACTGTGGCGGAGGATGGAGGTGTGGATAAGGAGGTGACAGGCAGGATTCAGGCTGGCTGGAGGAATTGGAGGGATATGTCAGGTGTGTTATGTGATAAGAGGGTGCCGCTTAGGTTGAAAGGGAAAGTTTATCGGATGGTGGTGAGACCAGCTATGCTGTATGCTATTGAGACTGTGAGCTTGAGGAAAACCCATGTCAAAAGGATGGAGGTGGCGGAGATGAGGATGCTCCGCTGGATGTGTGGGGTTACGAGAAGGGATCACATTCGAAATGAATGTGTGAGGGGGACTGTGAAAGTTATGAACATAGAAGCAAAGATACAGGAGGCAAGGTTGAAGTGGTTTGGTCATGTGGTACGAAGAGAAGAAGAGTATGTGGGAAGAAGGGTTATGCAGATGTCAGTGAGGGGGAGGAGGAGGCGGGGACGACCGCGGAGACGGTGGATGGATCTTGTGGCGGAGGACTTGAGAGGGAGGCATCTGAATGTGGAGGCAGCCCAAGACAGGGAGCAGTGGAGGCGACTCATCAGAAACAGCGACCCTACATAGAGTGGGAAAAGCTGAGGAAGAAGAAGAATGCTAAATTTCACACGTTTGGTAACTCGTCAGAAACTGTTATAGCTTAGATGGGATGTGTTATCACACCAACCATATTCGCCAGATCGGGCACACTCAGATTATTACTTGTTCCAGTCTATACAAATTTTTTTTAACTGTAAGACATTTACTTGAAACGACAGTGGCGTGCCGTCATTGGAAGCGATGGAAGCGCCGATTCCACCTTCCAATGACCTTCCCTTGAATTTTATAAAATATAAATTTTCATATTTTAACGTACTTTGAATTAATTAAAATTAATATTTTATTATAACTGCATTATGTATCTTTTACAAATTTCTATACTACGTGTGAAAAAAAAATGATAAAATTGCTATTGTATATTCGAATAATTCGGTGGCGGAAGGAATGTCGAAACCGGGTCAGTCTCCAATCAGCCAGATTATATAGGCATTAGCACATGCGGTTTACAGTGCACCAACCTCACCCGGTTTAGCTGGTAGAAGCGACACACTCGTAAAGAGTACAGCTTTATATCCCGGAGCGGTTGTGGGCTGTTAGCCACCTGCGTGTCAACTTCCAAGCAGCCAGATTATAGGCATTGGCGCATGCGCTTTACAGAGCACCAACGTCACGGTTTAGCTGGTAGAAGCGACACACGCGTAAAGAGTACGCGACTTTATATCCCGGAGCGGTTGTAGGCTGTTAGCCGCCTGCTAGATATTCGGCCACCTTCGCCCGATTATGTGAATCATGAGCAGACTAGATCAACGGCGGGCAACCCGCGGGCCAGCTACGGCTGGCGAAAAGTTTCTATCGGCCCGCGAGATCTTTAATAGATTATTAAATTGGAAAAATAACTATTAATTAGTTATTTTTCCAATTCTTTGTAATTTTCGAAAACGATAAGAGAAATAAATGTAGTAATTAACTTTTTATTCATTTATTTCATATTTGCAGACTAAAAAAATTACGAGTCACAAGAAGGCGTCAATTAACTACTACGGCGCGGAAAAAAACGTAAAATTTATTCTGGCCCATGTTATAAAAAGGGTTGCCCACCCTAGACTAGATTTATAACAACCCAACCGATAGGAGTTTACTGGCACGTTTTTATGATAGTTCTGTATAGTTGACAGGAGTTTAAAAAAACTCCATTAAAATATTTGATATATTTATTCTGCGTTTATTCCGCTCTCCCATCTTATATTACTTACGGATTTCGATGTTAAACCGGTGATATTACGATTTAGTATGTCCCATCTGTAAGGGGATGCAGAAAAAACGTGTACAATTCTAGTACAGTGTTAAAAATTAACTGTTACTTTGGCAGCATCATTTACAACCAAATTTAATGAATGAGACATACAGTACATACAATGGTACAAAAAAAAAAGCTTTAGAATTTATTTTCCTTAAATTTACGATTTATATATCCGTTGTCATAAAAATTTGTCTTTCCACTGTTTTCCCAAGACTACAGATATTCAGGTACAAAGTAACTGGTTTCGACTTATTTCTACTTAAGAAGTGACTAAATAATTAAGAGATTAGGGAATGGGGACATAAATAAAACCCTGTTGAAAGAGCCAGAATTTTACTTCAACAAAAGCTTAACAGAACCAATCACTCGCTCAGTACAGTGGGAAACTGATTTCCGTGTACACCTGGTATTAAAACGAATTAGTTAGAAAACGAATGACTATTAAGTTTAACATAGTTAGATTTTTACAGCTACGGTGAGAAACGTTTAAAATTTACAACAGCCCTGTGGCATCCTTTGAGATATACTAGTGATGCGACAAAAGAGGCATTTGACATTGACCGGTATCGGCACCCTCGGGATTTGGCACGCACACACTCACTACACACCTACCTGGACCGTCACTAGTTCCATCCATTAGCTACTCGTATCAAGATATTTGACTAAGTGGATTGTTTTAAGATTTAAAAAGTAAAGAATATTTTATGTTATTTTTATGTACGTTTCTTTACAAAGCTATATTTTAATTATAATTTTCTTTAAAAGTATATTAATACAATCGAACAATATATTGTACCAGGTATGTATATCCACCGCACATTTTATTTCACCGAGTAAGTTTTTATAATTTATTTTTAATTTTAGCCCTTATATCGTGGCTAGCGATTCAGAATGTAATTGTGATATTAAAAATACATTTAGAGAAGTCTACAGTTTTTACTGGCTTATCGAACAAATGAATACGAATGGACCCTAGACCAGTGATTCTTAACAGGGGGGCCGCGGCCCCTGGGGGTCCATAAGAAGTTTGCCGGGGGCCGCCAAATTATGCAAAATTTTTTTCAGAATATAATAAAAAGAAAATTGATGTATAATTCGAATATCGTATTGAAAAGTGAAATAAGAAAGATAAAGTTTTTCTATTTAGTTTTTATTTATTTATTTTGTATTTCTTCCTACATACAACTTTGTTAGTACAGAAGAAATAAATGTAAATATGCTACTTACACCGCAGTATTTACTTCTTTTATTCCAAAGCAATTTTAAGAAACTATTAATGCTTGGAATTTTAAAAATAATTAGGAAAAATAGTAGGCTTTGAAAATTTAAATATTTTTGCAAAAGTTATGCAAAATCCTTACCACAAGTGGGCGTTTTAGTTTTAGTTTAGTTTTAGCATCGACATTGGATCGATTTATCGACATGTTTCTTATTTTATTTTCTGTTAAAAATTAATGAGTTTTCATGTTTAATTGTGAAGTTTGAATGTTATTTAAATAGATAATGAAATAATAAAGTTATGATTTACATTTATTATATAAAAAAATAAAGCAATAATAAAAAAATCAATTTATTATAGATAAATTATCAAATATAAATTATTATTAAAAAATGGGGGTCACAAAAAAATTATGAAATATTTGGTGGGCCGCGAGTATAAAAAGGTTAAGAACCACTGCCCTAGACCATCACTGACGCGCAATTAACTGATTGCCCCTGGAAGTCGGCTTCTTACAGAAACACAGCTTCCCTGTCATCAAATGTCACAGCACGCCACTGTTGAAACGACAATGTCAAAAATCACTTGGATCAGTTTTTTGTAAACAACGATCAAAATTTTTATGAATGTGAAATCATGCTACTACCAGAAACAATGACAACAGGTATTTGACCAAAATGGTCAATATATAATTCAATAAAATATTTATTTCTTATAAGAATACTGCATTTATTTTTCTATGGAAAAAACGAAATTACTTTCCGAACAACCCAATAATTCAATTAATGAATGTAATAAGATGTACAGTTGATACCAAAAGATATTTTAATGTTATGATTAAGGTGAATACAATGTAACAACACCCTGTAATAGCAGGTTATGGCCTAATGTGACTAATAAATTTATTATCATCATCATCACTATTATAGAACAATTTCTATAATAAGTGCCAACAAGAACTATATTAATTTTTCATTTCTTTTTGAAATATATAAAACCAAATGTTCAATAAAATGATAAATTTAATTTCATTAGTCTCTTATATTTAATTTTTAATTTATTATTATGGTAGTTTAATTGCACTAATAATGTATTAATAAACTTAATTTGAAAGACAGCTCTCTTCTAAAATTTAAAATTACCCTAAACCTAGATTAACAGTAATACTAAATGTCAGGTATCCACTCCTGTACTAAATATAGCAGGTTGGATATACAGCTATTACCTAGGTAATTTGGTATTTGGATTAGTTTGGTACCTTGCACTCATGCATACCACTTAAAAGATTATGTATGTGTATGAAAAAAAATAATAAAAAACAATGATTTTTAAAATATTTTTATAGAAAAGGTTTTCTAATCTATTTAGCTATGATCTATCAGTGAAGTTAGATGGCCATGGCTATCTGACTTCACTGATAGATCATAGCTAAATTAGCAGACTCCATGAAATAAGTTGTTAGTATAAGGACTGCATTAAAAAAACTATGGATTTAAAATAAACCAAGTGCATATCATAGACTGGCCAACAATAAGTTCTGACTTAAACTGAATGAATATCTCTGCGGATATCATCTCTGCGGATGTTTGTGCTCAAGGTCATCAATTTACAACTGTTGATAAGTTAAAGCTGTAGTCTGAATGCAGTTGTTTTCACTGGTGCCTGAAACTGTTTGAAATCTGGTTGGTAATATGCCTGATCAATGTTCTGAGCAATTTGAAGCTTACAACAAAAAAACACACCTTTAAAAAAACACAAAAGATGTGTTTTTTGTTGTATCTAGCTATCCAGTTGATACAAAATTTATGGCAGTTTGAAGCAATAAAACTTAAAAAATATAGATGTTCATATACTTTTGAGACAGGTTATTTTTGCAATTTATTTTCTCACATGAATGCTGTGAACAGGTCCTTGTTTTCAAGTATTGTGTACTTACTCTATCTCATTTTATTCATGTAAATAAATTTTCAGACAGACATTATACTAGAGGCTCAGTGTAATCTCCTTCAGAGGTCTAGCCTCAGCATTTCATGTTGTTCTCTTCCATGTAGCATTTATAATAATTCTGTATGTACATAATTAATGTTAGTTTAAAAGTTTTTATTTAAAATAAAAGTTAAAACTAATATTAAGTTTTAAAACTTAGCCATGTAATTTTGAGTTTTAAAAATTATCTTTAACAATCAGTAACAATAGTAAAACACCTGTATTAACTGTCCAAATATTAAAATAAAAAAGATAAAGCAGTGTATGATCACAATTTATCCAGTCTAATTTTGAGTAATTGTAAAATAAAATAATACAATTTTATAATTCAAAAAACAATAAATAAATCTTATTACACATATCTAAAAGTTAAAATTAATGCCTTATACTCATTCAAAGGATTTAATAAAAAAACCATACTAAGTTAATCTCTAACAATATCTATCAAAAAGATCAGAAACCATTTGTTTTTTATTTGTATTTCTACTATATAAGCAACTTTCAGGTGATTTTTAAGAGTGCTTTTTTCATATAGTAAATATAAATTTGTTACAAATTTTAGTCCTTTCAAAACCTTTTTATTTCCAGTAAAATATAATAATATTTACTTGCACAAACAAACGTTTTCATATCTCTATTGAGATCTGCTTCAGGTTCAATAATATTCCACCAATGGAATGCCCAAAGTTCAAAAATTAACTGCCAATTAATTCAAGCATTCAAATTATTTGGAGCAAATTAATTTGGCTATTTATGTTCTACTCCATTATATACATTCACTGTCTGCATACTAATATTTTATCCCAAAATTCTATGAATAAGATGTCAATTTTGTTGTGGATCTTTCTGATATGTATATTGTCATGCGTATGATATAGTATTGTCGTCTTTATAATTTATACAGAACTACTTAGAAATGATAAAGACAAGCTGAGTAACATGAAAGCACCAGGGATATACAAAATACCAATCAAAGATAATAGGTTTGATAGAGACTTAGTGTACATAGAATCAACAAAAAAGGTCACTACAAAAAAGATTAAAAGAACACAAATATGATATAGACAAAAGTAAGAATACCACAGCATTGGCAACATATGCGTCAGACCCAGATATACATGCTGACCTAGGGAATGCTACCCTTATAAAGAAATCATTCCAAATGGACCATAGAAGAGAATTGAAAAAATTGGAAATGTACAAAGCTAGCAGAGCAGAGAACTATATAAATTATAAAGATAACAATACTATATCATATGCATGACAATATACATATCAGAAAGATCCACAACAAAATTGACATCTTATTCATAGAATTTTGGGATAAAATATTAGTATGCAGACAGTGAATGTATATAATGGAGTAGAACATAAATAGCCAAATTAATTTGCACCAAATAATTTGAATGCTTGAATTAATTGGCAGTTAATTTTTGAACTTTGGGCATTCCATTGGTGGAATATTATTGAACCTGAAGCAGATCTCAATAGAGATACAAAAACATTCGTTCATGCAAGTAATTATTATTATATTTTACTGGAAATAAAAGGATTTTGAAAGGGCTAGTTATAAATTCCAGTACTTAAATAAAATTTGTAACAAAATTTTACAGTTAACTATATCTTATCATGTACTCATTCAAAACCTCCAGAAAAATTTTCTGGTTTTCCCAGTGAAAATAATTTCATAGTTCATTTTTAACTCTTCAGAGAAAGATCATTTATGACCATATAATTCACTTTCATTAAAAAGTAAACAGTTTTATGTTTTGTAAAAATTAAATATAAAGAAATAAATAGTTCTAGTAACATTAATATTACACTAAATCCTCAATTCAACAAAACTGAATTCAACAGATTTTAAATTTTACAAACAAAACTCCACAGTTTTTAAATTCAAATAAATTCAAAATTAATTCAACTCATAAAATAAGATTTTTCATTGCTTTAAATAAAGTACAATGTATTTGACCAGAATAAAACAAATATATATAATACAAATTTTTATTATATATATATATATAATAATAATAATAAAAATTTGAAAAAAATATAGATGTAAATGTAGAATTTTTTCTTTAAACAATAAACAAAGCAATATTGCATTAACAATTAAGTACATAATACATATTATCAATGAATCTAAACAATCAATTTTAGCATAGCACATAACTTAAATGAGCATTTAATTGATATTTTTAAATTAACATGATAAGTTTTAAAGAAAATTGAAATTTTATATTATTTCATTTCTGTTAGAATTAAGATAATAAAAACTGTTATAATTAATTATCAAAGAAAAACAGAAATAAAATGATCTTTGTTACTGTTTTTTTTATAAAATTTACAAATTAAAAAAAAAGGAGGATTTAAATAGTTATACAGACCTATGAACTTACAATCACTATTCAAACAGTGCAAGCAACCAGATCTAAATATAACCAAATACTATATACCATGTTTGGATCACACTGGCAAATATCCAATATTCTTTTAGAATATTTCTCAAACTTTACACGAAAGTTTTATTAATTATTATTATTACTTTAAAATAATGTTTCCCTGAAAGTTTACAAAATTACTAATAATAAAACATAGCATTCCAATTATCTAACTTGTAAATTTTATTATATTAATTTAGCAAAGGTAAAAGTGATTAAAACTTCTAATTAACAATATTTTGAATTATATTTAATTAAATATTTTTAAATTTTTAGTTATAATTTATAAATATTAAGAATAATATTTAGTAATTTAAAAGAAATACTATTCTGTTTCTCTTTGGCCAGATTAGCTAATTATACTACTCCATTTGCTGACATTAGTCAATTTTATTTATCTACTTGTATATGTAAAATAAGTAAAGATGAAAAATGTTTATAAATTTAACCTGTAATAAATTATTACTCATTTAAGTAATTTTGTTGAGTTTCCTAACAATTACATTTGAAAAGTAATCATTTGATGACATTATTGATAAGAGAATGAAACAACCAAGAATCATATTACTGTTCTGTTCTTATCAAACTTAAACAGAAGCTAAAGAAATTTCGGTTTTGATTTCAATAATATAAAAGCAAGAGAAAACTTGTATGGAATCAAAGTACATATTTATCAAATATAACTATGTTTATCAAACATTACAAAGCCTATATGTATATAGAAACATAACCAAATGATCATCTTAAATAATCGAGCTACAACTCTGCTAATTTAATAATTAATATCTAATAATTTGATACTAGAGGTTAATGAATAATACTAATTACTTAGTATTACCATATATTTCCGCAGATAAGACGATAGTTGAATCATAAAAAAAGGCCCCCAAAATCCAGGGTCGTCTTATAGGACAGATACAAAAAAATTAGACTGAAATTTATGTAAATTAAAACCATTCTAAAAAGAACAGACAAACCATAATTATTTACTAGTAGAGAGTAGGGCATGTCCACAAAATAGAATAGCCCATACGACATTTTTGTGAATAGTCAAGGTTATTACCCGAATGCCCGAATCAGTGCGAACGTTTGCAACAATAGCAAGGCAGAAAAAATTTGTTCATTTGAAAAATTACAAATAGGACATAATTCCGTATATGCTATACAGTATTATTATCCAGATGATGATCGCTGATCTAAATTAAATTCATAGGCCATTGATATTAATAGTTTCGGGTCATTTTATAGGACAGATATATGCTAAAACTATAAAACTGTGATGAAAATTTATACCTTGTCTTATCTGTGGAAATATATGGTAATCATTAAATTAGTGGAGTTATAGCCCAATTATTTAAGGCAATTGTTTGGTTATGTTACTATGTTTATAAATAAATAATATTTAAATTTTTTCAAAAACAGCTTGTAAAATCATCATCATTGCTTATTTCTGAAATTTCTCTATTTCCTTTTAAATTAAAATCATCTGGATTTCTTATCTGTTATAACTATAATAATAAATAATAATTTTTAAAACTTTTATTAGAATAATTTCAATTTTATATTAAACTTAACAAATCTTTGATTTAACAACATTCAGTATATTTAAATCATATCTGCTTTAAAAATTAATTTCATATCACCATAAATAAAAATATATTCTTAATTGAAAGAAATTTTATCAAAATATTGCCTTAGTTTAATAATCTCAAGTTCAAATTTGTAATCTAATGTGCAATAATTTGATTAAAAGTGTGTATCTAAAAAACTTTGATCTCTCTTCATATGATTTATGTTAATTGAATTATCAGTAAATGAATTTAAAGAACTGTTATCAAAGATTAAGATAGTACAAATAATAAGCAGCTGAACAATATAAGTCCATAAATTAAAGATTAATGTATTAAAAGTGATATTCATTCTCTATTGATTTTGTAAGAATTATATAAATATAAAAAATTGATGCATTTAATTATAAAAAAATTAAATAATTTTTAAAGTTTTGAAACATATTCAATGTTCTATAATTTTAATTATTAGCTAGAATATACAAGAACATTTTAATAATAATAATTTCATTTTCAGTTTAGGTAAGGAGAAAATTGAAAATGAATAATTATTTTTTGTTATTCACACAAGTGTTAAAAATTTTCATATTATTATATAAAAAACATTAATTTTTAAAAACAAATTTAACCCAAATTATACCCATTACATAAATGAAATTTTTTAAAATACGATGTAAACAAAAAATCAAAATAAATTAGATAAAATTACAGATCAGACATGGGCAAATGCAGCTCTTTGCTGAAAGTGTTAACTTCTGTTTTTTATTATTATTTTTACAATTTTATTTTTATAATTTTGTGAAAATATGTTTATTAAAAAAATTCAATATAGTTTTATATTATATAATAAAATCGTGTACCTTACCACGCTATCTGCCACAACAGTACAGAACTGCAGCTCCCATGCATTTTGCAAAACCTACATTTCGGCTCCCACTGAACTCTTACTTGCCCACCCGTTATAGATGTTCAAACTTTTATTAGTTTATCATCAAATCCTTTCAATAAATATGTAATTGTGGTATATAAAGTATATATACAATTATATACACAGTAAACACTCCTTGGATATAAAAAACTATAGTACATATCTTTACAATTTATACTAGTACATTTTTACAAAGCATAAGATTTAGGATTCTGCCATAACCCTTACTTTTTACTAATATACCCTCAAAAATATTTTTTTTTTACAGAAACAATAACATTCACTTCTTTTTCTTTCTGCTAGAAGCAATACTGCCATGTCAATTACTCTGTGTCCTTTCACTATAATGTATGCTTAGAAACTTTAAAATTTACTATTAATGCCAGTATGGGTGCTATTTTATTAATTAAATAATTTATAATCCTAACAAATATACATTTAACATGTAAAATTTAAAAAATTCATAAAGTTCTCAAAATGATTTTCAATTAAATGGTTCATTTCAGAAGCCCACAAATGTTCTTCAATGTAAAAGCACTTAATTGTTTTTTAAATCAACAACAAAAATTGGTGAATATTTTTAAGTTAAATATTAATTCTGTTACAACAATGCCTGGGAAGTAATCATTAACTATTGACACTGAACAAAAAAAGTTTAATAATAAAGTGAGTGAATCTCTGAACTGGTAGTTAATGTGGATTTGCACCTCACCAACAAACTGGCTATGTGAAGTTTTTTGAAATTTCTTCGTATGTTTAACATCTAAATAGGAACACTTCCCCTAGAAAGTCCTCCTGGGAGACAATCCACTTGTGGATCACCCAATTTAACAAAATATTTTAATACTTTGTTGTTAAATTTAATATTGTACATATGCAGTAGTTTTATTACACTATAAAATTTTCATAACAATTTATGTAACAATTCATTTTAAAACAAATTACTTACTTAGTAATAATGCTTTCATTTGTTTCTTTTGTTTTTATATCTTCAGATTTCTCAACTGGCATATTGTCATTTAATGTTTTTGGTAAATGTTCTATAATATTGCGTGTACCTGCCCGGTGTACACCATGATGTGGAACAATTATTGGTTTGGGAGGTAGGGGTGGTTTTGATTTGCCTAAGAAACAAAATCAAATTAAGTTATAAACATACAAGCATTCATAAAAACTCAAAAAATAAATAAATAATATAAAATTCCAACTCTGCTTTTTACAGTTAGTAGGTTAGAATAAAAGTTGTTATTTTGACAAAGGAAAGTTGGCAATATATCTATATTTATATCATGAATAGTCACACACACATTTTTCTACATAATTATCACAATAAGATACATATGGATAAGCATATAGAATGCTTTCGTAATAAAAGTATAAGCTATGATAATGCAGCCAACAACAAAATCTTATTTATCCTTCTGCTTCTATTCTGTTTCATTAAATTTCAATATGTAACTGGTTCAAACACTTATTTTTTAGAAATTATCATATCCACAGATTCCAATCAACAATTTTATTTTACTCAGATGCATTTCAGAAATTACAATAGTTCCCTCCTCAGTGAGTTTCTTTCATACAGGTTAAACAAGGCACAAACACTTTTTCAATACTCCCACATGATTTTGTATGAGAGTATTGAAAAAGCGTTCACAAACTGTTACTGTACAACAAACTGTTAAGTCTGTTCACAAACATTTTTCTAACATTCTTTAATTTACATCTTGTTTTTAAATGTTTGGAAAATTTGTGTGTTGTCTTAGAACTATTTTGTGATTTACATGTTTCTTTTTTTAATGAATTAATTTATTTCACTGTAAACATCACAGTGGAATAATCATTTTCATTTTTACTTCAGCTGACCATTGTCTGAAAGATCTGATTAACTTAAGAAATAATATTTAACCTTTTCAAAAGCTTATTTGTTTCTTATCTAATAGTAAAAATTGTTAATATATGAAATAAAACTATTTTAAATATACATTAATTTACCTGTTAGGCCAGAATTGGCTGTTTCTGTGCCACCCATAATACTTCATAGAGTATTATTTCTCAATTGTTTCTTCATAATAAATATCAGTTAGATATAAAGCTGTAAAATCTTAGTTACAAGCATGCGGGATATCAAACACTAAATAAAGGAAACATTATTAATTAATAAAATCATTTGTTAAACTATTGATTATTCTGTCATTCTAAAGTATTATAGATGATTACATTATAAAATTTTTGTTAAAAAATTATTTAATATTTAAAAAGTATTATATTTTATGTTTAAACAAATACATGCACTACATTATTAATGGGATATAAGTATTGATAACTTGAAACTGTGTCATATTTCTATTGTTGTTTCTAACACATGATGCAGTGTAATCTAGCGACCACTTGGCTTATTTTCATCTTTATTTCAGTTGATATGCATATACATTCCACGTTTTGGGCCTAATATGCCCATCTTCAGGCAACTTGTATTTTCTCTGTTTTGGTAATATTTTATTGTTGAACTGTATGCATTTCTTGAACTAGATGAAGTCAGCCGTTTCTGTTTCTGTAACTTGTTTTGATATCTGAAATAATCAACTGAAATAAAGATGAAAATAAGCCAAGTGGTTGCTGGATTACACTGCATCATGTGTTAGAAACAGGGATATAAGTATATATAAACAACCCAAAGCCCTATATATAACTGAAAGTGTTACAGTCGAACTGTGTTGTGCTGAATCAAATGTTTTTGATACTAGATTAACTTCTAAAGTATAATATTTTTTTTGTTTTTATACTTTTCAATATTTTTTTTTTTTTGGTTTGTACAAAATGAAATGATTTTTAATGACACAATAGCCATGATTATTATTATAAAAATTTTTGTTAGGCTTAATATCGGCAAAAATTCAACGTGAACCAACACGCAATGGAGAAAAATTTCAACGTGGGATATATTAATATACTGTTATTGGGATATACTAATATAATAATTACAAGGAATATTAATAACGTATTTTTTTGTACATAATCGGTTATCCAAAATTCAATTTTCCGAACAACTCCAGTCACCAATTGATTCAGATAATCAACGCTCTATTGTATATATATAATATATAAATACATAGCCAAAATTAGTGGATTTATAGCCCAAGTATTTAAGGCAATCATTTGGCTATGTACAGTGAAACCCCAGTTAACAAACTTTTATTTTGCAAAAATGTTGTCTTGGATAATGGATGAAACTCATATAACAAACTTAATGGTTTTTTGTGTCAAATTTGTAAGCTTGCCGACTTTTTGGGGGGGGGGGGAATCAGTTAATCGAGCATTAGTGATGGTCTAGGGTCCATTCGTAAGTTGGTGGTGGTGGAGGAGACAAACATGACAAGTATTTTACAGTTAAAATCATTTATTAAAACGGGAAGATGCTTACATATTTGAGGTAGTTGGAAATGGTTTACCTACAGTATTTTTTCCCGAGACTGAGGAGTTGCATATTGCTAGTCCTATGATAGCAGTTGTAGTTCCAGAGTGGACGAGATAGGTTCACTCGGTCACAGAAGCAATAGCAGATGATGGAGCTGTGGTGACTGGAGCAGTCCGTGAGACACAACACAAATTTTAGTGGGTATGACTTCAGGTTTAATCCAAATGAAAACAACACAGATTAATTGTCGTAGAATTTTTAGGAGAATTGCATTTTGACCTTGATATTTGGGATTTTTATAGTATTTCTTCCTTGAATCTCACCTTTTGATTGGTCCTGCAACCCATTTCTCACTTTCCAATTGTTTTCTTTTGTCTCCAGGTGAAAACCAAAACCAGATCAGGTCACGATAAAGGTCCATTCCAAGGTGTCTATTTGACACCTGTTAGTCAAGTCGGATCAGAGATTGTTGATAAACCTATAAGCTCTTGCACTCATAATTTAGCCCATTGTTTCTGCTATCTGTCATTTTGGAACTTTAACAATCACATGCAATGTTTACATACCCATCAAATCTTTCCCCTTTTCCAAAAATTTAACCTAGATCAACTGTTTATGAGTGTTTTTCCTATATTTTCATCAAAGAAAACCCATTTTACAAATAAAATTACAAAAATACTGGCTGCTGGAATGGATAAATTATATTTGTATTAATTTCTATGGGAAAAATTGCTTCAGTTAACAAATGAAGTTGCAGAACAGATTAAGTTCGTTAACCAAGGTTCCACTGTATTAATGGGATATATTATGTTTAGTAACAGAAACCAATTTCATTTACACATCATATGTAGTAAACACCCACTGTTATGACAAATGATTCCAGGAAAACTTATGAAAAAAAAACAATCTCAATTTATTTTGGACAACTTTTTAGTAAAGGTTTCTTCTTCCAATAGTGAGATTAATGATCTTTATCATGTCTTTTTTAATTAATTATCAAACTAAAATGCATTGTTAAATAGGCAAATAAAGTGAATTGTTTTAATCTTGATCTCTGTTTATTGTGACAATTAAGAAAGACATGATAAAGATCACTAATCTCACTATTGGAAGAATTTAATTTAAGTTAAATTTTAATAATTTTATTAAACAGTTTACAAATTAAATTTTTCAGTGTTTCTTTCCTTTTTCTTTGGAAGGTGCCAGGGCCACTTGGTCCCCCTCTGGTGCATCACATGTTTGCTATAAGTCTTAATATAAAATTTATACCTTAATCATATAGTAGATAGTCATAGTCATAATAGGGGATCTTAAAATGAGAGAAATTTTAAAGTGAGTCTACAGTAATAAAGTTATTACTATACTATAAAATATATACAGCAGAACTGATTATCTGAATTGATTCATTCTAATAAATATTCTCCACTTCTAATACACCAGGATGATATACTCAAGGTTTTCTCTAACCTATTAACCGGAGTAATAGATTGGAGAAAACGTTGAGTTGATTCATTCTGCAAGTGATTTGGATAATTAAAAATTTGGATAAGTGGATTAACATATAAAGAATGAAATTACAGGTAATAGCACAGTATTGTATATATACTGTATTTATTTATTCATCAATGTGAGAGTAGCATCCTACTGATCATTTGGATCTGTCAAAACAAATAGACCTCACTGATGTAAAAGTATGTAGTGTGATGTCAGTGGGAAAGAGAGAAAAGAGGGCAAATGGTAGTTCAGGTAATTGGATTTTTCATAAATAACAATTTTTTTTCCATAAATGACAATTCACAATCAAACACATTTACATGACTGATGGTAGTTGATAGTAATTTAGATAATTTACAACAGAATCATATAATAAATTTCTCCTCAAAATTATTAGGTGTAATGAATTAAAACAAATAAACTTCAATTCTTTTTACAATTACAATACTCAATTAATATTACTATTTTTGAATTATTTACACCCAATAGTTTTGAGAAATGCATCACATAATTCTGTTATTAAAAATTATCTAAATTACTATCAGCTACCATCTGTTTGCAGATAAATTTATAACCTTCCAGTAAACCAACTTGTAAACTGTAAAATGAACTTATCCGTAACAGATTTCAAATAAGACATCAACTACTATTGTTTCATGTTTGCTTCAATAAACTGATCATAAAAAAGTTATTATTCTGTTATAAACTAAATTTATTTTCCAAATTAGATTTTAAATTTAGAAAAAAGTTTTAAGAAAAGTCTACTTCCTAAAGACCATTAGTCAAATATAAAATATAATTCAAATTATTTCCAAGAACAAAACAGTTCTACATAGATCCAAAGAATCAACACTTATATACTTGTACAGCTGATGATTTGAAACTTCATATGATAATTTAACAAAATAAACCACAATTAACAAGCAATTATTTATTGTGACATCATCACAATGCCAAGCTGCAATTTTTAATTTCTTTAATTTAAAATATATGCTCTCTGCCTCAAATTAGTAGTAGCTTGCCCCTGTACATCATACTTTTCCTGTATAATAGTCATGTCAGTCTTCTATCTAACTCCTTTCGTAAAAAATTTTTGAACTGAAATAACGCGATTTCCAGTTTGCATCAGATGTTTGAATATAGTTAGTCAGGGCCTCCTGCCCCTAAGGTTTCTATATCTGGTCTTGTCTTTCATCTATCTAACTCCTCAAGATGAAGGAAAGACAGAGAGATGAACAGTGGGAATTTATAGGTCTACAATTTTTTCAAATTGCAACCCAATCAAAGTTACATTTTTGAAAAATTACATCTAAGAAATTCAGTAACTATTTAAGTGACAATATTAATTTAGAGACATTAAACTAAAAAATAAAATAAATTATATTCATTTACTTCAGTATATAGCTTAGCATAATTTACAGTCAAATAATATGCATAGATATTTTAAATAAAAATAATTTCTTATGACTTTAAAAATCATTCATAGCTTAAAACATTATTTAAGTTGCTTTTAATATACAGTACTTGCTTTCTGACATAAAAACTATGTAAATATTTACAATTTAGTGCCAAAACAAGTTGGAATAAAAGCCAAAGTATTTACTATGAATTATTCTGTTGTTAATTTTATGATCTAGATTTCTTTTCAAAGATTACTTGCCTTTGTTAAGTAAACCAAAAATCAGATAAAATGAGTTTCTTCAAATGTAAGCTTAATTGATATTTTACTCTTCTTATTAACATTAAACTGAAATAACTAAGGTAGTTCAAGAACTAAATAAGTAATAATTCACTTATAATTTATTCCTTGGGGCCATCCATAAATTACATAAGGTATTTTGGGGTGGGTGGGGGTCAAGGATTTCTTACTCAGGGGTAGAGGGCAATAGATCTTGTCTTACATAATATTGTTATTTTTATTTTTGCAGCTTCAATTTGGTTGTTTCTATTAAGAATGCTCGTTGTACTAACGCCATCAGGTGTGACGTGATAAAATAATAACGCTTAGCATACACATTTTTTTATCATGGGAGAAAAGCCATATGGTTTCTCTCTCTTTTTTTTTTTTATTAGAATAAGTGCACCACTCCTATGGGTGTATAACACTAAGAATACATAAACCAAAATACATGATACAATAGTAAACATAAAATTAGTATCCGGCTTTTAGTGAAAACTAAAATGTAAAACTAGAAATTATTAATAGTCTTTTCTTCCATATTTTTTGAACATAATTGTAAAAAGCATCAAACAGTGGTTTGACTGAACAAGACTATCGAGTGGAACATGGCCACCTGAAACCAAGCGTAAGATTTCTAATTTCAGAATAAGTCTATCTTGATCATAAAATTGGACAATGATAGATCATATGGATGATGGTGTCTAGGTTTTCTGTAAAGCAAAAGCAAGCAGTTTCTGCCCGTTATGACATCACTAGGTTGCTTTCTAAAATTACTCATGCTCAGTAAGTAGTTTGAGCAGTAGTAATTGTTAATCTCTGGTGGATGAGAACCTGCATTCAACAACTAGGAAAATAAAGTCTTGTTATTCATCAGTTTTACTGCTCAACCATTGTTGATTCCACTAAATACAATACTCACAACCAATAACCAATAATAAGTGTGAAAAATCCAAAAACGGCAGTACGTTGATTCAACTCTTACATAGCATTGTCAGGAATATAATTTTTAAGGCTGCTACGTGAGAGAGGGATGTGAGTGTAATCCAAGTCAGTGTCCTTTGCAGCTGACTTAGCCTCAAAGTCGGCTTTTTCATTTCCTAGTATGCCAGTATGGCCAGGAACAAATATAAAAGTTATCTTATTTACACAATTTTTAATATGGTGCAGGATATATGTGATTTTATTGCTATTGCAATTGGGATTTAATAGAACTTTTAGAACAGATTGAGAATCACTGTAGATGTTGATAGACAGAGTTTTGTTTGGTAGTGAAGTGGCCCACCAAACAGCTTGGTAGACAGCTTCTTCAGCTTGATAGATAGAGGTATGTGGGGGTATCTGTACCATTCTAACCTATTTTGGGCAAAATATGTCAGTTTGCCAGGAAGATAGAGATACTTGAGCCGACATGAAGGAGGCTTTTGGTCCCATCCTGTGTACGATATGTAATGTCTGGCAATAACCATAGAGGAAGGAAATGACACCAAATAAATCTTGTTTATTCCTCTGGTTATCCATAGAGGAATAAACAAGGCGTGACAGAGAATCGGCGTGCAGTCCACCATCGTTACGATTTACCATAGAGGAAGCAGATGACACCAAATAACCTCTCGTTTATCCACGGGTGATGATCGGAGATAGTAGGGTAATTGCAATGTTCATGTAAAGATTATAAAAATCGATGCCTAAATATTACGTAAGATAGGGAAAGAGGAGGAGGGATCAAAGAAAATATTACGGTTTCTTACACAGCGGTGTGGGTGGGCGGTCTAGAATGGCCAAAAATCGCCCCTTACATAATTTATGGAATGGCCCCTTTGTAAAATCAAAGACTTTTTTCTAAATAAATATCTTTTCAGTAACTTTAAAGACTACCTTCAAAGCACAGAATAAAAATTTAAGCTTCTAGAATTCCTATAATGATTTTAACAAGTTTACTGGAAAGTTGACAGTTTATATATCTTATATAACCCATTCAATCATCATTTGGAAACAAGTATAATCATTTATACTAAGACAGATTTGGTGGGTGCACAGGTGCAGCTACACCCTGTGCATCCCCTCAATCAGCTCCAGTAATACTAAAGTATGGAAAACTGTTACATAAAATTAGCATAATTCACCTCAGAAATTGACAGGGAAACCAAATAATTTCTTGCTGTAAAATATTTTTCTTGCTGTTATGTAGGAAAGTCATATTTTGACTTTCCTACATAACAGCAAGAGAAATATGTTGTAACATGAAGGTTACAACATAATCTGGGGGTTAATATACATGATAAAAACTGAGACATTATTTTGTTGATTTTATTTTCTTTGGAGTTACAGTCTCATGGTGATTGTCACAAACTACAACTGCTTTTTATAGAACAATATAGATTCACAGAGATTTGTTCAAGTCATCATGGCACATCAGTTCAGAAGCATTGCACTATATTAATTACAAATACTTTGTTAAACTCAGAAATTTATCAACAATAAATTAACTAATAATTTTAATGCATGAAATCTAATAAAATATGTTAGACAAAACATTAGTCATTAACTTTTCAAATTGGATGACTTAAAGATATATTTTATCTGTTATGTGAGTTTTTTTCTGACTAATTCAATCATCATTCAAAAATAAATTTTGAACCTTAGATACTTACAAATGCTAATTTATCAATAAAGTTATAAAAAATTATAATTTTTATAACTATTTATATGATTTTTAGCGTCTAAATGTCCTAGCCTTAGTAGATGATCAGTTCTGAATTAAACATTATACTAATTAATAAAATTAAAAATGTATAAGGTATAAAGGCTGGAATATATCGGCTGCTATAATATATAGGCCTAGTGCTCTAATGCTACAAAATCTTCACACAACTTATAAAGCACAATAAACTATAAGTAATGAAAGGCCTCCATTTGTTTGATGCTGCATTGAGTTTGCTACCTAGTTTAGCATTATATATTATAGCAGCCAATGTGTACCAGCCATAACAATTTTTTTTATGCTGTAGTTTTATGATTTTCTTTAGTCAGTTTGAATTAAAGAATAAGCAGTTAGATTACAGAATTTTGCATGCAAATTTACTAACTTAATGTGATCTGATTTAAATTGGAAAAAAAAAAACTGAAAAGTTAACTAAGATCAACAAGAACAACCAACCAAGAATAACATATTGAAATATATATAAAACAGTATATACATATGTACATATAGATTAAAGGTTGTCATCTTCAACTGAGTCATCCAGTTCTTTGCATTTAAATTTTTGTCAACCTATATATTAAAAGTAATGAAAGATGATGCATATAATGCCTCATCTTTCATTACTTTTAATATATAGATTGACATATATTTGATCTGACAAACTTATATTCAAGACTCACTCACTTACACTAACTGTGGAATTTCCTTAAGATATTTTTACATGAGAGATAAAAGTTACTCCTTCAATATATACCAAACCAAACTGTTCACATGTATCAACAATGTAAATGATTTTAATAATTTCACATATCTATTAATAACTAATTAAATTAGTAGTTAAACTTGTACATATCATGCTGATATCTTACACAATAGATAAAATTCTAAAGATTACTATGTGAAGATGTAATATGTGTTTATACAATATAAATACAGGATTTGCTATTACCATTATGAATACAATTACAACAATGTATCTGTATTATATAAACAACAGCTAATATAATTAGATTTTGAATTTTATATTCATTTATTTAAAAGATTTACATTTACACAACTCATTGTTCAACCTTCAGTAATTAGCAGAATTTTTCAGAGATGAGGTCAAAATTACAACTTAAATGGCTTTTAATTTCAATTATATTAACAATGCTATCAAATGTTTACATTAAATCAGAGTTTGAAATCATTAGCATTGAGTACAATGTTAACAATCAAATTTAAAGCCATACAGCTCGTAATTTTAAACTTTTCATAAAACTCGACTTACAAGTTTGAAAGACCATTCCATAAATGTAAATCTTTTTAATATGAATTTAAAATTGAAAAGTCTGAAGATTTACATTACATAAATTTGAAAGATGGGTTTTGTAAACTCGTCTTTCAAATTTATAAGCAGAAGTATGATGAATTAGTCCAAATAGAAGTCAAATGGCTTTAATTTTGGTTTTGTTAATATTTTACTCATTATAATTGTCAAACCCAGCTTTATAATTCCTCCGATTTAACGTAAATATTTAATTGTTAGAATTGAATAAACGTTAAAATAGAGAAAATTTGCTAAGCATCTTCCTATCTTAATTTGGCATCATCCTTATCAATATACTAAAAATACTTCACTTAAATCAGATATTTCGCAAATTTTAAACCTGAATTCTTCCTTATACCAGGAGTTATTTCAAATAACTTTAATTCAGTACATTTTACTTATTAGAATAGGATGTAATCTTATTTACAACAGTCTATATATAATTTTCTAGTAGAGTCTATTAGTAGATCATCTTCATTAGCAAGCATAGCAAATTCTTATAACATTTTTCTAAATTTATCATAAAATAACGAGAAAATGAAGTTGTTAATACTTAAACTAGTCAAAACTTAATTAAATAAATTCATATTCGCACGAAATATATTAAATTATAGTACCTTTTAAGGACGGTATCCAGTTGAAGAACGTAAAAACGCCATCATCACCACCACCAATAACAACTTCCTCCTCCAAACGGGAATATTTGTAATTAATAACCAGACGATAAAATAATCGCAATTTAAAAATTGTAACTTTGTAATAAAGTATTGTAATAATTTTACTCAGAAAATGCTTACAAGAAATAAAAAATTAAAGTAAATATATAATTATTTAATTATTTAACATTTTATAATATATATTATATATTTTATGAAATGTTAAAAAAAAACTTTATAATAAATTTTGTAAATGTATCATTTTATCAATGGTTTAAAAAATGTTAATCATCCTGATGAACTTTATGATGCCTCATAAGGGAAACAACTGAAAGAGGAACACATCAATTGATATATCCGAGATAAATAACAGACCGGATCTTAGTAATTAATTCGGCATTAATCATTTCATTTGATGTATAACATTTCAAAATATAATATGATATTAGTTCACAAATTAAATCTTAATCTTATGAATTTAATCATTTTAAAAATTCTGTTAATAATTTACCTCACAGAAGTTTTAATTTCTCATTCTTCTTATAATCCCAACCATTTTGAAAATTTTTCTTTTTTCTGTAAAAAATTTATCTCACTTAAAAGGAAAATATTCAAAATTTTTATTTTTTTTCCTCTCTAAAAGTATTTTAAAGAAATGTTAATATACACAAAGGAAAAAGATTGAATTCAAATTAAACTAGCCGCGTATGCCCAGCGTTGCTCGGGCTTTTGAGAGAGTGGGGATGAGTGAGATTGAGTTGAGAAATGGTGATGAAAACAATGGTCTTAGTAACTAAAATGTACATTTATTTACTTCAACATTTATAATAATGAAACTGCAAAACACACACACAAAAAAAAAATATTTCCTGATGCTAATGTTAACAGTGTTGGGACCCTGACATGTTTGTCCCATAGACTTAACATTGTAAATTTTCCACTTTGTCACTCTTAAATCATTGCATCTTTCTCAAATCTCTTTCCAGCGGCATCATCTACAGGATCAGAGCTGTAATAACTTTTGACACCGGGAGGTCTAGAGACGTGCAGTCTGTTTTGTTTAAAAGAAGGCAGATGTCTTTACATTTGTAAATGCTGCAAATTAATCGGATCTTTTTAATTTTTTTAAAGTTTGTTTTAAGCTACGGCAACGCAACACTTGGGCGATCTGCCTAGGGGGATGCCTTCCGAGAAGTCTTTTTAAGGGTTATTGGCCCCTATTCAGGCGTTACAAACGTGAAGAAAACCCGAAAAACACTACGTGGCCAGCCCGTCCTGGCGAGGGTTCAGGAAACGGAACCGCTTGACCACTGGCGAGTCAATTCTTTTTTTAAATAACGCTTCATCTCGTTAATTTAACATTATTATTTTAAATTTGTATTATATGTTAAATTTAACGATCGTAAACAGTGATATGTTTTGTAAGAAAAAAAACAAAAAACAGATCGATTCTAGCCCGATTTTAAGCGAGATAGCATGTGCTAATTAATAAAATAATTAACACACGATAAAAAATGACTTTGAAAAGGATTAGCCAAAAGAGAAGGTTAATTTGATACTTGACCATATTTTAAGTCCTAGCGGTTAACTCAAATTGTCGGACAAACTGAAACCCTCTTTCAATTAATAAATAGATTGAAAAGTAAATGATCTATAAATGAAATAAACTGTTTGTTTGATGTCATCTTTGATTGGGCTTAAATTTGAAAAAAAATGTAGACCTATAAATTCCTACTGCCGTCCATTCGACTGTTTTTCCTTAATCTCGAGAACGATGTGAGATAAATGTAATTCAAGACTATATGTGGAAATCTTAGGAGCAGAAGACCACGATTAAGTATAGGTAATCTTTTGATACAAACTGGAAGTCACGTTATTTCAATTCAAAAATTTTCTCCTGAAAGCGGTTAATAGATGATGACAGGTACGACTTCGTTGCTAACGAAAAAGTATGATGTACAGGGGCAAGATACTACAGTACTAATTTGAGGTGGAGATCATATATTTTAAATGAAATTAATTAAAAATATGATTAAAGATTGCAGCCCGGCATTGTAACAATGCCACAATAAATAATTGCTCGTTCTTCTTGAAATTCCTATAGTATAAGATTTGTAAAAAATATGGGAATATCATTAGTTAAACATTATACAGACATCAAATATATTTACAGTTTTTTTTAATATTTAATTTGATAAATTCTTAAAATAGTTGATGTGTTTTATTTTAAAAATATTTAATATATTGTCAATTATAATTTTTTGTTTTTAAAAATTATAAATTATTTTCCTTTTCTTAACTCTTACAGCCCTGTGGGCACTAAGACGGCCTCTTCTAACAAGCCCATTACGAATTTGGCCAAGCATTACAGGCCGGGTAGTGAGGGACGGGACCCAACATATCCAGACGGACCACTACCTAAAAATTTCCTGAAGCTTTTTCAACCCGTCCAGATTCGATTTCGATTGATCGCTCGGCCATCCGGCTTATAAATTATTTCTATTCTATGGTATCGGTGAACTTTCATCATACTCGTTAATACCTGTTTCAGATCAACGCACAGCTACACGTGTTATTTCTGTACTTATCCGTATTTAGGAATTTCTCAACTGTGTGACGTGTTTAGTATGACTGCTTTCTGTAATGTGGTGGTACATGCTGTTATTAAGGCCTGATGTTTCTGTGGGGACTCCGGAAGTGGGCTGGAACCACACTAAAAATAAAAAGAAAAGAAAATTGTGTAGAAAAAATTTATAACACGATTTAAGCAAAGGGTATAAACTTCATGCCCATATAAGGACATGTTTGACGGAATTGTTAGAAAAGAGAGAATCTCGTGTTAAAACAATAAAAGAAAAATGTAAGTCCTAAGATTGAACATCTTCGATGGGGATCGAATTGTCAATCGGTGTTGACTCATCCCGCGATCTGGATTCTGATCTCGTTACATTTCGTAACGAGTGAGGACCAATCGGAAAGTGGGGGGTGATTCGAAATCGACTTATCGGAATGTTCGATCTGGGACCGGGAAAAAGCTTATAAAATACGAATTTGGCAAAAACAATGGCTTCTCTCTCGTGCTTTTAGATACGCTGCACCCAGCTCAAAAGGATTATTCTCATTGCGAACTAAGTGTCCTTCAAACTTCTTCGCTACGCCCCGGGGCCGTCGACTTCAACGAAAATATCAGAGAACTTTCTTCTTTGTACCTCCATCATCAAGAATAAGGGACCCAGAAGATTTGGCCTCCGCCGCCCGTTTAAAGTGTATTATTGTTGTAAGATATTTTTTGTCATAATAAACACGGCTAATTTCTTGTAACTGTGGAATTTGTCTCTGTGCTAAACGCACCCACTCACGCTTCGGAGCGACTCGGACATCCTTGCGGTTCGGTGACCTCACATTTCTAGACTTTAGTGTAGTATATGTGGCATGATGCCTGTGCAAAAGAAGTCTACAGACGCAATGATCACTTTACCCATTCTCTAAGCATTTTATTCCGTCAGCGAGTTCTGCGTATTTATTAATTCTTCTAGTGTATGTGTTTTGTATGTTATGTGTGTTTAGAACAGTATGTCTGTATTGTATATGATATTTTGTTTGTCAAGGAATGTGATGTATGGTCTGCTGCTGCGATGGATTAATTTGTCTGTAATTAAAGCTCAGTCATAGTATATTTTTGTGTTATGTTCTAAGACCGTCTGAGATACGTATTTATAATATGGTTTGTTAGTGTATACAATCTTTGTAATACATTGCATTTGCTAATTGATTATGTCGATGTAAGTAATCTATTTGTTCAAAAAAGCCTGCAACCCTATAGTTTATATTGTTTCATGCATGATGCAACATTTTCTATAAGTGTCGCCTATAAGTATTCGCTTTTAAAATGTGTTTTTCTTTCTTTTTTTTTGTATTTATGGTGCGATTTCAAATGGCAATCCGTCTCTTCCCTCTCTCCAAATAGACATCCATGAGTCAGCCATCAGTTTGACTCAGTTTTGTCAACATTGATCCTTGTTGAGATCATTAGGATGTCCACTCTAGAGCACCCTCCAAGCCTAAGACTGTCTGATGGAATCTGTGCATTTTATGTATTATGTTAGATCCAGATCAGTGTTCTGTAGGTTTAATTAATGGTATATTGTTTTGTAGTCAAGAGTTACAGCTTTGTAAAATCCGTTATTTCTTGTTATATGTAAAAATACTATCACAACGTCTCTGTTTCTTTATAGTGAAGATTTACCATGAGGTCTCTTCCACCCTCTTTAAGCGAAAGTAACGGCATTTCTGTAAAGGTTATTATTATTATCACTGCTAACAAATAAACTATTAATACAATACGTGTAGAAAAAGGGGAAAAAGTTTCGGATATTTATTGATTTTTACTTTACAGTAAAAGATAAATCTATAAAAAATGTAAAAGTAGAAAAATATATATTTTATTTTTAAATATTTTCATACATATGAAAGTAAAATTAAATTTTAATATATTCTATTATTATTATCATTTTATAGATGTATTAAGGAGAAATTACTTAATATACAGTATAAATTTGACGTCATTTTTAAAATTTACTCGTTGTAAAACTGTAGAAATGACATAGAAGTGTGCACTAAACCTATCTCAACTAAACGAACAAATTTGTAATGTTTAGATACTTAGGCCTATGCACATATCATTTTTCCCTTTTTGATTCTTTCTGCCCTTTGAGTACTAAGAGAACCTTTCTTTCATACTTAACGTGGATTCGGCCAGGCTCATAATGGTGCCAATCAGATAGTGAGTGACATTTGGATAGACCATCCCCAAAAAATTCCTTGGAATTTTCTTCCGCTTGGACTTGATCCGAGGTCACTCGGAAAGGTAGGCTGATTTGCCTTAACCGCCTGGATCATCTAGCCGTTCACCCCCACATGTTAGCCTACTTTAAAAAGAATTATCAATAAAATTTTTATCTGATTTATTCAAAACTTATTTTAAAATAAATACATACATTATTAATATAGAAAAGTACGTACTTCCTGCCTACAAATGTCATGAAAGATAGTTTCATTACTCCATGGATAGTTTCTGAAATATCAAAATGGGACGCTAAATTCAGCTGTTTTATCATTGTATACTATTTGTAGATCGTTGTGAGAACCGATTTTAAATCAAGCAAATATATTTTTAGAAGCTTGAATTAATTAATTTGATACTTTTAAATTACTTTAATATGATTATATTACTACAGTATCAGTGTTTAAATTAATTTAATTCCTATGTAAATATCACAAAACTCTGATATTTTTATTCATTAACAGCTTTCTACTTTAAGCCTGAAAATCACGCAACAGTTATCATGAATATACAATTCATGCAAATAAGATTGTGCAATATTATGTGAAATGAGTCTAAAATCAACTGTCATCGCATGAAAATTACGAATTCAGAATTATATTACAAAAGTGCATATTTCTTTATGGTTAGCAGAGACTGACATCACCAAGGAATCGAAACACTTCGATTAAATTTGCTACGATTCTACAAGTATACCACATTTAATAGTCATACCAAAGAAAAAAAGCATTTATATTAAAAATTCTCAAATATAAAGAGTGTGCTTATGTGTAAATATTATGAGATTTGAAGTTATGTGTAAAGCCACAAAGTATTATTTGTATCCTTACCCGAAAAGTAATAAAATCATTACAGAAAACTCTGAAAATTGAAACCATTAACTCAAGAAATGACTGCAAACTGTAGGATATCAAAGGAAAACACGTTTAAGAAAATATCTTTGATCAAAATTTCTTCTCCATCATCCGTCTTCTTAGAGATCGAACCCGAACCACTTAGCTTTCTGAGACTTCTTATACATTTCTAAAAACAAAGTATTTAATATTAAAAAAAATACTGTTTATTATATAATAAAATTTAACAAGAAGTAAAGTTTTTAATGCACAAGAAATGCAATGGAATTTGTAAAAAATGTTTTTGAGGCCCCCGCAAATATAAGACCTGACCAAATGACCCAGGTTCGAATTCAGATTGAGAATCTCAAAAAGTTTTCGTGACCAGTCTGTCCGTGATATGTCGTGCCCAGTTCGTCATAATCCGGCAGCCCTGATATGAATTTTGGACAAATCTGATTATAATTAAATGGACCTCTTAGTGCTAACAGAGTGAAAAGAGTTTTAAAAAACTAAAAAAAGGACCTGATCATCATCATAAAGTGAAGAAAAATTCAACTGTGTTTAACTTTTTATTTTTTATTGGATTTTTTGCCTTTCACCTGCAGAATGAATGTAATTCAAGTGCTTTGCAATAAACTTTTTAATGTCCCAAATTTTTTAAGAGAGCGATAATCGCATACAGTAAAAACTCCAATCATCCAGACACTAATTTATACGGATTGCTCTCCGACTTTATTGAAAATAAATAGGCATGGAAGTACTTTATATGCAAGAAAAGTAATTTTTTTTCTAAACGTAGAAAATAAATTATATTCGTTTATAGGTATATGTCCACATTTAAGATTTTATTTACACATAATTATTCACACACGTGTATAACGGGGTGTTTGGATAGAAAAGAATAACTCTTTTAAACAAAAATATAATTATTCGGATATTCCGCACATTCGGACAGCCTGAGGTCCCAATTAATTCCGATAATTGTATTTCATTTAAATCTAAAGATGTTATAGTTTCATGCAAACAATGTATTATGCAATTCAAAAATTCAATAATTTTGAAGGATATATAAAATATAGAATAATATTTTTATGATTACACAAATTTATACAAATATTAAAAGTAAAAACAATACATTTGAAATTTCAAACAAACACGACATAGCTTCGAAAAAAAGCCATCAATAAAAATTATATTAAAACATAAGATAAGAGCAGATAAGATCTTGTAAGCGTTAGGAAATGTAAATCAAAGTTTATATTTTATGGAATATTTATGCTCCAAGTGTATACATAAATATTTATAGAGTGAAATTAATCTTTAGATAGTTCATTATTTTAATTATAAAATTACGATATTGATTTACATAAGGCATATAAGGGACAACACACAATAAATCTTATCATATGTCATTACATTATATTACTTAATCAGTCAGTTGATTAACACAATGTCCATGAAACATCAGTTTTATTATTTGTTTACTGAATACACGTTGCTCAACTGTAGTGAAGTCAGATATATCCTAAAATACAGTAGTGCCCACCAGTGGCGTCCGCAGACTAAAAACGGCCGGCACAAGCTATAAAAAAGTGCATAGTAACTACAGTATAGTATATAATGTAATGTTTTATATAATATATATTCAAAGGCATTTTTGTAACTGCTTGAGCGATTACTATTTTAAGATTAAAACATACAGAAAAGGGAAGAATAAATCATTGAAATGATTCTAAAATTATGCTAGATATTTTGAACGATCGATTATTTTTCGTTGAAATTGATCCATCACTAGTATTATATAGCATTATGCATCAGGAATCCGACAATTCGTCCACGCAAATCTGAAATTATGCTCTCCTACTAATTTGTCGTCTTGTGCACAGAGATGTTCGTTAAGTTATCAAAAAATTAGCAATTCTAACTTATCGAAATCATAATACAAAATTTAATTTATCAAAGGTTTCAAATGTCCGTCCAACTTCGACACTGTCATCAGTTTTCATTTTAATGACCTGCAGAACTACAATTAAAATAATATCTCTATTCTATGTCACAATATTGTGACGTAGAATTTGTTGCAGAATTAGTTGGTGTGCAATATCAGGTGTAATATTGTGACGTATAATAAATATCTATGTACGGTACATATCTATTATATATATATATAAATTTGTTAACCCAGAAGAGAGCATCAGTTCCAGACTCGAAGTGGGATTATAACCTCATTCCTATAGCCGATACAATAAATAGGTTATGAATAATCATTGTTTATACTCAATTGAACAACATTTATCAAGAAAGTATATGAATCATTCCTCAATTTATTATTGTTTTATTAAATTTTCTTTTCAAATCTTAAAATATTTTGTAAAATAATATCAAAAGAGATAAGATATTCCTGAATAAAGAGTGATGTTAAAGATGCCCAGTGTCTACCTATGCACCCAGTTGTAAAGTAAATAATAATAATATCAAAACTTAAAGTTTGTTTAATACTCAGATAATTATTGAAATTTATTTGAAACACAGCAAATAAAATAACTCACGTATGTTATTAATGATCAAAAGCAGTTTATTTATAAATAACCATATCCTATATATCAGGGGTGGCCAACTTTTGTGCACATAAGATCTACTTTTTATCGTAAAAATGTGTCGCGATCGACTTGTTGTCATAGGATAGTCTAAGTGGGGAGGGGAAAGTGTGAAATACATACTATGTTTATACACTGTTTCAGTACGAAGTGCACTCACTGCTTGTGAGTCGAGTCATAACTGCATGCACACAGTTGCGTTCGGTTACAAATATAATACATTAAGTCAAGACATCGCTAGCGATCGACCAGAATTGGCTTGGCGATCGACTTGTTGGCCACCCCTGCTATATATTATCGAACACGATTTTCTAACGTCCTCTTATTACTATTTATCTAAACAGGAACAAGAACGGATAAAAAAAGCGTACGAAAGGTCATTGTTAGTTTACATTTAAATATTATTTTTTGAACTAAACAAACACATAAAACTTTTTATAGTTACGAACTACAAAATAATAAAAATTATCTAATGGCACGTTACATTGAACCCACTTATCGCACGTAAGAACACAGTCATCAATTTTTTTTTTTTTGTTAGAAAATCGAGTCACATTTAAAAAAGCGAAATAATTGTTCTAGATCATTTTAAATACTTACAAACTCCTATTTTCGATTCAAAGTTATCCGCATCTCAAATTTTACCAAATTCTCTCTCTACACTTCAACAAAATTTTTATTCGTTATTATTATTAAATTTACTTGTAAATTTAAATTTGTTAGAAAAGTATGTATTTTATAATACTAAAAGTGTTCGTTTAATGGAAAGATCCGAACCCACGCTTCCAATACGTCACCATCACGTGGCCTTCATTAAAGTATGAATGGGAAGTCTCTAGAGTTTCTAATGAAGTTAACGGAAGTTTCGTAATTAAGGTTACAAAACATATTTCGCAACTATTTAATTTTCTTTAAAACAATAAAATATGAGAAAAATTTTATAATTAAATAAACAATAATATTTTTTTCTTTTTTTAACTTTTAAAATATTGCTTCATTTAAGATTTAAACATTAAAAACTTATTTTTTAATGAAATAATTGTAATTGATAAGTTATCATCATTAATGGATCATTAATGGAGTTAACAAGAACATCCACGTTTATTTCCGCCTAATTTCTGCGTAAGATGATCACTACACACTCCTAAATTTTCAGTAAATTCGTGCACAATCATCAAATGATCGTTCCTGATATCATCATACCTGCAATTTCGAATCATTGTCTTCCTCTCTTTTTTCGTGTTTTGTTGTAAATATCAGAAATTTTTATAAAATTTTTCTTAAAAAAAGTCAATTCCAAATCCATCTTTCAGTTTAAACGTCATTTTAAAACGAGATTTAATTTTAATTTTAAAAAAGCGCTATTTAAAATAAAGTTTAAAGTTTTTTAGTATTAAAAATCAGAGATAACAATCATTGGAATTTTTAGAGGAGAGAATACAAACTTATTGTGTTCGAAACATTATTAGTATTTATTATTCCTAATTAATTTATTAATACAAAATTTAATCATCATTTGACGATAATGATGTCTAAATTAATGCCACGTTGATATCTCAACTTGCATTATGTATACACTTGTTATAGCTTTACAATCGTAAATTTTTATGGATGAGTCATTGATGTTACATCGATACTTATGAGTCATCAAATATTGTAATTATCTGAATATGAATTATGTAAATAATTCTTTACACAAACTGATAAATATCCCAAATTTGTAAAAGTATTATATAAGTATTTTAATTGTAATTACATTTTCCAACATTATGAATTGCTTAATAACTCGAAAATTAGAGAAAATTCTTAATAATTGAATCTCTCATCACTATGATTCATTCTAGAAAGGAAACACCAAGTAAAAACTACTTTAGTCACCCACATTAATTTACACAAGGATATATTTATTTATTTTTTCTGTATTTTCCCTATATTTTTAAAAATTTAAACTGCATTCAAATTACAGTATAAAGTATTCATATAATTAAAATTCAATATAATTTTTGGTATATTTATTGTCATGATTATTATTATTATGTTTATGCAATTATTATGGTTTGCTCTTATGTAAGTCTCCTTAAGAATAAATATAATTTTCTCTCTGACTGATCATCTTTTTGTATCTGTTATCTGAAAATTATGCTTTACAAGTGAAACAAAAAAAGAAAAAAACTAAATGTAGAGAGCAAAACTATCAAAATATTCTGCAAGCTAATTATATTATTTAGAATAATAAACTAAGGCTAAGTTGTGCTATAAAACTATGTTACAGAATATTTTTGATAAAAGATTATGTAACTGTTGCAGTGATTCAAAAACTGAAGTAATGGAAAACCAATTTACTTGGAGAACTTAGAAATTTCAATAAAACATTAATTTTGATATTTTGTTAATTATCAGATTGAAATACATTTTAAATATGGATCTAAATTAAATTTTTTAGAATAAAAACAACAATTCTGTTCACATAATTTTGTTTTTAAATTTTTGTCAAAAAGAAGCTACTTTAACACTTTATAAATACTTTTGAACACACTTAAAAACAGGTGAGTGAATTTTTTAGAATAAAAGTAACTTCAACTAAATGAAATTTGTTCTTTGAGCTGCTTTTGTTATTCTGTAAAGTGAATGTTTGAACAATAACAATACAACCTTTTTTCAAGTTTACTGTTCTTTCTGAATTTTATTAATTAACAAATGAAATTTTACACACACTTTAATACTCTGCTGCCATATTGACAGCAGTGTGTCTAAATGTTATTCTTAAATTTACCTTCTGCTTCAAGCATGGATATATATATAATACTATGCTATATGTTATAGTAGCTACAGATCTTTTTCAACAACAGCAATCAAACATACATACATATATATATATGTATGTATGTATGTTTGATTTTAATAAATTGCTGTTGTTGAAAAAGATCTGTAGCTACTATAACATATAGCAATATAGCATAGAATTATAATAGATATAAGTTAATACAATATACAGATATCCATTGTACTGTACAACACTGCATTTCTACATGGTTTCACTTTAACACAGTTCAAAAATTTGGGAAATTTTGCATACAAAATTTCACAGTCTAAGTGCAAACTATGTTATTTGATATATATATTTTTTTTATCAAGTAAGCATGTGTGTTGTCTCAAATTTGTCCACGAATTTTAGAATATTGAAATTTTCAATTTGTTTTGTATGTACCTTTTGTCAAAAAAAATTACTTTAATGAAAACAGAGTACAAATTTTTTTTCCTTGTCCTAGCTTTCAAGGCATTATTGCCATTATTTTCAGACTTTAGCCCTTAAGACTGTCACTGTGTTTTGTTTTTATAGACTGATCTTCACATTTAGTAAAGTTTATTTAAACATTTTTAAGTTAGTGTCATTAAACTTTTTTTTAAACCATTGGTAAGTAATCATTCATAAAAATGAAGAACAAAATACAGTGGTAACTCAGTATTTGAACTGTTTCCATCTTAAACAACTCTGTATTCAAATGCAAATTCTGGGGGGGGAATCACTCCATACTTGACTGAATATGACCTGCTAGAATTAACATTTTGATTAACAATATATTTTTATTTTAAAAAATCTCATCCATAAAAAATTTTTAAAAAATAAGGATGATGTGATAGTTCTGATGAAAATCAACAAAAAAGCTCAGATGACGATGATACTTTGTAAAAAGAAAATGCCCTGGTTAAACTGGCCTAAAATTAATATTAATGCATAATACACTGAACTACACTGAACTACACTGATTACTCTGAATTGTGGTTGTTAATTAATTATTGATAGGAAATAAATTGTCAATTGTTTTAATAAACATATATCTCTTAGTAATGAAAAAGAATAGTATACTTTTGCTAACTTCTGGAACATAACCCTATGTTTTGCATTAGTCCTTTGTTTCATATAGCATAGATTTGCATAACATGGTACTTTTTTGGAACATAATTACCATGTTATACAAGGGATACCTGTAACAGTATAACTGAATATCTCTTCATATATTCTTCAATGAAAAATTTTAATTGTAAAAAATTTCATCACAATGTTTTCTTTCTGTATTGGACAAATTGAATGAAAAAAAATGATTTGAAATAGAACACAATGGATCGTTGTATGTGCAGCAAAGAAACTTAAAATTATATAATATGGTTCAAAAGCAAATATGATAAAATAATTCTATATTATTATAGTTTCAAATTTAAATGTTTAAGTAAACAACATAACAAATTAATCATCACAATTAATAAATACATTCAATTAAATTCAAAGAAAAAAATATTTTATTAAGATTGCAATGAGCATTAATAAGAAAACAATTATTGAGAAAGAATTAACAATTAAATTATCCTTTTTATCCTTTGATAACAGCTATAGGTCTTAACTTAATACATTTTTTACTTATTCCAGCTTCATGACATGTATTGACTACATCAGTAACATTTTTATAAGATTCTGGTGCCTCTTCCATGACCAACTTGGGTGATGCCACCCTGATTGAAATGCCCATCTCTGCCAACTTATTCAATACATCAGTATAATCTAAATTCCTTCTAGACTTGGCACGTGATAGAGCTCTTCCTGCACCATGGCAGGTTGTTCCAAATGTCTCTTGCATGCCCTTTTCTGTACCAGTGAGAACATAGCTACAGGTTCCCATGGTACCTCCAATCAAAACAGGCTGACCAGTCAACTAAAAGTTAAATAAAATTATTATTATAAATCTGCATTTTTTTAATAAATTCTTCTTCTGTAATTGTAAAAAATTATGAACAGCAATCTACCAGTATTATCAGAAAAAGAATGCTTAAAACTGTAAAAATGATAAAGCTTATGGTGACAAAGCTTTGAAGTTTAAACAATTTCAAGTCTGATCTTGCCTCATATTCCAATTCAATGGAATATAAGGCAAGGTTAGGCTGACCCACAATGTCAATAACTGAAAGAAATGTCTTCAGTTATTAACATTGATAGATTACATTGTCTTCAGTTCAATATTTTATTCAAGTAATCATAGATTATCCATTAAAAATAGTGCCTCACATGCTGGAATTTCTTATAATAGTTGCTATCAGAAGGAAGAGACCTGATAATTTCCAGTTGTTTTGAAATTATTCCATAAAAATGCCCCAACACATTAGGCTACAATGGTAACTGAATTCCATGCCAAGCATTCAATAACTGTATTGAGACCTCATTTATACTTACCATACCTTGCTCCTTGTAATTTTTTATTTATTTATTTTTTCAAGGCTTAAAACCATTTTAAAAGGAAATAACTTTTCAAATGCAGAAGAGAAAAATGGGAACTTTGAATCTAATTTTTGAAAATTATACAACTGTTGAAAAAAATGTGTAAATAGCTAATACCAATATTTTGAAAAACTGGACATGTATTTTTTTAAATAAAATGTCAACCCTGAAATTTTTTGATCCTATTTTATATGAGAAATAAATAAATCATTAAAAGTAAAATTTTTAAATAATAGCAAATGGTTAGACAAAATTTATTCAAAATGTTGTAAACAATTTTGAAGAAAATCTTTGCTAATTTAAAGTTTAATAATAATATTTTATTAGAAAGATGATAAAAATAATAGAAACTAATTACAGACCTGATAATCTACAGGAATCAAAGGATGATGAGGTGGAAAAGCTCTAGTTGAACCTTTCCTATGCATCAGTAAAGTTTTCTCTTTTCCATTGACAATATGCTGTTCTATCTTTGCAATATTATGAGATACGTCATATATTACATGCATATCTAAATCATCTGGTGTCGTGTTATAAGCTTTGGCAAAAGCCTACAATACAAATTTAATATTTACATTTTGTTGAAGAATACTTTAAATTTCAGTTTGAAAAAATATGTATATAACCTGTCTACTAAGAAAAGTCATGCTGCTTCTATTAACCCAGGCAAAATTTGCTGCCGCAGCCATTGATTTAAGGTAGTCTTGTCCCTCTTGAGAAGAAATGTGTGCACATGCAAGCTGACGATCATTCACTTCAATTTTATCTCTCTTCATTGCTTTCTCCATTGCAACTAAGGCATCTATAACAATAATTGTTTATAAACAAAAATATAAGTTTTTGTTACATGATAAATTATTAATATAAAAACATCATTTGTCTTTCACAAGACAAATGATGCTTTTATATTTAAGACAAGAATTATTTAAAATTATTTACAATTAGAAATAAAAAATAAATATAATAATATACTATTTTTCTGCAATTTGTATTATCAAGAAGTAAGTTAAATCAATTTAATGCTATAAAATACAATCTAGAAAGAATACACACTCATTTTATAGTTTTACAAGTCAAAATTAAGTTTTTAATTTTATTATTAGAAATGTATAACATGATACATAGATTTTATTTTATTTTATTTTATTAATAAATCTGACTATTTGTCATATGGCAGATAAAGTGCCATAAGACAAATATTTTAATTTAAAAAAAATAAACTATGTCAAAGTATATGTTAAGATGTTTTTATGAGAAAGAGCAAAAAAATAAATAAATAGAAAAAACAACCTGAAATTTGAAGACGACAATAAGAAATATACAGATAACTAGAATAAGTTAAGAATGGAAGATAAAATTAAACATGTTATAAAAATAATAAAATTATCAAAGAGTAAGTGATAAACAAAAGTCTTTCAGTAATTAAATTACTGAAAGACTTTTAATAAAGAGAGTTTTAATAAAGACATCCACCAACATCTAGAAAAAATAAAAATTGTTTGGTATAGTTTCCAGCTTTCCTTTTAGAAGGATAAAACTTTAATTGCATGCTAAATTATGTAACTAAATGATCAAATAATTCAGCACATTACTACACAATAAATTTATCTTCTAATAGTATTTTCAAATTAGATTAGATGATTATGATACATACTATTTTATTGCAGATTCAGTTTCCACCATTGTATATGTGATACAGTCAAAATTTGAAATCTGTCAGAATACAATCTTACCAGTTCTAACAAAGCCCCTTGGTTAATTTTAGTTTTAACTATACTTTATTTCACATAAGAATGCATTGTCAAAACATATGAAATAAATGATAAGAGCAGGGATGGTCCAATTATTTCAACAATTCTCCATGTTAAAAACATTCATACATGAGAAATATATTAGAGAAATGAAAGGCCTTAAAATTTTCAAGGCAAAGAGAGCAGGAAATTGCATTAACAACAAGGATGAAAGAGCAATCTTGAAAGCATGGCAGGCATGCTTTGACAGTACCTTATGAACTACTTATCCGTGCATTGTGTAATGTGTACATGACAGCAAATTCAAAAGTAAATTTTCCTGTTCAAAGATTCAACAAACATTCCATTTTTTTGAATTTCCTGATGAAGACTTTCAGAATATGTTAAAAATGTTAGAAAGGTGATAATTTTGACAACTGCTGAACTAATTTTCAAGGTTAGTGAGATTTTATGTACTAATAAGTTGTCCAGTTAGAATTTGAAGAATTGTTAATAAACAATAACTTTATCAATATATTGTAATCTATAAATGATTTTTAAACAATGGAACTGGAAAAACTCTTCTTTGGAAAACAGAGATGAATTCAGGGCTGTTTTATTAATATTTATAAGGCTGACTAGGCTAAAGCATAAGAGCCATACAGAAACTAGAAAATAGTAATAGAAAAATTAAATATTTTTTAATATTTAATTGTGAACAGAATTAATTCTTCAGACTTAAATTGATTATTATGTTTCTTATGTTTCTTTGAGGACTAAGGTGCAATTTTATCATAAAGAAGTTTATGTAAAAGTGTTTTTTAAAGCACTGTAACAATAGAAATCTGTAAAATTCCGACTCTCACATTTTAAATTTACTTTAGGTTTTTTATTTAAATGAAAGAAAATTTATTATATATTTATTAATTTTTAAAAATCTTTTTATATTTTGTTATAATTCATTTATTTTAAATACAAAATGCATCAATTTAATTTATTAAATATGTAGTGTTCTTTGTAGTGTTTGTGTTTAGTAGTTAAATTATTTTGACCTGATTGAATTTAAATATTTTTGAATCATTCCTTTATTATCCCTGCTCTAAATAAGTACTCTATTTTTCTGAATGAGCTAGACTAATTAATGAAAGTTCATATTTTTCTTTTCTGAACAAGGGGCTGAAGTAGCTAGATCGCACACTTTTTAGTTGGACTAACTTTTCTGGAAGGGTAAAATTGAAGTGCAAATGCTGTCGAATGTATGTAGATGTAGAATTTTATCGCACCCTTACTCCTCTTATTAAATATTTGTTAAAAATTAATTTTTTTATACAAATAAATATTAATGTAAGTTAAATATTAAAAATACTAACTACGAGGGCAGTTTTTTTGTCTTGTTCGACTTGTTTTTTGTCTTGTTTGACTTGTCTTTTTTTATGGGCCATCGGAGCTTGGAAAAAACAGTCTACATATAAAAGTATTTGGGTAAATGCCCGGGGTTCCTTTTAGAGTTTAGAGTAAGGACCCCTCTATGAGCATCTCTGCCCCCATAAAATGACTTGGTATTTAATTTTGCCAGAGTCGGGAGTTGAAGTCGAAATCGACCTACTAAAATTATTAGGAGTCGTAGTCGAATGTTTTTTTTACCGACTACGCAGCCCTGGTTACAGCATGAACCTGAAAATGTTGAGAAGTCAGTCTTCAAGCATTTTTGTCTAAAACCAAACAAGCATTCTTCTTGCCAATTAAAGAATATAATTTTTTGGTTGCAATTTGAAAAAATTGTAGACCTATAAATTCCCATTGTCGTCCATTTGTCTGTCTGTATGTCCTTCCTTAATCTTAAGAACAGTGTTAGATAGATGAAAGTTGAGACCAGATATGGAAAGCTTAGGAGCAGGAAGCCTCAATTACCTATATGAACTTCCAGCCTAGCCTGAAAGTCATGTAAATTGAATTCAAAAATTTTTCCCTAAATGGAGTTACATAGATGACTGGCGCAACTCTGTTGTTGTCAGGAAAAGTATGATGTACTGTACAGGGTAAGACACTGATAATTTGAGATACAAGGCATATATTTTAAATTAAATAAATTAAGAATATGATTAAAAATTGCAGCCCAGCATTGTGACAATGTCACAATAAATAATTGTTCACTGAGTTCTAGTTTTAATTATTTTATTTTGTTTCTCAGTCAATATAAGTATCTTTTGTTTTTTAAATGATCACAATACATGATATCACAAGAGAAGATTTGCACACACAATAGATGGCTTTTATACGTTGAGCAGATTTTTTCAATGTGAACATAGTTTGAACTTTGAAGCATCATTTGAACTCCAGAGCAGATTTTTGTTGAATTTAGCATTCAAACTTTGAAACATTTAAAGTATGAGGTATTTCTGTATTTAAATTTAGAATTTACTGGCTGGTGTTAGCTCTTTTCAGTAACCACCAGATTTTACTGTTTTTGAGATATTTACAGTTTCTAACTAGTTCTTACTGAGATACGTTAAAAAGTATTTTGACAAGTTTAGACCAGTTCAGACTAGGGCCAATTCTGCATCAACTCTATGCATCATTTGTCAAATAAACTGTGTAATTAGATTTCAAAAGTTAAGAACTTCCTATTAGTAGTTATTTAGGAGTTACAGGTGTCTTGCAGTTGGACTGTTGTGTATCAAAAGTTGTCTTTGTTAATTTTTTAAATTGTGTATTTTAGTAGTGTGTAAAAATGCATTAATTAATTACTGTGCTTATTACACTTATTTGACATGATTGATGAAATACAATGTGAGAAGGATCTGAGAAAAATATGGAAATATTTGTTTCAAAAGCTTTTGACATTGAAAAAACAATCTAAACACCTGTGAAGACAATACAATCTGTAAAGATGATGCCTTTGCAATATAAAAACTGAAAGATTTGATGTTCTTGAAACTAGTAAAATAAAAAAGTTGATTATAAAAGGTGAACCTAAAAAATACTATCTACCAGTTGAGAAAATATTTGATCTTATGAAAGTGCTCATGTAGCCATAGAATACAGGGACAAAAAATTGAAATGTCAAGAAAATATGACAATGTAACAACTGAAATTATAAATATTATTTTATTAATGTGCAAAACATGCCAAAAAGAGAAAAATAAAAAGGCAGATTTAGTTTCCAATTGCCCATTCTTCACAGGATGAGTACAATATGTTTTACCAGGATCATTTGGCCAAGTTTGTCCTACTGAACCTTTGTATCTTGAAATAGCACAATAGCATGCCTTGTTCCAACAAATAAAGGAGAGACGAGCATAGCATGTACCAATACAATGATTAAAGTAATAGACCTAATAAAATTTTTTTTACTAATTACAACAGTTGTTATTTTTTTTCAGTTACAACTACCGTATTTTACGAACTATAAGACGCACTTTTTTCTTTGAAAAATTGCCTCCAAAATTCAGGTGCATCTTATAGGTATTTTTTAAAAAATTGCTTAAAAATTAAGGTGCGTTTTATAGTCCGTAAAATACGGTAGTTTTTACTACAATCATGTTTTAACAGTGAGAAATTTCAGTCATTACTGTTTCATACTAGGCAGAATTCATATTAACTAGTATTTTTAGTAAACATTAGTATTGTCAACTGCATCTTGTTAATTCTAGAATTAACAAAGGAGGTTTTGTTAGAATTAGTTTTGCCTAGTAAGATCAGGTTCTGATGGATTTTAGGGTTTAAGTAACATACATACACACATACATATAGCACATTATATATATATATATATATATATATATATATAACTCTATTCATCTAGTCTTACATTTCTAGCCTCTTTGAGAGAAAGAACATTTAGGAAAGCAAATTAGAAACTGTTAATTAACAAATCATAATGCATTTATTTTAAAAAGAAAAGAAGATCAAATTTAAAGAAAAATGTCTAAGCATGCAGAAATTTTTAATTTAGCAAGAAAAAATTGCTGTATCTTGAAAATGTCTAAGAATTGATTTTTCATTGTAAATTTAAATAAGAAAAAAATTAACATTTCTTTATATATATTTACACATTGTATTGCCTTGATTAATCCCCACAGGGGTTTATTTTTAAATTGTTTGTATACATAGGGTTTTTGAAATGGATTTATTGCCTTGCAACAGGAGATGAGTGGATAAAAACTGAAAGAAATACCTTAACTGTACATTTTCTGAACCATCAAAACCATTCATTGAGTAAGAAAACTAATTATTTCAAATGTTGTAGCAAATAACCTATTGTTATAAGTTACAGCTACAACAATTGAAATAATTACTGCTTTCTTAGCCCAATTCACAGCTTCTTCCAGTTCAGTTATTATGTTGCCATTTGTGTCTACTTCAATGTCATTGTTAGAATCAGGATGCTGATTACTTTCTTCTAGTTCAAACTCACCATTTCTTCATGATTCAAGTTTTCTAATTACCCTTCATGTGATAAGCGCTCAGCCTATGAAGTTAATTGCGAAGTTAAATGCGTTTTCCACACTCAATATTTGATAATATTTATAATTTTATTCAAAAAAATGTTTTCGTGAACAATGGAATAGTAAATGCTATCTGATTATAACAATTTGAAAGGGTAGAATTTTAGTTAAAGTCTTACCTGTTATTCTAAACTACATTGCCTATACAGTGCAATACTTCAACACATTTCCCATGCTTTTCAATCTGGGGTTTGTTTGAAGACTAGGGTTTAATCAAGGAAATACTGTATAGGTATGTAATATAATTGTTACACAAATTTTACTGTTTGTAACTTAAAAATTATTAGAAAACTATTTATTAACAAATAATTGAAAATTATGGCAAACTTTTTATTTAAATTAAAATATAACTTTGTTGATTAAAGTTTTACATCTTGTATGTCTTGATCAACAAAGTTAAATGATATACTTTTATTCAGTAAATATTTGAATAAAATAATTATAAATACCAGTAGCTACTTGATGTCCAAATCCTCGACTTCCACTATGAATCATCACACACACTTGTCCTTTACTCTCAATTCCCATTTTACTAGCAGATGTCTTGTCATATATTTCATCAACAACTTGAATTTCAGCATAATGATTTCCTGCACCAAGTGTACCTAACTTTACAACAAATTAAAATAATTATTGTTAATTTATCACATAATGTTATAAAGAGTTTGCTAAAACAAATACTTTTGTTATTTTTTACTTTCCAGACTGTTATATAACAGAGGAAAAGTGTAGCAATCAGTCAAAAAATGATACAACCCAAGATTTTTACATTTTTGGACTTGGGACATTAAAATGTCAAAAAAATACAAACAAAAAAAAAAAAAAAAGTTAGGGTTTTTTTCCTCTATGTATGGATGTTAGTATGAGTGAATGTACAAGTATTTGGGAGAAATGTTTCTAGAAATGTTCAGGAAATCAGACTATTGGGAGATATTAAGGAGTGGAAGCGATATCTCAAAAAGCTTCCGAATTATGAAACTTTTTTACTCATATAAATTTTTAGTTTCTCAAAAAAATAAACATATTTGTTTCAAAAAATTTTCAAACTCACCTCCACTCCCAATATTGATGTTTTTTGATTTTTTTTTAATAACTTTTGATTGAATAAAGCAATTGAATTCTAACTTTTTCAATGCATATATATATTATTAAAATAGTTTTAAAAAATTGATATTTCCCAAACACCCACTCTAGGTCTGAGGTAAAAATATAAAAGAAAATTATTAAAACATTAAAAAGTATACAAAGGTTTAACTTAAAAATTTTTTTTTAAAAGTTATGTCAGTTTTTTGTAAATGCCTAAAAAAAGTAGTTGTTAAAATACAAACTTCTTTTCTGACTATTCATCCAAGATAAAACTATTTAAAAATTAGACACTAAAGAGTAATAAAATAAAAATTAATTTACTTCTCTTCAATGTTTTTATTGTGATAAATGAATTTTGATTCAACAATACATTATTTTTTTAAAAATAATATACTTAAAATTAGTTTTAAAAAAATAATAGTTTTTCATCTAAACATATTTATTTTAAATTATAATATAAAAACAACCTACTTGAGGAAGACCACGTTTTTTTGCTTTCATTGAAACTTTATTTGGATCAGCATTTAACATCCTTCCATATTCTTCACAATGTTCTTTGTCTTCAGCCCAAGCATATCCTAATCAGGTAAAAATTTTTTACCAACAATTACAAGTATGATGATTTATTATTATTGTTATTATTGCAAATTACTTGTGTGTGTATATAATTTGCATTCAATTTAATTAGTAAAAACTTAAATACAATAAAAATAAATTGAAATACACTGACCATCTACCCTGACCTTAAAAATAACACCTTCCTCTCAAATTTCACACAAAGTGGATGTTAATTGGTGTAAGCTGAGATAATTTACAGCAAGTTTTTTAAATTTAATATACCGTATTTTACGGACTATAAGACGCTACAGACTATAAGACGCACCTTAATTTTTAAGCAATTTTTTTTAAAAAAATACCTATAAGACGCTACGGAGTATAAGACGCACCTGAATTTTGGAGGCAATTTTTCGAAGAAAAAAGTGCGTCTTATAGTCCGTAAAATACAGTATTTATTTTTGAATCAAATAACAATAAAATACACATAAAAAAAGGCACTTTCAGAATTCCACTAGTATTTTATGTCCTTAGAAAGAAAACAAAATGAAGAAATTAACATACACTGGTGGACAAAACTTAAGGATGAAGACGAAATGGGCATGTATATGAAACTACATGTGTTGTAGACCAAGAAGAAAACAATACTATTGACAGCATATTCAACATGATTTAATGTAATAATTATGTTCAAAGAAAGTATGCAGGATGTCAGAAGAGCGTGTTTTTGTAAAAGATGCATATTGTCCAAAGGCATGGTTGTACAAAAAATGCACAATATTTACTACAAACAATCCTGAGCATCATGTCAGTAAGGGATATGGTCACCATGAAGTGCAATGCAACTTTGTACATAATGTGGCATACTCAAAACATGATCCAGGAGCTGTTGAAACAAGTTGTCCCATTCCCCTTTCACTGCACGGATGAGGGTCTCCTTGTTTGTCAGTGGATATTATCAACCAGCAATACGTCTCCCCAAGTCATCCCTTACATTTTCAATCGAATTCCGGTCAGGAGAATGGGCTGGCCAGACTATGTGATGAATATCCTCACTGTTAAGACACTCACCCCTCTACAGCTTGTGTACAATGACAAGGTACTTTATCATCCATAAAACAAAACTTTTCACTGACAGCACCTTAGAAAAATTGAATGGGGAGAAGAACATTGTCAATTGTAGAAGAAAATTATCAATGTATCATTGGCCAGTCATGGTCCTTCGGTCAACCACATACAGGTCCGTACAGCCATTGACCATGATGCCTGCCCACACCATGATACTGCAAGTCAGATATCGATCCTTTCCCTGAATATTTTTGGGACAATAAGTACTGCTAACCTCATGCCATATCAATTGCCATCTAGAACCAGATGATAAACTGAATCTACTCTCATCTGAGAAGAGCATGATAGCCCAGTCATCATTAGTCTAATTGCAATGCAGATGGCACCATTGCAAATGAGTGCTTCTGTGAACTCTCAAGAGTGGACACACACAACAGGTCTTTGGGCATATAGTCCTTTCTTTCACAAATGTCTTGCAACAGTTTTACAGGATATCTTAGTTCCTGTGGCTGCCTGTAAATGACTTGCCAGTTCACCAGCTGTGCTGTGTCGGTTCCTTTTTGCTGAAAGAACAATATACTGATCTTCTTGGGGTGTTGTACTGCTAGGACAATCTCTCCCATTGTGCCTGCTGCACATTCCACTAGTTTGAAATGTTGCCGATAGTCTAGAAATGATACTGTGCACAATGTAAATTCACGCAAAACATCTGTTATTTTCCACTCTTCTTCCACTTTCCAATTATTCTTCTATGAGTAAAATCATCTAAATGATGCCTGGAAGACATGTCCAGAATTTTATTATTGTAACTTCACTCCTTCCTGTTCAAATTTCACATCCAACGAAAACTGACTGCATGTGCAGATTGCCTGAAATCTGTGCTGTCACGTGACCGTGTGCAAAACTCAGACATTTGCATAAGTTTTACATAACAGAATACATCACAATTTCAAGCATATTTCAACAGGCTGCTGCAGTTCAATTTCTAACTGTAATTGTTGAAAATGGCATTCGTCCTTAGATTTTGTCCACCAGTGTATAATCATAGTTTTTGATGTAATGCTGACAGTTTCACTGTTCTAAAATAAAAACTCATTTGTTTTTACCATATTTTCATAGAATGATTGGCCTGCTGGTCTATCCAGGGAGACCATGAAATCAGACTTTTCCATATGATAAAAACTGGCATGCCAGTTTATCTTGGGAGAATGTCGGCATGCTGGTTTAAGTGGGGTTATACATCCCTTTCTAGAGGGCACATTTAAAAAAACAAACAAGTTATTCTAAAACTGCAAAACTGCCGGAATGATATCAAAACCTACAATTATATTTTTAATTTCTTCATTTTGTCTTCTTTCTAAAGATGTAAAATACCTATGGGATGAATGAAAGTGCTTTTTTTACATTTATTTTATTATAATTCAATATAAAAATGCAAAAATAAGCATATTAAATTTCAGAAACTGGCTGTAAATTATCTTGACTTATACACTGATTAACATCTCCTTTGTATGAAATTTGAGAAGGTGTTATTTTTTAAGGTCAGGGTAGATAGTCAGTGTAGTCCACACTGACTACTACTAATGTCAATAAGCCATTAATTGCTTTATTGCACTATAAATGAAAATTCTCTTCCTGATTTTAAGTCAGCCAAATTATAATATTATTATTTTATTACTTGAAAAAATGCTTTCTTTAACATTTACTTAACAACTAATTTTGTTACATCTGATTAATTTTATTTTTTAGTCACAGTTTTACCGGCATACTGATCTCCCTCAGTTTTGTGTGGCACGCTAGTCATTCCACAAAGATAAAGTAAGTCATGTAACTCATTCATTTTTTTTAATGCACTCTCTAAAGTGGTATGTATATCCTTACTTGAACCTGAACTGGCATGCCAGTTTTTACCATACAGAAATATCTGATTTAATGGTCTCCCCAGATAGACCAGGATGCTGATCATTCCACAAAAATACAGCATATAAATAATAATTATTGTCATGTTAATTAACTAATTATTTAAAGCCTTTAGTTATTACCATTTTTCATTATATATATATATATATATAATGAAAAATGGTAATAACTAAAGGCCTAAAGTAATATATATATATATATATATATATATATATGTATATGTATATATATATGTATATATGTATGTATATATATACACTCTTACTTCAAGTTTTCAATAGGTCAAGGCTGTCTCATTCCCTATCAATTCAGACTATTCAGATGGTATTGTAGTACTATTAGTGTTTAATACTACTTTTTTTTTTCTTTCTAATTGAACACATTTATATTGTAGCATTTATAGTATTTACCAAATTTTTTACATATCTGTATGCACTTTCTTCAAAGTGTGCACTGCCTAGCTGTAGACAATGTTCATATCATTCACATAGATTATCAAATATATCCTGGAACAAAGGTTGCTACAGAACCCTGCAAAAGGAGACAATTTGCTTGCACAATGGAGGCACAGTTCTTGGCAGATTTTCACATTTGAACACACTCTTTTTTAACATTCCCCACCAATAGGCATCAGATGGTGTATGATCGGGGGTATGGGACAGGTATGTAAAGTCAGTACCACATGAAATGATTTGTCTGGAAAGTTTCCGTGCAGAATGGCTAGAGATTCTCAAGCAGTATGGCTGGTTGCCCGATCCTGTTCATACCACTGTCTATTCATGTGAAGGCTCTTTGCATGACAGAACCTTCTCAAATCCTGAAGAAATGACTAATCACCATACCCCTATAGTGTTCTTTGGATGACAGTAAAAGCATTGCCTTTCTTTTCACTACTTAGCTCCTACTACATCCTATTGCCAAATGCACATGCAAGTTTCAGTACTGTATATTTTGGTGCATACTGTATTATCATTAATGCTTCTCCATACCTTCTACAGCAGAGACAGAATTACCAGAGAATATTGCCCAGTTATCAAAAAATGACTTCTCACAAAAGGGAGAGTTCCATTCCATTTGCTTTTTACATCAGCTCAAAACATCTCATAGCATTCATTGCGATTGATAGTATGGCCCAGTTTGTTTCATTCATTTTTATCAAGCCAAATTTACCTGAACATACAAAATTTTTCTTACTGACCAATATGGTATTACAAATCAGCAATCATTACTTTTTATGCTATCTGCCAATCCAGACTGTTTTTCAGTCAGAATGCACTCTGACTGAAAAACAGTCTTGATTCTTTGAAAACCAAAATGAAGCTAATTTAACAAGTACTGCTTGTAGTTTATTTTATATATTGTATTAGATAAATTTGAAAAAAGTATTTATCCAAGAGTGGACAAATACTTTTTTCCAAGACTTTACATACCTGTCCCATACCCCCGATCATACACCATCTGATGCCTACTTGTGGGGAATGTTAAAAAAGAGTGTGTTCAAATGTGAAGATCTGCCAAGAACTGTGCCTCCATTATGCAAGCAAATTGTCTCCTTTTGCAGGGTTCTGTAGCAACCTTTGTTCCAGGATATATTTGATAATCTATGTGAATGATATGAACATTGTCTACAGCTAGGCAGTGCACACTTTGAAGAAAGTGCATACAGATATGTAAAAAATTTGGTAAAAAAGTATTTATATTACTTTAAACCTCTTGAAAACAGATTTCATGATGTTTAAAGCAGTACTAAAATGTTTTCATATAAGAAACTATCAATCAGAAAATTGATTCATTGGATACTAGCATATATGAACATCACTAAGACTGACAGTTATATTAAAATCAAACAATTGCTGGATTAAATTAGGCAATATTACTGCTACTATTAATAATTATATACCGAATAATTTGTCCTGAAGGTAGGCATTAAGCACCATTTCTTATTAAATTTTATAATTATAATTAATAGCAGCAGTAATAGAGCCCTATTTAATCTGGTAATCATTTGGAAAAACTGACATTTCACAATTCTAAATTTTAAAATAAAAACTATCAAGATTATATTTTTTGGCATTTTAAAATGAATCTTAATTGAATATAGGATGTATTCATATCAAATATTTAAAAATATAAATCAAAGATTCTTACCTTCTCTGAGTGACCAATCAACACCCATTTCTAAGGCTTCTTCTAAATCCCTTAAAATTAAGAAAAACAATGAAATTTATATCTTATATATCAACATAACTATAGATATATCAAATAAAAAAAGAATACATACCTAGCATTCATAGGAATGATACCTTTTGATCCAACACCAACTGGGATGTGATCAAACATGCTTTGAGCTAACTGCTCTTTTACAGGTAAAACATCTTTTTCCATTAAATTTGTTCTTAATAACCTAACACCACAATTAATATCAAAACCAACACCACCTAAAAATGTTCATATTTATTAATTTAAATATTTCAAAATGTTTTTCTTTCTGTAAGATATACAGTACATCTGGGAAATTTGTATACTCCTGTAAAAACCCTTTAATTTAATAATAAAATCAATGAAAAAGTTCTCTGTTGTGCTGGACACACAATTTATGTGCCTCAAAGTCCTTTGTCAGGATGGTCACACCTATAATGTTGGAAAGCATGTTTTCCAACATTAAAGGTGTGACCAAGCTGAAGGCCTCCTGTACTCTTTCACACTTTCCACCATAAATGCCTTCCTTTCCAAGGAAAGTTCTTTCTGTCAATAGAGTCATATTAAATTGTTCCCAAAAGGCATCTTACACATTGCTAATTGTTTGTTCTATGGAACAACATATATTTGCAATCCAACCTATCCTCAACAGAAAAAGAACATGTATCTCCATTTCAACTCTAACATGCAAACAAGACCATATGCTCACAACTCTTTCTTCCAAACATTAAGGACAAATGCAACTATAAACAACTGCTTGGTCAATGAAAGTAGGATCTGCATGCACTAACAGACAAAGCTGTTTTCTGACAGCAAGTGCATTAATATATTAAACTGTCATCATGTAGCTGTTTTGATATTTTTCTAGTCTCAAAGTTGCCATAATTTTTCCTTTGCATTTCAGTTGCTATATTCCATCTATTGAATAAAGTTGATCTTTTCTCTATACATACAATAAATTTCTGTGTCAAATCGGATTGCTCCATGATTTCCAGTGTTCACGAAGATTTTTTTCAAAGTAAACAACTAACAAGAAGAGTACTCTCCATGCACTTCCAAACACAACTAATCATCCACTGGGAGAAGTGGGAATAGGGAGTAAGGAGACTGATATCATGCATTGGGCAACAATTTAGTTATAAAGTTTGCACAGAGATATGGAATTCTAATGTTCTAGGTATGTTAGCAGACAATTCAGTCATATTCTGGTTCAACATAAAAGTTCAGTAAACACTTTTGTCAGTAATGTATGAACTTTCATATGCTGCAATACATTCACTGAATAAACTATTGGCTAATAAAAAGTTCATAATGCATGCCAGACCTAAATATTCATAGAGATATATGCCATTAACTAAAAATATCATAAGGGTATACAGACTTCCCAGACATACTGTATATAAAAAATGTTAAAAACAGGTAGAAAAAATTATTATTAAATGATGTTACAAAAATTTTTAATTTATGAAAAATGTATTAAAATATGTAAAAATTTTCATATACTAATTAAATTAAAACTTCTTTACAAATTTCAATAGGCAAAAATTTGCATGATTTATGTAATAGACAGTTGATGTACCAATTTCAAGAATTTGGCATTACACTGTGTATTTTCTACCAAATTCATGAAATTGGCAATTGCACAAGTACTGTAGTAAATTTACAAATTTACAAATTATACACTGGTTTTACCAAATTTATTATAAAACTTAAATACATTTAATACTAGATGAGGCCAACTTCAAAATTTTCTTGACAATACTAATTGTTTAAATAAATCAAACATTTCAAAACTTTTATATAAAACAGTTAAGAATTTTAATAAACGACAAACATTTTCAATCTACATCAGGTCTATTTTGTTCTCCATTTGCTGGAATATTTGAAAAACAAGGATGAATTACAAATTTTATATTTGGAAATTGTCCACGGAGAATACATTCAAGAAATTATGTGTAAAATTTATGTAATAGCTGTAGATGTATAATGGTACAAAACCAATATTAATATGCATATATTTATGATTATTTTTTGTGAATTGGATTGGGATTGTCATAATATACCTGTCACATGAGATTTATTTTCTTCCTTGAAATTGATGCATTCCCCTTTCACATCAGCTTTGAAAATTTCTAAAGTCTCTATTGTTCTAATTTGATACATACAGAGGATTTATTTTATGATGTTGGCTTGGTGTAGTTTTGCTTCTATGTCATTTTTGAAAACATCTGTAAACAAGGCAGTGGATCTTTTTTATTTTCTATTTCATACTTGCACTCAGCCAGTCTTTTGTTCAGGGATCATTTGGTTGAACCAATATAAACTAAATCATTCTGAAACATTTCATCCCATACTAAAACACTAAATAACCCAGGTGCTCTATTAATGTTTATGGCATCCTTGCAATTACAGAGCAATTTGTATATGGAGAAGTTATGTCTACACTATTTTAGTACCTCTATTTTTTTTTTTTGCTTTTGCATTTATGCAAAAGCAAAAAAAATTTATGCATTTATGTTTGTAATCAATCACTATATGGTTTTGGTTATTTATGTAACTCAAATAAAAACAATATATGCACAAATAACCAAAACCACATAGTGATTGATTACAAACAAAATGCAGAAGTTATACAAAGAAATAGCAAAAAACCAGGGTACTAAAATAATGTACAGATGTAAGTAACCCTTCCCTAATTGTAAGGATGCCATCAACACTAATAAAGCATGTGGAGTATGTAGTATCCCAGTACAGTATGAAAGGTTTCAGGATTTAGTTTATATTGATACACACACATATATATATATATACAGTAGAGCGTCGAAAAGTGGAACCAATTGGGGACTGTGGTCCTTCCAGTTAATGAATTGTTCCAGTTTCCGACTTTGTACGAAAAAATACATTAACCTGTCTGATGTTCAAATTTTTCTCCGTTGCGTATCGCTTCGTGTTGAATTTTCGTCGATTTTAAGCCTAACGAAAATTTTTATAATAATCATCGAGGCTATCGTATCGTTAAAAATTATTTCTGCATTTTGTACAAACAAAATAAATATATTAAAGAATATAAAAAACATGAAAATTATACTTTAGAAGTAAATTTAGTATCAAAAACATTCGATTCAGCACGACACAGTCCAACTGAAAATCGTTCCACTTTCTGGCCATTCCACTTACCGACGTTCCACTTATCGACGCTCTACTGTATATATATATATACTTAAAATGAATTTTTTGTTGTTGAAACTTGATCAGATTATTTGGAATGATCCAGAGCCTCATGAAAGCCTTGGTCCAAGAAATCAACATCATCATTGGTTTGACTTAAGATAGACCAATTCATGAACATCCTGGCCATTATCTTGATATAAGCAAACAATCAAAGAACAAACATGAACTCAACCCAGATTATAACAATAGTCCTAAATTAAAATATTTCAAGAAAAATATTTATGACAAATTTTAATGAAGCATGCATATAATTTCAATAAAATTTTAACACTTTCACAAAAGCTTACATTCTTAATGTTATGATGCAATAACATAGATAGGATGATTGTTGATCAAAACATTTCTAAACTTTTGGAAAAGAGTTGTGTCATTCTTTAGAACAAAGAAAGTTTCCTAACTGTATTTACACAAAATTTTGTGTACCAAGAAATTGTATATAAATAAATTTATTTATTTCATTTATTTGTAATTTAACAATTTTTTACTGCAAATATTTTGCTGGATATGACTAGTATCAATAGATAAACAATTTATAGTATAAATCAGTGTTTCTCAACGGGGGCGATATCGCCCCCAGGTGGGCGATTTTTCCATGTTGGGGGCGATTAGCAACAATTTATATTTTTGGGGGAGGCGAAAAACAATTTTCTTGGGGCGATATAGTAAAACATTATACAGTGGTGCCTCGTATAACGTACGCCTCGAATAACGGATGCTGCGAACAACGGACTTTCTGTTTGGCTGTTACGTGACTCGAGCAACGGACTAACTGCGAACAACGAACTTTCCGGCATAATTGGTGACTGCTCCACGGGTGCGTTCTTTAATAGCGGTTGCTCTGCGTTTCCGCTACTACGGGAGTGTGCTGCTGTTTGTAGGCATTTAGGAATGACGGTGAAAGAAAGATGGCAGCGCCTGCACTATCGATAGTATCGTGATGGAGGAATCTATAATTCTAAAATATGAGCTTTTAAAGGCAAAAGAAGGGTCCCAATTGTAAAATTTAACCATAAAATGGATTATTTGTTGAAAGAGCATTCAAAATAGCCACGAAAAAAATTAGAATGCCAGCTACCATTCGAAAAAAATTCATAAAGACACTTACATCACCGCGTGCACTAACTGGCGCTTTCACAATTTCTAAATTTTCATTCATAAAACCACATAATGGACCCAGAAACGAAACTATCTGAGCCATGGAGGACGCCATGTTGCTTTCCACCGTAAACTACTGCTACAAGCGGCCGTTTATGCCGTTCGACGACGCGCACTCCCACCGGAATTTAGGAACGCGTTCCGCAGGAATTTTTAAACAAATGTCGCTCACGCGGAGTTACGCGGAGGAATAAAATAACGCACCCCATGTTCATTTTTTTAATGATACAGTACGGTTATTTTATGCTGCGGAACGAATTAGATGTTTTAACGTGTATTTCTATGGGAAATTGCATTTCGTATAACGGACGTTTCACTTAATGGACGTGCCCCTGGAATGGATTAAGTACGTTATATGAGGCACCACTGTATTAAGAATAATTAGATATTTTATTCATTATATCGTACAATAATTAAACAAATAGCATTCCTATAATCCTTCTTCTTTCCACTTTTAACCCTTTTCTGTCATGTGGCAGGAATTATATTTGGGGTCCTGATTAGCCGATTGACAAAATTTTTTTCGAAGTGAAGAGGGCAATACTACGTAAAGGTTTTATTGAAGGGGGCGATGATTTGTTAGAGGTTGAGAAACACTGGTATAAATGAATACACTTTTGCAGTATAACTGAAATAAAAAAAATTAATTAATAAAAAGTAAAGAAGTTAATTTTAATTTAATTCAAAACCAAATCTTATTTTTCACAGAGCATATGATGTAAACTATTAGATATTAATGGTCCTTTCAAACTGAAGAATTGCTTAACAGTTAATTTCATTTACAGGCAAATGCATAATTTATTGTTTTATAGTCTTAATCTCCAAAAATTTTTAAAAATTTGAATTTGATGGAATGGCTAAACTTGATAGTCATCAATCTGCTACTCTAGGGACCAGAAAAATGGTCAGAAAACCCCAGAAATTTTAAATTGCAAATATGTCAAGCCCTATCCCTAGGAAAACCACATAGTGATCAGGTCACCCTATTGTGAGCCTGCAAAAAATGTTCTTCTAGTGCCGTGAGATAAAGTCAAAAATAAATAATAATAATGTCACGCCGGCTCCAGAAAAAACAAGCGCCACGGTGTGGAAAGTGGAAAAACAAAAAAGAACGATTTTAAAAAGAAAAAAAGAAGGATTCGAATAGAAAAGAGAAAAACTGTTTTTGCATGAAAGAGGAGAACGATTTAAAAAAGGAAAAAAGAACGGTGGAGAATCTTGTTTTTGTTTCTTTTAACGAGATATTTAAAGTTTAATTTGTTGTTAGTGTATCTAAGAAGTGTAAGTTTCGGTAAACTGTGCTGTCAATTTATATCCTGAGCCCCACAGCTCGTAACAATAATAATAAATTTGGCATGCAAAAGAAATGTATAAAAAAAATGATTAGTAGTTTAAAAATAACAAGCATTTAAATAAATTTTACAACATATTAAAAATGTAAATTAAAAGATGCTATTTTTGATAGTTGCAAGCATGAAAGCCAGATAATTTAATTCTTAAATTTAGATGATGGATGTTTAGATATAGTTTAACTTAAATGAAAATTAATAAATTTCTTAAAATTGTCATTTAATATATTTATAACTATATAACTACAAACAAAATTTAAAAAAAGAAAAAAACCTGGTGATACAATTGCCTTTGGATCACTCATATCAAAAGCTGCCATATTTCCTATAGCAAATCCATATCCAGAGTGAACATCTGGAAGCCCAACTGAACGCTACAGAAAAAAATTAATTAAAAATAAATTAATCTGTTCTATTATTTATATATATCAAAATATATAGAAAAAATGTAGTACAGTATTATCCCAATTTACAAATAATCAATATTTATGAATTTGACACTAGCTGTTTTTGATTTTCTTTCTTAAAAAATTTGACAGGAATTCAACAACCATAACCTTAGTTACTTATTAGTTAATATATTTTTAATTCTTGAAAAGAATATTTCAAGTTATTTGACATGAGTTTCAACACTGTTTTTACCAATAGTCTTATTTAAATTCATTATATTTAAATTTGTATAATAAGTTGTTCATTTTAAATCATAAGAGTGTATTTTAAAATGTTTATTTACAGAAACTCAATGTAAATTTTAGAAAAATCTTTACAAAATTTAGTCATAATGTGACATCACATTCTATGTTTACATAATAAAGATCAGAATAGTGACAGCAGCACTGCCTTTCCATCTTTTATTTTTAACTTGAGTAAATGGCTCAAGTTAAAAATAAGAGCAAATGGAAATCAATAAAAGAAAGTAGTGACTATTAAAAAGCAAAATAGAATTCTTAGGACACATTATGAAAAATGGACAGATTTATCCATCATTAGATAAAACAAAAGCCATAGCAAATTTTCCAGCACCCACACTGAGGCATATCCAAAGCTTTCTTGGTCTCACAGGCTACTTTAAGAAAATGTATTCCTAGATACTCAATGATAACTAGATGAAACTCTCAGTGACTTCTGAAAAACAATGTAGGTTTTCACTTTCATTGTGAGAATAAAGTAGCATTTGCCACATTAAAAAAACTGTTAGCAAGAAATCTTGTTCCACAACCTGTCATGAGATGGCAATTCATACTGATGCTAGCAAATATGGATATGGAACCATACTACTGCAAAAATCACCAAAACTCCTTTAAGATTTGATCCAAATAAGATCAAATCTTACCTGGAAAACAGTTAAAATGACTAAATTATATCAAAATTGGATTCAAATGTTGACTAAGAAATAATGAGAAAGTTTATCCTATTTACAAGATTTTGATTTATGAGAGTTTTTAGGAACAAGGTATGCTCATAAATTGGAATTATACTGTATTAATTTTAAAATATAAGGTGGCCCAAATGTCAGTTAACCATTACAAAACATTACGTTATTTTATTCAAATACATTACTATTTAACTTGCACCACAAAATTACAATACTATTTACACAACAAAAATTGTTCTATATGAAATACTTCTTACAAATTAAATTACTGCTGTAATTTAGTTTTCTTTAAAATCTTTTGACAATCATGAATTACTTGAATAAGCTAACTGACTTTTGTGCCACTCTGGTATCATTTTTAAAAAATTCAAAAATTTTCCTATTAAAATTTAAAAATTTGCATTAAAGCCAAACAATTGCAAGATTAAATTGGACAACATCACTGCTACTATCAATAATTAAATACTGAGTAATTTGGCACTAGAGAGGTAGGCATTAAGCACCATCTCTTATTAAATTTAATAATTATAATTAAATTAAAATTTATTAAACAATTTAGAAAATTCTGGAAGAAAAAATTGGCCTTGAGTGGGACTCAAACCCTCAACTGCCACTTACTTGAGTATAGCTTTGAGTCCTACTCTGGGCTGATTCTTTTCTTCTGTAATTTTCTAAATTATTTAATAAAATAACTACTGTCCAAATTACTAAGTATTTAATAGTAGCAGTAATGTAGCCTGATTTTATCTAGCAATCATTTGGCTTTAATATAATTATTGGACGAAAACAAAACACCTTGGTATTTCCAGCAAACAAGTAAAATTTAATAAAATAAAAACGTTTTCGACTATTTTTAATAGTCCTCTTCAGTTAGACTCTTTAAATTGAAAATGGAACATAAAATAGAATGCTTCTTTAAAAAGAAGAATTAGAACAAAAATAGAATGCCAGCAATAACATCATTTAAATTTAAAATAATAAAATAAAAATAACATGAAATAAAAGTAACATAAAAATAGTACAAATTAAACAGTAAAATAAAACAAGTATTAATATAATTAATTGTTGTAGTAAAAAGATTTCCATGCACTAGAAAGACTATCAGCATCTCTATGGTTGATGCAACCTTTGGTATTATGCGCCTTGTAAATCTCGACCCGATACTTGTACAATAGTGCTTTATTAATTAATATGAGTGACATGTAATAAAGATCTTGAAATTATTATATTTAAACAGAGCCATAACTAGCCATTCCTGTGCCCTGTGCAAGAATTTGAATTTAGGCTCCTTAATTTATTTGGTTTGGGAAAATAAAACAAATACATTACAACAGATTTTTAATAAGATTTATTTTAATTGAACTTTTCTGGCTTTCATTTCAGCAAATTCATTAATTACATCAATTTAGCAATTTAGCAATTAAAAAAATCCCCGGGCAGATTTACTTTTGTTACAAAATTTTACCTTTACAGATTTCTAGCTCTGCACACTGTAGAAAAATCTATAAATACGGTTTTGTATATCATAATAATAATATTCGTTGCCAGAGAGCGCTATAGAGAAAAATTTGTAAATTTGAAAACTATAAACATAAATTTAAATTTCTCAAAAAATAAATAAAAAAATTTCAAAAGTTGCTACTTTTGGCTGATTTGTCTGCGGTTGCCGCAACGTCACTATGTCCCTCTAAAAGTCGCATGGTTGGGAGCACTGTTGAGCAGACATCTAGGGTCTAAGTAAGGCAAAATGTAATTGCCAAACTGCACTGTAGAAAGGCAGAAAAATTTAAAATTTAAACATATAATTTCTTGTGAGCAGCAGTTTGGGCCTTCCTTCCAAGTGGGCCCTGTGCGGGTGCACCCGTTGCACCTGCCTAGTTACGGCTCTGTATTTAAATAGTAGTTAGTAAGCCACATAATAAATAAAAATTTAAGATTTGAACTTACGACCACAATTCCTGGAAGAGCAGCAACATTGGCAATCTGTTTCATGGCTGGAAGAAAACCACCAACCATTCCAGGTCGGCAGGAATTTCGAAGTTCGTCAAACATAAGTTTTTCCAACTGCTTATTAACATAAAAAATTCCTTCAACCTATTAATATATTAATTTTATTAACAGTAATTTCAGAATTAATAATACTTAAAAAATTGCAATATAAATCAAATTTAATAGTATACTATAATGAAGTTAATAAAATATATTATTATTAGCTTCTTATATGTCAACATTAATTACTGTATTTCTTCAATTCTAAAATGCATCATGATTTTTAAATTAATTTAAATTTTAAGATTACAAATAAATGAAAAAGCATCAAAAAATGTCACACACAGACAATCAGAATCAAAGCTTCACCTTTGGCATGTGATCTAGCCTATATATTCTGCCAATCATACAAGTCTAACTTAACACTCCAGCAAACTAGAAACTCTATCATTGTCTCTCATTTCAAAGGTTTAACATTTAAAATGCATTCAAATTAATGCTCATTACTAGCAAAGTTTATTTGAAATGATGTGACTACTGATAAGTACAGTCAACTCCAGTGGCATAGCAAACATAACTGGCACCCAGAGCACTACACTTTATTGGCACCCTCTCCTTCCTCCAGAAACACATAGTTTGTCTTGGAAACCATTTGGGCACCCCTCTGCGAGTGACGCCCAGTGCATGAGAGACCCCCTTGCACCCCCTCGCTATGCCACTGGTCAACTCATGTTAATATGAATCACTAAGGGAACAGTATTACTACTGTCCCCTAGTTCACTTTATCAAAAATTCATATTAATGATTTTCTAGGTCAAGGTTAAGATTGTATAATTTAGGAAGTTAAGGCTTAATAGGCAATAGGTCTATTCTCAAAAAATAAATTAAAAAATTTCAAAAGTCGCTACTTTTGGCTGATTTGTCTGCGGTTGCCGCAACGTCACTACGTCCCTCTAAAATTCGCATGGTTGGGAGCACTGTTGAGCAGATTGAATTAATTTACTAAATAAAGTTAAATTTATTTGCAAAAATAATGTTTGAAATAATTTTCAAATCAAACAAGTTGAGGAGGAGATGGTATTTGCCATTGAAGTGTAGAGCAGTATATTAGAGTGGTTAAGCAAAACAAAGCAAAAAACAATCTGATTTTTTTCTGTTGAAAATTGTTTGAAAATGAAAAAAATATTTTTGGCATCAAAATAGTAAAGGAGCTAAATTTGGTGCAAAGTAGCCAAACCTGGCATCACTATATACACTCCTCAATATGCAAACTAGTACATGTTGCATGGGACCACATCCATTTAAAGGGGTGGGCATCCTTAACCTCTATTTTCTGAGTAGAGTAAAATGGCCTGCTAAAGCCAGATGTTTGAATTGCTCTACAATCAAAGGTAGAATATGTCTTTGCTTATTAGGAGAAGAAAATCTATTCTATTATCATATTATCATATTTAACAATAAATGAAAAAAATTTACAATTTTATATTTAAAAATGTTCTTGATAAAAATAATTGTATAGTCTAATTATTTCATATAAACATAACAGAGATAAAGTATATTATAATGAACTGCATTTTATTAAATAACAGATTAAATTTTGTGGTTTGTTGAGTTCTATAATATTAAAAGGAGAATATAAATCTAGTTATATATATAAGTGGTTTCTAAAGATAAGAATTTAATTGAACAACAAAAAAATCATCAAAGCAATTTGGAAGAAGACAAATATTATCTGCTGATAAGCATTTTTAAAGCTTCTTTGCTTCCTTGCCAGATCACTTATTTGAATTATAGCTATTTTAGTCTAATTAGGACATGAATCAGTATAAACTATTACAAAAAATTTTTTTAATTTATTGTAACTTAACAATTTTAACTAAACTACAATGTTATAAATTTTTCATTTGGTTGTGATTTAGCACAGTAATAAATCATATCTAAATGAACCTGATTTGATTTGCAAAACATTTAAGTAAAACTGACTTAGATAACTTTGTAAAATAAAGTTGGCTAGTTTCATTATTAAATGTATATATTGTTAAAGAATAGCATTACTTAAGATTTATTGAAATTGAAAATTCAAAGTTGAATTATAATTTAAAAAAGTGTTTTTTGGTAAACACATAAGAACCTACTTATATATGCTTTCATCAGAATTTTAAATAAGTTTTTAAATAAGATATCCTCAAAATTTTGATTATTTGATGGCAAAGTACTTAACTGTAGTAATGGGTGAATATTTGATACTTGGCCAAATTACTATTTTTTGCATTTCTAACATAAACAATACATTCAAATACAGTAATTTTGGGTTAATGTTACCTTAGGTAGCCAAGATGGCGGCTCATCTCTAATTCCAGCAAGGAAACAGTGGGACGCACATTCTAACCTAACCTATTCTAATAATTTGGTTGCTAATAATTATGGTAATTTATTAAAATAGGTTAGGTTAGGTTAGGTTAGAACATGCGTCCCACTGTTTCCTTGCTGGAATTAGAGACAAGCCGCCATCTTGGTTACCTGAGGTAACATTAACCTAATTTTGTAGTACATAAAAAAAAAAAATGCAAATGCAACAGTATATCTGCAAACATTCTGATCAAGCTTTAAATCAGCAATTTAATCAGTAAAATACAGGTAAATAACTATACCAACAATACTGCTCCTTTATCTCTCTTGTTGCATTGTGAGATATTGTGTTGAATACAAAACAACAAAGACTAATTAAAGTATGATTTAAAATAAAATTTAAACTGTGCAAAAAAATGAAAATTTTTTGTACAGTTTAAATTCTTCATTTATCAAGTAAGAATTATATGTTTCTAAAATTTTAAAAATATATTTTAATTTCATATTTAGTACTAGCATTAATTATTTTTGAGAAAAGATTTACTTAGCAAATAATCCACTATTACATGATATGCAAATTAGATCAGTTCAACATTTCAGGTTAGATGTGCTGTTGACTATATTTGATCAGTAAAATACAGCAAAATCATTAAAATAAGTAAGTGTTCACTATATTCACTCTATGTAAGAATGATGATGATTTTGTTCACATTCTACTGGAATATGGTATATTACATTCCCAAACATTCTTTCAAAAATATAATAAAATGTAGTGTGTCAAAAGCAATTTTGAGGTATGTTCAACTTTTAGGGTGTTTTTGATGTCTGGAGTAATAAATATAGGGATGCATAGATCAAATGCCAGTTTTGCAATTTACATTTGAGTTTTGTAGGTTTGAGGAATTGTTATTTCAATTTTTCCTGCAATTAAATATGAATTGTTATTCTAAATGAAGGAAAGTAAGCAAAGTTCTTTTAAAATGTCATTAAGTAGTATTAAGTAATTGTTTTAATGTAACAAAAACAACAAAAAAGTTATATTATTTCCATCTACTAGTACATATTTTCTATTACCAGGACTTATTAGACTGGCTTTAAGGATAGTGTAACACAGTTTCACAGATCAGAAATTTGTTTTATTTACTGTGTTGCAATATCCTTAAGGCCAGTCTAATAAGTCCTGCTAATAGAAAATACGTACTAGTAGATGGAATTATTATTATAATAAATTAAGGACACTGAGGCATATTAATTCAACAAAAAAGTATTTACTGTAATTTTAAGTTTGAGAATATGAATTTTAGTTAATTTTGAAATAAAATCCAATTTTAATTTTTTAATAGTGTGCTTTGGTGTAAAAAAAACCTTAACCAAGTTTTTAGAAAAGTCAGTTTGATTATTTTCAAATAAAATTTGATTTTGATTTAGCTTTCTCAGCTCTGATTTGAAATAGAACTATGCAATGCAGTGCAACAATTGGAAGCAATATGAAATGATATCATTATTTCAGTAAATCATACAATTTTTTTGAATAATTTAGGAAAATATGCAATATGCAATTTCAGAAAGTGTGGATGAATTACTTGTCCGTCTTGATTGATTTGATTCTATTTTATCCAGGGAGTCAGTTGAATCTCGATTTATAACACTTTTGTAAAGTGTTAGTTTCAGTTTTGGCAGTGACAGAACATTTTGCTTTTAATATGTAAAATATATAGAATAAAGATAAAGAATTTAGAGTAGATAAAAGTGTACAAAGCACAAAGTAAGATTCTACTTAAGTGTGTTCTTGTTCCAAACTAACCAAGGGTAGGAATAATCTGGAAAAATTGAAATAGCCTGTTAAACAATCATAAAAAGTGGATTTGTACAATTTTACATGCAAAGATATGTAAAACCATGTCCAGAAAATTAAAAAAAAAACCAGAAAAATTCCATAGTCTAATATGTTGACATATTCGATAACCCAACACTACATCAGTCCCAACAATGCTAGGTTAATGGAATGTCACCATATTTAAGTCTTTTATATTCATAGTTTTTCATTCAAAATGGCTACAATCACCCATTTTATAAGAGTTTTCAGTTATCCAAGATAACATCAGTCCACCTTTCCTTGAATAAAGAGGGTTTTACTGTATATATAAATACAAACAATAATATGTGGATAACATAAGATTTATGATGTATGGTTTTGCTTGGCATCAAGATTCTACAAACAATAAAATATTACATAAAAAACTACAAAATCATTTATAAATTAAATTCATTACAAATTACGTTTTATCATTACTTAAACATCTGGAAATTTCAAAAATATATGAAGATAAAATTTATTAGAATAAAATTATTTTTGAAATGTATAATTACGTTCATATTTGCTACAAATCCTTTTTTTATTTTCCACATAACTGAAGATACTTTCTCCAAATATGCCATCTCCTCTTGATAACTACGAACACCCATTTTTATTCTTTTAAATTCTTTTAATCTGTTAAAAGCAACATTAAATAGTAATCAAAATTAATTTTTTTAAGTAAAGCTATTTAAAATAACTCAAAATAATTAAAACTAAAATTATTAGAGTATTTTCCTAAATTATTCAAAATATCTGTATAATTTATCGAAATAATGGTATCAAACGTTTACAAAACAAAAAGAAGTTAATCATTCAAATTCGAATATCATTTCAAAAGAGAAAAAAAACTAATTTTACCAGGATATTATAGCAACAGCATACAACCACGTTTAAAGTGACAGTCGATCAACTTTAAAGTGTTGCCAAATAAAACCTGCTGTTAAAAATATTATTAGTCTTTTTTTTCTACCACTCTGCCACTGGTGGTCTCACGTTTCAGGCAAGTTATAAAATTATTATTATTTATTTATTAATCTTCTGAGACTGATCGATCTGGACCACTTCAAGCAACTTGACATGCAACAGTACCGTGAAGGGATGTTCAAACAAGTGTCACACTGGGATAAATGTCAACGTTTACGGAAATTACGTCGAGAAATAAACAAAAGTGTGGACGCGTTTTTTTATGCAGCGCTCGAGAAGTGCTTTACAGCTAACACTCTGAAACCCGTTTCTAAATGGCCAACGCTGTCGTGACGTCATTTCGCTACATTTTCGCTGCATAAAAAACGCGCCCTATGTAGTTTTTTGTGGAATGTATATTAAATATTTTCTTTCATTATAAATGTTAGTGTAATTTTGGCTTGTACCCTTAATATCGGACACCCCTCATATTTTAGAGGCCGGATGGCCAGCGGTCAAGGTGGCAGCCCACCGCTCTGGGGGACCCTGGTTCGAATCGGTAAATCTCCAGGAATTTTTCGAGGGGGGGTCCGTCCGGATATGTCGGGCCCAGTCCCTCACCACCCGGCCGCCCCTTTGTGGGCTTGGCGAACTCATAATGGGCTTGCAAAAAAAGGACATCTTAGTGTCCACAGGGCGGAAAGAGTTAAAAAAATAATAATAATAAACCCTCGTATTAAAAATGAATTTGTGTCAAGATGATTAATTGTCGAATGATTTATCATTTTAATGGAAAAAAATCACTGACGAGATTAAAGTAGTAAAAGTGATGGTACAAAAATAATCCGACGCAAAATCAGATGCAATTTCAATATTTAAAAAATGAAGAGCAGGAAAATTGTATAATTTGAGGACTTTTTTTAAAGTCCTCAAATTATTTGTAAATTTTGTACTCCGTGAATTTTGTTTTTCATTTTTTAATCCATTTTCAAAAGGGGGATTTTTTTAAATTAATATATTACAGCTTTTTAGACGGTTTAAGAATTCAGTATTCGGTGATTACATTGAACAAATTAAACTGTTGCTTAAAAGTACTGTACATGTATAATCAATTAAAAGCAATGGGATCGATAAAAACTTCCTAAATATGTAAATTCTAAAAATAATTTCAAACTGTTAACGAGTAATATACACTTTATATCCGACTTCAAGAAATTTATTAGGAAGACAAACAAAATAACGAATACTAAACCTTTATTTTTGTTTTTCTCAAAATTTCAAAACTTCCATATGCATTTCACCTATTTTAACTGGCCTCATCAGTGGATACATTCTATTTTGTTTTTTCTTCCCCCAGTTCATATGGAGGCTATGGCCGATTGTCGGCTTCTCCCCCGATGAGTGCCGCCTGGCGGTTAGACGAATCGACCGGATCTTTGAATAAAGCACTCCAGGGAGATGATGTGGTTGCTGCGCTTGGCCAGTATAGTTGGTCGAGGTCCCGCACCAAGGTTAGGTCGAGGGACAGGGCACGGCCCAGTTTCCTTCGGGCCTCGTCGTACGCTGGGCATTCCATCGTGTAGTGGGCGGATGTCTCCTTCGCACCGCAGTGCGGACAGTCCGGAGAGGAACGGAGATTGCGAGAGTAGAGGAAGGAGTGCAGCGGGGCCGTGTCGGTCCGTAACCTGGCTAGAAGCGATTCCGCGCTTCTCGACGATGCCAGGTGATACGGCCAAAGAGCGAACGGACGGAGGTGGTTCCTCCCCTTGAGCCTAAGGGCATTCGACCAGCAGTCCATGAGGGAGTGAAGTACAGAGTCCCGATAGAGGCGTCGAATCTCTGTCGGTGTGAGCGAGCGGCTCCAAGAGCCTGCAAGACTGGGGTGGCTCGCAGCCTTGTCTGCATCCTCATTGATCGGTATGCCCGAGTGGCCGGGGGTCCAGACAATTTCCAATGGGGCGTAAAACGTGCTAACCGCTTCCGCAATGTCCGAGATAATTGCCGCTGATGCAGAGGAAACGTTAGCGATGGTCAAGATGACAGCTCGGCTATCCGAAAAGATCACGGTTGGCTGACCTGTCGGAGCGGTGAGCTTTAGCGCTCTCTGTATGCCAATCGCCTCGGCGGTGAAGACGCTACAAGCGTCATGAAGCCTCCACGTCTCCCATATACGATCCGTCGGAACCACTACGCCGACCTGCGTTCTGATATTATTCTTCTACGCGTCTGTGCCTGTGCACGTCCAGGCCTGCCAGTGGGATTCCACAAGTTCGTAAAAGCGGCTAATTTGCCTCTCTACCGGGGCGGTTCCAGTCGTAGCCAACACATCAAGGCGAATCTTTGGCCTGACTTGGTCCGCGCAAGGGGGTGTAGCCATTGGCGGTAAAATTGACCGAGGGGAAGTCGCCCTTTGTCAATGTGCAACAGAACCCGCCTGACGTAGGAGTCTTGATACCGTCGCCATACATTCTATTTGCCAACTGTTGTTCCCTTTATACTGTCGTCCCAGCATGCATCTACATTCATACACGTATTTAAATTAATTATATTTGCATAATTTTTGATACAGAAATGTTCAATAATTCTTCTTTTTTAAGCAATTTTTAGTTTTATACAATATTTTAACATTATTTCTATCTATTTTGCAATTAAAGTTATTACAATGCTGGCACCAAGGGGATTCTTGTCTTTTTAACCTGATTGCAGCCTCGTCTTCCTTCAACCTTTTTCCCAATCTTCTTCCTGTTTCTCCTGTGTAACATTTCGGACTAGGACACGTACTGTATATGATAATTTGTAGATGACTCCTGCAGTTTCTAGTTGTTTTCCTAATATACTTAGATCTTCTTTATTTATAACGTTAATTATATCCGTTAACCTATTTTTTGTTTTGCTACTATGCAAATAGAAAATTTATTAAATTCTGGTTTATATTTTTCAAAAAGATGATTTACATATGGGAAATTAATATATAAAGTATCAGTCTTTTAATTTTTAACATTATAAATATTATTTATATAATAATCGCTCCACTTACATACGATATTCTTCGGGTAGTTATTTAATAAATATTTTTAAAAAAGTTTCCTTGTCTCTATTTCAATGTCTTCTTGTAATGTCGTTCTATTTATTATTTTCTTTAATTCCATCAGGAATGTATTCCTCTTAATTTCTATAGGGTAATACGAATTATAATTCAATTTAACATTTCAATTAATTGTTTTTTGTACTTACGAAAAAATAATTGTTTCTTCTCTTTTAAGTAACATCAAGGTAATTCATTTCCTGGTTTAGTTCTTCTTCACATGGCAATGGCTGTTTGGGAATCATTTATTATTAAATTCTTTGTTTTATAAGTATAGGACGGTCGACGGCCGGATGGCCGAGAGGTCAAGGTGGCAGCATACCGCTCTGGGGACCCGGGATCGAATCCGAACGGGTCGAATAATCCCCAGGAATTTTTCGGGGGTGGTCCGTTCGGATATGTCGGGCCCCGTCCCTCACCACCCGGTCACCCCATTGTGGGCCTGGCCGAACCCATAATGGGCCTTCTAAAAGAGGCCCTCTTAGTGCCCACAGGGCGGAAAGAGTTTAAAAAAAAAAAAGTATAGGACGGTCCACAAATTAGGCCTACGTAATACAGATATGAATATATAGATAATCGTTATGATGCGTTACAAGGTGCTGAAGATGTTTACAAAAGTGTTATGTAATGCCAAGATCTCAATCAACCCTTGGGTAACAGAATGATTCATTTTTGTTTCCGAAAAGTTACTTAGCAATCATACTGTTTATGTAATTAATAATGTTTGTTTGTTTGTTAATTTACGGCAACGCAACACTCGGACGATCTGCCTAGAGGTATGTCTTTTTAATGGTAACCGGCCTCTATTTAGGTGTTACAGACGTGGGAAAACCCGTAACACTCCACGTGGCTAGCCCGTCCTGACGAAGCGCGAACCTGCGACCGAACTCCGTATTTAGAGAACGGAACCGCTTGACCACTGGTGGGCTGTAATTAATAATGTAAATTTCATTACTCTGTACTGTGTAACGTTAAACACTGGGCGGCCTGCTGGCGGCTCCTCTCCGGGAGGAGTCCGTCGGGAGCACGAACAGTCGAACGCCACATAATGGAAAACTAAAATGGCATAGAATACATTGTGAAAGGCAAGAAATCGTAAATATGATAACTTTCTTATTTTAGGTCTCCGGTCCAAAAGTAGCGTATCGTTGAACTCGTCTCGGTCTCGAGTTCAAATATATACTTAAAGTCCCGAAATTCCATGGGGAGTAAGTAATCTATACAACAACCTTCACTTTATGTACTGTACTTATTATGATGATAAATCTTGTATTTGTGATCGCATGCTTTCAATATACTGTGATATAAAACTTCTTAATAGAGAGGTTGCGGCCGAAGTTTTCATCTCTAAAACGTGAACGTTGAGCGCCGCCATCTTGTAAGCCTAGAAGTTTGACAATGGCGTTTGGAACGTAATTGGAATCATGCTCGACGTTCGCGTTTTGGAGATGAAAACTTCGGCCGCAATCTCTGTTATCATCATTATTATCTTCGCAAATTTTGAATTATAAATGCAAACATTTCCAATTATTTTACTTGATGATGATAATATACTTGTGAATCCTTGTCCCAGATGATGGCGCCACCCTGGTGACCATCTCAACTAGTACCCGTATCCCATCGAAATAAAATGACTGGCCGGCTAACCTAAATTAAACAGAATGTGTTATCGACTCAGTCTGTTTCATTATTTCAATGCTGTTAAGATTATCGTTTTAATCAAGAAGTTTTAATCAAGTTTCAATTAAGAAAAAGTTAAACTAGTACTTTTCGGTTAACCGGACGCCAGAAGACTATCGCGTTTAACAATTTAGCCCACGTGACTGAGCCAACTTTCGAGTAGCTCATTTGACTGTTCGATGTTATATACTTTTAGGGGGTTTGGGGATCGTCCCCAGCTGGACGCTGAGGTGCGAGAGATAGAGAGCACCGAGGCGCATGTCTACCCGCGAAGCATGTACTGTACGTCATGTACATCATACATTTCCTGTACATCATACTTTTCCTGTTAACAATAGAACCATGTCGGTCATCTAACTTTGAAAAAATATTTTTGAATTGAAATAACGTGACTTCCGATCCAAACTGGAAGTTCGTGTATAGTTAATTAGGATCTCCTGCGCCTAAGATTTCCATATCTGGTCAAACTGACTGACAGATATTAGTGAAAATTTGAAAATTGCCGCCCAATTAAGCAAAGTAAATATCAAACAAACGCTTCTGTAAACTTATTTAGCTTCTTAAAATTAGAATATATTCTAAATTCTTGTTTGTTTTTGCATTTTAAGTCATCAAGCACTGTGCATTTAGTTTCATAAACGATAAATACTGTAATGCAATAGCTATATTTGAAAGTAAATGAATTTACTCACAATGTTATGTATATGACCTAGTTTCCTCGTGCTACAATACACAGAAGTAATTTCCAGTTACATGGAGACTTTGATCTCTATGTATTATATTTTATGGTATAATAAAGTACAATGCTACACATTCTAGTTCTTTTTGAAAACCCATTTTGGATAATCCAGAGTTTCAGATAATTGCATTTTCGATAATAAAGTTTCTACTGTATGTACAGTACATAAAAAGCGTATAAATTTTAAACATAAAAAGTTATAAAAATATTTTATTTTATTCAAAGTAATTTAATTTGTCAACTAACAATAACATTAAATTATATAAAAAATACTTATTCAAAATTAATATAATTAAAAAAGTAAATTATATAGATTTATAAATGTTTAACATTGTAAAAATATTTATTTAAATTATTAATTACTAAAACAAATTATATAGAAATATTTAAAATTTTTATAACAACATTTTGATAAATTCATAAACAAATTTTTAAAAAAATATTAAGTTTATCATCTTGAAGATAATAATTTCTTCTGTATGACTAGTTATAGTTCATATTGCTTGATCTGTAGCAAATATACAAATATTTTAATTTCAAAATATAAGAATCTGTATTGGCACACTTACATTCTACACTTCTTAGTAGATGATTCAATTTATATAAAAATTAACATAACATATAAGTATAATGGCAAAACTAGATTATCAAATTGTGTTGTAAATGCTTCAAATAATACAGCAAACACCGTTACTGTTAATACATAAATGCTATTATAAATATTGAAGACATTTTTATTAGTAAAGTAAAATATTAATAATGTTATTAAATATTGTACAAAAAATGCTCCAATTGTTCCCTCGTAAGTTTTCATGGAATTGGGCCATTTGTGTTTTCCCCACAGTATGCCTACAAATGCTGCAACAGAATCTCCAAATCCAATGGCAAGAACTCCACTCATAATAGAGAGACTAACTTGATGACAAGGATTTATCCATAGACTTATGGTGCTGCCTACTAATAAATAAATGTGACTTACTATTAATAGACCACAGTCTTTTTCATCAAGGAACAAAGTAATATTATCTTGAATTATTTTTCCTAGAGGAGGAATGTTAAGAAAACGTAAGCACTCAAGAGTTAAAAATATAGCAATCATCCCAGCACTGCTTAATAATAGTAATTCTACATCCATATAAAATCCTGGAATATATACAATTATAATTATTATATGAAATATTTTTCTTTTAAGTTTAGAAGACTTTCTGTCAATATTTTGCCAAATTGTAAATGCAATTGTGGAAGCAATACATATAAATAAATAACTTACAAAGATTATTCTTTGGTGTGTATTTAATAAATAGTTCAATAACCAAACTAATGGATTCTGTCTTAATGCTGCATACATAATAATAAATGTTAGACCTACTTCTATCAGAACACATACAGTATAAAAATATATTGGTGTTTTTAAAATTGGAACAAGTTTTAGAGAGAGGAATATTACCATTAATCCAGTTAGAGTTATTGAAATCACAGTATTCACTTCATGTAAAGTGTCATGGATTGTGTTTACAGGTTCAGTAATTAATTTATGAAAATGAAAAACACATGCTGATAAAAACAAAACAATTCCTTGACAAACTAAATGAAGTTCTCCAATTGTAAAACTTTTAGAAAATATTACAGACACAGAATGTAATAACAATATAAATGATGTTTGACAAATTATACTAAGTATCAATACTATAGGCCAAATTTGTGTAATAAGTGCTAACAAAGTTATAATAATTAAATTAATTACTAACAAGTACATCTTACGTTCATTAGTGTAGATTAGTGTCATTACCATGGTATAACTTGTTTCAATACTTATAATAGTAATAATTTTATATGCTGGTGAAATAACATCATTGTACTGAAGACAATTAAATATAAAGGCTGCTGGTAATAAAATTGTACAGAATAAGCCTTCATCTCCATGACATCGAAATTGTGAATTATTTAATGAAGTCTTCTGTAATTTATACAGTACAATTGAAGAGAGAATAATGGAAACTAAAATGGAAATTAATTTAAAAGTTTCAAAATACTTATTCTCTATTAGATTTATTTTATCATTCCAATGTTTCAATAATGCACACACAATTCCAGCCGTAAAAATTACATATTCAATTTTATATCTCTTCAGACCAATTGTTGTTTGGTTATTCTTTTGGTTATTTGTCATTTTCTGCATGATCTAAAAATAAAAAATAAATAAATGTTATTAATAAAATAATACAAAAAAACAATATCTAAAATTAAAAACCTTATAAAAAATGAATTTATTAATCAAATAATAATATCAAAATACTATATTATAAGTAATTTCTAATACAAAAGGAAAAAGTAAACTGATTATGATTACAATATGAATTAAGGCATACATGTTAAAGTAACAAGATTTGAAGTAAAAATAATACAAAGATCAATTAAATTCATGTCAAAAAGTTCTAAGTAAATGTAATACGATTTTTCTAAGACAGATTAAGTGTATAGCACATTGTAAGAACTAACAATTCATCTTATAAGTAGGAACAAACTGCTTACGCATTATATATAATGTCAGCCATAGCTTAAAAAAAAGGCCTACAAAATCAATATGGATTTAATTACAATTTACACAAGATTTAATTTAATGCTCAACTTAAAAAATATAATACAGATACATGTCCATCATTACATGTAATACAACATAAAGATTTGCTAATATATTGAGAGAGCAACAGTGAATTTTAATATTTACGTCATTCTGTATGCTAACTTGGAAAACAGTCAAAAAGTGCACATTTGCACATGGCTAATGTAACCATTCCCATTTTTTGTGTAGTTGTGATTAGATATAAAACAAGTACAGCTGTATTTTTTTGTGTACTTTAAGTGACATTATTCCAGATGAGCAGGCAACTAAAATAAACAATAGAGATGATTCAGGTACCATTACACATGATGATTGGTCGTTTATCAAGATCAAAATATTAGATAAAAAATACACTACTAGAGATTCATGCAGCACTTGAAGTTTGTGCTACTTCTGCCATAGATTGGAATATGATATCTTGATAAGCATTTTCTTTTTCAAGCATGGCCATGCTTGAAAAAGAAAATGCCTATCAAGACACCATACCCAGTGCATCTGGCAATTCAACAAAAATGGAGAACTGACAGTAATAGTAGGCAAAATGCTGACAAGTAACAATTGACAAGAATGGGGACTACATTGAAGAACAATGGCATTTAACAAGTTCACCCAGTTTCTGTTCTAATATAATAAAATACTGCGCAATACTGTTTGATTCCTCTCCATAATTTTTTTATAGCATTATATGATGTAATGAAAAACATTCAAAACATTAAAAAAAACTATTACAACTATAAATATATATCATTTATCATCATCAAATGATACAGACATAGTTTCATCCCTGTAAAGTTTGACAACGCTTAAGTTATATATAAGAACTACTGTTACTGTTCTGAAAATTATATTAACCTTACCAATTACCGTTGCATCTACAGAAAGATCTTTCTCAAGATTGAAAATAATAAAAAAATTACTTGAGATCTAGCATCAGTCAAGATGATTTACCTTCTTAGCCATTTTATTTATTGAATCCTAATTAGCCAAAAAGCTAAATTGATGATGATATTATCAATGATTTTGCTATAAAACATGTAAGAGAATGAAACAAAACTTACATATTGTAACCTTATTCTAGTAAGTTGCATACGAAATTGTATTTTATAAGTATATAAAGCAATTATTCTTGTTATTTAATTTATTAACAATTTTTTGTGTGATTGAAATGTTAATTTTATTAAAATAATTTAATTATGTAATAAATTTAATGTAAATAAATTTATTAATCTAATAATTTATCATTTTCATGTACTGCTTACTATACCAATTTGTGCAATGTAATAAATAGCAAAATGCAATAAATTATTATTTTGTTGTATGAAATTTGTTTCAAGGCCCCGCAAGTTAACTTTGCACTGGGCCCCGCTTTTGTTCAGGCCGGCCCTGCTGCATGGTACCCCACAACAAAACTAAATTGCTTACTAAATGTATATAATATACAGATTATAAAATTTTACCTAAACTGTTAAGGAAAACCATTAAAAACATAAAATCATTTTTTGGTATGTCAGGCCAAACAAGAGAAAAATAAGCAATAAGTCATTCCTGAGCCTTGTTTTCCTGCTAATATAAGTCATCCCATAATAGGGTAACAATGGCAATTCCAGGCAGAAAAAAATATATATTTAAATGAATAAAACTAAATTTGCATATATTCAAATTATATCAAGTATTACATCATAAATACATCACATTCCTTTCTATCAAAATTAATTTTAAAAACTTATTAAATAAGGAAACTTCCACAGTTTTTATATTATATCATATATAAACATAAAACATTTTCATGAATTTTAACTTTAAATATCAACATTTCTATTTATCACAATCTGCTAGATTCAAAATAAAATTAAGGTAAAAAGATATACAGTAGAGTCCACTTAACAGAGACCACTGATTAAGGAAGCAGTTTGCTTAAGAGATCATTCTCCCATGTTCTATTTTTCTCCCCTATGTTTTACATTAGTGGGACCTATTAACAGACGGATAGTAGTGCAGTCTGTTTAAACAAGCACCAAATTGATGGCATTTTTAGAGAAGCAGTCTGCATAAGGGGCACTATTCTAAAGAAAATTTATAAGCGTATACTTTTAATCTTATGGTACTATATATCACTACACAGAGCACATGGTAACAGGACTCTCTACACTAGTGGTTCTCAACCTTTCTGAGGCTGCAGAACACCATTCATATACTTTTTATTACACAGAGCATTAGCATAAGTATATTAAAAAAAATTGATAAGCAATTCTATGTTTACTATTCTCAGGAAATAATGAAGCAATAAACTAATAAACTTTTATATATTGAATAAAATAAAAACATGGAATTGTCTATGAATATAGCAATGGGAATAAATTTGAATAAAAACTTTAAAAATCTTTTCTTTCATGGAACACTCGAGGTAGTTTTGCAAAACACTGGTTAAGAACCACTGCTCTACACTGTAAGTTGTGGAGATTTGGTGAAACCTTCCATTGGTCAATTTTCTAATAAACACAGTCAAAAAAATTTCTTACAGTATCATAACAAACAAGTTTTATTAGACTCACATCATTTATTTGTAAACAGTGTTACAAATAGGAAAAAAGGGATATATACACTATTTACAGGATTGCTAACAAAATTTCTCCAAAGGTCTCTATACTTGTTGGGATGTTAAATCTGTGATTTTATCAAGAAGTCTGCTTATATGTTGGAAAAATTGAAATCTTGAGCATCCTCTTTTTCTTTTGCATTGAGTGGCTTATAAAGCATAAGAGATTGAACAATGAGAATGAAGAGGGTAGTGTACAAACCATTTCAATTGTATGCTATAAATCTGTTCAATCAGTAGTATTTCATTGCAGGATGAAAGTATAATGTTAAGTTAGTTGGTATGTGATCATGCCAGGTGTATCCAAGAAAAGAACAGAGACATGTGGTGTGTAAACTAATGATAAGCTGTTTAGATTCACACTTCCCCATAGTGTTCCCTGAAAAGATAGGACAAATTCCCAGAGGCCCAACACAACTGATGAAGCATATTAGGGATAATCATCCAATATGTAGATATAATCTGATTACGAAAGGAAACAACAACATTGAACTCAAGAATGTGTCCTATTCCACAACTCCATCCAAAGAATCAATGAAATTTGCAAATGAAAACCTCTTTGAAAGCTGTAGACAGATAGTGGAAGAAATACCATCAAAACATCACTTCTGGAAACAACCTAAGGCACATATGAGAAGAAATTAGGTAATTTATTGAAAAAGTACTGGTATCATATACTGTATATGAACAAACAGCACAAATCAAACATGTCATCTTGTATAGCGAGCAGCAATGAGTGACAAGATTTGGAAGTCATACTAACTTATTTTAAGGTAGTACTGTACTTATTTGTTTTTAAACTGTATGTCCCATTAGAACATTCAGAAATTTTGGAGCAAAGATGTTCAGTTAGGAGTCAAGCAAAGGGTGGCTGGATATATTTTTACATATGTAAAAATCACGAGATAAATTGATTGGTGATGGTCTAGAGCAGGCCTGGCCAACTCAAATTGTTTTGCGGGCCACTTTGATCACGCATAACATTACGGTGGGCCACAATTTACGCAAATATGCTTTTAAAAAAGTAAAACAAATACAAAATGAATAAGATTTTATTGTTATACCAAGAGTTCGTACTCATACTTGCACATTATAACAATGACACACGTAAATTTTCATTTATTTTATTGTTTTGGTATACACATAACGGGAAACAAAAGTTCTAATAGATATATAATATCGCTTAGAGGGCCACACAATTTAACGTGACAGCCGCAAGTTGGCCAGGTCTGGTCTAGAGGCTGTCTAGACTAGGAAAGGGCACTTTACACCACTTTGAAATTTTGTACTGAGAAATTCAGAAGCAAAATGGCAAGCTGTGAGACTTGCCTTTTTACTGGAGTATTTTCACCAAAACCAATTTTTACCTTGAACCAGTATTACTGCTTATTCTCCATACTCCATGTCAATCATGAGTAACGGTGAGCCTTGATTTCTGTTCAGAAAGTAGTTGTTACTGAGGTGGAAACAAACCCACCCCAACTATATACAAGTACTCCACAAACAAATAGGCTACTCAAAGTAAGCATAGTCACATGAGCCAGATAAAAACACAGAATTTCAAATCTCGTTGGGAAAAACATGCAGAAGTGCCTTTCCCAGGCTCATATCACCCCAAGACCACAACCTATTGATTTATCTTATCAAAAAACATATTATGTAAAAATAACTCCAGCCAACCTTCTCTTGACTCCTACCAGATGTTCATATCTTTTCATCCTCTCCTACTGTATTTCTGGAAAGAAACAAAATTAATATGACTGGTAAATATAACTGCACTCAGCGCCGGATTAAGTCTCTAGCGGGCCCTAAACAAAATTTAAATTGGGGCCCTATTTAAATAAGTTGCTTCTAAACAAATCTTATATAATGTGACATTAGCGTAGCTAGCATGGGTGACACCCGGTGCAGATATCGTGGTGTCACCCCAAGTCACACCGCAGTGTCACCCTTTTTAACTGTTTTATAAAACACTATTGAATTGTAATAACTTCGCACTCGAGCAACTTAAACGCTACATCGAATATGCGATGTCGCGACGTATAAGTTTAAAATTTAGAAAATGAATCATAACCATACATCAGTATTACTATGAGAGGCGGCCCTAGGAATATTTCTAGACGGTGCGAGAAATCTCGTGGCAGAGATTACTTCTGACGACACGGATGGCTGTTGACCTTTTTTTTTTTTTTAGGCAATGGCTAATGAAGCCGGGCCCCTCCGAATTACGGGCCCTAGACATTTGCCTACTTTGCCTATTCGATAATCCGGCCCTGACTGCACTTACTGATTATTCAACAAAACGATGAAAGTGATTATGTAAGAATGGAAACCAATACAAAAATACAGCAAAACTGTGATGAATTTTAACGTTTCGAAGCATGTTATACATTACATAAAGCTCGTAAAGCACAAAAAACTGAAGAAAATCAAATACCATTAATTAACAAACAACCCCATAGATGACCTTGTTACTTTGGTTAGGGAACATGAACACAGCAAACTCGAGGGTGCTCTCTTAATCAGACTCTGTTTCAACCATTGGCGTAGCCAGGGTTTTGTTATGGGGGGCCTAGTAGAGGCTGTAATTTTCTGGGGACGGGGCACCGGGTTAACTGGGGGGGCCGTGCCCACCCATGCCCCTTCCTGGCTACGCCCATGGTTTCAACTGTATTAATCAGTAAATTCCAAAAGTATTTTTGTATATAAATTTACCTATGAAAATATTATAGTTATATTTTATAATGGAAGTAAAGTTTGTTTTCATTTATTCTTAAACATTGGCAAAGTCCTACATACGGTAAACACGTGCTTTCCTTCTGAGAGACGATAGGAAAAAAATAAATAAAAGCGCTCATTCTTTTTCTACTGTTAAGCGAGAGCAACTAGGATATAACACTTCTAACAAACCACCTCCATCGAAAGAAGCGCCATCTAATTATTAAGATATAATTAGCAAAAAGTTCCCAAAATAAAATAAATTTACAAGTTATTAATACTTTATTTAATTAGTTATTTATGATAGAATAATTTTAAATAATCTATAAAAATTTTCATTTGCGATAAACTTTTTTTATTTCCTCCCTAATGGCAGTAAGATGATATATTAAAAAACTTAGTTAACTAGAACTAATGAGCCAGGCTTATTCGCTTGTGCTAACGATAGATCTGACACCTAGTGGTATTAGCGCGAACTATATAATGGCGGCTGCTATGGGTATAAAGTAGTTTGTTAGAATAGAAAGTGTTCACCCTTGCTAATATTGTGTTGTGTCCTTTGTCAAAACTGTATCTGTTGTCGCAGACGTACCGCCAGGTTTCTTCTAGTCATACCCACATAATATTTTTCGATTCCTAACTGTTGATTTTCAAATGGAATTTTATATACCCCAGCTTTACCTTCCTTTTTACACTGTCTTTATCATTCCGTAGCAAGCTACAGATATTAGGTGCTCTTTTATAGATCATTCTCGATTTTTATAAGAAAAAGAGCACTTGATACAACGTTGACAAACGACACAACAGCACAATATTATCAATTATAGCACAGACTGAAGGAGCGATTGTAAAATGGGAAGAAGCTAAAGTCATTTAAACGGTGCACTCTCCATCCATTGCGTTGGAGAAGGAAAAGATGGAAATTTATAAAATTAAAATGAAAAACCGTTGCCTAAATGCTATGGATGCTAATGCGCTTCCAACAGCGTGGAAATATATAATAGAAAAAAGAATCACACTTAAAAACCCTTAAATCTTTTCTTTTTACTTAGCTTTATGTTTTATTTGTTTATTTATTTATTTAATATACACACTTCTATCAATTTATTTTAAACTTAAATTATTTTTTTGAATTTTAAATATGTAAAATATTCGAAAACAGTACGGTCCATTTTGGAACATTTATAATATTAAACCTGACGATGGCCTATATTAGATAGAGTGAGAACATTTGTATAAAAGAATTTTAAGCTCAGCAAAATTAGCTGTGGGAAACTGAAGTGAATTGTTTGCTGAGAAAGAGCTGGATAGATGTGAAGTTATCAGTTTTAGTATTTCCTCTCCTTCTGTAAGACATCTTTTTCGATCAGCCACATATTCTAAAATGTCACAAAGTGTAATCATAGTGACTTAAACAACTACGAAATCAACTAGGATTAATGTCGGATACAAATGCGAATAAAACGTTTTGACTACAGAGAGAAAAGTTATTAAAAAGATAACACACAGGTAACTCTCGTACATTGTCAAGCCCTTTGCGGCAGCCATTTTCGTCGACTCATATGCCACCTATATTTACTGGCACAAGCGAATTATACTCCTAAGTCTGGTTTATTAGTTCTAGTTAACTGTGTTTTTTGTAGATCTTTCACCAAGCCATTGTGAGTTCGGTCTGGCTCACAATGAGTCATCGGGCCATATATATCTTTGTCGAACGGACCACCCCAGAGAAATTCCTGGTAATTTTGGCCCGCCAGAAGTCGTTTCCGGACTTCTCCGGCGATTATTTTATAGAACCAAGATAAGCAACGCATAGTCAACTCGTGAGGTGATTGGCCAAAACTTGTCATGATTGAAGTGAGTGGTCTACGTCAGTATTTCTCAACCTTTTTCTCATCGCGAACCGGTAAAATTATGGATAATTTTACGTAGACCAGTAACTATATGCGACTATGAATTATGTTTATTTATTACGCTTATATATTCTTACCTAGAGTAACTCTACAGCAGTGGTCCCCAACCCTATGCCCGCGGGCACCATAGCGCCCGTCGATCGTTTTACGTGTGCCCGCAGCTGTGAGACCACGGTAAAAATAAAAATATTTCGGTTTTCAATAAAATGCTACGTAAAAGTTTTTTCGTTTTTAATGATTAACCACTCAAAAGTAGAAATGGCGTCCAACACAGATAAAAGCACAAAGCGAAATGCGACCGATCTCTTTTTCCCCTCCGCCAAATCTTCACCAACCAAATTTCCCATACCTGAAATGAAATAAACCGGTCCTTTCTGAATATCATAAAATCAAAGTACAGATTACGACTTACAGATGAACACCTTGACGATTGCTTACGAGCAGGAATATCATCATGCTCTCCTAATTACGAAGCAATGGCCAATGAAATGCAATGTCAAAAATCACATTTACTTTCAGATTTATATTTTTTATAAAGAATTTTTATACTCTGTAGATTTTGTATGCATTGTTTAGTAATTACTTGTTTTGTAAAAATTATTGTTAATAGTCTTGTGTATGTTTTATTACATTTTTGGAATTAAATGTTTTCTGCACATTATGTGTATGTATAATTAACTATGTCCAAGTATAAATTCACCTTGAAAAAATAAATGGTGCCCGCCGTCCGGCCGGTATTCTAGAATGTGCTCTTAGGTACAAAAAGGTTGGGGCCCCCTGCTCTACAGTATACAGTACAAATTACTACGGTATTTAAATGTTGGATGTGGCTATTTATTCATACAGTATGTATACGCAATTGGCTATTTATACATATATTTCTACTATACATATTCTACTATATTTTACTATATATTTCTACTATACATTCTATATGTCAGACGATTGCAGCAGGCTCCATTTTTGTCAGCTGTTACTAGAAATTTAGTTCAAAAGAAAACCGTTTTTAATTTTTCTAGTTTTTAACCTGTCCGATGTTCAAATTTTTCTTTGTTGCGTATCGCTTCCTGTTGAATTTTTCTCCGTTGCGTGTCGCTTCGTGTTGAATTTTCGTCGATTTTAAGCCTAACGAAAATTTTTATAATAATCATCGAGGCTATCGTATCGTTAAAAATTATTTCTGCATTTTGTACAAACAAAATAAATATATTGAAGAATATAAAAAACATGAAAATTATACTTTAGAAGTAAATTTAGTATCAAAAACGTTCGATTCAGCACGACACAGTCCGACTGAAAATCGTTCCAGTTTCCGGTCATTTCAATTACCGACGTTCCAATTTTCGACGCTCTACTGTAATTAATATTCACTAAGTCCAATAAGTCCAAAGCATCATCATCGGAAGCAGCCACTGTTAATTAATGAATTGCTACTAGATCATTCTGGTGACGGCCGGATGGCCGAGCGGCAAAGGTGGCAGCCTACCGCTCTGGGGGACCCGGGATCGAATCCGAACGGGTCGAATAATCCCCAGGAATTTTTCGGGGGGTGGTCCGTTCGGATATGTCGGGCCCCGTCCCTCACCACCCGGTCGCCCATTGTGGGCCTGGCCGAACCCATAATGGGCCTACTAAAAGAGGCCCTCTTAGTGCCCACAGGGCGGAAAGAGTTAAAAAAAAAAAAAAAAAAAGATCATTCTGGTAGAAAACATATTTATATACATACATACATACATACTATACTATACATTCTATTTATACATACATTATTATACATTTCGGTTAATGTTACCTATGGTAGCGAACATGGCGGCTCGTCTCTGAAACAGTGCGGACTCACGTTCTAACCTAACCTAACCTATTCTAATAAATTACCATAATTATTGCCAAAATATTAGAATAAGGATAATTTATTAGAATAGGTTAGATTAGGTTGGAACGTGCGTCTCCACTGTTACAGAGATGAGCTGCCATGTTCGTTACCATAGGTAACATTAACCTATATTTCTTTGTGTGAAAAAAATGTTTGAGTTTGTTTTGATCAAAATGTACAGAACAAAACGGCCGTTCGTGCAGAGTTGCTCACGGAAATAAATTATATAATCGAATATAATTAGGATATCGATAATCGAAATTTAGGATATCCTAAATTATAAATAACATTAAAACTGTCATCTTTACGTCATGGCTTTAAAAGGGTTAAATAGTCAATCGAGTATACATACTGTATGTATAAATAGCCAATTGCGTATACATACTGTTTGTATAAATAGCCACATCCTTAAATGTTACCCGTAATCAACAGGGGCGTCCGTATATTGGGACACGTGCTCCCTTTTCATCTGTGTTGCCCTTTGCTTCCCCAAAAAATCTCCAAATGCTACGGAAAAGTATTATATCGATGAATTGATTTCTTGCTTGAAGTACACATTTAGTATATGTCGGCAAGATAGTCAGTTTTAGAGTACTGTATAGATCAGGGCTGTCCAACTGGCGGACCGCGGGCCGTATACGGCCCGCGAGTACATTTTACTATGAATAAATTTATGTTACTAAATTATTATTATTAAATTTCGTTCTGTAGAAATTACAGAATATGATTAGGGATGAAATATATTTATTACTAAAATACTTTAAAATACTAAGAATAGTTTTTTACGTGTATAAAAATGGTATCTGCACGATGAAATGACGACTACAAATAATAAGCTGACCGATAACACTTTTAAAATAACTTGAGATGTAAAAAAGAAAAATTGTTTATTATTAATTAATATAACTTTCTTAAAATATGCATATTTACGTAAAATGCATAAAAATGCAAAATATAAAAATGTTTTATACATAGTATAAATTTATTGTAGTGTTATTTATTTGTATAATAATTTTTATGTAAGAAATGTTAATACTACTTTTTCCTACTTCAGAATATTATGTCTTGATTACATTTATTTGGGAAAATAAAAAATAGCTAAAATAAATATTATTATTATTTTTAGATGCCAGGAGCATCATGTGCTGTTGCAACTTGTAATAACAGCTATCATAACACAAAGTTATTAAAGAAGAAAGTTGGTTATTTTAGATTTCCTAAAGATCCAATAATTATCCAATATAAGAAGAAAATGGATTCATAATTGTAAAAGAAAAGACAAATTCAATCCTGATTGTTGTCATGTTTGCTCTGATCATTTCACAGAAAATGATTTTGAGAGAAATTTAAAAGCCGAGTTAAGTTTATGGGCAAAACCTAAACTAAAGAAAACTTCACTACCGACAGTAAATTTAGGAAATATAGAAAATGAAAATATTAATCAGTGAAATCAAAGAAAGAATCGTTTATTAAAAAGAAATAGAAAGAAAAAACTGACAGAAAACTTTTAGATGTAAATAAACAGGATAAACCAGATGAATCTCTTAAATATAATGATTGTAAAACTTTAGATTATCTTAATTTTAAATTAAAATATGAAAATTTTATTTTAAAAACTGTAATAACAATAGAAATTTTAAAAAGTTTGTGCCCGATTTCTTTTAATTTTGTTTTTATGTAACATTTAATTTGTATATATATATATAGGCCTATTGATATTAAAAATATGTTTATAACATAGAAAATTGTTCTTTTGACAGTTACTTTTGTATATGTTTGAGTAAATAATATCATTTTCGGTACACGAGTATTAAAAATTAAAAAATAGACCAATATAATTTTTGGTTTTAAAAAAGAAGTCGTTGGACGATATAAATTAAATTAATTTATTTATATATAAATCACTTACATAGAATTTACGAAAATTAATCTTTTAAGAAACTATTGTTGTTATAATATCATAAAATAGATAAAATCGATTTCATTTACAAAGTAGAAAAGCGCATTTTAATTTCAACGTTACACTTAGAAATTACGAAGATTTGCTCAATATTCCGGATTTTTCTTATTTACATTTTTATTTACATTTAAATAAATATAAATCGTAAGTAATGAAATATTAGCGTGTAATTAAAGGTACAGTACGAGTCTCTGATCAGTAATGTTTTTACCATAAGGATGTAGTAAGATGTTTTGTTTTCGACTACGAGTGACGTCAAAGCAACCAATGAGAAGCGTTTCTTCTCTATGAGGCGACCTCATACTCTAGGACCTTGGGATGGACCAGCTAAAAGATGTAAACCGTTTGATTGGTTTTGTTCATTTCACAGTTTCGTTTTTTTCGTAATATTTCTACAATGTTTGCACGTTTTTAACTTTACACAGTTTCACTTGTTTCGTTCTTTCTGATTTTGATTGTACAGGTATACCTCGCCTTATGTCGGTAATTGGTTCCAGGAAAGGCGACGTAAGTCGAAAAACGACGTAAGTCAAATTTACTTGTGAAGTTACGACGTAAGTCAAACCTACAGTGGAAAACGCCAATAATGAGCACTTAAAGACCGCTAAATAAAACGACAACACAGAAACACAGATGTTTTTATGTTTCGTTCTCTAGGATTTATGATGATTATATTAACATTTACTGTAAATGTACATATTTTAATATGATTTTATGTGATTTAACGCTTTTCTAGTGATATTACGACTTCAATACTTGTGGCAGACGGATGTAAAGTCGAATAAAATGACTTAAACTTGATTTTTATTTTTCCATATAGTTTTTTGACAAACGGTGTATAATCGAGAACGACTTAACTCGAGGTATACCTGTAATTCTACATTTATCCAGAAGTCACAACTAAATACGGGTGTACTATAGATTACTCCCTATGGAATTTCAGGACTTTGATTATATATTTGAACTCAGGGGACCGAGACGAGTTCAACGGTACCCTATTTTTGGACCGGAGACGAAAAATAAAAAAGTTATCACACTTTTTAAGTTACCATACTTTTTTAATGCTCTCATGCAGACGGCACCGTAGTTGCTATTATTGCCATCTTGCGGTAAAGTCTGCAAACCGTGACGTCGGACTACGGTCATCTCCCGGAACGTTAAACACGCGATACGAGAGCGGAGAGAGCGACGCGACTTCCGATCATCGCGCGATCGCCATTTCGGTTAATGTTACTTATGGCAGCGAACATGGCGGCCCGACTGACCTCTCGTATGGGAGCCACCACACGCCGCCATGTGCTAAACTAGTGATCGATTCACGGTAGTTCTTGAACAAAGTAAAAAAAGGGGGAAAACGTCTACTAAAGGCAATTTTAACGGCAAGCACGCGACTACCGATCGCGATAGCGAGGCCGACTTAGCGGAGAGTGACGTGACTCCCTATCATCGCGCGATCGCCGGAAAAAAGTATGATAACTTTATTATTTTTCGTCTCCGGTCCAAAAGTAGAGTATCGTTGAACTCGTCTCGGTCCCCTGAGTTCAGATATATACACAAACACACGAAATTCCATAGGGAGTAATCTATAGTATACCTAAATGCTGATTCAGAATTTATATTCGTACAAAAAAGGACTGAAAAGGGACAAATAGCCCAAAATGCATTTCCACCATTTTGTACAGAAATAATATGTGATAAATAATAAAGTCTAATCTCTTCGCCACATGCGGGTTCCCGTATGATAATTTCGACACAGCAATTTTGTGTCTTTTCCCCAAGGAACATAGAAATAACAAGAAGCAGTCAAGTATTAAAATAATAATAATTACCATTATTTAATATCAAAATAAGTAAAACTTATTAATAATACATGTTTATCAGTTAATTTAAATACTTTTATAATTTTTATTATATGAATTGGAACAAAAATAAGTAAAAAAGAAATGCGTTATTAATGCCCTCTGGTGGCGAATTTTGGAAAATCATTTTATTCGAATTGTTGACTTGGCTTGGGAACATTAAATATTTTGGTCTGACGAGTTGGTTACGTTGTATTATTCTAAGATGTTGTGGACGATGCGAATCGATGGTGGACTTTGTCGAGTCAACCATGCAGCCGTTGCTATAAGAGAGAATATATATTCTTTCGGTGGCTATCGAACTGGAGAAGATTATCAAACCTGTAGACCTATTGACATTCACGTTTTTAATACAGTCACTTTGAAGTGGTTCCCGTTAACTTCGACAACAGTCGATACCACTGAGATACCATTTCAAAGATATGGTCATACTGTTGTTGCCTATAAAGATTTAGCTTATCTTTGGGGAGGTAGAAATGATAATAGAGCTTGTAATATTTTGTATTATTTTGATGTTTTCACTAGAAAATGGACACGTCCACTGGTTACTGGACACATTCCCGGAGCTAGAGATGGTCATTCTGCTTGTGTTATAGATCATTATATGTATATCTTTGGTGGATATGAAGAAGATATTCAGAGATTCTCTCAAGATGTTCATCGGTTCAATTTGAAAACCATGAACTGGACTTACATAGTCCCTATAGGCGAGCCTCCTCGTTGGAGGGATTTTCATTCTGCTTCATCTATTGGTAATAGGATGTATATCTTTGGAGGACGTGGTGACGTTCAGGGATCCTATCACTCGCAAGAAGAAGTGTACTGTAATAAACTTATGTACTTAGATACAAGCATAATGAAATGGGTTCAGCCAGAAATTACTGGTATGGTTCCGGTGGGAAGACGAAGCCATTCGGCATTTGTGTACAATAACAAATTATATATTTTTGGTGGCTATAATGGAGACACTGTTACACATTTTGGAGATTTTTACTGTTACGATCCACAGACAAGTAAATGGTCTCAGGTGAAAATTAGAGGAAGAGGACCCTGTCCCAGGCGACGACAGTGTTGTTGTCTTATTTCCAATAATCTGTATCTCTTTGGTGGAACAAGCCCCAATCCAAATCATGAAGAACATTTTAGGGATATCGTATTCCCAAACTTAGAACAGGTACTTATAGATCACGATGATTTACACGTTTTAGATTTCTTCCCAAGTTTGAAGACACTATGTATGTTTCTGGTTGTTGAATATGAACTTGATCAAAGTTATCTTCCTAAAGACATCAAATATGAAATTGGAACGATGACCAATTGCGTTTACAGACATCCTACCACTGGGTAAAAGATTTGAACTAATTTAGTGTTTCAGATTTAATTGATGATTAAATTTGAATTACATAGGTTGAGTATTGTTTATTTTTAAGTAATGTGTAGTTAAATATAACATAACACATTTGTGTGGAAATTTTCCTTTTATTTTTCAAATATGCATGATTTATCAAAGAAAAAAAAAATTAAAATTAAAAAACATTGTCTAGCTAATACAATAATTATAGATAGATAAAATTAAAAATTCAGCACAAGATTTTTTTTTTTGTTAGCTATTACTAAATAATTATTTCATATTTAATTCATAGATAATCAAATATGATAATTTGAAAGGGTTAAATTGCTGAGGAAAGTTTCTTGAACATATCATTAGTTTAGGATCAACTTACATTCTTAGTATATTTAAAGAATTTTTATTTAATATCAAAATGATGAACATTTATTTGTTGTTGCTTTGCAGTTTAGGTACAAAACTGAGGATTGTGTCAAGCTATAGGTCATTTAAATTGAACTGTAACTTGATGTGCCATATTGAAATTATTTTAAATATAATACTCAATACATTTTCTTATATTTTAGTAAATATCAATAGTTAATTGTGTATAATACACAAAATAGTGATTTATTTGTCTTTTTAAGTAATTTTTAAAAAGTTTTGTGAGTTATATATTTAAATTATACAAAATTATCAGTTGCAGGATTTATAATTTGTTTTTGCACTGATGAAGTGCAACAGTGATGATATCAAATAAGCCTTTCAGATTAGTTGTTTAAATTTGATTGATTGCTGAATTTATTGTAAGATACCTTGGAACCTATTATTATCTTAAAAAATGTATATTTTTTAAGGCTATTGTTAGCATAGATTATTTCATTAATGAATGAATGCTATTAATGCATAATTCACTAGCATTGCTATGCTTATCCTATTGAGCTAAGAAATTTACAGATTTAATAGTTTGATAAATAAATTGAAATACAGACTGCTTTCATCAATGTGCTGTTGTGCAGAATTTTGAAATTTATTAACAAAATACTTTTATAAATTTTTAATATTTTATAGATAAATTTATTTATAAATGTCAAAAGTATTTAAAAACAGCACATCTGTAGACTATACAATACATTCTATAGATTTTTAGGTATGAATGGTTATATAGTATTCAAAATTATATCAGGCTTATGAATTAAATTATTTTTGAACATTATTCATTTTAAAAATATTGAAATAGTAACTCTTAAAAATTTAAGTTTTTGTGTATTGTATTTTTCTATACTGATTATTATTAAAAGCAATATCTAAAATATAAATTTATATATTGCTTTTAATAATAACTTATTTTACTATCAGTTTTACTGACATTTTGTAAAACATTTTCAAATGGAAAATTGACCAATTTTCCTTTTTAAAATGTTTTGCTGTTTTTCATTCTTACTTAACATATAGCCTTTTTTCAATATTTAATATCAGTAATTTTTGTGTTATTGCTTAGTTATAAATTAGAAAATACATTACTTGGTTAATTTGTGTTATTAATGGAACTTCTAGAAAGTATTTATCTCCATTGATTTTTTTCGTAGATTACAATTTATATTATAGAAATAAATGCTTCCATAAATAGGTTTCATTGTATTTTATATTTCTAAATACTTCAGAGATTTATATTAAATTATTTTTTAAATGAAATTCTTGTTTGCATTACTCTATGTACTTATTTTATCCTAACTTATTTTCAAATATCTCATTGACAAATTAGTAAAGAAGTATTCCTAATAGCATTTACTTCTCTAAAACCTAATGTTATGTTTTCTGATTGAAATTATTTATCATTTTTCTTACTTCAGAACTGTATAGCAATGTAATTTTTATACAACTGAAGCTTCTGATAACATTTTTTATAGGTCAGAATAATTTTTAAAGATAATTGATGATTTAACAATAAAAAAAAATGACAAGGATAGCATTATAATGTTTATAATATGTATTAAAGATAATTTTATAGTTAATAATGCTAATTAAATAAGCATTATTTAATAAATTGTTATTTGATTTTGAGTTATAAAAAATGTATCTCTCTTCTCACAGTGTAATATATATATATATTTTTTTCTTTAAAACCTTAAAATTGTAACAAATATATTAAGTGTATATATTAAAAACTTAGCTTGGTAGCCTGTGTAACTTCATAGAATTGCTTAAAATTTCAATCGCTACTTGAATAAGATTGTTATCTCAACAAGCTGTTTGCAAAATAGTAGACTTGTTGTAAAGCAATACTCATCATTATTTTCAGTATTAATAATGGAAATAAAATGATATATAAATCAAGTTTGATGGTGATATATTTAATACCTTATGATAAAACATACTTTTATATTTAATATTTAATAATCTTCATTCCTTATTAATACTGTAAACAATAAATATTCTAGAACCCAATTCTTTACAATAACATTAACACATACATTTAGAAAATTGCTCTTTAAATTGGAAAAATTTTTAGTAATCCAGTTTCTAAAAAACACTACATTCTTTATCTTACTCTAAGCATATTTTCTAACATCTATAAACATTAAACAATCTTTAATTCTTATTAATAAAAATGTATTATCTTTTTTCTAATATTAAAATATGTAGGAAAGAACCTAAGCTGTAAAGGTTATAATTATATATTACACTTATAAGACAGAACATAACACAAAATTTTCAAAGGTTATATTTGAAGGATTCTCCATCTAAGAACAATAGACAATAGGATAAGCACCTTTCAAGAACAAATTTAGCTACAATGTTATCTATATTATATATACAATATTATCTATTATCTTTCAAGTATAATAAAATATAAAGTAAAGCTTAGTCAAATAGTTCCTTAGATGAAAAAATCATTAATTATTTAACAAATCAATTTTTAACAACAATTATTGAAATTGTTAAAAATTGATTTGTTAATTAATTCAATAATTCATATAATCTAAAAAAGCATATTGGATATAATATGTTTCTTATCAATAGTGATATGCCTTTATTTATAAAATGCTGATTTCATTTAGTGAAAGTCATACTGAAGAAAGTAGCAACACAGAAATGTTAGTTTTGTACTTCATGGATGAAGAGAAAAATGATAAATGTTACCAGGTTATTTACAAACATAACTACATTTTTATGACATTTTTAAACATAAAAAAAGATAAATAATATGCAATATTAAACTCAGAAGTTAATTTTCTGATATAATCTTTTTTTAAATCATATTTTATATTCATAAAAATCAATGAAAAAAGAAAAATCTGTTTAATTTTTAGTTTTTTCGTTGTTTTTATATAAGTTTTGTTTTTTAAATTAATTTCTCATAAATTGGCAAGTTATGCCATAAATTTTATTACTGTATAAAGTAAATCTCTAAAATTAAACAAGGAAATAATTACTTCATTTAATTAATATAGATAAAATACAATATATTTTAATATGAATCTACTAATATAAAGGTTCTGTTTCTGTTCCTCAAAATTATTTTAATTATATTTTTTAAGGCCAAACCCATAATGGACTTGCGAAAAAAAGGCTCTCTTGGTGTTCACAGTGTAAAGATTTTTTTCTCTTAAATCTAATATGATGAACTAAAAAATAGTTAAATTTCTTCAATTAAAGTTTGTCAATGGTCTGATCTTAAAAATTAAGGTATAAATAGATAAATGTAGATCTGATCTGAAAATAAATTTTCAGTGTTGCCAATGTTGTATTCCCTTTTCCTACTGAGGAATCGTTTTGTTTTAAAATATATATATATTCCTGGACTATAAAGGACTAGACATAAACCCAACATTAGGCCAGCAATAGTTAGTAACATTTCAAAAATAATGTAGCCTAATGAATTTAATAAATGATAATATATCATCATTTATACTATGATATTTATGTAAGTATTTATGATGATATACATAGTATAATATCTTTAATATTAAATTCATTTTCTTCTGATTCTTTTTAAATGAGGGAGTTGTTTTTTCGTTGGCAGTGTTGGCACATTTGTCTGAGGTTAGCATGTAACTTGTAATTTTCAAGTAGTAGGCTACATTATTATTATTTTTGAAATCTTTATTAATTATTGCTGGCTTAAAGATTTATCTATAACGCAAGCAAAGTTGTCAAACCATACTATTAAAATGACTGATGAGAAAGATACGCTAATAACGTCCTTTCTGACAAGCGAATGCCGATCTTCATCAAAGAGAACATATAAAAATTTAATCGAAATCATTCACACTGGCTTTTACAAAAAAAAAAAGTATCTGATTATCAAATTAGGAACAGTAAGACCTCGAATAACGCTGATTCGATATAACGCGGTCTGCTCGAAGCCTAAAAAAGATGCTCAGAATTTACGCTGATTCAAATTATCGCAGCATTTTATTGATTTCTATATAATATGATTATTCGCGAACAGGAACCAATCAGCAAAAAGTGGCAATTCGTCGTAGCGCTGTACTTTCCCTAAATCTATGTTTGGTGCAATTTTGAAAAAAAAAAATTATAACATCATGGATACCGCAGACAATATCGACTTCGTATGGCAAGAATTAACTGATGAATGCATGAACGGAGTGTGGAAGAAGGTATGGCTGGAGGTATCCATGAAGAGCCTATCGTTGACTAAGTTGTCAATCTAATCGATACAGTAGGACTAGAAGATGTAGATGAGCAGAATATTGAGGAATTACTGCAGGTTTCTGGTGAGAGTCTTACCAACTTCGACCTTCAAGAACTGGTAGATTGGCAATAGTGATTCTAAAAACGAAGAACCGAAAGAACTTGCTACAGATTTCCTTAGTAAAAGTTTGGTAACAATAACCGAAATCGTTGATCAAATTGTAGCGAATGATCCAGATTTTGAAAGGACCGCAAAAGAAATGCGAGGCGTTTTGGATTCGATCTCCTGCTACCGGACATTTGATTAAAGAAAGAAAAAAAAGCAACAAATGACACTAGACGACTTCATCGCAAAAAAAATGAAGAATTAGAACCAGGACCTTCATCACAAAAAATAACTATTTATGTATGCATGTGTTTATGTGTTATGTAACATATATTAGTTGGCAAATTAATATAAAAATAACTTAAAATTAAAGTAAATTTCGTTTATTTTTGGTCGCGTGTTCCCTTTTCCCCCATTTACAGTACTATGTATTAAAATGATCTCGTTTACACTGTTTCATTTAGCGTTTTGTCGTCTAGGAACGCATCCTAAGCGCTAAACGAGGTCTTACTGCATTGCCATTTTTATTTGATGTACTGTACCTAATCTCTTCAAAATCAGTTAAGTGGAGAATTCTATGAATTGAAATTTTGACTTCTCCTTTCACTCATCCCTTCAGTTGATCATGCTACATATAAAAACAATATTGCAAGATGGTTTCATCATTCTTGAGTATTGGAAGAAAATATCTGCACCACAAGCGGTTATTTATTGTGACATCGTCACAATGCAGGGCTGAAATTTTAAATTATATTCTGAATTTAATTTAAAATATATGTTCTCAATCTCAAATTAGTAGTGTCTTGCCCCTGTATATCATATTTCTGATAAGAGTCATGCCGGTCATCTTTGTAACTCCTTCACGGAAAATTTTTTAAATTTAAATCGTGACTAAATCACCGTATATAGTTAACCGGGGCCTCCTGCTCATAAGCTTTCCATATCTGGTCTCGACTTTCAGCTATCTAATACCTTTTTCGAGATTAAAGATAGTGGGAATTTATAGGTTACAATTTTGTCAAATTGCAGCCAATTAAAACATAGCAAATTGACGGGATCGCGATAAGCGGCTGTAATCTAACCAAATTTAATCTATATAGTAGAGCATCGATTATCCGACTCAATTGGAGACTGGGGTTGGTCGGATAACTGAAAAAACGGATAACCGAAAAGTGTGAAAAAATGCATTATTAGTATAGTATATTAGTATATCCCATGTAATTAGTATATTAGTATATCGCTATTAACCTACTTCGCGTTGAATTTTCATCGATGTTAAGCCTAACAAAATTTTTTAAAATAATCGTCGCTATTGTATCGTTAAAAATTATTTCTTTATTTTGCACAAAATAAATACAGAAACTGTACTGTATATTGAAAAATATAAATTTATATATATATATATATTCGGGTTACATATTTTACATAAAGTAGGCTTATACATTAGAAAAAAGTCCAAAATTTTCTTTTGCTTCGCAACTGACACTCGTTTTTTTACCGCTAAATCTCGCACACGTTTTAAAAACAGCAATTGGATAGCGTCGTTAAAGAAAATTAAGGCTCGTTTAAATACTCGCTTCCCTTTCATGGTCGAGCCAGTGTTGCCAGCTAAAACGCAAAAATTTAACAAAAATAATATTAAAGTAGCCAAGACAGCCAAATATTGTAGTGCCGCATCACTAGCGGACATTTGAATTTGCCGACTAGAACGCTGTCGGTTAACCGATGTGACGGTTGATCAGGGGTCGGATAATCGATGCTCTACTGTATGTATATGTATATATATATATATACGTTAAATTAACAACGTTGTTTTGAAGATCGTCATTAGTCAGTCTCAAACCTTTTCCCTGCTAGCCACGTTTTCAGTTCAGGAAAATGGCGGAAGTCTTCACACATTAAAAAGTTCCAAGCTGGATGGAAGTCTTCGCCATCTTTAAACACCCAGCGTATAGCCCCGATTTAGCGCCGAGCGAATTCCACCTCTTCCCTGAACAGAAAAAGTGGCTAGGAAGGCAGAAGTTCGAGACTAATGACGATTTTCAAAACATTGTTAGAACCCATCTCAAGTCATTGGCGGCAACATTCTATGACAAGGGGATGGAAAAGCTCGTTCAAAGATATGACAAATGCCTTAATCTTCTCGGTGATTATGTCGAAAGTAACCATGTTTGTACCTAATAAAATTCATTTTGTTATTTACACTTTTTTTTTTTTATGGACCATCAGAGCTTGAATAAAACAGCCCTCGTATATCATATATGTATATAGCAGTGCTCCGTAACCTTTTCTCACTCACGGTACACTTAGGTACTTAAATCTTTAAATAATATAGACAAACCACAACTGTAATGAATCTAAAATCACTTTTGATAATTTCAAACAACACATTTATCAATTTTTTAGTATTTTACACAAAAGTATACACAGACAAGGTACAGTTAATAACAGTATTCTTCGATCAGTTCGACAGATTTTCATTAATTTCTTTTATCTTTGTCATTTGGAATGATTTCGGAGGAAGAATTGAAGGAAAGATCCAAATCACATTGGAAAAGTTCCTCGTTTCCCTGAAATTAGAAATAGAAGTGACATCCGATCTTTTCTTTCCCGTAAAAATTTATAAATTTTCCATCTGGTTTAGGAAATTCACCATTTCCATTGTAAAACTATCGAATATTTTCATTGCTTTTAGTTTCTTCCTAAACAAATTATTATTGTCACTTCAGAAAATGGAACAGTTGTTTAATCTAGATCGACTCCTTTTGTATCTCTTGTTGATACTCCAAATTCTGATCTCTTAAATGACGATCGATCAATCTCCTCACATTGACGATATCGAATGGAATGGGAATTTACGAATTTTTCCTTCTTCACATTGTTATCAAACCATTCCAACATTTCCTAGACGAATTCCTGCGAAACGCATTTTATCAATTTTTCATACTTTTGATGATCTATTTGACAATGAAACTCATTGAAATTTATGGAATTCTTATGTAGAGAGAGAGAGAGAGAGATACAGATGTATTTGTTACTTGTTTGAATTTCATCTTCGTTTCTAAGATGCAGTTTGTGTTTTCTCTTTTCCACTCAATAGATTTTCGAGAAGATTTTAAACTATGGAAATTGTAATCGAATGATAAAAGTCATTTTTGTCATCATTTTGGATATCTCTCTTCCCTTATTTGTCTGAAGTTTTCCTCGAGTGCTTGTCTCTTTCTCTCCATCTCTCGAATTCTCTTTTGCGCGTTGCTCGTTTCGACGATCTTCCTCCTCTTCAAAGACCATTGAGAAATGTCTAATGATGTCAAATTGGATTTTCTTTTTTTCCAATCAGGACTCACGTTTTCTCTGTCGTCATCGATCTTGGCATCTTTAGAACCGTCTTCCAGTGAGTTAATAACAATTTGAACGTCATCTTCACTGTCATAATCGGTCTGATCCAATAAAGTGTCGTCGTAGAACCAATTCATCCTCATATTCTTTAGCATTTCGTGTCGATAGTCACACTCTTTAAGAAGCTCGAAAATTTCTAATTGTTCGCGAAAATGCGAAGAATTCTCATTATCCTCTGGTTCGCTGTCTCTCTTACGTTTTTTTATACTTTCAATATGCAAATCTTGCAGTTTTTTGTCGTTTCTTTTTAGATCTTCAGTTACGTCTGCAGAAGCGCACATACGAACTACGTCACTTCCGCAGTTGTCCGTCTCTTTGATGTAATCGTCTTTATCCGAATATCTGCAGTCTGTCCTTGAACTAGAAAATTCTTCGGTTTGTTGATCTTCCGAATTTTCGATTTTTTTGTTGTTCGGAAATCTGCAATATAAATTTTAACGTAAGAAACAACTAAATAAAGATAAGTTGAAAAATCGAATCTAATTTTCAACATGAAACTTGCTTACAAACTTAACTATATTCACTGTAATTTAATTGACCATAATTTATCAAATTCTAGAACATTTGTTTAAAAAGTATTTGAATGTTTGAACATCGCGTGTTCGTTTGAATTCGAATTTGGAGTCGTTAAAAACTGTTTACGCACATTAAATTTAAAATTTTAAAAATTACACAAAATAAAATATAAAAATAAGTATTAAGAGGAGATTTAGTAATATAATAGGTCCACTTGTTGACATAAAAAAGATGTTGAGCTAATATTTATATGTAAGGGGCCGTCCATAAATTACGTAAGGTATTTTGGGGTGGGTGGGGGTCAAGGATTTCTTACGATTTCTTACTCAGGGGTAGGGGGTAATAGATCTCGTCTTACGTAATATTCTTATTTTATTTTTTAATCTCGTTGAGTGGTGGAGTTTTGAATTTGGCAGTTTCTATTAAGAATGCTCGTTGTAATAACGTCATCTCGTATGACGTAATAGAATAATAACACTAGCAGACTCACGCTCTACACATTTTTTATCATGGGAGAAAGGCCGTGTGGTGGTTTCTCTTTCTTTTTTTTTATTAGAATAAGTGAACCACTCCTATGGGTGTATAACACTAAGAATACATATTTTCGTACAAAACTCGGGAATTAAAGTTAAATTCAAATTTGAATTACAAAGGTTATACAAACATAAGTTCGAGTCCTTATTTCTTTATTTTCTTCCCTTTAAGACGTAAACGTAAGACTAAGAATACGTAAACCAAAATACATGATACAAAATAAACATAAAGAGTCTAGGTTTTCTGTAGAGCAATGGCAAGAGGCAGTTTCTGCCCGGTTATACATCGCTAGGTAGCTTCTAAAATTGCCATGCTCAGTAAGAAGTTGAGCAGTAGCAAACGTTAAATCTTTAAATGGCGATGAGAGCCTGCATTCAACACTACGAAAATAAAGTCTTGTTATTCTTGTTGTTGTTGTTGTTCTAGTTTTACTGCTCAACCATTGTTGATTCCATTTTTGCATAGCGTTGTCATAAACAAGGGGGCAGGAAGGGGCAACTGCCCCCTAGAAATTCGAAAAAATTATTTAAATGCTAAGTTTTAATTAAAATAATCTTCTTAGGCTTCTTGTAGGTTAAAAAATGTTTTAATTAAGATATTTCTTTTCCAGTACATAGTAAATGATTAAAACTTTATGAATCGTTTTTATTTTAACTATGTGCAATTCATATCCTCTATCAATTTACATCATCTTGCTTCCCCCGGGCCCATTGGCTGGCGACGCTCTTGGTCATGAATATAATTTTTAAGGCTGTTACGTGAGAGAGGGGTGTCAAGTCAGTGTCCTTTGCAGCTGATTTAGCCTCAAAGTCGGCTTTTTCATTTCCTAGTATACCAGTATGGCCAAGAACAAATATAAAAGTTATCTTATTTACAAGATTTTTAATATGGTGCTGGATATATGTGATTTTATTGCTATTGCAATTGGGATTTAATAGAGCTTTTAGGACAGACTGAGAATCACTGGAAATGTTGATAGACAGAGTTTTGTTTGGTAGTGAAGTGGTCCACTGAACAGCTTGGTAGACAGCATCTTCTTCAGCTTGATATGTGGGGGTATCAATACCTTCTAATATATTTTGGGCAAAATATGTCAGTTTGGAGGAAGATACATTTACTTGAGCCGACATGAAAGGGGATTTTGGACCCATCTGTGTAGATGTTAATGTCTGCATGGTTATCCATGGAGGAAGTAGATGACACCAAATGTATCCTGCGGATAACCTTGTTTACAGGGTGATGATCAGAGATAGTAGGGTAATTGCAATGTGGTAGCATATGAACAGCCATAGATAGGAGTAGAGATCGTTGTTGAGCCTTGATGTTTGTACTTCTGATGTAGTAGTTTAGAACCTTTTCTACAATACATAGTGGCAAAGGAAGGAGCTCTGCTAGTATCTTTTTTTTTTTTTTTTTTTTTTTTTTTGTGGTTTTAGGCCCTTTACCTCTGCTAGTATCAGAGAAGCATTAGTACAAACAGTTCTGCAGCACTTTGAAATTCTGATGGCACGCTGTCTTTGAAGAGAGAGTAATTTACTTGCTACTGAATTTTTACTAGTTACATGACCCCAGCTAGAGGCCGCGTATAGTAGCATTGGTTGTATTGCCCCATTATATAGAATTTACAAGCTTTATGATTTAGTCCCCAGATGCACCTAGCACATTTTATCAGCATGTAGTTTATTTTCTTGGCCTTAGGCAAGATGTAATTAATATGGCAACGGAATGTGGTTTCTATTCTCTCTTGTTTTATTTTGTATGACGTTTCTGTTTACACGTGCGCTAGTCGATCTGTCAAAGTTTTTTGCATTCTTTTGTGAAAATTAAAATTAATATAAAAATGAATATTATGACATTGATTAATGATAATAATAATAAAAAGATTGTTAATAACTAAAAAATAAAGTTCTTAAAATAAATTGCTCATTCGAATTCATTAAATCTTTATATTTTTAAACTTGTTCACATAGTCTTTTATAAATAATAATACATATTAATTAACTAATTAATAATTATATATTTTGGACCTAAACTTTATTTTTTAGGGTTTCATTTAAAATTTTTTTTTTAAATCTTTCTATAGAATCATGCCTAAATATTACGTAAGATAAGGAAGGGGAGGGGAATCAAAGAAAATATTACGGTTTCTTACACAGGGATGGGTGGGAGTCTAGAATGGCCGAAATCGCCCTTACGTAATTTATGGACGACCGCTAATAAATGTAATAATTTCAAGCCCTTAGTCGAATACATGGCTAAGCGCTTGAAATTATCAGACAAATATAGGTTCAGTATCTTGGTGAGAGCCAATTAAGTTGGCTGAAAACATTTCTTCGTATGCCCATTATAAGTAAAAAATTAAAAATTTAGTTTTTCAAATAGAAATTCTATTTTGAAATTGGGAAAAACAGTTTCAATAAAATTGTCTTTTGATCTGTCGCGGAAGGTGTGAAGATGTCAGAAGTTACAAAGTAGATCTTAAGACAAAGACTTGAGACAAAGCTATTTGGCCTTCCATCTCAGTAGATGGAATCCTTTTCTATGTACGTATCTGAATAGATGCGTTTCTTTTTAGAAAAAGCATAGAAAAGAGTTCGACACCCTTTCACGGAGCTCAAATTCCAATTGCAAAATACACGAAACAAAGCGGTGCTGACCGAAATGAGTACTAAACATCGACAAATTTTTGTATGAATAGAAAAAGAAGGAAAACAAAACAAGTAATAAACCAGAAAGAAGGCAAAATGGGCATTCGATTCTGAATATTTGTGACACCGATACAAAGAAAACATTTCTTTGTATCGGTGACTACCAGGCGAAGGACAAACTTCAAACATATTTGCATTTAATTAGATCTGAGTTTCCAAGAATCGGTTATTGCATAAATAATTAATTGTTAGTTACTGAAGGTAGTTGACTTGTAAGGTGTGCTTCAAACAGATCAATTAATCAAACATCTGTACTTTTCCGTTAACTGGATGCCATTCAATTTTCAATCTAGTTTTAGAAAAAACGATGTTTAATTTTACGTTTTTTACAGATAAATATGTGTATAAACATGTGTATAAACATATTCATTGTAATATTAAACGTGTGAATTACGAAATAAAATATCAATTTCGCTAAAAATAGTAGTAAAAATGACTGGCGCCTAGTTACCCAAACACCTACTTACAATAGAAAATAGAGAAACAGCTTTTCTGAGAGTTGTAGAGTACACTTTCCAGGCTCTGGAGTTAGATATTAACTCGAATTTAGCGATGTTTAAAAGAAGAATCTAATGTCGATATCCAGATTGTTCTAAAGGGGATAGTATAGATTGCACCCTATGGAATTTCGGGACTTTGAGTATATATCTGAACTGAGGGAACCGAGATGAGTTCAACGATACCCTACTTTTGGACCGGAGACGAAAAATAAGAAAGTTATCATAGTTTTTAAGTTATCATACTTTTTTAATGCTTTCATGCAGACGGCACCGTAATTGCTAGTGCTGCCATCTCGCGGTAAAGTCTGCAAACAAATTTAAAAAAAACGCACTCTGAAAGGCAAGAAATTGCACGAACAGTCGAACGCCACTTCTTTTTTTTTTCTTTTATTCAAGAACTACCGTGAATCAATAACTAGTGACGTTAAACAATCGGCGGCCTGCCGGCGGTTCCCCTCCCGGAGGGAGTCTGTCGGGAGCACGAACAGTCGAACGCCAGTTCCTTTTTTTCCTTTTGTTCAAGCATCGCGACTCCCGATTGCGATAGCACGGTCGGCTCGTAGTACTAGCCGACCGCGAGCGATAGCGAGGCTGAGGGGCCGTAGCCCCCCGAGGTCGAGGAGCGCGAGGGTGCCCGAAAAGGATTTAACACGAACTGCAGACGATCTGTGTGCTCATGGATCAACATATGCCTCTGTTGAAGGTAAATATGGCCGACTTGCCGACTGCCTGTTAAACACGCGATAGGCTTAGCGGAGACAGCGACGCGACTCCCGATCATCGCGCGATCGCCGAAAAAAGTATAACTTTCTTATTTTTCGTCTCCGGTCCAAAAGTAGGATATCGTTGAACTCGTCTCGGTCCCCAGAGTTCAAATATATACTCAAAGTCCCGAAATTCCGTAGGGTGCAATCTATATATACTACACCCAATAGGAATAACGAGATTTATTTTCCATATTGAAATAGTTGGAATCGAGTTAGTTCTATATAACCAAATATAAAACTCAGCTTTTTAAACACAACACCTTCTGTTGCTGAGAAATGTTTATTAAATGAAACACTAACGTTTTCAATCTAATAGAATAGGCCATCTTCAGGTGTAACTGAATTCGAACATTAGTACATAAAACATAAAATGGATGCATTTTTGCGTATTTTATTTTATTTTATTTATTTTTATTATTTTATTTATTTCGTTATTGTTTTAGTTTATTTAATATATTTTATTATATTATTTATTTGTTAATTTATCTAATTTTTTCGTTTTAAATTTAAATGTAATGTGTGTCGTTAAAATGTTAAATTTTTAAAAATATGTTCGAATTCAGTTACACCTGAAGATGGCATATTCTATTAGGTTGAAAACGTTAGTGTTTTGTTTAATAAACATTTCTCAGCAACAGAAAGTGTTTGATGGTTCGTTAAGTCCTATCTATACAGTATTTCGAAATTAAAAAAATAACGTAATCTATCAAGAAATTTTCCTAATTGATGGCATTTAAATTATGATTTGTATTTCAAATGGGTTATTTATGTTAATTGATGCTTGTTTGCCACGTAATAAATTACAAAAATTGCTTCTAAGCAATAATCACAGAAAGGTCCTTACATGTCTTTCATGCAATTCTTTTTGACGCCGGAAAATTCTCGTTCGGTTGGGGTTCACGGGCATCGATCCGAACTGGTAAGTGTCCAGATTTTGTACGTAAACCTGGCGTCGCATCCTGCAGACAAAACAAAGCATAGGTTATTGGAAGCGAAGTAATGATTAAGTAATGATTGGAAGCGAAGTAATGACCGTTCTTACCTGGGTATCGAATCTTGTCCCTAAAAATAGTGGCCGTTATTCCACATGTTGAATTCAATGAAACACTTCAATATATTATTTCAAATTATTAAAACTATTTCAATCGAAATATAATATCGACAGGTTACAATATCCAGTAAAAATTCCAAAAAAAAAGTTCATTTATTCTGAATTCTTTCGTTCTGAAGTCGATAAATCGTAAAACCGTTTTTTTCGTAAACGTTTTAGGAAAGAACGTTTAAATTTTAAAAAATAACGACGTCTTCGAGTGAAAATTTCTAATAGAACAATTCAAAAATCGTTATTCGACATTATGAAAAATTTGAATATTATTTAAAAAATTTTTGTTAAATGTTGCAAAAATTGCAAAGAACTTCGGATGTGAAAATTAAATCCGACTTCGGATTTAAATTTCAAAGCGGCGGCATAATTTTTTGATAATAATTAAAATGTTTAAAAGTTAATTTCCGAAATGACATCAGAATCGATAATTTTATGAAGGAATTCTTATAGTAGAGTTGCTCTTACACGTACTTGAGTTCTTACACATAGACTTATCAGGGGCCACTAAGTTGGAAAATTTGTAAAATATGTAAACAGTCGTCGCGATGTTTATATTATGTAAACTTTCCAACGAGTTCCCTGCTTGCTAATCAAATTACTGATTTGGTTTATTTGGTTAAGGCAACGCGACACGTTGGCGATCTGCTGAAGGGAGAATGTCTCCCGGGAGAACTTTTATGGGAAACTGGCCCCTATTTAAGTGTGACAAATGTGAAGAAAAACCCGACGAAACTACACGTGGCCAACCTGTTGGTGAAACGCGAATCAACTACCTTGTTCGTGGTTTTATCCACTCGGCCACTATTGAGTTCGAATTACTGCCACAGAGTATGCACACTGTTAAGATCTTTGTATATACTGGACCGGACCGAATAGAATACAATAAAAATATTTATAAATTTTAATGAAAACTTTTATGTTATACAAGAAAAAAACATAATTAAAGTTTTTAATCAAGTTGAATTGAAGAAATACTGAAAAAAAAGTTACTTCATTGTATTATTTTCTTAAAATGATTTTCATTTCAGGAAAATAATTAATTCAACTACTGTATATTTTCAATATTTTTGTTTGCGATACGATAGTAAATCGTATTAGAAGAAATAACGCATATAAAAATATAATAGAATATTTTAAAATATATTTTTATTTCAGTTTAACTGATACGAAAAAGAATTTAATTAATAAGTTGCGAACAATATATTAAAAAGCTTCTTGCCTGTATTATTTAATTACAAAGAACTACTTAGTTACTATGACTAATGAAGAGGTTTATTACTCACCCAGCCTATTTAATTAACCTAACCAAAATGCATTTCGGCTTTACTGGCCCTTATTAATTGGATGGCATACATGAAAAAGAATATATGGTGACAATTGCCAACACAACAATATACGTTAATAGTACAGTTTTATCTTTAATGTGTGGGGGGTCGGGCTGTCAAAAATTAAATTACGCAAGTTTAGGGTTGGGTCCTGCCACCAGGTGTGTTTTGTCGGGCACACTTCCGATTTAGATTTAAAAAAAAAACGAATAGTTAAGGCGCGAGGATAAGAGTCACTCCGAAGTCCAGGAATGAGCCTCTCAAGAGAAGGAATGCAGAGTCAAGTACAAATAACAAGAGTTTATTATCAAAAAACAAAGTTCTGAACAGAATTATAAAATCCGATTTTGGATATTGGCCTACTTCTATCTATAAAAATAAAACGAGGAAGTACCTAACGGGGGGTATCCAAACTGCGCGACTCACGACATACCAGGAAAAGAGTTGTCTTCTCTACTTTCTTCACTTTCTCTCCTTGTTCTCTTCTTCCTTTCGTCTTCTTTCTCTTTTACTTCGTCGTTCACTAGGTCGGTTCTCTCTTGTCCGATCCTGCTGGCCGGCTTGTCAATCAGTCAGTCTCTTAATCTTGTCTCACTCTGTTAATTTCGTCATTTCTTTTTATTTTATTCTTTGTTTTTGAGCAATCATGCTTTTGGTCTGGAGGAAGATGAAGTGATTTGTAAAATATATGATTGGTCATCTAGTGGTCCTCCTCCTCTCTTGTCAATGAAGAATGATGTGCATCCATGTAACATAGATAGCAAATCATCGATCATATAACATAATCGAAAAAGGGGGAAACGACGGGCATTCCCCTTATCTTTTCCTTTGCATGTTGTGAGATTTATAACAATTAATTGATGATTTTTTTGTTCTAATTTGTTTCTTTAAATTATTTTAAATTGATATTATTGAAAATTTGGAAAGGGGGTTCCTAAAATCGAAAAAATAGACGAATTCCTTTACAGCATTGGTTGATAGATAAACAATCTCAGTGACACGTTTACGCATCTTCGAGATGTGGGTCCAAAGGGCGTCCTGTCTGATAGCTAGCAGTTCTTTACACACAGACAGAACAAAAAAAAAGATATAAAATACACATAGAGTATACAATAAAATTTCTAACTAATTAATTAAAGCGAATACATTATTAGCAAAAAAATAAAAATAAAGTGATTAAAACTGAAATTATACAGATAATGTAAATAACAATTCATAAATACTTATATATACAATAACAACAATTTTGGGGGGAGGGGAATGGTGGGCCTCACAAATGCTTTAAAGCTTTAAGCATAAAAAATCAATTTTGTTTAATTGTTATGTATTCCATACTCATGTAATTCTTTCCTGTAGACACATGTGGTTGTTACCTAACAGCAGATGTTTTATGTTAACCAATTGGAAACAAGCAGTAAAACCAGTGGTAGAAACTTTAAACATGTGTTGCAGTATTATTGTATCCGAAGTGCTGATTAAACAGTGTGAATGTGTAATCAAACCCAAAACATGTACAGGATCATATATATAATCATAATAGAAATGTGCCCAAAATAATTCCGAATGAAAATAAAATTCAAGAAAAGGAAATTGAACCAGCATATTTAACAAATTTGGTGGAGACAGAAGAATAGAAAATTACCGCAACCATAAAAAAGACAGAAAGACTATTCACAAGGTTTTTACTGGGCTTCTTTAGTATCGTTGTTTGATAATTTAGAATCCTATTAATGGCGCCATCTGTGGCGAGGCGGAGTAGTTGTCTTGTTGAAAGATATTGTTTTAGAGCAGGGGTGGCCAACATACGGACCGCGATTAATTTTTCAAAATTAGCTACTTAACTTCCAATAATTGGTGGAATTGATTCGCGATACTTCTTCATGTTTTAAAAAAATTCCATTTTAGAGACTTACAACTTTTGCATTCGTCTGTTATAAATTTACACTATTTGAAGAACGAAAGACCCCACACTTACTGAAACTCATCTGCCATTCCGCCATGTCACTCTGTTTATGGTAACGTGTGACGCACAGCGCCGCCTGCCTATCGACCTTTATTCTTTTGCTTGTACAGTACGTTTCTTCGCATCGTAAAATGACATTGCGCATACGTCAGGAACTTCTGTTATTTAACATAATTTAATTTTAATATTTCGTTCGGCCCGTGAAAGAATTTTTGGTTAATGTTACCTATGGTTCCAAGATAGCGGTTCGTCTCCGATTCCAGCAAATAGAAGAAGGGAACAGTGGGGACGCACGTTCTAACCTAACCTAACCTATTCTCAGCGGCGGCCTTAATGATTGCGAGGCTCCGGGCGGCAGATCTTTGTGAGGCCCTTGTCCTTTGTGCAAAGTATGTGAATTGAAAATAGATATTTCTGATGATTGACGAGAAATGCAAAAGTTATAAATAAATAAATTTAGAGTGTTAAAATATTATATTAGAAGATTTATAAAAGTTAACAGTCGTAAAGACGACAAATTAGTAATGATGATAAACTAAGGTACATAAATGCCTTAAAAGATATACGCAGGGATTTAAAAATTATGTTTGCAGCTTATAACTAATAGATAAGGATAAAATAAAAAGTTTTAAATATCAACTTTTTTCTACTCGAGTTGCTGCGCGAGGCCCCTGCAAGAGCGAGGCCCCGGGCGATTGCCCTGCTCGCCACCCCCTAAGGCCGCCACTGCCTATTCTAATAAATTACCATAATTATTACCAACAAAATTATTAGAATAGGTTAGGTTAGGTTAGGTTAGAACCTGCGTCCCCACTGTTCCCTTGCTGGAGTCAGACGAGCCGCCATCTTGAAACCATAGGTAACATTAACCAAATTTTTCTTTCCAATCCGGCCCGGGGGCAAAAACTGTTGGCCACCTCTGTTCTAGAGTAACAAAATTTTATCAAAAACGGCAAAATTTGTATTGTATTATATTTTTTTAAAATTTCAACATATGTAAAATTTACAAATATAATAAATATATATACTCTTATAAATCTTTAAAAACCATTTATTCTTTAGCATATTTCTCAGTTGAGTGAATTTTTTAGTAGATTGCTGTCGTTGTTCAAAATGTCATAAAATTTTTCGCAAGAATTTGTTAAATTATATTTCACATATAATATGGCTTTCAAAGTCCAACACTCAATTGTGATTTGCTAGATGCCCACACTTTATTTACAGTAGAAAAAATGCGTTCAGTCGCGACATTAGTTCCTTGTAAGGACCAGGGCCGGATTTTAGGCGATTGGAGCGATTGGTGCCAATCGGGCCCCGCGCTTGAAGGGGCCCCGCATCACGTCAAAATTTATATATTTAAAAATAGTACATGTTACAAAAATAAATATCTAGGTATATTATTATTAAAAATAAAACAACATATTTCAATATGTAAATTAACAGTTAATTAATTTTGTTATTTAAAGTTTGAGGGGCCCCGCAAAAAAAATTCAATCGGGCCTCGCACCTATTGGATCCGGCGCTAGTAAGGACAGCTTGTATTCCAGAGTTTTTAATGCATTATTATATGGAACATAGTTTGTTTCAAAATGATGAAATATTTCTAACTATTTCTTCTCTGTTGAAATTTTTGCTACCTGTGACAAGTACCTATGACAGACTACTGTATATTTTAACAATTATTTCAATCCTTCTGTGTTTCTTTCTAAATAATAATAATGCTAACTTGTATTATTTTTCCTCTGAATTTGCCTTGAGTGTCACTTTATTATTGTAATTTTTTTTATTATATAATACTGTCGTAACCAAAATGAACCCCAACCCCACCGCTAGCAATAGAACGATACAAACCGATGTGGTTACTCTCGCTAGTCGCTAGCTTTCTAAGGTGGCAACAGACGAGAGCTCCGCGCCATGTAACATGCAACGAACAAAATGTTCGCTCGTTTGGACAGCCTGTGAACCCGCGCTGCTCCGTTGGTGCAGCTGCGCTCCCCAAACCATTTTCTGTCGGTCTTTGCCACAAACACGAAGGGTTTTGTCGGCGCAGCATTTTTTATTTCCAATGCTCACGCACACCTTGGTAATGATAAGTGTGATATAAAATGATCTTTACGAATCTTAAACATAAGACAATAAAGTTTATGACACATAATTGACAAAAATTTAATTTTCCAAAATTCGAGACTTTTTTAAAACTCCGCGGGACGCAAGACAAATTGTTAAAAATCGAGACTGTCCCGCCAAAAGCGGGACGTCTGGTCACCTTAATTTATACCCCTAATACACAAAGTTCCCTGCAAAATTTCAGAAACTTTCGACAAAAAGCACAGGAAGTTATTAAGCTTCAAAGAACAAAATCCCCCCTCACATATCCACGGAATATTTTTTTTCTGTTTTTTGGGTTCAGGAAGCCTCAAAGCGTGGAGATTTACAAAAATCCCAGAGGATCAAATTTGAGACGATTCCAATAAGAAGGGAAAGCCCTTCTTATTTGTACATAACAGCCGAGAAAGTAAACACTGTTATAAGTCGAATTTCGTGAATAACAATGCAACAAACAATCATTTAAATCGGGAAGAAAAACGAAATAAACGAAATAAAATATTCTGAAAAAACGATTGAAAACATAAATTATAAATTTAGCATTTTAAAACTTAATTTAATTTATTTTTAAAATATACTTTTATATATCTAAAAAAAACTCACGATAATTTACATTATATACGGAGCGTACACAGATAAATGCTGTATGCTGTCTGTTGCAGTAATTATATAGTGCAGTAATTTCGCGCTATATCATTATCACAGTAATTAAGTAAATATAATATTAAAAAGGTTATAATTTTAAAATATATATAAGAATTGTATTTAGTTTATTTTTTGTTAAATTTTTTGCTAATAGATGGCGCTGCGTGTAAATTGGCAAATGTAATTTAAATAGAAGTTAATTTATTTACAGAAATTCAATAGATATTTTGGGATGGAATGTACGACATTATCTAAGTTAAGGGGTATAAAAACGTAGCTTCCGAGTTTCGTAGCAATTGATCAAACGGTCTAGGAGTGTATAACGAACAAACAAACAATTCTTATATAAATATATATAGATTACTGCTCACTTTTTGAAATTTTAGAGAGTTATACTCGAAAATTACTCGATAATCGAGAGTTATACTCTCAGATCTCTATATATCCGTACTTTCATTCTGATTTTAATCAGAATATTCATAATCAGCATATCCATATAGGCAATATGCTGCAGATTTCTGAATAAGCATATTATAGAGGACGCAACTAGCAAGCACCATGCTTTGACTGATTCGTCGTCATAATTTAATGGTCTTTGTAAGATACGAAATCGTGCTGCTAATATACCAAAAGCATTCTCCACATCACGCCAGTCTTTGCTTAATTAATCTATAATTATATATTTTTTCTAAGTGACTAAAATCTGAATGTCTGGGATAGGGACGCAACAAATTATGCCTTAAAGAAAATGCTTTATCCCCAATTATAAAACAAGGAAACAGTTTATGTGAATTTGGCAAAGCGTCTGCTTTTGGAAAAGTTAACTTTTCATTGATAAGATACTGTTCAAATACACACTTTTTCTTAATATAATACCATCTGATTCGCTACCATAATGTCCATAATCAATCGTGATAAAGCGATAGTTTGAATCAGATACGGCTACTAAGACTGAAGTAAAAGTTTCTTCATAGTTGTAATTGAGACTATCACTATTCTTTGGGCACTCTCGAATAGCATGCTTTCCATCAATACTACCACAACAGTGAGATAGTTGCCATCTTCTTTCAAAACCATCGGAAATTTTTTTCCAATCTGCTGGAGTTGATGGAAATGCTATAGTGATACCAAGGTTTTCGTTGACTTCGGTTTTCATCGATTTTTTCGCAAAAAATTTGTCTCGGTTTTCGTCGGTTGCCTCGGATTTCGTCGGCGTGTTCACGTGACAGCCTGCTAATTTTGCGAAAACATAGGGCGACTCACGTGTTTCCTGCTCAGTGTGACGTTGTTTCTCGTTTTGTGAGTATTACCCCGCACGTCTAGCCAAATAATTCCATTGCTTTCCTTTCCTTTTAGCTCCATCATGGGACGAAAGATATTTTCTAGAGCCATAATGCTTCAAATGCCATGTTAAATGCTATGTTATATGTTTATTAATTCTCTACTTTAGTTTTTTTATATTAATTTCTTATTATTTTTAGTATTAAACACAATATTTATTCTTTATAAAATGTGTTTTTTGGTATGTATTTTGGAGTGTCTAGAACGAATTAATTGGATTTACATTGATTCACATGGAAATAATTGCCTCGGTTTTCGTCAGTTTCGGATTTCGCCGATTGTTTTTGGACGGATTATCGATGAAAACCGAGGTATCACTGTATATTCCTTCTGGAAATATTTTCAAATGGCTTTGCATGTTTCCGGTATAATTTTTCGTACAGTCTGCCTTCCAATTAGAAATGAAAAGCTCAAACTTTGGTAGGTCTCTCCGGTTGCCAGAAACCTGTAAAATAGTTTTTGTCAGAATATACACAGAAAAAAACTAAGATAATAGTAATTTTAGTAAGCTACTGCAATAGATGAAAATAAATATTAAAAAAATTAAAATAAAAAATATAAATGCAGTATTTGTGCTAGAAATCATCAATAACAGAACAAATATTATTAAATTTAAAGTAATTACAAAGGTATGTCACACGGATACTTTTGTGACTTTATTCTAAATGTTCGCAAATATCAAATTAAATAATAACAACATATAGGCTATTTACGTTAAAGTTAAAGCTAATCTTTCATTTGATGATACACTTTTTCACCAAAATGTATCTTTCTTCTCTATCAAGGGAGAAACCTTCTCCAATATATTATCGAATACATCTGGAGTCATTTGCATAAAACTGAACGTAATATTATTTTATTATTAATATATGTACATATACTATTCAACACATGATATAATAGTTAAATTGTATATTTACTCGAAGTAAAATTCTTGATTCCGAAACCTCAACTCTCTAACGAGCGAAGAATTCAGTCCATATTTTTCTCTGTCACGGAATATTTTCCTCGTCCAGAAACGATGATTTCGGCAAGGTTTCGAATATATCAACAATTTCATTGTTAATAAATGCAGAGAAAGCATGGAAAAATCCGTAGCGTCGTCCATATTTGACTCTTTACGAAAATTATAGAACTGATCAACGGGTAACGCATTTTCGCGTAACGTTCATCTCGGTGCTAGTGGAGTTAAGTTAAACGAAAACTCTGTATGTTTCAGTTCTGCCTCTGAGTTTATGTTTTCAGGTAATATGGAGTCCAGGCTTTAGTTTCCAGAACAGAAAACGTTTAAAAAATATATAAGTTCAGTTTATGTGTTCATGGTTATATTAAGTATCATTCTTATATATGTTAAGGCTAAAGCCCACTAATCAGAAAAAAACTAGAATTAACCGGCTAATACTAGTTTTATCCAAGTCTTTTGGTTAAAGCAAGTAACAATCTATTCATTTTGAATTTTATTTGGCTAAAGCGCGCTTTATCCCAGTTACAAGCGAATAAAGCTAACATTATCCAAAGATGAATGAATGAAGCAAGAACAAAACTTAAAATTCCAGCTTAATATGTATCATTATCTACATAAAGCCCGAATTTTAAGTTTTGTTCTTGCTTTTGTTAAAAATCTGTCTACTGTTATGAATAGATCTGAATATAGATGTTTCCCTTCTGTGGACATAAACATTTTTTTAGACATTACGTGCATAATGGAAATGGCAATATTATCGGAACAGACAATTTTTCATTAAATTTCAAGTCAATTGGTCATAAGACAACGATTCTTTTGAATTGTTGATTTTTTATGCTTAACTTTTTAAAACACACTTGTAAACTCCAGGATTACATTATATTATTAAATACAATTGAAGACAAACACAAAAATAGATGTCTTAAAAGTTTTTTTGAACACGCATAGGATGACGTTTAAACATACCACCACACTACCTTTGTGACTGTGCCACAGGAGGGAAGAAAGTGAAAACCTTAAAAGCTTTACCAGAAGATCTTTTATCCCTTTTAAAATTGTATTTATTACTACGGTCAACCCCTGATATACGCCATGTAAGATGTATACGTCACCATTCTGTAAACCAAAGCACTACTTTTTGTTATTTTAAAGTTAAACATATAAATTGTAGCTTAAAAAATACGATTTTTTCAAAGCTAAACCTGATGATATTTTGTAAAGTAACTGACAAAATATATTATCGTTTACCTCACTTTTATGCAGTAGAAAAATAATAAATTCTAGTTGAGTTGAAAACAAAATTCTTTCTTTATTCTTCAATCTGCATTAGAAAGATCATAATATGAATATGAAACCCTAAATTTTCTTTTCGGTTTATCCAAAATGATACGGATAAAGCCTAAATTTAAAGGCTTTTTTTCTTATTTTGTCCATTCTTTTTTGAATAAGGTCAGTTTTATCCGCTTGTGATTTGGATAAAGAGCACTTTGTAAGGATAAAGTTCAAAATTCATAGATTTTTACTTGCTTTACTTTTAACCAAAAGACTTAGATAAATTTAGCATTAAACCGGTTAAATTAATATAATTTTTATATGAATTCTAAAAAACTATTACTTTAATATGTGTACTTTTAAAAATATATTTATAAAGAATTATTTACAATATCCCATTTTCCAGAACGGAGAATACGAAATTGAATATCAACAATTTACTTTGTAACTGGATTTTATCCAAATCGCTTTGTCTAATTTTAAAATAAAATGAAATAATAATAATAATAATTTAATTAACAAAGTTAATTGCAATTTAAATAGTAATCTAATTAATTTTGAAAATTGATACATGTGTTTTCGAAAAATAATTTACAGAATATTTTAAACTTTACTAATTACAAATAAATTCGTATCGAAATGGCAAATGAGAAAAAATAGATTTATAAATTAAAATTTATATTAGAAAAAATAACATTTTGTATTTTTTTGTAAGTAAACCGTATTAGTGTTATGCGGCGAAGCCGGCGTAATTATAAGAGAGTTAAAATGCCCTTTTTTTCTTATACAAACAATTGTGATTTTTCAAAATTTTTTTATAGAGGAGAATGATAAAACGGAATTAAAAAAATAAAAGAATATAATACAAAATCAATTGAATGTTTTTAGATAAAATCCATTTATTTTTATGAAAAAATCAATTCCATAATACGAATAGAATTCTACTCTCGAGAAAATAGAATTTTCAAATATTCAGTTTTATTTTTTAATAACGTTTCTCTGTAATCATAACAATAATTTAATATTATTCGATTAAAGAATATTTTCAAAAAAAACACAATTGTATTTTAATTTAATTTTTATAAAGAAGCAAAAAAAAAACATTTCTACAGTTAAAATATAGTAATTTTTTAAAATTATTTAATTATTATTTTCATTAAATATTTTATACAAAAAAAATTTTAAATATTACAAAAAATTACAAATGATATTATCAAAAATTCTTTTGAAACAATTAAATTATTGCAAATAAGAATATGAAAAGTTTGTAAATAATAAATTAAAATGAAGAAAGATTTTTGAAATTCCAAAAAATTGTTTTTAAAAAATTAAAATATTTCATCTGAAAAAGCAAAAAATGAGAAAGAAATGTTTAAAGAAATGACAGGAATTTTTGAACAAAAAGTCAAAGTCAAGGGTCACTTATAAAATTTGACGGAAGAAATATGTAAAAAATTATATTTAAGAATCTAAATAAATATTGTAAATTATTACAATATTTACAATTGAATTTTTAAAAATAATTTGCGAAGATAAACTTCTAAAAAATGATACGAAGAGATTATATTTAGAAAAAAATTACATAATAAAAAAATCACAAAAATTTATTATTTGCCTACGAAATTTTATTATTAAGAATATAAATATAAATATTTGAAAATTTTTTGAAATTTATATTATTTTTTTTTTCCAGAACTGTCTTTCAATTCCCTTCAAATCTAAAAATAGCAAATATATATGTTTAAAAAGACCAAAAATAACATTTACTTGATGTGTGCCACTTAAAAAGAAAAATCTAAAAAATCGATACATTTAATAAAATAAAACCACATAAATTAATTTTTTTTAATATTTTTTAATTAAAAGCATTAATTATTTGAAGTAAATATAAATTTTTTAATTACGAAATTTATTATTAATATGTGAATTTTTTACATAAAATTTAATTACTATTATCACTGAAATTTTTTAATAAATAATAATTAGAAAAAATTATTAAATTGTAGATTAATTTTTTTAGAATTTTATTTAGTTTAAACCATCAAAAATTAAATATAATTAGTTTTTGATTTTTTGGAATGTTTTATTGTAATTCAATTTATTTTTTAAAATGGAAAATATATTTTAAAAATTAATGTAATTTATTTAAAAATTATCTCAAATTATTTTTTTATTTTTTTTGTCTTTTATTATATTAATTAAATTAAGTGTTTTAAAGAACGAATTAAAATATACTTTAGTGAGTAGTTATTAATCCATTAGTAATGGAATTGAACAAAAGATGGCAGAGTGATTTTTTATGCTTAATTATTTAACGCATCAATAAAATTAAAAAAAATAAATATAATATATTTTAAAAATTTAAAATATATAAAAGTTTTAATATAAATATATATACAAATTATTTTAAAAATTTTTATTAATTAATAATTTGATAATGAATTTCAAAAATAGATGTAATATACAATCAGGTATTTATTGAAATTTCTAATAATTTTTTTTTAAATTAATTCAGAATCCCATTAAAATATCCATAAATTAAACTTAATTTAAAATATATTAATTAAACAATTAATTTTCTATATCACACTCTTTTTTCCAAAAATGAATCAGGATTTTTGAATTTTTGTTTTATTTTAATTATTTCTTAGAAAAATTTAATTTTTTCTAAAGAATTTGAATTTAAAAACTATTCGAATTTTTATTTAATTTATTAAATTAATTTTTGATAAAATTGTTTTCGAGCTTATAATGATTTATTCGAATTACAATGTGAAACATGCCGTTAATTTTCATCATAAAATATAAATGCACTTTTTAAAAATTTTATAAATAACTTTTATACTTTAAATTTTGTAAAAAAAATCTTTAAAATTTTTATATTATATTGTTTAAAATAATTTAAACAATATAATACAAATATTTAATATTTAATATATAATATATTTAATATTTAATATCTTTATCTGTAATAATTAAAATATAAGTTAAAAACTTAAAAATTATTTGTATAAAATAATTTTTTGATCAATCAGCAAAAAAAAATTTTAATTTGAATTTTTTTCTTTTTTTTCTTTCATTTTTAATCTTCAGGAAGTTAATGTAAATATTTTTTCTAAAAAGTTTTCATTACTTATCATCTAAAAATACAGAAAAAGTATTTTCTAATTTTTGTCTCATTTTTCCCTAAAAAAAAATTAATTATTTAAAATTTTTTTTTATCAAGTTAAATATTATAACCATATTATAACTAATTTGAATAAATTATTATAATTAGTTACATTATTATAAAATTAATATATTTTACTAAAATATATTAATTTTAAAAACTAATTTATAAAATTTAATATAAAATTAATTTTTTTAAACAATTAAACTTTAAAATTTTATTTAAATAATTTTAGAAAATTATATACAGTATATAAAATATTTTAAAAATAGTTTAAGTTCTGAACGCCAGATGGAGCCAGCGTAACGTTTATAATCTAAACATCAAATAAATTGAAAAAATAAGCATATCTATAATATATATATATAGAATAAAGGCAGCTGCCTCCTTGAAATATAATGGAACATTCATGAAAATAGCGTGTTGTTAAGTTGTTGTTATTAAATAAACGTGATATCCAATTGTAAGTTGCTTTAGTAAATGATTTATTAGACGGCCAACCAGTCATGTATTTTGCATATTAAAAATATTTTTCCTATCTTTAAAACTCAAATGCTTATTCATATTGACTAATGACTTTACATCATGCCATTTTATGCCTTTTTAATGAATTGTCTCCAGTCCAAATACGCTTTAAATTTATTTTATAATCCAAAATAACGTATAAAATTAATTTTTTTACGCTCAAAAATGTATAATTTTTTTATTTTAAGCATCTAAAAACTACTTTTAAAATGCTAATTTGACAGCGTAAAAAACGTTATAAATTTTTCTTTTTATGTGTAAAATTCATTTTTGTATGTTTAAAAATGTACGATTTTTATTTTATGCATTTTAAAAAGTTGTAAATTTTATTTTCTCATTCTAATAATTTCTATTTTATTATTTTATGCACATAAAAAACGTGTTAACTTCATTTTTGTACGTTCAAAAGATACAGGAATTTTATTTTTTGCATCTAAAATGTATGCAAAAAAATATTATTTTGACAATACAAAAAAAAACTCTATAAATCTCATTTTATAATGCAAAAAAGCATACATTTTTATAAATTCAAACAAAAAATCTAACTTTGTCAATCTAAAAACACGTGCACATTTTATTTTAAAAAGCCAAAAACACTGAAAATTTTATTTCCCATCTTCCAAAAAAAAAAAAAAAAAAAAAAAAAAAAAAAGTTCTTTTTTAAATCTTTAAAAAGTTTATTTTATTTTATTCGATAAAAGATCATTCCAATAATTATTATTCTTTTAAAAAAATAAATTATAATAAATGTCCATAGAATTCTTCAATCGATTAATTGTTTTATCTTTATTTTTGGATATTTCAAATATAATGAAACGAATTATTTTCCAAAAAATCCCGTAAAATTAAATATAAAAATCTGCAATTGATTTTCATCACGAAAATCTGTCTTAATCATATTTGACCAACCTTCCAAGTTATCCAATTCGTTAACATAAGCATAGGGAGTCGCAATCTACCGGTTGGGGAGATAATCACAAATTAAATATGTTAATTTCTTTATGTAAATAAATATGATGTATAGAAACAGTTTTTTATTTAGAGAATTAATTAATTTTTAAATTAAATCTTGTGGCAAAGATATAGTAGTAAAACTTGTAATAATAAAGAAATATTTTAATGTTTAAAAAATATAGCAGTATATTTTTTAGAAAATACAAAAGAAAAATTAGATATGAGGGTTAGTATAGTGTGTACAGTATATTTTAACAAGTAAATATACTGTAAAATGCACTTTAACATTGGTAGCATATTGTATATTCTAGACAGTGCTGATCCATATACATATACATTCGAACAAAGGACAAAAATCTTTTAAAAAATTTTCTAAAGGCCTAAAAATATTTTAAAAATCTCCTAAAAATCTTATAAAAACGTCTTAAAATATCTTCTAAAAAATTTTTAAAAATCTTATTCCTAATGCATTTTTTTTTAATTTAAAATTATAGTATAATATACCATAAATTTATTAAACAAATTATATATTTACAGTAATTATATCGTAATATAATAATTATAAGTATTATATTATATAATAACTGTATTACATATTATATTATATATATTATAATATTAATTATATATTTAATACATTATATATTTTTATTTAAAATATCATCAGTGTTGAAAAAAGTGTATTAACTTCATTATAATATTCATCAAGTGTATAAAATATTTTATTTTTAAATTAATATTTATTTTAAAACAAATATTCATTAATTAAATATTTTAATACATATTAATTGAAGAAAAATGTTATTGTTATTATTATTATTATTATTATTATTATTAATTTGATTTTATAAATTAATAAACTATTTAATTTATGTTTATATAATTTTACATGATACATAAAATTTATACAAAATAAAATTTTAAAAAATGTAAAATTAAATTGAGTAATTAAGTATAAAAGATTATTTTTATACATATATTTTTTTAAATAAACAACTTAAAAATTATATTTAATTACCTAAATTTGCATTTTAAATATATTAAAAATAGAAAATTTTATAAACTTGTTTACTTATTTTCTGCCTTTTAATTCCTTGCCTTTTTCTGCCTTTTTTAAAAATGTTTTATATGCATAACAAAATTAAACTAAAATTTAAAATTTTTGGTGTATAAAATAGATTTTTTAGAAGATTTTTTAATTTTTGAAACCTTTTTTTTAAATATTTTTGAAGACTTTTGTAAAGATTTTTTAGAAAATATTTTAATATATACTTTTACATTGTTTTAGTAATAAAATACACTTGTTAATATACTCTTTTATAATTTTTAAACAGAATGAAACGAATATTTCCAATTTTTATAATGATTCAGAGCAAAGTATTTAGAAGTAAACACGTGCATAAAAAATGTTTTGTCTTTTTTTTTATTTAAATAAAAAAAAAAAGACAAAACACTTTTTCATACGTGTTTACTTTCATATCCGTTTTCATTTTCGCGTATTTTGCTTTCATTTCCCATAAAATTCAATTATGAGTCAATTTCAATAATAATCAGAGTTTATTTAAAAAGGAGCAACGAACATAGAATTAAAAAATAATAAAAAAAGAGAAAGAAATTTCGTATGTGATGTCATAAAAGTAGCAACTTGTTGACTTTCTCCGCATTGTCGGCTCAATCGTTTGTTTCTAAGCGACCGACTTTCAAATAGAATTTTAATTGACGACAGCTCTAAAACTTGGCTCTAACGAGATTACAATGAGAAAGACGTGAATAGCAGCGGGAGGCATTATTATTAATATACATTTTGTTAACTCTCTTAATGCTTAACACACAAAAAATATAGAAATTCATAATAATAATAATCGCTAAACACTGTTATAACACACTTTAATCACGTGTTATTAATACGCAAATTTCTAGAGAATTTAAATTAGGTTTTATTATTATTATTATTAAAAATGTGTCTTGTATGCTTAAATTTTTAATAAATAATACAAATTTTTATAGATTATTATATTCATCATTACTTTATTAACATGGTGTTATAATGTAATTATAACACCATATTAATCACTATAATGTTATTAGTGTAGTAATTAGATATGTTTTATTAATTTTATTTTTAACATATCATTAAAAGTTATATAAACTAATTATAATGTAATGTTACTAATTGGTATAGATTCTCCATTATAATGCATACGTTAAGGAATATTTTTATTCTTCATAGTAAATTTACAATAATGGAAAGTGTAGGGCCTTCTACTGTAAGGTTTTCCATTAGTGTAGATTTAGTGAATAAAATAATCTACGTTGTAATAATGTTGTCATTAGTATAGGTTTATGTATAAAATACTCTCCTTAATATAAGACCTTTTACCATGACGTTTCCACTATTTTTAATATATAGAAGGTTTATTGTGTGCAAAAGATAGTGGAAAGGTCTTAATAAAAGGCCTTATATTAAAAAGACTTTTAGTATATGGGATATACAGTAATAAAGTTACACTATACTAATATAAAATTAAAAAATTATATAAGATAAATGACTTTAATACAGGTCTTTCAACATAAAGTTTCCATTAGTGTAAATTTAGTGCATGAAATACTTTCCTTTGCATAAGATTTTTATTATAATATTTATAAGTGTAGATTTAGTATATAAAAATATTTTAGTATGGGGCCTTTTATTATTACGTTTTCATTAGTGTAAACTTAGTTTCCTTAGTAAAGAGTCTTATTTGTGTATCTTTTATAATGCGTATTTAGTATATAAAATACCATTTTTAATATACCGTACTTTATATTATTATTATAAATAGAAGCATAATAGTGGTGTTTTTAGTTTTTAGAATATTTTAGCCTAATAATTAGCAATATTTATAGAAAGAGAGAGAGAAAAAAAAATTTTTTGGTAATGTGGACTCGGTAATAAGAATTTTGATGAGATAATCCACATTTACTGTCGAGTAATCACCGCTATTGGTCTTGAACCAGTAGATATGCTTTGTACCATGAATAAATAAAATGAAGTAAATCGTCAAATCTATTCTAAATTCAAATTGAAGTAAGTACATTTCCCACTATTGACATAGTTCTCTCACTAGTTGCAGTTGCTGCGTCATTTTAATTCGAATTCTTCTTCTTTTTTCCTCTTCCTCCCCCTCTTCTTCTTGCTTCAAAAAACTTTAATTACCAAAGAGATTTTTTTGATAAAAAACGTTTATCTGTATATATAAAGGAATGATTCCTTTGTCCTGTTTTTTTTATTAGAAAATTTTGGCATCTTATAGAATAATACTGCTTCTGGGCTCTTATTCGAAAAAATGTCAATTTTTTTTAAAAAAGAATTGTGAAATTATTTTTCGTCATTTTTACGATAAAATTATGGAATATTTTTCTATCATTTATAAAATATAGAAAATATTCTGCAATATTCTAAATTTTCTTTGACCATATATGTAATTTTTCTGCGAAAATATGAAAAATTTAAATACTTTTTCACCATTTTTCGCATAAAAACACAGATTTTCTGGAAGTGTACAAGAGAAAATCTTTATAAAAATAATTATTTTCTTTACAAATAAAATAATTTTCCAGAAAAAAACCTTTACTTTAAGGATTAATCTTCCTAAAAAATTAAATAAAAATACAGTTATATTACTACTTTTATTTAATTTTTATTTTTTAAGTACAACATTCGAATTAAGGTACGATACGTAACATCATCTAAACACATTTATATTCATAAATAAATAAATAATTATACAAAATATTACCGTAACATTTAATATTATTTATTGACATCAAAAAATTATGTAACTATATTTGCATTAATTTATTTTACATTAAAAAGTAAATAATTGAATTTATCTTTACCATTTCGAATGAAATTTTACTTAAGAAAAGTTTGTTTAACATTGTTTAAAAATATACTAACAAGGTTAAATTTTTAAAAGAATATATTCTATTTTATTAAACAATATTTAATAAAATAAAATAATGTTTAGTGCAGGAACTTATCGAACCATTAAGTTATTACTTAGTGATTCGAGCGAGTTATTTCTAGTGGCAATTATACATACCTATATTCATTCAAGCATTTTTATTTTGTTGAGAAATGTCAACGTACCGAAGATGTCTACCCATAAAACATTGCCCATAATACGAAATGACAGACTGTAAAACTTCCTCGACTTGACTAACTACCAATCTCTTACAGTTACCCTTCAAGACGTGCTATTAAGTCATACTTCACTGCTTCGTATAATCGCACCTTGTCTACTCTAAAACTCATCCCCCATCTAAGCAATAGACGAGTTAAATTCGGTCAATAGATTTTTAAAAACTTTCCGGGGGGTTTAACTCACATTATTAACTATTTTATTTATAAATTTTAATTACTTTAATACTTTGTTAACCCCTTTTTTAGTTGTGTGTGTTATGTTTCGTCGAAATAGCTTCATTGAAATAATAGATACCCCGTTGTTACGTTGTTTTTTTTCTTTTGGAAGTGAATAAACAATGCCGAAAATGTCACGTGCCATGAAATTTTACTAATTTAAATTCACATGAAATGAATAATAATAAAAGAATAGTGTTTTTAAATTCAAAATCAAGTCTTGATGGGGTTGAATTGAGCGTAGAATATTATAAAATGTCATTAATAATTAATACAAAGTTATAAAAATTTGTTTGATTTTAAATTATTATTATTATTTTTTTTTTGAAACAAACTAATTTTAATTATTTTTGTAACATCTTTTATAATTGGTTTGTAGAAAGTTCTATTACAATACTTTTTTATAGTTATGTAAATTATTTTCGTATAGATTTTTTTGACAAATTAATAAGTAGATTGTATTATTATTTTTTAAAAATCATAATTATAAAAATTTATTAAGCAATTTCGATATCTTATATATTTTTTAGTACTGTGAACCGAATATCTTGAAAAAAAAATCTACATTCGAATATTGTTTGCGCCATGTTTTAATTTCATTGGTGAGCTGAAGATACTGAAGCATATCAGAGCAAAATTAGCAAATTTATAAAAATTTTAATGGATACAACACAATAGCGATTCAAGCAGTTACTTAAACTAGTTCCAAACGTAATTATTTCAGCAATCTCCAAATGATTCCAAAGAAATGGTTTAAGCAATCATCATGTGGTTCCAAAATAATAATTTAAACAGTCATCGAGTGGATCAAAACCATGATTTAAGCAGCCATTAAGATAGCCCCAAACTCAACGGTTCAAGCAGTAACTAAGTGGTGTCAGAGCAATGATTTAAGCAATTATTAAATGGATCCGAAACAATGATTTAGACTAAGCATCCAGTAAGAAGTTCCAAAGCAATCAAGGCTTCAATGATTGCTTTGGAAGTGTTTAAAATTTAAACATAAAATGATTTTAAAACAAGAAAATTATCAATAATTACTTTAAAACTTTTAATATTAGAATAAACTTTAATATTATAATATTTAAATTATTATCCTTCTATTAATATAACACGAAAAAACCTTTTTAATATGATAGTTATCATAAAATAACAAAACACTTTTTATCGCAAAAGAAATATAAATTACATATCTGTCCATTATTATATTTTTATTCTTCTCATCTACTTACATTTATATAATTAGATACTCACTCACCCACTCAAAATATAATTACAAAACATGTTTTTACATAAATTAATTCGAATTTTTAAGTAATTATAATAAAGCTAATTATAACGAAAATAATAACATCTTATAAACATTCTTCTTCTTTATTCATTCGAATAGTTTTATTTGTACAAATCATTATCATAACTATTAATAATAAGAGAATTGTGTTATAATCTTACGAAGCATATATGTTACCGATACCTGTATTAATACACATGATAATTATATTCACAGAATGAATATAAATATTTGATAATAATCCACTCCTATATGAATATGCATAGGTATACATTCCTTTGTACACTATTTATTTTGGTAGTTATGTTGACATAAATTTGATGATTTTCCCAAAATAATCGAATTGTTTGAAGTTAATAAGCAAATAACACTGTAAATGTAAACTTTAGTGTATATTCATATCGCTTATTCGTACAAGAGAGACGTGGGTTCGAATTCCATGTAAGATTAATGTCATTGTTTCTGTTTTGATGGGGATTTTTAGGTTAATTTTTAGTTCTTTCTGTATAGTTTTTGTGGAGTTATAAACATTTTTGTAATGCTACAACATACGTGATTTACGTTACATTGTTAGAATCTGTTATGTTGAGGTAAATTATTTTATTGTTAACATTCAAACACCCGTTCTGTGATAGTTTCTTACATACAGACTATATATTCTTTGCCCTTTTCGACTCAGTTCTGGCGATGTTTGTGTAGACGAATTATATAAAAGTCATAAATTATTATTTATGATTTTTATAAAAAATAAAATAATAAATTTAATTCGTTAGAATTTTTGGAATTTAATTCATATGACATTTAATAAATTTATTAATTAGTGCGGTAAATAAATAATTTGTATAACAAATTTATTATAAATGTAGACAGGTGTGTGCGTAGATATATATATGAAGGATGATCAAAATGTCAGTTAACTATCGTAAAGTTTAAATTACTATTTTATTTTTTAACTAACCCTACAGTTGATCCAGGATTTGTACTAAAATTGATTCAAAATGATACAAAGTTGGTATAATTCCGTTTCAATTCTGTAAAAGACGGCATTCTTTATATATTAAACACATTCTAAACTTAGTTTATGACTCATAATTACAAGTGTATTCGGAACACACAAAATACGAACTTTCGGACCACCGTTTATATTTTATTTTATCTAAATATTCTATAAATTTAATAATTATTAATTTTTTAAAGATTTTTTAAACTTTATTTTCCTAAGTTAGAATTTTTAGAATCTAAAAACACGCACGTAAATCCACAGTTAAATCTTCAAAACAGATAGATGACGTATACATTAAAGTTTGTTTTATTTTTCTCCTTCTGCATATCAGACTCGAAGTGTGTGTTTTGAAGAGTTCTTATACCTCTTATAGACTTTAACACGTTGTCAGGATAAGAAAAATAATAATTTAAAATATGCCGGATGTTTATTTTTAATGTATTTGGAAGATTTAAATACACCTGTATATAAAGAGAAGTTATATATTTCCCCTTGAATGATGTCAAATTTGAGCAAAATGCTGTGTTTTTTAAAAAAATATTTTGCATTTTTTTTATATTTGCTCAATTAAAACTGCCATTAAATAATAATAATAATAAAATTTAATTTATAGAGTTAATATTTATATAATATTGTAATTGCTGAAGGTGGTAAAACTTTGAAGTTAAATTTCTTAATTAATTAATTTGAATTTATATAAAATTAACTTGATATTTAATGTTTTAAAAATATTAGTTATTAAGAATAAATTTTTCAAAATTATTAAAGAATTAGCATAAAAGATAATTTTAAATATAAATGTTTTATATTAACAATGACAATTATTCCATTCTCAATTGCATAACGTCATATCATCGAATTAAATTAATAAGTTAATTAATTAATTGAAAATATTTTATTAGAGAATATCGGCTAATAAAAATACAGACTTAATTTTGTAATTTTTAAAGTTTAAATTTAAGAAAACAAAGTAAAATTTGATTCTTTAAGAACAGTTTAGAGCAATAATAACATGACATTATACTGTATTTACTATAGTTTATTAGTTTAAATTTAATTTATTTATTAAATTAATTATATTAACAAATATAAAATAGGTAAAAAAATGTTATTTCTTTAAGTATTTTAATTATTATACAATTATATACTTTTAGTATTAATTTACAGTAAAGTGGAATGTTATTCTCTGATTACGTTTCATTTCTTCGTATTAAAACTATATTTTATTGAAATATTTGCTTAATTTTTACAAATTTAGAATATTGAGGTGTGTTTTAAGTATAGACAAGATAGGGGTTTTGTCTATCGCCTCGAACTTTAAGGCCCTCAAATACTTAAAACTATATGAATGTCGACATACTGTCTTGAACCATACTCAGAAACTAGAAGATATTGTATCAAGTATGGCGTGATACAAGTAGGCTCTATAATAAATAAGTCCAGAAAACCTTCTTAGTTCGAGCCTCATATTTATGGAGACTCAAAAATATTGGTTACAAATTATTCATTCCATTACACCTATTTTATATTAAAGAGAGAAAACCCTTAACAAAATAATTTAATACAGTTTCCGATACGGACTTTATATTATATATAAACGACTTCGATGGTCATCCTTCTTTGGGTCTTTTACAATCTAAAATTAAGAATATTTATAAATATTTTAATTAATTTTTAATTGAATTTATGAATCATTTTAAAATTTATACTTTATAAAAATTGATTTATAAATTGTAAAATATTTACAAGAGATCGATAAGATAACAAAGAACAAATTTGATAGCAATTTTGATTTACGAATTTTTTTGATCGAAAATTTTACTTCAAAAAGTTTTCTAAAAATTCTCCAATTTATGAATTTAATGGAGAAAAAAACTATTTCGCATTTTATAGCAGTAAAAATCTTAAAATTCTATCAAAAATTTTAAAACTTGAAAAAAGAAATTGTTTATTATTATATGGACAGAATTTTATATACAATTAATTCTGTAAACCCATTCCCGTAAACGTAATTAATTCTTAAATATTAAATAATCAAATTAAAATTTAAGTTATATTAATAAAAATTTATCTAATGTTTAAAACGTATTACGAAATTTTTATTTATTTATTTTAATTAAGTTTTTAATTATTTTTCTTTATATGTTTTAAATTACAATAATCAAGTTACTATTGATGAAATAATTATTAACAAAAAAATTGGTGAATTGCTTTAATTAATAACAATAAAATGAAATTTATATTTTATTTAATATAGAATAGATTTTAAATAAAAATTTGGTGTTTTATTTTATTTTATTTTTTTAAACTTTTAAGTTATTTTGTTTATTTATATATTAAATATTGATATATAACATGATTAATTACTTACCTAACATACACATTTACTGTTCTTTTTTTAATTTACATATCTTATATACTTATCTACATACCTTTTTTACTTGTATATCTTGCTTATTTACTTGCATGTGCCTTACGTGCATGCATATCTTTGTTACTTGTATACCCTTAAATTCATTCGATCTTCTTTTATTTATGAACAAATGCTTGATTTATCGCAGTATTATTTAAATAAGACTTCAAAAAAAAACACACCTCAAGACATAATTACGGAGCGGTAAAATGTCACATTAACATAAATTATTCATTTTATAATAAGAATTATGTTAAAGGATCATTCACTTATGCCTTGGATGCTTAATAATAAAAGGTCCTTACACAATTTACGCGGCAAATTGATATTTACTGATGCGAAAATCGAACAATCTTTTACTCAAAACTAATTTGATTCTTATTTAAAAAGTTTTAAAGACATATAAATTCGAATCTCTTAATAAACGTTGACCCAGAAACGTTTTCTGGTCGATGATATGTTGAGTACCACTAATTTTGGGATTTTATGATAATTTATGAAATTATTAAAATATAATTTAGCATTTATAAACATTTTATTCTGTTTAAAATCGTATATATATATATATATCTTATATGAAAAATAGGTTACATCTTAGAATTATTTTAGTGAATCAAGTAGCTGGATACGTACGTCTATCATAGCTGAAATAAATATAAGAATTTTATTTATATTTTTGTATATTAACAACGCGAGACGAAAACAAAAATCACACGAATAATGTAGATATAACTAGAAAATAGACTTCAAAAAATTCAATTATTACAGTGAATTAATTCCATTTTTTGATTGGACAGTTGGACAGATAAATCCGTTAAAAAAAATCACGAAAATTTGACAAAAGTCCACGTTTTTCTGAGTCACACGCCAGTCAGAAGTATAAACGTAAGTCGAAATGATAGTTATTGTAGTTTATAGTTATAGTAAAGCGAGTGATTTCGAACCAATGGCAGAAGGCATGTACCATTTCTGAGTTAGGAAGACTAATGGTTTTTTTTCGTCAGTCTCTGGGATCTACCCTCCAGTTCAATGATGGAGAACGTTTGTTAGGGGTAAAGAAGAAAGAGAATTGGCCCATCTACCATCATCTTAGCCGTGGGCCAAAAGAATAGTGCAGACCTACCCTCTTCCTCTACGTTTCTCTTACAATAATACTGATTTCGACAAAATATACAACTCCAACTTTACTTTACTGTGTAACTATTAGATTATGATTGATGTATAGTAACTTTGCGGCTTGAAATCTGTAAAAGAAAGGGGCAAAATATAAGAATTTGCTATTGATAAAACTATTAAAGATTCTGTTTTGATTTTGATATATGAAAAAAAAATTACTGGTAGTATTTATTTTAAAAATTTCATTCGATATTTTTTCTATTAAGTTCTTATAAAATGAAAACTAAAAATAGAAGTGACAAAAGCCAAAAAAAAATTAGTCAAAAAATCAAGAAAAACCGACAAAATGAAGCAGAAAAATCAGCAAAAAGACAATAAAAACAATAAATAAATTGAACTAACAGAAGGAAATAACAAAATTAAACTACAGGAGCAACAAATTACACAACGAAACGTCATAGAATAATTTATGCATAATTTTGAATTTTTAAACGTAGTTTTAAATATATAAAATTTTTATTAAAGCTAGAACGTCACATTATTTAAATTAAAGCATTTTCACCAAAATTAATGACGCCATCTAGTGTTGTTTACATTAACTAGTGAAGCACAATAATGGAAGAGTTGGGATGTAATCAAATGAGGATATGCAAAGATTAAATAGGAGAGAGGATGCTATTTTGACTTGGCAATTCATTGTGAATATCCAAATAACAATGCCATCTTCGGGCTATTTTCGATATTAAATCTCGTATTATTAACATATCCATTGTTTGTTCTTCGAAAAATTTATTTATTTTGCACTCCTTCGAACAAAAAAATAATAATAATAAAATAAATTTTAATTTATATCCCTTACAAAAACATAAATCTTAAATTTTTATTTAAAAACTCTAAATCTTCTATAAAAAAACAAAAAAAATGGTTGGAGAATGCTCGAAAAAGCACTCACTTACGCATTTATTAGTGCATAATTATAAATTAACTAATTTATAGTTTAATTGTCATTTTATTTTTAAAATGCCTTTAAAATTAATTAAAAATATATAAAAAGCGTGTATTTATAATTCAGACAATGCCCCGTTGCTTCATAAATAGAAAAATAAATAGCAGTTTATGTAGAATTTAACACACAAACTGACAAAAATAACAATACGACATTGACGTATTGTCTGCAATTATTTTTTTATTTTATTTTATTTTTATCGAGTTTTTCTGTTGTTAGAAGTCAAACGACAATCTGGATTGTTCTGACTCCTAACAGCAATACCCGCATATTTACTTGACAGAAATCTGAGACATCCACTGACATTCGATATACAACTACTTATGTAAATATAAAACAGAAAATAAACCGCTGAATGATTTTAAAACCATTTATTATTATTATTATTATTAACCATTAAATTAAATTTTTTAAATACATAAAAATCCCAATAATAATTTAAAACAGAACATTTTATAATTCAAACGCATTATTAAAGTAATTACACAGCGAGCTTTTGAGGTAAAGTTGCGTGAAATTTCCGGGCTTTTTTGTATTAATTTTCGTTTATTATGTGTAATTATAACGAAAATTAACTCTTAATCTGCTTCGACGTGTGTTAAGTTTGATATATTTCAATTCATAACATTGTAAAACCTAATTTATGGTTTAATATAATGTAATACTTTACGCACTTTTGAGGTGAAATTGCGCAAAATACGTGAAATCTTAGAGGATTTTTGGTGTTAATTCCCATTTATTATGCGTCATTATAGTGAAACACTTAGAGTGCCTCAATTTGTCTAATAACTAGACACGTTTCATTTTCCGGCAATGTAAAATTCAAGCAAATCAAACAAGAGCATTGTGGGTATAAAGAGGATTTTTCAATCAGAGAATGTGATGTGCTTAAAAAATATTAATTGAGATAAAAACTAAACTATCTTTTTATCTAAAAATACACATAAAAAAATTCTACTTACCTGTCCATTCAGTTACTCTATCTGACGCATGCGTTATTAACTACTCTGAGACTTACCTGGCCCCAGGCCAAAACTGAAGTTTCTTGTGTTCAATGAAACAGGAAGATTTTGTAGGAAATTAAAAATATTTCCTTAATACTAGGAAAGTAAATATTTTATATATATATATTTTAAATTTTACAACCGTGCGTGAGCTGTTGGGTATATATACATATATAAAAAGTCATTTCTGTTCCATTAATTGAAAGTTTATTTAATAATAAAACTAGCGTGAGCGCGTACACAAACTCAACAGATGGGCATTATGTATAGCAAGATAGTAGTCTAACAGGAAAATACCATTTCTAGTAAATTGAGTGAAAAGGGGATAAGTGTCCTTATGTAGAGTGTGTCTTGTGACCACGACGTTGCAAGTACCACGTGATTCACACCAGATCGTGGCGCATCTTTTGTAGCCACCCTCGTTTACTAACTAATAAATAGGGTCCCCACAGCTTACTTACAAAATTACAATCGGTTTTTTCTGGTCCTCTTACCGTATTTTTTACGCACAACCACAGTGGGTTTGGGGATGCATAAAAAAAAAAAATCAATGCTCGAGGCACCTAGCGACCTTGTCACGGGCTCACTACCAGTGAGTGTTCTATAATCATAACAGAACATGCAATTTCCCTTCTGACTGGCGTGCACAACTCACCTCGCACTGCTCCCGTAGTACACGTCTCTCCCTTCTCTACGTCAGTGGACCGTGCCCCATTGTTCTGCATCGCTGTCTCTCTTTCTCGACGTCCACTAGTGTCAGTCTGTTAGTCGCCAATGACCAATGCTATAGTGAAATAACTTGGTGTAACTCCGAGGTTACTAATGTGTGATTCTGTTAAAGGAATTGGTTGCGTTACGCCGTGTGGTGTCGCTGTTTGTTAGCACGCCGACTGCGTCACTCAACGCTTCAATCTCAGTTTGAGCTGTGCTGTGAAGTCTACTCAAATCAACTTTGACCGCCGCAGAAGCCATCTGCACGGATGGAGAGGAAATCAATGTGTAGCTAAATTCAGGTAAGATTTCTCGCAGCTTATACCATAAAATTCCACAAAATAATTATATATATACAAGATACACGACACGTAGAATATTCTTTAAATATCCAAAAAATCGAACAGTCTACACTACCTTTGCTTTTACTATGACTCGTTAGGCTTAGCTGTGTCGCCAATGCGTTCTCCCTTTTTAGGTATGGCACCGAAAGAGTTCTTACCTGCTCGTTGCTCTAAAGACGTTCGATATTTTTCAAAAAAATCCCACAAAAAATGAAAAATATTTTACGCCTTATCTACACACGTATACGATTCTCGTTAAACTCGAAATTATTTACATACAACACGAAATGAATAGCGATAACGTTCGATATATTAATTAAGACAAAAGGTGATGGGATGAAGAGGGAGACGATTCTCGTTGATAATTAAATGAAATTTATACATCGAAATGGTACTATAAATGGAAACATGACACAGCAATGCACCATTTAACTACATAATTCATCATAGTTGCTATAAGATCGATTTCGCATAAAGAAAGTGTGTTTTTCGCCATTTTTCGTGCACATCTAAACCCTATACGATAGGTTTTTCGCAAGGGACGATGGTCGACCTTAAGCCTAACGGAAAACGCTTAAGTACTATATCCTGTCAATTTCTATCCTGTAACTAAACACGAGACTAGTGTAAAATTTAATACAACAAAAGTATGGATATATATTACTTAGATTATAATTATTTATAAGGAAATTTTCGTTCCTCTCTTGTTATTTCATTCTTTAAAATGAATAATAAAGGTATAGAAGTATAGTTATCGCGTACTCCTTTTTTCCGATTTCCCGCCAAAATACGAGGGGTGCAGAACTAGGTGCTCTGGGAAAATGCGCTACAAACATCTGCTGTATGCACCCAGGACGGGAGACTCAAAGCGAGAGAGAGAGAGAGAGGCCCACCTTCGTTTCTATACAACCGTCCCCCTTCCAAACACCTCAATACTAAAGAAACGGTAATCTGGCAGAGCAACGAAGCTACATTGTCTACAGACCTCAGAATTTTGTCGTTTCCGATTTTTGTTCGTCCCTAGTTTTACATCTTGCGTAGATAAAAATGGACGACCTAAACCAGGGATGTGTTGTATAAGAAAATGGACTGATCCATTGAATCTCCATTTGCTGGAATGATCCAATGAATGAATGAATGAATGAGCTACAGCATAAAAAATACTAAAAAACTGATTTAAATGAACTGATAACATTTAATTCTCTCAATAAAGTGTGCAAAAACAAAGAAAAATGTGTAAACAAAACAAGGAAACATTTCATTCTTATAAGATGCAAGACAATTTTTGACCATTAGTAATATGTTTGAACAATGGTTGTTGTTCAGAAAATATTTTAGCCACAAAATAAAAGTTTTGATTAAGCTCTAGGGTATATATATTTTTTTATTTTTAAAACGATGAAGCAGTATAAACATTTGAAAGTTCTCTATAATCCAAATCCTCAGTTGTAATCCTTGAAGCTTAGTACACAAATAGATATTGCTTCTATTCACTGCTTGACTTCGTCTTTTGTATAACATCTGTGAAGATCTGATCATTCCCTATAAGCTATAGATTTTACACTCATTTGGGAAGTGTAAAAAAAAATACTACTTATCACAACTATTTAATATTGTTCTTTTAAATCGTGCGTGAGGTAAAATTTGCATAATTTATTCAGTTTCTGTACTTTTTAGTTATCATCAATGGTATGTTGTTTGGTATGTTTTGAGTCGTGTAGAGTAAGTTTTTCTTTTAATTTTGGTTTTGGGTTTTTTAATTTTGAAAATGCTTTTTGAATGTTATTAAGGTTCATTATCTTCGAGTATTTTTTTGATAAAAACAAAATTAAAATCCCGTTTCTAAACTATGAAATCTTTCGCATTTATATACATAAGTAACGCAGAGAGTATCACAAAATTAATTCTAAGTCATCTTATAAATAATAATTTCCTGTTATTTTCAAATGAAACCTATCAGGAATGATTTGTAGGTCATTTTATATCAAAAAATAAAAAGGAATACTCTTGAAAAAATGAATTTATGTATGTTACTTAAGAATAAAGTCAGCTAGTTTCTAGTGATAAAATTTCAAGATTCAGTTATATTAAATGCTGGTATTTAATAAAAGTATAAAGGTTGTTGGTGTTTTATTGGAAAATATCTTAATTTTTTTTTTTTGGAATATTTTCTGTGATTTCGTCGTTATGAATGGAAATAAAGCCGTTTATTTGTCTTGCGAGTTGCTGAGTTAAGAGAACAGAACCTGAACTTTATGCAGCTTAGCAACAAAAGCGAATAGGAGGAGGAGGAAAGGAATCCTTAGCAATTTAAGCTGACGAAGGAAGACAAGGATTAAATATGTGTTCCTCTTCTCGTATTTTCTTATACTCGGGCATGAAATATTTTAATTTATAATACCGTATAAATCATAGAAAAATAACAATACGGATTCTATTATTCACATTTGTATCTATCTTATAACGAAGTATCGCAGTCGTGAGAACAACTTCCCATCTGACTCTTCTGTTAAGACCCCCCCTCCCTCGAGACGTTACTGATCGGGTGCCATCTGGGACTGTGCACGCGACTGGACCCCGCCTCCTCTTCTACTGTTCGTGATATGTTTAAAAACTGTACGAAATCAAGAATTTGATCATTTCAATTGATTTTGATTTATAAAGGTGACTCTCAAACGATCTCTGCCCATCTTTAAATATATGAATAGTGATAGAACTAGCTACTTTCCTTAGATACTGCGAGTTTCAAGCATATTCCATGAACTATGCATCCCTAGGTTTGTATACTGTATTGATATATCTCTAGATATTATTATAATAAAATACAATTAACTGTCTAGGAATATGCCTGTATATATTCTACATACTTAGTATTGTATCATAGAATGATACAAGACTAAGTGTGAGGGTCCAGTTTGTAGACTAGATAGTTTACAGTTCATGACGCTTGATATGGATCTTTAAAGTGCATTATAAGCTGATCTAGAGTTAAATTCACTTGGTTTAATTGGTAAGTTTATGTAACTGTTGTATTTGACCTTATAACTCCATAAAATTACCATTAAGTTAAGGGGTGTAAACACGAAACTCAGTAGGTAATATCTGTGCTTTTTAAATAGAGAAACTAGTTTATGTGATACAATTCGCTCCCTGTTATTAGACATTTTATAATTGAACAGAACCAAACTGTGAATTAATGATAACAGTATAAGAAATTGTAAAAAAAAAAGTTTGATTTAATATATCGAAACAGTGTTTTGAAAAGAGAAGCCTTATGCAAAAATAAATGTAAAGAAACTCGTTTTGGGAAATGAATGTTTGCACAGTTATATAGTAACTGATTGAATTGGCTAGCAAAGATATTCCCATGCGAATATAAATCCGAAATGTTTCAGGTGTAATATTGACATTTAAACCATCTGGGGATCGAATCACAAAAGTAACGTGTTTTTCATTCGTTCCTCGCTTATATTTTTGAACTTTGCGGATGTGACGTCACTCCGACAGCGGCCATATTGATCAGTACACAATATTGACTGTTGTCGGTGTTTAAACACGTCCACGTATTTGACTGTCGGTGTTGTCTTTGGGTGACGTCTGTTGAATAGAGACTTTAGTGTTGTTCGGGGGTCCCCGAAGGAATGCCTTTAAGGTAGAGCGATGCCCGGATGCGAATAGTGTGTGTGTATGTGTGCGGTGAGCCGGTGACGATTGCAAACTCGTCTGGATAACTCGATGCTCTTCGACTATTTTCGAGATGTGGATAAAAGTAACTGTTTACAATAGCAATACTCTTTCAAGATAACGAGTGACACTACTAAAAATATTTACTTCCTTCCTTCCTTGTTCTAAAAATTAATTCCGTCTCTAAAAACATGCCCACTTTTCCACTTTTAAAAAAGAATTACTTTTTCAAATGCAATCTTTTTAATTAATGATGATGATTAGCGTTACGCTATTGATTCGTAACATCACTTTTCAACTGTTAATTTAAATGCACAAATTTTTTAAATGAATTTTTTTGAAAGTGGGATTAAAAGAAATGAAGTTTTTCTATTAAATAAATTGTTATTTATTTTAAATTTCGAAGACTTTTTTTCTTTTAAAGATAAACGAACTTCGTATTCGAATCGGTAGAAGAATTTTTAATTCCTTGACTAGACACGTGTTTCCTCGGCGTGACGTAGTTCCTGCTGTCAAGAGTATTCGAGTCAGGTGAAGCGCCCTCTATCGATCAGTCCCCGTGCCAATAACAGGCGTTGTCGCCATCTTGACGAGATTCGCTGCAGTTTCCATGGTGATAACACGGCGAAGCAGTCAGGTGTCGTGTCTCGCGTAAAACGAGGATGTACGAGAGCTACGAGATGACAGTTTAGTGGAAATTTGAAAAGAGAATTTCGATTGGTTTAAAATTCCCAAACTTGCATATGATTAGTTTTAATTATCCAATTATAAATATAGAATAAATTATCGCATCGAACGTAGTCATTCCTGAAAAATATATTTAAAAAATGGCATATTTATGCCTTAATTTTGTGTAAATTTATTAATATTTTCGTATTCGACCATTTTGTATATTTGACAAGAACAAGGTCATTCGAGTTGAAAAGGACTTGAATTTACATCCTCAGCAATTGTGAAGTAATAAGACCGAAGTCGAATTTTGAACTAGATTCGTAGAAGGACTAGAACGAAGGAAAGAGATGCCCGGAGAGAGGAAAACCCATTTCTGCAACAATTCGATTACGTTGGGCAAGGAAACGCTTGGTGAGTCCATGTGGAATAATTGGATTGTCATCCTACCTGTGACACTTGAAGGGGTGCAGAGTGAAAGCTTACCTGGAAGGACACGGAATCTTTAGTGTGTTATAGATTTTGCGGCTCTTAATAATCTCTTGAAGGATGAAAATTTGTCGGTTAGATTTAACATTTTATATACTTTAAAAAAAAACTGTTGAAGGTCCTAACTTCCGACCCTTTGCTACTTCGTTCTATTGAATCAATCTTGTGTTTTTAAAGGTTATTTTTGAGGTTTTTATTACTCATATTTTCGTGTTTTATTCACATAAAGTCCGGTCAGAGGATTTTTTTGTTTATAAGAAATTTTGTATGAGTACTCGTTGCGTTACGTGTCTAACGTTCATAATAACAACCGAGGAGTGTAGAGTCACTCGATTTCTACGAATTTCGAACATATTCTCATTAAACCCTACTGCTACTGGAGTCATTGGCATCATTGATCGGTTTAGAGCGAACCAGCTGACAGCGCAATTCATCACCATCTCTGTGTAGCCTTTGGTAGCATCCACTTCTATCGCCGTTTAGGAATTTCCCAGAATCTTTACGGATGAAGATCTCTTGTAACTTTTCCTTTGTCGTCACACGTGAATTTGCGTGAATCAGCTGATTCCCGCCAAGTATCTCGAGCCGCATATCACGCGATCTTCTCGCGGAAAGAGGCGTGGTCGTGACGTCACCGCCAACAAGATGGCCGATCGCGAAACATGTTTAGGTATTAGCAGCGCTCGTCAGCTGACGACAATTTTTTTATGTTCTTAATATATTTAATTTTTAACAAATTAAAGGAATTGTTTTTCATTACAGATATATATATTTCGATGATCCCAGTAATAATTCTTTTTTAAATTACTTAAGAATTTGTTATTACTATAGGAATTTTGTAAGGTCACAAAAGAACACTTCTGTTTACAAGTGGGTATTTTTTTATACGTTAATTTAAAAAATTAGGAAGTTTTTTGGTATATAAAGGCGAAGTTCTAAGCCGAAGGTGAGAAATTATCTCGAAAAGTGTGCAGAAGAGCGTGAAGGTAAGTCGCGAAAATCTTAGAGGAGAATCCGAACTTACACTGCCATCTGGTATCGAGGTATCGAAGCAAAAATATTGCATTTTATCCCGGTAAAGAAAAGTTCTGTTCTTAGTTTGTTGAATACTTCAATGCGAGAAGCTGGAAAGTTATTAAAGGGGAATTAGAAGTCAATCCTCGCTCGTATATCTGTTGTTTAGTCGTTGCTTTATTCAACCGCTTCTCAACAACTAAAGTTTATTGATCACCTCCAGCGTCGGATTAGACGTTTCGGAGACACTACAGTCAATACACACAGCTATAGAGTAACATGTTGAAGCTCAAACACAATAGGACAGTTTAGATTGGAATCTCTACCTTTACAACTAAACAATTTTCACTTTTTTTTTGAAAAAAATAAGCCTAAAATGCCTAAGAGGTAAGAGTATCTCCTTCAGAGATTTTCGAATATTAATTTATAGTGTGAAGTACAAGAAACGGTCCCAAAGAAATCTCGGCTGTTTACAGTTTTAGAATTTAATCTATTGAAATATACGAATAGAATGAAATTATGAATGAGTAATACAAATAAATGGATGTTTCAATGCTAACCGTTTTCAGTAATAGAGAAGGTATTCTGTATTATATTCGAATTTTTGTGTGTTTTAATGTATCGTGCATGTGTTTATGTACGTTGTATGTAAAACAATGTAAAAACGAGTCGATGTCTTAAACAAATTTATATATAGAAATGCTTGTAGTGTATGTGTGTGTGTTTTGTATCGTGCAGTATCAATGCGTTATTGTTTATAAGTGTTTCGTGTACCGATACTGAATGCTTGTCTAGCGTATTCGTCTCAACAAGTAGATATTGGATATTTATTTTTTTTAAAATGTTACAGAACTTTACAGTTTAATTTAATAAGAGAGTTTGCTATAAGCTACTCATTTATCATTAGAAAAAGCTGTAGAGTTTTAATGTATACAGCTCAACCCTAAGAAGAAAAAAAAACCCTGAAATTTAAGATGTAGATAGAAATGGAACCCACGTCCTCCGGTTCCACCCGAAGCCAAAAAAATGTTTTTCGCCTCGGGTGAGACCGGAGGACGTGGGTTCAGTTCACGTGTTAACGACGTTTGTTCGGATCTTCATCAGAGTGAAACACATTTTGTCTGTCTCGGTTCATAACACATGTCCACCCAAAGTGATAAACTTTAGGTGGATATGTGTGATGAACACTAGAGTTTGCACTTTTAGATATCGTTTATTATCAGAACTGTAATTTAACATGTTTTCTTTATAGGTCTATATTTAGTGTGTTTGTGTTTATATATATAAACAATTTAATGCAATACATTTATGTAGTTTGTAATAATTAACTATAGCTAACATATAGTTAGTTGCTATAATTGTACAATTATTGCTGTTAAATTTAATATAGGGCCTACATTACATACATCATGCATTAACTTATATTTTAGAAAGACATAAAAAACAAACTGTTGTGTAATAAATTTTTAGAACATTTATTTTTATATACTTTCCTACAATCTAAATGAGATAATTATAGAAGGTATATGTAAATTTCGACAAACTATATTTAACAATATTTATTTATTAATGATAACATCTAAATCTATAAATGAGGGACAAAGATAAAAGAAATCTTAGAATAAATATTGACATTGTCCATAAAAATTAATACATTGTGTAAAATTTAATTACATTCTTAGAATTAATACTATTTTATGTAAGGAGTAAATAACACAAGGCTGTTAGGTGCATACAAAAATGTATAGGGTGCTACAAATGTATGTTTATTTTTGTATGCATCTATGGCACTTGTAGCTGTTTATTTTTCTAGAGAATTTATTAATACAATAGATCGATGATATGCAGGAGTCTATCAGTCGATGTAATTATACATTTTACTTCAATACGAACAACAATAATGAATACAGTATCCATTACGTAAGTTGTAGTTAATAATATATTTTGAATTGCTTTATTATAAACTGTTATTTATATAAATTTAATAATGTAGAGACTATTTTCTGTGTTAGATGATTTTTTTTAATGCTCGTTTTATATACAGTTTTATATAGTGTAAATATTGTATACTACAGTGTTTTTAGAGGTTTCTCGAACTTGATCCATCTGAAACTAGTAGAAAATAGGATGTAAAAAACAAAAATGTTCGAAATATTTGCTTAACTATCGATTTTCTTATGGCATTTATTATTTTCTAAAAAATGGATTCCAAAAAGTTGAATATATCGATAAGTGTAAAGTATCGTTTAACAATTTATGCTTTTATTTATGACAATAAGCGCGTATCCATTGGGGGTATCTCACCTGTTTTTATTTTTTTTAATAAAATTTTTTATTCTTTCAATATGTTTTTAATAAAATTTTTTATTCTTTCAATATGTTTAAGCAATATGTGAGTTCGTGATAAAATATAACGTATATGTGTACTAAGTAAAGAAATAAATGTGCAAATGGAGAGCTCTCATCTTTTTCTTTAATCTTATTGTATGAAATATATGAGAATCTACATACTTATTGTATTATGTTGTAAAGAAATAAGAATACACTCAAAATTATAATATATAATCTATGTCTATCATAATTTAAACTGTAGATGTAACATTTTTATAGTTCTTTAATTTATATTGTAGCGTTTTCTATTAGTTCTGTCGTGGTTTTATGGCTCCCAATTCTGAGAAATTCTAAAATTTATTAAGAAACTGTAGATATTTATCGATAGTCTCATTGTCTATAAGACCCATTTTGCCTTTTTTATAGTTTATTATTGTTCAATACAATGATCTCTGCTTTAAAAAGGTCCAATTTGTTTTCAGATTATTGTCATAATCATTTATAAACTATAGAGTATATTTTTTTACAGAAAATTTAATACATTAGTGTAATGCAGATTACGAACGAGTGTACATGATGCTGCTGAAAATGTCAGGAACATCGGTGTTCAGTTGTAAGGCCTCTCGGACGAGTTGCAGAGTCAGCAGATGTCTCAAACGTGACAAAAGAGTCGAAGACACAGAGATAGGGCAGGTCCTGTGTCCACTCGACACACCTAATGACTCACTTAAGTTTTCGTTTAATTGGACAACCGTAAGTGGCAATTAGGCAACTGAATTTAGTAGTCTTTGTTTAATAATGCCCTCTACTTATATATATGTATTTTTTTAGAAATTGTGTGTGTTTTTTGTCTACGAATTTCGTTTGTCCTTGGGTTACTGGTTTCATTTGGTGGTTAGATGTGTTTCGTTACTCTAGCACCATTTGAATTCAGTTCATCCAAGGGAGGTGATACCGGCGATGGACGTCCAGTTTGAAAAAAATCGACGGTTTTTACAGTTTTTACAATCGTTTCATTGTTAATAACGGTACCATCAATTTTTCCACATGATATATTGATTTAATTATACAAATTTAGGCCGATTTCTTCAAACGGATCGTTAAGAATTGCATTTTAAATTGTGTAATATAATAAAACTCGATCGATAAGTACTTGTATGTTACAGTTATACTTTGAAAATGTATAAAATATATAAAAATGATTTATTTATAGTTACCATAATGATTCTGTGAGTTTTCATGGAGTAAAGATATAAGCAGCATTTAACTTAACAAATCATTATTTTTACAGTACAGTAATCATTCTCGGTATTTTCGGTTATATGTACATTAGGATATTGTTTACAGTTGCCTTAACGCTACTTTTATATAATTTTCTGTAACGAGAAGGGTGTGGCTCCTATTAAGATTCAAAATGCAATATAATAATGGCGGGCATCGAAAAAAAATTTTCTATTTAGTACAAGTGGATATATAAATTTTTCAAAGGTTAAAATTCAACAGAAACGTTGAAAGCATTCGTATCGATTTCTTGCCAGCTTGAATAAAATCATTGATTAAACGGTGTCAGCTGATTCGGTCAAAGGTCCTTCACTTCTTCCCCAGGGCATTACGCCCAGACACCACAAATTCGAATAGTGGACAGATCAATCGCCGCTCTTTGCGGAAATTGGGACAAACAATAACCACACCCAGACCAAGTTTAACTCTATCGTTTGACTGAGCACCTTTTTTTAATACTTTCCCTCCCCTTCTTTCCTCGCTTGTAATATTGTTACATTGTTTTAACTTGTTGCGGAGAGCGTGCGTAACGTGAGTTGAAAGTTATTAGTTTTTGAAAGGGTTTTAATTAATTTAGTTTGATTAGCTGCAATAATGGTGATTGTTCATATTTATAGTTTACGAGAATAGTGTTGATTATTTGTGGTAATTCGAAAGAATAGTGACTAGTTATTTGTAAAAATGGTGTTGGATTATTTAGTCATTTATGAGAACAAGGTTGCTCATTACCATTTTGTACGTACTGTGTAAGATTAATCGTTGTCATTTTGCAAGAATATGGTTGCCTACTGACATTTTGCAGGAATAACATTGATATTTGCATCGCTGTTTTGCAAGAATAGAATGGTTTGTTGTAGTTTTACGAGAAAAGAATTGTTTATCATCATTTCGCAGGAGTAGGTTCGAGGTAGATCATTGTCATTTTTCAAGAATAAGGTTGCTTACTGTCATTTTGCAGGAGTAGCATTGATATTGATCATTGATGTTTTGCAACAATAGGGTGGTTTGTTGTAATTTTGCAAGAAAAGAGTTGTTTATCATCATTTCGCAGGAATAGGTTTGAGGTAGATCATTACCATCGTGAAAGAATAAGAGTTAATCGTTGGCATTTTGTAGAAGTACGCTTGATCATGTCATAGTGCAGAAGTAGGTTTGATGTTAATTATTATTATTTTTTTAAGTGTTGTGTTAATTATTTTCATAAATATACGTGAATAATCAACACTATCCTTATCAATCTACGCGAATAAAGCTACTACTAAACACTCATTTACAAGGAGAACGTTCTTATTTACAATTAAACAAAAATAATAAATTGCATTCATTAAAGAAGTGTTTTAGTTTTTTGCGTAAAAAGTATACTAAAATACTGCAAGTGGCCTATTATTTATATTTAAATAAATAAACAGTGCAACAAGAGACAGTTTTAAAAAAATTTATTTAAATTTTAAACTGTCAGATTGACGTTTGACATTTTTTAAAAATCTAAACTTGGAAAAATACTCGTTAACAATATTGCAGGAATTTACCAGAAGATTTTTTTGAAAATAATAATAAAAATAATAAATAAGACAATCTTCTGAGCCTTATCGTAATCAAAACTTAATTATTGATTTTCCAAAATGGCTTCTCGATAATTTTCATCAAATAGGAACGTAATTAACGACGATATAATATAAGCAGCAGGAATAATAAATATTTGTATTTATTACTTAGCTACAATTATTATAAATCTTAATTCTAATTACTCAAAATCTTAATTACAATTTAGCGATTTATATAAATTATCCATTCCTCTGAGGAGACGTTTAAAAATATTTACAAATTTTATTACTTTCTATTTTCTAAATTGTATATATTTTTGAATTATTTAATAATAATTTTAAATTAGAATTAAACTTAATGACATCATTAGCAGTTTAATTAATTAAAATTTCATAAAAAAATTGTTTAAATTTTGAGTTTTATACTAGAAAATTTCTTTAGTCGATAGCCTTGAATTTTCGAATATTAAAAAAAAATTCTTTTGATTATGTTTCATAATTATATTTTAATTTTATCAATTAATTTGAAGATATTCGTGAAATATTTTTAATAAAGTGACTTAATATAGATGCTGGCTTGTGCGAATAATATCAATTTGTTGCTCTTTTTCCTAATAAACAATAATATGATGACTGTAAGAAAATCCAATATTGTTCCCCTAGAAGTTTAATCATCATAAACATGTCTAATAATAGTTGATTAAGGTATACATCAATTATTTAGTTAAAAGTTGGTTCCTAGTCAACATCTATACGGATCTTTGCTTAACAAAATCATCATAAATATCCTAACACAATGTTCGTCAGTTTACCTGTTCGCTTGTGGATAGACAAACTTACAGACAGGTGATTCTAGTTGAAATTTGTGTTTATCTATATCTTAATTTGTGAGAAATGTAGTATTTATTGCGCTTAGGAATGCGTAAGGGGTGAAATTTTGTATGAAAGCCTGCTCATTGGTAGACTTTCATGCCAAATTTCATGCTAGTGAGCAGACTTTTGAACTATTTTATGAGATTTCAATACTCTCATTCTTTTTAATTTTCGAAATACTTTGCAAACAGACATACGGACGAGCAAAACGAATGAAAAAACTTGAAATTGAATTAAAAATGAATTACAATTAATTTACATTTCAAAATTAAAATTCTACTTGCAGAAAATTTTATTTTTTGGCACAAAAATGAGTTTTCTTATAACAAATCAAAAATTGTATCTACAGTATTATATTCATTTACTAATTAAATGTATTTGCTTGTAATCTTATATGATTGTTTACTTTAAGATAATTGATTTTAGTTAAGCAAATTAAAATTTCATTTTATAACTAATACTTGCAAGTTTTATTTAGGTTTCTTAGGAATTAAATCGTTATCAAATACTCGAAATATGATCACTCGATTTATGGTAAAAACATAAGAAATGGAAAAAAACTCGTTATACTGTACATATTTTTCACTCAATTCATAAATTATGCCACGCTTCTATATCGTATAGACTATGGCAGATGATTAAAACATATGAAAGCCATGCCAAACTTATGGTAAAGGCATGGGAAAATCCATTAGTTAATCTATGATACAATAAAAATTTGAGAAATGGTAGATGTAATTAATTCCTTCCGTTCATATTATAATATTTATATATTGTTGAATGTTATCACAATACCAGTTCCATCAAATTTTTCCCATAACATCTACAACATTCGTGGCATAGGTAACAGTTTGCTGGTATGATCTTACCATAATATATTATGGTAAGTGCTCGATGAGCATGCGAAGAGTTCATCACAAAAATGTAATAAAGTATGTTATGGTGATCACGATGAATATGCTTTATTACATTTGTATCACAGCATTATGCATTATGTATGCTACGATAACATCTTTGATAACAATCTATGATATGAAATATATATCATATATAAGGTAACGATATCATATCCATATCTATCATATATGGTGTCTGTTTGCTATGATAGGTGAGCGGCAAATTCGTTTGCCATTCAGTTATAGATGCCACGTGAAAAATGGCGGAAATCACATCAAATTTTATGACAAAAATGCCAGTTTAACAAGCTATCAGTGGTTTTATTATACAGATATTATAGTAGAAATAGAGAAAAGAAAAGATAAATGATCATGGTAAAGTTATCTGTCACTTTATAGTGTAAATGATTGATTCGTTTGTTCAAAAATTTAAGTCAAGATGTCCGTAAGAGCAGAATTTAAGTCAAAATCTCCATACAGAAAAATTGTAATGTAATCATCTAATACCGACAAAAAATAATTTCCATCAATTTAAATCGAATAATATTTTAGATACAAATGTAGCTTACCTAATTTATATATAAACAGTCGAATTTTTAGAAAAAAGGCATCAATTCTAAAAAAAACACACGTGTTAGTATCTAATAAACTCAACAGATGGAGTTATCAGTTACTGCCGTTATTACACCTATTTATAGTACTGATTAACTGTTTTTTAGAAGTTGAATATTATCATACGTGTTAATACACTTGTATGACGTAATTTTTGTGTACGTCACTGAAGTGCCTCGCAAGATTACGCCACGAGCAAATTTGACTGATTGTAAATCATTAGTAGGAACATTTATTGTAATCTAGATCGATAAGATCAGCACAAATCAATGGATACGAATTGCTTAGATGTAATTTTAGTTATTTAAATCTTTGTTCGATGTTAAATTCTCAAAGACAGAATAAAATCCATCATCGACAGTTGCATCTATTGACCGGGTTCGTGCTCTATAAGCCAAACGGTAGGTCCGCCATCGAAGATAGAACACGTTTGACAAACCGACAATGGACACACTTAACAAGTACATTTACCAAACGCAATATATATAATATTGTTAGGCCACGAATTTTAATGCAAATTCTTTGTTTTGGGGTAGAAAATCACGAAATCTCTGTATTGTCAGGTGGCGTTTCGTATGGAATTCAGTAGCCTAGAGTAAGTTTCGTCGGTACGATAGATGAAGAAGTCGATGATCGTCATCTGCGGTTAGTTGTATCTCTGCATTCCTCTTCAAATATCTATCATTCTTTCGACTGCTGCTGTAATATAACAAATAACTTTCAAATTGAGACAATATTTGACTCTCGACCGCATTTAGCTTGGAGGAAATTTATTTTTAACAACGATTTCTCGTCTTTACAAGTAAAATTTTCACCTTTATTAATGCGTTATTGTCATGCTCTAAGAATTCGTGATTCTATAGAGATGACATCACAATTTTTTTCCTATTTAACACTCTAAAATTTGATTTACATTAGAATAATCTTAACACCCTTTATATTTAGTTGTTGTATTTTAAAGAATATCGAAAATACTTTACTGAAGAGTAAAAATAACAATAAGTTTAATATTATTATTAATTCGCTAGCTTGAATTTTATTCATGCGAAAATATTGAGATACGTTAAGTTCTTAATTCCTTATTAATTCGTGGCAGTGGTTTCACACTTATTATTAGATCTAGATTATATTTTCATACAGAGTCTTGAAATTTTCGCATAGAGCGTACACATTGAATATTAAATCTTTCTTATATATGCTTTAAGATGAAATTCTAGTCTCCCTATTTGCATGCTTTAACAAGGAATCCCAGTCCTTCTACTTTGTACAGTTTAAAATACAATCCTAGTCCTTCTATTTGTATGATTTTTAATTTAAAAAGAATCTAGTCCTTTCACTTGTACGCTTTGCAAGAAAATTCTAGTTCCTTTGTATTGTTGCAGGAACTTTGTATAATTTACTTTGAATTCTATTCCTCCCATTTGTATGCCTTAGGAAGTTCTAGTCCTTTGATTATATGCTTCCAAATAGAATCAAAGTTCCTTCATTTACGTGTTTTCCAATAGAATTATATAATTTTATTCGTGAATTAAATTCTAAAATTCCTCACAATTTTTGTAAATTATCAAAAATGAAAAAAAAAAAAAAACAGTTTGTTGAATGTTAAATCAGAGGAAAATATCAGTGAAGTGTCTGCCATTATAGACAACATAAATTATACGAATGTATATGAATAGACTGTTCGATATATAACATTTTCTCGCTTATCGATTCATTTAAAAATGCTAAAAATATATTATTGGATCTACTCGAATGGTTTGATAAATCTATATTTAAAAAAAAATCAGTAATTTATTGTGATTTATTATCATTTGTAACAAAATACTCAATTAGATGTTCTAATAGAAAATTTTTGGATTGGAAAAATCGTTTAAATTTAAAAAAAATTATCCTAAAAATTCACAATTAACTCTTCTCAAAGTAATTAATCGATGTTTATAATGATAAAAATTATTCGATTAAGAAATAAAATCAATGGATAAATATCTAAACGTTTCTTAAATTTATAAAAAATTGTCTTTTTTAATTTTGTGTTTTTTAGATCGATTTTTTGGACATTAATTACAAATAAAACAAAGATAAATTATGCTTTTATTCAAAAAATTGCAACCATTCTTTACTGCGAACAACTCTCAGATTCTTCTTCATTTCATTCGATTCTTTATTTATTCTTGTGAATATTTCAGAGGAAAAAAGTGTTTCTAAAAAATTCCAACTACGTCAAAGATTAATTTCATTATTTCGCTTAAGATAATAGGGAATTTTTTAGAATAATTTCAATAAAACATTTGTAATATCAACATCATCATTGGATTGCTTGTGACAAGAGTTAATTTGTAGCAATTTTAAGACTTTTTTTTAACAAATTAATTAATTAGAATGAAATAAAACTTTAATCTTTATTAAAATTAAGTTTGTTTTCTAGATATTAAGTTTTTTTTTCTTTCTTTTTAATTTCGACTCAGTTTGAGATTTTTGAGAATAGTCGAATCAGCATCGTAACATCTACGAATGGAGAAGAAAAGTTGAATTTCATTCATTAAAAATTAAAAATTTAATTTATAATACGTAAATTTTGTATTTTTAAACACTGTAGATACTATATAATGAAATAAAATAAAGAAAGTTACAAAATGTGAGCAGTCATAGGTCAAATTCTTCAAATGATGGTGATGAAACTCTGAAATCACCATCGTGACTCAGTGATTATTTGACGATTAGTACTTAGAGTCGGTCTAAGTTTACAGTTAATTTGAATTTTTTAAAGATAAACAATTATTTAAAATCCTTTCTTAATCATTATCATTATCAAATGTACGTCGCGATAACATCCTATTTACTAGCGTAACCAATAAATTCTTTGATTCCTTCATCTCTGTAAATACAAGATTCTCATCACGTATTCCTCATTTAACAAAAACTAAAGATTTTCTTACAAATTACTCGTACGTAGAAGACATTTATAAAAAAAAGCAAGTAAAAATTCATTAAAAATTTACACAATTTATATAAATCGACCATTGAGTAAAATAAGAATATAAATTTTAAAATAATAGTGAAAAACATTGATATAAATTCCTCATTATTTTACTCTATAAAATTTCAGATGATTTTTTAAATTTCCACTTCAAGAACTCCATCAATTGTCAATATATTATTTTTAGAATGATTATTAACTCCTCGTATCGTAGGGCTTCCATAGATTATAAGCATCCGCAAATATACGTATACTTTAGGTGAATTGACTTATAACTCGATAATTAAATTTTAAAAAAGCATTAAAAAATTAATTTTATTATATTTTTAAAGTGTTTTTTAGAAGTTTAAGTTGCCGACATCCTTGATCTCCGGGCCACTAACAAGTTTTAATACTTCCATTCGATTCGCTACACTCGAATTATTGTGACAGCAGAAGATTCGATAAAAGTTTATTCCATCAGAAAAAATCTATATATATATAGTTTATATATAAGTTTTTTAGAATTTAATCTTTAAAATATTCTTAAAACTCAAAATATAAATGAAATATAGAGTAGAAAATGTGCAAATTAGACCCGATCGTTCGCACTTCATCATCAATTTATTTAGAACTATTTTTATAAAAAAAATTAATAAATTAAATATAATTTAATATTCGTTACTTTGTGCTGAATAAGTGATTAAATTTTAGAATTTGGCTCAAAAATTCTAAAAAAAACCCTAAATGTATATGCGAAATATCAAAGAAAATCGGTTGAAAGTATTCAAATTAGACTCGAACGTTCGCATTTCCTCGTAAATTTATGAACTTTTTAAAATGGTTTTTTATAATAATTAATAATTATTTTGTAATGAAATTATTTATTTTAAAAATAAAAAAAATTCGAATAAAAAGTCAAAAAATTTCCTTTGACTTTTTGTGTTTTTGGAGTGCTTTTTTGAAAGTCACATTCGATTTATCAAACCTGATATTGGATTTTTAAAGATGATAATATATTAAATCTTAATTTATAAAGCGTTTTTCGGATAAATTTCCTCAATTAAATTAGGAAAAAACAATACTTTGCTCAGTTCTCCTGTGTGCAGATTTTGATTTATTTTAATGTATTTTAATTTATTCTTAAAATTAAAATTAAAAAAAAACATTAAATTAAAATATCATTTCAATACTTAATCAACTTTTACAAAATTGTATTTAAAAAAAAATATTGAATTTTTTCCAAAAATTCAAATTAATTTTAAACCAAAAACTAGGCCATTACGTTAAATTTGTATTTGTGCCACATTCACAAATTAAGATTAATTTAAAGTGTTAAAAACGTTATAAAATAAAATAAAAAATATTAAATGAATAAATTAAGATTTAACATACATAAAAAAATCAGAAATTTTTTTTAAAATTCAGTTTTAAGTTCATTAAATATCACATTTTAAAAAGATGTTACGTAACAATTTAATCCGAAGATTATCATCATCAATTTGTTATTACGTTTAATCTTTTAATGTTCCTTTTAATGGGAAGATCGATAATTTAAGTTTAATTTTATAACTTCTTAACACTTTTATGTGTATCTTCTTTAATATAATTAAGAGATTTAATGACTTTAATTTTTGCTTTTTCTACAGGCATTATTGGCATTACTTTATTTAATAAAAACGTCATCATCATCATTACTTTTCTCTCTCGAATCCCTCTTGTTCATTCTCTACCAAATTTTTCATCGTTTTTGGCATTGACATTATTTTAATTATTTAAAAAAAAACCATCATCGAAATTAGTACTTTATCTTTAACTCCTCTTCATTCTCTATTTAGTTCCTCCTCGTGCTAGATCTTTATCAAGTTCTTTATGTTACGGACTTGAATTTATTTGTAACAAATTAAGAAATAAAACGGTCTCAGTAGGATAAACTTTGTTAATAACTTTAAAAGTAGAATAAAAATAAAATCTTAAATCATTTTAACGGTTGCAAAATTAGGAAATTAACGCGACACACTTTAAAAAGGAAGTTACTTTACTAAAGATTGTGATTTATACGCTAATTGACTGATGACATTGTTAAAAAAAAACTAAAATATATGCACAATTAATGTTAAACCGTATAAAAATTGTTAATAAACTAGTATCAAAACAGTATAAAATCACGCCCGTCTCGTATGAGAGTTAACGTTTCGAGTGTGTGTGTTCGTGTACAGTTGTGAATGTGAATCATAAATTGAGTATAGAACAATGTATTAATTTGCTTAATTGCAATTTAGTCTTGGTTAAATGAATTATAGGCACCCTGCATATTTTGGATGTTTTTGATATATTCAATACCGAAATATACTCGAAATAAAATAATTTATGACTAAAAATTATGTAATTTGTCAATTAAAATAAAAAAATTTCTGTTAAAAAAAACTCATTTAATTTTCACACGAATATCAAATCTTTCACGTAATTATACTTCTCCTGCTGATAAAATCTATTTTTCTTTTTATTTAAAAAATGTGTTTTAATTAAAATAAATAACAAAGAATCGCTATTAATTATAATCAGACGTTGTTTTTTAATTATAATTCCACGTGGAATTTAAAAAATTTTGAGTTTAAAAAAAAAATTATTTCGACAATTATTTGAGCGTTAAAGTTGTTGGGGTCACGGTTAAGGGTCGAAGTTCGAGGTCATTTGTTCAACTTTCTCACTCTTTTCTGATAATTTTAATTAATTTCCATTTCTTTCAATCGATATCTGTGACGATTATCTGGATAAGCAAATAACAATAAATTTTTTCCGCTTTGTTCCAATGGTTAATTACGTAAATGAGCGGAAGATTTGGAGGGAACCAAGATATTATCTTTAAATTTACGTATGTTGGCCCTTTACGCCTTCAATTAAACATTCAAGCACAAATGTAGATATATATATATATATAAACAGTTAGGTATGAAGATAATTTGTTAAAGATGTATGAATTCTTAATGCCTTTTTTTGAAGATTTTTTTTTAGAAAATCAAGGAATTAAAATAATATGTAATGTATTATTTGTCTAATATTCAAAGTCTTCGTACGGCTCTTGTAATTAAAATATGTGCTGAACAATTGAAGAATAGTGTGAAGAGTGTTTAAAAAATAGATCGAGGTGTAGTGCAGTATATACTGCTTCAGTCACAGGAAGAGAACGTGAAGACTTTTTAGAATAATCGAGTACTAGTATAATAGTGCAGTACGTATTGTTTCAAAGGACAATTCAAGAACTGTTCGAAGAATTTTTTGAATGAATCTAATGCATTACATATTGTTCTTACTGGAACAATTGTATGAAGAATTTTTAGAATGGATCAAGTATTGGAGTAGTGGAGTACATTCTATATTGTCTCACTTGAAAGATATGATTTTTTAAGAATGGATTCTGTGGTAATTCAGTATATATTGTTATAATTGCAAGAACCGTAAGATTTTTTGGAATGGATCGAATAGTAGTGTAAATAAATCGTTTGAAATGCAAGAGCCGTATGGGTAAACCATCTTTTTATGGATTTTTTCGTAAATATTGTAAACTTGTGTGGAATTTTAAGTAAAATTAAATGACATATATCAGATAAAAGTCAAATTTTTAAAAATCTTTATATAAATTATTTTTCCAATAAAATTAATATTTTATTGTCCGAGTAAGCAGAAATATATTGCAGTCATTAAAGATATTGCATTTTTAAACTCGTTTTCATCGTTTATAATTAATGTTTGTGGTTTAATTTATAAAATATTTTAAGCCATTAAAGTTTATAAAAATGATAAATCTATTTTCTTCTTTTATGTATAATAATAGAAATTCCTATAATTATTTTATATAATTTCTGAAAATTTAGGGAGATATTTTTGTAGTTAGCAAAGTTTTTCAGTTTTTTTTTTTTTAAAGACCATCAAGAAGAGACTGTTTAGCAAAATTTATAAAGAAAAGAATTATTTCATCTTGTATAAATTTATAAATTTGACTAATAATACTTTGATACAGAATTTAATCTGTATATATAACATAAATTCGTAAAGAATTTCATATTCAAAACTTGTAGTGTCTTGCCCCTGTACATTATACTTTCCTGCTAGCAATAGAGTCATGCCGGTTATCTATCTAACGCCTTTCAGAGGAAATTTTGAATTGAAATGACGTGACTTTCGGTTTGTATCGGAAGTTTGTATATAGTTAATCAGGGCCTACTGTCCCTAAGCTTTCTATATCTATTCTTGACTTTAATCTATCTAACTCCGTTCTCGAGATTAAAGAATGACAGACAGATAGACAAACAGAGACGATAATGGAAAGTTACAGGTCTACAATTTTTCCAAATTGCAGCCCAATGAGTTCCTTTGAAAGAGGAATGAAAATTAATCCAAAATAATTATTTTTCAGGGACACAAGGATGTTTTTTTTTATAAATTATATGTTATTTATTTATCATATTTTGTTTATAAAATGGATATTAGTAGTATAAATGGTGTTTAAATGATACAGAATATCCAAGCTTTATCATCATTGATTTCGTTTAAGATGATCTTTTTGAGCCAGTAATTTTCTATAAAAAATTACTGGCTCAAAAAATTTTGTAAAATATATCTTTGCCCTTTTTAATTTCAAGAATTTTAGATGTTTAGAGAATGGCTCTGATGTGACATTGTTAATTTATCTAAAATAATAAAAGATAATGGGATTCTTTAGAATTAAACTTTGTATATAATTCGATAAGGGTAATTTACATAAAAAGGAAGTTTTTGATGAATGTATGAAGGTTTTATATAATTTAATATTTGTATTGCAAGTCGTAATTACACTATTTTAGTTATTTTTGCATAAATGAAAGCACTAAAATAGAAATTTGAGAGCAAAATTTGAATATATTAATTGATAAAACAGATATTTTAGTTCTAAGTTCATTGTACTAATGATTTACAATGTAGACTAAAGGAAATAGGAATAGGAAATAAGATAGGAAAGAGAGGTGAAGATACAAGAAAAAAATGCATTTTTTTCAATACATCATTCCGAGTTTTCTTCAGGCCTGAAAGTCATAAGCCAGAGGTCATCACCCAAAGGTCATACCTTAAAATTAAAATCTACTAAGTTATACCAGACATATGACCCTAATATAACGCCAATTATATCAAGTTTTAACTTAATTTCTTTCATGTTTCTCTTAAGTTTGTGATCACTAAAATTAAAGAACTTTAAATAACAATTCCTGTAAAGTAATAGAAATGACTAATTTCAAGACAGTTTTCCACTATTTTATATTCGTGTTTTTTAACCTAATTTCTGCCTTTATGTACATAATAAAATTCTTATTAAACGGCACAAGTAATGAAAAAACTGCGAATAATCACTATTACTTCGATAAGAGTTTGATTAAATTATTCAAATTTTTAAGCTGATTATTGAAGACTTTATCATATTTAATTATAGAAGCTGACATTAATGATTAATTTTAATCCAGAGCATTTAATAATTAAGGCCCGTAGTAACAGGACATTATTTTATTTATCATAATTTAAATAATGTAACCAATATTTAATTGATTAAATTCTGTTTCTGTTTCAAAACTTAATAAAAGCATATTTTATGCCTTCTTTATACCGCGTTAATGTTTCGTTTCTACCTCGTTTATACCTTGTTTTTACCTCGTTTAAGCCTTGTTTCTGTTTTGTTTACACACTGAAATGGTGGTTAAATATTTTAAGCCGCTCTAACTTCTAAAAAATGTCTATAATTATATTTTAATATATAAATTGAATGATTATTAAATGCACTTTCCTAAAATTTTCTTGTTTATACCAAGCTTAAAACTGTAAAAACTTAATTAAATGTAATCGGATGTAAATATGTTTTCTATTGAAAAATTATTTTTAATATTTCGATCTAATTTCATAATAATTTTAACTGTAGAAAAACATTTCAATTATTTTAAACTGATGCTTTCTCCTTAAAAGTTTTTGATTAAAACCTTGTTTTAATGCTACTTTAATTAAGATTTTAATAGTGTTTTTGAAGTATGATATACAACAATTTTTTTAAAAAATACGCGGCTTTTTAGAATTTTGTCTTTAAAACATCCAAAACTCTAAAAACTCGAGTAATTTTTAAAGATTTTTAAAGGTTAAAGCACTGTCAAATTTTTTAAAAAAAATTTAGTGTTATAATCAAAAAATCACTCGTTTTTTTCCTTATTCTAAAAAATTTTATAAGTAATTTTCCAACTACGAAAAAGAAAATCTACTTATAAACCTTTTTAGAACCAAAATTGATATTTTTTTCCATAATTATTTTCATTTCGAATGAGAAAATTTTGCGTAAAATCATAATTTGTTACGACATAAAAACTTTAATTATTAATAATTCACAGTAAATTATGAGTTAATTAATTTCTAAAAAATAAAAGAAATCTTCAATCTTGTATAAGCTGATATATCTTCTAAGTCTATTCTCATATCATTTTTTTCATCGATTAAAACTAGCAATAAATTCTGGCCTAATGAAAAATAATGTAAATTAATTGATAAACAAAAGATAAAAATCTCTAATTTGTGTATTAATTTACTAATGTACAGTAAAGCAAATTTTTATCGCTTGTTTGAAATGGTGTAATTTTCGTTTTCTAATTTTTGACTCTTCTCATCGAATGAGAAAAATGTGGATTGACTACTGATAAAATCGTGGATAATCTATTGATACAGCTGTAGATAAAGGCGTGATAATTCAGAGGTGTATTTAGGGATGGACAGAGGAATCACGTGCATCCTTTTAACCAAAGTGTGTATATATATATATATAGACCTGTAGTAAAATATAGACCTAAAAAAGCTTATATATAGGCTTTTTAGATCTATATTTTACTCACAAAGCTTTTCCTGTGATCTTCTAATGTATGCCAATTTGATAATAAAAGTATAGATAATTTGGTGGTAAATATGTGGATAATCTTATGGTAGCTATGTGAACAATCTAGTAATAGAGATGTTGATAATTTGATGTAGAGATGTGAATGATGTGGTAGTGGAGATGAAGAATGTCTGATGGCGAAGAAATGGATAATGTAATGGTAGCGAGGTGGATAACCTGTTGGTAGAGAAGTGGATATCTACTGCGTGAATAAAGACAATGCTTATTAGTTAAAAGTTGCTTGATAATTCCAGAAATACATACTTTAAAATAGATAATGTAGTCGCAATTACAGTACGAATCATATTTGTTGTGAATCTCGGTGAATGATCAAAGCATGGACATTGACTTGAAGGAAGAAACGAGAGAAAAACAATAGTCAGAATAATGAACATGAAATTATATTTCAAAAAGCGAAAATAAATTTTAAAAATAATTTCAAATATCTTCGAATTGAAAATAAGAAATGCGATGTTGTTAAACTGAAAAGGAACCCATCATAAATCGGATGCGCCGCGATGCGCAGCGACGCGACAGATGCGCCGGTACGCGATGCCGACCACATACAAACGTATTAATAACTTTCTATATATTTATTGGACATACTTAAAATTAAATAAGATCCACCGCAAGAATATAATACATTTTATAATATCAAATTCGTTTACGACTAATAAATAACTTTTAATGAATGATTAGTTTGCCAAGGCTCCCTTATTTATAAAATTTATCTCAAATTCTTTAAATAATGTCAAAAATTACTTCAAATTTTGGTATTAATTTATTTTTCTACAAGTCTTAAACTAATTTTTTCCAAAAACTCACTTCAAGACTTTATTTAAAAATTAAATTTGCGTTTTTTGATAATAAAAACTCGAATTAACATAAAATCTTATAATTTTTTTTATATAAAAATTAATTAATTAAATTCTAAGAACAGTCAACTGCGCTAATATTATTTATTCTAAAACATTATTTTCAACTTATTATTATTATTATTATATTAAATTTTAACTGATTTTATTCTAAAAATCCACAAAATCTAAAACTTAAATTAATTTTTAAAATATTTTATTAATAATAAAATTTTTAATTATATCAATTCGTATTTTTAGTAAATAAAAGGCATTTTAGATAAAATATTATTATTTATTTCGTAAATTTTCGATTTTCTTTTCGATAATTTCTTTGTTTTAAAGAAATTTTTGACGAAAAAATTCTTTTAATTTGTCCAAAAATTTTCTGATTCAAATTTAAAATATTGAATTTTTTTAGAAGTATAAAAACAACGAGGATAGTTTGTAACAAACATAATTTGTAAATTAAAAAAAAGACAAAAAAATTAATATTAAAATCAGAAAAATTTCCAAAAACAAAAAAAATGTTAAAATTAATCTTTTTAAACTTGGTTTTCATTCAACACTATTTTTTATAATAAAAAAATTTATAACAACAAAGTTGACAATTAAAATTCTGTAATGTGTTAAGTAAAGCGCGCAATAAAGTTTATTAATAAGTTTAAAATTATGATAAATACTTAAAATATGTTAAAAATTAAAATTGTTGCTTGTTTCTGTTCATTAATCACTATTAATTAAAGTTTGTAATAACGAATTTTTATTTATTTCTTCACAAAATATTTAAAGTTTAATCTTTAGTATTTCCATTCAATGAAATGTGTTTAAGTTCAACGTGGAAACTGAACCCACGCCTTTTAACAAATATATTGAAAGATATATTTTCAATTTTTCAATATACTTTTTTGAAAATTCAAATTCTAAATACTTGTTTCTGTTCTGTTTTTTTTTCTTTCTTTATTCGGGTTTATACATTAAGATCCATATTTGTTTACAGGAAAAAGTGCTACTCAAATTTTATGCAAATTGTTCAGAATACAGGCTTTATAGAACTATGAAACTTATATAGGCCTACATTTCCGTATGATTTAAATGATTTTAGAAGTGCTTTCGGTTGTCTGTCTGCCATGTTATATCTCAAAAACTAATCGTTTTGGTAAATAGAAATAATTTTGTTTCATAGTTAACAAAAAAGTACTCTAAAAATTATTTTTATATTATTTAAAAAAAAATAATACTTCAGAAAACTATCAATTATTTTTAATTGAAATCAAGTTTTAATTGAACATAAAAACAAAATAATACACTGATATAGAAATCAGATTTAATTAATTAGTAAATTTATAATTGTACTCACTTCAATCATTTATTACAATTTTGATGATCATAACTATAATTTAAAATGTTATAGAGTACACCAAAACTTACTTGAACATTGTAAAGACTAAATCGCAATTAATCAAATAAAAATAGAATTAATTCGAATTTAATTTTTTCTCGTTTTTCCTTCATTTTTTTAAGAAAAAAATTCGTTGTTCTACACTCAATTTATAATTCATATTCATGAACTTACTTATTCACGCAAATATAAAACGGAGTTAACTAACTTTTAGACGACTTTGTATTACAGAATAAAAAGAAAGAACAATTTTTATTTGAATAAGAAGCCAGTTTACCTAATATAAAAACAATAAGGAAACTAACAAAACTACGGAATCTTGATTCAAGGACAGATTCTAAATATTTTAATATGTTTAATTATATTATTAAATAACTGAATTAAAAAATAAAAAGTAAAATTTTTATAAAATTTAAGTCTATTTCCTCTTCAAATTGTGAAAATAGGCACTTAAAATCTTTATAGATATCACACGGATGATGTAACAAGAAAATATCCAATTATATATTCAAGTGTATACTTTCCTGTCTTATTATTTATTTATTTATCTCAAGACTTACTTTTCATAGATTCTTCCCCGAAAAATATACAGTGATAATTTACAATAAAGAATTGTAAAGAAATTCGTATAGAGAAAATGCAGTAAAGTCGGACTCCCAATTCGTTTTACCACTATAATTTTAATAATATTAAAACTAAAATTTTCGTTTAACACCAAAACATTCTTTTATTAGATGTTCAAGAACTCCCTTCGTTAGAAGAGATTTTAAAATTTTTGTGAAGACTATCTTTGAATTTAGAAACCGTGTCAGAAATAACAGTTTGGAAAAAGTGCTCCAAATTCGGACCCAGTGCCGTAACTAGCCATTCCTGTGCCCCGTGCAAGAATTTGCATTTAGCCCCCTTAATTAATTAGGTTTGGAAAAATAATAAAACATATACATGCATTTTGGGCCCCTCTTCCAAGTGGGCCCTGTGTGGGTGCATCTGTTGACCTGCCTAGTTACGCATGTGAGGGCACTGTTCGGACCCTCAAATATATATGGAGTTTTAAGGGGGAAAGTAAAAGAGAAAGAGAAAACAGCAAATTTTTGCATAAAATGATTAATTTAAACATGCTATGTATTGAGGAATGAAAATGTTTGCAAAAATTGCAAGTATATTCATCTTCCTTTACTTCTGAACATGGGCCTACATGGGCCCAATCAGTGAACTGTAAACATCTCACCTAAAGTTCACCGCGGTAATTTGAAAACTATTTTTTGCCACAAAACATGCAGACAGCATCATTTTCAGTGTGATAACCTCATTAAAGTAGTATATATTTTCGCTACTTTTTCCATTTCATTATCTCTCTAGTAGATTCTAATGCTCTAGCCGTAGATTCTGAGGCCATTGTAGTTTCTTCTTTTGTCTACTTCCATCATCTGTCATTTCTTTCAATCTAAACATAAACAAGATCTAATTAGTCGAAATCAAAATGATGTTCAAAAGAGTAGAAATTCTACTTTGGAACGCGTTGGAGTCCGATTAGGAAAAAAGAATGTTTTTGGAACAACGTAGTATCGTCAATTATTGTATGTCAAAAATGGTTAGCAAAATGAGTAATCCGTTAATTTCATTCTTCTACTGCATGTTAGTAATGAGAAACGAACTCTTACCTGTTCAGAAGTAAAGTGATGATGTTTCAATAATTTCGTGGATAGCAAGAATGAAAATCCACATACTTTTCACAGATGAGAAACTAGAACTGATAATAAAAATTCAACAGGTTGATGACGTATTTACCCCGATTAACGCTACTCTGCAACACTTCTTTCGTGAAATAAGTGAGAGCCTATCTGACTTTGGCGCTTTTTCTCTAGTTATGTTCTTAAGTGTTTCATTATTTTATAGTAAAAGCAAGATTAGGAAAAAAGTACGGATTTACGGTGAATTTTACTGTCTATAATTCACACTACTGTTGTAAAAATATCTAATTTATATGTATTCTTCTTCATTGTGGTATAAGACTCTCGGAAAATTATTTTGTAGCTGCTTTTAAACGATTAACTGTAGTCCATTGTTTAGCTAAAACATGCGAAAGAAAGTATATTTTTAGTTATTATCTGTTAATTTCTTTATAATACTTAGTATATACGAGAAAAATATTATTTTCGTATCAAAACTTATATTAATGTTACGCTTGTTGAATGAGATTCAGACACGTTTGACTGATTTAAGACGATACCTGCATACGATTCTGTTCTACCTTCCATAACTAAAAAATGTCTTATCTGTTGAAAATAGTTTCAATATCAAAAATTTCTCATAATCGTATGACATAATATACTAATTTTCAGAGCGGTACAATATCACAAACAGAAGTTATTATGATATTTGTTTATCCTTAGCATTGCGTGCATTCGCACAGTGGCGTAACGCATCCGTCTTGTAATGGACGATTTTCTACGATACAACCTTGTTCCTTCTTTTAGAAAATTTCAAAAAAAAAAAAAAAATTTAAATATTTTAAAATTGATTTTATCTTCATTTATAATCTACTAGAATTTATAATTCTAATTAGGCCTATTGTATTTTTAAAATTATATGGATTTTACTTTTGTATTTGGAGATAATAGAGCTCATTCGGTACGTTATACAATACTACCGTCGTTATCATCATCATCGTCGTCGTCGTCATCATCAAAAAATTTGTTTAATATATTCTCTAATGTATAGATTCCAAGTCAATATTTTTTATATTAAGATTCATAATTGTTCAATTAAATTAGGGATTCAGCCTAAAGGCTTAATTTCGGTTTCGATTTTGCTAAAGGCTATTATTAAAGCATTCTAAATCAAATCTTCTAAAAAGACGAAGAATAATTTTCTACAAATTTTGTGAATTTTCCTATTTTTATTAAGCACAAATTTGAAGTTTAAGATTATTCGAATGTAATTAATTGTATTAATTTAAAATGGACATTAATTAAGAAACTGAACCCACGGCTAAATTCAACTTACAAGGTCTTATATACGCAATAATTGTGGACAAAAATGAAGCTAAAACTTAGAAAATATCTTTGATATACGCACTCAAGATCTTTCTATCTGTGGATTTAACCTAAAAGCTGGTCCAAAAGTTAATTAATCGTGTTTGTTTTGTTTAATCCGGATGTTTTGTAAATGTGAAACAAACTACGTTTTTCTCTTAAAAATTCATGCAATTTTTACTGCCGAGGGACTGTCCGAAATACATATTTAATAAAGTAGAACATCCAAAAAATCTCTTGATGTTCAAGTGAAACATTCCCCAAAAGATGTGTTAAGTCCTGAGACTATTAATAGAATCCAATATATAAGCTTAGTAACCATTAAATCAGTAATTTAGTTTTTACAATGGTTAACTGATTATTGTGTTACCCTGTATATTTTTATCCAAACTTTGATTTATATTTTGGAATGAATTATATGGTTTACACATTAATATATACACTAAATTTACATAACAATAACTATGATAACTATGCTCATGAATAATAGTATAACAACGGTTCATTGTATTCATAGTTGTTAATTTTCAAAAACTTGCTCTGTGTACATGAAAGCACTCAGCAATAAAACGGAAAATATATATATGCCTTACTTTTTTTTAAATTAAATAAAAGTTCTCTTAAATTTTATTTATTTTCCTTTACAATTTATTATTCAAATAACTAGTATTTCTTAGAATAAGAATGCAACCGATGTGCTCGATCTTGTATGTATATCACTCCGCCATTGTAGCTAAAAAATTCGAAATTCAAACATTACGTCACATGTATCGTGCGATTATAATTTCAAATTTTCTGAAAAATGTCGGAAACTTTAAGTAGTTTATAAGTTTCAACATATCTTATAATTTTATGATATATGTTCTATATACGTATATAGCCTATATATTATGTTCTACTTCGTAATGAACGTGGAACTATTTTCTTTCGTGTATGACTAATGAACATCGGCTCCGTTCTTATTCTGGGAAAGATTATAAAACATTTGTTTTTAATGCTTGAATATCATTATCAATCAGAAATGAACGTAAACAATATTTGTAGATTATATGTAGTGAAATTCATAGTTTATAGTGATTAGGCTTTATAAATTTTATTACATATGATATCGCATGGTTAACAAGTAGAAGTAAAACCAGGGACAAATCTTCATAGGGACTAATAGGGCATAAGACCTGTGCCCCCTAGTGTCAAGGGCCCACAAAAATTGAATTATTATCATAAATTTTTAATACTTTTCATTAACAATGAGCACTTATCGTATAGTAAAAAAATAGTTAATAGGTTACGCTAGGTTTGGTAAAAATGGTAAAAATGAGGCCCCATTGGACTTCAATAAGCCCTAGGCCCCGAAAAATTTAGATCCGTTCCTGAGTAGAACTATGAAATTTTAATTATATTTGTGCCAATATAAAACGTTACCAGTAACGTAAACAGGAAGGAACCAAGTGTGCCCTTAAATTTGTATATAAGCTAAACAAATTTTAAAAAACCAAGTACTGTACAGTACAAGAAAAAAATCTAATGTGACAAACAAATACATATATAAAATGTCTGAGTTTACTCTTCATCCACAACGCTAATGTTTAAATCCACAGTAGTACAGGGGTGGATTTAGGTTTGTACGTTCTAATTCTGGTCCCTCTAATATCGGCCTTAATTACGCTAGTAAACGTACAAACGGGAAACGAGTGCAAGAAAAATATGCAATATAAGTCCTTGCAATTAGGACAGTAAAGATGCGATTTAGCTCATAACAAAGACAATAAGCAATATACAAGTTCTGTAAACATTTATAGTTTTGCAGGTGTTTAAGCAAACTTGGAGTTTATTATTTTTCGTGTTTTCTAAAAGCAGTCATAATTTCAGTGATTTTAGAGAGTTTTTGTAACTAAAATAATAGTACAAGATGATATTTTATCCTTATAGTTTGACTTTAATTTATCAGATAAGATCGCTGCATGATGTGCCAATGGATTATAGAAAGATTGATATCTGTTGAGTAATCTAGAACAAAAATATACGATAGGTCGGTAAACATACCTCTTACTACATTTTTGATTTATTTTATTAAACAGAGAAAAAATGGTTAAATTTTTGATGCTTTCGCCTTTGAGTTTAAATGTATATAACGAGCTATTTGTTTATGCTGTTTACGTTTTCGAGCATCTGTGTACCCTTGTGTAAAGGTCACATACCGAGCGTATGTGACCTTTAACCTAAGGATGGAAAGCTTGTAAACTGATTAAGCAATCAAATCGATTTTTAGAATTCGGAAACTTTGATAAAAATAATTCAAAAATAAATCGAGAGTTTAAAAAAGAATTCTATTAAAATCGATATCCTACCTTTTTAAAATATAATCCGTTGAAAATTCGTTTAAAAAGATGTTTAGTTGCAATAAAAATGTTAAGAACATTTTCCCGTTTGTTATGAACTGTATAAAAAAAATTATATTATTTAAAATAATAGAAATAGGTAATTAATGAGTTAATAATACAGAATATATATTTAAATTTTTTAAGCGAAAATAAAATTATGTCTGGTGTAAATTTTACAGAAAAATACCCTTTAACACTAATATGAGCTTAATCTGTAAATTAAAAACCGTAAATTTGTATGCCAATGCGTGTAAATAACTACATGAATAAGAACGGAGCATATGTTCACTAGTCATACGCGAAGGAAAATAGTTCTGTGTTCAATATGAAGTAGAACATAACATATATTTAAAAAATTATAAGATATATTGAAAGCGTTATAATAATCTATTAGAAATTTCCGATAGGTTTTCAAATTTGAGATGATAAAAGCAAAATAAATAAACGGCACGTGACGTCATATGACGTAATATCTGAATTTCGAATTCTTCAGCTACGAATTCAAGGTAAGCGGATTGATACGCATTCAAGGTCGAGTACATTGGTCCCATTCTTATTCTGGATTTACTACATAAGATTTTTAAATCATATCAGTTTATAAGGAAAAGATGTAAATTATTATTAATTAATATATAAAATGCACAAAAAACATTGCGAGTAGAAACTGCAAAATAAACAAGTAAAAATATGAATAGTGTGCCAAAAAAATAATTCGTTATACAAAAAAACCATGTCTAAACTATAAAAAATAAACTGAAAAAGGACTTAAATTATGTATTAGCGTTACAAAAAGTTGTTAAGTGTAAGGGAAAAATATAAGTTACTAATGTAAAAACGGTACAAATAATATGAATGATCCAACAAGACTATAAATTGTATAATGTATAGTAAATTGCAAAGTACGTAAGAAGAATTTAAACTTCAAAATAAAATATAAAATTTAAAAAAAACTAAATTGTCCAATATTAAAATGACAATATATAATTATGAATTGAAAAGTAAATACAGTATACAAAAAATATAAACTGTATACCAATGTCAGACTAATCACAGGAGGGCAGCGGGACTTTTTGGCCCAGACCTCATAATTACCTATTAGGCCTTGACCGATATCATTATAAACTGCAAGGCAAAGAATGTAAATTATAAAAGTATAAATTGTACAAAAAAATAGGAACAATAAACAAATAAGATTATAAATTACATAATGTATAAATTGCAAAGTATTAGGCCTATACAAAGGGCTTGAATTGTAACCAATACAATTGTAGTGTTCTGTAAATATACAAAACAAAAGCCTCTAAGTTACCCAATATAAACTGGCATATGAATTAAGAGATGAATACTGTAAATTATTTTTAAAAAATTACAAACTATATAAATAAATTGTACTGTACACTAATATAAAACCTACTCAATAGCTAACAGACTCATTTAAATCCCGAATAGGGCCTGATGTTGATATATAGTTTATATATTAGATATTCATCAGACAATTTACACAAGTGGAGATTGATCAGGGCCTCTCTCGACCTCGGAGAGGCCGTGCCCAATATGATTATAAATTTATAATACGGCTTAGAATGTAAATTATTATAATAAGAAGTGTACAAAAATACAATCCTTTAAGGAGTATAAATAAAGTAAACATAAATTAATTTCAAGAATAATATTAAAAGATTTAATTTAATATTAAATATACTCGAAAAGATAAATTATGATCGACAAAAATTAAAATATATTTATTAAATGGATCAGGAGCCAGCATATTCGACTCTTTCCTTCGAAATTCCTGATCGTTTCACTCAAATTAAGGACTGTCGACCGAATAATATGATAAACATAATTAAAGAGATAATTTATTACAGATTAATGGACGATGATAGTGAAATTATGATTATGTTTTATTACTATTTGATACCGAATAAGATATTTAAATGAGCACTCGTTAAAAGTTATAAATTATTAATTTAGTAAATTATTTAAATAAAAATATATACATTTTCTATAAAAAAAACTAAATTTAAATTATGTTAATATTAAAATATCATCGGTATTAATTCGTTGAATCGATACAGTAACGAAGGAAACGTATATCTGTAAGTTTTAAAGATAAAATAATGCAAATTTTTCTTATTTTAAATTTAAATTTTTAATTTTTTTAATATAAAATGAATGAATAAATAGATAAAATTATTGATTTAACATTCTAAAATTTGCTTATGATAACATATCTTAAAATCAGTGAGGTTTGTCGGATGTAAACTCGTCAAATTCTATTATGATCATTGATGCTGAAGATGAGTTGATGATGCTTTAAGGCTCCTACTTTTCCAGATTGCTTCGGGAGTTCGTCTGTAAAGCATCCTTGTAAAATTATTAAATTTTGCCAATTCCAAACATAAATAAATCTTTATTTTGTTAAATATTTTAAAATTTTTAATCACTTTTCAAGTAGTGATAATCTTTGTGTAAGTTGTCATTTTGAGTTCATTTTAATTTCTTTGTTCTAATTCTGTTGTTTAAATTATTATTTATACTTAAAATTTATATATTTTAATTTATTAATTAATACTTTTAACTCGTTTTATTAATATAATTTTTATTAAAATATATTTGAGATAAACAATGACTTGAATGTTCTTGAGTGTTTATCAATGACGCTTTATCTTGTCATAATCGATTATTTATATATTTTATTGGAAAATTTTATAAAAAATTTTTTGAAATATATATTAAAACTCTATTCACAATTTATTTTAATATTTATATTCATCTATTATCTACATTTTCAACTCAGAATAGGAGAATAAACTGATAAAAATAGTCATTTTACAAATAGATCTTGGCATTGTAAATCGATATTTTGAAGAATATTTATGTCGAAAATTCTACTTTTTTCTTTCTCTTTTTTTGAAAAATTCTTCAAAAAAAAATGCTTGACCAAAGCATTTTTTAGTATAAAAAACTGAAAACTCTAATGTAAAATGTGGAGATCAAACATAAATTGTAAAGAGCAAGAAGGTAATTAAATTCGAATCTTGTAAAATTTATGTAATTATTTCTGAAAATAAATGTTAAAAAATTAATATATTATAAAATATTTTAAGCATTAACATAGTCTATAAGCGCATATTTTCATTGATTTATTACGTATTGTTCAAGGTTACTACCATAAAAATCTTAAAATGTATCCTATAAATTAATAAAACTATGTACTTAAAAGAGTATAAAAATATGAATTTCGACAATAAAAATAACAATATTAATTCCTCAATATTGAATTTATAAGAATTTTATGTGGCAATTATTTGATGCATATAATATTTATGCTATAAATAGTATTCTAATATATTAAATCGAATATTAACAGAGCGGAATAAATTGTTCTTTTTCTATAACAAAATTAATATCATTGCCGTTAATAAAGGTTTAACGCTTCTAAAAATAAGTTTTAAAAATAATTATAATGTTTATTTTAAAATAAAAATAATAAAAATCCTGTTTTATAACGTTTAATCCTGCTCTTTTGATGAATAGAACACGCTACTCTATGAGTTATAAGCAAAATTATTCGCTGTAATTCATATTTTTAAATGATATACACCTTTTATATTGTTATAATTAAATTTTTTTAAATAAAATAAAATTTATAATTTGTAATTTTTAATAAAAATATATTTATTTTTACAAATATTACGTTTTTATCTGTCTCTTGCTACGCGTAAACATCTTATCTCAGCATAAAAATGGGGGTCTTGAGACATTGTAATGTGCTTTAACGACTAAATAATGTGAAAATTAAACTCAAAAATTTATTTTGTTTAAGGAAATTATGCTTTTTAACGCTTTTAAATAGAATAATGTGCTTGAATACTTTAAGATTTTCTATATGAATAATTCAACATTTATCCAATAAAACACTAAAATTATATAGCACAAATTATAAGTTAATAAATAACTAAATTATTCTTTACATTATTATTAATTATTAATGTTTTTTTTTTGGTGTGTTTAGTTTCAAAGATTAATCGTAAATTAACCTATGTGTAAAATTTAGAATTTATAAATTATATGAATATACTAAAACTGTTTCTACTTTAAGTAGGAACCAAACTCACGTCCATCGATAATAAAATGACAATAAAAATTCTATCAGAAGTGTGGGTAAGGTTAAGTTCCATCAAAATAAGATGATTCTTTATACAGGGAAGTAGAGACGTATAGGCGAACTGTATAGGAAAGTAGATAAATGTATACTGTATGCAGAAATAGTGAATTAAATTGTATAGAAACGTAAATAAATGTGTAAAGTATAAAAAAGTAGGGATATGCTTGTATAAACTGTATAGAAGAATAGAGATATTCTGTATAAAATGATAGATAAATGTACCCTATAGAAAGAAATGGGGAAGAGTAGCATTGAGAGTCTCACTAAACGAGAGAACAAGATTCAGACCCATCAAAATAAGGTTTAGTTTCATTAGAAGACGGATAAAGGTTGAATCTCACTAAAAAGAGAAATAAGCTTAAGATATAATAAGATTGGGTCCCATCAGAATAAGGTTAGGTCTAACTAAAAGTTGTGATAAGGTTTAGTCTCATTAGAATAAGGTCGAATCTCTCTAGAAAACAGGACAAAGTTGAGTTTCGCTAGAAGAAAGAGATAAGTGATCAGCATCTCTTACATAACAAGACTCGCTCATTGACTTCATTTGCAGTTAGTAGTCAGGCCTTGTTATCTAGAAGATGCTGCATACAGATAGCAACTAAACTCACGTTATCAAAAGACGTAGGTTCAATTCCCATATGGGACCAAACAGAAATTAGATATTGGTATCTTTCTTTGATTTATATACTAGATTTACATTTTAACTATTATTTATTTGTTTTCTCCTCATGTTTAACGCTCTTTCTTAGTTGTATATAATGTCCCCCCATATAAAGGAGGGAATAAAACAGTTTAGAATCTAAAAATAGCTGAAGAAGTATAGAAATACTATTATCTAATCGGGGATATCGTCATAGACTGTAAAGTGAAGCAAACAAAAAGTATTAATATAATATTCATTTCATTTAAATGGAACTACTGAATGTATTAAAATACTTTCAAAATTAGTTTCCAAGTAGTTTCAGCTTCAATGAATTATTTGTATCATGGACCAAAGCAAAACAAGAAAATGCATCATTTCAATTACATTTTCTTATGTCGTTATTCCGGATGATGATTTTATATTTTCATTTATTAAAAATGAAAAAACGTATTAAGTAAACTAAATGATGATTTAAAATGTATTAAATAAAAAAAATTTATTAATAATAAAATTAAGTGTATTTAGTTCTTAGAAATACTAAAGTTAATGAATTTATATTGTAAAATTAGTCATCAAAATAGAATGATTCCTTTAAAGGATATCTATATCTCTAAACAGTACACATTATATAAATAAGGTAAGGTAAATTTATGAATAGTGTAGAGGGAACAGAGTTATATACTGTTTAGGGAAGTAGGTAAATGTATACTATATATGGAATGGGGGTATATACAGTACTATGTAAAAAGTATATAAATGTATACTGTATAGGGAAATCGTGACATACTGCAGGAAGGCAAATAAATATATAAAACGGTGTTAAGAAAACTGCGGCCTATAAGATGATTTTCTGTGACCAGCCAGCAATTACCGAATATTAATTAATAACATTGACCACAGATGAAAAAATCGACTCAATTTCTTTAAATCCATTTCTCACGTTGTTATTTATGAACCAAAATTTACTGTGATATGTATTTTAATTTTACAGATAAAACGAACAGAAAACAAGTAACGAAAATATAAGAAATTATTAACTTTTATGAGAATATTTATTTATTAAAGTAATTTTTATAAAGATGATGTATTATTTATTTATTTTATTATTATAAAGATTTATTTCTTTATTAATAATACTGAAAGAGAAATACTGAAAGAGATAGGAATAAGTTTTTCAATTAACTTTGAATACGGGCAATTTTATTAAATCTGAAAACTGAAGAGAAAATAATTATGTATTTTACTTAAAAGCAATATATGCACAATTTCGATTCATTGCTTAATAACTATTATAATTTTATTGGTTAACATAAACATTTCTCAAATGTTTTTGTAGTTATAAATTTAAATATAGAAAACATACTCATATATACATAATATCGTTGTATTATCACCGTTTATACATACAAGGGTGATTTCAAAAGTGGAGAATAAAACTTTACGAGATGAACAATTATTCAATTTATAGTAAGAAAGGTTAATACACCCCTGTCCGATTATCAAAGATAACAGAGGAAGAGAGAAAAATCTTTATTTCAAATCATTTTATTTCTGGGGTGGTATAAAAGAAAATGCCTATTCTGTTACAATTCAAAATCGCAATCGTAATTAATTCATTAATTAATCGAATTCACGAAAGTCTGTAGAAATATGTCAAAGATTCGAACATCATAATGTACTGTAGAGTAGTTTCTTGTATTATCTGTAGATGTGAAGCTTCTATAGCTAGTCAAGGCAATCACTTTGAGTATCTCTTATAAATTTAATCTTTCTTTAACTTTTAACGTAACTTGTTTCTTAACTAATAAACAGTAAAGTGTGATAGTTTGTATTAGTGTTTAAGTAGTCAACTGATTACTATTAGCAATTTTTACTGTAAATTGAATGATTGATTACCAGTAAAGCCTTATTCACCACTTTTGAATCACTTTATATACACACACTATACTATACATACAGTAAATATATAGGCATATATATATATATAAACTTAATCTCACTCACTTCCTGTATATTACTTTATAAATTTTCAGTAAATAGATGAGTTCTGTAAAACTAGGAAGCCACACTGAATTTTTTGAGTCTCCTTATTTAAACTCAAAAGGAAATTGTAGAACATCCTATTGCATTTCGAGTGTTTCCTTCTTTCTATCCCTCTTTGGCCCGCTTTACATTATTCGTAAATTTACAAATTTATATAACTCGACAATATATACAAACGTTTTTACACATTACACTTTTCTGACATTCCTAGATTCCTTAGAAGGTAAGAGAAAGGTTTATATATATTGTCGGGCTTATATAAGTTTATAAATTTACGAATGATTTACTTATATAGTGGACTGAAGAGGAGTGGAAAGAAGAAAACACCCGAGATGCAATAACACTGTTTACATATATATCTTTCAAATAAAATAAAATCTTTATTAATCATAATAGGCCATAGCCTGTTATAACAGGGTGTTAGACTTACATTGTATCAAAATTTACTTATGTCTACATAAACAACAATCATGTACTGTTTACATATATAGGCTACAGTTTCCTTTCAACTTTAAATAAAAGCATTGAAAATATCCAGTGTAGCTTCCTAATTTTACAGAACGTATCTGTTTACTGAAAATTTATAAAGACGTATATCCTGTATATTTAAAATGGCGTTTCCAACACATGGTTAACAACTTCTCTCTTGATGGCTCATAGAGAAAAAGTTCTCCACCTTGGTATACAATATAAGGAAACAATGATATTTACTCATCTCGTATATTAAATATGTAAGGAAATAGGGATATTTATTTATATAAAGATATAGTACAGTATAAAGGTATACGTAGAGATATGTACTCTTCAGGGAGATAGATGAATATTATGAAATTTTAAGAAAATTCTGTAAAAATATTAACTATATTTTAAAAACTTAATAAATGTATAGTGTAAAAGTCAAACTTTTAAACTTGAAAAAGTGCAATACTTTTCAAATTCAGAAGTTTGCTTTATCAGATGATTGCTTCATACAATTATAAAGCTGATGATCAAAAGATTTTAAAAATTTGATCATCAGATTGAATTTTTAAATTATTTCAAGAATATTAAAGGATTATTCCAAAATTTTTCAAAAATAAAGGCCAAACTGCTATTCCAAAGTTTCATTTTTTGTTGTTTTATCTCTGAATTAACCAAAATCTAAATGAAACAGCTAAACATACTTCTGAAAATCTTATTGTTTATCCGAATTTTTAGTTTCAGTTGGTATCTGAGGATTACGCAGTATACTTTTCTCGAGAAATCTTATGATAAATATACTGACAATACTGATATATACAGACAAAGTACTGTATATACAAACTTTCAGCTGTGTTTCGATTCTAGTTTACGAGAAACCTTATAGACAGACATCTGCCAAACGTAACTAGGTAATTATTTTCTTAAATTCGTTAAAATTTCTTGAATAACCTTCAGAAATATTTTAAATCTATTACAAACTACTCTGAAAAAATAACAAAAAAAAAAAAAAAAATTAAATTAAATTTTCGAGATTTATTCTAATAATTGTTGGGATAATCGAGTATCGAAAGGCGCTCTTTTTTCAAATAACGTCAGGAAATTAAATTACAGATAATTTATTGATTAATACCTCGACAGAGCGATCACACGTCACACTACACTTTATTGTATATTTTGTGACGTACATGAAAACCAATAGTAACATATATTAGAAATGATGGATTTTGAATGATTTCTTACGGGGTGGAAAACGGTTTCGTCATCAATTTTACACAAAATCCCGCAACTTGTTTGAGGAACCATTGTGGCAAATGAGACAATGAAGTACCCTCCCCAATCGTACGTCAGTATTGCGAGTGGACGACATTATTGTCCTTCATCAAATATTTGAATGTCTGTACGTCGAGGGATGGGAAAATTTTATAATCATCTCGACAAACACCTCGCACTGATTACCAGAAAGTAATTACCATTTTGTCGAGCATATTTCTCTAACTCGATTGGTTCTTTACGTTTATATTACCGGGAAAGTGGTTACCTTTTACTAAGCGTTAAAACTATTTTAATGAAAGCGGAAATCGGATTTTTGTTCAATTTAATGCGTGGCTGATGGCGATTTTCCAAAAGATGCCATATTGCAAATTTGCTATGAAGAAATCCGTTTACCTGCACCTTAATGACGCAATTTTATAACACGAATTATTTCGAAAATATATATATATTAATATATATATAAGCTAACACGTGTTACGTGTTTTTTATTATTATTGATAAACAATACGCTTGAATGTAATATACAGGGTGGGCCAACAAAAACGAAACGGCAGAGATTTTGGATAGTTGGATTTGTATTTAAGCAAATCGCTCGGACAGGTCGATTTTATTCTCGGGGGGACATCTCAGAAATCATGCAAGGAAAAAAAAACTGATCATAAAATTAAGGCTGATAATGTCTTATTTGTTAACTCTGCCGTTTCGTTTTCGTTGGCCCACCCTGTATAATTGTCATTCAAGTATCAGTAAATAATTAATTAATAAATTGTCTTATTGTAAGTACAATACCTTATGTTTGTTCATTTTTTAATTAACTAACTCACAAGTTAGTAAATACACTAGTAAACTAGTTAACCAATGAATAAATTTACTATTAGATGAGCTAACTAACGGATAAATTTATAAACGGATGAGCTAACTTATGGATAAATTAACTAATAGATAAGCTAACTAACAGGTAAATTTATGAACGGATAGGCTAACTACGGATAAATTTATCAGCAAATAAGCAAAAACTTTTAAAAATGTTGCTATGATAAATATATAAAGCTATAAAAATTAGGTTGTGAATATGCCTAATGCCTAAATATAATAATAATCAAACATAAGCAACGTTATGAACTTTTTATATTAAAAATTACCTTTGCCTACTGTATTTTAGGCTTCTTCAGTTACATGACACGAACAAAAAACGTTTTACCCAGAACAAACGAAATATTTTAGATGATAAACGTTCAATTTTATTTTATTTGCGTTTTAAAAAGTTGTACCATTTAAACATTAAATACAAAAATTAAATTCAACCATTTTTTACAACTTAAAACATAAATTATAAATAAAAACGTTAAAGTTTTTCGAGACCCACAACGATAAAAAAATAAATAAATAAAATTAATAAAATATAATAAATATAAACTATATAAAAAGTTTTTATAAAAGTTAAAATTTTAAAAATATTATTATTATTTGCTTTATTTAAGTAAAAAATTTAGATTTTAAATAATTAAAATTAAAAAAAATAAATTTTAATTTCAAATAGTATCATTTATTCATCAATAACTTGTTATAAAGTTAAAGTAATGAAAACTTTATTATTTATATTAAATTTCTAAAAGTTTCCTTAATTTTTTTTATTTAAGTTTTTAAAATTATTATTATTTTTTTGTTTTTGGAATGTTTTTAATGATATATTTATGCATATTTAAAAATGATTTATATAGAAAAATTGTGCCTCAAGACATTTTTGTTATATAAATATCAAGAGAAAAATATTGAATTTTTATATAAAAATTATAATGTTAATTAATATTTGTATATAAAATGATATTAAAAAATTATGTAAATGATCATTTTTTGTATTGAAAAAGTATATAAAAACAATATTTGTAAACAAAAATAGGTAAATTAAACGTTTTTATGTAGAAAATTTTTGTATAGAAAATCAGGAAAATAAATGTTTTTTTGGATATAAAATCAAATACAAGAGTTCCTTTGTATACTTAATCTTGATGGAAACAATATGAATATAAGATTAATTTTATATGAATATGAACTACCTGTCGATTTAAGCTGTTAGTAGAGAAAAGTTAAGGTTGTGAATATCATTAGAAGCCAGGAAAAGGTCATTAGAAAATAGGATAAGGTTGAGTGTTAATAGAAAAGAGAATAAGGCTGAATATTAATAAAATACAGGATAAATCTGAGTATTAATAGAATACAAGATAAGGCTGAGTGTTAAAAGAATACAGGATAAGGCTGAATGTTAATGGAAGAGAGAATAAGGTTGAGTATTACTAAAAGACAAAATAAGGCTGGGTATTAATAGAACAGGATAAAGTAGACTGTTAGTAGAAGACAAAATAAAGATAAAAGTTAATAGAAGTCATGATAAGATTGGGTGTCTATTGATCAAGATAGTTGAATATCAATAGAAGACAGAATAAAATGTTAGTAGAAGACAGGATAAGGTTAAGTATTAATAGAAGACAAAATAAGCTAGGTTAAAATTCATTAGAAGAAGTCAAATTGAATATCAATAGAAATCAAAATAAGGCTGATTTTCAGAGAGACAGGATAAAATTGATTGCTAATAAAGGACAGGATAAGGTTAAAGCTTCCTAGAGACACTAAAGAAGGCGAAATCGAGTCTCATTAGAAGGCAGAATTAATGTTATATGTCCTGTAACTATCTTAAACAGGATACCAATTTGTTTATATTTAGGGCATTGTGTGTTTCATTGAACGACATACTTGGATCCTACTTGAAGCCAAGTATGTTCATTCTAGTTAGATCTTAGTTTATTTTTATTTTCCTGGCTGTTACATAACAGAGGTAAAATAAGGCAACCGGTCAAAAACGAACCCCTCAAGATTTTTACATTTTTGGACTCGAGAAATCTTGAAACGTCGAGAAATGCAAAAAAAGTTGAGGAAATTTTCGTATTTATGGATATGTGTGTGGGGGGCAAGATTTTTTAAACCCACTTTGAAGCTTAATAACTCTTGTACCTTTTGTCGAAAATTTATGAAATTTTTCAGGGAGGCCTACAAAATTTCAGAATTTAAATGACCTCCATTTTATGAGTAATCATTTGTTTTAGTAATTTTATGTAAATGTGAAGACTTAAAGGTAATGATAAGCAATTATTATAAATGAAAACAAAAAGAATGCCGGGAAAGTCCGTCAACAACATTGCCAGCGTTGTGATTTAAAGATTAGGATTCACTCTTTGAATGCTATTTTATTAACAAGATAAACTATTTATTAACTATATTTATTAGATTTTAAGTGTCTGATCTTAAAAAGTTATTATTAATTATCAATCTTTATTAACAAAAAGGGAGGTTTCCCTATTACAAGGGGGTAGTACATTTATTAAATAGAGATTTATAAAAGTATTGGAACAATTTTTAAGTTATTAAACTTAAAAGCTGTTCCAATACTTATACAATTATTTTACAGTCAGTTTCATAAAAACTTGTTTTAAATATAAGCAAAGAAATCTTAAAAAATTATTATTAATTTAAGTTTTAGTTAACTAAAATCAAATAATTACAGTATTGAAACCTAGCAAAACTCTTTTTATTAAAAAAAAAACAAAAAAAAAAAAAACAAAAAGGAAAGTTGAAACGGGTAGAAACCAGAGAAGTGCACACGTTTCCTTTATCTTTTGCATTTTTTGATGTATCTTATTACAATTTATTACTCATTTTAAGAAGAAAATTCCACAAATTTCTTTGTATTTCACATCAATAGATAAAATTTAGGTTAATAACCGATGAATCAAAACCCCAATTTTTAAATGGGGGAAAAAATAAATTGTAAGATTGGGGAAAGATTAAATTGTAAAATATTAATTTTAAAATGTCTAAAAGTACAACTTGTATTTTTTTAGAATCTATATTATTATTCTACGTCGCAAATTTCAATTATTATAAGTTTTAAAACGTGATAAATTCATTTTTTAGAAGCGATGTGGCGTATCCTAGAGATGGGTTCTCTTCGTTAAATTTCAGTGATTTAATGTATATAATATCATTTTTTAAACATCTAAACATATAATTTATATTTTTTTAGAATCTATATTATAATTTCATATCATAAATTTCCGCAGTAAAGATTTTAAAACACGAACAATTCAGTTTTAGATATGATGTCGCATATCATATAAATGAGTTTGCTTCGTTAATTTAAATTGATTCAAGATTAAAATTATAAAAAAAACCCATATTTTTTAGAATTTATATTATAATTTTACATCATAAATTTCCATTAATAAAGTTTCGAAACACGAAAAAATGCTATATTTAGAAGTGATTTGGCGTATCCTAGAGATGAGTTTGCTTCGTTGGTTAACGTTGATTTTCTATGAGATAAGATATTTGATCTTGGTATTTAAATTACAATTTCCTTTAACTAATGTTCTTGGTTTAAAGAATAGTGTTGTTTGTTATAAAATAATACATTAATTAACACAGATTTTAAACTGAGATAAACACTAATTAATGCATTTCTCTTCTTAAAATTTCAACATAAAAGCTTATCTACGCTTAAAAGATATAAATAAACTTTATATCATTTATTAATTTAGAAATAAAATATGAGATTTATTTAATTTTTAAAAAATCTTTTTATTTGTTTCATAATTTAAATTTATGTACTGTACATAGAATTTTCAATCGGTAGTTCACGATTTACTGACAAATCGAGTTACAAATGACACGAATTTCGACTAAAATTTATGAATTAATGTGTTAATCACGTGTTTATTGTAAGAAGAATTTAGACAAAAGCTTTTAAAATTTAATTTGATCCAAACTTACGACTTTCGAATTAATTCAACTTACTTGAATATACGAGTACTTTTCCTCTTTCTTCGAAAGGATTCTTGACTTTTATCTTCATTTCAGCTAATTTAATTATGTTATAATATTTATTTAATAACTAATTTTGTTAATATGTTAAACAAATAACTTTGAAATACATGTATTTTAAGATCTAGACATGTTCCTAATAAGATCAAACCCGCATCTTTGAGAGAACGCTAAATATTCTTTTAAATACCTAAATTTGTAAGTATGAATATTCGAACTGTTGCGAGAAAGCATGGGTTCAACCCCACTTAAAGTCAATTGCATATTTTCTCTTCTAAATCAAGTTTTATCCAGAATAAAGGTTGATAAGAATAATTTACATTAAAGTTAAAATTTCAGATGTTATTTTAGTTTATATAACTTTATTCACTATCAACACATAAAGATAATCACTTTTTAATAAGAAATAATACTATTTAAATTTTAGTGATTTTTTTATTTTTAGTTACAGCATTAGGAACACTTTCTAAGTTGTCAACCGGTAGATCGCGGTCTCCAGAAAGTTGCTTTAGTGTTCTATAACAGAGCCGACTAAAACAAGTTGAGAAACAGCATTGTAATTAAATTACACTATTAGTACTTAGATAATGATGATATATATGTAATTAAATTAGTAATTATTACAAAATATTGTTAATTTATTTGATAAAAAGCTATCTTGTCAAATAATAAAGTTCATTAAATGTTAAACTGTAGTTATGTCATATTATAGAAATTATTGCAAAGTAAAAAATATAATTTAAATTTAAATATATTATTATAAGTTTTTATAAATATAAAAAATAATCATTTATTCGCATTTAAAAAATAAATAAATCGAATTTATCAAAAGAAAACACTTTTAAAAAGAGGTCATTTCATACGCCATTTTATTTTTATAAATTTCTCTAAGTGTTCATTCTTACAAATTTTTAAAGAATTTCCTTAGATATTTTGGGTCGTTTTTAACAAATGTAGACATAATTCTTTCGTATCTTTCAATTATAAATGAAATTTTTATGCCATAGAACTCAATTTTTCTTTTCTGAAAGCTCATTCGCTTCAGCTTCTATACAAAAATAACTGACTAAACTTATAAAATTTGAGGAAATTTAAAGTCACAGCATCAAAAAAAAAAAAAAATCAAAAAATTCAATTAAGATCCTCAAAAAGATCCAAGAGATATTGATTGTTTTTTGATCTGGCGCCGAAAAATTTCGGTTTTGACACAAAAACGTTACGTAGCAGTTTCAGATTTTTTAGACGGATTTATCTATAGAAAACGATAATAAAATCTAAGTTAAGTAACCAGGTTTTTAGGAAGGTTGTATAAGCTTTTATATGTATTATATATTACCTTATACAACGTTTAGGTGGGTGGTTATCGAGCGAATCTCGAATGAATCACTGAGAGTACGTGGAGTGATTATCACCAGTGATTTGTACGATTCATTTGAGCAAAATATTATTTAACGTTGTGATTAGGTGTTTCTCCAAATCGAATATTTGTCAAAATTGGAAGCGAATTCAATCACCAAACTGTTTAATTTCTCATCCAACCTCCTCTTAACGACTAATAAATATATAGCTAAGTGTGTGTATGTGTGTGTGTGTGCGCGCCGCGTGTGTATATGTGCGCGCGTGCACGTTCCATCCCCTCGAAACACCTGCAGGAACGTATGAAGAACGCTTGGACGAATCTAAGGGTTATTAGATTTAAGTAGGGCACACACAGGCTCATATGTTGCTAGGCAACACGCCCGTTGCTGTTAATCGCCTTCCATTTATGCACCAACGAAGCCAGTAGATGACGCGACTTACCTTTTGTCACTTCACTTTGATGACGAACGATTTGATTTTTGTTGATTCCAAACGTTAACAAATGATGTTTTAGATGGAAATTTATAATTAAAAAGAAATTTCATCGCGATTATTGTTTAGAAATTGCTTTAAAACGTCATCAAACTTCACCCCTTTTGACCGGTTTACAACACACGACATCCTGTTGATTTTACTAGGAATTTATTAATAAATATATATTATGACGCTTTTAAATTATTTTATAAACAATTAAATTCTTAATTTATTAAAATCTGTTATTAAAAAACTTCATCTAAAAAATTAAAATCGCATCTAAAAGTACCGATTTGGTAAATGTAAAATTTTAAAAATTACATTATATTTATTAATTTATATAATTTAGAATATTTTTAATAAAAAAATAATTAGTTTTTAATTTATTTCTCTTTCTTCAAATATTATTATAAAAAAATTTTTAATAAAAAAAAAATAAAAATGGTTTTTGCTTCTTTCCTCGACATACTATTCTACTTTACGTAATGCATCATCATAACCGATTTACTAATGATTATTATTAAATTTATAAATAAAAATAGCGTATAAAGCGTTAGAAATATTATATAAAAATCTTAAATCAAAAAATTTATTAATATTTACATTAAATTAAAAAAAATTCATCGAAACACGCGATTCTCTATTATGGAAGTCGGCAACTTAAGAAATTTCAAATTAAAGTAAGAAGTTGCCCACCCCAACTTAAATTTTCGTCACTAGATGGAGCCTTAAACAGTCACCATCTATATAATACACCATCATTCGCCGTCATTGGTACATAAATTGATAAATAATTAAATTAAAGCGTTGAAAGTCTTTCAAAATTGTACACGATTTTCGTAAAATTATGATAAAAATTTTAGTTCTTATTGTTTAAAAAATAAAAATTTTAAAATAAAATTATTTAAATTAAACTTCTTGTACAATTCTCGCTCAATTTAACTTTAATTTTGTCCAAGAATTTTATAAGAAAGTGTTTAATTTTCATTCAATTGTATCATGGTGGTAAGCAATTACAACTTGGTTTTAGTTTAGAGGAAAGACACATTAACGAATGAAGGGATGTGACGTCGTTGTGATCAATTAGTTTGAACAGGAACGCGACTAGACACTAACATTATCACAATTGAAAAGGTCTTGATGGATTTTACAAAATAATCGATAGTCTCTGAGAGTAAATAAACATAGAATGCAACTATGATACAACACTACTCCACTATTCCTCCTTACACTTATTCTCTAATGTAGAGGATTGATTACGAATAAATATGTAAAAATACATAAATATAGATGTAAAATATTAACAGAATCATATTTAAGATGCGTACAAAATTAAATTTAAGAGTGTTTCCGATGCTAAGTGCTAACGCTAACTCCTATAGGAGACCATGAAGATTGGTTATAAAAATCTTTATATATTTGTTTCTAAATTAAAAATATTTGCTAAACTGATATAATTATATCTTAAATTCAAATTAAATTATATTTTAAAGGCATTTTTTCGGTTTATTTTTGATGTGGGAATAAATTTTTAGCAATAATTTATGTGCCGTATCTCTGTCAAAGATGATACAACTTATAACTTACATTATTTAAATGAAGAATTCTTTGTTTTTTTATTTAATTTTTTATAACATGCATTTAAATATTTAATTTTAATAATTAAATAATTGTAATAAAAAATGGGAATATATTAAAAAAAATTTTTAAATAAGTTTCCTTACAAATGATGATGGAAGTTGCTTCAGAAAAAGGATAAATTTCTAAAATTATTATTAATTTTTGGTGATTTTTTAATATAAAATACAACAAATTAACTTTCCAATTATTAAACATTCATTTCTTGAATCAAATTATTATAAACTAATTATTTTTGGACGTGGAAAAATGTTATAACGAATGAAGTTAAATTTTATTTTATTTTATTTTTTTTAGCATTTTAACTTGAAATATTTATTAATCATTAAAAATTCTATTTAATTAAATTGTCTCTGAATAAGAATTTTCTAAATAAGAAAATTGAATTAGGCCTTATGTTTTACGTGATTTTTTTTTCCGTAAAGTTTTACTAAAATAAGTCGAGATTTTTATATAAAATGACGAAAAAGTAAGTTCAAATAAATTAAATAACAAAATTAAATAAATAAATAAAGTAATAATAATCAAAAAGCATCTAAATCAGCGCAAATTTTATGTTAAATTATTAAAAATTCCTGATAATTCAAGTTGTTATTAACACTGAAAAATATGTGAAAAATTCCTAAATTTCTGTTTAAAATTCCTGTCTAAATCTCAAACATCATTCAAAATAAATAAAATGATATATTTAAAGAATAAATTAATATTAATAATCGTTAAAAAAATCCTGTTTAAGATGTTTTAATTGCTTTAAACTGTATGATTACATTCTCCAATATTTCCCTATTGTTGATTCGTTTTTAATGTTTTTAAAGGGATCGCGACCTACTGATTGAAAAGGATAAATCTAACTATCTGTTTCTCAAATAAACTAAATCATTTTGCCTATTTTTAAATATGGTAATGCATTATTAAATAAATCATAACTTGTAGAGAAAGCATAACATTAAATTAAGTAAGTAAATATATTTTGAATAAATTTAACAAAAATTTACTTAAAATTATTTTATTGTTACTTTAAAATGTTTAAATTTGGCGTTACCTTGTAAAATGTTTCTAAGAAAACGAGTTACGGTTATCGTTACGCTACAAAAATACATAAAAAATTATTCGTAACGTATCACTTTTTATGTTAAATACATAAAATAACTAGTAATTTAAAGCAAATTCAGAGCTTGTTTTTATTTAAAAACACACACAAAAAAATCACTTTTTGTATCTAAAAACGTTGCTAGATGTCTATATATTGGAAAAAAAATATTTTTTTTTTCACGTTGCGAAGTGAATATTTATAAAAGTAGCGACTTTTTAAATTTAAATCTTTGCATTAATAAGAATGATTGTTTTTTTTTTTATTGTGAATAATCTTAAATTTTAAAGAGCGTCAATTAAAATGAGACTAAATTGCAACTTTCACAAAATTCGAAGATAAAAATACAATTTATCCTAGCTTAATAATGGTAATTAACAACTGGATAGATTATTTCTTAAAGAAGATTTTATAAATAATCTTTATCCAAGCCTAAAACTCTTAGAGTGATTAGAAAGTTAGAGGATTCTCTCACCTTCCAGCCTTACTTTTCTAAATAAGAATTATCTCTTGAAAATTCGGATCAATTAAGCATCAAATTAAACTCTTAATTAAATATCAAATCTCCATTTTCGAACCTCCAGGCAAAACTTTCCGTTTAGAAATTTTTATTTCCTTTATACTATATGAAAAGACAGCGTGGATAATCTGGAAGAGTTACCAAACCTCCATCCAATGTCGGTTCACTTTCAGCACTTATAAGGGATCGCGATCTATTGGTTGGAAAACTGAAATCTAAAATATTTATACTCGAAGATTTTTTTTTAAAATAAAAAATAATTTATTATATTTTTTATTCACTTGTGATTTTAAAGTAAATTTTCAATATGTAATTATAAAATTATGAAATTTATGATACTATTTGAAGATGAGCTAGAAAATGAAGTAAAAAAGGTGTAGGAGTATTTTTAGTTTTCCAGTGAACATTATTAAATCTAGAGCATTGATATTCGTACCATTGCATGAGAAGTCTAAGATTTTCTTATATATAAACTGAAAGAAATCTAACAATTTGATTAAATTTAAATCTTGAAGAAAAATGCTTTTAAGAAAAAAGCACTTAACATAAAAGGGTAGAATTCATAAAGTTAGACTTATCTACTGATCGTATTTAACGTTTCCAACCTTCGAGTGGAAAATTTTTTTTTTAATCTTAAATTTACTTATTTTAAATAAAAAGTACAGAAATTTGAAGAAAAAACTCGTATTTATCAATAATTTTATCGTATTTTTAGTTAATTTAAAGTATCTATAAATAATCTATGCACTTATTTAATTACGTTGTTTATAGTTAAATATACTTTATAATTTAATATTCTTCAAATTAAAATCTATTTTTTTAATTATTTTTTTTAAAGAAAATATATTTACAGACAGTAAAAATTATTTGTTTTATTATATTCCTATGTTTAAAATCTAAAAATATTGCTTTTATTCATTATAATTAAGCATATAGATGCGTAATTTTCGAATTATTTTGGCAATTTTTAATTATATCGGAAAAATCCTATATTTATTTATTTTATATCATTAACTAAGACAAGATATTTTGATAAAAAGCATTAAAACGTTTACTTTAGAACAAAAATAAGTGATTAAATAAAATAAATAAGGTTTAAGATGCGTGGCTTATATAGATATTTATGGAAATGTAATGTTAAATTATTTAATAAAAATATTTGGATGTTTTATATGGTTAACGTTTCAAAAACGTAAATATTTAACTTAAAATAATTAAAAAACCGTTTAAAATGCCTTAAATTTGCTTTAAATAGATAAAAAAAATCTACGTTAAATACCTTAGTCAATCTAAAATATTTTAAAATTTGCTTTTAATGCCCTAAAAGTTCATCTGAAATACCTTAAAAATTTACTTAAAATATTCTAAAAATTCACCTAAAACGCCAAAGAAATTCACTTAAAATACCTTAAAAACAAATACGATTAACGTATAAAATTCTTACAAAATGGAACTCTTAAATTATTACAATTTAAATTGATTTTTTCCCTTCTAAAAAATTCAATTTTGCTTTCTTTTCGCTTCTTTTTTTACCTTAATAACATGTAAAATACTCTTTAACACTTTACTTTTTTTTTAATACACGATGTCTGTGCGTGTGTCTGTACGTCCGCTTTAATTAATTTCATTGCACTAAAATATTTTATAAATTCCTAAGAATTTAACATATATTATTTATTATAAATAAATATATTTTATTAGATGTACTGTACTTTTGTAAAGAATATTTTTACAAAAATCAAAATAAAATCTCAATTATATCTTAATTGAATCCAAATTTAATTGCTTAGAATTAGATTAGATCTTGAACGTTTCAAGATCTAATCTATAATATTCAGCACTAAAGTCGTTTTTAGATACAAACCACATGTTTAAAAAACCCGTAGGATAATTTACAGCTATTCTAAAGTCATATTAAGGATCTACTTAAAGATTAACCAACTAAATATCTGCTTGAGAACTTGAAAATATACTTGAGTATCCGTGAATCTAATTCAGTATTTGAGGATTTTTCTAGCTATCTGAGAACCTGATCGAAAACTTCAGGATGTGTCTGAGAATCTACCTGGACGTCTGAAGTTAAAAATATGAGAATCTGAAGCTCTAAGGCTCTATATAACTTCTTTCCTCATAAGTGAGTGGTCACCTAAGATGTGGAGTTATGAAAGAATTGGCATACAAAACTGTAAAGTACTCTACTGAATCCTGCTAAAGATTCAATACAGATTATAAAAGTAAACAAAAATAAATAAGTAATTCACGTAATACTGTACATTTTCAATATACAGTAGTTCAAACTTTTATACAGGGTAATGCATTAACACTGAATAATAGATTATTAAACACATAATGCATGTAAAGTGAAGGGCTGTTTCAGTAGATTCATTCGAGTACTGTACCCTATTATACGAAATTGTTTATTACTCAGACAGAATGATGTTTATGAATGGGTTTTATTTAAGTAGTGTATTTTAACAAGGAGAATTTAGGGGTAAAAATATGCAGAAGTGTCCAAGTATAAAGAAAAAGTGTTAATAATTAAATAAGACTCGTCGATGTTTCTCTTTGTTGAATGTATCAGTGAAGTAAACCCATCATCACTGATTTACAAATTTATATTTTTACAAAATACAATCAGATTTTGTGTAAAATTATTGAACAAATACATAATTGTCTTTCTTCTTACTAAGTTCTACAGACAAATTTAATTTGAAGAGTGTAAACAAAGATTTATTTAATTTGAACGTTATCTGTCGAGGTGATCTCGCAATCTGTTCCAAAACTTTAGAACAAAGTTCAATTCCCGTTTAAAGCGTTTTAAACGGTACATCGAGTTTAGGAACACGAGCTTTTCTTGTTCCACTGGCCACGTAAATAGGGATAAATGTCATTTTAGGACGCTCTATCTTAGTCACTTAAGCGAAATGGCCACTTAAGTGGCCGGCAAGACGGAATTTGATTTGTATTAAAACTCAAGCAGTTTTACGGGGGAATTTCGGGAGTGGCCGCATAAGTAGGGTGGCCACAAAGCAAGGTTTTACTACTAAATAATTTCTGAATCGAAGTGTTTGAAGATCTGCTTGAGAACTTAAAAGTATCTAAACAATTTATTTGAGAACTGGGAATCTGAATTTTGGAGAACCTATTTGAGCGTTTGATCCATCTGCATACTCAAGGATCGTTTGAGAATCTCAGGATTTATTTGAGTGCCTGAAGATCTGGTTGAGAACTTCGGAATCTTGCTGACTATCTGAAGATCTACTTAAGAATTACAGACTCTATTTGAGGAACCTACTTGAAATCTTGAAAATATATTTAAGTATCTAGGGATATAGATGAGAACTTCAGAATCGGCCTGGATATCTGAAGACCTTGAACTTCTGTTCTAAGATTCTCCAGGAAAAAATGATTTTATAATATACAGAAAATAAAGTTTTAGACATTGTTTTTATTTATTTAATTTACAGTTATTTATATAAAATATTCCAAAACATCACGTAATATTTTTAGATATATTTTTCCATCATAATTACTTGAATTATTACTGAATGACGTAAAAAGTTATTTTATGCATCATGTATAAGATGCTTAAAAATAATTTTAAATGATAAAAAAGTAATAATAACGTTCAAAAATAATAAAATACTGAATATGCTTTTACAATTATTAATTTTTAAAATAAATTGGTATAAATAATTAAAGATACTTAAGTGAAAATTTAATATTGTTATTAATAAATAGGTGAGTATATCTATTGTATACGGCAACTCGACAATTCTACCTTAATTCTAAGAAATTTTGAGAATGGACAGACAGACCAACTGAAGAAATTAATGTAATATTTCAATATATCTATCTTAGCTTTCGAGAAACATTAAGAAAAGACAAACGAACAGATGGACAAATAAAAGCAAATATATGCACAGCAAGTTATTTTAAGAAATAATTAAATGTGTTTTTGTATAATTTCAAAAATATATTTTTTAAAACTTGCAAAATATATTTTATTATTATTATTATTAGAAATTTTAACATTCTAAATTTGTAAAGTATAAGATTTTTGCGTAAAATAAATCATTTATAAGAAAATATTACATAAATTTAATGGTATATTTGAATAAGAAGTAATGACTGTAATTTTTCTCTACAACGATTTCATTATTTTTGAGTTAATCAAAAACAAAAGTTCATTAATGTGACATGTCATCCAAGAATGTAAACATTATCTGCCATATCTTTAACTTACACTAATTGGCTTTTTCCAGATAAATTTTAAGGAATATCCACATAAAAATTTTAAAAAATCACACTTTTAAACTTTATCTAAATTTTAAGCATCTTCTAATATTTTTACAATTAACATTTCCTCTAAAAATTGGTATTTTTCAGCATAAATACAACACTTCCCAACCTTTTGATAGAAGAAAGTTGCGCCACTGTTTTGAACACAATTTGTATTTCTCCGGAAAGATCGCAAACCACCGGTTGAAAATATTGAATAAAATTAATAAAGTAACTTAACTGTAATTAAAAGATACGTAATATTTTTGATTTTTAAAATTTAATTCAATTAGACATTTATTTCAATAGGAGTATATCTAAAAATTTTTTAAATTGAAAAATTAAATAAAATACTAAATAACTGTGGTTTTTTCCTTTCTTTTAAATATTTTAATATTTTTTAAAATTTTATAAATTTTATGCATTTTTTTTTTCATTTATCAAAAGCAATTTTTTGAAATTATTGACAATACAACACCAATGCAAAGTTTTGTTAATGTGATTTTTTTTGATTATTTTTTCAATAAATTATTAAAAAATATAAATTTAATATAAAAAATGCATTTTAAAATAAATGAGAATTTTTTTATTACATTTAAAAAGAAAAACAATTCAAAAATTGACAATATTGATGCCATTTTCCAATTGCTTTTACATATATATTTTTTTGAAATTATAATAAATTAGAAAATTATTCTAAAAAAACAATATTAAATTTTATTTGTTAGATTATTTTTAAATAAAATTAATTTATGTTTTCAGTAAATTTCTCTCTTAATTAAACCATATGTTAATTACATTAAAGATTGTATAAACAGGCGTGTAAACATATTAGAAAAGCTGAAGATGATGAGGATGATTTCAAATTAAATGGAGGATATCTTTTATCATCAATTTAGAGATGGTGAATTAGAATAATTTAATAGTTTGCTTGTTTAAATATGAAATTGCCTGTAAAAAAGCCTAAACTAGACATGATCCGAACCTGGATCTCCTCACTATGGACTGTATCAAGCAATTCTAAGCCATAATCAAAAGTTAAAATTTTGAATTTTGTGAGTAATTTCTTCATTTTATTGAATAAAATTTATAACATTATTAAATTAATTAAATAATATACATAATTATAAATCAGAACTTTATATGGGTTTATGACTCACCAGTTAAAATTCTCTATTGTACCAAATGCATATGATAAATTTTCAATATCAGTAACATAAATAAATTGACTGGTATTGTTTCAATATAAATTACTTTATGCACTGGCAATATATTTTTAATTTTTTCATATTTTTTTGACTTGAAATATATATTTAAATTCTTCTTATTAAAAAATTGTAAAGAAAAAATTTTCAAAATTATAATTATATAATTTTGTATAATATAAAATTTTTAGTAATTTTATATTATACAAAATTATTGTATAATTTGATATATGTTATTATAATTATTGTTATTGTATACATATGAAAGATGTTTTTATATAAATTAAAAAAAAATAAAAAAATAAAAAATAATTTTATTTAATTTACATTTTGTCTAAAGTTAAACAGACAATTTATTCATTTTGTAAAAATGTAATTTAAAACATTAAAAAAATTATTTAAAAGATTTCTATTTAATAAAATATTTCATAATTTAAATAAATTAATATATTAAAATATGTAAATATTTTATTAATTTATAAAAATAATAAAACTTCATAAATCATGTATTGTATTGAATCTATGTTGATGTGTATAGATTCAATATATTACTTATTAAAATAAAAATTAATTATTTTTTATGTTTAAATTTTAAAAATATATAAACTGATTTATTAATAAAAAAATTCTTAATTAAACAATGTTAAAAACAAATAACTTTTTTATTTAACAATTAGAAATATTTGTTTATTTTAAAATTAATATTTAATCAGATAACATCTTAAAATATTTATATAATTATTTTATCCATTTTATTTATTTAGTTTTAAAAGTTGTATGTGAAAATGATTTTAAAAAATCAAAATAAAATATTAACGATAATTCATTTATTTAATTTTCTACATAGGAAAAAATGACTCCATGTCCTGTACCCATTAACATACATCAAACATTAAATCAAGGAGCCACTTGATTTCATATTGTCAAAATATTTTTTCTAAAAACAGCAGCTTAATTCAAACTTATACTTGAAAATAAGTTGTTCTAATTAGAATGTTTCTTGTGGTTGCTAATAATGAGAAGTTAAATCTTCTTGAAAACGTTTTGACAATTTGAAATGAAGTGGCTTTTTAATTTAAGGTTTGATGTATGTTAATGGAAATATTTATTTATTTTATTTGATGTATTAAATAAATAAATAGAGCTATTAAAACAGGTTAAATAAATTTTTAATTAAGTTAATTTATTTAAAAAAAATAAAACTGTTTTAAAGAGGAAGTAAATATAACAATTATTGTTTAATATCAAGGTCTTTTTAAAGTATATAAATGATTAGATATATGCAGCTTCAGATAACAATTTAAAATAACTCTTTTAGTTTTAATAAATTAATAAATAAGCTTATTTTTTAATAGTAAATATTTATAAATATCTTATCTTCTATATCATTCCAGAAAAGATTGCTACATTAACAGATGTGCTAGTTTACAAAACTGGAAAATTGTTTTAATTTTATAATATATATAAAATTCTATACTTAAAAATGTTATAAAGTGATATGGCACACTACTGATAGAATGTTGCACTGTTCTTATAACAGTAAAGAGCACTGTTATATTGTAGACTGTGATACTACTTACTTTAGAATACAATTGAATGAATGCAATAACTTTATTATTATTATTTTATGAAGAATAAAATAAAGATAAAAATTTTGCATTTTTCAGTTTATAGAAAATGTTTCTAGCATGATTTTTTAAAGAATTAAATGCATAAATTTACTGAAATATCTACTATATTGCTTGTTTATAGAATCTTGAGTTATACTCTTATACATAAAAATAGCATAAGCAATATATTATAAATAGTTGTTTTCTCTTAGTTTTATGTATTTAAACATAGTTTATATGTACAGTACAAGAATATATTTACATGTATCATAGTGGTAGATAATAATATTTCCGAGTGGATATAATTATATTTACATACAAATTAATACATATAATATATAATTAGAAAAATTCAAATCTAAAAACTTTGATAGTTTATTTAATAGTAATAGAGAGTAATTTAAAACAAATTTTTGTTATTACACAGAATGCTTTTTTTCTTTGAATGTCTTGGCTAAAGTAAACAAAGAGCAAGAACACTCAGTCTTCTATTAAATTCAGTTTGTCTCCACAGAAAAGAACACTTTCCAACAGAGAAATTGTTCTACTAAAGAAAGCCTTGTGACGTAAAAGATGACATTTTGTACCGGTAAAAAACAAGAATCGCATTATCCTAACCTCTACCTGTACACTAACGTCAACAGCAAGTGTCTGTGACAGACCAGCTGTCTCCAGGCCTCATATAAGGCATTGCATGAGGTCTTCTCCACTCCACGAGTCCACAGGTGACGTGGAAGATTGTTTACTATATAAAAAATATTTTTTCAATATTTAATCATTTATTATATATATACTTTTGAAATTTTGACTCCGCATCATTTCATATACTTATATAAATGTTACGTGAAGTTTTGTTAATCAGAGCAGAATTATATGTTAAATATGTTTATATTTTATTACTGTTTACATTCTTTTAAACATATTTTTCAAGAAGAATTTCTAAATATTACATGACAAATCTAAAAAGTTTCGTGTTATAAAAACAGGAAATTGTCTTCACAACGTGATTCGTTAACAATGCAGGAAAGAACCATTTCCAGGAGTAAAAAACAATATTCTGTAAATATAATAATAGATAAAAGCTTTTTATGATATAAAAGCAAAGAGAAAAAATAAAAATAACTTTCTATAAATTTTTTGTATTAACATAACAATTACATTTAATAAAAAATAATATTTTTACACTCTGGATTTATTAAATTATGTTTTCATTCTTATTTAGAAAAAATAAATAAGTCTTTAAATATAAATCTTAGAATATATTACTGTAATTATTTTTAAAATTTAACATTAGAAATAATTATAATATTTATTAATTATTTGATAAAATTAAAATTTAAAAAAAATTAAAATATTTTTACAAAATTATTTTATTGCATTAATATCAGATGGAGCCACCATTTAGTCTATAAGAGAATCGATAATAATTGTAAACATATAAAAAAATTTGAATTTTATCCTAAAAAGTTACAAAAAATCTTAAACTAATAAAATAAATACTAAAAAGTATTTTATAATTTATTCCATAATAAAATTAAAATTATATGTAAATTTTTTACAATTTTTGAATTTTAGTCATGATTTTTTATGTTTTTAATATAATTAATTTAATGTAAAAAATATTTACTTTAATAAAATTGAATTAATTTGATGCATATAAAAATAATTTGCTTTTTTATTATTTTTAATTATAAGAGATAAGAAATGGAGAAAAGACGTGTTATTCATTATAATATGTTATAAAAAAAACAAGAGAAATATATTTATAAATCTATAGTCTGACGTGTGTTTTCTATGTCTAGTCACATACTTTAAAATGAATAAGAGACGACAATTTGAACAAAAATAAAACGCTGGATATTAAGCAATTGCTTGTTAGCGTGTCGCAAATTTGTATATTAAACTCTATGACACACACACATATTATATATATAAACCATAGAGTTTAATATATTTTAATTTTAAAAATTAATTTTCTTTAACAATTTAAAATTTTATTTTAAGTGTTTACGTATTTATTTCTACTTGTTTAAAAGTTTAAATGAGAACCAAAATGATAGAAATTATTTTTTAAAAATTGTAAAAATTATTCTAAAGAAATTAATAGAATTTGAACAAAATTAATAAATTTTATGTTATAAATTTTTAAAAATAAATATATATAAATAAATTTATAATTTATTTTTAAAATGAGAGTCAGAAAAAGTAAAAATTATCTCAAAAAAGTGTTTAAAATATTCTAAAAATTTAATATAATTTTTAAAACTCTCATAATGTTTTTTAATTTTTTAAAAAAGTATAAATTTATTTACTTATTGTGCAGCAAGAAGTGCATTATTATTTTTGTATAAAAATGCAATTTTTCAAATTATATTTTATTAAAATTTAAAATAAATTTCGATTTTTTTAATAAAAAAATTAAAGAAAATTATTTATTGATCAGTGATTTTGTTTTACATTTATTTGTTTACAGATTTAAAGGATTTTTTAAATTAAATTGTATAAAAATTAAGTAAATAGCTTATATATACTTTAAATTAATTTTTTATATAATTTTTAGGGTGACTTTTTTATCTAACACACAAACTTTAAAATACATTTTAGTATGGTTATTAAAACAACATATTTATAACATTAATATATTATTTAAATAGATAAAAATTAACTTAAATATGTCTTAATTTTATTTAGTTTATACAGGATTTAAAATGGTAAATACTTAAAATATGTGATTAGATTTTTAGAATATATTTTTATAAAAATTGGTGAAAGTTAATAAAATTTATGTAAATTAAGTGTTGACATACTTTAGGATATTAGTTACTCTAAGGCATGGTTCCAGCTCTTATACAAATTTGGTGATTCTTGGATGCATTCATAATATCAGGATCAAGTAATTAGATAAATTACTTTCTGTAACTTTAAAAAGACATTTTTTAAAGATGATTCTTAAACTAAAACCTCTATGAAAGTAAAATGTTTTAATAATTAACCTTACACTTTAAAATTAAATTAGTATAAGAAGGTAATTTATGTTATGAAATTTAAAGTTTAAGTTTCTTTAAAATATTCTTTGAATAAAAATAAATATAATAATGATTCCAAAAAAATTAATTATCTGAGCTTCAGTTTTGGTTAAAAATGATGTTTATTATGGCCTATAAACTCGAATCTGATGGGTGTAAACTAGGTTATTACCTGTAAAATCTATAAAAATATGCTTTGAACTAAATAATCACATTTCAATAAGTTTTAGGAATTAAAATATTATTAAAATTTAATCTTAAAGTTGTTTACAACTATATGCATTCGTAAATAATTATAATAATTTAATTTTAGCTCTTCAGGATATATGCCAAAATTTGTGGCTTATGAAATGTATTTAAAGTTTTTAACCTTCCTTCTACACAAATTAATAGCTTAAAGAGTATCTGGTATCGTTAGTATGATACATTTCTATCTTTTAAAAGAAAAGTCAAAGTTTATAAATGAATTTCATAATAATACTTTAATCTTCAATCTTATGAAAAGCAATAATATACCCTTATAAGAATGACTAAAATAAGCTCTTAAGTGAAACTTAAAGTGTATTTTTGGATAGTCAAAAATGAAATAAAATATTTATTTTATTTTTTGTTAGTTAGAATGTCAAATAAATAAATAAATAAATTTAATACATATTCTACTTAATAAATGCCTCTTTTAGTAAATGCTTTAGTGTTTCCCTGTAGAGAAATAAATCTATAGATTAAATTTATATTTTTCTTTATTTTAGAATTGTAATCAATATTATATACATGAATAGAATATCAATTACTATTATACTATTACAAGTTTGATGTTTTTTAAAGTCAACACATGGTTAAGAATTGTCTCAATATTTTTCTATTCTTTTCAAAAAACTTTAAGATTTTTATATTTTCCAAAATTTCAATTCTCGAAAATATATTTTAAAAATCGTTTTAATTTATATATATATATATAATTAATAATAATTGGTAACTATCTTTATAAAATTCTATGTTAATATGTAATTTCTTGTAAGTATTTAAATTTGTTTTTAGATAATTCAAATAAAATCATTTGGAAAATTTTATTAAATATTTTTTCTATAATTTTATTTAATTAAAATAGTAATAAAATATTATTTTTATTGCAAAATATTTTTAATTATAAATTTATTACTATAATTTAAACATTATAATGAGCTGTTAAAGTAATCAAGAAAAATCTTATTTAATTAAAAGATATACGTTTTTATATAGAAATAATTTAAAATTATATCTAATAGTTTTTTTCTTGTTTTAATTCTCAAATTCATTCTTTTATATACTGAAAAACAGTAAAATGACTTTAAAAATTCTTTCTTTTGAGCTCGCGATCTACCACTTGGAAATTTAGCGTATTACTAAGAAATACTTCAGTTTCTCAAGTGTAAACATTTTGTTTTATTTATTAAATAATTTATCTTAATTGTTAAAATCATTACATTAATAAATTTTCTGATATTTATTTATGAATAAATTTGTATTTAAATTTTATATTTGTAAAAATATTTTAAGATTTAAAAAAAAATCAAAAACGCATTTTTTGAACTGTCGCGACATCTTTTGACAACAATATTAATTATTCTGACGAAGGACTCTCTCTCTCTCTCTCTAAACATGATGTGTAAAAGTTAAAATGAACTAATAGACATAATTATATATATATTTTAAAAAGAAAACAAGAAAATATTACTGTTTACAGAATTGATATTTTCATTTTTTAGAAATAAATTTTAATTAATTGGCTCAAAGATAATAGTAATAAAAATAATAGATAAAATAATTGAATTCTAACGATAACGTGGAAGGAAAGACACCATTAGTGGCTTCGTTAAATTTTACGATTTAATTAAGCAATTTAATTTAATCAAACAGTAAAATATATATCTACTTAATAAAAGAAACACACTTATTGACTGTATTATGGTAATAAATTAATATTTCAACACTAAATAATAAAAATTACATTCAAATTTTATTATTTTTACTTGAAAATAATCTATAAAAAAGTAATTTAAAATATTAAATTAGGTTTAAATACTGTTTTTGAGGGTTTAAATCTCGATTTTGAGTATAAATAACTTTAAAAAAGCGCAAAAATATAAATATTTTGTTTGAAAATATTGAAAAAATGATACTAATATAAGCTTTTTAAGATGAGTTTTTAAAATAATTACAAATTTGACGCTTATTTTTAATTTTTTTTAATCCAAAATCGAGATGAGAAAATAACACATCATCCGATAATAAATTAAATTACTGCATCAAATTTTCTCGTAGCTTAAAAGGTATTTAATTAAATAAACATAATGCTATTAAGGATAAGCACTTTATTCTTACATTCACCATATCTGATACTAAATATAGTTCATTTTCTTCAGTTCGAATATTTATTTTACATTATTTTTTAGTAAGTAATTTATTCTCTATTAAAAATCAAATAAAATTATTAATAAATATTAATATTATAAGCAAACATATTTTATTAAATTAATTTTTATGATAAACAACAGACGAATACACAAATCGTGCACGTTACACATATTTTGTAATATATACCAATGCATTATACGTCATATTATACGTAAGAACTGATATACAGTAGTTTTGACGTCACTTACGAGTATTCTGTATGACGTTTACAAGCAAGTAGCATTTATTTTGTTCGTTGGCATAGTCAGGTATCATCGTTAAGGGGCATGATGTGTGCATAAAATTATTTTCTTAGATAAATTTAATAATACTGTGAAGATTTATTTATCTTTATTTAACTATCAGAAAATCAAATGAAAATATATAATTATCAAGTATTAAATTTTGATTAAGGAGAGACAGATGTTCCTCTGCCCATGTATGCTATTCTGTGCTCTATCTCGTAGACGTCACACTAGTATTTTGCCTGGCATATTAGACTATAAATTTGTGTTTGCTTGTTTACGTATTTAATAATTTAATGAAAAATATGATGTAAATCTGTTTGTAAATACTTACAAAACTCAGAAAATTATATATCTGTGTATTACATAATTTACAAGAATTTTATATTAACAAAGAGACAAATCGATTTTCATTAAAATATAACAATCCACAATAATACATTTTCCTTTGCATCTAATTCTAACATTCTAGAATCCTGGTTAAATATTTACATTAATCTGATTCTTTCATCTATATTATTCATAATTTTCGATTATAAAATTTACTATTAAAATTTAAAAACTGTATATATAAAATCCTATTCTTTAATTTATTTTCGACATTTTACTATTATTTTAAGGTATTTTGATAGCTAAATTTATAATAAAATTGGTTTATGTACTAAAACTTTTAACGAAAATTTTAAATTAATTTTTTTATAAATTTATTTAACCAAAAAAAAAATCAATTTCTATAGAGACATATTATATCTATTCAAATTAAAATAAGGAATAAACTATCACCATGACAACTTTTTAGTAGTCTTGACAACTGCCTACCCGGATTTAAATTTACATCTTTATTTATCATTTTTTTTCAAATGATAATTGAAATTTTCATGGAAATAAACTACTGAACGACTGATAAATATTTAAATTTTTTTTTAATTTTCTTACTTTAAAACATGCGAAATATCTGGTGCCGATTTTTATCTTTTTACAACACGTCGAAGTTCATTGTATCGCGTGGGCTGATGTGTGGTATTGTTGCAACATTTACGTTGTTCCAGAAGAATGACCCTTTTTCTGTGCTGTAGCTCTATTATGAATCTATATTTTAAGAATCTGATTAAAGCTAACATTTATTTATTGCTATTAATAATCATAGTATCAATCGTTACGCGACTACATGCTAAATAAATATACCTACATCGCACTAATATTTCATTATACGTGTAAAGAATATGAACGGAATATCGATATAAAAATCAATTTATAGATTTCTAGTATGAAAAATAATAGTTATTACTTATAATTCCATATAAACATTAAAAAAAGTATTTTTTTTTTTAACCTTGAAACTCCGAAATTCTAGATCCGGAAATTACATATTGAGAAACGTTGTTTTAGATACATTTTGTGGCTTTTTAAAATTAAAATTAATTAATTTTTATGGAATTTTTTTCTTACTTAATAAATATTCTATTGAAATTTAAGAGAAATTGCGAATTATTTTGACAAAAAATGTAACTCATATGCAGAGGATGATCGTTAGTATTACAATTATCTTTTCGTCATTATTTTTTTTAATTTTTCCAATAAAATTTCTTAATGAAGACAAAATTACTTCCTTTTCAAGTGAATTGGAAATTGTCTTCTCCTTATCCTTTTTCAAATTACATTCTCCTTCATATAAACACACACACACATGTATGTATATATAATGCTTAATGACTCTAATATAATCTTAAATAAACATTTTAAAACTATTTAATGTTAAATCAAGTACTTATACTCCAATACACTTCTCAGCTTTTAAAAAGACAGCAATTTAACAATAAAAATTATAATTTACATTTTTTCAGTAATTATTTTTGCTCAGCTCAAACGTTTTGATTTTTTTATCGAATAAAAATTTAATTCAATTCTTTTATTGAATTAAGAAAATTCCCCTTATTTGGGAAGAGTTCTTAAGGTGATTATGATTAAGTTAACACAAAACTGTTAAGTAACACATTAAAATAAAATTAACATAAGAATATAATAGATTTGTTTGATTTCATTAGTGTATTTAATAAATTATTTTGGAAAAGGAGTACCAGAATTGATCCATCTTTCATCTTGCTGAAAATAGCTTTGAGAAAGTTTAGATACGAATTTGGATGCAATTAAACATTTCTAGCAGTTATTGTCTGGAAGAACAGGGATCCAAAAGTGTAAACAAAAGAATAAACAAAAATTAACATAACTCGTATGGTTCCAGACTATGAGACATTTTATATATAAATAAATTTAAAAGTATTTAGCTTCTTTTAATTTAATAAAGCTATGTCTGTGGTATTTTACAATTAAAACATTTCCTGGAATGTAATCTCAATTTACGACAGTGAATTTAAAGAAATAGAAGGACTCACATTACGAGAATTTTTCAAGATCCAATTAGGTCGTAAAGGTGTAATATACTATATATTTTTATTACTAATTTTAATAAATAATCTTTTATGTATTTTTTAGTAATTTATGTTAATTATCTAAAATATATTTTTTATATCCATGATACGACTTAACTACTGTTTTATATTCTTTTCATGAATGTACTGTACAGTACAATGTTGTCAACCAAATAATGAACTGTAATTAATTGAGTTATGGCGTGTGAGTTAAAAATATTCATATAATTTGTTAAAAATGCAAATTTGATTAAATTTATTATAAAATATAGTTAAATGGAATTTCAGAAAAAATTCTGTGCACAACTTTTGAAAAGAAATAACCCATGGACAGGGTTCTCAAAGGTCGAGAAATACTTGATCCACTTACCTTTTTTGAGGCCCAATATTTTAAAATTCAGTCTAAAATTGTATTATATATTTTAAATATAAAATTTAATAAAAAATTAAGATTTTTCTTTCTTAATACACAAGAGCTATATATAATTAGATGAATGATTTATAAACAAACGTTATTTTGAGGTTCCGTAAATTTAAATCTGAGCCAGTTGACCTTACTGTGGTAGGGCCTAATATTAATTTATCCATTTCCATTTATCTCCTCTTACATACTACTATGCACGACAATAGATTTGATAATATGAAACTAATTTATATATTAAAATTCATTTAAAAGCACAAATTTATTTTATAATTTATTATTTGAAATATTCTTTGTAACAGTTACTATAGTCTGCTGTATTTTATGTTACTGTGTTATATACTATAATAAGCAAATTATCATCGAACATCTTTACGGATCATTTCAATAACGTGAAAGAATTTTGTGAAATAAGATTAATCGCAGAATTGCAGTAATGAAATTCATTATACTAATAATACAATTTATTTATTGTCATCAGTGTATATCTTTCTATATTTGGATCAACATTTTTGAAAGACTCGACTATATTTTTAATATTATTTTTATTTAAATTACGTAAAAAAGCTATTAAAATAATTTTATCTTAAATTAATTTCAGGATGATGTTATTAATCAGGATTCTGTTCTAAATCAAGTAATACAGCATTAAAATTTCGTTTGCATATTGTACTACGGTTTCTGATTGATTTATCATACTATGAATAACTATCGTCTATTCAATACATTTCATGTATCTTCACTAATTATTAATGCAATTTGCTAATTTTGGAGGTAAATTGTATGAAATTGTTTGCTAAAACATTAGAATAAATAATTACAGGAACCGTTTCTTTTGTTTCACTTTTTGTTATAGGATTATGAAGAGAAAATTAAAGTTTCCAGATATTAAAGAACATTCGCTTGAAAATTGTTACCCTTAGATTTGTGCACACACACCCGGTTTTTAAATGTACGGTGCCGGAATTACTACAGTATAAGTCAGATGGAATTCTGCACACATCTCCAGCGACGTTACGTCATCGCATGCCCGTCTTGCATGCAATTTGTTCCACAGATCCCTACGATGCCGCAACGGTACCGTACTGTACATTTAACCGGATGTATGCACCGGCCACGAACAAGGACATACAGTCAAAACTCAATATACGTGGTATAGCCGCTAAATAACGACATCTTCCTAAAAGCCATGAAAATTCTTAAATATATCTTACCTACGAATATTAAATGGAGAACCCTTTAATATCTATAAATAATTAATTTTAAGATTTTTTTTTCATTGTAAACGATGTTGCTATCATCAAATCACGCGACTTTTAAACTTCCAAACTCAAACTTGTGCCTAGACCTCATTGTTATATACAATATAATTCTTATCATTTGAGATACTTCGATTTAATGCTATGCCCGATTTAGTGCAAATTTCGAAGACAAACCAATAGTGGCACTAAATTAAAGTTTGATTTTATCTTAAAATGTACATTCGAGAAGTTTGTTCAAGAAAATTAAATAGATAAAGTGATACAAACATCTGTTCTCCAAAGTATATTTACCTATTAATTACTTCTGCGTCAGATAAAAATGCACATAAATTTTTTGGTTTTTGCATATGAAATGAATTTGCAATGTTTACTTGATGCATTAATATTTTAATTCCTAACTGCCGTGGTTAATTAATATAACTGAAAAATTTAATTTTTTAATAAAATTTTTAAATATTATTCTGTTCGTCACAATTCAGAAAATAGTATATTTATTTTTTGTTATCCGGTTATAAATGTGATAAAGTGGTTTAAAGCGGTTTAAAATGATGCAGTATCATTTCAATTTTGTTCCAAGAATTACAACATTAAGTAATTTTGTTAATTATGTTTTGAAATGTTATTCATTTAATAATTATAATCATTCATCATCCGCAATGAAACTAATTTTTACAGAATTACTTACAAGAGAAACAGACCTATAAAAATGTTAGCCAAATGATCGCGTAATAAATTTCTAACGTAGACTGTAGTCATATGGGAATCTGGGTTTGAAAGGGTCCAAACTGCTAGCTTTAATTGATTGATAAGTAATACACATTGTTACGACCATCAGTAACTGCGTGATTAAAATCACTGAATACTGGTCGCGGGTTTGCTCCTGACAAACGGGCTGACTATGTGCTTTTCTAGGTTTTCTTTACGATTCTAACTTCTACATAGGAACCAGCTTTTCATAGAATGTCTTCTCGGGAGGAATCCCTTGGCAGATCGTAGGTTTGTTACATTGCCTTATCCTATCACTATATTCATTTCTATTCCTCACCCATACTGGTACTGTACGTATATTACAGGTAAATCTGATCTCATTGAGGACCAGACTCACCAGTAATGGACGTAACTAAACTCAAAAATGAAAGTTATATATATATAATAAAATTCATTTTAAAATATTTATTGTTATTTGCATTTTCTACAGTATGAATTAATTAAGTTTTTAATAAAGTAATAATTATAACACACCATTTCGAAAACAAAGAAGTTTAATATAAATCTAGATATATTACAAAATATTTGATTTACAGTAACCAACAGAGATCTCGATTCTTGGTTTACTAGCATCAGTGGCGCATTATCCTACGGGCAAAAAGGTAAATCGCCTGGGGTCCCCACCGATAAGTGGCCCAAACCAATCTTTTATAAGAAAATGTTTCCCCAAAAAATTTTTCCGAAGCAAAATCTCTAAAGGCAACACTATATGAAGCCCCGTAAAACAAATTCGCCTGGGCCCCATGATGCTATAACGTGCCACTGGCTAGTACCGGAATCGCTTCTACCTTCTATCCAATTTAAAACGAGTTCCTATTTAATTGTAATATTTGAGTAAATTATCAGATTATTTATTAAAATTATCAATTACAAACTTCATAAATGGATTTGGAAAGTAAAGTAAACATATGGATGAAGATAACATTATGATCTATATCGAATAATATCATATTGATCTGGGTTGCCGTTAGGCGGCAAATTATAAAATTTAGATTCATTAAAGAATTGTTACTGTCACATTAACAATTCTTGTTTAATACAGTAAACAGTATTAAAGTGTTCTTATAATCCCAAAATAAAACAAAAGGATTACATAAGAAGAAAAACACATTCCATAATCAATATAATGCTAACGAGGAACTGAAGCAGCGGATTAACTTTTAAAAATATTCAGTATTAACAATATATATAAAATTATCTGCAAAAGCAAGGAGTAGGTGGACTTTTGTAAGATTTCAAATCAGTCAACATGCAGACATTATAAAATATAACGTTTGACGTTTTGCATTATAAAATAATATTTATACACATTTTATAACGACTGCAAAAGCATTCATTATAAAATTTGATTTTAATGTGAAATCGTGCAAATTTATGCATAATCTTAAGAACGACAAATAACAAAAGACCAAAATTTGAAATCTTACAGGTTATCACCGCAAAATTTGCCTCGCCGTCTTGCTCATGCCTGTGCAAATGTAATGTACTGTAAAGGAAAGAACAAAATCTGTTAATATACTTTAAATAGTCACTTGCAAATGCAAAAGTTTTCTTATAGTATTCAAGGATCATATTTGATTCTTTCGTTCATCGACATTAATATTGTTATGTAAATGTAAAATGAATTTCAATTTTTTTTTTTCAAATATTTTAAAATTAGCCATTGTCATAATTTGTCAGGAAGTGTAAAATTGCATTGAAAGGATCAGTTGAATGGCTTCATATAGCTAGACATATAAGATACTAACGTAGAAACTTTCTCATAATATCGAAAATAAATAATTTCAAACAATATCAATGCTCTATTTTCAATGTTTCTTCATTCTGTTCTCTTATTTTGGGAACATTTCCTATTTTTAGCATTAATATTTAATACATTAAGTCTACGGATGGAAAAGAAATAAATTAACGTGCAATCTGCCGCTCTGGGAACCGAGGATCGAATCCGGGCGTTCAGAAAACTCCAGAAAATTTCTATGGACAGATATCTCGGATGCTGTCCTTCATCGTCCGGCCTCCCCATTGAGTATGAAAAGACCTCCTTAGTGCTCTCAGGGCGAAAAGAATAAAGGAAAAAAAATTGCTGAATTGGGAGAGAATCTACTCTTCATATTTTTAAATTTTTAAACATTTTATTTTCAATATTTAGTGAATAATTTTATTTATATCACACTCTAATTTTTGAAACCAGACATTTTTTCTGTGTCAAGCTATTTAGAATTCCTCATTGATTACACTTTGTCCGTTTGTTTGGTAACTTTGAGATAGAAACCTTTTAAATTCTTCTCTTTTGAATTAATTGAATTTTCTTTTATTTTTCCTGTAACTTTTTCAATTACTTGTATTAATATTCAAGGTTTATTTTAAGTGGAACAGATTACGTATCATTTCTTTAAATGGTTTAATTAGTGACGCAGTTGGTCTCTACTAACTTATATCCTTTGCATTGTAATCAGATATTCAACATTTTTAATATCTATATGTAGCAATATTTTTAATTTTACATTTTATTTCATTTTTTCATTTGTGATTTAAATATCAATAGATGTTAGCTTGCAACTATTTCCATTTCTGTTCATCCAGTTCCAGTTTCAAGTAGCTCCAAATTCAAAACTAAATTTGTGATGAATAAAAATTAAATTTTATAATCATTATTATTTTAATGGTTTCTTCTAGATTAATTAATATTTACTTGAATTTAGTTATCATTATCAATATATATTATAACTTTAATTTTTCTTTTCATAGTCATTCACCGTATATTAAAAAAATTTGGTCAATAAACCTATTTATTATGTAGTGGAAATTTATTTAATTTTTGCACATTATAGTTTAAAATTTTCAATTTTAAATAATTCTTATATCAAATAAAACTTAATTTAATTTTCAAAAATATTTTTGAGGGCGTTACAATCAAACCACAATGTCATCAAAAGTATTTTCGGAAATTAAATTAAATATTATTTGATGTAAAAATTATTGAATTAATTATAGAAAAATTGAATAAAATTTTTGAAATGGTTAATGAAACTAGAAACAATTTATGACGAAATTCAAAGAATAAATCGACTAAATAGCATTTTATTGAAGTATTCAGCCAAACTCTTTTAATATGGTAAAATTTGAAATAATCACAAAATATAAAAAATGTTATCCAGTGTGCTGATAAATTCTGATATAAGATTAACTTTAGTTATTCACGCTTGTAAAAAGCGCATCATTTAAATTTCATGCACATTCTATTGGCTGTTCAAATGTTTTTCGATTTCTATATGTAAGGTAAGTTAGTCTTTGTTCTGTTAACTATGAAGGAAGTATAAAAACCTGAGACAATTTTTAGCTTTCTTCAAAGAATGAAGCAATTTGAAATTTAGCATCTGCTGAAACCTGTGAATCCTACAAGAAACTTGGTGTAGAAGGTACGAGGAAACAGTGTTAAGGATCGACCAAGAAGTGGTCATTTGAGAGAAAAAAAAATTTCAGAAAGCTAAAATCCATACAAGTATTGAAGGTTTCAAGGAATCTCTTCTGTGAGAATGGCCTTTCCTAGGGAAAATATTTATGCCTTGAAGAATAAGAAAAAGTTCTTGCAGATGCCAGAGAAAGCTGGCCATACAGGCCAGCTTTCTCTGGCCAGAGGAATGGTTTGTCTTGAGAGATTCATCTGCATGATGAATCTCTGAAGGCAAACCATTCCTTTGGCATTGAAAAGGCCTCAACCTTAAAACCAAAGCGTGGAACTCATCACATATTGACGCAGGCTTAAAAAAGAAAACTCTAATTCGTCGCCGTCTTTCGCAGAAGTACGGAAATGATGTGAAAAATATTCTCTTTACAATTTTTTAGGCCTACCATGAAAAAGTTAACAAGTAAAATGACTTTGTCTATGAAAAATCAATGAAAGATATTTCCCTGCATGTCCAAGTCTCAAATAACTAACCATCTCAGAAGTGTGATGGTCTGGGAAGGAATCAGTTGGGGAAAAAACATCAATAGGGTTAAAGTGAGTGTCAAAAACTACAAAATAGATATTCTTCAAGAACTTTATTCAAAAATAAAACTTGGCCTAATCTCCGATTCACAGCGCTAAAACCAATACACGATTGTTTGAAAGAAAAAGTTCCAGATTTCATTTACAAGGACGAATGGCCTGACGCATCGTCTGATCTGAAACTATTGGATTACTCTATTTAGTCAAAGTTGAGTTGAAGATCGGAGTGAAATCTATACAAGTGTTGAAAGTTTCAAGAAATTTCTTCTGTGAGAATGACCTTTCCTAGGAAAAACATCTATGCCTCCATAGAAAAATGAAAATCAAAAATGAAAGACTGTAACAAAGCACATAATGGAAATTCTAAACATTATAAATACATTTTATCTACCTTGTTGACCACTTGCTATAAAAATTGTTTGTTTAATATTACCTTTCAATAAATCTGAATTATAGACATTTATATTTCTACCAGAACTTATTAGCATACTAGGTAAATGTAAATACACAAAGAAGTTACTAATATTTATGGTGATTGCTTGGACTTGTAGGCTATATCATTTTCCCGGCCGGATGGCCGAGCTGTAAATGTGGCAATTACCGCTCTGGGGGACCTGGGATCGAATCCAGCACGGGTCGAATAATCCCCAGGAATTTTTCGGGGGGTGGTCCGTTCGGATATGTCGGGCCCCGATTTAGTGTGTAAATTTGGTATATTTTTAATTCGATTTTTAATTAAAATATTTCTGTTTTATTGTAAAATTATTTTTTAAGACATCGTTTATGTTGATATTTCGATAAATAAATAAATATCTATAATTTAAATATATGTATTTAATTTTTAACTATTTCTGTAATACGGCCATACAAGTAACGGACTTCATACTGTACCATATACGAAAAATGTACAGTACTGTACATTATGAGTTTTGCAAGTCAGTGGAAGAGGCTGAATGGCGATATGTTGATATTATTCTATTGTATTTTGATTTATTCTGTTGACAAAATAAAAACTCGTGATTCTTCAATTACAATTATAGAATCTAGGTCAGATCCAATTATATATATATATATATATTTTTTTTTTTCAACTCTTTCCACCCTGTGGGCACTAAGAGGGCCTCTTTTAGTAGGTCCATTATGGGTTCGGCCAGGCCCACAATGGGGCAGACCGGGTGGTGAGGGACGGGGCCCGACATATCCGAACGGACCACCCCCCGAAAAATTCCTGGGGATTATTCGACCCGTTCGGATTCGATCCCGGGTCCCCCAGAGCGGTAGGCTGCCACCTTGGCCGCTCGGCCATCCGGCCGTCGATCCAATTATATTCCGTAACGACTCCACCTTTCTCCTCAAAATATATATTAAATAGTATTTAATTCTCAAAAATCTCACTGATGGCGCTATAGTCACATTTCATTCATTTTTTTTGTCTTTTTACAATTATATCTTTAAAAAAAATTAAATAATATTTTAAAAATTAATTAAATCACAAATAAATTTTTTAAAAATCTCAAAATAAATAAAAAAATTAATCAAAAAATTATATATTTTGAATTAAACACGTAAGATTAAGTGATTATAATATGGCACGTGGAAATTAATAATATAAATTTTGATATATTTTTTTATTACTTTTTCATCTGATATTAAATTAATTAATTCAAATTTTTGATTTCTTATTGAAATATTTTCACCAACGTCAGTTATATCGTGACTTTAATTATTATTATAATTAGTATATTTAAAAAATTTTGTAATTAATTAATTACAAATTTTAAACATAAAAATTAATTTATCGAAGTAATTTATCATCGTCATCATTATTAATAACTTTTAAAACAATAAAATTATTTTTATTTTATTTTATTTTATTTTTTTCACATATTAAAATACGGGATGACGTCAAACTTACGTAGTATTCAAGATGGCGACTTATTACTAGGGAATTTGGAGTTGTAAATCCGTCAAAAAATAATTTTAGATGATTTGTAGGAATTAATTGAAATATTATATTAAGTATTTTAATTGTAAGCTATGCCCTTGTTCGGTAAAAAGGATTCTCAGCGTAAAAAGGAGAAAGAAACAACGAATGTTGAAGATAAATATGAATTTAAAGATCTACTTGGAACGTAAGTTCAATTAATTTCTATATTTATAAAAAGAAACAATGATAAATGGTTTATGTATTATAAAATAAAACATCTTTGTCATTTGAGGGAATCAATCGAAAATTATTTAAATCAATATAAATGTAAACGTCACCATTATTAAATATATTTGCAATTATAATAACTTTATTGATTGCATGGCAATATATAATAATATATTTTTATGATAAAAGCATAAAAGATAAATGAGAATAACTATTTAATATGTTTATTATCTTCCAAAGTATTTAAATATAAAATAAAAACACATTTCATCATTTCCTAAATACTAATTCTCTTTACAGTTTGAAATTTTGGTAAATAATTATTTTGGCAATTTAGAAGAGCTTGCAAGTTACATGTAATACTTGTAATGTTAGGTTGAGCCATAACGAGATGTAAATAACACTGTACCTGGTATAACGTGATAGTACTTTATATATTTGTGTTAATTTTTAATTTCTTTAAAATTCTGTTAGATGTTTGGGAAGTATATGTGACATTTACAAAATAGAAATATAAAATGAAAATCATCATTTTATATAGCCTAACTTTGTAAAAATAAACTACTGAACTCAATGTTTATAAGTACTTAAGTCTATATATGTGTGTTTTGTTGATTTGAAATTAGAGGCTTTCTTGTTGGTAAGAAAGTGGTCAGTTGAATCATAAGAAGCACATTGGACGAAGATATATTGATGTAAACAAAAATACTTACATTTACTGAATTCTTCATTACTTAGATGTGTTTCAACATGTTTTTGAATATTTCGTAATTTTTCATTAACACTTAAATGCATAAAACCTTTGTTTTTGAGCAAAGATTATATCAATTTTATTCTGCCAAAATTCAGTCAAATCAGTATATTTTTTATATTTCAGAGTGACATGTTTGTGGAACTAAACCAAAGTTTATATAATTAGTGACTCATATCATAATTGTTATTGATTATAAGAAATCAAAGTGTTTTAATCTGATTAACAATTATCAGTTCGATCCCTGATATATCTGAACTCATTTCATATTTTGCGAAGAATATAATTATAATAAAATATTTTGAGTATTAATTTAGTTTTGTATCTGTTTGTATGATATATGTGACAGGATTTTATATTGGTACCTACTTTGATAGATGATCTATGTTGAATATAAAAACAGCAATATTAATAATTGGTTATTAAAGTCAAAGTATATTTTATTCATAAAGTTAAATATTAATAATAATATTATTAAAAATCTTTGATTGCATGTAAAAGCATAGTAAAAAGTTTTATGTACAAAATAGTTTATTATAAATAATTCAATAATAGTTCTGTTTATTGTCATTCTTTTATGATTTAATTGATTTTAAAACACTATTTTTTCTGCTTTTATTGGATAAATGTTTTTCATCCATGTAGAAAACATCACCTTTGGACTTTTGATAGTTCAAGTTAAAAGTATAGGAGAAAAAAATGTATAAAAATGTTGCAAACTTAGTTTCATAGGTAAAAAAAGTCTTGTTTGTAAATCTATACATTCCATCTTCCTTTTCCTGTTACATTTCAAAGGAATTGCATTATTTGTCACAACACTTGTCATGTAAATAAATAACTTCAAAGAAATGTGTTACAATTATTTTAAAATAAATTAAATAATAATTAGAATAAAACACAAAACAAGATATTTTTAGTAGTCTAAAATTAAATAAATTTAGGAATGTCTTAATTTTCATGAAATTGAAAATTCTATTCCTTCTAGTTCATTTTTATAAATTTAAAATTATCATTTTAAAATTGCAAAAGTCATAGATGGTAAACAGTTTAATCTGAATAAACTGTTGATTTCTTAAATATTTTTCAAGACACAAAAATAGTGAAAGATAATAAGAATTTTATTCCAAAATTTATATATAATTTGGATTAAATTTTTTTGAATTCCTTTAACAATGTATGAATATGAGTATATGAAACAAAATTTTTAATAAAACTGCATTGCATGTTTTTGAGAGAAACTTTTATAGATTAATTTTGTTGCATTTTAAGAAAAACTGGGAATGCATGTCTGAAATAATATGATAAAGAGAAATAGAGTAAAGGGAAGTTTTTAATTCTCTTCTGCTTTTATTTTTATGAAAGAATTTGCATACAGAATTCTGGGAATACCTATTGTCATTTGTAACTGATTGAAGAAATATCTGATTGTTTAGACAAAATATAGTCATCAAAATATTGATGACTATATTTCGTCTAAACAATGATAGCACTGTTTAATAAAATTATTTTGAAAAACTATGAAAGAGAGGGATTTGCAAATAATTTTAAAATGTAACATACAGATTTAATATAATAACTGATTCTTGAATAAATAATAATTAACTAATCAAGGGTATTTCCATATATATTGATTATACATTAAGTAATTTCAAATACCTTTTAATATACATGAAAATGCTTTAAAGTTAAATATAAAAGAAATATAATACATTCATATATCTCAAATATGTGATTTTTCTATTTTATGCCAAAATATTATGATGATTATGTGATAAGATTATGCATTATTTTAAAAGTCTTATATTAAGTAGAGATCAATAAATTTTAACAGTATATAAAAAATATAAGCTATTTCTATTCATTTTTTAGTATATCAGTGGAGTTTTTAGAAAATATATTTACATTTTCTATGGTTTATTTATTTACAATTAATTTGTGTTTTAGTTGGACATCTCTAATCAAACAACAAAAACAACAAAGATTTTAACAAATTTTACAAATAAAACTAATTAGAATAGAAATGTCTTTCTTAGAAAAAAAATTTTTCCTATGAGTGAATACACACTATTTGTCTTCTCAGTTCATTAAAATTGTATAAACTGAAATGTTGACACACTTATATCAGCTAACAGTAGAAAGTTAATAATTATATTAGGGAATACTGTTTGATTATTTAGTTGATTTGATAGATAGATTTTTAAAAGAGACAGGCATATTTTATATTTGAAAACTAAAAAATACTCTTAATATAAATTAAAAGCATTTCTATAATTTTAGCTATTTAATTGATTGAATTATCTCAATATATGGTAGCCAGTGAAGTAATGATGATGATAATATTTAACATAGTCAATGAGATGACATAACACTTTCATACCAGTTAAAATAGCTATGATTTCCAGAAAGATATCATTACATATATATATATATATATACAATATAAGTCTATACCTATCTGATAGTTTTATTAAAATGTGATGGAGCAAGATAAGATCATTTATCAGTGTTCATCAATTCTTGATTCATTATCTGACTGGTTGTTTTGTCCATTTGATATAAGAAATAATTTATATTAAAAGTTATATAACTTTAGTCTCTTCTATATTTGACTTTATTCTGAATAAGAATGGCTTTAAGTTCCATGTTTATATCATACTTTTATAGATACAAAACCATTTAACCATTAACAGAGGTGATTAATTTAGATTTTAAACAGTAACAATTAATTACTGTAAGTTTCTATATTTTATCACTTTTAAAATAATTGACTAAATTATTTTATGTATAAAAACATCATGAAATTAAATTAATTCTAAAAAGAATTATTATAAATAATAATTTTTTTTAGAGATTATAGGAAAATTAACGAGTTGAAATTTAATTGTAAGTCTTACATATAACTTTTATAGACTATTTCAATTTCCAGCCATTTCTTAATTAAAAATGAAGTTATTCCCAAATATATATCTTGGTCTTCTTGATTTAAACTTTTGTTTATTTACATGTTGAAAAAATGAAAATGTTTATTCGTTCCCAATCTGTAAATTCAAATTTTAAGACCTTATCAAATAATTTATTTCTTCAAAAGAAATACTGATGGCAATATTTTATAAAATTATTCATTGTTATCAGGTTCAGCAATTTTTTTTTTTATTATATAATAATTTGGTTAAGACAACTTTGTTTTAGTTTGAAATTATTTTAGATATTTCAATGAACAAACATATTGTCCATAATGTAACAGATCAAGTGAAAGTTTTGAAATGGAGTATTAAATTTATGATCCTAAATTTCCCAATTAAACATAACAACAACAATAATAATGAAATAAAAATTTAAGATTTAGTCCCTCATATATTTAGTAAAATATTTTAAAAATTTTCATTATAGAATATGCTTTAAAATTTTGACTCAGATTCAGAAAAATGTAAAGTTTGTAATCTGAAAATAGAAAAGAAATTTTTTGAAAAGAATTTTATAGCTCTAAACATTCATTATTTTATAAGAAAATTCAATGTAAGATTTAATTTAGTGATATACTTATTTTTATTAGATGGAAATTTTCAAATCATGAAAGATGATTTGAAAATTTCCAGTTTAGCAGATTTCATAATTGAGTATGAAGTTATTACAGAATTCCTTGTGATAAAAGTAGAAAGGAATGTTGTATTCAGATTAGATTTTTAATTTGGATGAAACTGGATCATTTGGGGATGAATGCCAAAATTTTACGTTCAGTTTTATAAAAAGGCTGTTAGTGAGGCAATTAACCAGAAAAGCAAGTACAAGTAACAAAAACTGATGATTTAAAGGAAATTTATGGATAGAAGATAAGGGTGTGGTAGGACCACACCTAATTATTATATTAACAATAGCTTATTAAGTCAGTTTATTCAATAACTTTTTATGTTTTTAATTAATTGATTTTGGATGAATGTTATTTTATTTATTAAAAATATATGTATGTAATAAATAACTTTCAATAATCAAATTTCCTACTAAATTTATAAAATGGTGTACATATATAACATAAATAATAATATACACTGCATGTAATGTACAAATGATTCTACCACATTAGAGTTATCAGTAAAGAGTTTGATTATTCAAAGAAATGTATGTAATTTGTTTATTATGTATGTTTTTGGATTGCTTTTCTTTTCCAATTGTTTCATACCCCAAAAAACTAAATTCCCTTTACTGATAATTCTTATTACCATAGATTAATTAATTAATGATTTTTAAGTTTTTACCTGATTTCAAACAGTTGCAAATAGCAAGGCACAGCTATATTTAATGAACTATTTAGTGATTTCAAATTATATATAGTATATTTATTGAAAATTATTGATTTAAAATAAAAATATTTAATTGATAATAAATTAACTACTAGGACAGCTAATTTCAGAAAGCTAACTTTTATCAGTTAAAAAAAATGTTTTTGCTCAAGATTTGGTAATTCTCCAATTACCAGTTTCATTGTTGAACAGAAAAGCAATGTACTGTACTTGCAAATACAATCTTTCTTCAATTTCCATGGTCAGCTGTAGATGGCAAGAAGAAAGTAAATCTTTAAACTGAAAAAACTATCTCAACCTCAACAGTTGTAAGAGGAGCATATTTTCACTAAAATCCCTGGTTTTAGGCTGAAGGGATTCACGAGTTATATTTTGAATATCTGGATTTTTTTCTCGGAGTATTCCAGTTTCTCTAAAGCTAATCCATAATCTTACATTTAACAGTTTAGAATGATGAGACATAAATATACAAATTAGACACATTCAAAATTTATATTCTGAACACTTACAATTTTTTAATTTAAAACAATATTTATTTGTTTTATTGTTAAATAAAATAAATATGTAAAATAAAATAATTAGCTATGAATGAAAGTATATAATAGGAGCAATTATTTATTGTGACATAGCCACAATACAGGCTGCAATTTTTAATTAATTTAATGTAAAATATATGTTCTCCACCTCAAATTAGTAGTGGCTTGCCCCTGTACATCATACTTTTCCTTTAACAATAGTTGTGCCAATCATCTATTAACTGCTTTCAGTGGAAAAGTTTTGAATTGAAATAATGTGACTTTGGTTTGCATTAGAAGTTCATATATAGTTAATTGTGGCCTCCTGCCCCTAAGCTTTCCATATTTAGTCTCAGATTTTATCTAACTGTTCTTGAGATTAAGGAAACACAGATGGATAAACAACAGTGGGAATTTATAGGTATAATTTTTTTACAATTGCAGTCCAGTAAATAAATAAATAATACACAAATAAATAGATTAAAATAAAATAAATAAAACCTGGAAATTTAGTAAATATTTAAGGACATAAATATAATTAGGTGAATTTTGATATTAACCTCTTGCAGAAATAAGAGAAATTAATCAACCATATCCAAGCATTCCAATTTTATACGTATGCTGTATTTTAATACTAATTTTACAATGCCATCTCAAAATGTAAGTATAAAATTGCTCTAAAACAGTTATTAGAATATAGCCTCTTAAGAAGAAGAAAGATATCTTCCATATTAGAAGTAAGGTATATACAGAATAAATAATGTTAGACTTTATGCAATAGCAGAATTGGAAATTTTTGAATCTTTGGAGAATAACATTTGATATCTCGAATATTCTCCAGAAAAACTGAGCACTAAATATGTTAGCAAACAAAAATGGATTTTCAGTAAACAACTTGGACTTTGAAGAAGTTTGAATAAGGTAGAACTTTAAGAAATTATTTTGTTGAACAAGGTATCACATTGTCTTCTTATGTAAAAACTTCACTTAAATAAAATGGAACAATCTAGTCCACAGTTGAAAAATTTTTGTAAATATTTTAATGTTTCCAATAAGGATTAAATTACATTAAGTGGCAATTAGTAGAAAGACTTAAGTATTTTCATGAAAAGAAAAGGAAAAAAAAAAGGGTGGTACCTTATAGGCCATCTATGCAAGCAAGGAAGTGTATCAAGAACATAATGTGATTTGCTTGTATGTGGATAAAAGTATAATTCATGCATTTTTAAATAGTTTGTCTTATAAAACCAAGATTTAGGATTATAACTTACAAAGTTGTAAATTCTCAAGAAAATTCCTACTGATTTCAAAGATTCTATTAGCCCATGACCAGGTTCCTGGTTTTCAGGTATTTTGGGTTTCCTCTGGCACTTTAATCTTCTCTTTACTACAGTTGACAGCTTGACCCTTGGTATGGTAGGTATTAGACTGCCGTACATAGTCCTATATTCATTTGATAATCTCCTGAAGAATTTTATTCACAATTTTTTATATTTTTATTGCACAAGTAGGAAAGCTGCCCTGATGCTAGCTAGTATGCTATTAGTCCATCAACTGAGTATGCAAGAGCAATATCGTAATAGCCTTGTAATTTCTTAGTTTTTTTTACATACTGATTTAGCATATGACTTTACAAAAAGGGAACATAGGGATTCTGTAACAGTCCACAGGTAAGTAGAGAAGTTTATAATAATAAACATTTCATAGAAGTGGGCTAAAATAGGTATGTAGAAGAGTATATGCAATCTGAAATGAAGCATCTCCTATCTTTTATTACTCTTGCCTGAATATTGGAATAGAGAGAAATATGGACAAAAAAGCAAATGCTATTAAATAGTTATATCTGAAATAGTTATTACAGATGGAGGAACAGATAATTAAGAAATACAGCAAACATAAAATTGATTGTTAGATACAGTATGTTGATGACCTTTCTACATTTGCTACATTGCTGCTATTAGTATAATCTCTAGTTATGCTTATATTAATAGAGATTATACTAATAGCAGTAATGTAGCAAAAATTAATAAACAAAATTAATTGATAATTCCAACTTTATAATTAAGAACACTCTTCTAATTACTAAAATTCACACCTTCCTCTCACTTTCCAGCATTTCACTGATTAAAAATGAACATTTTCAGCTACTTTCAGTGGCCTGTGTCAGGTTAAGCAGAATTCTATAGTGAACATCTATAGCAAGGAACCTGCTATAGACATTTGATAGAATTCTTCTTAACCTGACACAGGCCACCGAAAGTAGCTGAAAACATTCATTTTTAATCAGTGAAATGCTGGAAAGTGAGAGGAAGGTGTGAATTTTAGTATTTATTGATATTTAATGTTAAAAGAGTAGCTGTTATTCTGAGGTCTTTAACCAAAGACTTACCGATAGATGTAATAGTTAAGAGAAATCCTACTGTTACGCAAATTTTATGTTAAAAAATACATAAATTAGATAAAACTGTCATTTACATCATTCAACTTATAATGTAAATATTCTTGCCTATTAATATTTATTTCACTATTAAGTCAGTTTCTAAGAGGATAAAGGAACATTATATGAATGCTTCAAAAAGCAATATAACCAATGCTACTACCTTGTCTGTATGGGCTTTAGACATAGACACAAATATATTATGGGATAAAGCTGTATTAGTTAAGGAATATGATCATTTTGCACCAATAATTGTTTTAGAACAATTTTATATTTTTGTATTGGGATGCCTTTGTAACATTATTAAAATACAGCATGTGTATAAAATTGACAATGTTTGGATATGATTATTTAGTTTTATTAATTTCTCTTCTTTCTGCAAGAGGTTAATATCGAAATTCGTCTAATTATATTTGTGTGTTCTTGAGTATTCACTAAATTTCTAGGTTTTGTTTATTTGATTTTAATTGTATTTTATTTTATTTTTTTTCTATTTATTTATTTATTTATCTTTCATTTATTTATATTATGTAGTTTAATTCATAGTTAAGTATTTAATTTAATTTTGCATGTGTTATAATTTGTATATTCTATGCCAGATTAATAATGTGATTTTGTTTTATGAATTTAAAGTGTGATTATGCTGTCAAATTGCCTGTTGCAATTTATGAAAAAACAGAATATGCTTATGCTATTTACTGTAAATATTTAAATATTCTGTTTTCTTTTTATCTGTGATCATGGTATATGGGTTAAAATATCAGATGCCTTTTAATATAAGAGAATAACTTATATCTATGTAAAAGCAGCAGGTTTAACAAATTACTCAAACTACAGCTTTCATACACTTCCAGCACAAAAATTTTTCATCACAAAATGTTTTCAGCTTCTTTCAGGGGTTTGCCTCAGGTTATAATAGTTGTTATTTTGAATACTGCTCGAGAATTTTAATTTTGGAATATTCTATTCATTTCTCTTCTACAGGTGTGATATCAATTTTGAATGATTTATGATGTTTGTCATAAGCTGACACAGTTACCAAATGATATAAATAACAAAATTATTACTTGAATAAATATTCAAGTAATAATTTAATAAATAATAATAAATAATACAAATGTGTAGCAGAAATAAATACAAATGTGTAGCAAAAAGATCATGAAATAATATACATTCAGTAAAAAGTTTTATTAAAGACTGTTAAGATGGGTATTTTTAATGTACAAAAACTCAGGACCTTAGAATCTTTGGAGATATCTTGGCTGTGTTTTGTGATTTTTTTTGTTAAATGTTTATTTGTATTTATCATTACTTGAATATTTTGCTATTTATATCATTTGGCAACTGTGTCAGCTTAAGACAAACATAAATCATTCAAAATTGATATGTTGTCTATAGAATGGGAAATGAATAGAATGTTCCAAACTTAAAAGTCTTGGCCAGCATTCAAAAAAATAGCTATTGTAATCTGAGGCAGGCCCTTGAAAGAGGCCAGAAATGTTTGTGATGATAAACTTTCTATGCTGGAAGTAAGTGAAAGGTATAGTTTTTATAAGTTAGCTTGTTCCAGCTCTGTATTCATGTAGCTTTAGCTTTAACAATTATTTCCGTTATATTCTATTAATAAAGTATCGCATAAATAATTAATAAAATTATTTTGAAATGAAAAGTTTTACAGCTTTTTTTCTAGTTTTCTTTTATGTTTACTAAACAATCAAATGTTTTAAAGAATCTAGCTGATCTAAAGAGTTAAACAAATGAAAGTAAGAATCAAAAAATGTTATGTAGTGTAAATTAAAATATAACAGAAAATTTACAATATATGCATAATTAAGTCTTAAAATATAGTTGAAAATAAAAGTTAATAAATCATGTTTAATAAAAATCTTTAAGATTATTAAAGTGATAAGGCATCACTGTATTGTGGCATGATTGTTGAATAATAATAATATAATAAAGAATAAGAGTTTCTGACAAAATTTTTTTTAAATAGTTTGTCTTACCATTTCTGAGTGCTTTCTGCCTTTTCAGGAAACATTCAATTAAAAAGAAAGTTTCTTGTCAACACATTTTAAAAAATATGTCAATAATCTGTTCATTATCTATATCAATAATTTATTGATAACTATTACGCACTTACTGTTTCTAAACTTTGCTGATAGCTTGATTGTATCTCAGTAATTTATCTTTACTTTTTATCAATAGGAACCATCATAATGAATAGATTTCTCTAAGACTCTCATATAAACTAAATGTATACCATTACAGAAACAAGTTTTCAATACTATTTGTAATAATAAAATAAATAATAATAGAGAACTGTTAGATTTATATACAAAATATTTTGGAAATATTTTTTTTTTTATTTAGCATGTGCAATTTTGTAATAGTTCAAGGAATCAAAACAAAATAGCTGTTTGTCTTAAGACAAAAAATTCTATTTTATCTTAACACTCTCATAATATATTACAGAAAGATAAAAGAAAACATGTTTTAGTATTATGTCACAATTGTATGTATTAGGATTGCATAAAAAACAATAATTGTACTTTTGATTTGTTTTCCTTGTATAGTATAGGTAATTATTGTTTATGGGTCAGTATTTCATAATATCAATATCTGTTCTATTTTAATATTGTACAATGTCAACAAATAATATATTTTTTTAATTTTTAATTTATTTGTTACATGTAATACATTACTTTAGTACAGTCATATTACTTTTATTTACATAGATATATTAAATCTTTAGATTAATGGCAAGGTTTAATCTAATAGATGGATAAATTTAAAGTAATGAAACATTAAAATGACCAACTGAGAGAAAGTTTAGTTTAACTATGAAATATGGGGGTTGTTGAATTATGCAAGTATTGCATTATAAATTATATGTATTTTAAATTTTGGATAATTTGAATAAAATTTTTCAATTTAAACTAATGATAAATAACATAGTTGCATTCTGTACACGTGAATTTAATCCCTATTAACATGCTATAGATATGAATGATGGAACACACTCACTAATAAATACAGTATATAAGATAACTTTCTCCAAAAAAGACTCAAAAATTGATCTGTTTCTTATATATGAAGTTGCTATCTTCTATATGCCAATGAATTCCCCAAACTGCCTTCACTAGACTACAGATAATCCCTAACTAGCCCAACTCTTAAATAAAAATGTTTAACTAAACATATTATTATTATTATTATTATTTGCTATAGCGAAGCAGCTTTTGCATGAATTCATATAGAACAATTCATTTTAATTGTAAATGACTTTTTTAAACTTTTCTTTTTCCTTGAAAAATAAAACTGTGCATTCTAATTTTAATTTTTAAAATTTTTTAACCAGAACACAGCAAAAAAAAATTTTGAAGCCAAATGCCTAAAGAGTAGGATGGCTTAAATATACTAAATAATTTGAAAGGATAGCCATTGATGTTCAAACAGTAAACAGTAGCCAAATGAGTGTTCAAATACAATCCACAAACATGGTATGATGGTTTGAGATATAAAAGCTTATTGTCATCTTTCTTAAAATGGTGTAATTCAATGAACGTATACCAAGTAGTTACTGTTATGATATACCAAATGAGGTTCTTATGATGTGGAGTGAAAGAAGACTTACCATCATTGTAGGACAAAGTGACTGACTCAGGGTCTATACAGGATTCTTGTCCACAGGTACTTCCAGTCATCTCTTTCTGGTGTTAAAACCAGTTGTTCATATTCGACAGTGATTGTCAAAACTTTCCCTAAATATTCTGAGCTCAAATGGGGCAAGGCTGCCTTTTTCTACAAAAGAGGCCTGAAATAAAAAAGCTTAACATATTTTTATTAAAAAAAGTAACAAAGAAAATAAGATAAAAAATAAGCAAATAAATTGTATTCTAGGAGACTCATTGTTTTATAAAATATATATTTAATATTTGCAATATCACATAAATGTTCAACTTTATTGTTGTCTATTAACTGAAAAATCTCTTTTATAGAAGAAAGGTTTTTTCGGCATCCAAATATAAATGATTTTTTGCATTTTAAAAAACTGACCAAATATCTAAATTTTCTGTTGTTATTGCTGTTTCTCTAATAAAATTGTCAAATCCTCTTTTGAGCAATAATGTTTAAAATATAGCATTTTGTCTAAAATAGATTTTTCTTCAAAAATATCTGTAGTTGCAGTTTGCATAACTTTACTTGCAGATCAGCTTGATTTAAAATATGGCAAAGCATCATGCAACAGACAAATTAAAAGGTATGTAGTTTTAGCCAGTGATTTAGCTTTGTCAAGAGAAGAATCAAATTGAAGTTTGGCTTATTTCAAAAAATTTATAATTATTTGAGTCATGTAAACAAAACACCAAATTATTAATTAATTAATAAAAATAAATATTTTTGCATTTAACAATACAGTGGTGTCTCATACTTCAAATGACTCTAACTTTGAACACTTCAGTCTCTAAATGTCAACAATTTGCCTCAGATTTTGAACAATGCTTCAAAGTTTGAACTGTGCATGTGTTGAAAAAATGCACTTAAACTGTAAATGCAAGTCATCTCTCACTCTTGTGTTATGCTTGTATGTTTTCAGTGCTTTTTTGCTTTGTTTTTGGTATGTTTGGTTATATATATGGTGTGTTTTTTTCCATTGATTTTTAACAATTTTTTTCTGCAATTTTTCTTTGTCAACAGCTTTTGAATGCCCCATTGTTTATCCATTAATTCAAAATTTCCTGAATGGAACTTTTTAAACTGCATTTGCAATATTCAAAGCTTAGGAACATCTTTACCATACACATTATAAACCTTTTCTGCTATTTGTATGCCATTATATCCTTTCCAAAATTCAGAGTAGTATGTTGGATATGCTTTTTATCTGAAGACATTATAACACAATTTTATTCAAACAAAATATGAAATATAAAGTTTAAAACAAGCTTCTAAACAAAGACTACAATCTCTCAATAGCAATAATGTGTTAAATTTCATGACTGTTGCAATTAAATCACACAACTATGGTAAGTAACTACAGTTGTTGAAAATAGGTTCAACTCAATATAGGTTTCACTTATTAACTATGGAATTCAAAAAGAATGTGAAAGCAACAAAGTCTAAAAGGAAAGCTGTAGTATTGACAATTGAAATGAAAAAGAAACTTATTGCTAAGCATGGAAGCAATTTATTTGTGGTGGATATGGCAGTCATGTTTAAGATATCATAGATGACAGTGTGTAACTGGTAAATGCAATTTTTATTTTATTAATATTATACAGTATTTACATATTTTTTATTGTTTCATGTTTTAATTTATTATTAGGGCATTTAATTGTCTTATTTTTATCTTAAGTTATGTGTATTTGCTGTTTTAAGTTTTTTGAAATGGATAGTGTTTAGGATCTGGGAATGAAGTAATTCACTTTCCATTATTTCTTCTAGGAAATATTGCTTTGGACTTTAAATAATTAATTCAGTTTGAACAACTTTCTGGAATGAATTAAGTTTGAAGTATGAGGCATCACTGTATTTTTAAATCAGTTAAAATGCAAAATCTTAAATATTCCAAAACAAGAAAAACTGGATTTATACTACTATTAAAAGAGAGATTTCCATCAAACCAAATAAAGATTTAGCTGACAGAATATTAATTTATAAAATATTAATTTATTATCAGTTTAAACAAAATGAGAAAAATCCAATCTTAATACTTAGAACATAGTGAAAAATATGGATGACAAGAATTCTCACTTAATGTCCATCCTTGTATTCATTCTAGCAATCACACTGAAATGCATGTTTGGTCTGTATTGAGAAAGGTAAGAAAGGGTTATCCCTAAGGAATTGCTTTTCTCCTCCCTGACAACGTATCTCTATCAAGGGAGATTTAGAAATTACAAAATTTGAAATAACTAGGCAAGTATTGAAAGTGAAATCATATAAAGAAACTAGGAGAACATGGCTGTATCATGATACTAGTTCTCTATTTTTGAGCTTGAATCTTTTTCTCCTTTCCTACACCACTGTTATTGCATGTGAACTTGTCATTAATATTATTTGAATTAATGTTTATGATCAAGATAAGTTCACTGTGTGTTAGAAATGATCTGTTCAACTTTAATGCTTGACAATTCAGGCCAAGTTTATAAAATTAAATTAAATTTCACCAATTAACTTCCTTAAAATTTTTCATCTTTTTTTTTAAACTTTTTTTTTTCCTTCTTCTTTCTTTATTTTTTTAGGGCCCTATGTACAGCTCAGGGTCTGGGTGTCTTACATCCCCTACTCCACCTTGTAGCTGGCCCTGAATCAAGGATGTCTTATATGCCATAAAATACTGTAAGTTTCATTGCATAACATTTAATATGGATAAACTAAAATTATGAACAAATAACCAAAGAGGGATTACTTTTTGAAAAGTTCTTGAAAAAATGAGATGATGAAAGTAAGATGTAAATTGGGAAGAGAGTAAGTAAATGGAAATAAAATTCAAACAGATGGAAAGAGAATCATTAGGCTTAATTTGGCTTCAGGGGTTGTGCTGTATAGCACCAAAATTGTTTCTTTGCAATATTTTTTATTAAAGTGGTGATAAAAATAAAATACTGGCAATAAAAATCTTAGTCTGCTTATTTTGACATTCAGCATGAAATTGAATCACAAAGCATGCTTCAGGAAAATCAGAATGTTGAGTTCTTGTGTGGTGGGAATCTCATGCATTAACCTAGCAATTTCATGATGTCATACTGCAAGTTTGAGCAGGAAAGTATGAAGTGGCATTGAGAATCAAAGGCAGTTTTTGTGCTATGTCACCCAGCATTTCCAGATTGGGGATTTTTTATTGACTGACAGAAAATTTGAGGAATTTTTTTTGGGTGACATTTTTTTCGCTTTGATTTTTTTTTTTAGTAGACTAAAAAATTTTGACGTGACAGAACATTTGAAATACTGTTTAAATATTGTGATCAAATGTGTTGTTTAAAATTATTTATTAAAAAATAATTAAAAAATGATTCTTATTTCTAACAAGTAAGTGATAGCTTAACATGTTACTTTTGCTTTTCAGACTTCAAACTGATCAGGCTACCTACATCTGCATTAATTAGTAAGTAAAACTGGTGGCAATAAATAATTTGAAGTGGCAAAAAAAAAAATTTAAAACTGGTGAAATAGTTGACATTTTTTTTAAAAATTTTCCAGAGCAATACTTGCAGCTGTAGTCAGTAATTCTGTTTAAAAGTTTTAATTTGTAAATATAAATCTTGTTGTGAATATTCAAAACTAGTTAAGGAAATTTTGTATTGACTTGTCAGTGGTTTATTATTACAAACAATTTTGTATACAAAAATTCTTCAATTGTTTGTAATAATAAACCATTAATATGTAATAATAATAATCTTCAAAGAAGAATAAGTGAAGAATTTACCTATTCTTAAAGGTTTTCTTTACTATAAATTTTCGGTCTGTTGATATTGCCCAAAAGGATGTGTCATGTATAAACATTATTATTAATGACCAAAGAGTGTTCAAAATTATGCACATGGAATAGTTACAATGTATACTGATTTTTTCATTGTTTTTAAAATCATTTTTTCAAATTAGTGTAATTTAACAATCTTAAAGTTCAAAATTAATAAATCATATTATCTGTATAAAGCATGCTTTATATGGATAATGTTCAAAATTAATAGATTGTTACTTGCTTTAATTAAAAGACTTGGATGAAACTAGCATTAGATGGTTAATTGTAACTTTATCTGATTCATAGACTTTAGCTGTAACATATACATATACTGTATATATTTCTCTTGTTGATTTAATAAGTAATGAAACTAATAATAATTGCATGGATTTGATGATACTATAATATTTTATTGATTTTTCAATGAAAGATTTCCATAGTATATATTGTCAAATTTTTGTTATTATTAACTTTAATGTTCTGAAGAAATTTTTTTTTTATAAATGATTTTCTTAAACTTTAAAATTATATCAACTTATATAAGCAAATACATTTTTTTCACACAATAATGTGCATTATTAAGAAACTGCTGAAGGTGTGGAGCAATAAGCTTGATCTGAGGAGTTTGAAAATGGGATATGCTATTTTGCAAATGTAGTTGTTCTTTGACTATGGCTGACTTCCAATATTACGTAACTGTTCTGGAACTAGAATACAATATTCAGAGCAGCTTTGACATTTAATGTAGTGTATTTAATATTTTATTTTAATATAATTGTGTGAGATAAGCCAGGGGGCCAAGGGAGCAATCCCTAATGACCACTTACTCGGCATGGGTTGTTGGAACCTGATCGCTGTGTTGTTGGATGGCTTTAAAATAGGAGGGTTAAATTTCAAGTGGGGAGCATGGTGGATAAGTCAACAAAATGTCCAATTTTCGATCAAGACAGGTAGACAGGTTAATGAGTAACAAAAATATAAGTTTAATGCAGATTTAAAGCTAGGATACATAAAGTTACAAAGGATATGGCTAAGTGTATAGTGATTATATACAGATATTAGATCATACAATTGCAGCGTGACTATTCTATTCCCTATGCTGCGTGAAGCAAGCCTAATTTCTCAAGAGAGAGTTTACAAATATCTACGGATACATTTACTATTTGTCAGTAGTTGATGTGATGTTTGTTTCATTGTCTTAATGAGGATTCATCATCGAGGGAATGGCGAGTGTCTTCTCCGGGGGCTTCTTATTTCCTGTTTAGGCAGAGGTCCACTTCTATGGGAGCACTTATGACCAAATGTTAATTCATTGGAACTTTATGACAAATGCCTGGAACTGTCAATGTCTTGTCCTTTTATGCATTTAGCCTGGGAAAGTGATCATGTGATCAGCAGTTGGAATGACAAATCTGCAGGTGCAAGGTGAAGGGTTACCAAAGCAATGCAATGGTGTTGCTTACTTTCCTCTCCTTTCACAATCAGATGTTATCATTTGGCAACTGAGAGTTAAAATGTCATTTGATTGGTATCTGGTACCATGTTTTTCCTAACTATTGCAATGGATATCATATACAAATTTGCTTTAAAACTGGATTTTAATATCCTTAAAATCATGAATTTCACAATTGTATGGATTAGACAAACAGGCATTCTTGCTCATAAAATTGTTTGTAATATATATGTCAAACAATTATGTATTATATATTATGTACAGTATCTATTTTTATGATTATTTTATTGTAGGATTGATTGATTGTTTTGATATTAACAAATTTAACACACTAAAAATAAAAAATTTTTAGTTAAAAAACAAGTAAAAATTATACTCTTTCCATTTCCGACTTCGAGGATTCTATGAGCCAAAACAAGACAAACAAATGGCAAGGAACAATCATTACTTTATTAATTTATCCATATGCATTTCGCCATCTAGGCCTCCTCAGTGGATACATCAGGATGTTATTCGTTGATTACGTTTTATACCCAACAACCGTTCCCAGCATGCCCGTTAGCAACATAAGGAAACTTTGCATAATGCAAAGTTTCCTTATGTTGCTAAAGTTTTTGAAAAATATAAACCAATTTTTAAAAGATTTTCTGTATGCATAGTTGCGAACCAAAAGAATAAGATGTCTAACATTATCAGTATAATGAACAGTGAAAATTCGCCCGGAGACCAATTTAAAATCGCCGGCGTCGTATATAGGATGTCATGCACATGTGGAAGCCCAAATTATTACATTGGAGAAACCGGAAGAAGATTGGAGTTGAGAGTAAAGGAACATGAGGCAGCCATTAGACTGAGAAGAACGGAATCAGCATGGTTTTTACATTGCAATAAATTTAATTGTAATATAAATATAAAAAATACTAAAATTTTGTATAGAATAGAAAATAACTTAGAAAGAAAAATTGTAGAACATTTCTGTATCGCCGAACATGTAAATTTACTTAATTTGAATGCTGGAGTGGTTGTTGATGCATGCTGGGAACGGTTGTTGGGTATAAAACGTAATCAACGAATAACATCCTGATGTATCCACTGAGGAGGCCTAGATGGCGAAATGCATATGGATAAATTAATAAAGTAATGATTGTTCCTTGCCACTTGTTTGTCTTGTTTTGGCTCATAGAATCCTCGAAGTCGGAAATGGAAAGAGTATAATTTTTACTTGTTTTTTAACTAAAAATTTTTTATTTTTAGTGTGTTAATATTACCACCGATCCCATTGGTTTTAATAATCGAATTTATATTAACAAATTTCTTTAATTTTATTGACTTTTTCAAATTAAATTAATATTAAAATAAAACTTTCAACACTTAACATATTTACACATTTTACAGGGGTGCTTTTTCTCAAGTGGTGCTAGCAGAAAGCAGAGATGAACCTGGAAGAATGTGTGCCATCAAATGCATTGACAAGAAAGCATTGAAAGGAAAGGAAGATTCTCTAGAAAATGAAATTAAAGTTCTTCGACGGTAAGTTAAGCAAAGCATTGTTTTTGATAGATATGATGTTTATTTAAACCTTGAATTATTCAAATAAACATCATATCTATATCAATATATATATATGAGGATGTGTTTTCCTTTCCCATCATATATAACAGAATATATGAAATACTTTTGCAAAGTTCATTTAACTATTTCACTGTCTACAAAGAAAGCATGGTCATTTTCAGTCATTTTTTCTTTGACTCTTTTTGTCCTGTGGGCACTAAGAGGGCCTCTTAAAATAGCCCATCATGGGTTTTTCTAGGCCCACAATGGAGCTAGGTGAAAAGGGATAGATGGAACATATTTGGGACAGACCACTAAAACTTCCAGGGTTTTTGATCCATCTGGATTCATTTCTGTGTCTCACAGGCCTGAAATCTGGGAAAAATCTTGAAACGTTTGTAAAATAGTGCTGTTTTTTTAACATGCAGGTTATGTAACATATGTGCAATGCAAAAGACAGGGGTTACACAAATTAGGGTTCAATTTAAGTACAGTACCAGGCCTGGACTTTATGGGAACAAAATATATAATCCAAAACAACACTTATAAGTACAAATCCACAATAAATATTTATTAAATTGACCAGTATTATATAAATAACAACAATGATTAATTATAACAAGAGTTAGTAAGAGTATATATTTCAAATATTCAAAAAAAAGTCAAATACCAAAAAAAAACAATTAAAGAAATTCTTTGATTATATACATCAATTAAATCAGATCAAATCAAAATCAAATCAAATCTCCACCCAAAAAAATACTCATACAAAGTATACATTTCTTACACTGATCGCTTATTAAGAACGCCAGACAAGTTCTTCTACAACAGTCGCTACACTACACTGCTGGATGGATGTGTTGTCTTTTATCTGGTTCTCAGTATAACTTTGCACTGCCCTATTTATATGCATGCACATCACAGGATCAGTTACTGATGCAAATTTGTAGTTTTTTGTTTTGAATTTTAGTACGTTGAGGGTTTATTAGGAGTTTGTCCTAAAAAAAATACCCCGAAAAGAAAATAACTATAACTAAAAATAACATCCAAAACATAAAATAATGGTTGGACTTTGACTCCTTACAGCCACATGCCTGCAAGTTGCTCAGAAACATTTAGAGTACATTCCTAAAATGTTTCTAAACTTCAACAAGGAACAGTGTTATTAAATGAGAGTAATTTGATCTTATGTATGATGTACAATATGTCTTTTATAAAAGTACAGTTTCAATGTGGATCACTGATCTCTTTTTACTCTGAGAGCACTGAGGCCAAGGTTTTGTTGTTAATTTGTTGTACTAGTTTTGTAGTGGGCTCATGTAGTGTCATGGTCTTCACAGGCATATTGCCATGCTTGAGATATCACGTAGCTTCCCTTGAAGTTTACACAATTCTCTAATTTGCTTGCCTTGTAAATTTCAAGTGTTTCCAAGGACCTGATTTGGTCTGTCTGGAAGGATTTCTTTATAGTGCTGGTGTTGTCCAAGTTGGCCTCTATCAGTTCATTGGGGCTAGTGGCGTATGTGCCAGGGTGGTGGTTTATCTTTTTTTGGCAATGTCATATTTGTGTTCTTTAATACTTTTTAATCAATAATTACCTATTATTTCTTCAAGAATCAGCCACAGGATTAAAATACAGTTATGGGGGTACGATCATTCAAATCTATACTATCAATGTATTTAACAGCTTTAAGCAATTTGTATTTGAAAATGTTCGAAATTCTTGGCATTCCACAATTGGAACGACAAGAACCTGAAGCAGATTCTGGATAAAGGATCGAAAACGTTTGTTCATTTACTACATTTGAACTGTACCAGAAATCCAAAGGCTTAGAGGTGGTTAGTACTGGTAATTTCTCTAGAAAGTTGTCTACACAGCCAGTTCATTGGCTGGGCTAGAAAGCTACCAACTACCAATACAGTATAAACTCTACTTGTCCTTGGTGAGTAGCACAGTATAAAAGTTTAATGGAAACTAAGGGCACATGCTGATAATGCTCAGCTGTAAGTGAGGATACATTGGAGATAGTCACCAGAAGTCACAAGAATGGAAGGAACATGTCAAACAAAGGACCAAATTGTCATTTGGTGACAGTATTTAAAGTTACATCTGTATCTATAAAGATCCAATCTAGTTTCTTCACATGCTACTTATGAGGTTAGATTTCACATATGTTTAACTTATGGATTGCATGTTACCTTCTAGACAACTAGCTGATGTCTGTTGAGGAGAGAGCCATTGCTGAACTATACTAGTCTAAGAAGAAAGAAGGGTAGAGTAACACACAAGATGATAGCACAAAATCGGCAGTGGATAGGTGTAGCAGTCCACTAACACCATGTCCACAATATCAGGCACCCATGAGTGATATACAATACTGTAGTGATGCAGAATATTTTCAGGACCAAAATTTTTCCCAAAATTATTGTACATTAGCACACAAAATAAGACAAAATTTATGAATTAATAATTATTACTCATACTATGTAGTTTGGAAAATTCAAGTTAAATCATACAAGTAAATACTGTATAATTTACTGAGAAAAGTGATAAATTAATGTAAAAATCTTCAAGAATATTGAAATGAATGAAAGCAACAAATAAATTCAAACGTATAATATATAAAGTAAATTTAAGGATTGTATTTAAAATATTTGAAATTAAATCATTTTTAATTTATTATAATTAGGGTAAAAATATTATTTATTGTTCAAACCGAGAAACTTCTCAGAGTAAAAAGCAGTCTAAGAATTATTATACTCAGATTACATTTTAAAGTATGTATTTATTGATCTACAAATTGGTTATATTATATTAATAAATCTATAAAATCTTTAATTTTCAAAGATAAAAAAATTCCTAAAAAATAAAAACAAAAATCTGAGTATATTGCAACAAAAATAAAACAAAACAAAAAACTTATTCATATTACTGTAGTTATAACACTAACTAAACTGCAGATTATTTGGGGTATTATGGTTAATTATTAATCCAAACTAATGCAATATAATCCTTAATATAATCTGATAAAAATCTGGCAGATTGTTTGGTGTTACTAATGTATGAGGTTATATATGTTATCATATAATAATGAAATAATTATTCTTGTACTTTAATCAATTTTTTGACCATCTTTCTTTCTACTTCCATTTCATTGGTATCATTTATGTGTAGATAAATTTTTTTTAAATCTGAAATTATATGACTACCTACTTTGTTATCAGCATATAAACACAACATGCTTTGTTTTGCCTCCATTTTTTTGGACATTAAAATATTTAATCTAATTGTATAAAAAAACTGTTTTGCTTGAATAATATAGGCAGTGCAATATATTACAAGAATAAATTTCATTGGTATTATGATGTAGAAAATTTTAAACTTATGAGAATGAGTATATCAAATTGAAAGTAATTTGTATATATGTGTTTTTATCAGTACACATTTTTAGAAATATCTGAATTTATATAGAAAAGTTCTAAGTATCTTCATTTTGAAATTTGAGTCAAATGATATGTTAAATGTTTATGCTAAAAAGTCTGAAAGTTTTTGTATTCAGCAATGATACAGTAAATAGATTTGACTTAATTAATAAAAGTTTCTTATACAATTTTGCATAGATCCTATCTGCAAAATTTTGAGATAATCAAACTTGAATATTTGATTTTAAAATTTGCAATATATTTTGAATATCTAACTTTATGATCAGTTATATTAATAGTCTGGTGCTAATTGATCATAAAATTTTAGATATTTTAAAACTTTTTTTTTTTAACTTTTTGCAGAAATATTTTAGTCAAATATTATTATAAATTTTGAAGAAATAGCTTGTAATACAATTTGATCTTTTCAAGATATAGAACATTCCCATATCCAAGGAGGTGAAAATTTATTTGTAGAAAATTCTAATTTATGAAAAGCTGTGCTAAAAATGAAAAGTGGACAAATTACTGATTGCAGTAATTTTTTTAAGGAAGTAGGAGAATGGTGTGATAAAGCAATTTGTGTAACTTTGGAGAAATAGCAATTAATATGAGAAGTATGATTATGGAATGTCATCCATACCTCAATTTCTTTATTTTAAAAAATTGTTATTTTCAAAAACTGTAGAAACTACTAATGCTGATGTTGAGCAATAACAGGAGCAAATCCTATAAAAGCCTATTTTTAATTTATATAATGAAATAAACAATATTGATATACAAAATTTTATTGCTTTAATAAAGTTACTTAAACTATAATAAACTAATATTCAATATAGAAATATATCAAAATAGAAGGGTTATGATAAAAATATTGAAATGTAAACATTGTATTAAAGAAATAATTAAGTGCTGGTAATAAAACCTCAAGGATATGATTGCCTATTGCCAGAATTTTAGCATATTGGTTCTGTAAAAGGCACTTAATGAATTGAAATTGGTTATGCACGACAGCATGTCAAAAATATGAAAAAAATATTCAATGATTTTATAAAATATATAATAAATCAAATATGTTTTCCTATTATATTTACCGGAAGACATACTCAAACCATAGAAAAGGAAAAGTAGTTAGTCGTTAGTTTCGAACGCAACAGTTTGAAACCAACAACTGATTACTTTTGGTTTCAAACTGTTACATTTGAAACTAATGACTGACTACTAGGCCTATCTCTCTTAAAGACTTCAATTGATAATCACTGATATTTTAAGTTGGAGTAAGTGTTCTTAAAATTATAATTATAACAAGTAGTTTTAAATCAAATGTTATTTTTAATAATAAGTACTAGAAATAAACAGCGCCTGATATAGAAATTGCAAAATATAAATGAAAAGAAATCTCTTTTCATTTGTGCAAATCAACCTTCAGCTGCATTGGGATCAAATATAATAATAGAAGTTTTAAATTCGAAAAGTGAGTTGTATTTGCCCAACTACTCACGCATATTATCAAATACAAATACAGCACATCAGTGTTAACAAATTGATTACTTCAATGCATAATCATTCTATAAATAAATTATCATGATATTTAAGGATTGAAAGGTCATAAATGAAATTCTTTCAAAAAATAAAACATATTTTATTTTGAGTAACTTACATTCTTCTCAGAGTTATTGGATTCTAGTCACAATGAGAATTATAAAAATACATCTGAATGACCTAATAAAAATTCTTAGCAGTGTGAAAAGTCCATAACAAACAGAATGGAAATGGCTTCGTAAAATTATTATAGCACAATTAATGATTTTTTTAATGTTTGTAACGTAAAGCCATTAGGCTAAATTAGACATTATGATACTGTATGTAATAGATTATAAATAAATTAGCATTATACATATACAATAGGCAGCTTCATTCACTTGTTCATATATTTAACAGTTGCAAGTTTATTTTTGAAGTTTGATCTATAAATTTTCTTTTGTTTTTGTTTAGATATATGTTGGTTTGTATAACAATTGGCCCAAAAACTTATAATTTCAAGTTTTCGTGAATACTCAGGATATATTTTCTTCATAATTGAAGTTTAGACTATTTACAAAAAATAGACTCAAAAATATTATATATCTTTTAATCCTTTGCAATATTCCTTTGTCTTCAAAAAAGCAATGTTAACTGTTACTTCTGTGGTGATGTAAAAGGATTAAAAGATAGACTCAAAAATATTATATATTTTTTGTAAATAGTCTAAACTTCAATTATGAACTTATAATTTACAAAAATTGTTAAAATGGAAATAAAATAGAAATGTGTTTCTGACGAAAGTAGTTTGTTTTCTTACATAAAGTAAGATGACATTAAAAACAATTACGGTTGTAATTTACAAAATCAAGGTGACCTTCAACTGACCTAGATGAAGTCTAGCTAATTCAAAATAAGTAATACGGTTTCCTTCCTTTTCATAACCAAACAACCATTGTTTACATTTTTGTCTCAAATGTTTGCTCCAGTGTCCAAACTTTAATTGCAAGATTACGGCCAACGTTTTAAACACAAAAACGTGAATGTCAGACATTCAACGCTGCCTTCCTGTAAGCCTAGAAGTTTGCCAATGGTGTTTGGAACATCGAGTATGATTCCACTGACATTCCAAACATCATTGTCAAACTTCTAGGCTTACAGGAAGGCAGCGCTGACGTTCGACGTTCATGTTTTCGCATTTAAAACGCCTCCGCAACCTCTCTAATGGTTCACCATGTATATATTGTGTGTGTACGTTCCTTGCATTTGAAAATAAAAAATAATGTGTGCATATGTTTGAAAATTTACAATGTATGTAGTCAATCAAAATAGTTTATTTAATCTCTTCAGAATTGAATATTATGAAAAGTAGTAAAAAGCATTATTTCTCAGATGTGATTTTTGTTACTCCTTTAGCTGCTCAAGTTTTCATGATTATACAGTATCTTTCTTAGATAAGATTGAACTGTGACCTGCTGTAAACCCGTTCAAGCCATACTTCCCAGCAACATCAGACATCTTCTGCACACTATACCTTTGCTATTATACTCTCACCTTTTGGAAATAAAAACCCACGCAATACTTAATGCTTGCCCGCCTAACAGTCTCGCAAATACTATAAAAGAATTGTTTCTGTCAGAAAAATGAAGGCTGGAATTACAAGGGAGAGTTTCAAAGTTCAGAGGAATACTATCTGATCAGTATATACCGGGTTGAGCATCGATGTCAATGTCTCCTGCACTCTGAAAAGTTTCAAATTGTTGCCTGAAGACAAGGAAAGACCAATCAGTATTCATTATTTTACATCGTTTCTTCTTGTGTTTGTTCTGTGAGGTGTTCATTGTCCAAACATAAAAATCTTTTACGAAAGTATTTGTTATCTGATTTGTTCATTAGCCAATCACCCACTGTATCTTGAACTGACAAGTTGTAGTTTGCGAAAATTTTACATATTAAATCATAATATAATTTATTGACATTAACTGAGTTTGCAAAGAATGAATAATACTGATTACAAGCCAGGTTGTTTTTAAATTATCAACATTTTTTATTAATAAATGTGAAGATAGAATCATTTTTAAAGTGGTGAAAGGCTGCTATGTTGAAATTACTTTTGAATCTTTTATTTTTAAGAATTTCTCCTTTTGATATTTGCTTATCTTGACTAGTGTCAAAATGACAAGTTTATTATTAGTCTTTCTTTCTCCAAATTATTTTTCAATATATATTTAATAGCTTTTATTCTTCAACTATTCTGTATGTTAAAATTTATTTTAAAAACGTGTACAAAACCAATAAAGGAAGGAATTATCAAAAGGCATTAATTACGTATAAATATCGCTATATTTTCAGGTGTTTTTGATGCATTATAAGGCATTATCCTCAGGCAGAACACAAACACAAATAAATCTTTTGAACAAACATTTCAAATTAAAACTAATGGCCTTTCTCGCTTAAATAAAGGATTGGCATGACATCCGATTCTCGAATTCAAAACCAATATCCAGAGTGAACAAAAAATGGGGGAAAAACCGGATTAAATTAATTTTAAAAATATGATTAAAAATTGCAGCCTGGCATTGTGATGATGTCACAATAAATAAAGCTCATTTAATCTTCAGTTTAATCTTTTGTTCACACTGGATATTGGTTTTGTGCACATTATTAAGTATTTCCTGGTGTGATGTGTTGTAATTTATTTAAAAAATTTTTTTATGTAAGAAATAAATTGTTTTAAAGCTTAATTTAACTAATTTCTGATAGTAAATAACAGAAATTCAGCATTATAGAATAATTTCATTAGGCTGCAATTTGAAAAAATTGTAGAACTGTAAATGCCCAGTCATCTGTCTGTCCATCCATCTGTCTTTCCTTAATCTCAAGAATGGTGTTAGGTAAATGAAATTCAAGACCAGATATGGAAAGATTAGGGACAGGAGGCTCTGATTAACTATATATAAACTTCAGATGCAAACTGGAAGTCATGTTATTTCAATTCAAAACCTTTTCCCTGAAAGCAGTTAATAGATGACAGGAAAAGTATGATATACAAGGGCAAGACACTATAGTAGTAATTTGAGGTGGAGAGCATATATTTTAAATGAAAAATTTAAAATATGATTAAAAATTGCAGTTTGGCATTGTGATGATGTCACAATAAATAATTGCTTGTTATCATTAATGAAAAGTTTTTGTTGCTGAGATAGTTTTATTGAAAAACTATCTCTGCAACACAAAAGGTGTAGTGTGGTGAATTAAATTAATTATTTGCTGAGCACATATCTGTTTAATGAAAAGACTTTCAATAATTGGAGGTTCTCACAAGATTATAAATCTTTATCTTTGATTTTTCAAGGTTTCAAGGTTGTAAGCTTAGCATTTTAAATAAAATGTTAAATTTATTAATATCACATTTTAATGTATGATAACTACTATTGGCAACTTAATATCATGATCATAAGTATTAATAAATGAAGAAATACTAGAAAGTCTTGTTATGTAGACATTAAATAATAAATTTCTGAGGATTAAACCTTGAGGAATACCTATCAATGGTGTAAAACTTTAGAAGTTTTGTCTTATGAATGTTTTCCTTTGTCCATTCTCACTGTTAATCAGTGCTTCAGATTGGCTATGTTTATTTTATCATATTTCTGGAAATGAAAAAAAAAAAAAAAAACTTTAGTCAAATGACAATTATTATTCCTTATTGCGACCAGGGCCGGATTTACCAATCCAGGGGCCCTGGGCACATATTCGGTAGGGGTCTCCTCTTTAAGAGTAGGCAAATTTGATGATTTAGAAAATTTATACAAAATACTGTACTTTCAATTAGATTTGAACTAGGAAGTTGTAAATTTTATTTAAAAATAAGGTTATTGTAAACATACATATATTTTATTGTGTAAAACTAATTATTTTAATTTAACTGAAAAATACCTATGTGAAATTTTTTCCCGAAATTTTCCGATGTTTCATAGGTTTTTTCCCAGGTTTGGTTTTCTCTGCCTGTTGCCCTCATGATTAGGCCACACTAGGCTGTCGCTGTAATAGAAAAAAAATTATGTTTAAACATAAGTTTTTTTTTAGTTTTGTGGAGGCCCCTATTTTGTGGGGGCCCTGGGCACAGGCCCCAAATGCCCTTATGTAAATCCAGTCCTGATTGCGACATTTGTTTTATGTCAATTAATTGGATAAGAGTGAAGAAGAAAAAATTTAAAATGGGAATGATTTTTGATTATCTTGTACATTGATTTTAAATTTCAGAAGACAGCTTATTTTGATGTATGATATTAATTTAACCTGGCGTGAATGAGGTGAGAAATTGTTACACTAGCTATGAGGTGGGTAGAATATACCTGAAATTTTGATGGTAAATTTTTGATACTATAATTGTGTATTAAGTATTTTTTTTACTTGAGATAATACTAATAGTATACATTCAACAGGATGAGTAAGTAAAATACTATGTTTAAGATTGAAAAGCATTTTTTTATTGAAATAAAGTGTCTATATTTTTCTTTGAAAAAGTACAATGGTAGTTTAACATTTTTTTGTATAAAATCCTAACAAAATTGCAACATCTTTGGTTAATCAACATAACTGTAGTATCTTCTAATTGCAAAAATGAAAAAAAAAAGAAAAACTAAAAGGTCTTATATCAATTAGCACAACATTAACATTTCACCTACAAATCAGCACAATCTCCACACACAAAAATTGCATGCTTTATATATATTGGTTTCTCACATATTGTACAGCAATGTTTTGTTTTCCTATTTTTTTTTTAGTACAGTCACCACACCTGACATATTTACCAGCCATTTATCTGGGAACTGGTGGTGAAGGTTCTCCCAGTTGATCAGAAATCATCTTTCGAGTTTCCCTTGGGAGATATACGTTTTGTTGTCTAATGTGAAGACTATCATTTGAAAAATCTAGAAATAAATCTAAAAATACTATAAATAACTATAACTCATAAACTTACTGTCAACTCAAAAATGTAACACAGATTACAAGGTCGGGTATGACGTGCTCCAGCCACCTTTGCACATGTGTATCTCCCACTGACACTGGTGCAACACTAAACTCAACACTGCACCTCACCCCTCTCCCTTACCTCCAGCTACTGTGACAACAAGATTTGCATGGAAACAATAACATTAAATAATCTACGTTTAAAAACTTCTCGGGTATGACATACCCGACCTCACTCACGCCAGGTTAATGTTGAATTAATAAAATTGCTTTAAAATGTACAGTAATTATTATAATTTGCTTTTAATCTGTTTAAAATTAATTTATAAGACTAATATGACATAGCTTAGCTCATGTATTTTTAATTGCATTGGATAAAATGAGGATTTTAAATGTGTGCATTTTCGTTCATTTAACATAAATCATTTAATATTTTCAGACTCAAACATCCTAACATTGTTCAATTAATGGAAACATATGAAGATAAGAATAAAGTTTATTTAGTTATGGAATTGTAAGTATATCTGTTTTTTAATAATCTAATTGAAATATATTTGCAAAATAAAATTTATTTTGCAACTATGTCAATAGTTAATGGTGTTTTTATTACTTTAGTATAATCTTGCATTTATTGTATTAGGTACAAATAGTGAAACAGTATTAATTTTGTCACTAGATGAATTGTTAGAAACAAATTTCATTTTTTTTTAATTAAATAATTAAAGTTTTTGTACAAAATTTGAAAACGAAACAGAGAACATTTTTAAAATTTTAAATTCTTATTATGAATGTGTCTAAATATATTTAGAATAAAAGACAATATATTAATATTGAATTGAAAAATTTTCAAAATTTAATTATTACATACTGTATGTAAATTAGTTTTGATTTATTTTATATTGCTTGTTAGAATAAAATTATTTATGCAAATATTTTTGTTATGATTAAAATTTGAATTATATTCATCTGCTATAAGTGAATTTTTTCATTGAAAATGCTTATATTAAAACAAAATACAGGTACTTCTCACTTTACGACCTATCTGCTTAACAACCACTCGCACTTACGACCAATCGAGTTTCGACCTGCAATTCGGGGAATCCCCTTTCTCAGCTGAGTGTCGATCAGTGGCGAATGGTGACATGCGCACTAACGTACTATACACTCAAACCTGTTTTTGTGCGGTCTTTTTTTGTGTGATTTTTTATACGTGCAATGTGTGTTTGTGCAGTATACCAATTTGATTGAAATTCATATACCGCACACAAAAAATCACACAAAACAAATCACACAAATAAAAAATCGCACAAAAATAGACCGCACAAAAAGAGGTTTGAGTGTAATAGGCTTGCGCATACTATAATTGTCTTATACTACTATAATAGGCTAATAGCATACTATAATAGTCTTTTTATGAATAAATTTGAAGTTTATTGCATAATTTGTATAATTTTACAAAAATCCTATATTCTTGGCGCAAGCTTCTCGCTTATCAACCAATTCTCTTAACGACGTAGTCGTCGGAACGGAACTGTCATAAAGTGAGGAATACCTGCATACAATTTGATTTCTTGATAATAGTGCTTTCAAAATATAATATTTTAATATAAAAATGAATGAAAATTCAATAAATGAATTATTTTAGAAATATATTTTTTCAGTTTGGAATATTTTTAAATAGGTGTAATAATTTCCTCGTTAATGATAACATTAATTTATAACTGATCATCACAAATTATTAAGTACTAGAACTAATTTTATACTTGTTAAATCTTGATTTTTCATTTGATTTAAATTAATATTTATGATTTTAGTTATTATAATAGTTTGGAGCAAGGGTACTTAACTTGGTTGCTAGTGACTCACTAGAGTTCAATTCAGTTGATTTATCTGAAGAGTCACTAAATTACTAGTTTCATTAATGGCATCAACATCCTCTGTAATACAAGATTTATTATACACAGCATAGAAATTATCACTTGATTAGGAAATCATCAACATTTATTGATTCATATTATATGGGGAATGCATTTTGGACCATCTTGTTCCTCATCAGCTTTTATATAAGTTATATATTGTTAGCAATCGTACATCTTTGTATATATATGAATATACATAGATAAGAATTTCACCTACACTTTTTGATGATGACTACTTTGTCCATTTTTGAAAAAGCTGCCAACTTTTTTAATATATAACAACAGATGTTAATACCACTAGAATTATATTTTCCACTTTTAATCATCTCCAGTTCCAAAGCACTTTACGGCCCTACTCCTTCCACCCTTGTCTTTTCCTTACTCGTAAGTGTATGTTTCCCTCTGGTGTTTAAAATAGGGTACCAAGAACTATATATTTGTAAACCATTATTATTATTAATTTTTTTTCTGTTTCTTTTAACATTATAATTTTTTTATGTTCATAGAACTTTCTTTTAAAGCTACTTAATGTTATATAATGCTATAATGTTATAAGAAACAGAAAAAATTAATAATAATAACAGTTTACAAGTACATAATTTTTCGTACCCTATTTTAAACACCAGAAGAGGGACATACATTTACAAATTAGGAAAAAACAAGGGTGAAAAGGAGTGGGGCTGGGCTGTGAGTGAGTCCTGATTGCTGACATATGGCAATCAGGACTCACAAGGCTCTCTACAGCCCTGTCAATATACACAACTGACCCAGATATAGAGGTGCATTTACAACAAACTAGTGTCCTAATAACAACCCATCACACTGACCAGCTTAGATATTTAGAAGTCTTAGAAATTTTTAAAACAGTATTGTATCAATCACAAGTAGGAACTCTTTCTATCTGCAGCGTGGTAGGTCCTTTACAAACTGGGGCTGTAGTTTGTTAGTTGTTGTAGGACCTCCTGTGCATACCCATACTGACTCATGGCATTTTATTCTGTTTTTCGTACTGTTAAAGAAGGTGCTCCAATGTGTTCTGTTTTTTAAGTTTGTTCGATTTTTGATGGACATTCGAATTTTTATTTTTCTGTGATTATGTTCTATCAACGAAACAACAAGATTTACCTGAAGCAGGACTCAGGAGAAGCCTGAAAATGTTCATGCATTGTACATATTACATATTACTGACACCAGACAATAGGTTTATAGTGCGATTTATAAGGAAAAAACAGTAATAACAGGAAAAAGTTTTATTAAGTAATTAGTACATGACCAGTTACATTTCTACATAGTCATCATTATGATTAAAACACTTGTTGTAGCACAACGCTAGTTTTTGGATTCCTATGTCATAGACTTCTGCCAGTTTCTTCAACCAGATAGTGATAGCTTTTTTACTTCATCATCTGTTCCAAAAAGTTCCAAATTCACACAAAAAGCTGAAAGATTTTTGGGTGAATTCACTTTCATCCAAAAAGTGATGAAAGTCAGTTGAGGCCAGGTTTGGACTGTATGATGGGTTGTTGAAAACATCCCAGCCAAATTTCTGAAGCACACTTTGAGTGGCTGCAGTAGAGTGTGGTTGTGCATTTTCTTCTTTGATTAAACATTGAACACTATTTTCTCACATTTGTTTTGTTCATAATGTGATTATCATACATTCCCATGGTTTGTTTATGAATTTCCATAGGACAAACTATTTTTTGGGTTTAGAAAATTTGGTGGGAATTTCTTCTTAGTGTACATTCTCATGATGTACCCTAACTGTGTACCAAACTTTAACTTTCAACTTCCCAACTCCATTTGTGCTCTGTGCTTATTATTATTATTATTATCATTATCAGCCCATCTCGATTATAGATATAGACTGATCACATCATTTACACTCCAACTGGGGACGCATTTCAGAATCATTGAAAATAGGGTGTGAGGGATGCAATGACGAGAGCACCCCTCAACAGCAAAAAGAGGAGTTAGTGGAGACCAGAGAGTTGTTGGACTGTTGTCCTGCCATTTTTGGAACTGTGTATCCATTTCTGAACAAACAATAGTGTGTGTTGTTCTTATTCTCAACTCTTTCTGTTATTGCGCATAGTCACAATATAGCGTCTAAAACTGATTGAACTTTGGTTATTTTTAAAAATTTATTTATTTATTAATCTATAAATTGTTGATATTATATTGGCATATTACTGAGATTGTAGAATTAATCTTTGAACAGAACAACCAAATATTAAAAACAAACAAAAGTGGGGACAGTTTGAAAAAATTGGGATGCCTGGTCACCCTATCCGATATGAAACTGTTATTTTCATAAATATTGATTATGAAATAATACATTTCAGTTAAAATATGGTAACTAAATGTAAAAAAAATTTTGCTTTATAAACTTAATTATTTATGAATTTGAAGACAATGTATAATCTAAAATGAAATATCATTTAATTGCGAAGTTTTTTCTGATGAACATGAGCATAATTAATGACAATTTTAAAAATAAAATATTCAAATTTTATTTATATAATCTTAAAATAATTTATTTTTCTTAATATATAAACAGAATATAACAAGTAGAAGTAAAATTAAATAAAAGCAATGTTTGTAATAAAGTAGAAGTAAATTTTTTTATAAAATTTTTAATTTTTTTGTTTACACTTTTTCTTTTTGTTATAGAGTTACAGGTGGAGAATTATTTGATCGCATAGTGGAAAAAGGAAGTTACACAGAAAAAGATGCAAGCAATCTAATACGACAGATTTTAGAGGCAGTGGATTTTATGCATTCCCAGGGAGTTGTTCACAGAGATTTAAAGGTATGTGGAAGAGGATATTTATACTTTTTATTGAAAAACATATTTATTTAGGAATCATTAAAACTTTAATTAAATAGGTTTGAACCAATAAATGATCTCATTTTGTGTTTTTAATTGATACATAATAATAATAATTAGCTCCATCATCTCTTAGAAACTACACATGCATATTCAAACAATATACAAATGGAGTTTGGTCTAGACAAATGCAAAACACTGCACATTGAAAAAGGTGTTCTGAAGAAAAAAGACTTTGTATTCAGAAGTGGAGAAATTATTGAGTCCATGGAAGAGGGCAAGTTTCACAAATATTTAGGATTCCAACAGGTCAAACTTACGGAACATTATAACAAGATAAAAACAAAGGTTAACACACAAATACCAGAACAGATTACAGAATACATGCAGTACTAAAAACACACCTAAATGCAAAACATACTATTAAAGTTATTAATACCTAGATTATGTTGTCCCTGTACTCACTTATTGTTTTGGAGTTGTACACTGGAAACACACAGATCTTGAGCAATTTCAAAGGAAAACAAGAATAACCCTTACTAAGCATAAACAATATTACCCAAAACCATCCATAGAAAGACTAACTCTTCCTTGTAAAGAAGGTGGCCGTGGCCTTACTAATAAAGTTATCCTGAATGACAAACAAATTCAGACACTGTGGGAGTTTTACCACAAAAAAACAAGAAACATCAAAAGTGTAAATTAAAAGTGGATATAATAATAATTCATATAATTTATATTTTTTAATAATTATAGGTTATCTGTCTATAATAAAATTATGGTATTGTGTTGTACAGTCCCGACCAAAATGATTGACTATCAGTCGATCGATTGCGCAGCTGTGGAAATTGATCACTTGTTACACCAGGACGTTCTATCTCTTAGCAAAGGCGTTTCAGGTGGACTGATCCGATTTGAGCCGTAATAGGGGTGAGGAAATCGAGCCGGAGGGACTTAAGCGTGCAGTCAAGCGCTCTGCAGGTTGACAAGACTAATCGCTCATCGCTTGCCTAAAACTGCGTGTGTAGCATAGGCCGTTTTTCTTTTAAAATTGTAAATTTGCCGCCACTGATCGTCAGAAATATGATTTTATCCGTTATCTTTATACTTTTCTTTCTGTATAATGTTTTATTTACGTTTATTTTCCTGTAATTTGAGACGATACAGCTTTAAAATAAACAGATCAGGTCTCAATTGCCAATAGATTATCTCAACTTTCACCGATTGTCGTCGGTTCCTTTGTAATCGGAGAGTAATAGGACCCTGTGTCAATTTTCACTGTTAAGTGTTAATTGTTTTTGCGGTAATCTGAGTAGAGGGGAGAAGTTACTTAATAAACCGCCAAGTGTTTTATTACTGTTTAAACAACTGCTCCCCAGTTGTTATTTTTAGTAATTGGAGAGGGGTAGATCGTGTTTCAAGGTCAGTGAAAGTTTATTACTTTCGCAACAGGGTGTCATCTGAGCTGCCACCCACTCCCCACTTAAATGACAACAACGTGCTAAGTGTTTTATTATTATATAAACAAAAACTCCTCTCCCTGTCAGAAGTGGGTCAAATGTCAAGGTTACTATTTAATAGTATTGAACAGAATGTTGTCCTTGATATTTAACTATCATTTTGTCAGAACTCTTTATTTTGAATACTTTTCTTATAATTTTCTTATAATATATTTGTCATTATATATATATATATAATGACAAAGAAGAGATAAAAACAATTTTATAACCGAAACGGAAATAAATTATAAGAAAAGTATTCAAAATAAAGAGTTCTGACAAAATGATAGTTAAATATCAAGGACAACATTCTGTTCAATACTATTAAATAGTAACCTTGACATTTGACCCACTTCTGACAGGGAGAGGAGTTTTTGTTTATATAATAATAAAACACTTAGCACGTTGTTGTCATTTAAGTGGGGAGTGGGTGGCAGCTCAGATGACACCCTGTTGCGAAAGTAATAAACTTTCACTGACCTTGAAACACGATCTACCCCTCTCCAATTACTAAAAATAACAACTGGGGAGCAGTTGTTTAAACAGTAATAAAACACTTGGCGGTTTATTAAGTAACTTCTCCCCTCTACTCAGATTACCGCAAAAACAATTAACACTTAACAGTGAAAATTGACACAGGGTCCTATTACTCTCCGATTACAAAGGAACCGACGACAATCGGTGAAAGTTGAGATAATCTATTGGCAATTGAGACCTGATCTGTTTATTTTAAAGCTGTATCGTCTCAAATTACAGGAAAATAAACGTAAATAAAACATTATACAGAAAGAAAAGTATAAAGATAACGGATAAAATCATATTTCTGACGATCAGTGGCGGCAAATTTACAATTTTAAAAGAAAAACGGCCTATGCTACACACGCAGTTTTAGGCAAGCGATGAGCGATTAGTCTTGTCAACCTGCAGAGCGCTTGACTGCACGCTTAAGTCCCTCCGGCTCGATTTCCTCACCCCTATTACGGCTCAAATCGGATCAGTCCACCTGAAACGCCTTTGCTAAGAGATAGAACGTCCTGGTGTAACAAGTGATCAATTTCCACAGCCGCGCAATCGATCGACTGATAGTCAATCATTTTGGTCGGGACTGTACATAGATTATATTATTATTATAGAAGTAAGGTGTTCAAACAATTAAGAGGATACAATGGTTTAATGAGGTAAAATATTATGTTATATTGTGTGTATATTTTGTAAATTTGCTTTATATTTGGCAAAGGTCTACACCACCCAAATGGCATCTTGTGAATACATTTATCATAGTGTATGGGTGAACACCAGAATAAAATCCATGAATATTCTACAACTCAAGATTATGAGATATTGTGAATTATAATACACATATAAGTGAAGATCATTTTAGGTGGCATTTATTTTATTATGTACTGTATATCTAACATATGAAATGATGTGGCTTGTATTTGTATTGAAAGTTTTAGTTTGGTTACATGTGACTAGTGCCAAATTCTAAGGTTGTTTTAATAGTTGTAAATGCCATATTTTAACTGGTTTTGTCAATTATTTAAAAAGTGTTTGTATGTATGTTGATATTATAGTTCTGTATTGTCCCAAAACATTTTTCTGTATTTTATACCTATATCCAACTGAAGAGGGCTGAGCAAAGATGGCCAAAATGCATTTTGGCCATCTTTGCTCATGCATTTTGGGATTTGTTTGTCAAAATTCAATTTAGCAACATTCACTTTTCAAACTTCCCAACACACACATTTGTCAAAATTCAATTTCACAATGTTTGCATTTCCAACTTTCCAACAAGCAGCGCATGCGCAAATCTCGCACTACTGCCTGTTTGTAGAGAGTATCGCCATTTTGTATTTTATTTTGACTTGGTTCTTGGTCCTCTGAGTACCTACAAGTCTGGTTTTTTTTTATATGCACATGATTTGGGCACTTAATACTCTGTGCCAAATTGCAATTCCTGACATGTACTTCTTCATACCTCTGCTGGTAAGCCAGCAAGCACTGCAATTTTATAAACAAGACATCTCTCTGTGTGTGCCATATCAGGACTCCTGATGTCGGCAAACACCTGGCATAGGTTAGTAGGTGGTTAGTAATGCGCCAAGGTGTATCCTGGGGGAAATTCCATCTAGAGTGGTTTTATATATATATGTATAAGTATGGGCAAGAAGTGGTTTAATAATAATAAACATCGAGATTGCTTAAAGCTATAACTCTGGCAGACAGTGACCATACACCTTTAAACTTACACTCTGAGCACCTGGACATAGCTTAACACATAAATGACATAGACACCATTAAGAGATCATGAGCCCAAAAGGCAGGAATGCCTATGATCTAGCCCAGGACTATGTTGACAAAACTGCATCAAACTACTGTCTGACTAGGGGCTGTTTGTTTGTAGAGACTGATGGATTTATGGTTGCCATTCAAGATCAGGTCATAAACACTAAAAACTATAGAAAACATATCCTGAAGGATACATCATTAACAAATGACTCTTGCAGAAAATGCCACATTCTGCCAGAAACAATACAACATATACCTTCCAGCTGCAAGCTCTTAGTACAAACAGACTATTTACATAGGCATAATCAAATAGCAAATATAATACATCAAGAGCTTGCACAAGGACACAGATTATTAAACACCCAGGTACCATACTACAAATATACTCCATAGGCTGTGTTAGAAAACGACACCCCCAAAATATACTACAGTGGAACCTTGCTTAACAACCACCTCGCAAAGAACAAATCAAATTTTTTTTAAATGACTCGCTTAACAAGCAAACATTTTGCATAATGAGTGATGAGGAGAGGGGAAGTCCTGGATTGTGTGCATGCTCCATCATGCTATTATCTGTGTTTTTTTTTTTTTTTGCTTTCTACAAATCAAATTCACATTCCAGGTTGGTTCGTTCATTCAGTTCTAGATGAAAAGATAATGATGATTCACACTTCTTAACAATGTATATTGTGTAATTTTTTGAATAAACGTTATACACAAAATACTGTACTTACTTGTGCATAAGATGATCTTTCATTTAGGACGAGGTGTGGCTTTAAAGATCAAAATAAAGAAAATTAGATTTATTAATACAATTCTAATTTTATTTTATTTAATCACAAATAAATTATCATCAAATGCACGTATTAAGACAAACAACCGCATTTTCTTGACACTATCACCTTTTGTCTACTCAGACTAACCCCCGAAGCTTCATAACAATTCTCCTCCTTTTCACTCTTACTCCACAAAGCATCATCCTCTGATCTGTTGAGTGAATTTAAAATGCAGTATTTCTTGAATGACTGTTATCAGCTTTTGAAGAATGCTTTTCCACGCACCTGATACCCAAGTAGCAAAAACCAAAAGATTATAATGCATGTGACAGGAAAAAGTTTATTTTTAATGATTCAGAATGTACAAATATTCATTAAAAATATCAATTTAACAAATATGAAATAACTACACTCAAACCTGTTTTTGTGCGGTCTATTTTTGTGCGATTTTTTATTTGTGCGATTTGTTTTCTGTGATTTTTTGTGTGCGGTATATAAATTTCAATCAAATTGGTATACTGCACAAAAATAATTGCACAAAACACATTGCACGTATAAAAAATCGCACAAAAAATGACCGCACAAAAACAGGTTTGTGTGTACATTTATAATCATTGCTAAGTGACCAGCTATTTTTGGATCATCTCTTTAAAAGCGACATTCACCTTGACCTTGATAGCACTCCTATAATGGCAGCATGAACTATACATGGTTCACAAAAATAATAGTGAAAATGCAAAGGATCCTTCACTCGTGCATATAGAACAATTTAGGTTTTTGAAGCAGTGAAAAATGAATAAAAACTTCATCTTAACCTCGTCTTATATGCAAGTAAATACAGGTATACCTCACCTTACGTCGGTGATTGGTTCCAGGAGATGCGACATAAGTCGAAAAACGATGTAAGTCGAATTTACTTGTCACTAGGCTAAACCACAAATTATCATTCCCAGTTCTGTATTTTATTTAAAAATATTTTTAATAATATATGGTTAATAAGAATCCATTTTAAGCTTACAAACAAATAAATTTTAGTTTTTAATATAGTATAGAAAAAAGTAATCTAATCTAAGATGACAACACAGAAACACAGATGTTTTCATGTTTTGTTCTCTAGGATTTATGATGATTATATTAACATTTACTGTAAATGTACATATTTTAATATGATTTTGTGTGCTTTTAATGCTTTTCTAGTGATATTACGACTTCAGTCATTGTGGCGGACGGATGTAAAGTTGAATAAAATGACTTAAGCTTGATTTTTATTTTTCCATATACTTTTTTGACAAACGATGTATAATCGAGAATGACGTAACTCAAAACGACATAACTCGCGGTATACTTGTACAGTATTTGAGTATTATTTCAGCATGGAACACATTATCATATTTTACATTAATTTCTATGGGAAAAATTGTTTTGCTTAATGAGTGTTTCGCATTACGAGTAAGGTTCTGGAATGAATTAAGCTCATTAAGTGAGGTTCCACTGTACAATGGAGCCATAATCACAGATAAAAACAATTCATCACAATAGACCTGACATCACTCTCATTGACAAATGCAATAAGATCACAATATAATAGACATCTTTGTTACAAACACTCGTAACATAAAAGTTGCTCACACTGTCACAAAGTTACTCGCTCAAGAAATAAGACAGGTGTGGAGGATGGATAAGGTATTTATTGTACAGTACCTATTGTCCTCTCTTCTACTGGTGTTATACTACATACACTACACAAAAGTCTAGAAACATTAAACCTTAATAAAAATATATCAAGGTCAGACAGAACCAGAGTGAATGTAATAAATTTTCTGGAAATTTCCTTGCCTTATGTGTATCTGGTTTGTTTTGATATATGTATCATGAAACTTGAAGTGTGGTGGTGTTCTCCAGTGTTACATTGTGTTTTCTTGAATTGTAATGGGTGTTTGATATATGTAGTAAAGATATAGTGTGTGTACTAACCAAGAATGATGCTGTTAAATACCTTTCTGTAATCTATTGTCTAGGTTTCTGTTTTGTTTGTGTGCTTGTTAAAAAATGACTGAGTCTATGATTAACTTTGCACCCCATGTGGTTTCTAGGACAGCCTTTATGTTGCTCTGTGAGAATATTGTTGTATAGTTCTATGCAATGGTACATTTTGTTTCTGATGCATGAAATGAGTGTAGAATATAGGAAGGCATACAATTGGTCTTTATTGTATAAAATTGGGTTTCATATATATGAATGCCCTAAGTAGGAAATTTTGACACATCTTATGGATTGCTGGTTGTGTTGATTGTGTATGTAAAATTGCTTGGCTAATTCCTGGTGCGAGATGTAAATTGTTATACCAGATATTGTGAATATTGTCTTCACCAGGTGTCTTTCAACCATATGTTCTTTGTACGGATGTCATGTATGTTTATTTAAACTCAGGGCATGACTGGTATTACAGTATTATGCATGTTTTCTGTTTTGGTCCACTGTGCTTTGTTTTTGTGTGTGACTGGATTGGAGACCAATGATCTTTGTTTTTTTTTCTGTTGATGTGCCATTGTGCTTTGATTATGTGGTGGGTTAAAATGTAGTTGTCTGTAGAAAAGTGCCTCATTATAAAGTTCCTTTGTTTTTGTAATACAGGCTTCGTAACATTTCAGTCTTTGCATCTTAGCTGCAAGTTTTTTGTTGTTGTGTCCATGTATTTCTGTATGTGCATAGTGTGTTTTCGTTTATTTATTTGTGTGTGTGTGAATTATTCTATTTTCTTAACCTCTTTTATTAAGTTTCAGGTTATGTTGTTTTTAGGCAGGCTTATTATTGCCTGTGTTTTGAATCTCTCTGTTTGTGATTGCACTTTATGGCCATGGTATGTAACTATAGTGATTTCTTCAGAAAACTAATGTATGTATATGTGAAAGTTGCTTCTGGTTAAATGTGTTTTGGTAATATGTATGTATTTAAGTATTATGAAGTTTTACCACTTGTTTTGATGTGTGTATTTTGGACATTTGTGCTCTCTGTGGGATCTAAACTTATATATTTAGTGTTTCTTGAAATAAATTTGTGTTGATTAATTTTGTTTATCTGGTTATCTATCATATTAGTGTTTTCATTGGTATATGTTACGTTATGTACATTTTCTTGAGTGACTGCTGTAGAGACATTGTCAATGAGAGTGTGATTATGTATCTGCCATGCAACTTGTTATTTGATATGTTCAAATTATTATTATTATATTGATTCCCTTTTGAAGAGAGTGAGATTTTCCAAATCTCTGTTCACAACTGAATAAATGTTCATGTAATTCACAAGATCCCATTTTTTGAGAAAAATTCAGAATTATGAAAATAAACACTGTATTTAACAAAACAAAATTATTCACCATAGAAAAGTATTTTTTGTATGGTGAATAATTTTGGCATCTTCTGTTTAATTAAATTTTGTTATTAAATTAAAATGACTCAAAGATTTGAAAATAATTATATTTATTTTTAATATTGTAGCCAGAAAATTTACTGTACTTCAATCCTGAAGAAGACTCAAAAATCATGATAAGTGATTTCGGTCTTTCCAAGATGGAAGATTCTGGTATAATGGCAACTGCCTGTGGTACCCCTGGATATGTTGGTAAATTGAAATGTTTAATTTATTCATTTACATAACAGTACTGTACATTGAAATTAATCTGCCAAATTTTTACAATTTTTTCTTATTAATTGGATCTTCAATTATTAAGAAACAAATTACATAATACAAATTTTTATTTTTAAATTCCATCATGTAAATAATAAAATTCAGTAAAATACTTAATCTTTCTGAATTTATTTATTTATTTATTTTTGTGAAACATTTAAATTATTATAAATTATACAGGGTGCATAGGAAAGTCCCTTTAACTGGAAAATTCTTGCGAATGAAGAGAGCTACAGCTATGCAAGTGAGGTAACGGTATAGTAAAGCGACTATGCCCGACCTAATACAAATGACAGCAGCGCCCCTAGTGGCGAAATTTGAAAGGTAGGCAGTGCAAATCGAAAATGAAAACAGATAGAGCAAACTTTCCAATTAGAAAGTTTTAGAACATCAATTAATTAGTACAAAACAACATGTGGTTCACATGGATAAGATAAATTGTCACCTGTATAACCAAAAATGTCCGAAAGCAATGCATGCCATTTTGTGTAAACATTTGAAAGAAATAGTCATAAGTATGAAGAAATACACAATTTATTGCATAAAATACGTACTTATGTCAATACAGTTTGATAACACAATGGTGTGTATCGTGAGCAATGGCAAACTTTTCGAACATACTCGACATTAACTTGTTATCACTGTGACAGTTTGCCATTCCGTTCTTTTTGTGTGATGTTATCAAACTGTATTGACATAAGTACGTATTTTATGCAATAAATTGTGTATTTCTTCATACTTATGACTATTTCTTTCAAATGTTTACACAAAATGGCATGCATTGCTTTCGGACATTTTTGGTTATACAGGTGACAATTTATCTTATCCGTGTGAACCACATGTTGTTTTGTACTAATTAATTGATGTTCTAAAACTTTCTAATTGGAAAGTTTGCTCTATCTGTTTTCATTTTCGATTTGCACTGCCTACCTTTCAAATTTCGCCACTAGGGGCGCTGCTGTCATTTGTATTAGGTCGGGCATAGTCGCTTTACTATACCGTTACCTCACTTGCATAGCTGTAGCTCTCTTCATTTGCAAGAATTTTCCAGTTAAAGGGACTTTCCTATGCACCCTGTATACTTAAGAGTATACTAAGTTTTAATAACTGACAAGAAATGTACCAATAATAGCCATTTGTATGAAACCGCTTTATTATTTCAAGTGCTATTATAACATTAAAGAAAACAAAACACAATTTTGATTGTAAATGTAAGTTAATAAAAAAAAAAATAAGCATAAAATATTTATGCATTATTTTTATGTGTTTTTTTTAATTTGATACATTTAACTGGAAATGGTCCATTGGAGTTACATATGAATTCAGATATCCCATAGGATGATCTAATTTTTTAAATAATTTCATTGTCTATGGCAGGGATGGGCAACCTTTTTCTATGTAAGGGCTGCATTTTAAGACTTTTGAACTGATGCGGGCCACATACAAGAGAAAGAGGGAAAAAAAAAATGTTGGTAAATCAGAATTATTTATTCATATATAATTATAAGTTAGCATTGTATACTTAATTTAGCTTCTGGAACTGATGTAAATGTAATATATCGGAAATATTTGGTTAAATATTCATCACTGCTAGTTTTAAATTAGTTTTGATGTGTCTGTTAGCCAGTTTCTTGTTTTAATTTTTACTAAATTCATTGTGGGAAAAACTATTCACATACATAAGTTGTAAAAATAATGTTTCAATTTTTGCTGCATACTTCTTTAATCTGGGAAATTGATATATTTATTCACATTTTATGTGTCGCGGGCTGCAAAATATATGAATGCAGGCTGCATGTGGCCCGAGGGCCGCAGGTTGCCCATCCCTGGTCTATGGAATGGAATTTTTCTTCCATTATACTTTTAGGGGCTTAAATGATGACACATTTTGTGGCTGCAAGATCTATTTGAATATAAGGTCACTAACATAATTCTGTCTTTGCAAGAAAAATTGCTTAAGTGCCTTGTTTTTGTGATATTTTTTATCCAATTAGACAATCATAATAAAAGTGGCATTTTAATAAATGTTAAAAAAATCTAGTAATTGCTACTAGTAGCAATTTCTGGACTATCTGGCATATTGTGTTCCAGTAATTGCTATATACAATTAAAATGACCTGCAGTTTAAATGAAATTTAAACATAATTAACAACTACAGTAGAGCATCGATTATCTGAAACAATTAGGGACTGGGGTTGTTTGGATAACTGATCATATACGAAAGAATATTAACCTATCCCATGTTGAAATTTTTCTCTGTTGCATGTTGCTTCATGTTGAATTTTTGTCAATGTTAAGCCTAACAAAAATTTTAAAAAAATAATAATTGTGGTTATTGTATAGTCAAAAATTATTTCTTTATTTTGCACAAACAAAATAAATATATTGAAAAATATAAAAACAAAAAAAAATTATAATTCAGAAGATAATGTAGTATCAAAAACGTTCCGATTCAGCAGGACACGTCCTCACACACTCCTCAGAAAATCACCACACATTTGTGTCCTTTTGTTTCTTACACTTAGATTTACTTCTTCAATGTCATAGTCATATTTAAGTGAAATAAATCATATTGTATATATATTATGAATTAACTTATGATTATGCCAAATTTTCTTTAATAGCCTTCACTGTTTTTGGCAAAAATATACAAAAAATATAATTGCAAAGAAAATAATTCAGGAATAATTAATATTTCATTGAAAGTGTTCTGATATCAAAAAATTAAAAATCAAAAAATTTGGTAATAATTATAAAAATTTATGACATATTTTAATAATAATGTAATAAGTTTAACTAAAATTTTTATACATTAATAATGTTGATAGATTTAAGTTTTAATTTATATTATTTAACAGTTCAAATTAAATTTTATTTCAGCTCCTGAAGTTTTAGCTCAGAAACCATATGGTAAAGCAGTTGATGTATGGTCAATAGGTGTAATTGCATACATCTTGTAAGTTTATTTTTATTAATAAATGATGAAAAAAGTAAATTGTTTTATTTTATGTTAACTTGATATTTTTACATAATAATTTCAATGAATTTAGTGAAGCTTGTTTAGGATATTATTACGTAATTATTGTTACATAATGGTATTTTGATGAACTTATTGAACTAATCAGAATGTTAATATTACCACAATACCAAAATCCAGCAAATAAAGAGAAGAATACTGTAATAGAACTAATGTTTTTAACTGACTTTATTGACATTCTAAGGTTGATAATAAAAATACTATCAAACATAAAATAGAAGATATAAATTTTGATTAAAAAGAACGATTATTTGATTAGCAGTTGCCATTTGCATCATCACTTGCATATTAAAGAACTCTTTAAGCTATTTCAAAAATAAATTTCCTTGCATGTGTCTGCTTTTTTTATAATTTATAGCTGATGCATTTCTACTAGTCTTATAAATTTAAATTCTTTCCTGCTGTTTGATTTGGTCTTTGTCCTGGTAGTAGATGTACTCTGTCTAAATGGACCTCTTTACACCTTGGAGAGAGCTGAAGTTTATAAGGTAGTATAGCTGAAGTAAAAATGAATCAGCTATAAATTATAAAGAAATGGACATTGTTTTATGTGCATGGAAATTTATTTCTGGGAAAAAACTTCACAAGTTCTTTAATATGCAAGTAATGATGGAAGTGGCAACTTTCAAACAAATAATCATTCTAGTTGCTTTACAGTTCTTAATTGTACCTTATTATAAATTGTCTATGTGGACTTAGTATGGTTAATGTTACCTATGGTAGCGAAGTCGGCGACGGGAAAATTTTTTCTACCCTACAATTTAGACGGCAACTGGGAATTTTTTTATACCCTAAATTATACACGGCGACAGGGAATTTTTCTTTCTACCGTACATTTAGACGGCAACGGGGAGATTATTTCTACCCTATGTTCTATAATAAGAATGCTAAAAAATACAAATAAAAAAATAGGATAACTTACTTTGTTACTGAGTTTTTCCCCTTTTTCCACGTTTCCCGTCGACTGAATTTGACTCTTTGGTACATGACGAGGCTCTTTTTTTTCCTTTCGTTTTAACACTTTTCTCTCTTTTTTTCACCTTTGTCTTGTGTTTTCTTTTGCTTTTTTGTCTTTCATGCTGACATTAGGTGCGGGAGCAGCCGGAATAGTCTCCGGTTCTTTCCAACTAGGTATTTTTCCGTGACCAGGATGTATTCGACTAGTCTATGCCTGCCTTTTTAGAAATACCCGAGGAAATTGCCGAATTACTCGTCATGCACTCTAAACTGATATAGTGCCATACGAATGTTTAAAGATTCGCCCATGACATATTGCCACATTCCCTTTGAACGTTCCTTCGAAAGCCGAACTATTTCGCCAGCATTTTCGGCAACGCATCACGCACGATTCCCAGTTGCTGCGATAGCTCAATTTGCAAACATTTCTGGCAAACTTCCTCGGTGTGTCGGAGGCCCAGTTTTACGGCAAATTTCAGTCCGCCATCAATTCTTTCGTCTAATCCTAGTTTAAAAGACTTGGCTTCGATTAACTGATGAAAACATCGCCCAGTACACTCTTCCAAAATTTGTCCGATTCTAAATCACAATTCGACATGATTAACTTGTGAAATATCTATCCAAAAATTGCAAAAATCACTTAGCCAATTTTCCAATAAATAAATTCCAATTGCTTAAATTCACAACGAAAATTATTATTATTATTAATTACCTTATAATAGAAAAATTCCAAAAGTATCCAAATGTCGAGATAATCTTTTCGCACAATACAACATGCATACTCCACTTTTGGAAAAATAAAATTTGCATAATTACTGATCAGTGACGTGAAAGCGTTCGAAATTATCGGAGGAGTTTGAATCACCTCCGATAATCTCGCTACTCCGTTTCGAGGTTACAGGGAACGCGCCCACGTTGAACGTAGGGTAGAAAAAATTTTCCCCGTTGCCGTGTAGAATGTAGGGAAAAAGAATTTCCCTGTTGCCAACTTTGCTACCATAGGTAACATTAACCCTTAGTATATTAATAGGACTTTATACCAGTGTATTGGTTATCAACACAAGAAGAAGTTCATAATCAGAAAGATCAAAAAATCTTTATTTTATCACCTGTAGTAGTTTTTCCTGTACACATAACATACGTGTTTCGGGCTAACTTGCCACTTTTCAGCAGTATTACTACCACAATAATCTAAAATTGTATATTACAATAAATTCTCTACAATAAAACATTAAAAGATGTACAGAATTTTTGTATCCAAGTACTTCAAAATATGCTTTAACCATACATAGTATTATATTAAGTTTGCATAAATTCAAGATTGCTATATTAAAAACAGAGTGAAATTTAAAATTATATTTCTAAAAGATTACAGATATTATAAATTTAACAAACTTACATCAAACGTTGTTCTCATGAACCTAATAAATTAACTGTCACTTAATGCTTTCTTCTATTTATACCCTTTTACTTTTGATTTACATCATTGATTATGCTCTGCCAGGATACAGGAAAAACTACTACAGGTAATAAAATAAAGATTTTTTGATCTTTCTGATTATGAACTCCTCCTTGTGTTGATAACCAATACACTGGTATATAAAGTGCCATTAATACATTAAGTCCACATAGACAATTTATAATAAATAATCATTCTTTTTAATAAAATTTATATATTCTGTTCAATGGTATTTTCATTATAAATCTGATAATGGCCAATAAAATCAGTTGAAAACATTAAAGTGTTCCTTCCTTTATATGCTGATTTTATTATTATGGGGATTTCTTACTTATTCATCCAGTTCCTTTGTTTGTTTTTTGTAAGTTAAATTACTTTGTATATTTATCCAAGCTTTATATAAGTACCACAGGATGAATTTAACCAAGAAGAGTTGACAAATTATCATATATATTTTTTATTGACCTCAAAAGACTTACATTTTAATCATTTTATGCAAAATGATTAAAATATCTATCGTCATCAAGATAATTTCAAATCTATTAACTCTTTAAAGATGAAAACATAAATTTAGATCTAAATTTTAGGTCATATCTAATAAATACAATACCAACAATATTAAATTATATATATATATATACATGTCAGAATATGTCCATATCAAAAGATTATACACCTTAAAAATTTTGTTGATTGATTATTATGAATTATTCTAAAATTTATATAATGGCTGTTAGAGAAAATTTGTTTGCTGAAATCAAAGTATTAACAAAAATTACCTTTGTGTATATTTTACAACAGCCTGAAATGCATCTGTATAATCTGTGTTAAGTTTGTATAATAAAGTCTTAAGTCATCCAACTGGAAATTGCTGTGAGAAAATCAACTATTATGGATTAAAGTGATTTTACACACCTATACTATACAGCATCCACATTATGTGGAAAAATTACCTATTTGAAATGGTATATAGTCTATAATACAGGTTGAGAATATTATATCTGAAATGCTTGGGATTTTGAATTTCTTCAGATTTTGGAATATTTGTATATTTGCATCTATAAAATGGGACAACTTTGAAGCCAAAATACTGTTGAAGCCAAACAGTGGCTTGGTAAGTGTTATGGAGACTCTGACCAGGGAAATCAACTATTATTGACTGGTATGCCAAATTTAAACACGGTCGTACAAACCCACTGATGATGATGAACACTCTGGTCGCCCAAAATCGGCAGTTGTTCTGGAAAACAAAAAAAGTTCACAAAATAGTTCTGAAAGACTGTAAAGTGAAATTGCGTGAGATAGCTGACACCTTAAAGATATCAGAAGATAGTGTGTTTACAATTTTACACGAAAATTTGAGCATGTGTAAGTTGCTTTTGAAGTGGGTGCCAAGTTTGCTCACACCAGACCCAAAAAAAAAAAAAAAAAAAAAAAAAAACATGTTGATGATTCAGAGTGCTGTTTGGAGCTGTTCAAGCGAGATAAAAAGGATTTCTTGTGTCGGTATGTGACAATGGATGAAACATGGATCCATTACTACGCACCTGAATCAAAAAGATTGTCAGCTGATTGGACAGCAGTGAAAGTCGTCCAAAGCGACTAAAAACTCAAAAGTCAGCTGGCAAGGTTATGGCATCCATATATGGTATTTTGTTCATTGACTATTTTGAGAAAGGAAAAATTATCAATAGCGAATATTACATGGCACTATTGGATCGATTGAGTGTAGAAATCAAGAAAAAACGCCCTCACATGCAAAAGAAAAAAGTGCTGTTCCACCAAGACAATGCCCCGTGTCACAAGTTGATGAAAACGATGGTTAAATTGAATGAATTACACTTCAAATTGCTTCCTCACTCACTGTACTCTTCAAATCTGGCCCCCAGTGACTACTGGCTTTTTGCAGACATCGAAAACATGCTCCAGGGAAATGCCGAAACTGAGAGCAAAGACAAATTGTTCTATGCAAAAGGCATTGAAAAGTTAAAGGAGCATTGGAATGAATGTATCACTCTTGAAGGAGAGTATGTTGATGAATAAAGATGAATTTCTAATATAAAAAAATTTTTTTTTCTTAGTTAGACTGGAGACTTATTGAGTGATGTGTTATACTGTAATAACAATTTAATATCAAAGTATAAATTTGACTAATGTGTCGTCTTAGAAATCTGAACAGATTTTATCATTTTATGTTATAGAAATAGATATAAAAGGATTTTTATATAGAATGAATGAAGATTTAACAAAATAATTTTATTTTTCAGATTTTCATTTTATTGATATCATGAAAAGTCATTGTATTTAGTGAAAAAACAAGCTTAAAATGTTTAAAATTGTTGCATTATTATCTAAACAACAAATTTTTAAATCTTGGCAGGTTGTGTGGATATCCACCATTTTATGATGAAAATGATGCCAATCTATTTGCGCAGATTTTAAAGGGAGAATTTGAATTTGATTCACCATATTGGGATGATATATCAGAATCTGGTATGTTTGTTATAGCAAAAATATAAACTTTTTCAATATTAAAAAATTAATGAAATATATACACGAATACAAATATATTCATAGTTTTTATTTTTCCTGACAAAATGTAGCGAAAGATTTTATTCGACATCTAATTTGTGTAGACATGGAGAAAAGGTATACATGTAAACAAGCACTAGCCCATCCTTGGTATGTTATATTTTATTATTAATGTTAAATTGCTGAAAAATTGCATAGAATCACTATTAAGAATTATTTTTATTGGATTACAATAATTCAAAATTATAATGATGACAAACAAGAGAAATCTGTAAAATTCAAATGGTAATATTATTATTTGTAATGTAATCAGAAAGATTTTACTTTTAAATAAAAGTTTGTTTTTTAAAATATATTTATGATTTAAATAATTATAACATTCAAGTTTTGCTCCATTTCTTTCGAAGTTTCTTTCAAATGCTTTCATAAGATTTTTGACAGTATTTCCTTCAACCATTGTGACTGCTCTTTTCCACTTCAGAGAAAAATCTTTCATGTCTTTTGTTGTTTGTTCTGTTTTTTATTAGTTTATTTTTTTACAAGAGATCAAAATTTCTCTATTGCTTCACATTGTGGTAGATTTGGTGGATTCATGTCTCTAGGTACAAAATTGACTCTGTGCTGTTCCAGCCAACTTACTATAGATTTTGCATAGTGTATTGTTGGCAAATTAGCCAAAACAAAGTATGGCCACCATGATTTCTTAAAAAAGGAAGAAAAAGTTTTTTAAAACATTCATTAATATAAATTTCAGCACTAATATTTCATTTTGTTACAAATGGACAATTTTTCAATCCACACTTGCAAATTGCTTGCTATATCAGATAATTTGAGTGATGTGTTATATTGTAACTTTTTGACACTAATTGATGTTTGAGATTCTGGAAGAACTTCTTCAAACACTGTATAATAGCATGAGCCTGGAAATGTTGAGAACTCAGCTTTCATGTATGTTTTGGCATCTAAAACCAAACCAGCATTTTTCTAGCCTAGTAAAGAATACAATTTTTGAGCTCTAGTTTTAATTACCTTCTTTTGTTCTCATACTTGCATGCTGCTTAGCCCTTTGAACCATTGTTTGACTAGTTTCACATTTTTATTGTAACATCTCTCACTGACATACTCTGATTTTTGGAAATGACTTTGATTATTTTTTGGTCTGCAGTACCATATTTTCCATCAAAACCTGACTTTCAAGAAATGGACAATATCTTACGATACTGATTTAACACTTTATCCACTGTACTTTGGGAAATCTGTAGCTCTTGTGTTATGAACTGTCTTGGTTTTTTGGATTTTTTAGCCATTTGTCAACAATTGCTTTTTGATAGTCTATTTCATTCATTGTTTAAAGCAATATCACAATTATTTTAATAAAACTTATAATGGAATTCTTATTCTAATTATTTGAAATTGTTGCTATGGTAACCAAACAGAACTTTTCTGTTTATTATTTATAATTAACATCTTTTGAGTTTTATGGATTTCTATTGTTACAGTCCTTAATAATGATGTAATTAATACAATAATTCATTTTCGGAGAATATTATGTAGAATTATACAACAGTCCAAAATAATATGTAATATTTTAAATCATTGTTTTCTGCTTACATTGTTTTAACAATTTATTTGCATGGATTGCTGGATTTTTTTGTACATATTACAGTCAAGTTTATATATATATATATATATAACATAGACATATATATAACAGTCTGCAAACATTTTTTGATTGTTGAATTGACCTGCTGATTTCAGTAATTTTGGAACTACTAACTTAAGATTTCAGCTTTCCAGCTTTATCATCATCCTAGTAAAAATTATTATTTATAATAAAAAGTATTAAAATAAAATCAATTTATTCAGTAATTTATGGAAATGTAAAAATGATTTATGTACATTTATTAATTTATTAATTGAAATGTAAGATGATATGAACAGGATAAACATTCAAAACATCAGATAATTTTATTATTATTAGTTACCTTTCACTTGTTTAGATTTTAATATTTCATAATAATTTTACTGTAATCATTTATAAGTAAGGAATGAAAGAAAATATTGAATTTTAATTATCACATGCATCAAAAATATGGCTGAAATAAATAATTACTATAAATGAATTATCATATTTTGAGTTATATTTTTGTAAGAAGATGAATTTTATGTATTTCAGGATCTCAGGCAATACTGCAAGTGATAAAAATATTCATGGATCTGTCAGTGAACAGCTGAGAAAAAATTTTGCAAAAACCAAATGGCGGGTAAGCAATTACATTTCTTTAAAAAAAGTTTTAAAAAAAACTTACTAATTAATAATGTTAATAATGAAAAAAGAAGTAACACTTAGAATTATTTATGCCAACTATTAGTTCATTAAATTGTACAGTAGTATAATTTATTTGATGTATTGATTTTATGTTAACAAATATTATACAAATTAATAATAATTTGTATAGTATTTGTAATGTAACATATCATATTGGCCTGAAAATATAAAAATATATAAAAGCTGTGTAAAATTATATCAATCAGTTTTATTTAGTAAATGTTTAAAATAAATTGAATGATTATAGTAATTACTACTAATTAAAAATAATAAATAACTAACATTTAATTATTTTGTTTCATAATAACTGGAAATTAGTCCAGTTTTTTTGTTACATTAAAGAGAAAAGATTCAAAAATGAAAAATTTCATATATATAATGTAGGTATGATTTGATTGGTGTTATATTATGGCATATAATTTCAGATTTAAGCCTTTTATAGTTGAAAATTAATATCTAAAGTTTAAAATCATTGTTTAAATAAAATGTTAATATTAAATTATTTTAAAAATTAAGTATTTAAATTTTTGTAGTTAAATAATAGTTTTTTTAAAATCAAATATTAATTATTTTTATAGCAAGCTTATAATGCAACTGCTGTCATTCGTCAAATGAGAAAACTAGCAATGTCAAATACTGGAACATCTATAGAAAATGCCAATGACCATCCCGTGGCCAATGATAAAGCAGTTAATTCAACTGTTGGAAGCACAGCAGGTATTCAGACTCAGGCTACTAAATAAATCTTTTTCTTTGTCAGAGAATCAGAGATCTAAAAGCCAAATCTCTATTCTTATGGAGTGAAGCTTTTATTTAAATAGATAGTGCTTGTGGGAAATTGCAAGTTGTCACAATTCTCTTTTCTGCTGCCAACATTTGAACTGCCCTATGAGTGGGTACAGTGTGGCAGTTTTAACGAGCTGCGTTAAACATAATTTTAGGGCAAAGCAGTTTAGTATATAATTTTGCATTGTTTGGATGTCTGGTTGGAGATTACAATGAATGGGGGATCTAAATGATTTTGCTGTGTTGTTATAGATCAATTTATTTTACTAATGTTTAAAAAGTATTACAGGAAAATATTAAATTGGTTTTAATATTTGACTAAATTAACAAAAGATATATATATTGCAGATATAGATATATATATACATATTTCCTGAAATTAAAAATCCAAAAAAATGCATATGAAAATTTTTTGTATGCTCTATCAAACTGTGGTCTTCCTGAGATTATACAAATTATTTTTTCAAAAGTATTATAGTATAATACTTCCAATTTGTTTCTTCCATTATAAAATTAAGTAAAGAAATTTTGGCATTTAAATGTTACATTTTTAGAAATTATTCAACAACATATCTTTTGATATATACATATATTTATATATTCTTGAGTAAAAAAAAAAAAAGAGCATTAATAAATTGGTGTGTAAATATATATATAACAAATTAGTTTTTTTTCAACTGAAATATTTATTAATGCTGATATTTTTAAATTTGGAAAGCTTTGAATGATTGTTTTGCTACTTCTTTTACTTGTTTATTATATATAAATATATATACATTATATTTTTGTTTTTATATTTTGCTATTGCTAGAATATTATGAGATTGATATTTGTTAGCAGAAATTTCTGATGTATGATTTTGCAAAATCTGATTTTACTATGACAAATGGCCTATGCATGATTATAAATTGTTAATAATAATTATTCATAAATAACAGGTCAAGTTACAATATATTTATTGGAATTTTTATCTCATTTTAGATGTTAATATTGTTGTTACATGCACTTGATCATTTATTTTGTGTTTATAAATTGATCAAATTTTATAATTTAAAAAAACTAAAAAAAAATTGTTGTATAAAGTGAAATTTGGAATGTTGTTTATTGATATGAAGCACATTAAATATTAATTGTTGTAAATTACCAGCATATCTCCATCCATTGCAAAACTATCCTGGAAAATTAGCAAATTAATTAAGATTTGTTTTTATTTGAATATTGCATTTATTGCATTATTATTGTATATATATAGATACATATATATACATATACAGTATATAAAAGAAAACAAATGTATTTTTTTTTTTTTTTTAACCTGTACAAAATGTAAATGTTACTGATTCTCTGGCCTACAATATAAAATAAGTTTGGTGCTGTTGTCAGATCACAAATTATTATTCCCTATTAAAAATTATCACTTAAAAATATTTAAATAGTGTCTTTCACAATAGCTATATGTTAATGAATTAGTTCCCACCATTAAATGTACAATCAAACCAATTATTGTTTAATAGAATAAGTAAGAATGTACAGAAATTAAAGTAATGAAAATATTTGTGCCATAGCAGTTCTGTCTAATCAGATTTCTAAGGTTGCAATATCAAATATTTTTGACAAGAAAAGGTAAAAATGTTTTCTTTCATGACAAATTTCAAATCAAACTAATTGATTTTAAGTACTTTTCAAGATATTGTTTTTAGTTCAGTTTTTATATCCAATACGTTTTTGTAATTTGTCAGTATTACATTATTTTTAATTATTTGGTTGAGGAATTTATATTGTTATATTTAATACCTTATGATTTTTTTTTATATATTGATAGAATATAATATGGAAGAACGACCTAAACAAATGTATTTTGTTTAGTATTTATAGTTCAGTGCAAAATTATTATTATTATTTTGTTATTTTATACTAATCTTTTGTTAATTTGATATATATGATATATTTTGTTTTGAAACGCACTCATTTTTTCATACAAACGAAAATATATAAATAAATTTTGAAGTTGATGGTGCAAAATTTAAAAATGAATGCAATATGTTCAAACAGACAAAACTGTATATGTCACAAGCATCCTTGTATATTATTGCTCTCCTGTAAATTCATAATAATAGTAGAAATAATAGGCTCGTAGCATAGAGAAGAGTATTTTTGTCGTGTAGATATCAAGGTGGAAACACCATCCCATTATATTTCATCTCAGTAACATATTTCTTATTCCAATAATGTGATAGCTGTAAAAATGTACTGTTTTTGATGTCCAACATAAACAAATATTGATGATGCTCCTACGCAACAAAATGGTATCGATCCACGAAACTTACATTTCATTCATTTGTAATTAATTATAAAAATCATTTTAAGATTTAGCCTAAGATTTTAAAAGCTTAATAATTCAATTCGTAATATTGTGTAGACCGTGTGTTGTTTTTGAGCATTTTTGTGTTGCATATTTTTTCTAGCGACATTCCACTGCTTGTTTGAGTATGTGTCAACAAAAGCCAATTTTCAATTTTTGATGTTTACATAATTAAATTTATGACTATTCGATTTTCCAACATGTATGCTTATTGAACAATTTTGTGTTTTCTTTCTGCACATGAATATCGTCCGTCTGGTATCGTTTAATATATTTCTAATTATCATTCATTCTTTGGTATATTCTGTCAGTATTGAGAAGAAAATACTGCAATACATTAACAATGGTATTTTTAAAAGTTCACACAGTATTCAATGCATGAATTCATGCTTAGTTTATATCTGTTTGGACTATATTAATACTATTATGATGTGTATATCATGTTTGAAACATAATATCAAAAGAGTCTTGATATCAAGTTATATTGAATTTTTATATCGTATTATTAGTCAGATTGAAAACGTAATAATGATTGTTATTTTGAAAAAAGTTTATTATTAATTTATAATTTTGAACAAAGACTATATTAACAAATATTTTATATGCTTTGAATACTGTATGTAAAAAATGTTGGTTAGATTTATGCAAAGCAATTCCAGATATGTACAACAGTTGGCAGTTGTATGATTGTGGTAATTGCAGAAATAAAACAAAAGTTTTCTCAAACAAATGCAAATTGTGTTTAATTTAAAAAAACCCATAAAAATATGAACTTTATTCAGGTAGTTCTAATTTATAAATAAATGTTGTTATTTATTTAAAAATATTTAGGAAATTTGGCCTTCAAAACGATAATGTACAGTTTGAAATTTATTTACATTTTATTAATTTAGTCATTAAACTGTAATGATTAAGAAATGGAATTACTTAAAAAAATAAATAAGAACTTATAAATAAATAAATTATTGTACTGAAGGATCTCAAGATATATTTGTTTGAAAGTCTGAAATTATGGTATGAAAATAGTGGCAAATTTTAGACTGAGTATTATTGGGATTGGTGATTTATTCTTGAAGAATGAATAAAATAACTTCTCCAATACATTTTCAGATAAGAAACTGCACCATTATAAGCAGACGCAAAAAAAAATTCAACTAAATCCATTTTTTAGTAAAATAGAATTCAATTCACTCAGTTAACACTTTTTCTGTCTTTTTTTTCATTCATTAATTAAATATCCTGCAACAAGCATGATACTCTATTACAGTGGTTCTTAACATTTTTAAGATGGATTTTGTTGGCTCACCTGCAAGATAGTATCACTCAAAGATGTTTTTACTTATATAAAAACAATAAATAATTGTATAAATGAAAAGTAAATTTAAATAATGTTTGAGATCTGTATTTTTTAAAAAATATATACAAAAGACAAAATAGGACAAAAGTAGTAAAAATGTAGAAGACAAAAATTAGCATTTTTTAAAAATTTTTGGCACCCCTATTAGAAGTTTTGTGACTCAACAGTGAAAAATCATTTCACTACTAGATTTTAGCAGCATGTCATGCTTGTTGGAAGTTTTATTAGTTTTCATATCAAGTTTTATCAGTATTTATAATATAATTTTTTGACATGTCACAATAATTTCTATGAAAATTTAGTTTTATTTAATACATTAAATCAGCCAAGAGCAACTTGCAGCTTACAAAGTCTCCTCTGAGCTTTGGCAACATAATTTTATTTTCTTGTTTTTTCTGTCTTGTGCCTTAATGCAATATTAATTAAGCTGATATTCGTCAAAAGAACATTCAAACTATACTTGACTGGTGAAAACAATGACAATAAATATATACAATAGAACCTTGATTATCCGAACCTCTATTATCCGGATTTTCGATTATCCGGATTGTTCAAAATAAGCAAAAATTGTACGAATTTTCTGATTTGCACTTGGTGAATTGCGACACTGTTTATGTATCGTACGTGATGGAATGAATGGAACAAAATTTTGAAAAGACCATTAGTAAATTCCAGTAACAGTAGAAAGTGGTATAGGAGACATTACGGAAGCAATAGCAGAAATTTCAATATGTGCCGAATGTGACGAAGAAGATGTAACTGAGTGGTTAAATTGCGATGCAATCGATCCTGTATTCCAAATTTTGAATGATGAGGAAATAATTAAAGAAATATCTGCCTCAGATGAACAAGATCGAGAAGACGAAGAGATTTGCGAAGTAAGAGATATTGGTCCTACACAATCTGAAGCTTTTCAGTGCTTAGATGTCGCCATGAAGTGGTTCGAGAGCTAAGAAGAGTGTAACTCAGGACAACTTATATGTCTTAAAAGTATTCGCGATTTAGCAGCTTCAAAAAGAACAGCTAGCTTTAAACAAAAATCGTTAATTGAATTTCTTAATCAAAATTATTTAATATTGAAGCTATATGTAAATCTAGACAAATAAAAATTATTTATACTATATGCACTGTCAATTATTATTATTTTTCGATTATCCGGATTTTTCCTTATCCGGACTACCTTCATCCCCAATTAGTCCGGATAATAGAGGTTCTACTGTATATATATATTACTAGTTTGCATATTATTAGCAGCACCTCATGTATTGGTATTTATGAAGTAAATTGGTATTCAGCTTGCAACTCCATAAGAAAAAATGTATGCAGTCTGCAAGAAGAGAATATAGATCCTTCATGGCCAGCCAGCATCACTGCTATAAATCAACAAATGCTATAAGGACAATAAAGTACTACTATTACCTTACAAAATCTGAATGACTTGTTCTTCAAGTTACACTTATTGGAATAGTAATAAAATATTTATCAATCAATACTTAGTAATGTAAATTTTAATTACTGTATTTTAAATTTACTATTTTATTTAGTCAGTTTCTACAGAAAGTAATCCATCATACATGGATGGATTATAGAATGTATATCATTTTGTATATACATTCTGGAGTAAATTTTAAATGTAATGCTTAGCCCATTTGTGTTTTAGATATATTAGATTAGTGTACCAGAAGATTAGGAGATTAATTAAGCATCAATTTTTACAGAAGAATTATAAAGAATAATTTAGAAATAGCAAAAACTAAGAAAAATTGAAATAATAATTCAAGGAGGAAACATGTTTTTGGTGGAAGTCGGTAAACAAATAATACGACTGACTCATGTAAATCTGAAATATGATTCCGACCTTTCCCATTTTTAAAATGTCACATGAAGATTGCTTTTATAAGAAAGACACTACCGGGTATCCGAATATTTTAGCTGAAATTTCTGTGTCAAATTTTAGTACGAATTTTTATAATGATAAAAATAAAAATGGACATAAACAATTTATGTACTCGAAAATTTTTCCAAGGTAAACATTCTACATCATAAGCGCCCAGAAGAATTTCACTTTTATTAGTTAATTAAAATGATTAAATTCGAATCAATTTTTGATAAAGAAGAAAATTAAATACAACGAGCAATTATTGTGACAGCGTCACAAAGCCGAGCAACAATTTTTAATTAATTTAAAATATATGCGATCAACCTCAAATTAGTAGTGGCTTGCCTTGTACACAATACTTTTCCTGTTAGCAAGCCCCTGTACATCATACTTTTTCTATTAGCAACAGTGTCATGCCGTCAACTAACTTCTTACAGGGGAAAATGTTTGAATTGGAATAACGTGACTTCTGGTTGCATCGGAAGTCCAACCCATAAGGTTTCCATATCTGGTCTTGTCTTTCATCTATCTAATTCTGTTCTGGAGATTAAGGAAAGACGAACGGACGACAGTGGAAATTTATAGGTCTACAATTTTTTTCAAATTGCAGCCCAGTAACTCAACCAATAGGAATGCTGTAAAAAATTAGTTAAATTATTCAGAAAATAATTGCTATTCAAAGCAAAACATCCGAGATGTAAACAAATAAAAATGCGACAAGTAAAAATTATAGCACCGGATATGAAATTCAAATTTCTAAGTTCCTCGTTGGTAAGATAAGCTTGGTTCTTAAGCTTATCTTAAGCCGGTACCATAAGTTTTTTTTTTTTATCATCTGCTCTTCGCGTTCTTGCTTTAGTAACATGGCGAGGTATTTGAGAGCCAATTTCAAAGACTTGTTTCTGTTTTTTGCACTCGCACATTAAGTTAAAAGATAGCGTTGAAAACTGCCGCCGCGAAGGATTCGGGATCGAATCTCGGTCGAGATTGCTGCAAACAGTTTTCCACGTAGAATCCTCCGGTGTGTCGTTCTCCATCTTACACTCATAATGCGCCACTGGCTAAGCGGATTTCATCCCTAAACACTGGTGGTCGGCTCGGGTTCGCACTCGAGTTGGTCTGGCTCGAAGTTTTCTTCGCGTCGAAAACACTCAAAGGGGCCAGTTTCCCTTAAAAGACCGTCCGGAAGGCACATTTCCTGTTTGGCAGATCGCCTTCGTGTTGCGTGCCAGTATCTAAAACCAATCTATCAATACACTCATATTGAAAAAAAATCATTTGCTTTTTGAATGGCTCAGACGCTACTTAGTTTCAAATTTTTCGCGTAGCTTATGAGCCACTCGATAAAATAATAAAGCGTAAAAAATTTGGTAGTTGCATTTGTAAAAAATATCTTAACCTTTATGGTTAATATACTTTTTACAAATGCATCCATGGGATAAGCAAAAAATTTTGTCGTGTATTGGCCTTTATAGCCGAATATCAATTTGATATCTGAATTTATCGCAGTGTCCGTTTCTAAATTTCTTTAAATACTAATTGAAATGTATTTTTCGTACTTCACATTTCACCAATAGTAAAATTCAAGGCCGGAGTCGAAATAATTTTACCGAGTCCGATTCCACAACACTTACTATTACTGTAGTGTATACTGGGGAATTTAAACAGAAGCAAAAGGAAGAAATAAAGTTAGAATGGAATTTGAGAAGTATCAAGAATTACTTGTAATGGAAGAACAAGGAAATTAAAAGTAGACAATTGTAATGAAACCTTTTTTGTTACATAGAATAGAAACAAAAAAGGAGAACAGTTTGATGGAGAGAATAGAAATGAGGATCCTTTTAAAAAGAATAAAAAAGAGTGTTTTTTACAGAAGTCGTCGTGATAAGTTTGGGAAGAAACAGCACTATGTGAGGGAGCCGAAAGGTGGGGGAATCATTAATTTCCTGTCACAACAACAAAGATCCTTTTCGCATGTGGAGGTGGAGGTGGAGGCACAGATACAAAACACCGTTACAAAAACCCGCTTATTTATAATTAAGGATCTGCTTACACGGGTATATGGTGTGCTTCTAGTTTAATTAACCAATGATCAAAAAGTCCTGTTTTCCGGCCTTCAGCGTCCGATTCAGAGACACACTCGGAGATAGCCCCTGAACAGTGATGATCTGGTGTTCGACGGGAGGTGGCTGGTGGTAAGTAGAGTCAGATTAATCGGGTGATATCAATTTCGCTCGCCACACAGGTTCGGTTGTCGGCACTGGGTGTCTGTGCGCTGTCTTTGAAGTTTGGGGATTTTATCGAATTCTTTCCATTAGTTCCGAGATTTACTTGTCATCTTTCGATTGGTCTTTCTCCCGTTTCTAGGTGAAACAAGATCGATTCAAGTCCTGGGGAAAAGTCTACCCGAGACGATCTTATCCATCATCTTTCCCAGATATACATCGATGTCAGAACCAGGAAACCTGCGCTTGTAACTTTAATCTATTATTATTTTTCTGTTAATCTGTGTCTAATTTAATTTAACTCCGTTATAGCACGCGAGCGCTGGTGTCAAAGTTCTGAGTCTCCGGTTCGACGCGGATCGGTAATTTAATACGTGTCTGAGTCACACTCGGGACTCGCTTGTTTCTTTACAGAAAAATCCTTTTCTAACATTAATTTTTTTTAGGTTGTTTTGCCAATTTCAACCATTTTTATAATTTTTTTTCTACGAGAAAAAAAAAACAACAGCATACCGAATAAGTGTTTGTGACTGGATGTAAGTCTACCTACAGCAAATCTGATGAAAAGTTTTTACACCACTTCCGAACCAGTTAGATAAGTGGAAACATAATACCTCGAAATGATTTACAACTCACAAGAAAATCATCTAACACTGTGCGCTGTGTCTTTGAAGTTCCGAAGTTATGTGATTTTGCATTTTGATGAAAGATTTCTGATTAAGAATTATGTGCATATAATTAAGGATAAGAGTTGAGATTCCCAATGGAAAATGGGAACCAACAGGATGCTTATTCGAATTTTTCCAATTTCCCGTTATATTTGTTAGTTAAAGTCGGATGGAGAGTCGGCAGAAAAATACACGACTCCCGAAGCGGTATTTTTGAAAATCTAAAAAGATGATAAGATTCGACTTCACGACTCCCGACTCCATCCCTGGTTAAAATTCCAGGACATTTAAAATTGTTTGCAGAATACTAGCATATCAACTACAGTAGAGACTCGTTAATCGGAACCCCGGTAATCGGAACGATTTTCAGTCGGACTGTATCGTGCTGAATCGAACGTTTTTGATACTAAATTTACTTCTAAAGTATAATTTTCATGTTTTTATATTCTTCAATATATTTATTTTATTTGTACAAAATAAAGAAATAATTTTTAACGATACGATAGCCTCGATTATTATTATAAAAATTTTCGTTAGGCTTAAAATCGACGAAAATTCAACACGAAGCGACACGCAACAAAGAAAAATTTGAACATCGGACAGGTTAATGTATTTTTTCGTACATAATCGGTAATCAGAACAAATCACTAATCTGAACAACCCCAGTCCCCAATTGATTCCGATTTTCGGTTCTTTACTGTATTATCATCACCCACTTTTCAGACTGAATAAATTACATTTAAAATAAATTTTTTTTAATATAATAAAAATCAGCTCAATAATTTTTAATATTTTTAATTTACGGTTTTAAATTGAATTGCCGTATTTACTCGCATATAAGATGAGGTTTTTATTCATTTTTCACTGCTTCAAAACCTACAGTGGGTGGCCAAATTATTATACTCAAACAAAAATTCGTCACTATCTGTGAAAGTGGTGGCTGTAATTAATTTATTATTGGAAGAATGTTATTGTTTTTTAATTTACTGATTAGCCACTATATCTGGCAACCTATTCATTAGTGTGGTAACACACAACTGTTTTTTTTTCAAAATGGCGGCCACTAGTGTCAGTGCATGTCAAAAATTTTACTGTGCTGGCTTGTGAGAAGTCTTCGAAAAAAATCTTGGCTTCAGTGTTATCGACTTATTATTCAGTAAGTATTGGATTTTTTACATTTAAGATTATTCTAATACTTGATCAATACATTGTGGTCATGTTTTAGTTAGTTTATTTATTTTTTGGGGGGTTGTCGACTGACCTAACCTAAAAATGTTTATTAACAGATATGGGGAAGTGTGCTGGCCTCTCACCAAGGAGAAAAGCACGGATTTCAACAATGTTATGGCGTTGTCAATATAACCAATGTCAAATTGCTGATTTGTGTGATGTATCACAGTCCAGTGTGTGTAATATCAAGCAAAAACTGGACGCCGAAATACCGATCAAGGCGGATCGAGTCAGTAAATGCAGTCGAAAACGCATTACAACACCTCGAACTGAGCGAAAAATACGTCGCATTACACTTGAAAACTGCCGAAAGCCTCGGCTCATTATAAAAAAATTCTTAATTTAAAACAGAGTACAAATATCGAAGCGGACTCTCAGGCGAAGATTTGTAGAGATGGGACTGAAATGTTGTTGACCACTAAAAATCCAAAACTCACTCCTGCCATGAAGGCCAAACGTCTGGCCTGGGCCAAGGAGCATCGACACTGGACACAGGAAGACTGGAGCAAGGTTTTCATAACCCTAATACAAGAATACACATGTTTAGAGTATTTTTCTTTATAAATTTATACAAAAACAATTTCTTGCAAGTTTGTTTCTCGGACGAGTCGTCAATACAGATTCTTCAAGACAAAACCGAGTTTGTTCTGCATGAAAAATTCAATGAAGACTGCATTGTGGAACTAGTAAAGCATTCTGCTTCAGTAATGATATGGTCTGTCATCAGCAGCAAAGGGACTGGAAGGCTGTATATTGTCTAAGGAACTGTGTCAGGATCAGTATAAGAAAGTTCTGGAGGAAAAACTGATCCCACAGACAGCAGAATCGTTCCCTAATAGGAATTTTATATTCATGCATGACTCTGCACCCTGTCATCAAGCCAAATCTATCACAGAATACCTAAAAACAATTAGATTAACACCCTGGACTGGCCAGGAAACTCGTTTGGTTTGAATCCTTTAGAAAATGTGTGGGCAGTCCTGAAAACTGAAATTTCAAGGGATAAAATTATAACAAACAAAAGAGAACTGATTGAGAATATCATTAGAGTATGGCACAACACTCCAAAACTCCAAGAAGTAGCCATATCATGCATTGAAAGCATACCACACCCCATTCAAGCCATCATAGAAGCTAAGGGCAGAGTAACCAAATACTGAATAATATGTATTTCTCTTTTAATACACTATTCAACCTATCTACACATGTTTAATTTTTATTCCTAAATACACTTACTAGTATTAAAACGATATATAATAACTTTAAAAACCATAGAACTATTGAATTTCATAACTTAAACCGACAAAATACAAAAAAATAGTTTTGAGTATAATAATTTAGCCACCCACTGTAGGTCGTGAAAAATGGGGATACATATAAAAATGGTAATTGCAAATTGAATTTTTTCAATAATTTACGGTTGTTTCGGAAATAAGGCGTATTTCTGAAATTATCGTACAAAATCCTATTATCGTGCATCGTAAGACGCTTGAAATAATCGTACAAATACGATACTTATCGTACAGATAGCAAATCTGAGCCACTTATGCCGCACAGCGATTACAGCGCTCGATGTGGCAGAACTATTACTCCATTACAGCTATTGGTAGCTGAGAGACCAGTATATCTAACGACTGATATTAGTAATCATAATAAAAATGGCTTTTTAAATTATTTGATTAGTTTCATAATAAAAATGTTATGAATTTTATTTTGAAAATAACAGTCGGGAAAGTTACACAAAAAAATCTAGCAAATCTTGCGTAACAAATATCCACTACCGCTCGAAGATCCAGGAGCAAAACTTGGCGGTTTTTTTTAAAATTCATGTAAACAACCGCTCGGCCATACTCCCGTCGTTTAAGGCGCGCTGGAGGACCGGGAAACAAATCCGGACGGATCGTAAAAATTCAGGAATTTTTCGGATGGTGACCCTTCTTGTATATGTCAGGCACCGTCCCTCACCACTTTGCCAAACTCACGATAGGCTTGTTGAAAGACCCTCTGTGCCAACAAAGAGTAAACAATAAAAACAAAGTTACGTAATTAAAGAAACAACGAATACAAAAATTTATTGCTTTAATAATTAAAATAAACAAAAATTGGAATCTCAAATACTTTCTAATATTCGAAGGCTCAAATACTAGAAAGTATTTGCGATTCGAGATATCGAATATAACGTTGATAAAAACAAATTTGAATACCACGAATAACTCCAATATCGCGCTTTGCGTACAGAGTGCCTCTTCGGTAATTCTGGCGGAACTGGAGATAAAAAAAATTCCAGCAGATTACATTCGGAACATGTTCGAATGCTTCTTAAAAATCTGCGGCCCAAACCCCACTCGCTTTGGTCATTTCGCAGCGATTCCGGATGCCGCCTTTCTATTTTGTTCTTTTCGTGACTGAAAATGTCGTGACGATTTTAAGCTGAGTATTATATACAGTATGTATAGAGTAGATAAGATGATTAAGTTCACTAAGTGTTCGAATATTCGAGATTTGATTCGAATTCGAGAAAAATGAAATACAGTAGAGACTCCTAAATTGGAACCCCGGTAATCGGAATCGCCGGTAATCAGCACGATTTTCAGTCGGACTGTGTGCGTGCTGAATCGAACGTTTTTGATACTAAATTTACTTCTAAAGTATAATTTTCATGTTTTTATATTCTTCAATATATTTATTTTGTTTGTACAAAATGCAGAAATAATTTTTAACGATACGATAGCCTCGATTATTATTATAAAAATTTTCGTTAGGCTTAAAATCGACGAAAATTCACACGAAGCGACACGCAACGAGAAAAATTCAACGCGAAGCGACACGCAACGGAGAAAAATTTGAACATCGGACAGATTAATATATTTTTTCGTACATAATCCGTAATCGGAACAAATCCCTAATCTGAACAACCCCAGTCCCCAATTGATTCCGATTTTCGGTTCACTACTGTACTTCTATTTCTAATAAAAATGTAACAAAATTAACAGGAAGTAAATACTAGTAGTAAAAATACATTAGCGGCCGGATGGCCGAGCGGTCAAGGTTAGCAGCCTGCCGCCCTGGGGGACCCGGGATCGCATCCGGACGGGTCGAAAAATCCCCAGGAATTTTTCGGGGGGTGGTCCGTCCGGATATGTCGGTCCCCGTCCCTCACCACCCGGCCGCCCCATTGTGGGCCTGGCCGAACCCATAATGGGCTTGCTATAAGAGGCCCTCTTAGTGCCCACAGGGCGAAAAGAGTTACAAAAAAAAAAGTAAAAATGCATCATTTTGAAGAAATTATTCTTATTAACTATAACAATCTTAGAATATAGAATATAGTGAATATACCTGATTTTCTTGTCCCTCTCCATTCCATCTATTCTTAATCTATGCTGTTGGCCAAGGTGGCAGCCTACCGCTCCGGGGACCAGGAATCGAATCTGGCCGGGTCGAAAAAATATCCGGAAATCTTTCTGGTGGTGGTCCATCCGGATATGTCGTGTCAGTTTCTCACCGCCGGCCACCCCATTGGGGGCTTGGCCGAACCTATAATGGGCGTGCTAAAAGAGACCCACAGGGCAGAAAAGATTGGAAAAAAACTACATACTGTTATGGGTCACCGATAAACCGATGCACAAAATCTTGATTTTTAGTCCAACCTCCATAACTCGAAACCCGAAATTTTTTCTCCAGATCGATTCGAGTTAATTAGGTTCCACTGTGTGAGGACCCAGACGAGGTCCGAAATAGCAAAAATGCAGAATTCTGTTGTGAAAAAATTAACGATAAATTATATAAGAGAGAGAGAGAGGAAAAAAAAAACTCTTAATCAAAACAACGTAACGAAAAATGTAAACAACGAGTCTCGGGATGACGTCAACGCGTGTTAAACGACCTGTTAATGTTTAATCCAAAGGTAGAACTCTGACACACGCACTCATAAAGAGATATAAGGTTGACACAAGTATTCAAAGAAAAAATTAAACATAGGAAAACAATTTCAGAAAAAGGGAAAAATTGAAGAGATAGAAAAATATCGCGTGATCGTTAGAATTCCAAAATGACATCAATTGCAAACAACGGATTAAATTATGAGTGCAGGTGTTGTGGTTCTATCAACAATCTTGGAGCATAGTCGAAAAAGGGTGTCAAATAGACACCTCGAATCGGACCTTTCCCGCGACCCGACATGGTCTCGTTTTGCACTTGGAAACAAAGGGGAGGCCAATCGGAGAAGCGAGGAAAGGGACGAGGGACCAATCCGCAAGGTGGACAGGACACGGAAAAACGTATAAAAACTGGGACTTCAAGGTCAAGACAGAGTTTTTCGGAATGACCGACGTGCCACTTGAGGATTAAACCAGTGTGTGCTGTGTCATCCCTCGGAACTTAAAGTGTGCCACCGCCCGTCGACATCGCCGTACAGCCCTTCTCGTCCGCCCGGGACTAGAGTGACCTGCCGAACTCTTACGATCTGAAGATCGCCGAGATTTGGATCAACCTAACCGATGTAAGCATGTATTCGTCCAAATAAACGGTTTTCCGCCTATAAACACTTGTCATCATTTGCCTCCTTCGCCACCGCCCACATACACGGGTTCCCTTAAGCTCATCCTGACGCGGGATATTTAAGCCCAGTCTACACCAGTCCAAATCTTACACTGGTGTCAGCGACGCGGGATTAATTGTATCCCCCTTTAAAGTCGGCGAATCTTACAACTGTGTCTGATTTTCCGCCAAAATCACTGAAAACTCAGTGTTACATTTTCCCAACGTACTGTACACATGTTCTGTTTAATAAATGGAAATTCTTTTGCCAAATTTTCATTAAATTTGCAAGCTTTCTTTTTACTTTTATTTTCTTTTTTTTCTAGCAAAACAAACAAAAAAATTAAGAATAATTTAAAATTAACTTTAATTTCCGCCGTTCTGATTACTGGGAATATCTTTCGCTAGCGAAAGAATTCGATAAATTGGGCTGCCAAGCGCGATTCGCTGAACACACATTCGCTGGAAACAACGTCACAACTGACACGAAATTCGCTAGCAAATAGCTGTCCGTACGAACTAATTTGTAGCTTGTTACTAAATTTTATTCCCCCACCAATGACATAAGCAGGATTATTGGCACTCAGGCAAGAATCCGATTTCGCGCCCTCGAAAATTCTCTGCTATATTGAAATACTAAGAATCGCTTCGTTGATTGCACCCCCTTTTCCAGGTCCTAGTTGCGGTGTTAACCCCACCATATTTTTATTTCGATGACATTCTAGAAATTTCCACGTGTTTTTTCGGGGATGGAGCTAGAGATGACATTTGACCATCAAATGGGAAAGAGATTTCTGATTTTCAAAACGCGACTGCTTAAGTCGACTTTATGCTTGATTCTAATGTGTTTCCCAATTTTTGAGATCAGAAAAGTCCAAAGAGAAAACATGGCATTAGGCCGAGACTCCAGTAGCGTAAACTTTTAATCACGTGATCTATTTGCGTTTGCTCTTGGATTGCGGTGGAGGTCCGGCTAGCGAAGCTTTTACGACGACGATACTTATCGAAGTTACGGTTGTATACGTGATATATCGATATAAAGACAATGATTATATTCTACGAGTTTTTTCTGTATTATAATTACAAATGTAGTAAAAATAATATCTTTACTTTCATATATTAATATATTATCGCATTATTAAGATAATATACAGCACTTATAAGCTTAGCTTTTTTTATAATATACTCCTCTAAATTGAAGGATTTTCCTTTGGCCGTCAATATCGCGTGTTTTAGGCATTCATTATTTTAATCGGGATACCTATTGATGTAGATACATGGATACTTTCGGATGTTTTCGATAAATCCTTCCAGATCTATTCTAGGTCTTTTCCAAGTAGCCACGAGAAAACATACACAAAACCTCGTTTTCCACCATTTTCGCTCTGTGTCACAATGACCTAAATTCCACTGACTTCTGATTGGTGGATAGTATCGTTTTACGGACGTATTCGCGTCGAAAGTTGAATACTGGGGCCGTATTCTGGTCTCTCATAAGCCGGTCGCTGATTGGATAATCATTCGGATTAGCCAATCAGCGACCGGCTTGTGAGAGACCAGAGACGGTGACCAGAATACGGCTTTCCTGCTCAACTCTCTTTTATGCTGCTTTTACGACCTGCTCCAGCGTAAAATACCATGGTCATGTGATTTAAAGTTTTTACGCTAGTGGAGTCTCAGCCTTAGAACACGAATTCTTTTTCACTAGTCTGCTGGAAATAAAATTTGGACTACTCTTCTTGACAACAAACTGTTTCTTGTTTGACAAATGGTCGTTCAAACTTACTTTATTGAAAAGTCTATCAGCTGGAATAAAAGTCGCAATAGACAACTTACGTTTCCCGATATAACCATTTAAAATTCCTGGAATTTTATAATTTTCATTATACTAGGATATAACAACTTAAAAGGAGTAATTTTGTTGAATTATGATAATAGCTTCAATTCACTATATATATATATTCCTGATGAATTTCAAAGTTTTGGTCCGTGGGTCAGGGCCGGACTGGCCTTAAAATTTTTGAGTGGAAAAAATTATTACCGACCCAGCCCATAAATAAAAAAAATGTCTTTTTTTCTATTTATATTTAAATATATTCAAAATACAACATTGACAAAAATTGCAATAAGCACAAGTCTAGAACATTAAATTTTATTTAGAAGTTTGCTTTGTTTAGCAATAATAGATTCTGATAATGTCATTAATATTTCATTTAAAATAGCCTTCTCCACTGACATTAACACGAAGGCTTCTAGATTTTCTTGCGAGATACTTGATCTTAATGAATTTTAACGTAGAAAAGCTCCGTTCATAGGATACTTGTGTTAAAGACATAGACAGTAAATATTTGTATTTGTGAATGTGTAATATATTAATGTCTTTTAAATAAATTATTTTTTTCGGGTATTAGATTCATTTTCCTTTTAATATATTTTTAACTCTTTCAAATATTTTAGTATATATATATATATATATTAAATTTACACATTTTTTATCTTTTTCAAACTTTCTATTTTTATTAATATTACTATTAATCCAATTTAACCATTTTTCTAATATTTTTTTAAGGATAACTATTAAGTAAAAACATTTTAATCACTTGTTCTATTTCTATTTCTCGATTTGGTAATTGACTCGTTCTATTTTTAATTTTATCTATGTACATTTTAAAAATATTAAATTTCATAGCTTGTGGAACCCCGGATTTATAATTAAGTACAGTACCTTTGGTATTTGCATAGGTTTTACATATTTTTTATATTCTAAGATATTATCAGTTCTAATAATGGTTACATCTAAAAAATTTATACAATTATTAATTTACTGGAAGAAATCATCTATATTACTGTAATGCGGCTTTATGAAAAATGTATTAGACTCGTTGCCCTCTAGAATTGGAATACTGACTTGCATTGCTTGCAAAATTTCTTTATTTTTCTCTTTCTCAAATTTGTTTTGATCAGTTTGAGCATTATCGACATTAGCTACATCGGTTGAAGTCGCAGATATGTTATTTTCACTTTCTTGAATACTAATATCTTTATTTATATTTCCCCACTGATTCGCATCGTCGTTGTTAGACATATTTCAGACTGGCATTTTAAGTTTTGTTAAACATTTGTTGTAAACTGTAGCACTGTTCAGCTACTAACTCCAAATCACGTTTACTTTTTCAATTCCTAGTATTAGTTCACACTCTCCCTATATATATATATTTATATATCTTGTTCAAATTTTCAATCGTTAATAAAATACTTTTTATTCATCCACTCAAGTTCAAATACATTTTTTTAAACTTGTAATGGATGACACTTGATGTTAATACAGTTTTTTCAAATAGTAATTCATTAATTAATTAAATTTAAACTGTGGCGCCCGTCAGCAATATGCCGATTCCGACCGATAGAGAGCGCGAGGAGAAAAAAAGCGAACTTTGAACTACTCATTCACTTTTCCGGACGTGAGAACAAGTGGTGAGCACAAGCAACCTCCGACAATCGATCGATGTCGGGTAGTAAACATATTGTAGTGTATATTACTGTATATACTTGTGAAGAACTCTTTATTTATTTATAAAACTTTTTTGTTTAATTTTATTCCTAAAAGCTCTGAGGGATCCAACACCCAAATCATAACTACTCCATAAGATTTAATACTACAACACTTCGGATCCATTATTATTTTTGTTTTTTTTTTTTTTCCTTGAGAAACGAAGGAGATGCATAAATCACAGGAAAAAGTAAAAGTAACAAGTAATATAAAAAAAAAATTCTCTTATATAAGATATTTATGTATATATGTTACAGTCAAAACCCAAAACTGTTTTTAGTTAGAACGCGTTTTAACTAGTTGAAACTAGTTTATACTGATGTCTTTGTTAAAACCTGTTTTGTCTAGTTAAAACTAGTTTTAACTCAAATTCATTTTTGACTAGCAGTAAATTCTAGTTTTAACTAGACAAAACGGGTTTTGTTTAGTTAAAACTAGACATGTACAGCAGTAAATTCAATACATGTACAGCATAAACTCAAAACATGTACAGCAGTAAATTAACTAGACAAAACCCGTTTTGTCTAGTTAATTTACTGCTGTACATGTTTTGAGTTTAGATAAAACTAGTTTTAATTTTTAACATTAGTTAAAATAATTTTAGCTACATAAATATGTTTGGGGGAAATAAATAAAGTTATGTATAGTGATTCGGGGAAGATGCCTAACATTTTGCTTATGAAAAAAATTATAACGATAATTTGGGTTTTGGAGGACTCTAACGAAAATATCATATTCTTGAGCATGTTTTTCAAATAAAACTTTAGAGTATATGAAAAATAATTGTATATTGTGTTTGCAATGACGACTTTTTTACTGTCTGGCATTTTAGGCACCTCACCCCAAGTATCCGGGTGAGATGCCAAATGCCATTAGGGTAAGATAACAAATATAATTGCATAAAATTAATTTTCGAATATATTAACGAAATTTAATTTATTGCATATGTAGTACAAAGTACTTCATAGTAAGTATAATAGCGCAGTATAAGTATTGTTAAATTTCCGCCCGTTCTAACGTGCTCTATAACTAACTGAAAGCTCTTTTCAGTCCTAAAACCCTTTTGAGAAGTCCTTATATAATTTCTATGCATATCCTTCAATAAAACGATAAAACAAAAATTTATTAAAGATAGGCATATTGGAATTCAATTAACAAAAAAATAGGCATGTTACCCCAAGAAAAATGTGGCATCTTTCCCATTTGTCGGGGTAAGATGCCTAGCGAAGTCTCGTGTTCTAGCATGTCTGATCGGGATCGGCGGTAGCTCACAATGGAAACTGTAGAACCTTAAACTACATCATACATTAATTGTTTTTCGCAATTTTTAATAAATTCTATTTTAACTTTGTTTTAAAATGATTCTAGAAACATTTCGCAACACAAACTTCGTTCTTATCTTGCTTTTATTCTTCTCGGATGTAGAAAATGAGGTAACGGTAGCCAACTACAGCTTTCCACGCTCAATATTGGCCCAACGATTCATCATACAAACACGACAATATCTGACGTCACCGTTTGAAAATATCAAAAAGTAGGCATCTTCCCCGCTTACCATCTTACCCCGAATCACTCTATGTTGCAGTCAAAACCAATTTTTAGTTAGAACGCGTTTTAACTAGTTGAAACTAGTTTATACTGGATGTCTTTGTTATAACTAGAATTTACTGCTAGTCAAAAATGAATTTGAGTTAAAACTAGTTTTAACTAGACAAAACGGATTTTGACAAAGACATCCAGTATAAACTAGTTTCAACTAGTTAAAACGCGTTCTAACTAAAAACGGGTTTTGAATGTAACATATACATATTTATATTAATTGTAATCTATATATATAATCGAGACGAGTTGATAATAATAATAATGATGATAATCAGTGCAAAGCCCAAACGGTAAGGAGTTGAAAGTTGAAATTTGGTACACAGGGTACGTCACGAAAAGGCACACTAAAAAGGTATTTTTCGAAATTCCTCCCCACGGGGGACAGGGACAGGCTTTCTCTTAACACTTCCATCAACAATGGAAGTGTTAAGCGACGTGCAAGACGCAGATGCAGTTTTTTTCGTTTTTGCGCGAAATCGAACATATTTTTAAACCCATCTAACAATTCTCTAATTAGTCTAGAAACAGGGGGACCCAATTCTTGCATTCTGTGAAAACGGGTAAGGTTAACTATAACGTAATAATCTTAATCTTTGCTACCGTTACTTTTGCCCGAGCAACGCCGGGCCTACCTGCTAGTTATTTAATACAGAGTAACTAAAATAAAATTGTTCTTTGTTGACCGAAGTAGAAATTGACTTTAAAATTTTTTTTTATATATTACTTGTTTTTCTCTTAGGATGCGCTTTGTGTTTGGGCCGAGTTGGGCCAATGTAGTGTTGGATTCGGGTCGGCGAACTAATTTAACTCCGGACTCGGGTAGGGCCGGGTGAAACGATAAAGGCTTACACACACATCTATATTACACCTAAAAATTGAAATTTATCTTACTCGACGAAAAAATAAATAAATGAATGAAATTTTTAAAAAATAAAACCGAACAAAACGGTATATTATGTACATATTTAGAAAAATCGGACCAAATTGTATACGGCCCGTGTGGAATTTTCCACATTTTTCACGTGGCCAGTCCGCCCCTGCCGTGGGTTCCTGAGATATAAAGCAAAATATAGACATACGGAAAAAAATAAAAAAATGGAACGAAATTTTGCATGAGAGTCTGTGGTTTTTTTAAATCAAAGGTCCTTAAAACGTGAGAAATCCAAGTTAGAAGTATGTGAATGTAACTGCTGAGTTCCGTTCAAACAGCCTAGACACGCATAGCGAACAAACAAACACCCTCATTTATACATAGAGATGTATTGAAGTGTTTGTTGGTGCTGGTGCTTGGCAGGATTAAAACTTGCACCTCCACAAAAAACTTATGCAGTCAACAGGAAGTCTAATTAATTTCCTTGCAACCAGTATCCAGAAAAGGTTGCTTACTAATTTAAATAAAACAATTTGCAAAAATCAGTTTAACAAAGACATTACTTTGGTATAAATAAATGATATTGCTTTTATTTAAATATCTTTTGATCAGATTCAAAAGCAACAAAAGTAATATTCTCTTATTTGTAGATTTATTATCAAATAATATAATGCATACAGTTATATTTTGAGTATTTCTAACAATAATAACCTTATATTTTGTTAGTAAGGGAACAATTTCTTCAAGCAAAAATTTCTTTTTTACAATCTGTACAAGTATATACAACTTTTCGCTTAAGAAGGATAATATACAATCCCAATAAACTAAAATAAAATTATGATAGAATAGGTTTAAAAACAAAATCTATGCAACAAATCACAAATGAAACATAATTATATACATACATAACATATATAAATTTCATCAATGATAATATATTAATTGATATAAAACGATGCAGAATAAAAAGATGTTGTTGAGAAGTAAAAAATAAGAATAAAATCATTATCCACTATAATTTTAAAAGATGGACTTGGAATAGTTGTGTATATTTTTTTTACATGTTTTATATACAATATACACAGGTTTCACATTTGTTATATTTTCTATTACTATATAGAATATATATATGTATATATGTAATCTGTAACCAAGAATAATATACCTAATATATCAATTTGAAAAATAAATAAATTTCACATACATTCATTATATATCTCTTGTAAGAGAATATTTTCACCATCTAGTTATATATTTTGTTTCTAAACAAGAGATACAGTATTGCACTTTTTCACTAATCTATTGATATTATGTTTATTTTGACAAAAAACATTAAAATTTGATTACTTAAGATTTTTTTCTTCTTTGAAAAGTCTTGTTTTGTTCCTTCTGAAACTTCAACGGGAATTACCCTATTAACAAATGATTAGTCAATGAATTCACAGAGGAATTCGATTGGTTTGTCTGACCAATTTCTTTTTACGGCGTACTTTCAAAAATACCGTCGGTCTAAGGTCAGTGATAGAGTGGTCGTGACATCTCTTTTGCTTTTCCACTGTTCTGTGTGGATTCTGTGTAAGGAGGAGGAGGACCTTGAGCAACTGAACCCATTCCACTGTTATGAAAATTATTTTCAGGATACGGGGCTGGAATATTAGCATCCATCCATAACTATAAATAAAAATTTTATTAAATTTTCATTGTCATCATCATCAAAATTCAGTTCTATGAACTGATTAATATTTAAATTGCCCAGACTGAATTTCATGCTATTAATTAAAATGTCCAAATTCTTAACTCATAAAAAAAATTCTAAAAATTACATTTAAATTACAAGCTTTGAAGAGATTACAACTCTATTTCCAACTACTATTTATTCACATATCATGTATATGAGAGCAGTGTGTTTTTCCCCCTCAATGTTCCCAATCTTGAGTTATCTATTGGGTTGGCAACTAAGTGATTGCGGATTTTGTCAATAGGTGGCCTTAGCACATTTTTTTGCTTTGTCATCGTGTTCAAAGCGCCTAACCTATATTGTTTTCTTGTTGTTTGGACTTCCACCTTTTAATTTAGTAAAAAATAGTATCGATTAGTTATTTAGTTTTGTTTTTATCCCAATTTAAAAATGGAAGAACAAGACTTGCATTTCAGACATATTTTATTGTATTATTTCCGAAAAGGCAAGAACGCATCACAAGCACACAAGAAGTTATGTGCCGTATATGGGAATGAAGCCTTGAAAGAAAGGCAGTGTCAAAATTGGTTTGCCAAATTTCATTCTGGTGATTTTTCACTGAAAAATGCTCAACGATCTGGCCGTCCAGTTGAAGTTGATGAGACCCATATCAAGGCCATTATCGATTCAGATCGTCATAGCACAACACGTGAGATTGCAGAGAAGCTCAATGTATCGTATACATGCATTCAAAAAAAATTAAAACAGCTTGGCTATGTCAAGAAACAGGATTTATGGGTCCCTCATCAGCTTAAGGAAATTCATTTGACGCAATGCATTAGAATCTGCGATTCTCTTCTGAAATGCAACAAAACTGATCCATTTCTGAAACGACCGATTACTGGGGACGAAAAGTGGCTAGTTTATAACAAAGTTAATCGGAAAAGATCGTGGGTGATGCAAGATGAACCAGCCCAGACGACACCAAAAACTGAGATTCATCAAGAAAAGATTATGCTGTCAGTTTGGTGGGATTATAAAGGAATTCTGTACTTTGAACTTTTACCAAGAAACCAAACGATTAATTCAAATGTGTACGTTCAACAACTCGCCAAACTGAGCAATGCAGTTCAAGAAAAGCGGCCAGAATTGGCAAATCGTAAGGGTGTTGTTTTCCAGTATGATAATGCAAAGCCCACTCTTTGGTCACTTGCCAAAAATTATTGGAACTAGGTTGTGATGTGTTGTCAGATCCACCATATAGCCCTGACCTTGCGCCTTCAGGTTAGCATTTATTTCGTTCCATGCAGAACTCCTTAAATGGTAAAATTTTTAATGACGCTAATGATGTAAAATCACATTTAATTCAGTTTTTTGCTGGCAAAAATCAGAAGTTTTATGAACATGAAATTATGACACTGTCTGAAAGATGGCAAAAGGTCATCGACAAAAATAGACAATACCTAATTGAATAAAGTTATATTTTTAAGTAAAAATTTTGAATTTTCCTTCTTATTTAAAATCCACAATCACTTAGTTGCCAACCTAATACATTGTCTAAATAGTGTTAGATATTAAGAATGTTTGTGCTATGAGGAGATTTTCTGCATCTTTTGCATTTAGGAACAAACAATCTCCTGAACTTTTGTTTGAATACTTATATCCTTTCCACAGATACTGCATATTTAGACAATCTGATATTTCTAATTTCTTGTTTCCACAAGACTTCTGCATCCATCTCACTTGAGAAACAGGCTAGCGCCATGTTATTCTTATTCATTTGTACATCATATATATATTTGTACAGTCTCTGTGCAAAATTCCTTTTTGTGTAACCCACATTGTCTATATCCACTTCTAGGTTGTTTTTTTCTCAGTAGTACCATATAAACACCAGTTTTGTGTTCTTCTAGGATCCCATCCTTATCATTTCATAACTAACAATAAATTGTGGGATTACATTTAATCTCATGTTATGCAATGCTGTTAACTCTTCCTGTACTGCTCTCATCCTAGCCACATACATGAATGTTACAGGTTGAATAATATGGTTATTTAGCCTCTTAGGAGAACCAACTTCCTGGACAGCACTTGATAAACAGACCACTTCTGGGAAGCAAAAATCTCTGAGATGGCTTACACCATCTTGGAGGTACTTGCTAGTTCTGCTTCCCTATATTTGGTTATTGTGCAATGGGTGTATGTCCTTTCAAGTGCTCAGAAAGCTGACAACTTATACCCTAACAGATTATGCGAGATTGCTGGTATATACAACAGAAAAAAGGAAGTATTGACGTATACACTAGTATACACCCATCATGCAAAGTAAGTGAAATAGCTATCATAGTTCATGTTGATGACTGTAATGAGTTATAAAGGTTTCTGCTCATTCTCCATGTAATCAGGACATCACCAATATACTTCCAATGTAACATCTGATTAGCTTCAAAGATACACACAACTGCTGCTTCCAGTTTCTTTATCACTAGTTTGCAAATGGCTTCTGCTATTGGGCTATCCATTGTAACACCTCTTTGTGGTGTCTGTAAGTGCATCCATCAAAGGAGAACAAAGTGTGGCATATCAGGTCAGTGAGCTCAGATACTAAACTTCAGATCAGAGTTCATTTACTAAACTTATCAGCAATGGGAACATTTAGGTTGGAGAAAGTCCAACAATGCCTTAACACTGTTGCAAGTGTATGGAGGGATACATGTTTTGTAATCCAGTAACTAACTGTTCCATCATTTGTTAGAGTTATATATATCATCAAGCTCTTCAACTAAGCCCACTGGATTAGTGATCAAGCGTCCATATGAATATAAGTTAACAGATAAAAACTTTTAGATCTTTCTGTAACAAAAAAATTGGAAATTGACCTTTCTCCAGAATCACTTGAAACTGTTTTAATTGTACATTTATTTTTTGTGCGTCATTTAATTCATATTTATGTTGATAACATGTAACCATTTAAGATTTGACATTTTGAAATGTTTTTAATTTTTATTTTTTGTAACATTTAAATTATTTTTGTTTTTAAAATCAAATCCTGATGAATTTTGGACTAGATCAAAAATATTAGTGTGTTCTTATCTCTTTTCACTCTCTTGCCTATGTGATGTGTGAATAAATAGCAGCTGTTCATGGGATTAGTCTCCACATCCATGTAATTCAGTGGTACAGAAAGTACAGAAATTGTGTTCAAACAAATCTATCAGATTAACTAAGCTAAAAAAATTTTGCTCAGTGGCTAAGCCAGTGAAACTGGAGAACCAGATGTATCACAAAGATCTATGTATGCCCAAGATTATTAACTCCAAGATTATAACTTTAGTGGACAATGTAGCTCACAGAATGAGAAGAAAATACATTAATAAATTACAGTGAATTCTGTGTAAGCAAGGAGCTAAACTCACAAAGGTTTATAAACATACATTGTTTATCTATGCTGTTTATAAACATCTATGGAGATCTATGCTGTTTATACAGTAAACTAGGACAATAGAGATTCCCCATAAGTGAAAGAAATTTTGAAACTTAGACCTAGCTTTGTGTCACAAATGCAAGCCTCATGACATTTGTACTAGAATTTAAGAAGAATTGAAAAGAGTAGACGAGTTAAAAGCCAAATACATCACATGGAAAATGGCTATCAGAAACAGTGCAGCCTACAAGCACATGTGTATCCAGGGAAGCATTGTGTATGCAAGGAATATGATTAAGGCTGATTGTAACCTATTTGGTTATGCATGAAATCTCCAGCAAATAAAGATAAAAATCCTTTTCCAAAAATTCTCAAAAATGAAAGTAAATAGAACCAAACAGTTTTTTGTGTTAGAATCATATTTAATTAGTCTATTAATATAAAATCATAGAAAATTATGTAGAAAATAAATGAATTAAATTTTCATAATTCTGAACCATACATTAATCTGCAATCACATGTTTTTTTTTTTTTTCCTTTTACAAGATTACATGCATAAGGCAGTGATTCTGTGCTGATTTTTCATGTGTAATTATACTGTATGTCAATGGTTCTCAATCTTTTTGAAGTTGGGGAACACTAAACTTTTACACTTTTTTCTGTGGAGCAGTTACAATACATCAGCTTTAAAGTAGAGATGGCAAACGTTTTTGAAATCAAGTGCACTCGGCTAGTAGATGACGACATTGGCATTTGCTAATTACATTCCCATACAAAAATTATTTTACATTGTATTGATTTTTCTTTTGAAACAATTTTTAATTGTATATTTGTTTTTTCACAGAACAATTGAGGTGGCTTCACGGAGCAGGCATGTTCCGCGGACCATGGATTGAGAATCACTGCTGTATGTAATTATATTCCTCAAATTTGACAATTCTGGAAAATCCTGTAATGTTTCTTCTCTACACATCTTAAGTTTTATCTCAAACTAAACAATGTATGATTATGATATTTTGTTTACAGAACAAAGACTCCCTTTGGGAGCCCTTGAAACTTTGTGATAGTGTGGTCTAATGTGAAATAAGTTCAGCGGAAATAAATGACAGGAGAGCTGAGGTGTTTTTCAGAAGATCAAAAAAAACTTTTTCTTAAAAATATTTTTCAAGCCAGAAATCAAGCTATGAAAACATTTAAATTATTAAAGGTCATAGCATCCTGGCTATCTTTCAGAGATAAGCATTCAAGATCATAGTGGCATGCAGACTGCCATGTCATTATGCCATACACAGCCAACAAACATCCATGACATTATGACTACTTCTTGCAGCAATTATGAGAGGTCACCAAAAATGGCATTAATATAATAAAAAGGACCAATGGAGGCATGAAGACTTTCTAATGCATATTGACAGAATTCTTATACAAATTTAATGTGAAGAGAGCAAACCATCAAAATATTTACATGATTTACATGTGTATAATTGATCAAAAATAAGTTATTCATTTAGAAAGGTCAGGTAGCCAAAGACATTATGAGCAACATCAGTCAAGTTGATAAAAGGAAAATAAAATAACTTATTTAGTAATAAATATATTTTACAGATTTCAGCATTGAGTTTTTTCAAAAGAGAAATGGAAGCAGATGCCCACACAGGTATGGCATACTTGCTTAAAGGCCAAATTTTAGTGAAGAATATTGCATGAAATGTTTTTTTCCACCAAAGCTAGTTTTAAAACTGTGCAATATCATTTGTCAGCAAATATAAATTTTTTTGACTAATTTATCAGTATGTAAATTGAAGATGAGTTTGGAGTTAAATGTTATTCCTAAATCAAAGAAAAGTTTCAGATGCTGCTGACAATTTGGATTTTAGTATTGGGTAGTGATTTGATAAGACTGAGGTCTTATCAAAGCACTACCAAATTGTGAGTATTGTGTCTTTAGGTTTAATATTATTAATTAAAAGATTTAATGTTTTAAATAGAGATGTAACTGATACCAAATGCATATTGGAATGTTCCCAATATGTAAAAATCAGTTCAACTTACAAACGATGTCCAATCTTTCTTTTCTTTGATAGTCTGTATATTATAACTGTACCAATATACCAATATTTCGTTTCTTAAACTTGATCCATTCTAAAATATTGTTTAATATAATGATATTTTCTAGTTTAATTACCAGTACCAATGAACACTATTACTTAACCTTTAATTCCAGTAACATACATAGCATTTAATACACTATGAAACTAATGCTTTTGACATTAATGGTGTTCATAGAATAAAGAAATTAAACAAATTTTATGTCAACACACACAAATTTTCCCCTTTATTTGACATATTTTGGGTTCAGGTGGTCTCCAAATGTGTAGATTTGCAAAAAACTCGGAGGGTCAAATGTGACACGGTTCCAATACTTTTCCGTTTTATATACATAACAAGTTGGGAAAGTAAAAAGGAGTTGAGTTGGTGGATTTTTGACTACCCTGACTCCACTCAAACACCAAAACTCCGTGACTCTGACTTCTCAGCACTGTTTCAAAGTGATTTAACCTTTTCTGTAAAGCCAGGATTATTTCTAATTCTTCCCATATATACACACACACTATTTAATAAATATATATACGAACATACACATATGCATAAAAAATATATACAGTCAAACCTGTTTTTATGCGCTCTTTTTATGTGCGATTTTTATTTGTGCGATTTTTTTAATGCGAATTTTTAATTTGTGCGGTTTTTTTTGTGCGATTTTTTATTTGTGCGGTATAGTTGGCGACTAGTCTCGTGCGATTCGTCATGTCTCACGTTGACTTATTATAGCTAAATAAACTTATTATAGCATAAATGCACTTATTATAGTAACATTATTGCATGAATATGCGAAAAATGAAATAATTTACTTTTTAAATCAACAAAACACCACCTGGACAAAAATATGTAAAACAGACGATAGACCAGACGATGCAGTCAAGTGCTGACATCTGTTGTCAATAAATTCTATTTCGTACGATTTTGAGTTATTTTCTATGTGAGACTTTTTTTATGCGGTCCCTGTTGACCGCATAAAAAAATTATTTTTTTAATTGTGTTGCGAAAACTATTATTTACAGCCATTCGTGAAGTTTCGTGAGATTTTTTTTAATGCGTTTTTTTTAATGCGGTCCCTATCCCCCGCATAAAAACAGGTTTGACTGTATATATATTTTTATGCGTATGTTCGTATCACATGCTGTAGGCCAGATCACATTTCACTAGATAACTCTTAGTAGGTGTCTTAACAGAAACTATCATCACAAGTTAACTAGTAGTTGGCAATCAATGTATTACAATTAATTATGATTTATTTTTGTTTGTCTGAAATATTCAACAGAAAAAACGAATAAATCTGGTTAATATAGACTTAAAACTAGAAAAAGTATATTGTATATTTAAAAATAAAGTAGATGAATTTTCTATCAATAGTTCATGACAATTTCATTTGATGATAATATTTGACTGTCAATATTATCAACAAATGAAGTTTTGTTACTATTAAGGTGTCAAGCAGTAATGATTATTATTTTATTGTAAAATAGATAAATTTAAAAGATCAAAAATAATCTATTTTCAATATTCTACATAATAATGTAGATTTTTTTCAGAAAACCTATTGATACTTACACTTATGCTACCTGCTCTATTATCATCCGTTTTCTCTTCTGAAGGAAATACAGCAAAATTTTGCAATACAACATAATGGTTGTTATCATAACAATATCGAAAAAAGCCTCCACATGCTGACAACATCAGAATTAGAAAAACAACTCCTACCCTAAAAAGACAATTAATTACATTAAATTAAGACTTGTTTTCAGAGATAACACTATTTTTTTAATTATTAATATATTCCAATATTTATTCTATAATTTTATAGTTCACAATAGTTATTTTTATATTAATTTAAGAAAATACAGTCAAACCTTGGTTTTCGAACATAATTCGTTCCAAAAAGTTGTTCTAAAACTGAAACAAATTTTCTCATAAGAAACAATATAAAATAGATTATTCTGTTCCCAATCCCCAAAATAAAGGCTTTTTTACTTTTCTTTTAGCTGTATTTCATGCTAAAAATGCCTACAAATGCAATGTAATATTGTATATAACAGGTTGGCAATGCAGTGTCTGTGGGCACCTTTCAGATTTGCCCTCTAGAACTGTCGTCATGCAAATACAAATATATATACTTATAATTTTATTTAATTTAATTTTGTGTTATTTTATGTATGTACTTTTAATTTTATGTTTTAGTTATTACATGCATGTATAATCTTTATTTTGTATATATACATACATACACAGGGTTTCTACTCAAATTCTTGTTTTAAATTCCCTGATTTTTCCTGACCAACTTTGTCCAAATTTCCTGACCCTCACATTTCTTACAGTGTGGAATATCGACATAATAAACCAGCATTTTATTTACTGTGAACATTGAGTACATCTATCCCTCTTTTTGCACAGTTGATAGGGCCTATGTTTCAAAGACTGCCACATTAAAAAAATACAGTAGAAAAATGCTTGATAGAATCCACAACTTAAATGTAATGAAAAAATAAGCAATTTACAAATGAAACATGAGCTTTTTATTTTATCATCATTTATCATTATTATTTGTATGTAAATCTAGTAAATACAAGGTAGCATGAAATCAACAAACAGTATTCTTTGATGTACAAATAGTACTGTACTGTGCTTAATTAAACTGAACTCTTGACTTAGAAACACGTAATTTTAAAACCAATCTTTCAAGAAAAAGAGTAACTTTTTTTAAACTGCAACATAATTTTAACAAAAAGTTAAATTTAAAAATTTTCAAATAAAGCATTTTTTCCCTCGTAAAAAAATCGATCATGTAAAAAAAAAAAAAAGAATAAGTTTCCTTTTGTCAACCCACATTATTTCAAAATTGCGTAAAAATAGATTTTATATAAAGAGGGATAGGTGTAAGTTTTTACTATAGCTTCTCTAACAAATGCATCTAATTTATTATAAAATCTTTTTATTTTTTTACAAAATGGACAATCAAAATACAGAGAAACTTCTTAGTATTAATTCTCTTTTTTTCAAAATACAGATAATTAGAAAATAAAAAATTAATTACAATTCACAAAACACAAGAACTATTATATTAATGTAGTTCTAGCTTTTTCTACTCAAGTGTATTTATTTTCATTTCAATCTTTTTTCTTCCTTTTCGTGATCTTTTCTTAACATTTTCTTGTGTTGTTTTAAATCCTTAAGTTATTGTGTAAGTTTTCTTTTTCTTCAGCCCTCAATGCCTGCTGCTTTTGAATATCATTTTTCTGTTGCAAAGATGCAATATATTACTGTCCAGATCCTCTGACTTAACATTTTCTGGTCTATATTTATTTGATCAATACACCACCTGCAAAATGGATCCCACCATAAACTAAGCATTGAGCAACTAAACTTTCTTCCTTAAGATTTTCAATCAACAGTGATTTGTTAACCAAGAAACCACTCTTAACACTTGCATTCCCAAGTGAGAAAGAAAGAGAAATTTTGATAATAAGCAACTTCAAGATCTATCATCCTTCATAATTTCACAATAAAATGTGTCCAGACCATCATCATCACTCCTTTCAGATATGAAGTCCTTAACCTATTCAATGTTGAAATTTTTCTCTGTTGCCTGTGACACCATGTTGAATTTTCATTGATGTTAAGTCTAACAAATTTTTCTTTTTTTTAAAAATAATAATCATGTTTACTGTGTCGTTAAAAATTATTTTTTTATGTTGCAAAAACAAAATAAATATATTAAAAAATATAAAAGCAAAAAAAATTATATTTTAAAAGTTCGTTTTAATATAAAAATTGTGACACAGCGACATCTAGTATCAAAAACGTTCCGATACAGACACGAAAATATTGGGAATCACCCATACAGGTCAATGAGGTCAACATGAAAATTTTTGGGAACAATGCAGGACAGGTTAAACTTTGTAAAATAGGGTTTTATGGACACTTTATTGCAGAGTATATCATACTGTTCTTTTGCTTTGACAGCATATTTCTCATCAATCCTGTTTGTATCACGTAGAACCTCCAGTAAAACACAAATACAAAGCCTTCCCACATTTGTACTTGACAGGTACCTTCCTACGCCTTATAATCTAATGGATTCTCTGATTTACTTACGTCAATCAAAGAATTGGAGTTTGCAGGAGAAGTCATCATTGTCTTTTCAAACAATGGAAAATCCGACTCCAATCCAATCTTGGAAGCTGCACTGTCTTGACAAATTCTCAAGTTTTTATAAAAAAACTTTTGTTTATTCCTTTTTTCTCTAATAATTAAATTATTTTATGTTTTTCTATTTTAGTGAGTTCCAGGACAATTCCAGAACCTCACACTTGTATTCCTATGATGTCATGGTATTATGAAAATTGGAATTCTTAAAACTTATAGAATTTAAATAAAATAAAATAAATACAGAAATAAACATCAAACGAAATAACAATTATACGTTAATAAAATATATAAGTTTAACGCATAGAATGGTAACTACAAATCTCTTTCTTTTGCAATATAACTATAAAAATTGTTTTGTTGTTGTTCCGCACAAAAGATAATCAAATTTATTTTAATAATTTAGTAATTTAATTAATTTTTTAAAATTTACCAGCTTTTTAAATTTTAATTATAAGCAAGTTAACATTGGTTAAACTATTGGATTACCTGCTGATTTTCAAAACTATATCTATTACAGGCATGATCAATGTTGCCAGTTTTTAAGCCCTAAATTTGCCAAAATCAGTGATATTTGTTACCCAACGTCATTTCTGTTAAACTAATTATTAAACTATGTATCGAAGTTGCGGAAATTAATGGAAGAGAGAGGGAAAATACACTTGCAGTACAGTGCTTTCAAGGAAAATCATAACAACAAATGTAAAAAGCTCATGCCAACCACATAGTGGTTGGCATGAGCTTTTTACGTTTGTTGTTATGATTTCATCTTTTTATAAATGCATCTTTTTTCAACAATTTCATCTTTTTATAATTGCTGAATTAGTAAAATTAAAAATTAAACACTATTACATAAAAGTAGTTTATCCTGTTATCCCACAACTGTAAAATTATATGGCTTCAGAACGGTGAAAAAAAGCCATTTAAAAACGGATTCTGGTATATTTTCTTATTAAAGATTGCAGCATTACTTCTTGTCACCTGCAGATGGTTACACTTGGTCAACCATATTCAGCAAATGAAATCAACAAGGCAGCTAAGGAGACAAATTCCCTGACTTTGTATGACTTTTTCTGAACACTAATGAAAATTCCTAATTTTCCCTGACTTTCCAGGTGCGTAGGAACCTTGTATATATTTTAAAACAAGTACATTGCTTATTCATTACAACATTTTTTTTTTTTCTTCCAAAATTTAAACTATCACAATGTGCCCTAGATGGTTTTTAAAATTTTTATTTCGCCCTTAGCAAAAAGGTTGCCAATCCCTCGTATATATAATACTGTATTATATACTGTATAATAAATTTTTGTTATTTAATTTGACTTAAGTACCTTTAAAGACAAATTCTTGGATACCATTTTTATTACATGAACCTACTGTAAATTACCTCAGCTTACACCAATTAACAAAATTTGAGAGGATGATATTATTTTTAAGGTCAGGGTAGATTGTCAATATAGCCCACACTGACTAATTACTATAACTACTACTAATGTCAATAAGCCATTAATTGTTTTATTGTCCTGTAAAAGAAAACTCTCTTCCTGATTTTAAGTTGGTCAAATTACAATGTTATTTTTTTATTGTACTCGGATAAAAATACTTTAAAGTTTGAATAAATAAATTTAAATTTGTTTTTGTGTCAGTGAGGGGGCTTAAGTTCCTGTGGATCTCTCCCTGGATCTGCCATTGCACTTGTCCCTGCTTCAGCACATGATTACTGCATAATTAAGCTATATGAAAATGGACAATCTTTTAATATTGGAAACAGGTTGTCATTGTTCACAATTAATATTTGTGCCATTTAAACTGCCACAGACAATTTCAGATTGTTTCTACCATATATGTCTGGATATTGTCATGAAAATGCATTATGCTAATGTTCAAAATATCACATAAAATGCCTCTATGATCTTCCTCAATTTTCTTACCATATTTTTTCAGATTGATTAGCATGCTGCATTTAACCAGGTGAGACCAACATGCCAGTTAAGATAAAAAAATAAAATTAATCAGATTAAACAAAACTACTTGTTAATTAAAATTTAATTAACAAGTAGTTTTGTACTCAGAAGACACACCCAAAGGAAGTTAGATCTTTCCTTTGGATATGTCTGGATCCACTACTAGACAAATGATTTAATCACAAAGAAATTCTGTGTTTTCTTTGTGAATGTAAAAAAGTAACACTGATTAGGCATTACACAATATGTGTGTTTCAGGGTGATTTACAAGTTCCTGGACACTGGCAACATTTTTGTGAAAAAAGATCTCTAGTACTGTCAACACTTCTGTGAATGCAAACAAGTTGGTATCTGCATCATTCTCAAAGCACATACTATCATTGTATAGAGCTGTTGTTTAGCATTTGAAACATCTTGTCTTTTGTGGCAGAACTCAAGATGAACCCCATGAACTAATGGAGCAGCAGGCACAAGGGAGATACTTGTTTACAATCCTATGTTCCAAAAGCCAAAAGACAACAAATTCTGGTGCAGGATTGTAACAGGCAACAAAAAATGGATCTTTTTCAGAAATCCTAATAGAGGAAACTAGTGGCTCTGATCAGATGACATGCTAGCACAACAGGTTCAACAAGGACAACTTGAATGAAAAGTTATGCTGCACATTTGGTAAAATTTGGATGGTCCATTGCATTGGGAATTGGTTCCTAATGACAGCCATGGATGGCAACCTCTATGATGAGCAACTGGAATGGGTGTTTGAAGTCCTGAAAACTCACTATCCAGCATTTTTTAATCAAAATGCATGCACTGCTGCAATGCGATAATGCTCCGGCAAACCATTCCAGATTGGTTCAAGAAAACTTAGAGGAACTGAAGAGAATCAAAATTTTGCCACATCCAGCATACATCCTTGACCTCACTCCATCAGATTTTCACTCTTCTGGTAGTTGACATATTTTCCATGAAAACATTCCTTCAATACAATGCATGATCGTTGACTATGGAATTTGTGAGTTTTTGGCATTGAAACTAGCTAAGTAGTATAACTGAGGAATTTGCCAACTTGCAGGAAGATGGGTCAAGAGCATAGCTAACAATATTGAGGAATTTATTTTGAGGAATGACCATGTCTCTGTGTTTTAGTATCAATAGAGTTTTGTATATTTTGTCTGTATCCAGGAACTTTTGAATCAACCTGATATTCAAGTTTTATTTTTACATATGGGTATTATAATGTTTATCCTGATTAACCATTATAATTTCTTTCAATTACAAAAACAGTCAGTTTTGTTTAATTTTTGTAAAAATAAGTTGTCTTATTGGTAATTTTGTAATTTTTCTGAACTGGGTAGATCAATGATAATCAACAGAAACCCTTCCTTCAGTGGTTCAAGGAATGAGAGAATTTTAATTATGATAGCCATCTCACAGAACCATGCAGAAGCAGGATTTATGAGTGTGTAATCAAATTCTTTATTGAGAAACCAACAAGAATTTTAACCTGCAATAAAGCTGAATGAATTATTTTATGGCTCGTGAATGATAGCAATGTGGATCTGTTTTAGATATTTTATAAAATTTTGCTTTTTAATCAATTTCATTTTAATTTAAATTGATAATGCATTGATATAGGGCAATGCTATTCATTAATTCAGATTTTAGAGATTTATACTGATAATATATAACTATAGTTAATAAAATCATTAAGATAGAGTTACAGTTAATATTAAGTAAACTTTGTTCTTACATTAACAAAATGGGGTATTTTTAACATTAATGAGCATTTTATTTTAACACTAAGTTCAATTATAAAAATAATTTAATATAAAGAAATGCACAAATATTGTAGATATTTTAAAATAAAAATTTCAATAGATCTATTAGAATTCAATTAATTTTTTTCCCTAAATTCATTACTTTAATTAATAATTTTAAATATAAAATAAACATACTAACCAAAAGTACCAAAGGGAATACACATAATCACAACAAAGATTATCTCCGCAGCAATACTGCTCATCTCCACATCTAATAATAAACCAAAAGAATTAAGTATATTTAATTTTTGTAAGAAAAAAAAAATCTCTTAAAAGAATTTAGATTTAAATATACTTACAAATTATGGTTACAGTAATAAGCAGTAACCTAAAATAAATACAAATATAATTTAAAATATATTCAAAAATGAAAAATGTATTTACAAAACAAAACATTAACAAAATGTTAATATACAGGTATCCTTCGTATAACATGGTAATTACATTTCGAAAAAGTGCCATGTTATGCGAATCCATGCTATACAAAACAAAGGACTAATGCAAAACGTAGTGTTACATTCCAGAAGTTAGCAAAAGTATACTATTCTTTCTCATTACTAAGAAAAATATGTTTATTAAAGCAATCACAATTTATCTGTAATCAATAATTAATTAACAATCACAATTAAACATACTGTATTATGTGTTAATATTAATTTTAGTCAAACCAATCATTTTTTTTTAATACAAAATATCATCATCATGTCAACTTTTTTGTTGATCTTGATCAGAAGTTTCATATTTTTTATTTTTATCATAAAAAATTTTTATGGATGATGAAATAAAAATATGTTGATCAAAAGTTATTGTAGCAGGTCACATTTGTTCAGTTGAGTACTGAGACTTTTTCCAGAATTTGTTCAAATACCAAATTGTTTAAGTACATACTGCCATATTTCATATGTCATTTTTCTGAATGAAATATTTACAGTTATTTAGATAAGTAATACCTATGGTTAAAAAAAGTTTAACAACACTAACCTAAAAATGTTTAAATAAACTTTACTAAATAGAAGATTAATCTATAAAAACAAAACACAGTGACAGTCTTAAAGGCTATAATCTAAAAGCAACCACAACAACACCTGGTTGATAGAAAAGTTAGGACAAGGAAGAAAAAAAAATGCACTGTCAGTTTTCATTAAAGTAAATTGGACAAAATGCACAAAATAATTTGAAAATTTCAATATTCTAAAATCCATGGGAAAATTTGAGACAACATGCATTCTTACTTGAACAACAACAACAACAACAACAAAAAAAAAAAAACAATATTGAATAACCAAGTTTACATTTAAAAATTGTGAAATTCTGCACAGAAAATTTCCAAAACTGTGTTAGAGTGAAACTGAACTGAAAGTCATGTTATACAGGGGATATTCCAATTTTCAGTGTTACAGAGAAACCATGTTGTACAAGGGATACCTGTACTTATAATCTAAATTTTAATACAAGTATATATTTTCAGCAATAATAAACTTCTTTATGTATAAATTATTCATATAATTTGACTAGTATGAAAGAGTTTACAAATAAATACAATTGTACTAACTGAATACAGAATCATATGAACTAATGATGTATAAAATATTCTCAAATAAAATTATAAATTACTGTTGATTAGTAAAACACTCAAGTTCTGAAGAAACTAGAAAAAAAATATATATATATAAAAAGATAAGTTTAATGTTTTTGGAATGTTTGAATCAATTTTTTAAATTAGTTATTCTGTTTGAGTATACAAAACATACAAGGTGTGTTTACTAAGTTTGAGAACTGAATTTATGTATGTATGTTTGTTATGTTAGTTATGGCAACACAACATTTGGGCAATCTGCCTAGGAGGATGCTCTCTGGGAAGTCTTTTAATGGTAAATGGTCCCTATTCAGCATTAAAGATGTGGAGAAAAACTGGAAAACTCCATGTGGCCAACCCATCCTGACCAAGTGCAAACCTAACACCAAACTATCAGTGTTCAGAGAATGGAACCATTTGCCACTGGTGGGCCCCTGAATTTATATATTTATAAATGTTTTTGGCAGAAATGAATCAATTTAGTGTCCATCTTCAAAATACACCACTCCATGATCTATACAAATCTTTGCCCTTTAGTAATTTACTTCTGAACTTACAAGGAATCTTCTTGAAATGCTATTTAGTTTCCTTCATATAACCTCCTGGATTTCTGAAATGACTAAAATTGTCTCCCTTTCAAAACAAATTTTAATTTAGAAAGTGATCAATTGTGGCTTGCCAGATTTGTTCAGGTTCCTGTTAATTTTAAAATTAACAGGAGCCTCAATTTGGTTATCCATGTATCCATCTGTAAAATGAAATAATATAGAAAAACAGTTTAATTGATTTAAAAACTACTGTATATCTCGGCGAATAAGACGATAATTGAATCATAAAAAATAGCCCCTAAAATCCGGGGTCGTCATATACGACAGATACAAATAAAAAAAAAAAAAAATTAGATTGAAATTTATATAAATTAAAACCATTAAAAAAAGACAGATAAACCGTAATTATTTACTAGAAGAGAGTAGGGTATGTACCCAAAATAGAATAGCCCATAGAATGTTTTTGTGAATAGTCAGTCATTACCGGAATGCCCGAATCAGTGTGAATGTTTGCAACAATCGCAAGGCAGTGCTGCCAGATGCAAAAAAATAAAATTTATTTGAAAATTTATAAATAGGACATAATTCCATATACACTATACAGTGTTGTTATCCAGATGATGATCGCTGATGTAAACTAGTGTATCGTAGGCAGTTGATAGTTTGGGGGTCGGTCGTCTTATAGGACAGATATATGTTAAAACCATAAAACTTTGACGAAAATTTATACCTCGTCTTATCCGCAGAGATATACGGTACATTCATGGTTGTTAAATTTAATTAAGTTTTGTTTTAATAATAACTATTTTTACATGGGAGAAAAGATATATAAACAGAAAAATGGAATAAGTATGGGCACAGTGATTGGACCAAAATTAGCAGATATTTACAAGGTGTGTTCATAAAGTAATGCAAGTGATTTTATTGTGAAGCGACTGCGCATTGTAGCACGTTCGGAAATTCACCCAAAATGCATAGTTTGTTTTTTTTTTAAAATAAACAATTGCTTTTATGTTCCAAATATCCTTGGTTTAAGTTCTCTCTCTTTGATAAAAGGCAGATAAGGGGAAAAAATGAAATCAATTTTTACATTTTTAATTTCATTGTTCTTAAAGATTGTTTTTATGCTAAAACCAACAAATAGCATTCTTTTTGGGATTTTCCTTTCAAAAAGCTCCTTTCATGTGGGCATAAGTAATTACTAGGGCATGCAAAAATTTGTATAAATCATGGAGTAGTGTATTTTGAAGACTGACACTAAATTGTATCATTTATGTCAATTTATTTTTGTAAATTTAGTTCCTGAACCTACTAGACACACCATGTGTTTTGTACACTCAAACAGAATAAATGATTTAAAACAGTCATTAAATTAAAATAATCTTATGCTGGAATTACAAACATTTCAAAAACATTAACCTTTCATTCAATAAAAAATACATTTTCTAGTTTCTTCACAACTTGAATGTTTAATTAATCAACTTATTTATATGGAGCAATCGCATCTCAAAATTGTTTATTTCCAATCAAAATTATTATAATAATAAAAGTACAATACTAATAAGTACATAAAAAACATCATAATATGCAGATATAAAAAAAAAATTCAGAGAGAAATTAAAATACACAGGTCTTAAAACTGTCACTTTTTCATTACATTTCACAAAATTTATTACAAGTTAAATACTTTCCACAGACTAAATTCTTTGTATCTTGTCTTAGACACACAATTTTATTATTAATATATAAATTATAAATACTGTTGCTCTTTTATTGCATCTTAATCCTGTAATCTCCAAAAATTTAATATCTTCAAAAAATTTTATGCTGTACAAAGACACTTGAACATCTGCTTCTTTGATCTGCTTGACTTTGATGATACTATTTCTTTTTTTTTTTCATGTTTCATGCTTTTTTTTATGATAATTATTTTGCCTCTTGAAACAAATTTGAGACATGTAATAAAATTATCCTAAACATTTCCTTAAGATAATTCAATGTAAACATTTAGGAGACACTTGTTGAAGTTAGTTTAAAAGAAAGTTATACCAGGTGATTAAAGAGGAGTTTAGCAATGCTGTAAGTCAGCAGTCTGAATGGCTCATTATTTGTATTATTGACTTTCAAATGTAGAGTTAGCTCATATTGTCATTTAAATTAAGTGTTGCAATAACTGGTAATGCTTTACTCTATAAAATAGAGAATTTTCATTATGGAAAGTTACATAAAAAATAAAAATAATCAATAAATTAAAATAACACACTTTAAATGAAAATATCCCTGATCATTTATGCCAACAAAGTTTTGTTTATAAATTATTTAATAAATGGTGGTCCACAAGGTCAGTACTTAATAAAAAAAAAAAGAACTTCAAATGATTATTTGTTGTGAACTAAAGAAATAATGTTAAAGTTTAAATATTTCTCATGACACACAGTGAACCAATAACAAGTACAGAAAATTCACATGTTTCCAAACTCAAAGTTATTCTAATTCTTAAAGAATCCTTTTCTTTTTTATTTGATCACCTGGTATCTATTTTCATATCTGAAATATTATCAAAGTCAATGAAAATATAGATTGTATAGAATATACTGTAATAGAAAATATATATATTTTCAAAGATTTAAAATTCAATTTTTTCATGAATGTAGTAGTACTACTGGATGGACAGATGACCAAGGCAATAAAGGCTTTAGCTATCCAACAATATGAATGGCTTTTATAACACATTTGATAATTTAATTTAATAAAAACACATCCTATTCAAAAACAGATGAAGTTAATAAAATGATAAATTCATTCAAATTTCCTGCAACAATGTCTGAAATTTCAATCAAAATAAAAAAATTGTATTTTAGTCTCTCACTTTCTTTTCATATACGAAATGCAAATTTTAATACAGAAAATAAATATAACTACAAACAATAACTAATTATATTTTACTGCTGTCATAAATGAATGTTATTGCTTGTTTAAGCCTAGACTCCACATTACTGAAATCTGCTATGTAATCATAAAACTAAAAGCCAAACTGACGAAACTTTCAGTTTTAGAACGTTCAGTTGGACCGAAGTGAGACTGAAAGCAGAATTAAAAATTATTTAACTTTTCCGTTTTCATTCCGTGCTTCTGTCGTACTGCAACCAATAAAAACGCAAGGATTTGTGATGCACCTGCATTAGTCATGTGTAGTTTGATCATCGTAATGGCAGAAAGTGTAGCAAAAAGGATGAGGCAACAAATAAATTTGGAATTATTCATCAAAGAAGTTAGAAAGTACAGATGTCTATACAACAAAAAATGTAAATAATTCAAAGATTATTAACAATGAAACTGTTAATAAATGCAGAGAAAGTATGGCAAAATCCGTAGCATCATCCATGTCTAACTCTATGACAATTACAGAACTAATCAATAGATGGTGCATTTCCATATAATGTTCATTTTGTGCTAGTGGAATCAAGTTAAAACGAAAACATAACTGAAACAAAAACTCTCTATGTTTCAGTTCTGTTTCTGAGTTTCTGTTTTCAGGTAATGTGGAGTCCAGGCTTTACTTTCGAAAGAACACTTTAAAGTTAATGAATTATTGAGCATTCAAAGTTTTATTGGATCAATAAGATGACAATAACAAAAATCTTTTGACTAATAAGTCAGGACAATTCAAGCAACATTCAGATGCATTTGAGATAACTTCAAAAAATAAAAAATTAACTTGAATGTTTTTAGACAATAAACTATCTGTACTCCAGATATTTATATTGTTTTATAATTTACACTGGGAAGAGTACCGTTCTAAATGATAAGTATACATAAATGCCAGTTACATCTAAAATTGTATTATCATTATCAGACAAGGTTACTGTCTAACAACAGATAATTTTTATTCTTCCCCACAGATTATCTTGTATCGTGCCATACAGATTTTTATGGAACTGTATGGACAAACAGAAAAAGGTCCCAGCTGAGATTCATAAAAAAAAAAAAAAATTGAAAAAAAAAATGAAAAAGGAAGAAACAGTGGCAATGCAGAAGGGTAAAGTGATGATTATGAAATGGTAAGATAAAAGAGCTGTCACTTTACTCTCTACAGTCCACAATCCTAGTATGATAAGTAAAGAAACTTATGCTGATAAAATAGTAATAAAGCCACAGGTTGTTGTCGTCTACAACAACAAAATGGGAGGTGTTGATGTTTTAGATCAGCATCTCCATGATTATCCAGTGGCGAGAAATATTAAGGAAGAAATATTACAAAAACATATTTTTTCATTTACTAGATATTTGTTTATTCAATTCTTTTATTTGAAAAAATTATGTCTCATCTCTAAAATCACACTGCTGTCAACAGCTGGACACCTTAGAGCTATGAAGGAGTACATGTCAGGAGATGCAATTTGATACAGAGTACAGCAGCGCATTGTTTATCCGAAAACCGGTTATCCGAAAGCTTTCCAGTCGAACTGTGTCATGCTGAATCGAACGTTTTTGATACTAGATTAACTTCTAAAGTAATGAATGATTGACACATTGGTGTTGCGGCGTTACAAACGGTGATTTGTAATATTTCACATGTACTCGCAAGCACTTTCAACAACTTACAGTTGTCATCTTCAGGCGAAAATCGAATACTGTAATTTTCGAACAAATTAGCTTTTTAACGGACTATTTAAATTACGTAAAGCACGTGGATGGAATTCCTTAAACATATTAAAATCGTGATAACTATTATAGACGTAGAAACATGCTGTGATAACATAATACCCCAAAATATATAAAATATAGATAGTGGTGCCATATTTGGCTGTGGTGTACCTGATAAAGACAATTTATAATTTAGATTGTTTAAATAATGATATCCATAATTGCGGGATTTCTAATGTTGGTGCATTGCACGGTGTTAAAGTGGATATGTAAAGGCTCTTCCATATGAATACCTCTCTTCGATCATCGCAACATTTTAGCAATTTTGTATGTCCCCAAAGTGGAAGATAATCCTGATTTAGCACTTTTTTAGCTAACTCTGTTGTTGGTCTGTTGGGTTTTCTGTTGCCCATAGTCTCATAACCAACTTTAAAATGCATGTTGTGCAACAATAGAGATTCTCTCACGTTGAATGAGAAATTGGAAGTTCACGAAATCCCATTAAAGCACACATTATCAGGGGAAGAAATTATTTACATAGGAGCAACCACAAGAATGCTACACTCCCACATTCTCGAACACCAAGAAGATATCAGAAACAACAGACCAACAACAGAGTTAGCTAAAAGTGCTAAATCAAGATTATCTTTCACTTTGGGGACATACAAAATTGCTAAAACGTTGCGATGATCGAAGAGAGGTATTCATATGGGAGAGCCTTTACATATCCACTTTAACACCGTGCAATGCACCAACATTAGAAATCCCGCAATTATGGATATCATTATTTAAACAATCTAAATTATAAATTGTCTTTATCAGGTACACCACAGCCAAATATGGCACCACTATCTATATTTTATATATTTTGGGGTATTATGTTATCACAGCTTGTTTCTACGTCTATAATAGTTATCACGATTTTAATATGTTTAAGGAATTTCATCCACGTGCTTTACGTAATTTAAATAGTCCGTTAAAAAGCTAATTTGTTCGAAAATTACAGTATTCGATTTTCGCCTGAAGATGACAACTGTAAGTTGTTGAAAGTGCTTGCGAGTACATGTGAAATATTACAAATCACCGTTTGTAACGCCGCAACACCAATGTGTCAATCATTCATTACCATACATTGGCGTGAAGTGTAACAATATTATTCTTCTAAAATATAATTTTTTTGTTTTTATATTTTTCAATATATTTATTTTGTTTGTACAAAATAAAGAAATAATTTTTAACAATACAATACCCTCGATTATTATTATAAAAATTTTCGATAGGCTTAAAATCGACAAAAATTCAACAAGAAGTGACAAGCAAAGGAGAAAAATTTCAACGTCGGATAGGTTAATATATTTTTTTGTACATAATCGGTTATCTGAAAAAATCAGTTATCCGAACAACCCCGGTCACCAATTGATTCGGATAAACGACGCTCTACTGTATTTGGTGCCCAAATCATATGCACATAAAATAAACCAGACTTGTAGGCAGTCAGGGGCCCAAGAACCGGGTCAAAATAAAATACAAAATGTTGAGACTGTTTCTACAACAGACACGAGTGCAAGATTTGCACATGCATTGCTCACAAACTGAATCAATAAACAAATGCAAATACAATTTAGAACTAGTAGCACCATCTATTGCCCTCAGATGGAACTTGCGAACAGGTGTCAATTGGCATGCACCTGAACTCATGCATTGGGAAGTTTGAAATGCAAATGTTGCATTTCCAGTTGTCACCAATCATATAAAAAACGTCACATTTTGCAACTTGTGAAATTGAATTTTGGCAAACGTGTGACACATGTTATGCATGTATTCTTTTGCTCCCATCGTTTCAATTTTCTTGTGTGTTGCTGACACCTCATTTGGATCCCTTTGACCCATTAATTTCGTTGAAAATGCCTCCTGGGTGTGGCTGAGGCTGGCAAAGTTTGAATGATCATGCTCAAAACCAGTGAGACCAAAGAAGATTGGAGAATGATGAGACCCACTTTGAGCATCAAAGTGATCCCGCTTACTGTACCCAAGAACAGGCCCGCGAGAACGCAACCTGTTATAACCACAATGGCAACGAAGCCTGTCATAATGTACACCAGGACCCTGAATACTAGCACTACAAACAAGACCAAGAGAACGAGAGGTGCTGAATTGCCTGTGGTTCTCCGACACATACGAGCAATCCATCAAAGAGGGACCAACCCATGTGTGCAACTGCTGCAGGAACCTCTTTTTTAAGTCCTCTGTCAAATCAACCACCAACCAAGACCACACTATATCACAAAAATTGCTGGAGCTATTCAACTGGCAAAATTATCAAACTGAATTGCTGAACATTGTCAAACTATGCACCACTTGTCACAAAAATGTCAACAGCAGCAGCTTGTCCTGTCTCTGCCTTGCCACCTACCGACTACCCACCATCCCTTCCCAACTTAAAGATCTCATCACTCTCGAGGAGTGCCTTTCGAATTCCAACTACCAGTCTGGCCAGAAGAGTCCACAGAAGTTCGGAAAGTTCATCTTCCACAATGTGGAGCACCTGACCAAGAAATTCGAGGAATGTTTTCAAACCAGATCTACAGAGTAGCTGATGCACATCTTTTAGCGGAAACATGTGGTCACACTGACACCATTTATAACTTCCAACAGTTGGCTTCCACGAACTCATCCACATCCCTAGTGCTTGTGGCTATAATGGCATGGGAAGTCTTGTTGCGGTGCAAGAGGCATTTCTTGGCAAATCTCAAGCTGGTCACATTCACAATGCAGATCTAATAGAAATGTGTGTTTCCACGCTGGGTGGCATCACCATCATTTTGCGATATGCATCCCCTCGGGCAAGTCAACGCACCCTCTTCAATGCTCTCAACCATTGCATCCTGATTCCCATGCCAACCTCCTTGCTTATAGTCAGAGACTTCAACATCAACTTGAAGAATGACGATAAGGTTGGCCCTCTAATTGACCTCATGACTGGCCTTGACCTTTGTAGTCTCCTCGAACCAACAGTCAGCACCCCCAATCAAAACACAGAAACTGATGTGGCCTTCAGCAACATCAACTGCGCTCAGGCCGCCATTTACGAATGTGCCACCTCCTACCACAAGCCACTCTTCATTACAAATTAGATGGCCTTTCAATCCAACCAATTAATTCATTTAACATTCCCTATTCTCTTAAGCTATTATTCTCTTTAATGGCTAGTGATTAAATTTTTCATTTGAAAATAAACAGATGTCATCATCTTTGGCAATCTATTTCAATGAAATCAAGACACATTCACTTTGTTTCTAAATATTTTCATAACAACTGATTCAAATTTAAAACTGAGTTTTCATGCTCACTTATATTATTATGCCTGATGGCAGCCTTCCACCAGGTGAAACTCGTACACACTATGTCACACAACGAACACCTGAAGTGGCTTGAGGCCATTCAAATCTACAAATCATTCCTCAATGAGAACTGCTTCAATTTTAAGGATGAGTTGGTTCTGTTGACAGCATGGCTGGCGTTGATGAACTCCGAACTTTAAGGTCATGGTAGGTCAACTAGACGAACACACATGTCTCATGTAACACCTTATAATTGTTTCTCAAATTTTCCTTTAACGGTTTGTTCTTTCCCATCAGTTATTCAGTCTCACACCTGAGGAAGAACTAACAGCAGTTTGAAAACATTTGTGGTGATCTGCATCCTTTGTTTTTTATATCACACTGGTTATAGGTTCTAAGAGTGCAGTATTTTACACATCCCGGTGTTTTGCAGTGTAATGTAGTATTTCAATAAACTGTTAACTATAAACATAACAAGCATGATTAAAAGGAATTAATTTAAAAAATTAAATAATACAGGTATACCTCGCCTTATGTCGTAATTGGTCCCAGGAGAGGCGACGTAAGTCGAAACTACGGTGGAAAACGCCAATAATGAGCACTTAAAGACCACTAAATAAAACGACAACAAAGAAACACAGATGTTTTCATGTTTCGTTCTCTAGGATTTATGATGATTATATTAACATTTACTGTAAATGTACATATTTTAATATGATTTTATTTGCTTTTAATGCTTTTCTAGTGATATTACAACTTCAATATTTGTGGCGGACGAATGTAAAGTTGAATAAAATGACTTAAACTTGATTTTTATTTTTCCATATACTTTTTTGACAAATGACGTATAATTGAGAACGATGTAACTCGAGGTATACCTGTAATTGGCTTTAACTAATATATATATTACATATAGTATAATATACATGTACTGTACTGTACAGTACATATAATATATATATAATAATATCATCTTAAATTCTAATTAACAAATTCTCAATTTAACTCCAAAGCAATAACTAACTTTAGAAATTTATACTACTGTTACAATATAATTAATACACGACTCGAAAAAAAGAAAAAAAAAAACAAGATCACATATGCTAAAAGAATTTGAGTCAAAGCTATATATTTTGGAATACATCATTCCATTTTTCCATATCCCAGAAATCTGAATGAATTTGTTTGAATTTCTGTTAAAAGTTCAAACAGCCTTTGAACACTTCCAATACTCTGGTTTCATTCCAAACTTGTAGAATCTGAAGAGAGGATGATGTAATCCCAAAAAACATTTTATTCCAAAATAAAACTGACTGCTTCAATTCTTTTAGCATATGCAAACTTTATTTTTATTTAATATGAAGTTGATATGCAAGAAAACGAAACACTGTTCATTAAACAAAATTAATTAGACTTTACTAATTAATCTAATGCACAACACAAAAGCAAGCACAGAATTTACTCTAGAAAGCTCTGGAATGAAAAAGTTCTAGAAATACTTAATTTTTTTTGAAGTTATGTCATTGCCTCACTTGAATAGTCATTGACTTTTGTTTGCAATATAGCACTGGGTGATCTGCTAAGAGGGATGCCTCCTTGGAGGTCTTTCTATTGGAAACTGGCTACTATGTAGGTATACTAACAAAGAAAATGCAGAAATCTCCACTTGGTCTTATTGGAAAGGCACAGACCCACGACCAACTACCAGTGTTCCATGGTTTTAGAGTAGTCATTAGCCAAGGCAGAAGTCCATTTCATTATAATTACCATAATTAAAACACACTCCCCATCAGCTTTACAATTACTTTTACATAACTATAACTTATATATTTACACAAAATTGTCTTTTATGTAAAAAAAATATATTTTACATCCTGATTTAATTATATATTACAAATTTTTGCCACAATTTTTTCAAATACTTATCCTTTTATTTTAAATATAACTGAATATTTTCCTATCAATAGTTTTTCTCATGGATATTTTAATACATAATAGATTTAATGTTACTTCCTCACTTAACACATAACAGGAAACCATATCTGCTTTATTTATAACAATCTGATTGTATTGCATGTTTTCTTATTACAGTAATCAATCAATCAGAATGTCAGAAAATATTAGTTAGTGCAATCTGACTATATTCTTTAATTAAGTTAAGAAAATTTATTTATTTTGGAGTTAAAAGATATATAATTTTAATATAGTAAAATTATTTTAAAATCTAAGATACATTATTTGATAAAATCTCAATTCTTCAATGATGAAAAACTGATTGTTAAGCTATTTTTTATAAACTTGCATTTTCTTTAAAAAAATACTCTAAAAATAAGATATAGGCACTTATATTATAGTTGCTATATTTCACATATCTACAGATTTATTTATTATTAAAATGGGGTCATAGTTACTATATTTTGAATGTAAACATTAAGTCATTTAAAAAATTTTTGTAAATTCTAAAAATAAAAATTATTCTCAGATTAAAATACGAGTAAAACTACTCTTTTTATAACTGATTTCGAGTGATTTATACTAGCAAGCAAATGATTAACGAAAAGATACTGCACTTCAACCAAAATCTTGTTGTTCATTAGATTCATAGCTTCCAAATGCATTTCGCTAACAAAGCCTCATCAGTGGACAACAGATGAGGCTTTGTTATGAGGTGTGTGATCGATAATAATATAATATAATAAACAAAGAAAAAGATAAGTTTTTACGAAGGTTCAAGGAACATTTCACGATTGTAAGTACACACAACACCATTAACTTAAATAATGGGATGGAGATAGATGAAGTGTGGGTGGAAGTGGTAAGGGCCAAATAGCACATAAACAGACAAAAAGCTATTAGAACAATGCCTTGAGGATAGGACATCGATATAGTGTAGCACTATGTTTTAGCAAAAGAGGTTATTTCATTATAATATAAATCATTTGAATGCTGTAATTTTAATAATTTTTGTAATATCTGTATGTTTCCCTATTGTAGTTATGTATTACCTGAAGAGGGGTGCAAGTAAAACAAATTTTGCACCCGAAATGCATTGTAATGTAATAAAGGCTAACGGTTGTAATCCTTAGTAATTTTTTGTCTCCGATTAAATGCGGTTATAGGTAAAAAACGATGGTTGTCTTCTGTATTAACCCATGAAGTTTTTTAATCTTAAGAAGTCTTTTTTAAAAGATTGATTTTTTTGAAAAGTTCAATATTGATAGAAATAAAATTTATTCGATTACAGCCGATGATGCTCCTGCATTAATTGGTAAAAATAATGGATTTATTACTTTATTCAAAGAATCAGCTGATCATGATATACTCAACTACCATTGCTTGATTCATCAACAGCAATTATCTGCTCAAAAGTTAAATATGGATCAGTTGATGGCAGATCTTGTAAAAGTTGTGAACTTTATCAGATCTCTGGGCTTAAACTATCGTGAGTTCAAAGCATACTTGAACTCACGATAGACTTGGAAGAAGTTTGCAGTGAATATGAAGACATTATTTATTTCTCAAAAGTCATATGGCTCAGTAAAGCAGCAACTTTGTAAAGATTTCAATTATTGTTACCTGAAATAAGAGTTTATGCAAAGCAAGAAGCAAAATGTAGATTTTTAAAAAACAAAGAATGGTTGAATGATCTTGCCTTTTTAGTAGATATCACTGAAATGTTGTCTAAACTTAATTTACATTTACAAGGAAAAGACCAGTTATGTTGCACAATGTTTGAGCGAATAATAGGTTTTACTAAGAAGTTAAAACTTTTGACAACACAATTGAAAGCTGGTGAAATTGTGCACTTTCAGAGTTTACTAAAAAGAAAAGAAGAATTTTTTGTGAATTTTGAAAGATATAGTAAATTTTGTGAAGTTTTGTTAAAAGATTTAACAAGCTGATTTTCTGACTTCAGAAAAATACAAACTGAATTAAAATTGTTTAGTGATCCATTTTCTTTTAATTATGTAGAAGCACTAGCCAAATACCAGCTACAATTCATTGAACTTCAAAGCAGGGAATCTTTGAAAACTTATCATAGAGAACATTCCCTTCTTAAATTTTATAAAGAAGTTCATTCTTTCAATGAATTTGATGAAATTGTCAATTTATCTAGAAAACTGTTATGCATGTGTACAGTACATTACTGTTATAGTATAATTTATTTTTTTACTGTCAATAATACAGTATTTTTTGTAATGATATAAATTTGTTATTAAAATTTGATATTCACATTTTGAACTTTTTAGAAGTATATATTTTTATAAAGTACCATTGTGGCCTGCTGAATATACCCAAATTTCTAATTTGGCCCATTAAGAAAAAAGATTGGACAATCCTTGTATAGAATATAGATATTGTATTCATACTACTATTATAAATTATCTTCATGCAGTTAACTCTCTTATGCCTATTATTGTCATTTATGATGGTGAGATTACAGTATTTCTCTGGAATTCATGATTACAAGCTAATTGCCACACTAAGTTTCTGTGGAACTTTACATGCTTCACTCTTGTAACAATATGGTTCAATTCTGTTATTATGTCCTTCATTTTTGTGCAGTGTATATATATATCCTCATAGAACTCTGAAAACAATAATTTTGTAATAAAACGGGTCATTAATTAAAGTCCACAGGGAAGGAAATTTTAATTAATAATCAAAGGTAAACATTTAATTAATATATTATTTTATAAGGCATGCATTAATCTTAAAATAATTTTTTGATGTATAATAAGCCTATTGGTTAAAGTGCATTATATTCTAAAGGGTGACCAGATATGTCATTAAGAAGAATATTATACTTTTTTAGCAATTTATATAATCAATATCTTTCCCCCCTCAGCATAACCTCAAATTGTTCTCATTGTTGCTAGCTAGAATTGTATGTTATTTATGTATTTCAATTTATTTCTTCAGAATTAAGGCAATATCATGGAAAAAGTACTAATATAGCGAGGTATTAACAATTATTCCTGCAAGATAGGTATACCACACAAAAAGCTAACTAATTTAAATCTTTATCACTACATTAAAGACTTCCAGAGTAGCAGTTATCAAGATTTCCTAAGTTATCTTATATTTATTATTGTTGTGGAACCTTTATAAGATTCATTGATTGCACCATTTATTCATAAAATAAAATTCAATTGTCTACAACTGAGTCATATGTTTCAGACCAACTTAACCTCTGTCAATATTGCCTTGTCTCTCCATCTTTGTGTACTCTTTGGTTCAAAAATTTCTGGTCACTTTTCTTTCTATAATTAAATTTTAGTATTCTTCGTTTAAATTTCCGTTTTTGTAGAAATATTTTAAAAATATTTTAGATACAAATATAAAATATTCATTCAAAACTGCATAAACATGGTATTACAATCTTGGAAAAAGTAAAAAGCAATTAATATTTCTATTTTAAATCATAGTAATAATTGAATATATATTAGCAACACAAATTATACAAAATAATTATTAAAATAATTTAAATTGCTAAATTAACATTTAAATGTCAGAAACAGGATATAATGTCAAAACTTGCTTATCTGCAATAATCTCTAAAATTAAAAAAAAAAAATTAGGTATCTTAATTTTGATGTTTAAGGCTGTTTGTAATTTCTTTGGTTATGCATTTGATCTCCAGCAAATGGCATTAAAAATTTCATGCTTTTTCTATGGGAAAATTTTTTTCTAAAAATTTTTAAAAATGGAAATAGGTAGAATCAAACAGTTTCATTGCATTAGAATCCTATTTAATTTTTTTTTTTATTAATGTATGGTTTAGAATTTTGAAAAAATTGAATTGGTTAATTTTCCACGAATTTTAAATGTCATAGAAAATTTGTACAAAATTAACAAATCCAATTTTCAAAATTCTGAACCACATGTTAATAGAAGAATTGGTACTTCTTGATTAATGGGATGCCAGAAGACTATCGCATTTAACAATTTAGCCCACATGACTGTGCTAGCTTGGAGTAGCCCACTTGACTGTTCATGTAGTACTTGATGTTATACAGTTTTACAGGGGATGGGGGCTCACCCCACCAAGGCACACGTCTACCTGCAAAGCATGTAGAATAGGCAGTAGACTGATACATGTCAAAAATTGACCTTGGGAGACAAATATCATGCGAAAGGTCAACAATTCTGGGGTAGTAATAGGTCAATGATTCAGCTGGCATCCCATTAACTGAAAAGTATCAAATTAAATAGGATTCTAACACAAGAAAAAACTGATTTTAGCTACTTCTGTTTTTGAGAATTTTTGGAAAAGAATTTTCCCACAGAAAAAACATTAAATTTTTACTGCTTTTTACTGTAAGCAGTAGTTGTGGGTTCAAATTCCACTCCAGGCTAATTCTTTTCTTCTAGAATATTCTAAATTATCTAATATATATTAATCTAATTAAAATTTTTACTGCCCTTGCTGTAACCAAACACATAACCAAAAAGATTATAATCAGTCATAAATAAAAAAGTAGATGAATGTGATTAAGAAATATCTTTCCTGAAAATTTTAAGAAAGGTAATTAGCTAAAAATAATCATTACATAATTTAAACTTTAAGTCACAGCCTAATGATTATATAGCACTATTATTAATATAGGCTACATTTTCTTTTCATTAAGAATTTTATTTTAAATGTATTAAATCTTTATGAAGCATTTAAATATCCTATTTTAATAATAGGGTATAAATATTCTATTATGTAATGTTACTTTTACATTATTTCCAGTTAAATTAAAAAAATTATAAAAACAACATAGATATATATATATATATACATATATATTTTTTTCAGTTAAAAATAAACAATTTCTAAATATTTCCATACTTTCAGTGAAAATAAGAGCATGACCAATTAGTCATAAGGATAAAAACATATGGTAGATGTAAAATAGATGGAATACCTTCTCAATAATCATTCATTTGTTTATATTCTTTTCAAAAATACAAAAATTATTTCACTGAATATAACAGCAACATCTGTATTATTTAAATTATTTCTATTATTCAAAATTAATTTAATAGAACATGTTGCAAATTTATATTTAGTAACACAATTGAATGTTATTTTTTCCATATTTAATAGAAAATTTTAAATATAAATAGTTTTTTTTTTTTTTAGAATTCAAAATTACATTTTAAATTTAAGAGATGGAAGCTCACATACAGAAAAATGATATATTTAAACAAAATTATTACAAAATAATTGTAGAATTACAAATTATTATAGATTATGTTTACAAATAGTTATTTTAATAGAGTCAACAGAAGATATATGCAAAAAATGATTTATAGATTTGTATCAGTTCATTGGATTCTTGTCTGATGTGATCAACAAAAAGATATGTTGTTGCTATAGAGAAAATACATTCGAGTGATTATATCATTACTAACAGTTAAAAAAGGGAAATTAAATTAATGTAAATGAGACATTTACATGATAATTTAATGAGAATAAACATAAGATTGGATTCATATTCGATTTTAATTACATGACTTTTATCTCTCAGTACTTTAAATTTACAACTTACTTCCTGTATCACCATAACACTTAAGTAACGAAATGAATACTTCGAAATCATTATTAATAATGTTTAAATACGTAAACACGTATTAAAAATAGTTAAATCACAAACCTCACTAACAGAAATAGCAAATGAAATTATTAACACGGCAGACTTCAAAAACATCATATTCGATTCGTAACTTTCACGCCAGACGAATGTTAACCAAAATTAATGTCATTATCTAAACTGAAATCCGATTGGTCGTTCGAGAAAGGATAACTATTGCTAACCAATAAAAATATCTGTAATAACAAACGTATTCCCGTATTAGGTTAATTTGGAGCGTCTCCGTAGATCGGTCTGAAAAATTATATATATATTATTATCATCTTTAATAAAAAATAATTTTTTATAACAAAAAATTACTTTTTATATTAATCCAAATATTTTATAATATAAAACTTTAAATTATAAAATTTTTCGTTATTTGTTTTAATACTTACGTACTAGAGTAATAAGTATTTTTGTAAAATGATCACTGATTGGTAAACGAAATGTAAACATTGCAATATCGACCAATAATACGTTGGTTGTCATTATTTGTCGATCATTTTTGTACCGAGTAGTATCTGAAATTACAAGAGAGGGAAGTTTCTTTGTCATTTGCAATATTTGATGTGCATTATTTTTAATCAAGGAATCAAATTTTAGTTCATATTTTGTTAATGTTAATATTGTATTAGAAAGAGCCAGTTGAGATGATGAAAAACTCGTTTAACTTCAAGATTTTCATTTCCTTGTTAATTCTATTGATAAAAAATTAGTTGCGTAAGAAGTTTTCAAATTACTTTAATTTAATATATCAACCTTAATGGTTAATATAATCAATAGTTAAATTAAATTATAATATATTATGGCTGTCCAATGATTTTGGCTTTGATATAACATCATGATGCAATACACTGTTTACATATCACTATATTCATGTTTTAAAACAAAATTTTAAGTTTATTTATAAAAATATGAAATGTTTGCTTAATTTAAAATATAACTGAAATTATTTAACAGATAATCAAACTGTGAAGTCATAAGAATAATTATAGGTAAAATAACCTTATATAATTCAGTTGCATAAGAATACGTTAAAGGAATGGCTTATAAATCATGTATATGTTTAAAATAATGAAAATAAATAATAATTGCATTTATTCAGAAACTAAAGCATAATTTAAGTGTTTGTTTTTTGAAAAAAGAGTTATTACTAAGCACATATTTTGCTTTGGATTATATGTGTATAACATTCTTTGGATTATGTAAGTTACAATACCATTGTTCTATCTTGTTTTATTTTCTTTATTACAAATGTATACTATATAATTTTTAAACAATTGTGTGTATTCAGTTAAAAAATGTTTTGTACTTTTCCGTTAACTGGGCGACATTCAATTTTCAATCCAGTTTTAGAAAAAACAAAGTTTAATTTCACACTTTTTACAGATAAACCTTATTTTACAAACATGTGTATAAACAATGATGTACAAACGTGTGAATAAACATATTCATTGTAATATTAAACATGTGTGAATTATGAAATAAAACATCAATTTTGCTAAAAATAGTAGTAAAAATGACTGGTGCTCAGTTAACAGAAAAGTACCAAATTGAAATTGTTGGTTGCAAAGTGGGTTTTTGATGTGACATTTGCTTAGAGCAAGCTGAAGAAATTACTACTTTAACAAAATTCAATGAACATATATTGAAATTTTTGGTTATAAAAAAGCCATCTGTTATTAGATTTAATAGATTTTGAAATGTTTAAATTATAATTAATATAAATAGTGTTTAACTTTAAAAATTTGTTGATTTTATTTGTTTTGAAGATAACCACAAAAACTTCATAATATTTTATATAAAAAACAATTTGAACAGCTTTTAATAATATAGAAGACTATGGGCTGATTGTTCAAATCTTTAACAGAAGAATAATATTGGGACATTGAATAAGTTCTCGCTGTTTTCCAACAGATGGTGTTACCAGAACTGTGCGCGTGTATTTTTAGATGGTGATGCATTTGTAAGGAAGTATGATAAGCAACCTTGAAATTCAGTATATGTCATTTAGCCAAAGGGTAAACAACCTTTTTTTTCATAGTGTTAAACATGCTGAGTTTCATGCCAGAAAAAAAGTATTTATGGGGAATTTTATTGCACTATTTTATTCAAAAAAAAAATCTGCAGCTGAAGCACACAGAATTCTTGTTGAAACTTACAGTGACCATGCTCTGTCAGAAACAACATGCAGAGATTGGTTTAGATCAGGGGTCCCCAACCTTTTTGTACAGACCTAAGAGCACATTCTAGAATACCGGCCGGACGGCGGGCACCATTTATTTTTTCAAGGTGAATTTATACTTGGACATAGTTAATAATACATACATATAATGTACAGAAAACATTTAATTCCAAAAATGTAATAAAACGTACACAAGACTATTAACAATAATTTTTACAAAACAAGTAATTACTAAACAATGCATACAAAATCTACAGAGTATAAAAATTCTTTATAAAAAATATAAATCTGAAAGTAAATGTGATTTTTGGCATTGAATTTCATTGGCCATTGCTTCGTAGTTAGGAGAGTATGATGATATTCCTGCTCGTAAACAATTGTCAAGGTGTTCATCTGTAAGTCGTGATCTGTACTTTGATTTTATGATATTCAGAACGGACCGGTTTATTTCATTTCAGGTATGGGAAATTGGTTGGTGAAGATTTGGCGGAGGGGAAAAAGAGATCGGTCGCATTTCGCTTTGTGGTTTTATCTGTGTTGGACGCCATTTCTACTTTTGAGTGGTTAATCATTAAAAACGAAAAAACTTTTACATAGCATTTTATTGAAAACCGAAATATTTTTATTTTTATCGTGGTCGCACAGCGGCGGGCACACGTGAAACGATCGGCGGGCGCTATGGTGCCCGCGGGCATAGGGTTGGGGACCACTGGTTTAGATGCTTTAAAAATAATGATTTTGATGTTGAAGATAAAGAATGCTCTGGTGCACTGAAAAAGTTTGAAGACGAGGAATTGGAGACATTACTTCATGAAGACTCATGTCAGATGCTAGCTGAACTTGCAGAATCATTAGGAGTTGATCACACAACAGTTTCGAAATGTTTGAAAGGATTAGGAATGATTCAAAAGCAAGGACATTGGGTGCTGTACAAGTTTAAGCCGAGAGACGTCAAACAGTGTCTTTTCAAGTGTGAACAGCTGCTTCAACAGCAGAAAAGGAAAAGTTTTCTGCATCATATCATGACTGGTGATGAAAAGTGGATACACTGCAATAACCCTAAGCATAGAAAATCGTGGGGTAAGTCCGGCCATGCATCAACATCGTTGGCAAAGCTGAATGTTCACGGTTTGAAGCTTCTACTCTGCATTTGGTGAGATCAGCTAGGTGTAGTTTATTATGAGCTGCTCAAACCGAATGAAACCATCATGGGAGATTGCTCTTGACTACAGTTGATGTGTTTAAGCCAAGCATTGAAAGAAAAACGGCTGCTAAACGTGCAGAGACATGACAAAGTGATTTTGCAACATGACAACGCTCGGCCATATGTTGCACATCCAGTGAAAACCTACTTGGAAACGCTTAAATGGGAAGTCCTACCCCATCCGCTGTATTCACCAGACATTGCCCCTTCTGATTATTATTTGTTCTGATCAATGGCACATGGCCTAGCTGAGACCAAAAATAAGAAAGTTATGATATTTACAATTTCTTGCCTTTCACAGTGCTTTCTATGCTATTTCAGTTTTCCAGTAGGTGGCACTGTTCAACAACTACCATGAATCAATAACTAGGAGATTAGGATGAAGAAGTTCAACAATTATAGAAGCCATTTTGAACGAACGACACCATATTGGAAAATCTTCTGAAACAGTAAATTTAGACGACTCCACTTTGTTCACTTTGTAGCTTGTTGCCTGTAGACTTCTCCTGTGGAGTAAAGTACTGTACCTTTTTTGTTATTCACCTTTAATTGCACCCTGCAAGGGCCCCAGCAAGGCAACAAGTATTTTCATGAACTAATCCCGTAACATGGAAGGAATCCACCATGGTCCAGGGCAGTTATGACCCTCCCAACCTAGAAGACTCCCTGATACCAAAAAATTCTACTAGTCCACATCCCATCAATCAACACAACGAAACCATCCTCCCATGGACAACACATTGTCCGATAATCATCAACTTCCTCTGACATTACAACACTCGAACTACTGGGTTTACCATGTCTACTCCACTCATGATGACATTACAAATTGGCTTTCCTCTGGGAATATCAGTTTAAATAATCCTACTTGCATAATACAATCAGCCGTGGCAGATCAAACACTTGACGGTAAATTGTTATACAAACACTTAAAATGCCTCCACCCTGATCTCAACGCCAAAATCACTAACATATCGACCACTAAAGCTGGAAAACTTTATGTTTCCACAATTCCGACCTTTGTCGCTACGCTACTAACTCACCCACAGATGATAGGTGACACCCCAATACAAACTACTTTGACTTGCAACTCCTACACTAAAACTCTCATAATCAAAGGCGTCCCCAATGAACTGGATGCAGAAGAAATCTACGAACTTCTCCAAGATGATGGCCATCACCCAACTAGAGTGAAGATATTTAGCAGAACACATAACAGTCAGTGCCTTCTGACTGGAACAATTAAAATAGATCTAGCGACAGATCATGTGCCATCGTGTGTCTGCCTATTTCTGGCAGCATATTGCACAGACGAATACAAAGACCGGCTGCAGATATGCCACAACTGTGGCCGTCTTGGCCACACCCAAGAATTCTGTAGAAGCAAGTCCTGCTGTACCAGGTGGGACAACCAACATACTGGAGACTTGTGCCCGGCATCACAGCCCACCTGTGTCAATTGCTCCGGTCATCTATACACCTCTCCAAACTGCCCATCTTATTACTTGGAACAACTTACCATTTGCCATGAAAAACAATATAACTGCTCCAGACATGAAGCACGATCCCATAGGCTACGCACCAGTAAATCTCAACCCACTTTCAGTGAAACGGTCAAAAATGGCCTTAGACAAGACGACCCATGTCCGACTCACCAACTACAAAAACAAAAATTAGTTGATCACACTGACATCCTTCCCCCAATTTACCGCCATTCAAACCATTATAACCAAACAAAACCTCATACTCAACCACATGATACAGATACTTGAAGACCTTACGAAGCAGGCCTCTTACATGACCATAGAGCTGGCCGCCTTATATGGTGTCCAAGTATGGGGAAAGGCTCTGGATAATGTCCACAACAGGAAGAAATTTTTCTCTTTTTAAAGGAAAGCAGCAATAAGGGTCTGTAAGGCCCACTGGACTGCACTTACAGATGCTCTTCTGGTAATTGCCAACATTAAACCTATCCACCTCAAAGGTGGTAATGGCATATTACAAGAGAGAAACTAATAAATAATAATAAAAAGGAAACTAAATTAAAATTAAGAATGGTGACCTTCCTCCCAATACTGATTTTATTAAAAAGATATTTTATAATGAAATTGATACTATCTCAGATAAAACGACGACAAGTGACCCAGCGGAGATTGGGAGTTATGAGATAGAAATGTATTTTGATGGAAAACTAAACAATACTCACTACTGGAAAATCTACACTGATGGGTCTCTCACAACTAAAGGAGTTGGCAGTGGGATAATAGTGAGGTTGAGGCTGAAGTTTTCAATGCAAAAACGTGAATGTTCGACGTTCAGCACCACTTTCCTGTAAGCCTAGAAGTTTGGCAATGACATTTGGAAAGTCAGTGGAATCATGCTCGACATTCCAAAGGCCATTGCCAAACTTCTAGGCTTACAGGAAAGTGGCGCTGAACATTCAACGTACATGTTTTCGTGTTGAAAACTTTGGCTTCAATCTTGCTAATAATTAAAAACAATAATAACCATACAACTTACCAAGGTTCCATGAAAATGGCTAACTGTTGCACAGTCATCCAAGCAAAGATGTGGGCCATGTTCAATGCTCTAAAACACATCCAAAAAAATAGCATCTATTACACAGGACCAATAGAAATATTCACAGATAGCAGAGCTACACTGCATATTCTCAAGAATAAAACTGCCAACTCCAAGCTGGCATTAGACCTTATCCAAATCGCTGAAGCCATTCATACCAAACACCATGCTACTTTTCATTGGATCCCAGCCCACAAGGGCCGTGATGGCAACAAACAGGCCGATAAGTTGGCTAAAAGGGCGACTGATTCAAATACATGAGTTACTTACAATAGGATCCCTCTGAAACACATCAATAAAAATATTAAAGACATTACCAATAGGCTATGGCAGGAAGAGTGGCACAGTTCAACTATGGGTAGACACTGTTACAAATTCTTCTCCTCTATTCATGAGAGGATTAATAATAAACATTTCAAACCCTCTTTTGGTATCACCCAGTGCTTCACCCAGCATGGGAACTTTAACAGATACCTTTACCGCTTTTGGAAAACCAGCTATAAAAATTGTGATATCGACAATGACCAAGATGATGACGTAAACCATTTCTTGTACGAGTGTACCAAATATGAAAATCAACGCTCTCAGTTCAAGACATCATGCCTCCATGCCAGCTACAACTGGCCTCCTAATGAAAAGGACTTAGTCATGGACAGTACCCTTTTTAGGGCATTCAACAAATTTATCACCAAGATCAGGACTCTCACGCAGATCACCTATTTACGCCAACATATGTTGAGCCCAACTAAATGAACAATAATGACTTACCATCTTCTACTGATATCAACAATGATAACAAGGACAAAGACAACTGTTATGATAATGGTGGCAAAAGTGATGATCCATTATTCTGGCTGTCAAAGTTCACACTCAAACTGTGGTCTGCAATTTTTCCATCAGTGAACAAGACCAGAACATTGTGTTGCCCATCCACCTCTGACTGTATGTGAAGTTTTTGTGCCCTCCTAACTGCTTTGGTTTATTGTTATTTTCACTACAATGTTACATGTCTTTATTTCTGTTATTATTTTTGCTTTTTGTTTTTACTGAATTTTTTGTTCTTTGTTTTCTATGTTGTAACCCATCCATTCTTGTAAATACAGTAGAACCTCGATTATCCGGTCTAATTGGGGATGAAGGTAGTCCAGATAAGGAAAAATCCAGATAATCGAAAAAAATAATAATTGACAGTGAAAGACGTACATACAGTATGAATAATTTTTATTTGTCTAGATTTACATATAGCTTCAATATTAAATTATTTTTTATTAAGAAATTCAATTATCGATTTTTGTTTAAAGCTAGCTGTTCTTTTTGAAGCTGCTAAATCGCGAATACTTTTAAGACATGTAAGTTGTCCTGAGTTACACTCTTCTTGGCTTTCAAACCACTTCATGGCAACATCTAAACTCTGGGCAAGGTACATTTCGCCAGGCCCTCTGGTGGCGCAAGAAGACGGATTTTATAAAATAAAAAGCAGTTGAAACTGTCAAATTTTTATTCATAAAAATGCAAACTATTTATTGTTTTATGACAAGTAAAATTTTTTTGTCGTGTTTATGGCTTTAAGTACCGTAATGCATAAACCTTTGAGACGTGAGGCCGTAGGCAGTGGACCACATCGCCCATGCCTTACGCTGCCCTTGGCCATAGAAATGATGTAATTTCAATATAAATTATTTATAAATATGTATGTCAAGTTATATTTTTATTACGACGCAAAATGTATTAAAATGTTTACAACCACTATGCCGGGTGAGATGTTGTTGGAACAAAAAAAAGTTATGTATTCCATCACGTACATAAACAGTATCGCAATTCGCCAAGTGCAAATCAGCAAATTTGTAAAATTTTTGTTTATTTTGAACAATCCGGATAATCGAGGTCCTACTTATCTATGTATTCATCACATTTTTGTAACTTTTGTATAATTTTGATCCTTACAAATTCCGATGCAGCTCTTGGGGCCCCCCTTTCCCTTCTCCTTCATTTTCACTTTCCAATCAAATTTTCTCTTTTTTTCTCCATCTTAAGTTCTTCCCAGCCTTCTTTCTTTTTAACTCTTAGGGCAAAGTCAGTTTACATATCAGACAGCCCTTTAATCCTTTATAACAACAACAAGAACACCCACAACCCAACTCCCGTCAGAAAACCTCTCAGACCACTCCCTTCATAGCCTCCAGGTGTCCAATTCCTCACCCTCACCAATCACCGACTTTAAAGATACTCCCAACATGACTGCCATAGACTACTCTCCGCCAACAACCATCCCCAACCAACTACCACAAAACACCTAGCACTGAGGAAACCGCATATTCCACAAAACATCGCGCAAGAGAGTCCTCGCACATCCTAAAAGACGACGCCACCACAACAAAAGCAAAAAAAACCTAAAACAAACCCACCAAAGAAGGATCTGAACAATACACCTCTACCACCTCCTTCTCCTCTTTACCACAATGTCAACCACTAACACCGCAGTCCAAAAATCCAACCAAGCTATCGTGAAACTGCTCCAGTGGAATGCTACCAGTCTTACTAACAAAATCACACAAATTAAAACTGAGGGCACTTGGAAAAATTACAACATTGTCACTATCCAGGAATCCTGGTTACAAGCAACTCGCACACTAGATTTTCTGGATTATATTGCTTATGACACTTACTGCACCCATAATAAAGGTGGCGGTCTTATCACCTACGTTCATAAACATATTCCCCTGTACCCTTGTTAATATTAAACAGTCTCTCCTCCTCGGTGGCAATCCCAAGTGGATCATCCTAATCATCTACACTCCCTTCCCCATCTGGCTCATAAATTCCTATTTATATGCATCCCCACGTCCCCTCTATCATCTGTGGCAACTTTAACGTTCATTATGATATGTTGGGCAACATCACCACTGACTCTGGAGGTCGCAGAATTGCCCATCTGATTACCTATTCTGATCAAGTCTCCCTCAACAAAAGTCAACTCACTTACTATAACCTCAACAATCACAACACAGCAATCGACCTGACCCTTGTCTCTGCCTCGATCGCTACACATGCTTACCCTCTATTCTTCAGTCATGGTAGTAGGCATCACATGATCACCATCAATTTCCCCCACTATTAAAGGTCATCGCTCCTCCCCAAAAACATCATTCACTATTGCTATGAAACCTGCAGACTCTCGAGGCACTCATAATTGGCTCGATAGCAACAACTGGATGTACGACGATCTTGTGAATCAGTTTCAGACCCAATCAGCTACTCTTTGCACTGCCAATCCCCACAGTAGTCATTCTACTCTGCCTTGGTAGACCAGCTAATGCAGGAAAAAACTAGCCCACAAGCACCACTAAGCACTTGTACTATAAATTCACAAAAAAACATTAACACGAGGAACTGGATGGCTTACAAACAGGCCAACTCCATGCTACAACAGTCCATTTAAGATAGCAAGTGCGATTACTGGAAACGTATGGCCACCACTCATCATTATAAAATCAACATCTGGAAAATCATCCGTCAGCTACGCATGACCGTCACCACTCTGCCAGACCACTTCATTCTCAAAATCAACGGTGATATCTTAACGGACCCATACACCAAGCAGAAGCATTCGCACATCACTTTATTCCACATTCTACTGAAATAACCTTAGACATCTGTCACTCTCCTTCTGCTAATGCGTCGACTGGCCAGGCTGACTACAACTCTCCCTTTATGATTCAGGAGTTGAATGTGGCCATTGAAAATGCAAGAAACTCCACCCCTGGCACGGATGCCATACCCATGTCCGCCCTGCATAATTTCAGCCAGGCCACTAGAATTCATCTCCTGACCATCCTCAATCATATTTGGATCACTGGTAAAATCCCTCTTACTATGAAAAAACCCACTATTATTCCCATTGCAAATCCAAGAAAGATACGTGCAATGTTTCCAACTAGCGTCCCATTGCCCTTACGTTAACTATCTCTAAGACCCTGTAGAGAATGATCTTCCAACGTTGGACTCACTTAGCTGCTACAAATAACTGGTTTAACTACAAACATCTTGGTGGCCTATCTGGCAAAGGCACTAGGGACCTCCTAATCCATCTAATGTCCTACGTTCACATCCCTCGCAATACCAACCAACGCCTGAATATCATCACCCTAGATATTTGCCATGCCTATAACTCCATCAAGCACCACCTTCTCTTTCAAAAAGCCATTCAGAAAGGGCTCAAAGTTAACTCCCTCCTTTGGCTTCAGGATTTCCTCACCAATAGGCTTAATACTGTGAAATGGAGGGGTCTCACTTCTGCCGAGCACATCCTTTGTAATGGTATCCTGCAAGGCAGTGTCATCTCTTCCTTCATCTTTGCCATTTTCATGCATAACATCATTCTCCTTGAAAATCCACACACACACATTCACGTTTATGCCAATGATATCACTGAGATTAGCCACACCAACACCTCTAACGACCTGCTTTGTCACACATATCACTTCCTTAACTCCTTCGCTGTTTGGGCTGACCACAACGAAATTGCTTGTCAACCTCAGAAATACACCATTCTCTCCATCCCCTACAATTCGCAATATGCCCAGAACCTCACCATTCATAGTCAATCCTTCCCTGTTGTCTGCAGTATTAAACTCCTCGGCATACACATCACTAATACGTTAACTTGGACTGCCCACATTCATTATCTCCACAACAACTGTAAACGTCTTCTTAACATCTTCAAAATATTCTGCAATAAAAAACATGGCGATTTCCCCAAAGATCTCACCATAGCTGATAGCATCATCAGGTAGTATTATAACCTATATAATTCTTAGCATTGCAACCCTCACTTCCGCCCAAACCAAGGCCCTTGACTCCATCCAAACTCAATATCTTAAATTATGTCTGGGTCTCCCTTTCACTACCAACAACATTGTTACCCTTTGGGCTGCTAAAAGGATTACGATTGTGCTCTGCTTCCAAAAGACCATCATCAAACAGTGCAGCAATTACCTAAAAAAGGTAAACAATGACTATCTCTTCCTCGAGATTTTACATCATATTCACTATCCCGCTGGAGCCACTTTGGTTAAAGTCCCGCTTATTCATTTCATCCGTAGCTGGAACATTCATCGAGAGAAATACAATATTATATCTGTATTTCTCTCGACAATCTTCCCCCTCACGGTGTCCTCTTTCACACACACCATCACATCTCAGTCGATGATTATGATTTCCAGCATTTGAATAGCCTTGGCGACAGCATCCATCAATATTTCAATATCTGGTGTAGCCGACTACTCCTGCTCTCACTTTCATTGCCATCGAAGGCTCCAAAAAACATCATACAGTCACTGCTGCGTATATCGACGACACCCACAATATTACGGCTCACTACACTACTTCACCCAGACTCCGTCCATCTTTACCGCTGAGAGCTATGCCATCCTGCAGGCCATCACTTATGCTACAGCCAGCCGCATCAACGCGTTCTCATTCCAAATCCATCCTCTCCGCCATAAAAAAAAAACTACAACGTCAACTCCCCTACTATCATCCGCAGCATCCACAACTTCCTACGCATCCACTACAGCCATGATAAACACATGCACCTCATCTGGACTCCTGCCCACTAAGGCATCGACATTAACGAAAAAGCTGACGCCCTCGCCCAAAATAATCCGCCTAACTCGTTAACTCCAATTACATAACCCTCCGAAGAATCCTTGCAGTCATAAACTCCGACCATCATCACAACATGGAAGACTCCTGGAATCACTACCCAAACTGCACTAACTAACTACCTTTGGCTCTATGACAATCCACATACCAGCTTACCATCACTGATCGTTACATAAACGTTTTAGTCAACCGTGTCAGGACCAACTCACTACTTACTAACCACTTCCTTTACACCCGGAAAATCAAAAGTACTAATAAATGCAATCACTGCCCCGATCAGATTGACACAACCTCCCACCGCCTCAATTACTGTCCCAAATTCAACACCATTTGGCAAAAAATTCTAAATGATTACCCACTTAACACACAAAACAATACAAAGATTTCTGACTACCTTAATCTCTTCTCCATCTCCACCTGTCAGGAGGCCCTGACTACTTACTTCAAGGAGTACACTAAAGTGTACTACTACTAGAGGTTGCCATCACTGCTCCCATCTACAAACATCTACGGGACGCAAAAGCCTCGTAGCCAGCATCCAACTTGCGCCCCCGAAGAAGAATCGATAACTAGTGACATTAAACACCCAGTGGCTCCCTTCCGGGAAGAGTCCGTCAGGAGCATGAACAATCTAGTGGAAAACTCTAAAATGGCATAGAATGGATTGTGAATGGCAAGAAATCGTAAATATCATAATTTATTTTTGGTCTTCTGTCTGAAAGTAGGGTATTGTTGAACTTGTCTCAGTCCCAAGTTCAGATATATACTCAAAGTCCCAAAATTTCATAGGGTACAATCTGTAGGTAAACCCTTTGTATTTTATTAAATCTGTAAATGTATCTCTCTTTAATCCGAATTAAAAATTAATTTCGGTAGACTATCAACACAGCCTTCAGGTTAGGTTAGGTGTTCAAAACCTAGAACAAACCTTAGAACAAACACTACTGAAGAGGCCAATAAAATGCATTTGGGGTTAAGTACAGTCAAACCTGTTTTTATGCGGTGGATAGGGACCGCATAAAAAAAATCGCACAAAACTTCACGAGTGGCTATAAAAAATAGTTTTCGCAACACAATTAAAAAAATATTTTTTATGCGGTCAACAGGGACCGCATAAAAAAGTCTCACATAGAAAATAACTCAAAACCGTACGAAATAGAATTTATTGACAACAGATGTCAGCACTTGACGGCATCGTCTCGTCTATCGTCTGTTTTACATATTTTTGTCCAGGTGGTGTTTTGTTGACTTAAAAAATAAATTATTTCATTTTTCTCATATTCATGCAATAATATTACTATAATAAGTTCATTTATGCTATAATAAATTTATTTAGTTATAATAAGTCAACGTGAGACATGATAAATCGCACTAGTCGCCAACTATACCGCACAAAAAAAAACCGCATAAAAACAGGTTTGACTGTAATTTTCTTTTAATTATCTGTAATTATATTGATAGATTTTCAGACATAAAATCTTTAGAATTTTTATCACTTTTAGATGTTAATAATTTTAATATGTAAAACAACTTTTCCAAGCGTGTTTTAATTCTTTAAATTAAGTAAATTTTATGGGAAATTTTTTGATTTATCTAAATTACATAGCGAATCGCAATATTTATATTCGTGTCCGGACTTTATTGACAAGTAACTCTTAAACATAAAACATATTACAATTAATGTCGATCCGAACAAAAGTGTACTAAAAGAATTATATGATTTAATATCATTAATTTTTACGGTACCATCTACCAGTGGGTCTGTTGAGCGCAGTTTTTCGACCACGAAGTGAATTCATACATTGGCCAGGAACACTCAGTCGGAGGAAAAATTGTGGTCGCTAGCGTTGCTTTCGATAGAAAAAAGAGCTTTCAAATATGTCGATGGAGTTCACGACCAGCGACTTTTATGATAAGGTAATTAATGACATTACGAAAAAAGTCGCCGAATAGAGTTAGTTTATAAAAAATTAAAAAAAAAAACAAGTCTTTCTGTCATTGTTTGTATCATATCAATTTGTATTATGTATGTATTATTTGTATTTTAGAACTAAAATACACAAATTGTTTATTTTTGTCATTTCCAGTATTTGTTTAAAACTTTTATGGAAATGTCATGTACCGGACAGGTCTGACCCGTCACGAAAGACGCGAAAAAACGGTTAATTTAGAGAAAAATTTATTAGTTTAAAAAAAAAAAAACATAGATAAAAGTCGTTTGTAGTCGGACACCCATTGTTTATATCAAACTGCGAGGCAGAAACCATAAATCGCGGAAGGAAGTCGTCCTATGATCGGTGGAAGATCGAATTCGTCTTCGATTTTGACTTTTCTCGCGCTCCAGGTAAGAGTCTCGTTACGTTTAGTAACCAGGGACCAACCACTCGGGAAGCGTGATTGAGAGAGAACGACCAATCAAATGGATGAAAGAAAGAACGGAGATTGATATAATCCCGACAATCGAGGACACCTGGCACTCGGTTAACGTTCCGAATAACCATAACGCCGTGTGTCAACGCGCAAAAAAGAAAAAAAAAAAAGTTTTTCGTCTATTGTGCCAACCTGTAAGCTGTGCCACTTCGGACTTAGACCGTGTCCCCGACGCCAACGGACGAAGTTACTCCGTGCCTTACAGACTTGTCAACGCCAATGTCCTGGGGCCACCTTCGATCGACCATCGAAGAACCACATCGACGCCCAGGATGCCCGAACGGCTGATTGTCCTAAAGCAAACTATTTTGTACATAGTATATGTTTATTTTATGTTTCTCTTTTGTCGGTTTTTGTCAGATACGTCTCTTCTGCCACCACGCACGTACGAATGGACCCTAGGCCATCGCTGACGCGCAATTAACTGATTGCCCCTGGAAGTCGGCTTCTTACAGAAACACAGCTTCCCTATCACAAATGTCACGGCACGCCACTGTTTTTTACCCATCGCAAGTTCAAGAAGGTCCGCAATGGAGTCGATTGAACAGTGAGGAGTGAAGCCTAACATATCTGGGTTGATTTCCCCTATAAAAAAAAAAAAAACTCGAATTATCTTTGACTTGAACCTTGATCCGACGGAATAAGATGAGAGCTCACGCTTTAAGACAGTAATCATAGCAACGTTAAAGAATGGCGTTGCTATTAGTAACAACATGGCGGACTCTCTATAAGGGAAGACGCCACAGAAGACAGAAAATACGGCTATAGCTCGGTAATCTGTTATGTGCTTTTAATGAAACTTTTTTTATTTTGCTTCTATTTTCATTTGGGTGTACGATTCTTAAATAAACAAATAATAATAGTAAAAATTAATTCTAAAAATCGAAAACGACATTTATTTCCTTCTTTCCTTCTAAAAAAATTGTATAAATTAGTTTAATTAATGTCGTATAAAACTGACTGCTCGTGCAAGTTTGTTTTAAACATGCGACTCAAAAAGGACCCAAAATGGCAGCTCCAGTACGCGTGTCCTGGCCTTCTTATATAGACCTTGCTAGTAACAATAGTGTTGTGGCCGTGGGCCATGTTTGTTATATATTTTTGTACTTTTATTTATTAATTTTAAGTTTTTCCTGTTTCTTTGTTCTAAAATTCTTTTTAGAACGTTCTTTCTTAATCCTTCTCCCGTGGGATTAAGACTACCAATTCCTAGAACATGTGAAAAACAAAAGAGGGGGTTAAGCCCGGAGGCAAAACGGCCAGAGAAGATCCATTCTGGTGGTGAGATCCCGAAGAGGAGGCACGAGGAAGGCAGTGCTCGAGAGTGTGTAAAAGAAAGAAAAAGAATACGAGAGACTGCAAGGTGTTGAGGGATCCGAGAAAGAAGTGGAGAACAGCGAACATCTAAGTAGAATATCGAGACCAGTAAAACATAAAAAGGTCTACGGAAAAGAGAAATGAAAAGAATATTAATATAAAAAGAAAAAAGAATCGGAGAGGGTGTCTTACTCCAAGATTCATTGTGTGGCGATAGCTTTGGTCGTAATTCCAAAGGCCGCCACCAGGTGGAACACTGAACCCAACAAACTGGCAGCCCGATCTTCGACTTCTCTCGGCTTGTGACTTTACTTTGGGTGTGGACCTCGCCGTGTACACGCGTGTTTTCCATTCTATGTCCGACTTGTACCGTACAATCGCGCCATATATCGTATATGTAATAAATTTAAGTTTTCTGTATGTAGTCTTGCTTTGTATTTCGTAAGTAATTAAGTACAAGCAGCGCTACAAACTGGTGACCCGAACGTGATATATGATTTATGGTGCTTACTATCCGAAGAAGAACTCTACCGTACGACATGAAAACTCAATCCATTCGCATCGAACACAAACGTCGGACATTCATCTTTTTTGGAACTGTGTAATCGTTCATCTAGACCAGTGATTCTCAAAGTGGGGGTCGCGACCCCCAAGGGGGTCGTGAAAAATATTTGGGGGGTCGCTGAAAAATTGATGCCAGATAATTTTTTCAAATATTTTATAAATTTACTATGGATTCATGTTTAGAAATAATAGAAATAAAAAAATATATAAAATAATTTTTACTTAAATAAATTGCACATATAAATAATAAAAATAATATAAATATTTAAATACGAGCCTAACCCCTCCCTCCGGGATGTTTTTTGACACATACTTATTCTTCGGGGGTCCGTTGAAATTTTTAAGTGCAGAAGGGGGGTCGCGGTCCAAAAAGTTTGAGAAACACTGATCTAGACCTTCAAAAAGTGTAACCACGGATATTTTTCGTCGACGGTCGACAGTTCAATGAAAAGGTATTACCATCCTTCTTTGTTCTTGCGCCACGTGCCTTTAAGCGCCATCTTTCTTTGTCCTCTCGCCACGTGCTGAACTGCGCACACAGCATTTACGGATAACCACCTTCACACTGCTACAACTACGTTAAAATCATGGCTGAGGCAGAAAATAACGACGATCACCGTCATATAGCACGCGTCGCGATCAGACCTCCACCTTTCTGGAAGAGCAACCCCAGCTTATGGTTCGCACAGTTAGAAGCGCAATTTTCCATTTCCAACATAACCGCCGACGACACGAAATTTAAACACGTCGTTGCGGCGGTAGAGCCGGAAATCTTAAATTCGGTGCATGATCTAATCCTCAACCCGCCCGAGCAGAATAAATTCGCCACTCTAAAAGCTCGCCTTATCGACATCTACGCTGAGAGCGAGTCCTCAAAAATCAGAACGCTTCTTCAAGGGTTAGAACTGGGAGATCAACGTCCATCCTTCCTCTTAACACGGATGCGCGACTTGGCCGGTAACCATTTCAGTGAAGATCTCTTGAAATCTCTCTGGCTGTCGAGGTTACCTCACAATATTCAGGCCATTTTAGCTGCATCAAACGAGAAACTCCAACAATTAGCCGCCATGGCCGACAAAATAATGGAATTAGTCTCCCCCGCACACATCCAAACTGTAGAACATGACTCTGTCGCCATTTCCACCCTGGAGAACCAAGTTGCGGAATTAGCCAAACAGGTCAAGAACCTCTCCATGTCCATCAACAACCCGCGCCGCTCCTTTAGACGCTCCGAATACCCTTCTAACAACACGAGGCACCGCAGCAAATCACGTCATAATCAACGGCAAAGCACCCCTGAAAACGGCATGTGTTACTATCACGCTACCTTTGGGGCGCAGGCAAAAAAATGCAAAGCCCCTTGCTCCTTTCTACCGGCGGAAAACTGACTGGGCGGGCACTTACGGCCAGAAGTCGCAACCGCCACATCGACCGAATCACCATGGCCGACCCTACTACGAAATATAAATTCCTAATAGATACAGGCGCCGACATCTCAGTGATTCCAAAAAGTCCCAACACATATTTAAGCAAACCCGAGAAGCTAGTCCTCTTTGCTGCAAACGGGACACCTATTCCAACTTATGGCACAAAGCTATTAACACTAAATTTTAATTTAAAGCGGAGTTTTTCATGGCCATTTGTAATCGCTGACGTGACCCAACCCATCATAGGAATCGATTTTTTAACTAAATTCAACCTACTGGTGGACGTCAAAAACAATCGACTAATCGATGGAGTCACGCAACTTGAGTCTCCTGGCTGCCGACAAAACCGTTCCACAACTGTCACTAACATCACCGCCGTGACTAATGACTCTCCCTACCACCGCATTTTGGCCGAGTTCACTACTATTACAAATCCGTCGATAATTCCCGAAACCAAAAAAACACCAACCATTTTCCATCACATCGAGACCAAAGGACCACCTGTCTTCTCGAAACCCAGACGGTTACCATCAGATACGCTCCAAGCAGCACGTGAAGAATTCCAATTCTCAATGTCTCAAGGCATCATCAGGTCATCCAAAAGCCCCTGGGCCAGCCCATTACACATGGCTAAAAAGGCAAATGGCCAGTGGCGACCATGCGGTGACTACCGCCGTCTCAATGCTATAACCGTTTCCGATCGCTACTCTGTTCCTCATATACAGGACTGTACGCAACTCCTTAAAGGCAAAATCATTTTTTCCACACTGGATCTAACCCGTGCCTATCATCAAATACCAGTCTTCCCCGAGGACATTCCAAAAACTGCCATAACAACCCCGTTCGGCTTGTTCGAATACGTCTATATGCCTTTCGGCCTACGAAACGCTGGCCAAACCTTCCAGCGATACATCCACCAGGTCCTACTTGGCCTCGACTTCTGCATCCCCTATTTCGACGATACAGTAAAACCTGTTTTTATGCGGTCTTTTTTTTTGTGCGATTTTTTTGTGCGGTATAGTTGGCGACTAGTCTCGTGCGATTTGCCATGTCTCACGTTGACTTATTATAGCTAAATAAACTTATTATTTCATAAATGAACTTATTATAGTAATATTATTGCATAAATATGCGAAAAATGAAATAATTTATTTTTTAAGTCAACAAAACACCACTTGGACAAAAATATGTAAAACAGACGATAGACGAGACGATGCAGTAAAGTGCTGACATCTGTTGTCAATAAATTCTATTTTGTACGGTTTTGAGTTGTTTTCTATGTGAGACTTTTTTATGCGGTCCCTATTGTCCGCATAAAAAAATATTTTTTTAATTGTGTTGCAAAAACTATTTTTTATAGCCAGTCGTGAAGTTTCGTGCGATTTTTTATGCGGTCCCTATCGACCGCATAAAAACAGGTTTGACTGTATATTGGTCGCGTCCAAGGACGCAGATGAACACAAGGACCATCTCCGCCAAACGTTTGTCCGCTTGCAAGACCACGGCCTAAAATTAAACCCATCCAAGTGCATCCTCGGAAAATCTGCAGTTCCATTTCTCGGCTGCATGATCACATCGTCAGGAGTAAAGCCTTTGCCATCAAAAACCAAGGCCATCAACGATTTTCCTCAACCTAAAACTGTCGCTGAGCTTCGTCGCTTCCTAGCCATGCTCAACTTTTATAGACGTTTTTTGCCAAATGCAGCTCAAACTCAAGCCCCACTACTCGAATTTCTCAAGGATTCCAAGAAAAATGATAAACGCATCATCTGCTGGAACGAATCTGCTCTAAACTCCTTCAGTCAAAGTAAAGCAGATCTCACAAATGCAACGACTCTTGCATACTATTCGTCACACGACAATCTCTCTTCAATGGTAGATGCGTCTAATGTCGCCATCGGCGCTGTACTACAAACACACACTGCTGAAGGAACTCGTCCACTAGCCTTTTTTTCGCGGAAGTTAACGCCTACCGAAAAAAATACAGCACCTACGACAGGGAGCTGTTAGCTATATACTCCGCGATCAAACACTTCCGCCATACCATCGAAGGTCGAAACTTCGTCATCTTTAAGGACCATCGTCCTCACCTTTGCCTTTTGCCAAAAACCAGAAACTTGCTCCCCACGTCAACTGCGACATCTCGATTACATTGCGCAGTTCAGCACCAACATCAGGCACGTCACTGGCGCGAACAACATTGTGGCAAACACCCTTTCTCGGATCAACGAGATTCGACTTCCCGTGACAGACTTTACCGCCATAGCGGAAGCTCAAGCAAACGACGATAAACTAACTGCACTCCTCACGGATGATAAAACATCACTCACACTACAGCCACTTCGAATCAACCCATCACTACAACTATATTGTGACGTAAAGGACAGCAAGGTTCGCCCATATATACCTCTCCAATTTCGCCGTCAAATCTTCTCTTCCATGCACAATTTGGCCCATCCAGGAATTCGTGCCACGAGACGTCTAGTCCAAGATCGTTTTGTGTGGCCTTCGATGCAGAAGGACATCGCCAGCTGGACCCGTTCCTGCGTAAACTGCCAACGGTCCAAAGTGAATCGGCACACAAACAGCCCTCTTCAGAGATTCGACCTTCCATCCAATCGGTTTTCACATGTGCATCTTGACCTCGTCGGACCACTTCCACCTTCAGATGGATATACCTACCTACTCACCTGCATAGATAGATTCACGAGGTGGCCGGAAGCTATTCCCCTCCACGACATCTCTGCTGAAACAGTCGCTCGCACCTTCGTCTCTCACTGGATCTCCAGATTCGGCGTTCCCTCCATCATCACCACCGATCAAGGCCGACAATTTCAATCTCATCTGTTTGCTTCACTGACAACTATGTTGGGTATCCAACACATACGCACAACACCATACCACCCATCAGCAAACGGTTTAGTTGAACGATTCCATCGTTCCCTAAAACAAGCTCTCAGATGCCACCAACAACACTGGACAGAATCTCTTCCAATCGTCCTCCTCGGCCTCCGATCAGCGTTAAAAGACGACATAAATGGTACTTGTGCTGAGATGGTGTACGGCACAACCCTTCGTCTCCCGGCAGAGTTCTTTCATCCTTCGCGGGAACCGTCAGCAGATCCATCATCCTTCCTCCATCGCCTACGGTCCACAATGCAGTCGCTTACGCCGACCCCAACATCTGCACATGTGAAACCTTCACACTTCGTTCATCCAGCACTCGACACCTGCTCCCACGTTTTTGTGCGGAGAGAAGGTCATAGAACTTCCCTGACCCCCCTTACGACGGCCCCTTCCCAGTTACCACGCGGACACCTAAGCATTTCACGATCCTAGTCAACGGAGAAACAACAGTTAACATCGACCGACTGAAGCCAGCATTTTTAGACGGCTAGTGGAGAACGTCAGTACATCGCCAAACTCGTGCAGGACAACACGTCCAGACTCCCCAGAGCGACCAACGCTAAACGCTCCGAATGACTCTGCGCCTACCAACACGACGACGACAACACGATCTGGAAGACGAGTCAGATTCAACCCCCGATACCTTTAACTTTGTACCTACGGTACTGGGGAGGGGAGTACTGTGGCGATAGCTTTGGTCGTAATTCCAAAGGCCGCCACCAGGTGGAACACTGAACCCAACAAACTGGCAGCCCGATCTTCGACTTCTCTCGGCTTGTGACTTTACTTTGGGTGTGGACCTCGCCGTGTATACGCGTGTTTTCCATTCTATGTCCGACTTGTACTGTACAATCGCGCCATAAATCGTATATGTAATAAATTTAAGTTTTTTGTATGTAGTCTTGCTTTGTATTTCGTAAGTAATTAAGTACAAGCAGCGCTACACATTGATCCAAAAAAAATCCCGGGTATTTTCTAGTCTTTCTCTCTATCCTTTATCCTGGTTAATGTTACCTTAGGTAGCCAAGATGGCGACTCGTCTCTGATTTCATCAAGGAAGCAATGGGACGCACCTAACCTAACTAATTCTAATAATTTGGTTGCTAATAATTATGGTAATTTATTAGAATAGGTTAGATTAGGTTAGAACGTGCTTCCCACTGTTTCCTTGCTGGAATCAGAGAAGAGCCGCCATCTTGGCTACCTAAGGTAACATTAACCTTTATCCTTAATTAATTTCCATCTTTTTTCATTTCCTTTAGTTATAAGATAGTTGTAAGTTTAGTTTTTAAGTTAGAGCAAGTTAGATCGTTCCGGGTTTATTTGTCACGTGCTAGGAAGTTTTTTTTTGTTGGTTTGATTCTAAAATGTTCAACGCCTAGGATAAGGTCGTAAAGTTGGGATCTTGTAAAAATAACCAGTTCGTCGTGAATAAATAAAATACTTTGTGCTAAAATTTGTTATCAAAGTTTATTTATTGTACCACTCTGCTCGCGGGATCCAGTACGTCTCATAACGAACATCACAGTGTTTTGAGTATTCGTTGAAAAAGGATTTTCAACGAATACTCATAACACTATCGTTACTAGGGAGCATTACTGCTCCATCTCTCATTTAATCTACAGCGGCAACAAGTTACTGTCCTCGTCATCGAATATACTTCAGTCTTTCATCACCAAGGAGCGCCACCGCTCCATCGCTAGACTGTTAGGCGGCGACTCCACTAGCCGTAAAAGGGCCGTAAAACCCCTCGCCGTAAAAGCTTTTAATCACGTGACCTATTTGCGTTTGCGCTCGGATTGCGGTGGAGGTCGGGCTAGCGAAGCTTTTTACGGCGACAGTACTATTACGGTGTATACGTGATATATCGATATAAAGACAATAATTATATTCTACGAATTTTCTCTATACTATAATTACAAATATAGTAAAAGTAATATCTTTACTTTCATATATTGACTTTTATTATTATATTATTAAGATAATATACAGCATTTATAAGCTTAGCTTTTTTATTATATACTCCTCTAAATTGAAGGATTTTCCTTTGGCCGTTCATATCGCGTGTTTTAGGCATCCATTATTACAATCGGAATACCTCTTGTCGTAGATACATGAATACTTTTGGATGTTTTCGATAAATCTTTCCAGATCTTCTAGAGTAGCCACGAGAGAACGTACACAAAAGCTCGTTTTCCGCCATTTTCGCACCGTGTCACGATGACCTAGATTTAACTGACTTCTGATTGGTGGATGGTACCAGTTTACGATCGTATTCACTTCGAAAGTTGAACACTGCTCAACTCGCTTTTACGTTGGTTTTACGACCTGCTCAGGCGTAAAATATCATGGTCACGTGATTAAAAGCTTTTACGGCAAGGGGTTTTACGGCCCTTTTACGGCTAGTGGAGTCGCGGCCTTAGGGCGATATGGCCGCGTAGTTTCTGCCCAACCGTAATCCGTAACCCGCAACTTTAGATTTTTAACAGTGCTTTGGTAGTGGGACGCGATCCCACTTGTGAGTTCTAGCGTATATTTTAGTTTCGAAGCGGTTTTTTGTAGCGTTTTTTACGTTATTTTGCTTTAGCTATTATCTTTTGCGTATTGACTCTGGGAAGCTTGCTACCTTCTCGAGGTGCGTCCTGTGAGTACCTTTACCCAAAGCGAAACTAAAAGCAAGCAGAAAAAGCCTTTTTCAAGGCTACGCCATGGCCAAAAGGCCAAAGCCAGAGGACAGTAGTAGTGATGCCTCGTCTGCAAGCGACGGCGAGGAAATGGAGATCAACCTAGAAGAGGAACGGTTTAAAGTAGCTGAGAGCTACCGGAAGCAGCTAGGAAGATACCTGGCGAAGAACGGAAACTCCCGCTTAGGTACGCGGGAACACTACGAATATATAATGGAAATTGTTGGAAGTATCATCAATGTCTTCAGAGAGGGAGAGATGCACGACATCTTCGAACAACTGCAAGAAATGAGTGCCAAAATAGACACCATGAACGGACAGGGGAGCAAGCCGCTCTTCTCTCAAGTTGTGGCCAACAAGCGCCCACCGACGGCGAAAGAAGTCATTTTCGTAGAGCCGCAGAGCCAGGGGACGACCCTGAGAAAACCAAGAAGTTACTAAAGGAAAAAATCAACCCCAGAAGCCTTGGGGTCAGAATTCAGGGAGTAAGAAAACTCAAGAAAGGGGGAGTTGCTATTGAAGTAGCGACCACCGAGGAGAAAGCAAAACTTAAGGAGCAGATAGAAGGGGCAGGCCTGAAAACCTCAGAACCTGTTAAACGAAAGCCCCGCATTATGGTTTATGGAGTGCCTAAGGAATACACTAAAGAGGAAGTTGTGGAAAGCCTCTTCCACCAGAATGAGGCCATTGCCAGTGTACACGGCAACCTCGAAAAATTTAAGCAAGAAGTAACGGCCAAGTTCCCGCTTGGTGGCAAAGAGAAACCCAGTACGAACTGAGTTCTGGAGGTCAGCCCGACCTACCGGAATGTCCTAAAAAAGGTCAAGAAAGTTAACATACAATGGATACGGTGCGGAGTCGACGACTTCGTTTCCGTCATATAATGCTATAAATGCTGTCGCCTCGGGCACTTTGCCAAAGATTGCCCAGAGGCCAAAAGAGTGTGTAGCCAGTGTGGGGAAGACCACACCTATAAAGACTGCCCCAATAAGAAGACGGTGAAGATCTGTGTCAACTGTAAAAGGGACAAGGCCGAGAACTACCATCACAATGCTTGCGACAAAAGCTGTCCGGCCATACAACGTATAAGAAAGAAAATAATGACCAAAATCGACTATGGCCAGTAGTAGGTTAGCGGTCAATGGTAAAAACACCAAAGTGTTGCAAGTGAACTTACAAAAATCGAAAGTGGCTATGGCAGCCTTTTGCAAAACCATGGAAAGGGTAGACGTTGCCCTAATACAAGAACCCTACCGGGTTAGGGCCGCTATTGGGGGCCTGAGAAAACAGTTCCTCGTTCTGCATGAGCCTGCGCCCCTCGCAGCCATCATAGTCCGGAACGATAGGATTCCCTCTTTCTATTACGAGCACCTGAGCACAACCAGAGTTGCCTGTGCATCAATCGGGACGGGACAAGACAAATACGTCCTCGTCAGTGTTTACTGCGCCATAACAGAAGAACTCGAAGAAATCCTGAAACAACTGGACCTCATAATCCGTGCCCTCCCACATGAATGGATAATCATAGGAGGAGACCTTAACGCCCACTCCCACCTGTGGGGCGACCCGGACAATGACGACCGGGCGGACGACATCCTGCAATTTATCAACTCCAAAGGGCTACATGTCCTTAATGATCCTGGCTCGCTGCCCACGTTTGATGCCCCGATCGGGGAGAGCTGGTTAGACATTACCTGCTGTAACAACAGAGCCCATAAAGAAGTTTCTGACTGGGAAGTCTCAGCGCACGTCAGCCTGAGCGACCATGCCTATATTTACTACACGCTCGGCACTGAAGACCAGATAGACGAGCACACTGAGAAGTATGATGTTAGAAGGGCGGACTGGGCTTCGCTCGAGACTAATCTTATCCAACGAGTTTGGACCATCCAACTCGAAACAGCTGAGAACAGCATAATAGCAAGTGAAAAGGTCAACACTTTTATTGATACTATCCAAGACCTATGTGACAAACACATCCCCAGGAAGAAGAAAAGGGACAAGGCCGTTCCCTGGTGAACCCCCGAACTCACCAAGCTGAGGGGGGAGAACAACCGCCTAAGGCGGAGGTACCAGAGGGCAAGAGGACAACAAGAGCGGAGCACTAGGTACCAAGAGTACCAACAGCTCGAAAAGCGGTATAAGCAGGCCATTAAAGAGACCAAACTATCATCATGGCGGGATTTCTGCTCTGAAAGCTCCACCAAACCATGGGGCTACATTTATAAGAGTTGCTGTAACAAACTTAAGATGCCCACGGCATTGAAGAGTTTAACTACTACAGGCGGCCACACCTGTGACACCGAAGATACTATCAATGTACTAATGGACCGGTTTTTTCCGGTAGACAACCCAGAAATGGACACCCACGACCATGAGATCGTACGGGAAGAGCTGGAAACAGAATATCTAGAGGCCAAAGCGCCTAAGTTCACCTACGCAGAGGTGGAAGAAGGGGTGAGACACCTCAAAAAAGGGAAGGCCCCAGGCCTAGACAGACTAACTAGCGAAATCGTCCACAAACTGTGGACCATAATCCCAGACGATCTGGTGAGAGTTTACAACATGTGCTTGGAATACGGGATTTTCCCGGAAAGGTGGAAGAAGGCCAGACTGGTAATCATCCCAAAGGCGGCGAACAAAAGCAAAAGCGATCCCGGGAGCTATCGGCCCATTAGCCTGCTCCCAGTGATGGGGAAAATACTGGATTATCTGCTAGTCCAAAGGCTCACATACCAACTTATAAAAGACAGGGCCCTTAGCCCGAAACAGTTTGGCTTCCTGCCTGAGAAGTCCACCGAAGACATCATATGTCAAGTCATAAACGATGTTAAACAGACTACTTCTGATTACAAGTATTGTTGCCTGTTGAGCCTCGATATAAAGGGCGCGTTCGATCACGCCTGGTGGTCCCAGATTCTTTTGAATCTCAGGCGAGCAAAGTGCCCAGTTAACATGTACAAGCTCGTGGAGAATTACTTCCACAACCGGACCGTCGAGTTTGTCTATGGGAGGCTTCACGTTACAAGAGGAATTAACAGAGGGTGTCCCCAGGGGTCTAACTCTGGGCCCCTCTTCTGGAACATTCTTTTTAATAGTTTCCTGGCTCACGATAAAGGCGTTAAAGAATACGCTTACGCTGACGACACCATCTTACTTTTTGGGGCCAACTCCCGAAGAGAGATTGAAACCCACGGGACCAGTCTGTTGAAGACAGCGGACGACACTGGCAGAAAATATAAACTAGAGTTTAATCCCAAGAAAACTCAAGGGATCATCTTCCACAAGATAGGTGAATCAGACCTGTATAAACGGGTGCCGACCATTAAGATGGAGAATGAATCTATTGCAATTGTTCTGACAATGAGGTATCTGGGCGTGTTTTTTTTTTTTAACTCTTTCCGCCCTGTGGGCACTAAGAGGGCCTCTTTTAGTAGGCTCATTATGGGTTCGGCCAGGCCCACAATGGGGCGACCGGGTGGTGAGGGACGGGGCCCGACATATCCGAACGGACCACCCCCCGAAAAATTCCTGGGGATTATTCGACCCGTTCGGATTCGATCCCGGGTCCCCCAGAGCGGTAGGCTGCCACCTTTACCGCTTGGCCATCCGGCCGTCGGTATCTGGGCGTTGTCCTAGACAAGAACCTAAATTGGTATGAGCACATCAAAATGCTTAAAACTAGGAGCGACCTCATGTATTACAATCTGGCCAGAGTCGCTAAGGCCAACTGGGGCCTGGATACAGAAGCCGTTAAAGAAATTTATAATATGGTGATCGTCCCAAAGATTACCTACGCAGCAGCGGCTTGGCACACGGCCACGGACAAAGTACGGAATAAGAAAATGCTATGCACAGCCCAAAGGCATGCTACTCTGCGGATTGCTAAGGCATTTTGCACCATCTCCACCGAGGCCCTGCTTGTCATCTGCGGGGTACCTCCCATCGATCTAGTAGTTCATGAAAAGGCTCAAAATTATAAAGTGAGGAAGGGCCTAACGGTCCGTGTTGGTGACAGAATCTTTCCAGCCGGGACTTATTCCACTAAACCTGCCTTTACTGAGTTACCGAGTCCTCCTGATCGCATAAGGATTGAAGAGTATGGCGAGAGCCGGAACAACGATGCCGAGATATACACAGACGGCTCAAAAAGCGAAACAGGAGTGGGGGCGGCTCTGGTGGTCTTTGTGGAGGGTGTGGAAGTTGACCATAGGCAGTACCGGCTAAACAATAACTGCACGGTTTATCAAGCCGAGCTGATGGCTATTAGAGAAGCAGTGAGGTATTACACTGAATCGATGACTGACAAAACGGTGCTAATCTGTACAGATAGCAGAAGCGCCCTTGATGCCCTATGCCAATATAGGGATACCAACAGAATAACTAACGACATTAAAATGATGATCAAACAGAATAACGGCAAAGGCACCATCGGCTTTAAATGGGTCCGGGCACACGTTGGTGTGGCCGGGAATGAAAGGGCCGATCAGTTGGCCAAAGAGGCAACCAATAAGACCGAAATTGACTACACAGAACTTCCCGCTTCCTATATTAAACGGGAAATTAGAGACAGCATGCGGAAGAGGTGGCAATTAAGATGGAATGAGTCTGATAAAAGTAGACACACCTACGATGTCCTACCAAATATAGAAGAAGGGCTTAGTGATCTTAAGTGGATTCCAGTGGATTTCTACCTCACTCAAGTCCTATCTGGCCACGCCAAATGCATGGCCTACTTTAAAAAGACAAATAAGTACGACACTGAAGAGTGCATCTGCGGAACAAATAGGCAAACCGTAGAACACCTGCTGCTAGAGTGTGCGAGGTACGCAGCTCTGAGGACCGAGCTAGAATGCTCATTTTACATGGACAATGATAACACTCCACTCAACCTTTACCATATTGTCAGGACCAAGTGAATTCGGTCTACCTGAATTCAGAAGGCTAGCTAAAGCCATCTTTAACTGTAACGATGCAAACCTCGGGTAAGCCACCCAAGGGTTTCGTGCGGCGAGTTGCCACACAATTCAGCGAACTGCAAAACGCACCAATGTATTTTTATGTATTGTATTCTATCTCTGTTACATTTGTTTTTATAAGAAGTTTGTTATAATGCTTGATTGAAATAAAGATTGGGAAACCCTCTGTAGTGCTCTGCGGGGCAGAGGGGTTTTCTGATCCCCGAAAGGGAAAATTATAAATTTCCTAATGAAAAAAAAAAAAAAAAAGTGCTTTGGTAGTAAAGTAATAATTTTTTTCTTCTTTTATAATTTGCTATTATGAAAAATTTTGCAAATTTATGGTACACAAAATTTTATTTATATCATCAAAGTTATACCTTATAAAATTGATCTGATTATCGTTTTTTATTCTTGTATAGTATAGGGTAACGGTAGGTAAGAGTACGTAGGGCAGTGTCAATGGAATATCTGATCACCGACTGTAAGCAGAAAAGTATTGGAAATAACTGCATTGGCCGCTAGGGACGCTTCGAATGTTTGGGATCCGCTACAATGTGAAAACAGTAGAAGATATTTTTATTTTTCAGTCGTTTAATCTTTTCATTTTTAGTCATTTAGTCACTATCTATTATTAATGAATTAGTTATTTAGTTTATTAGTCATTTAGTTATTAGCATTTAATCGTTAAGGCATTTAGATTTGACTCAGTGATTAGCAAACATGCCAACGTGCTTTGTTTCCGGGTGTAATTCTAAATACCCTTGTGAAAAAGATGATAGAGTTTTTTCAGAGTGCCGAAAAATCGTCTGAAACTCTGGAGGAGATTCGTTCTACGTGAAGATGATAAATTAACCGCAAAGGCTTGTATATGTAACGAGCATTTTGAGGATCAATTGTTAATAAAATCATTCGTTCACGCAATCGACGGCGATGACTGCAGATTGCACGCGATAAATGAGCACCGACTCCGAATGCTTTTTCATCTAAATTTTCCAATTGTCCATCTAAGTATTAAAGTGCTCCGAAAGCGACGATGTTCATCGGAGAGAAAAGCTGCAGTTGTCTCCAAGAAGAAACAAGTTGATCCCTCGTAGAACACTTGTTTTACAGTAACGAGTGCACATGTTATATATTTGAATTTTGAATTACAATGACGTATACAAACTTACACTAACGTATACATTTTTTTACACGTGAAATAAACAGCGTATCAGTAAAATAAAATCAAAAGATTATAAAAGAATTTTAAGTTTGGCATAGGCTTAGTAAGAAAAAGTAATTGTCTTTGACCATTTTTGTCAATTTTAATAATTTTTTTTTGTTGTTTATTGTTTATTCTTTATTAGTTCTTTAAAATGTCCACAAAATATGTAGAAATTCACAAATGAAAAAAGTTTTGAATATTTAATGTTTTACAAAGGCTTCCTGTGAAGTAAAAAAATTATATTACAAAAATGTACACAATTTTAAAGATGTTAATCATAATACAGATTGCATTAAAAATTTTATAATGAAGTTTATGCAAAACACATGTAAACTATATAAAACCCAAAATTATTTTAATTTATTTATAACAAAAATATACTTTAGCGAATTTATTGAGAGATTATCCGCATCGCTCATTGAATTTAACTGAACTTTGAATCCGTATAGATTTTGTATAATGGTAAAGATTTTTGAATGCATGCAGACAAATTCATTAGAACCATAATGGCATTAAATAGATTAAATATGGCAATTAAACATTTTAATGTTTTTTTTTTTTTTAAATAACTTTTTTCCGTTCTGTGGGCACTAGGAGAGCCTGTTTTAGCAAGCCCATTATGGGTTCAGCCAGGTCCACAATGGGACGGCCGGTGGCGAGGGACATATCTAGACGGACTACCCTTCAAAAAATTCTCGGGATTTATCAACCCGTCCGAATTCGAACCCCAGTCTCCCAGAGCGGTAGGCTGTGCCACTTTGATCGCTCGGCCATCTACAAATTTTAGTGTTAAAAAGTGCATTTTATTTAAAATATATATATAGCAGTACTATTATATATATAATCGAGACGAGTTGATAATAATAATAATAATAATCAGCGCAGAGCCCAAACGGTTAGGAGTTGAAAGTTGAAATTTGGTACACAGTCAGGGTATGTCACGAAAACGCACACTAAGAAGGGATTTTTCGAAATTCATCTCCACGGGGGGACAGGATTAAAGCTTTTATATACATTATCAAGACGTGTCCAAACGGTTAGGAGTTGAAAGTTGAAATTTGGTACACAGTTAGGGTATGTCACGAAAACGCACACTAAGAAGGGATTTTTCGAAATACCTCCCCACGGGGAGAGGGACGGGATTAAGGCTTAACACATTCCAACAACAATGGAAGTGTTACGTAACAATGGAATTGTTAAGAGAAAGCGACGTGCAAGACGCAGATGCAGTTTTTTCGTTTTTGCGTGAAATCGAACATATTTTAGACCCATCTAAAAATTCTCTAATTAGTCTGGAAACAAGGGGGACCCAATTCTTGCATTCTGTGAAAACGGTAAGGTTGACTATAACGTAATAATCTTAATCTTCGCTAAAACGGTTAGGAGTTGAAAGTTGAAATTTGGTACACAGTTAGGGTACTAAATTTAAGTACCAAAGTTTAAGTAACGATGATACTGTGAAGTTTCAATGGAGAACAAGAAAAAGCGACGTGCAAGATTTACGGGCTCTGGAGAAAAAAGAAAGAAATAGAGTAATATATTAGAACATATTCCATTTTTAAATTTAAACAGATTAGTTCGGTTTTTCTCGACCTTTCTTCTTTAGAACATTCGATGAATATTGAACGATATAATCAGAATACGTCGTGAAAATCGAACAATATTAGAACATTCGATTTTTAAATTCGACCTTTCTTTAGAAATACTTAGTTCATTGATGAAATTACTCTTTTTCTTTTGTGACTATAACGTAATAATCTTAATCTTCGCTATCGTTACTTTTGCCCGAGCAACGCCGGGCCTACCTGCTAGTATATATATATTTATTGTTTAGTTAAAATTTTAAAAATATTATTTTTGTTATATTTTATGCATATTATTAATTGTATTAATTTAATTATTCCGTAATAAAAGAAAACAGATTTTAAAGCTAAACCAATGTGATATTTAATAATAAGAGACGTTTTAAAAATAAAACTTTTAACTAACGAAAAAAAAAACAAATATTTATTTTTATCGAATATATAAAAATATATAAGAAAAAAGTCAAGGAACCCGAAAAATAGAAGTAAACAAAACTTTCTTTAATTACGCATTTAGGAATAAAAAGTATGTTTATTTTAAATTTAGTACCAAGATTTCTTTGTTCCAGACTTTTCGCCGACAGATGGCCGAAAATCATCGAAATGATCTTCAGTTATATAGTTTATTATCGTGTTTGGAATTATAGTTTATTTTCACGTGTTTTTAAAGAGATTAGAATAGCTTCATAAGTCATAAATTAAACGATCTGCACAAAAAACATATATACAAATATTGAAATCTATGAGTTCGAATTTGAATGATCAATCCTCTTGCGCAGCAGAAGCAGCGAGGTAAGCTTAGGCTTAGATACACAATTACGATGCAAAACTTTTAACAATATTTCAATCATTTAATTTTTACGTAACGTCTTTAATGTTATCGATCATTTAAAAGATTTGAGTTCGATGTTGTGTTTTGTTTTTAAATATCGTCGTTTTCTTCGGGAGAAAAATCGAACTTTGATTAAATAATCGAATCCTTCAGATTAGATTGTTTGTTTACGAAATCCCAAATAATTAAATGTCTGAATGTATGTTTTGGTTAGATAAGACGATATTTGTAGATTCGATCCTTTGAAAATAGATGTCATCAACGTTGTTACCCTTTTCCAGATTTTGGATAAATGCCAAAATTCGAAATTTAAAAATAATTCGTAGTAAACTTCCATGCATTTATTACCATTAATCTTTTACCAATTTAACAATGTAAACATGTTTTGATGTTTCAATTTCATAATTTAAAATCTAAAAATACAAAACTTATATACAGACTTGCATCTGAATACAAAATATATATATATATATATATATATACATACATACATACATACAGTAGTTCTACAAACAAATTAAAAATAAATGGTATAAACATGATTATTTATTTTGAGTACCTGCCTAAGAATTACCAGTGTATATTTGAACTAAATTTTGCACATTAAAATAGCTTAAAAACTTGTTCCAATTGAGTTATATTTTTAAAAATCAATATTGGTTATTTGTGATCATATCTTCTTGATTTCTATCTCTTATCTTTCTTGGTGTAGTTGTATAATTATTTTTATTGTGTTTTAATGATTGATTGTATAAATGGTTTAATTATCGGTTCAGTTTTCTAATTATTTTAAAATTAATTTGATAATTTTGTATAATTTTTGCTTCTGTTTTAAATTAAATTATGTGGATACTTATGACTACGGTGATTATTGAACACACTAGTATATGACAGATATGTTACAATTATTAAATCTGATTGTTCTGCTTAGATGAAGGTATAATGCATCCGCCTATTGCCTAGCATTGTTAAAGTTATCGGAAATTAAATGACACTTAAGATTTATCAGTGCATGAAGGAGCTATGTAATTTTATTTTATGTGCATGCTAATTTGCTTTAGTTCACTTAAAACTTCGATTTTATAACATACTTTCATCCACTTGTCTTCAATGTTACCATCTGAGATCTGTCAGTTGTATTGATATAATTTCACTCAAATATATAATGAAATCTTAGTTTTATGTTGTCTTTTAATATAACATATATACTGTATATATATAATATATATATATATATATATAATGGTATCTAGACTAGTTTCAAGCTAAGTAATTACTGAATAACAACAGAATAAGCTATTCCTGTTTTGGAAAATTCATGAAAATGATATTGGATATAATAATTGAAAAGAGGAGTCAAACTTGTAAAATTTCCACTTTTATTTATTTCTATTTATTACATTTTTCTTTGCAGATTATTCAATATTATGTTATAACAATATTTAAGATTAATAAATAAATTTCAAATGGCTTGTTGATCCAGAAAGTGGTGGTGCCAAATTAAGTTGTGGGGGTTAATAATAGAAAATTATAATTTTAACAAAAGTAATAATAAAAAAGAAACATGCCTATTTTTGCATGATTTTATTTATTTGTGTATAAAAGTTTATGATGTTAATTGACAAAGTTATGAAGAATTTCATGATTGACAGGTTGAAAATATACCAGTATAATTATAATAAGCATTAACATCAATAATTTAGTAGTTGAAAGTGAACAATAATGAAAACTTATGACAATTTTTAAGAGAGACTTAAAATTGAAACAAATGCTATAATTAAAAAATTCTGTAATAAAATAAGTAGAAACATTACATAAACAAATGATATATATTAATAAATCATGAAATGAAAAGATATGGGAAAAAATAAACTTAATAGCGAGGTTGAGGCCGAAGTTTTCAACGCAAAAACGTGTACGTCGGACATTTGGCACCGCTTTCCTGTAAGCCTAGAAGTTTGGCAATGGCCTTTGGAATGTTGAGAATGATTCCACTGACTTACGCCATTGCCAAACTTCTAGGCTTACAGGAACATCGACGTACACATTTTCACGTTGAAACTTTGGCCTCAACTTCGCTAATAATTTTAAATTATTCAATCAGTAAAAAAAAAAATAAATCACAAAAGATTATAAAATGTATAGCAAAATGCAATTTCCACATTTGCAGTTAAGAGTACATTGTGAACAGGACTTAGTTGAGCTGATCCTAATGAAACATAAACTCATGTATTCTACCAATATGCCAATTAATGATAACTATCAGAAATGGTGTATGGTCCTACCTCTAAAATCATTTCATGCTATTTTCTTGAAGACCAACCTTGAGTATGGAAGAATGCAATCATAAATATATTTGTTTTTGTGGGAAATTATTTTTATTTTTATGATGATAATTTAGATTATGAAAAAAAGACTAGATAATTTGTTAATTAAGATGCTTTTTAATCATTGACTAATTTGGTTTAATGAAATTATTGGTGAGGATTGTCTCAACTAGTCCATAATGACCAACCATTCCTGATAAATTCTGTTATATCTAGAACTAGAATATTTTTGGTTGAATTACCTGACAGAATACCATATGGAACAACTATCCAAAAATTTTTTTATGTGCAAACATGAAAAATATAATTTAAAAGTATAAAACTACATTCTTTTATCCTCATCTGTAGTGACGAAGGCAAACTGCATGGCTCTCGAGAATTAACCAGAAAAATTTCGATACGAATAAAGTGAATATCAATACAAGAGTTTATCAGAAACATTTCATTTCAATATTTACATTAATAAACACTAAGTTATATTTTAAAACCTAAAAGTTTACTGATTTGCTTATATTAATTTATTTTGGTATAGTGCATTTATAAATGAATAACTAATGACAAATACCTTTACCCGAAAAAGTGGTAACATATCAAACATAATATCAAAAATTGATTTAAAAAATTAATGCTACTTGCATGGCTGCTATATTGTTAATTGGATTACTGTTTGATTATTCTGAGTTTTGTTTTAGACAACAGTTGTTATTTCAGAATAAAAGATAAAATGTGGTTAAAAATAGTTTGTAAAATGTTTATTTTACTGAAAACGTTAAATTTTTCATCAAAATAAAATTTGTACTTAATTATTAAATAAATGCTTATTTTTAGATATAAAAGCATTAGGCTGAAAATTTTATTATTTTTCAGTTAAAATGCGAAGGCTATTTTTTAAATAAGGTCCGTTTTTTAATAAGAAGAAAAATACTGTAAATATCATTAAAATATATTTTTTTCTATATTCTACATACTTTTATCTACTTTACTACATAATTTCCATTTTGTTTAAACATTTGTCATACCGCTCAACAATTTTTTGAATTCTGACTTCAAAGAAATCTGCCGCCTGTCAAGAAGCCCAATCCACGACTGCAGTTTTCACTTCTTCTTTGTCGTTGAAATGTTGACCACCAAGGAACTTCTTTAAGTATCAAAACAAGTGAAAATCACTGGTTGCAAGGTCTGGATTGTGTGGATGATCGTATCGAGTCAAAACGATAAAGTTTTGACTCGATACGATCATCCACGATCAAAACGATGAAGTTTAATCTTTTTGTTTTGTGATCGTCAGAAAGCAGTCTTGGAACGCACCGAGAAAACAATTTTCGATAATTCAGTTTCTCCAAAACAATGGTATACAAAACTGATCTTGAAATCTGTGGAAATTCAATTGATAACGTTGAAATCGTGAATTGTCGGTCCTCTCGAATTTTGTTATCCACATCACGAATCAAATCTTCAGAAATCAGAGAAGGTCGGTCAGGGCGTGGCTCATCATGCACATAGAAAGGTTTCATGTCGACATCACGAGTGACGTCATGAGCATGCGCAATTGTCCAGCACCATCTTTGTGACTCTTTGTGACTTGTTTACGTTTTGTGTGTGTTCACGTGCGTTTTAACTGGAGTTTTTGTGTTGTTTTTTTTTCGTCGCGTATATCACTATGGTGATTTGTTGTGTAATTGGGTGTGATGCTAGTTCACTCAAGAACAAAGAAACATCATTTTTTAAAATTCCCGGCATTATTTGTCATCAAGGATCCCAAACTGAGAAACTTTTATGACGAAGGCAAACTGCATGGCTCTCGAGAATTAACCAGAAAAATTTCGATACAAATAAAGTGAATATCAATACAAGAGTTTGTCAGAAACATTTCATTTCAATATTTACATTAATAAACACTAAGTTATATTTTAAAACCTAAAAGTTTACTGATTTGCTTATATTAATTTATTTTGGTATAGTGCATTTATAAATGAATAACTAATGTAATTTCAAGCTTTAGCTAGTGCAAACTTATAAACGTTACACGTTAAAACTAAAAGCAAGTAGGCTTATTATATGCTAATTTCAACTAGAAAATAAAGGAACAATTTGAATTAAAAAAATTGCCACAGCTGGTTTTAATTAGACTTTTTTACTTTCAGACATAAATTCTTAGTTAAGAAATACGTAAAAACACGAGTTTTATGTACAAACAAAAGAAAACATATCTTTCCAAGCAATATTATTTTGCTGTTATTCATTACTTTTACTTTTATATCAGGAGAAACCCAGCCACTTGTTAAATAGTTATGGGCCTCTAAAGATTTATAAGCTTTCATTTGTGACAGGGTGTAGAAATTTGTTGTCAAAACCAATTAGTTTATATCACCAAATTCTACTTTCGGCCACAACTCTTGATCTACGACTTAGTCTGATAAACTGGCTTCGTATGGATCGCCTTGACATAACGAAATTTTCTCTTCGTATAGAGCTGCATCTCGTCCTGTTAGACTGCTAGAATAGCCCGCAAGAAAAAATCTTTTTTAACTTAATCCATGATAATAGAACTGCAGTATTTTTGTACGTTTAAACTAAAAAAAGACGTCGAACAACAAACCACGTGCAAGCTAAGCGAGCGAAAACTATCACAAAAATGGCGAATGGGTGGAGCAAACGTGTGTTTTATCATGTGAGCATGAGACCTTGAAACCTCTCTATTAACTCGCCCATCCTTGAACATTTACCCATTTATGAACTTTACTGTCACTCATTGCATTATCACTGTAAACTTCACAAATCTGACGGTGAATTTCCGCTGCTGCCAAGTTTCTTGCATTCAAGAATCGAATAACAGATCGTATCTCACAGTCGGCGGGAGACTCAATTTTCTTAAACATTTTAAACTTCTACAGCTCAGCATACAGACAGACGATATGGCTGCAAATGGCGTCAAAACGCGCGCCAAGCTTGCTCGGAGCAGAAGCGTATGCATACTGCCGTGATTGCGCATTATTCTCACTTTCATTCACAAACGGACCTTATTTAAAAAATAGCCCTCATATACTGAAATTTCATTTGAGATTTACATCATCTTTTTTTTATTTCATTTCATTTTTTCAAATTAAAAGAGAATCAATTTATAATAAAAAGACATATATGAAAAATACAGAAAAGTGATTAAGTGTATAATATTCAAAAGATTGTCATCAAATAGAAGAGGAAGTGCATGAAATGAAAAAAATATTCATTTGCTTTTCTCATAGTTAGTTCTCATAGTTATCTTACAGAAATTTTTAAAGACTGATAGTTCTGTTAAATATTAAAATGCTAGGATTGCTAAATTAGTGACTAATCAATTCTGTTCTAGAAAGTTAATCTACAAGCAAGTTTACTTCTAAGCATTTCTTCCATTGACAGTTCTTTCCTATATTATTCATGCTGGGAAAGAACTGTCAAGGAAGAAATGATAAGAATGAATGACATGGGAAAACAATAATCCATAAACCTAATTTTTAAGTAAAACAAAACCAATCTACTGAATTTCAGGCTTTAATAAGTGTAATTTAATAATTAGATGTTAAGTAATTTGACTAAAGAAAGGCAGTTAGACTGCCATCATGTGATAATTTTAACAATCACAATAAAGTAATTAGAATTTCTGGAAGAAAAGAATTGGCCCAGGAACCTGCAACTCCTGCTTGAGTCCTGCTCCAGGCTGATTCTTTTCTTCCAGAAATTCTTAATTAAAATGACTTTATTGTCGTTATTAAATTATCACAAGATGACAACCTAACTGCCTTTCTTTAGTCAAATTACTTAATATCTAACTATTAAATTAGCCTTATTATAGCCTGATAATTTGGCAGATCATGTGACATGGAAAATATGAAGACGTCACTAGTTGACAGTTCTATCCCAAGTCTCCAAGTTTTCTAATGATTTTGCACTTTACTGTCTCTCATTAATAAATTTTTAGTTATTTATAAAAATTTTAATATGTTAGAAGTAAGCTTTTTGAAAGCAGGTCTTTAGATACAAAAATTAATTCTATATACTAGATTGATCAATAAGTTTTGTTGTTCGATAAGAGATGGTGCTATTAGGTTTGTCGCTTTATTTCTTTAAAAATAGTACTACTATTTTATGAACACGAGTGAAGTTTCATGTAGATCTGTCAACTCATTTGTATATTTACAGCTGTTCAAAGTTGACATGTCACTATATTTTTTTTACAATGGAAAAAATTGAATATCGTGCAGTGATAAAATTCTTACTTTTGGAAGGTGTCGCACCAAAACAAATTCATGAACGATTGTTAAAAGTGTATAAGGACTCTTCACCTTCAATTAGAACAGTAGAAAGATGGGTTGCTGAATTTAAACATGGTCGTACAAGTCTTGAAGACAATCCACGTGAAGGACACCCAAAAAGTGCATCAACACCATAAATCATAGCATAATACAGCATATGGTTTTGGAAGATCGTTGATTAACTGAGAGAAATTTAGTAGAAGCCCTAAGGATCTCATTACGTGGTGTGAGCAATATTTTGGCTGAAGTTTTGGGTTACAGAAAGCTGTGTGCTTAATGGGTGCCGCTTTGCTAATGATGGAACAAAAACACATTCGAATGCGACTTTCTCAGCAACATTTGGAGCATTTTAGAAAGGATAAAAAGGATTTTGTGCATCATTTCATCACTATGGGTGAGACTGGGTCTACCACCATGATCCTGAATTAAAACAAGCTAAAAAGTGGTGTGAATTTCGCTCCAAAGTGAGTTAGGTCCAGAAATTGGCCAAGAAGGTGTTGTTATCAGTTTTTGGGATGCAAAAGGAATTTTGTTCATGGATTACCTCCAAACTGGTAAAACAATAAACTCAGATTATTATTGTAATGTTTTGGACTAGCTGGATGTAAAAATTTGTAAGAAAAGATCTGGTTTACAGAAGAAAAAAATCATTTTTCATCAAGACAATGCATCCTCTCACACAGCTCAAAAAAGTCAGTGAATTAAAGTATGAATTGGTGCAACATTCACCCTATTCACCAAATTTAGCTGCCTCTGATTTCTGGCTGTTTTCACATCTCAAAAAATTCATGCGTGGGAAACGATTTTCATCATTTCCCATGCATGAATAGTAGTAGGTAATAGCAGCCATGGAAGCGTATTTTGACAGTCTTTTGGATTCTTACTTCATGGATGGAATCCATAAATTAGATGATCACTGGAACAAGTGTATTGAAGTTCAGGGAGATTATATTGAATAATAAAATGTATTTCAAACCATAAAATCATGTTTTTCTTATCGAACGACAAAACTTGTTGAACAACCTGGTATTGTCCAAATCATACAACTTAAATTGTATAATATCTGCATAAAAATTGAATTTAAAATTAATTAACTTCAGTACTTAACAATTATAATTATGAACATAAAGTAAAGTGAAATTGATTTAAAGAATTCACTGTCGGTTTTTTAGATAAGGAGTCTAGACCAGTGGTCAGCAACCTTTCTGACCTCACGGACCACTAAACTTGTAACTTTGAATCCCTTTGGTCCACTATAATGAATTTTTTTAAATGATGCAAAATCTGTAGAATAATGATTGTAAAAGTTCAATTTTACTATATTAATACGAAACTGGCGTGTTTAATTATAACAAATTAATGCAAGCCTACAGTTCGTTGCTGCTTGTTTGAAATAAGTTTATGGATTCTTAGCGCTTTCCACCAAGGACGACAATCGCACTCACGATATTGTTTATTGTTCATTATTTATTGATAACAGTCACTTCGTATTTGGTTTTAGATTCAAATAAAAACCCCTGATGAGTGAAAAAACCAACTAAGCATTTTGCATTTCTTTCGTCAATATCCAAATTTCTCCACGGACCACCCATATTTTCTCGTGGACCATCGGTTGCCGACTGCTGGTCAAGACTATTCATAAGAAGGTAATCTTCTTATACTCAATGTATACTTGATACACCTAGCAAATGGTGTTACCAAAGTAGCCACAGCTTTACCCTTATTATCTTTCAGCAAGAACTTCTGGCCCACCCTTACCATCATTCTGTCTATCATGCTTTAATAATAATATCCATGACATCTAGAAAACTGTGACAATGGGCTATATTTATTATCTGTTTAAATTCTACTGCTGTGTCAATTTTCAGTGAGGAGTGCAATATAGCCCTCCTAATTAGGGTCCTAAAAGTTACAAGCTTGATGGTGTCGTCCAGCTTCCAGCATATAAAAGAGTTGACTGTCATGGACTTATGGAATACGTACATATATGGGTTTTTATCCTCCTACATATGGTTAAACCTAAAAAATTAACACTGACAAAACTAGTATCATTTAGAGTAAGAGCACCCTGCTGAATTTCATTACCATGTCATATGAAGTCATGGAGTCTATTCTGGTTTTTTCAAACAATAAACATATCATTCATGTATCTCATTATCAATTTGATTTTATCTTGAAACTCTAAATCCACCAACCCAATGATGAATTAATGTTAATCGATCTGCCATATTATTTTGCTATAACAAGACTAATGCTGAGTATATAGAAGGGCCATTCAGAATGGTGAAAGCACACATGTAATCACATGCTAGGATGTGACTGCAGCAGCTAATTGCTGGATGATGATGATATTCAAGTTATGGCAATAGTATCTAGTATTAACTGTTTGTCTCTATGGTACACAATGAGACAAGAGTGCCTGTTTGAAGTCATATGCACCATAAACACCTTGCCTAGTTCTCGTTGCACAATTTCTTCAGACATAGGTGATTGGCAATGTCCCTCATTTGGTTAATATTTCAGTGCCAGTTTGTAGTACCTGTCCCATATTTCATCAGTTACAATAATCCAACAAAGGTGGAATTCTTCAAGCTTGAAATGATCTAGATCAGGGATGTCAAATCTTTTTGAGTCTGTGTGCCATGTAGTAAGCATTTAAAGATGTTTGTGTGTGCCAAAATTTTAAACTTCAAATAATGATATTTAATGAAATTAAACAAATATGCTTTAATTAGAATAAAAGTAAAAAAGCTAATTGTAAAAAAGGGTGACCAGATGATAAACTAAAAGGATGATTGAAAAAACACAGATGATAAATCAAAATTGTATGATATGTTGCATGCCAGATGATTTCTTCTTATTGATTTTATCACTTTGGGCACGCATGCCATAGGTTTGCGTGCCCAAAGTGGTAAAACTTTTTCCATACCTTTTTCTATTTAAGGGCCACATTTCAATACTTTTGAATTTATGTGGGCCGCAAACAAGAGAAAAGAAAAGAGGGGGAAATGTCAATAAGTCACAATTATTTATTCATATATAATTATAAATTAGCATAAGTATACTTAATTTAGCTTCTGGAACTGATGTAAACATAATATATTGGAAATATTTGGTTAAATATTAGTCACTGCTAGTGTTAAATTAGTTTTGATGTGTCTGTTAGCCGGTTTCTTGTTTTAATTTTTACTAAATTCATTGTGGGAAAACTATTCACATATATAAGTTGTAGAAAATAACATTTGAATTTTTGCTGCATACTTCCTTAATCTGGGAAATTGATATATTTATTCATATTATATGTGACGTGGGCCGCAGAAAATATTACTGTGGGCTGCATACGGCCTGAGGGCCACAGGTTGCCCATCCCTGATCTAGGTGAACAAAAAATAATCACAACTGAAGAATTAAGTCAACAAAACCACATCTTAACAAACTCCAGCAAAATTTTTAATAATCAAAAATGATTTTGATTTCTATGATGGATCTGCCTCAGTTGCTTGCAATGCATAAAAAGAAGCAATTCAGATTGACTCAAAAATTCAAATCGTAACATAAAACAACATATAATGATTACGTGTTTGATCACAAACATTTGGAGAATACTGAGTAATGTGGATGGTTTACTCAATGAGTGTCTGATCTTCACTTTTTCCTGATTCTTGTCAGTAATTTGTGCTGAATCAAAGGAGATGAATATTCACCTTCTTGCGTTGTCCATCTATGCATTCGTGCTCACAACAACAATCATAACATAAAACAACATATAATGGTTACACATTCAATAACAGTCAAAGATTTCAATTTGTTGAATACAAAAAACATGCATTATTTATTATTTTCAACTTGGTTAATGAGCCATCCTCAGGCATGGACTGTCAAAATTTGAAGGCTAGTGTTGGAAGAATGAAGAGCTAGGCTCAATAGAGTAAACAAGCAAGGAAAGTAGGCTATGATGGCAGCAATTGATATGAAAGAGTAAAGCAATATTGCTAGGGATCACAAGTATAAAAATCTGGGATAAGGGAGTCCTTATCCCAGATTTTTATACTTGTGTTGGTAATGGAGTGGATTTAAACTTCAGCGTCTTTATGGTATGAGAAGGATGAGAGATAATTCTGATGATTTTGGCTGCCTACCAATGTACAGTACCTCTGTTTTGAGGTTGTGTATAGGAAAATAAAACTAGCAAACCCTCCTGTTTAATTTCATCTTTATAATTGACAAATCTCTGATTGAGAGATCTTTAGGTGTATGTGATCATACAACATACTGTATTCCACTTTCAATTGCTCATGCTTGAGGATGGCGTGTTAACTGGGTAGAAAATGTTAGTATTCTTTTAATTTCATTCACTTTATTAAAGCTCTATTAATAATTTCAGCTCTGTCTGCATTCAATACACTCAGTTCAACTGACTTTTCCATGATTCCAAGTATTTGTCTGATTTGCAACCCTATAACCAAACGTTCAGTGTTTCAAATTGAATTGGAATATACAGTAGTGATTTTACTGTTCTTATTTATTGTGTAAACTTATGTGAATACTAAGGACTCTGTCTCTGACCACTTTTGGCAGTCCAATACCAATATTTCATGTCATTTTATGATATTCTTGTCCTCCATATTGAACTTTTTACATAATAATTTTTTGTACAGTGTGATTTTAAAGTCCTTCTGCAGTGAGTGGGGAAATGGGAAGAGCTTCCAGGAATGAAGTAATGATGTTACAGGCAGACCATGGGCCATATTCTGGTCACCATCTCTGGTCTCAGTCTCTCCCAAGCCGGTCGCTGATTGGCTAATCCAAATGATTAGCCAATCAGCAACCAGCTTGTGAGAGACCAAGGATGGTGACCAGAATACGACCCCACGTGTTAAGAGTTTAAAGTAAATTATGATGTCACTCGGCAGCATTTGCAGACTATAAAGAAGAGAGAGCAGAAGGTATAAAAAAGACATCATACATTATGCAAGAAGCTTCAAACTGTGATTCAATGTTGGATCGGCATTTTCCACAAGATGACACTGGTTACAAGTAGGGCTAACTTGGTCTTGATACAAGGAACATTACTTGTTTTCAAGACCAAGCTTTGGTTACTATATGACTAAGTTGCATGGGACAGTGGACAAATATTGTTCATTAGATTCTTTTACATTTGTGGAAAAGTCGTGAATTTTCTGTTGTTTTTTGATAATGGAATTTGGGCCCTTTTGGGGATTAGGGAAAGGGCAAAACACAAAAAAAGAGTACATGCCCAAAGTGCCCCAATGTACAGGTGTCCCTGATGTCACTACTTGGCCAAGCCACACTGGCGTGGCTCTTTGTAGAGAGACTTTACAATCACACTGTATAAGCAATATTAATTAATTGTGAATAAGTGGTTTTCTACTTTTATCTTGGATATTCTTCACAATTAATTAATCAAAAGTTTATTGACTGTTTTAGATAAGCAGTATTAGTTTATGAATGTTGATTAAGTAAAAAAAAATAAAAGAAAGACTAATTGATTATAAGATAAAATAAAATGTAATTTAAAAAACTGCAGAGAAAATTCATAAACATCTATAAAAATAAGCAGATTGCACTTAAATTGATCAATGCTAAGATGCATTGTTTTATTTTAGAATTAATAAGCTGCAATTAAAATACTCTATAATTTCTTATTTTTTATATTTTCATCTATTATTAATATTGAGTTAGTTTCTTCTTATAAATTTTTATTTATATTTATTTCTATAATAAATGCAGCAAAAATATATATTTCTTCTAAATAGCTATCTTCTGTAATAGATGATGGTGCAGAAATGGTTCCAGTTTATAAATGTTTTCCTGTATTTTCAATTTTAGTATATTTATTTCTTAAGTACAGATTTATCCATGATATAGCTGACTAACTAAAAATAAAAAAATTAACATTCAGTTAGAAATTAGTGTTACTAGAAAATATGAATTTTTGAACATTATTTAATATCTTGTATTATTTGTAATTTTATAAACACAAAGTATTTCGGTCACAAAGTATTAGTCTTGATTATAAACAAACAAAATGAAACCTTAAATAATTTTTAAGAGAGTTTTATTTCATTTCATTTAAAAAATTTTTATTTTTAAAATTTCAAATGTAAACACCAACTGAAACCCGATGCTTAGCAAATAGACACCTACAACTGCCGTAAATAATTGGGCTATATTTTGGAAATAATAATTATGAATTACAAATGAATTTGGCACATGGAGGTTTTAGGCACATTTGTAATTTATAATTATTATTTTGAAAATATAGCCCGATTATTTACAGCACTTGTGGGTGTCTATTTTTAAAATTGAAAACTAAAAATAAATTTTTCTCTGAATTGCAAGAAATTACTTACATTCATAATTACTTTTTAGATTTAGTGCTTTTGGCCTAATGGCTCCCACCTGCATAATAACAATAACACATTCATAATTAAGATAATTTGTCACTTTACTTTTTAAAAAGTAAAAGTGACTACACTAAATCACTAATCACTTGAAATTTAAAGAAAAAAACTAATTGTTGAACATTTTAGATCAGTGAACCATATTTTAATGTGCCAGATGGTTTGCAGACTGACCTAATCATATATAAACATCTCAATAACCCAATTTAATATTAATCATCCAACCATCAGCCAAATTAATAAGGCAATATTATGCTTCTTTTCTTCCAGACTATTCTAAATTATATTAAAATTATAGTTCCTACTTTCAATAAGAGATGGTACCTAACATCTGTCTCTAATTTCTAATGATGTAATTTCTAATTATTAATTGTAGCATAATATTGCCCAATTAATTTATCTGATGGTTGGATGATTAATGACCTAACCATTTTTCCAAAATGCAATTCAGTGCTGTTTAATTGGTACCATTTAATTGTCCAATCCAATGTCAATTTTTTTCCAGACAATTCATCCTTGACAATTGTTTCTCAGACAGTTCTTTCTCAGTAATTCCCTGGCTAATCATCTCCAGACAGTTCTGCCCTGGACAGTTTTTCCTTACATTTTTAAAATGTAATTTTTGCAATGTTGCTTTGGTCATTTGTTTCCATTATTATACCAGATAGTTATGTCTTCATTAATCTTCCTGCAGACATCTTTATGACAGATTAAAATAGTTAAGTTGTGTACATACTTCATCTCCATAAAATTTATCTTTAAAGAATATGTGTATGATATTATTTATAACTTACATGGTCAGATGACTAATCAGTTAAGGTGACAGCCTATTGCTCTGGGGACCCAGGATTGAACCCAACTGAGTCAAAAAAACATCCAGGAATTTTTTGGAAAGTGGTCTGTCCAGATATCCATCTCTCACCACCTGGTTGCCCCATTGTGGACCTGGCTAAATCCATAATGGGTTTGCTAAAAAGGCTCTTAGTGCCAACAGGGCACGAGTTTTAAAAAATCATTCATATTAGAATGAGTTATTTTATTAGTTTTATAAGTTTTTGTAGTAGTATGCAAAAACCATGGCAAGAGTTTGTCAAAATAAACATTATATATCAGTTTTTTAATGCATTTCACTGAACTAATATACTATTAATGGTATTATAATTAATTTTTATAACATGTCAAAAATGTATATGTGATGAAAATTGTTGTATCATACATGGCAGATATGACCAAGTATGTAATTTTATTATCTGTTTGACACGGTGATGTCATTTCTATGCCATTTGGCATTTGGTGACTATTTAGGAATAAGAATAATTAAAAAGTAATGTTGCAAAAGAGTGTGTAGAAAAATAATATTCTAAAGAAAAAATGTTTGGAGAAAAAAGTATGATAGAAAATTGTCTGGAGAAAAACTTTTGAAACGAAGAATCATCTAAAAAACATTTTGAGTAAATTATCTGAGGTAGAACAGCTTGGAGGAAAATGGTCCAGAGAAAAACTGTTTGGGGAAGAGCTGTCTGAGAAGAATTGTCCTGGGATCAATTTCTTGGGAAAAAATTAACCAGCTACCATTTATCCAGAGAAAATAAATTTTCATGCATTATATATATATATATATATATCTTTATATTAGGCTATTGGAAATATTTTATCACATAGTCTATCCTTACCTAATGCAATGGTTTTCAACTTGGGGTGCTGCAAAATATAGGTGCTGAGAAGTGTCATAATATTTCTTACATGTATTACTAAAACTACAGAAAGTGCTTTTAGTAATACATGTAATGAGAATGAGAATTGAAAAAAAGATACTAACTTAGTAGAAACTTTATTTACATTTTTGTTTTTAATTTATAAAACAATTTTTACATGTTAACGTACAGCTTGTTGTTTAAAAAGTTCTGCAGGCTTTTAATTTTGCAGAAGTGTTCATGCCATCTTGAAAATTCAGTTGATTGGATAAATTTCTCTCAATTCAGATTATTGCTAAATTGATTCATGTACCTTGTGAACAGTATACAAATCATTTTTAACTCTTTCTTTACAGGTCATTGCAATATTTACCAAGAGTGCATAGTTGAAATGTTTGAGATTAGAAATATCGTATAAAGTTAAAAATTCTATAATGATCATTCTCGGTGTATTGTAACATCACACTTCCATGCCATTGTGAAAAATAGGTGGCATTGTGACATGGGACATTTGTGTGTTGTTGTTTAGATCATCTGTATAAAAATATAATGATAACACATCATTCAATAAGTCTCCGGTCTAACTAAGAAAAACAATTTTTTTTTAGAAATTTGACTTTATTCATCAACATACTCTCCTTCAAGTGTGATACATTCATTCCAATGCTCCTTTAACTTTTCAATGCCTTTTTCGTAGAACGATTTGTCTTTGCTCTCAAAATAGGCCTCAGTTTTGGCAATCACTTTTTCATTTGAGCCAAATTTCTTTTCCTGGAGCATGTTTTTGATGTCTGCAAAAAGCCAGTAGTCGCTGGGGGTTAGATCTGGAGAGTACAGTGGGTGAGGAAGCAATTCAAAGTGTAATTCATTCAATTTAATCATCGTTTTCATCAACTTGTGTCACGAGGCATTGTCTTGGTGGAACAGCACTTTTTTCTTTTGCATGTGATTTCTACACTCAATCAATCCAATAGTGCCATGTAATATTCGCTATTGATAGTTTTACCTTTCTCAAGATAGTCGATGAACAAAATACCATGCGCATCCCAAAATACGGATGCCATAACCTTGCCAGCTGACTTTTGAGTTTTTGGTTGCTTTGGACAACTTTCAACAGCTGCTGTCCACTCAGATGATGATCTTTTTGATTCAGGTGTGTAGTAATGGATCCATGTTTCATCCATTGTCACATACCGACATTTCACAAGAAATCCTTTTTATCTCGCTTGAACAGCTCCAAACAGTGCTCTGAATTGTTTTTGGTCCAGTGTGAGCAAACGTGGCACTCACTTTGAAAGTAACTTACACATGCTCAAATTTTCATGTAAAATTGTAAACATACTACCTTCTGATATCTTTAAGGTGTCAGCTATTTCACGCAACTTCACTTTACGGTTTTTCAAAACTATTTTGTGGACTTTTTTTATGTTTTCCGGAACAACTGCCAATTTTGGGAGACCAGAACATTCAGCATCATCAGTGTTTGTACGACTGCATTTAAATTCAGCATACCAGTCAATAATAGTTAATATCCCTGATGCAGAGTCTCCATAACGCTTATCAAGCCACTGTTTGGTTTCAACAGTATTTTTCCCCATTAAAAAACAATGTTTAATCAACACATGAAATGCTTTTTATTCATTGTTTTGAAAATTACAAAACTGGGGTCAATAAAACCACTGTAACCTGTAAACTAATTGTCAGAATGTCATGAAATTTTGACATGTATGACACGTATCGTTTGAAGGTTGGTACTATTACAATGTTGCCATATATGTGTCAGACCGGAAACTTATTGAGTGATGTGTTATATTACTGCTGATTTTTTTATTGGCTGTTCATTTGCTATTAGCTTATAAAGTTAAATAGTTGTGTTTGAATGTTTGCAACTTATTGTTTTTTTTTTCACCCAGCAATGCTAATGAATGGCATATGCTGTAGAGAACATTTTGATAATATTCTTACTGAGAAACTGATCTCAAATTCAGTATTCACTGTTGTTAGGACTGTTGTTAGTAACCTTCTTTTGCTTTTAGTATTGTTATAAAACATTGGTTTTCACGTAATGCATAGTCTAAAGAAGAAAACCTCCACTTAAAACTGGTTAAATTAGAATTAAGAACACTAAACCTATAAACCAGCAAATTTTTATAACAAGTGCAAACATTTTCACCTTTGTTGAATGGGCATTATCAACATAGACGAAGCCTGTTCAACACATGACAATAAAAGAAACATTTTGTCTGTGGAATAAGAATTAGGCTACTACTATCTTGTTATAAGAATGGACAAACAATCAAAATATAAATGCTTATTCAGTCATTTCAGCTATGAAGATTGAAATGGAACTTAATACATTATATATCTCCTGAAATAGTATTATGATCTTCAGAAGAATAAGAATATCATTTCTTGATTTTTCTCTCTCTCTCACACATTCAAGTTATATTAAGTTTTATCATAGTAACAAATTTATTAAACTTAATTTCTTAATTTAAATTTAAATTTGAGAAACTGTCACAATTCTTTATTTTTGACTTTTTTTATATTAGAGAATAAATTTTCAAAAACTTCACTACTTTATTTTACTTGGTTTACACTGAAAATGAATGGACAAAAGAAAAAATTTTTAAATACACTGAGTTCTTAACCTCTGGTTTTGAAAAGATTTATTCAAGATTTCCATTGTATTTGCTTTCTAAACAGTTTATAATTTTACATCATTATGTTATTTCTTAATGCATTTTTTACAATTTATTATATGGTCTATTTTTCTTATTGTTATATTAAACTTTTTACAGAAAACGAACTGCTGCCAGGAAGTTAATTGAACGTTATTATTACCAGTTAACAAATGGCTGTGGAAAACCAGAATGTTCAAACATACACTGTGCTTCAAGTGGAAAGATTCAAAAACTTTCTCCAGATCAAGCAGCAGCAATGGCTTTACAACTTTTTGTATCACATCCAAGAGCAAAACTCTGTGAATCAAATTCTCCAAAAATGGCTAAACTACCGGAAGTATTTAACAATTCTCCAAATAAAGCTGGGTCTTCACAAGTTGATAATACTCAAGAAACAATGCAAGGATGTGTTTCTTCTACAACAAATAAAGCTGGTTATATGGATATATCTAATGACCCCAAGGGGGATTGGATAAACAGTAACAGAAATAAATCTAATCAATGTCACCAAGTGAGAAATATGATTAATTCTGATGAAGATGACGATGATGACGATTGTGAATTTTCTCAAATAGTAGATGTAATATCACCATTTCAACCATCAACTTCCAACTCAAAAAGATTACCTTGTTATGGATTATTAGAAGATAATATCATACCTAATTCAGGTATATTAATGATATAAATAGTTTTATTACGTAAAATTTAAATTTATTAAATAAAAACATTTCCTGATATTATTTCAAATTTATTGAACTTTAATAAGTTTATTAATAATTGGATTTAGTTTAAAGTATCTATTTTTATAAATGAGATGGTTTTTATGAATTCTAGATGGCTTTTCTTTTGCATGATACTTTTTTCATAATTAGGATGTGATTTCAATTCCATTCTTTAAAGAAAAATATCCTAATTTCTAGCAAGGGAATTTTTTAAATTAGTATCATTGTTAACAATTTCAAATTTATGGCCGAGTCTTGCTTGTCAATCAGTTTTTCTCCAAAAGTTGAAAGATGGGCTTACTACTTATTAACAGTTTTGCATGTTGTTCTATGGAGTTGGACAGTTTAAACTTGAGTATAGTCAATGTAGGAAGTATGTTTTAATGAAAAAATATCATTCCCACCAATAATTACTGAGACTATGCAACATTTTGATACAGGAAGGTTATAAAAAACAGGAAATCAAGAAAAAACTTTGTAGACAGAAAAATTATATCTATCTATATTAGGGTGTCCCTTATATGGAGAAAAAAATTTTTTTCAAATTTTTAAATGCATATCCCTTAATTCTTTTCAAATTGCTAAGACTTACTTACATACGAAATATTGATCCCCTACAATGACGATAACCTGTGCTGACTAATCCTCAAAGTTTTTATAGTCATTTTGGACTATCACTCGACTGCATCATTGTCATACATACATACATGACTAGATCATTGTAATATTAAATAATTGGGTAAATAAGGAAATCAGACAACAAAGAGAATAATATTTAAAATTTGTATGAATGTAAATTATTGTGAATATTTTCTGTGAATGTCTCCTTTTTACAGTCTGGATACAGTTTTCTGTGTTCTTGCACACAGTGTAAAAGAAACTTCTTGAAAGAAAGTTCTTCATCCGCGGTAATTAACCCATGAAAATCTTGCACTAATTTAACAGCTTTTTCAGCTGTATCATTCACCACCTTGAGAGAGAGAGAACCTTTCTTTTAGCTTGCACAAAAGAAGCATTTTCTTCCCATGAAGAAATGCTTTCCTGAAGGAAACTGCTTTCAATTTTTAACCTAGTAAACAGATTTTTGCTCTTCCTAGACACAAAACAATCCAAGGTTTTTCCTGAAACAAAAAGTAGGTATAGTTTAAATAAGATATAATTAAAGTACAAACAAAACATGTAGTTCTACATACCATACAAAGAGCTTGCTATTTCTTCTTTTGATAGAATAAACCTTTTCCCTAAATTGGATATACTTTCCCGTTCCAAGTTAATTACTGTTTTTATCTTGGTTGTTTTGTCGACTAAATTATTGAATAGTAATAATATGGCTATTTCCTCGGATAAATACCACAAGTGTTGACAAAACTTGGTCAAAGCTGCCTGGGAAATTAATTTGTCAACTTTTTCATAGTCTTTTAATGTTTTTAAAAAAGCACAACTCTTGATACGGCACCAGTTCTGCCAAACTGCATCCAAGCCAGGGTTTTACGTAAACTGTTACAATAAATAAGCAAACATCTTGTAATGCTTGTTTGTCCTTGGCATTCATTCTGAATTGAGATCAGCAAACATATTTTCAAAGAGTAAATAGCTTTAGCTATCCATTTTGCTTGATGCATTGCACCTGGAGGCCTGATTTTAATTTTTTTTTCTTTATCTTCTCCAAAAATATGATAGATAACTTGACTAATTTGCGATAATCATCTCTCTCAATAGATTTTTGAAGTTCTCTCACATAAAAACATAATAATTGATCAATTTCTGCGTCATTGAAATGTTGTTTTACAAAATTAATGCACATTTGTATGTTCGTAGAATCAATGCTTTTCCAAGAGTCTTTAAATTTTTTGAATATCGGAATATCGGGGCTGTTAGTAACTTGGGGGATTTTTGTTTCAAACACACTTCTTAAAACTAGCTCATATATATGATGGCGACAAGTGACGAGACATAACAGCTCTCTTTCTAGCTTTTGTTCTAAAAGCACAAGCTCCATTTAAGCAACCTGTATTGGACGCTGTTGTGTCACAACACATTATTTGTACCTTGTCATTTAAATTTCAATCACAGAGTGCATTCGAAACTGCTTTGGCTTGGTGTTTACCAGAAGAGCTGTCCAATATTGGTTCGGCAAGCAGTTGTTCCCTCTCTCCGAATGAAATAAGAATCGGTAGGCGCTCTTCTTTAGAACTTCTAACATTCAAGCCAGGTAACAATTTGCCATCTCAATGAATGGTGACTACTACTGGCACATCATCCTGAAAATTGGATTTTATGGCTTCTGCTCTGTCTTTCCTCACTTGTGTCCAAATCCATTGAAGTGAAGATTTGTTGATTGAAAATTTATCAATACAAAGCCCTAGGGCTTCCACTGTAGTGTGAAGAATATAAACAGAATCTCTAATCTGTCTAAAGCTGTGACTAGTTTAGGTGTAATGAAATCCTTTCTTCCTCTTTTTACACTAGCTTCAGATGGCACAGTATTCAATTCCTGAGAAAAAAGCTCATCCAGACTATTGTCAGAGCTATGAGAACTGTCATATAGTTCCTGGAGTGGTGATAAATCGTGCAATATTGAAGAAGTCGATGCAGCCTTCATATAAATATTTTTGAGCCTTTTTCTCTCTACTGTTATTTTTCGAAGATGTCAGTCAGTGGAATTACGAAGTGCTAAAAAACATATTTTCTTAGTCGGAGAGATAAACCACCAAATCACGGGTGCAAAATTACCGTCAAATCGGCAAGTACTCGCAGTTTTGTTTTTTAACATTTGCAAAGTTAAATTAACTGTGAGTGAAAGTGCAAATCTTGTAATATGCGAGTGTATCATATTTAGGGAAAAAACTAGAATACCTACAAGATCTATACCTAACTATGTCAAGAAATTGATGGATCTTTATCACGTATGGAGAGAGTTACATAAAAACAGTAAGAAAACTCAAGATGTTTATAAGTGCTGCAAGAAAACTTTCCAAATAGATTTAGATAACTTATTTGATATCACACACACCGATGCCCTTGAATGTATGACAATAGAGGAAAATAAAAAATTCTTACAGAAACAGAAAGAACTGGAGCGTCCGGGCTGCTTGGCAGGTGTAGATAAAAAATTGGCCAAAAAAGAAGAAAAGGCAAGGTAAGTATATGTGTTAATAGCCTGACAAATTATGTTAGAATGGCAAACAAAGCGAACACGCTCCACTTCTCTAGCACATCATGTATGGACATGATTCGATGCAAGTCGACATGGATTCTAGTGACCAAAATGAGCTGAAATTTATTGTGTGAGTATTTAAGGGTAAAATAAACAAAACTAAGCCATATGCATTAGAAAAAACAATATTCGAAAAATAAGGGACATCCTAATCTATATATACTATGTCTCTCATTTTCTGGTGGTTAACAAATTCAGGAACACTTACAAACAAAAAATCTTTATCTGTATATGTATACTCGTACATATAAAGGTTATAAATATAATATGATACAGAAGAAAATTATTGACAATAATTTAGATAACAATTAAATAAATGAAAACATGTAGGTGATGACAAAAAAAAAAAGAAAAATATCTTCAAAATAAAACTAACTACTATACTTTGTTCTTGGGTATGTCCACTTTTTAAATTTATTCAAAATAAGAGTTCTCTCTGGCCCAGAATCCAGCTTTATTGTATTGCATGTATTTTTTGGAAAATTTTTCTGTTACAGATATTCCACAAATCTACAATGGTGTCAGCACGTAAGTCAATCTTGTTTCGTAACATCTCATATGGAACACACTTTCACAAATTAAATCTGCTTTTATTATTAATTAGATGAATCAGAGCCATAGATAAACAGAGTTTGACCATCTGGAAACTTCTGGAAATTAAATTTATTTAATTATTATTATATTTATTATTGAATTATTATATAATTTTAATTATTATTGAAGGTTACATCAGTGTAATAAGTCTTATTAATATATTATAGTTATAGTATACTAATAATAATAATAATTAATTAAAAAAGGACAAGAAGCATTGATTAATATATTACTAATATGGATCAGTTTTTGTGATGTTAGCATCAAGTTAAATCTGAATTAATGTTTGACATCTGAAAAAAGGTTTTGGCCTTGATGTCTGTATTAAATAAATTAGATAACAAAATGACAAGTCAATAAAGTTTATTAAACCATTTTTTAACTTTTATATAAGAATTTTCTATTTAATAAGATTTACAAATTATTTTTTTAAAATTAACTTTATTTGTATTAAAGCATATTACAAGATGTGGCTATCCTCTTAATGTAAAAATTAAAAAAATAATTTTAATTATAATACAATGAAAGAGAAAATCTTTTTAGTTAGAATAAAAAATCAAGGACATAATAAAAATTTCATAAACTTTCCAACTTAATAGTTATGCTAGAAACAGAGTATACATATGGTGCATGTGAGATATATCAAGCAGTTTTTTTACAATATGCTTCCAATCTAAAATGCATATCAAATGCAGGGGTTGCTCTACAGAGTGCCAAAATTGCCACTTGGTGATATTTTTATTAAAGTGATGATAAAAGTGGTGACTCTAGTCTGCTTATTTCTACATTTAATGTGAAATTGAATCATAAAGCACGTTTCAGGAAAAACAGCAGAATATCAAGCTTTTGTATGATGGGAGTCATCCTATATCTAGGAATGTCATAATGTCATAATGTCACACAGCAAGTTCAGACAGGAATGCAAAAAGAGACATTGAGAAGGTAGTTTTCATGCAATGCTGCCTAGTGTTTCCAGATTGGAGACATTTTATTGACTGACAGAAAATTTCGGGAATATTTTTGGGTGACATTTTTTTTTAGTAGACTAAAGCATAAAAATTTTGACATGACAGAATCTGTAAAGTACTGTTTAAGCATTGTGATTAAATGTGTTATTTGGAATTATTCATTAAAAAATGATTCCTATTTCTAAGTGACAACATAACATGCTAAAAACATAGAGTCTGGAAGCTAGACTCAACTCATATAGTTACCAGCACTTGCATTAATTAGTAAGTAAAAATGATGGCAATAAATAATTTAAAGCAAGTGAAAAAAATTTAAAACTGGCAAAATAGTTGGTAATTTTAAAAAAATTTTTAGTGAGACTATTGAAATGTGGTTTAATAACTCTTCAACTCCAATTCAAAACAAAACTACATATACTGTATTTCAGTATTATGATGACTCTCCCATTAATACTCTATATTGATTCAATCTTTGCTGCATTATTAATTTTATAATTAATATTAGACAACAAATATAACTATAGAGATTTCAATATATCTTAGCCATTTATTTTTACACACCAATCATTGATGTAAGATTCAGCATTTGTCATTATATACTCAAATTACACGTATTACAAATAATTTTTGACATCATAATTCTCCTATACAAACATATATATCTAGAATTATCAAAGACTTGTTTAATGTAGTAAAGCACTGTTCTATACAGAATTATTCTGTAATTAGCCAGAAAGAATTCTAATATTTTTGTTGAAAATCTCAATATTGTTTTTATGAATTGAACACTCAAAGGTCTTCTTATTTCTAATTTTGTTTTAATATTAAGTCCAAAAAACTAATTGATACAAACTAAAAACTATTCTGTAAAACATCAATTGATGAATAAATTTAGATATTGCATTACTTTTTTAATGAAAATTAAATATAAATATATTATTCATCTCACATAATTTTAAATGAGAGATGGCTTCCAGTTTTGACTTCAGTAGTGGGCATACATGATGGAATTTGACCAGTGGCTTGAATGCTCTTTGGGTAATTTTGAATCACTTTAAATACAAATTTTCATAAAATAAACAACCATTCAAACTTCAGCAAAAATTCTTTAATCTTAAGAACGTTTTCAAACGCATTAAGCATCCATCTTCAGTTACTTCTTTAAATCAAATATGAAATTCAAACAAATATTACGAAAATTAACGGTACAATTACAATAAAAAATAAAATAAATAAAATAAAATAAACAGGATTATCGTAATTTACAAAATTATGCCAATATTTCATAAACAAAAATAAAATAAAATAAAAATAAAATGAAAAACAAAAAATAAAAAATAACAAAAAACAACATGAGGTTTAAATCAATCACGGATTATCGCAGTATTTTATGATTACTCTCATCCGTCATTAAAGACTTCTATGGGCTAGAAAGTCCAACAACATAAAACAAGACCAACATCAGCTCTAGGATTATCGTACCTCTATAATTAGTCCAAATCATCGCACAAAGATTTCCAAGCCATGGAAAGCCCATCAGCGTCCCTATAATTAATGCATTCTGTACTTCTCTGCACTCTGTGGATTTCCAATTTTTCAAAAAACTTTATTGCGTGTTTCGATCTTGTAGACCTGATGATAGAGGCTTGGTCCCAAAAGACCGTGATGCCCTGCTGCTTAGCATAATTGGCGAGGACCGTACTATCAACCGATTTTTCCACCGACCGCTTGTGTTCATTAATCCTCTTTTTTAAATTCCTCAATGTTGCCCCTATATATACTAATTTAGAATCGAACCTATGATCCCTTAACGGTATCGAATAAATTTCTGTTAGGGAGTTATGCTCATATTTCATCTTATCATTCCTTAAAAGCTTATATACTGTGGGATTGCATCAATAAATAATTTGCAAATTCCTATTCCTGGAAATCCTCTTAACTAACGGCTTAAGAAAAGGAATGTAATCGAGGATCACTTTTTCTCTTGGATAGTTTCTATTCATTCCACGTGTTCAGTTATGATCCTTTTTGATGAGAGCATCTATTTTTTCTGTTCTGTAGCCATTTTATTTAATACTAATTTTATTTTGAACCTGTCCATACTTTTCCATCATATTGCAGTCGTCAAAAAAAAGTCACTAGAATTCTTCATTTGAATTGTGTAGTTCAAAAACTCAGCTGTGTTTATTCTGTTTATTGAGTTTCTTCTCAAAATTGTCATCTTCTGAATTGTTATTGGAAGCGTCATATTCTTGCTGCGATAATTGAAAACTTGTCTGAGATGGTTCTATTGACAATTAGAATTCTTTACTCATTTATATAGTATTAAAATGTTGAAAAATCTTTTGTTTTTCAAGTTGTCAGGCTATATCTAAGAGTTCTTTTGCTTTCATTATTTGCTGTGGACTCAGTAAAATCCTGTAGCATGGGTTGACATCAGGGCCGAATTATCGAATAGGCAAAGTAGACAAATGTCTAGGGCCCGTAATTCGGAGGGGCCCGGCTTCAGTGCAGAAGATTTCTCTGTTTCAAAACGAGTTAAAAATTATTTAAGAAATTAGATAGGAAAGAAAAGGCTGTATTTAACAATTCTTACTAAGCTCCGCTCGACTAGCCATTATCTAAAGAAAAAAAAAAAGTCAACAGCCACCCGTGCGTCAGAAGTAATGTGCGCCACGAGATCTCTCGCACCATCTAGAAATATTCCTAGGGCCGCCTCTCGTGGTAGTACTGATGTATGGTTATGATTTATTTTCTAAATCTAAACTTATACGTCGCGACATCGCATATTGGATGTAGCGTTCAAGTTGCTCGAATGCGAAGATATTACAATTGAAAAGTGTTTTATAAAAGAGTTAAAAAGGGTGACACTACGGTGTGACTTGGGGTGACACCACGATATCCGCACCGGGTGTCACCCATGCTAGCTATGCTAATGTCACATTATATAAGATTTGTTTAGAAGCAACTTATTTAAATGGGACCACAATTTAAATTTTGTCTTGGCCCGCTAGAGGCTTAATCCGGCGCTGGTTGACATAAACTCTGTCAAGAAAATATATGTTTTCAAAGAGTTTCTCCTTTGTGTTTTCTCATGGATGATAAAATTCCTATTGCAGTTTCTCCTGTATTGTCTTGCAAATATTTAATGAGTTTATATCATTCTTCATGAAAAGTCCAGGAATTACATCAGCAGCTTAAAAGTGTGATTATTGTATGGTTTGGCTGTGCAGAGATTTTTTTCGTGTTCTTTATTTCCTTCCATTTAACTTTGCTTAACTTCAATTCTCTTGTTCTAATAGCAGTTACTTGTTCACAATAAGATTGAAAAATGAGAAGCTGTTTAATTATTAGCACACTTCACAGTAGTGGAGAAGTGCTTATGTTAGGACTTTTGTCTGTCTGTCAGATTTCCACACGCATGCGCAATGAATTTGTTTTTAACTTTAAATATTTAAAACTAGTATTGACCTCATCATTTGAATGCATCTTGAAAATGTAACTGTTTCATTTACAGGACCAATGTTACATTAGTCATAGTATAGTAACATTTTATTATTATTTACAAGCAAAAAAACATTCAGTAAAACATTACAATTTTTAAATGTCCCAAATATTTACTTTTAAAAAAATATCAATACTCTGAAATTTTATATTAGTCACAATGACTCATAACCAAATGATTGCCATAATTAGTCAGGCTATTATTAATAATTAGAAATTAAGTAATTTGGTATTAGAGGTAGATGTTAGGCACCATCTCTTATCTAAACTAATAATTATAATAATAATTAATTAATTTAGTAAATAATTTAGAATGGTCTGGAAGAAAATGACTCAATCTAACATTATCTTAAGAATATGTGTCAATGATAATTATCTTATTTTGCATGAGAAATGTCAAGTTTAAAAAATTGATAGAAATCAGATGGATACAAGTCCAAAACACAAAAATTAGTGATCACATTAACTCCAGCATAAACCATGCATTTTGGTCATGACAGCTTTTGACGAATCATATATCTTGATTGTATAAAAAATTTGCATTTGGTCTCCTGCAGAGCAGCATCCCTACCAAGTTAGTACATTCTAGAAATGATGACAACCTTATATCATATGGCCATTGGGGTGAATCATGTGTGAAGAGGATGCTCTTTACCATGGGTTAGTTTTACAGCATGATATGTCTGTAATGTTTGAATGCCTGCCATGGGAAAACAATGTGAAAGATGTGTATAGAAAGGAAAAAATCAGAGCATTGGTTTGTAAAACAAACCAATTCTGATATTGTAGGATTTCGTCGGATGGCAAAAAATTTTTTTCGTAAATTAATAAAAAAGACAGTTTTATTCTAGAACATGTGATGAAAATAAATGGCGGTCACCAAAAGATTTTTTGGATCGACTGTGTCTTTTTCATTAATTTACAAAAAAAAAAAAAAAACAATTCTGATATATCAAGAACTTTCCAATGCAGTATTAGTTATCATCTATACTGATTATTAAATTTCAATAAAAGTGATAGTTTTAAAGTTAAAAGTGTTTGTTTTTTTTAAATAAATTTTTCTGGTTTAAAGGTTTGTTTCTTTTCAATTATGAAAATATTTTTATTTTGTAATTTGTATTTGTCATAAATTATGGAATTATGATTAAGGAAAATTTCTAATTATTTGAATATTTTTCAGGAGGACAGATACCTTATTTAAATGAAAAGATACTAACAGATATAATTGAAAAATGTATTCAACAAGGTTCCTATTCCTTACTTATCAGAACATTAGGTCAGATATTCTCAAGTGAGGAATCATTAAAAATTAGCTTTTTAAAAGAAAGAAATGATTTTACTTACAAAGAATATCTCACCAAAGAAGATATGCGTGCTATGGAAATAGATGAAGATAAAGATCAGGACTCTAAAGAAAATTTTAATAATCCTGATGTTAAATGTGCACATTATTTAAAGTCAAATGAAGTGACAGTTGATATATATTCTGTAAGGCGTGCCTTTTCAGCACTTTTTGCAATACCTAATCATCCTTTTCAACATGCACTTATTAATGCATTACTTATTCTTTGTGAAAATTTAGAAATTGATTTTAAATATAAGAAAAGCCATCAGATTGATCCAAATTTATTAAATACATTTATAATTATAATGGAAATTCCAATGTTAGAGTGTCCAGAATATTTAGAAGCAGCTTTGCCTGCCATTTGCAAAGCTGCAGCACAGCTAAATCTTCAAGCGCAAGCAAATTTGGCAAAAGTTTGGTCACAAGTTGGAGCAACTCGTTTAAAGGAAATGCTTGATACACTTCATCAGTTAATAACTCTTCGTGTTATTAGTGGCCATTTTACTAGAGACTATTGTGTAAATGAAGAAGAAATTATTGTAGCTGCAACTAAATTAATGAAAATATTATTTTATGCAAATATTTATGGAGGAGAAATGGATAAAGAAGATTTTATCACAGAGGAAAATGAACAAAATGAAGAGGAGGAAAGATTTCAAGATTTTCTTCCAGGTTCAATTGGAAGAGAATCAAAAGAATCAAAACTTACTAAAGAAGATCCATTAGGAAAAGAACTGGGAGTAAAAGTTTTAAACTGTCGAAAACCTGTAATTCCTTTTGAAGAATTCTGCAATGATCCACTTAGTGATCAAATAGAGATGGATAGAGATTTTGCTAATTACAAAACAGAAGCAGGTCGTTTTTCATTTATGAATTATGCCTTTATTTTAACTCCAGCAGTGAAAACTTTGGGACTTTATTATGACAATCGGATACGCATGTACAGTGAACGGAGGCAATCTATTATACACAGTCTTGTTCATGGTGCACCACCAAATCCTTATCTTCGTTTAAGAATAAGAAGAGATCATATTATTGATGATGCTTTAGTTGGAGTAAGTATAATTTAGTATGTATCTGTATGATAGTAATTATGACATTTTATTTATTACATAAAATATGTTGACTTATTAATAAATATTAAATATCATTTTCTAATATGATTATTGTTAAGAATTATTTGAGTTACTCTAATTATTTTTAGTTTATTAAAGTTGCTATAGCTTAAAAATTGTAATTTACTACCTTAACACATGCTTATAGATATATAACCAAACAATAGCCTTAAATAATTTGGCTATAAATCTGCTACAGTAGAGAGTCATTAATCTGAACCCCGGTAATCAGAATCACTGGTAATCGGAACGATTTTCAGTCGGACTGTGTCGTGCTGAATCGAACGTTTCTGATACTAGATTTACTTCTAAAGTATAATTTTCATGTTTTTATATTCTTCAATATATTTATTTTGTTTGTACAAAACGAAGAAATGATTTTTAACGATACGATAGCCTCGATTATTATTATAGAAATTTTCGTTGGACTTAAAATTGACGAAAATTCAACACGAAGTGACACGACAACGGAGAAAAATTTGAACATCGGACAGGTTAATATATTTTTTCATACATAATTGGTAATCTGAACAACCCCAGTCCCCAATTGATTCCGATTAACGACTCTCTACTGTATTTTAATGATAAATATTAAATAATTTACTATAGAAGTAGAGGTTAGGTGCCATCTATCTAAATTAATAATTTTAATTTGATTCTAAATTATTTAATAAATTATTAAAATTATAGTTATTAATTTAGATAAGAGGTGGCACCTAACATCTATCTCTAGTAGCAAATTACTTAGTATTAATCATTAAAATAGTAGATTTATAGCCCAATTAGCCCAATTATGTAAGGCAATTTTTTGGTTATATATCTAGAGGGTGTCCCAAAAGTCTCCATACATTGACACAAATCAAGTCCACCAGTGCCAAATAAATAAAACTATTGAACACTGGTAGTTGGTCATTGGTTCATGCCTGACCAATGGACTGGCCACCATGCAGTGTTCTGGGTTTTCTTCGTGTTCCTAACACCTGAACATAATCCTGTTTCCACATAGGAAGTCCTGCTAGCAGGTACCTCATTGGCAGATCACTCACATGCTCCATTGCCTTACTCCGTCAATCCACTGACACAAATCTTAATGCTGACATTTTAATGTTTTGTGACTAAAGTTACATTTCACCTTTGTATGGAAACTTTTGGGACACCCTGTATATACATATTGGGCTTTGGGATGTTTGATACACTAACATATGCTTTCATTTTTGTTAAATTATTTTGTTTTAAATCTATAATTAATTGAAGTTTTCAAAGCTTTGTTCATCTCTGAAGACATAAGTAAAGTCTTTAAATGCTTTCATTTTTAAAATACAGGGTATTTCAAAATTATGGATTCCAAATATAGTTGACTCCGCATAAGTTGACACCCCAAGGGGAAGTGGAAATGTGTCGAGTTATCCGATGTGACAACTAAAGCAAAGTTGGAAAAAAAACCCACAAAACTACAATTAATAAAGTACAGTAGTGCGTTATATAGTAGTATAGGCTTACAATACATTGTGTCCTCCATTTACAATTACTCTGTAGATGAAAAACTGAAAAGTTTTGTTTGTTTTGAGCACTTAACTGTCTCGACTTTCTTTTTCAACGATCACGAATGCTTTTAAATCATTATCTTCGCAATTGTCAATTATTGGCAAGTAACATCTAAGGATTCTTAATGCCTCTGGTATGAGAAAATGCAAAATTGGATTCTGGTGTGACAATGTAGATTGTATATTTTCTTTTTGTTTATCTGTTATTATTTCATACATAAAAATACATAACATGTTAAGGCATTTTTATTAATATGTATATATATGTATATATATATATATATATTAATAATATTAATGTATTATTATATTATTAAATATATTAATTATATATTAATAAATAAATTGACTTCCCCTCCTGAGAAAAAAAAAATGAGTTTGCACCACACATGCAGAGTGAATTCATTTTTTCAGGAGGGGTGACGACTTATCATCGTTTCTTTACTGACTCGGTGAATTGGAGAGCGGATGTTCACATCCACCATTCTAGCCCTGAGCTCGGTCGCACAATGACTGCAACGATCTGCCCCGAGGACAGTGTCAGGCAGGGAGTTTAACTGGGGCGGTATATCTGTCAAAAGGTAACGCAGGTGTCCTAAGGCGAGCTCAGCGAGGACAGAAACCTCGTGTAGAGCAAAAGGGCAAAAGCTGGCTTGATCTTGATTTTCAGTACAAATACAGACCGCGAAAGCGGGGCCTATCAATCTTTTTGATTTTAGGAGTTTTAAGCAAGAGGTGTCAGAAAAGTTTACCACAGGGATAACTGGTTTGTGGCGGCCAAGCATTCATAGCGACGCCGCTTTTTTATCCTTCGATGTCGGCTCTTCCTATCATTGCGAAGCAGAATTCGCCAAGCGTTGGATTGTTCACCCACTAATAGGGAATGTGAGCTGGGGTTAGACTGTCGTGAGACAGGTTAGTTTTACCCTACTGATGACTAGTCGTTGTGATAGTAATCCTGCTCAGTACGAGAGGAACCGCAGGTTCGGACACTTTGTACATGTGCTTGGTCAAGTGGCCAGTGGTGCGAAGCTACCATTCGTGGGATTATGACTGAACGCCTCTAAGTCAGAATCCCCCCTAGCCGCAGCCGCAATAGAATGATTAGAGGCCTTGGGGCCAAAACGACCTCAACCTATTCTCAAACTTTCAATGTATAGCAAAAGTACAGCATGGGACAGCAAAAGTATGTCAACTTATCCAGTGGTGACGAGTTAAACTGTGTCGAGTAAACCGGAGTTTTTTAACATTAATGCCTATGTAAGTCGACCGGGACCACAGAAAAATGACTACTTAACCGATGGTGTCGAGTTAATCGGACTTGACTGTATATATATGCAATGGAAGGTGGTAATTTCTTAATTAATTGACATTTATGTATGGTAACAATCAAGCCAAATGACTGCCATAATTAATCGGGCTATTTTATGCTACAATTAATAATTAGAGATTTTGTTATTAATTGTACCATAAAATACTCGATTAATTATGGTGGTCATTTGATTTAATATTAATACGTTAGGCTTTGAGATTTTTATATATGACTAGCTGACCCGGCCACACGTTGTTGTGGCTCAAAATGTATCTATTATAAATGTATAACACTTCCCCCGTGGGGGAAATTTCAAAAAATTCCTTTTTAGTGTACATTCTCTTGACGTACCTATTAAAACGCAATCAAAAACCGCGTGCAAAATAGTATAAATAGAAGCCGAGTTCTTCACAGTAAGCCTTAATCCCGTCCCTTTCCCCGCTGGGGAATATCGAAAAATCCCTTTTTAGTGTATATTCTGTTGACGTAGCCTATTAAAACGCAATTAAAAACGCAAAAAACCGCATGCAAAATAGTATAAATAGAAGCCGAGTTCTTCACAGTAAGCCTTAATCCTGTCCCTCTCTCCCCAGTGGGGGGAATTTCGACATGTATATTATATAAAAACACGTGCGTATTCGAATGCAACGTGGTGTCAAAATTTCAAAGGAATCGGTAGGAACAAACGAACGTTATATTTTATTTATATAGATAGATGGAAATGATCTGCTTTAGTCAATTCTCACAGCAAAACATAATGCCTCACAGAAAAGCAAACTTAGGTCGTCGGAAGTTAGCGCCATCTGTTGGACATAAAAGCCTTAATCCATATATAAATATATTTTTGAAAGGGGGGAAATGGTGGTCTTCACATATGCCAGAAACCTTTGCGGGAATGTATTAAACAACTTCCCAAAGTTTCATGGCAATCGGATAAATGGTATGGTAATGCATGAGGACAGACAGACAGACATGTTAGGCTTTGAGATTTTTATATATGATAACAATTGTGAGAAGCTGGGGTCCAAGGGAATTCCCTATAGACCGCTTATTTGGCAACAGGTCAGTAAGACCCGCTCACTTTGTCACAGGGTGGTTGACCCGAGTGACAGAGGGGTGATAAGTCCGTCGATAGAGTGTTGGCATCTAATAAGTCCACATGAGAGCAGGTTAAACAACAAAAATAACAATTTAATGGACTAATTTAAAGCATACAAGATAAGTGCAAAATAATGTCTGATACTAGAGTCTTGCACTAAATATCAACTATCTAGTAATTCTCCTTAAATGCAAAAAGAGAGAGTTTACAAATGTTCTAACATATAATACCTCTGAGGAGGAGTAATGATGTCTTCTATTTTCGTTGAGGTATCTTGGTAGGGAGACTTGGTAGCATTGTCCTGAAGTATGGTGGGTGAGTTGTGGTCTCTGGCTTCTAAGGAAATGTCCACTCTGAGTCTCATGTTTGAGCACCCTTTTATCCTCCTTAGGCCTGAGAAAATGATCAGGTGATCAGATGTTTTTGGAGACAAAGTTGCAGCTGTTGGGTCATAGGTGGGCTGGTGATGATAGTAAGATGTTGTCTAAACGGAACAGATGGTGTAATATTTGGTTCGTGAAATGTTAGATTCATCCTGTTTACTCGTTTGAAGGTTGACATTCCCCTCTTTTAACAATAGATTGTTATAATTTCTTAGCATTTGTTGATGAGAAGGGTGACATTCAATCCTTTTTTTGTGTGATGTTTCCTTAACGATTGTGATGGAGAAATTGGTTAAATTCTCCTTAAATTAAAGTCAGATTCTCAATCTCACACAATCATTTGAGAATATTATTTTATATATTAATGCTAATTCACATAATGTAATTCATTCAGATAAAAAGAAATAAATATTTTCAAAGTTCAGATATTGTAATTGATTCATGTTTATTTAAAGTGCTTTAATATAGATATTAATGCTTATTTATAAATATTTATAAGAAAAACAATTGAAGATAAGAATTGATGAAGATGTTATGTTACAATCATTATTCAATTTTCCTGCACAGATCTGTAAAATGTCTGTTTCTTACATACCTTCACCAAAGCTCTTAATTAAATGAGCTATGAAATTAAATGACACTGTAATACTCTCTGTGATGATCTGTCTCATGGATATTTACACCAAAATAATTACATATATAAATTAATTCACTCAAAATTTTAATTTTGTAATTTAACATCGTCATCCACTCATGTTTTCAATTACTATATTGTTTTAATATGTTTTGCACAAATATTTTACATTAAACTTTATACATAAAACAGTTAGAAATGGTTGCCATGGAAAATCCAAATAATTTGAAAAAACAGTTAGTTGTGGAATTTGAAGGTGAGCAAGGTATTGATGAAGGAGGAGTATCAAAAGAATTTTTCCAGCTGGTAGTGGAAGAAATATTTAATCCTGATTTTGGTATGTGTCTGTATAAATTAATTTTATTTTATATTTATATATATTGTATATTTAATATAAAGTTATTCAAATTTATAAATTTTTTTTCTATCAGAGTTTTTAATATATTTAAAATATGTATATACACTAGTATTATTTTATTTCTTTTGTGTATCTCTTTAGAATTTAATAGTTTAACTTAAAAACTGAAATTGTCTTGTATTTTATAAATCAGAAACTACTTTTAATGTGCCTGCATAGATTTTTTGAAAAGTCATTAGTTTAAGTCAAATTCTTATTTTTAAAAATAATTTATTGCAAAAATATTTAATGCTCTAAGTTTTATATCAATACTGTAATGATAACATTTTAAAAATATTCTACAAAATTTGATTATACAGTCAAACCTGTCTATAATGAAACCCCAAAGGACCAAGCAGGGTAGTCAGGTTTCCGCTATATACAGGTTACCTACCATAGATATCCCTTCATTAATGCGATTAATAAATTTCTTGATGTTATTACGTATATCAAAATCACATTAATCAAATACAGTGGCACCTTGGTACTCAACTGAACAATCACCACCCACTACAACAGATTTTCAGTTAATAACAAATATTTTTATTTTAACTTCAATTTTTTAATTCATCCATAAAAATGTTCTCTAAGGTAAAAATGAGTAATCAATTTAAAAATAAAATAAAACTTTACAGCTGCCTACTTTATCAGACAAAATTATACTCAATTCAGTTCATTTTATTCATAAATGAAAAAAATTAACTGCATGTGGAACACAATCACCAGCGTGTTCTACAACCATTTCAAGTGGATGACCAGATGTTTTAACAATAGGTGTCTACACTAAGATTTGTTGCAAATTCACAAGTTGTTATTTGTCAATCTTTAACAATTTCTTCCTGCAATTTTTCTTCAACAGCTTCTGGCAGTCCATACATTTTGTATCCTTCTGTTCAAAATTTTTCAATTGAAACTTTCAAAACCACATTGACACATTTGGAGTTTAGAAGCATCTCCCCCATACACAGTACGAGTAGTTTTTGCTGTTTGTATAACATGATATCCTTTACAAAACTTAAAAAGTGTGCATAATATGCCTGATGTGCATTTTATTCGCAGACATTTCAACTTAATTTTATTTAAATGAATGTAATGTAAAAAAGTTTAAAATAAGTTTCAAAACGAAGAATACCATCTCACATCAGGAATAATATGTTAAATTTCACAACTTGTAATTACATCACATATTTATTTATGTTAAGTAAAAACAGCTGTTAATAAAAATATGCAAACATATTCTGTTTAAACCTAATAAAATTACTGTAATCTTAATCATATAAATAAAGTATTTTGCTAATCTGTATTGCATATGTATATTTTTTGGCTTTTTTTAATGTTTTATAAAGGGTCTTTCAAATTGAGCACCTTTTTTAAAAAATAAATAAAAGACATAATTTGCATTGATTTTTAAAAACTGTTTATTGGTAATTGAAGTATCAGTTATGACATTTATATACAAAAAATAATATCTGACAAATGACCACTTTTTGCTGCTTCACAGTGGTTCACTCTTTTGTTAAAATTTGCTATGACATTTTGACATAATTGAGGATCTATTCCACCAATGACACGAATAATTTCATCCTTCAGTTCAGGAATCGATTGTGGTTTGTTCTCATAGACCTGGCTTTTTACATAACCGCAAAGAAAATAGTCCAATGGTGTTAGATCACATGATCTTGATGGCCAATTAACATCACCATTTCTTGCAATAATTCTTCCAGGAAATTTTTGTCTCAATAAAGCAATTGTTTCATTAGCAAAATGAGGTGTTGCATCATCCTGTTGAAACCATATATCCTCTAGATCAATAGCATTCAGTTCAGACCACAAAAATTCAGTTAACATCTCATGGTATTGAACACCATTCACTGTTACAGCATTACCAGCAGCATTTTCAAAGAAATATGGTCCAATTACACTACCTGACCATAATGCACACCAAACAGTGACTCGTTGAGGATGTAAAGGCTTTTCACGAATCACTCATAGAGTTTCCTTACCCCAAATATGACAATTTTGTTTATTAACATAACCACCAATTTCAAAATGTGCTTCATCAGAAAAGATGATTTTTTGAGAAATCTTTAATCTTGTTTAAGGTTGTTCTTTAATCTAATTGACAAATGCATGACATTTTGAATGGTCCAATGGCTGTAGTTCCTGTGTTATTTGCATGTGTTAATGCACATAACTAATATCAATAAAATGCATTTTATTTTTTATTTTTTTGTAGTAATTTAAAGCATTAGTGATAATTCAGAAACCTAATGACAGGTTTCTAATGCTTATTCTTAAAGTTCAATAAATTAAACTTTTCCCAAAGATGGTTCTACAATGGAGATCAGCTATTCTTCAGAAGATCAATTTTTACATATAAGTTTATTAAAAATGTGTAACAGAAGAAAAATCAGTTATACAAGTGTATAAATTAACTTAAAAATGAAAAATAGTTTAACAATAATCTTGCAATGCTCTGTTTTCTCTGTTTACTTTAGAACTTTTAGTTTTTTCAATCAGGATTTTTACATAAATATAGCATATTAAAATTTGAAAATCTTGATACAAAAGTGTATCAGGATGGATGCAATTTGGCTTGATATACTGGGCCTCTAAATTATGATATACATACCAGGTTCTTGGTACTGTACATATAACATTTCTGATTTCACCACATAAAAACAAGAATGAGAAACTTTTGGATTTTTAAATTCATCATTAACTGAATTGAAATTTATTATATTATGTTTTTCTGTGATACAAAAAATACATCTTAATTTTTGAAGCTCTACAACAGTGTTCCGCAATCTTTTTCTATTCGCGGTACATCCATAACTCAACATGGCACACCAAAATGTTATTACCCTAAATTATGTATGATATGACCCTATTAATAGAATTACATAATGCCACTAACCTATTATTATTATTATTATCATTCTTCTTCTTATCATTATTATTAAACAGACATCAACACCTGCAAGCAAATTTATTTTACATTTAATTTCTTAGAATACATAAAAATTCATGGCTTGTAATAAAGAATAAATAAACATCATCTTATTTCATTAGTTCTGTGGCAGAGAATGAAATACAAACATAAGAAACACAGCAACTGTGATAAAAAATATATAAATAAAACTTCACAATTAATAGAATATGTAAAAGTTCATGTCACACCTTTTACCTTGTGATGGTACATCGGTTGTGGAACACTGCTCTACAACATAAGGTGCATTGCAAAAGTTTAGGTCCACTCCATTCAGTTAAGCAAACACAACAGAAACACATCTAAAAAAACCAACATATACATCTATTTGTGTAGGTAGCAGAAATGTATAAAAATAATACATCATCATTAAACTAGCATATTATTAGACAACTCTAAATGTATAAATACACAAAGTGAGATAATTCATGTGTTGCAAAAGTTTAGTTCCACCGTTTAAAATTACATATTATCGTCCCCCTTTTTGCTCCCCAATGTCAAAAACATTATGAGGCATGCTGTCTAAAAGTCACTGGAGCACATCTTGACTTATCTCATTCCATACAGAAATAATGGCTGTCTGCAGTTCTGCAACAATTGAAAACTGGCATTTGTTGTCATACACCTTTCTAGCGAGGATTTCCCAGAGGTTCTCCATGGGGTTAAGGTTAGGGGAATTAGTAGGCCACTCCATTACGTGCACACTATTGTCTAAGAACCACTCCCATGTAGTGTGTGCTACATGGATTGTTGTGTTCTCCTGTTGGAATGTCCAGAATGGTCATTCCAACAGGAGAACACAACAAATGGTCCTCCAACCCTTTCTCCAAATGCCATGAAGTGCGCATCCAATAGTTCCTGGTAGTCTCTGGCTTTCATATGCCCACTCAGAAGTGCGATGTTAGTCTTCCCATTGTATCCAAATCTGGCCCAGACCATTGCTGATCCTCTTCCCATTTGACATTTGGAAAAGATTTTCTCGTTTTCTCTGATGTCATGCTAGTAGTAGCACAGCCATCTGGACCATCTAAATTAAATTTTTTTTCATTGCTGAATACTACTCATCTTCATTCTGTACTCCAACTTGAATGTTCTCTAGCCCATTTTACCTGTGCTATCTTATGGTCTGGTGTTAATCCGGATTGATGTTTCTTCTTCTTGTACAGCAGTCATCCGTTGCACCTTACAGTTCTTGATAGGGTGAAAGTTATTATGAATGTTAACCATTGGATCACATGCCAACTGTCCAAGTGATGATCCTGATTGTTTTAGGGTGTTTACGACCCGTCAAACTTGACATTCACTCAGTGCTTGTGGACTCTTGAACAGGGTTTTTAGTTGTAATCCTCTTAATACGTACATAATTATTTATCACGTTATGTGATCGATTAATCTGTTTTGCTATGGTCCTGTTGGACATTCCTTGTTGCTTTAATACATAAATCTTGCCTCTCTCATGCAGATAACACCTTGCCATAGCCCATGTTTCCATAAACATTCTATCAAACAAATCACACAACTCAAAGTTGCAGCAGTATGACAATTTCACTTTTAACACGTATGAAATAGTTTGTAATGTTTAACTTGCAGGTTCATATCATTATTTCTCCTGGGGATGTGGTGGAACTAAACTTTTGCAACACATGGATTATCTCACTTTGTGTGTTTATACATTTACAGTCATCTAATAATATGCTAGTTTAATGAAGATGTATTATTTTTACATGTTTTTGCTACCTACACAAATAAATGTGTGTGTTGGTTTTTTAGATGTGTTTGTGTTTTGTTTGCTTAGCTGAATGGAGTGGACCTAAACTTTGCAATGCACCTTATATAAGAATCATAAAAATGAACATTATTTAAATGTCTCTTTTCAATTTTGAAGTCCTTATATATATTGTAGAGCATCAAAAATTTAGGTATATTTTTTGTATCACAAGCAATTATTTCATGAATATTGTAGTAGGAGTAGTAATTTTTCTTTTTTTCTCTTCCTCAAATTTGTAATAGATTCATATTGTAATAATATGTTTCTTACTTTATTAGTTATAAGTGTTATTTAAATAAGCTTAAATTATATTCACAATCCACAAAGAAACATTTAGATTAAATTTGATTTATGAATTAGTATTAATTAGTAATAACAATGTTATTAACACCGATCTCTAAAAATTAAAATATAAGTTACTTATACTTAAATTTTATTATTTGTGTGTTGAAAATAAGTACAGTTTATCCTGATTATAATGTCATTGGATATAACGACAACCCTAATATAACGTCGAATTTTTATCAGTCCCACAATTTTACTATACTAGATAATGTTAAAAAACCCACTTGTAACGACATAAAATCCTGTTTTAACGTCATATTTGAAGCATTCCCAAATTTTATTTAACAAAAAAAATACTACATGTTCAGTCCTAAGGTTAGAGTTCACTTTCCTAGAATGACTGTGGGTGGTGCTCTTTCCACCTGACTTTGTGGGGTGAAATTCGCCTCTTTAAACGACGTGACAATCAGTTATTACATGCTCATTTTTAAATTACTTTATGCTAAATTGTTAAATATTATATCAAATAGTTTATAAAGAAATAATTGAATTATTTTTAATTGGCATACATTAATTTAACCTTTTGTTGCCTTTTGATTCAACATTATTCTCAAAACCGGAAGTTCCGCCATTATTGAAACTTAAGACAAATAGAAATTTCTTATAAAATGTAATTTTTGAAATTTTTAATTACATCAATGTAAATAAAGTTTATTTAAACATGTAGTTTGCATTTTTATACATACGATAATAAATTATTACTATCATAATAGATACAGTATACTGTATTACCATTAAGAAATAATTTTACGGTAAAACATACAATGTAAAATTAGAATGGAGTTTATAATAGATTCTTAAACACACTTGGTACGTTTTATCAGACTGAAATTATGACCCCGCAGATAACGACACTCAGTTATAAAGTCAAAAAATTTCCAGTTCCATGGATGACGTTATAAATGGGCTAAACTGTATATAGAAGTTTTATAATTAAAAACTTTTCAGTTTTATATACAATATATAATTAATTTAAAAATCTAAAAAATTTGTTTTCATTATTATTATACATAAATTTCTTTTTTAATTTTACAGCAATGTTTACTTTAAACTCTGAAACACAAACTTATTGGTTTAATCCAACATCATTTGAAAGTGATGCACAATTCACTTTAATTGGAATCATTCTGGGATTGGCTATTTATAACAATATAATTTTAGATGTTCATTTTCCAATGGTTGTTTATCGAAAATTAATGGGAAGAAAAGGAACTTTTCATGATCTTCATGATTGGAATCCTGTAAGTGATTTTAATTAGTATAAATTATATAGTGATATCTATTTTGTTTAAATTTAAAATTTGTATAATTAATAGAAAAAAACAATATTTTTATTTTATAAATACATATACATAATTCAACATCAATAATTTTATTAAAAATATATATTTATAGATAATTTTATTTTTCTTATTTTAAATTTGAAATATCTTAATCTAATTAGTATATAGGATTTCTGTTATGTAAGCAAATAATTCAAAGAATTTTTTATTATGAAATAATATCCAATAAACCTTTTAATAGATGAAATTCCAGAATTTATATTATTATTATTATTATTATTACTTTTAATTTATTAAAAATCAGTCTTTACTATTAATTCATCTGAATAGATTGAAAATCATTAAGTTCTGTGCTATTTAAATAGTGAAAATTATATGATAGTCACTTTTATTCTTGATGACAGATTTAAAATTAATATTTTTATAAAACAAAATTTTGTAAATGAAAATTTTTTCATGATTTAGTTTGAGCATATAAATATGTACTAATGATACTTTAATCAAATTAAGAACTGTAAAAATAATTATATATACTATAATATAATGTTCATACTTATTGGATGAAGGCAAATAATTTGGAATTTTAGTACAGTATAGAAAACATTGCTATTAAAGTTTTAAATAATAAAATAAATAAATGAATGTTCTCTTAAAACAGTTTTTATTTAACTTTAAAAAAATTATTTGAATAACATATGCTTTTCAAATATTGATTGGAAAATAATATTAATTTAAGTTAGTATTTTCCTTTTTAAGATGCATTTCTTCACCTAAAAATAGGTAAGAAGATAAATATAATAAGTTATCTGCAAGATATAGACATTAATTGATAATTTTTTCCAGATACCTGACAGCTATTGTCTTTTTATCCAACAAGATAAAAGCTTTTCAAAAACAATATTGATATAATCAAAAGATTATCTATTAAAATTAATATATAATCAAAAAATCCAAATAAATAAGTATTGAACACCTATGTTGCAGTGTTTTGGATGCTGCAGTAAACTTAGAGACATCTCAGGGTATTTCAATTCTTGAAGAAAATTCAGAATTTAAAATTGCAGGTAATAATACTGAAATCTCTTCAAAACACTGAATTCAATGAATCTTATCTCTCTCTCTCTCTCTCTCTCTCTCCTGCAAGTCTCAAAGGAGTTTCATGAAAGTGACAGTTTTTTGAATAATTTAAATCCAAAAACTTTTATTTGGATTTAAATTATGTTTTGAGGATTGGAAAAAAAAAACATTGGCATAAGTGCATTACAGTGGGAGGGGATTACTTTGAAGGGAATGGAATAAATTTTGATGAATAAATTCAAATCTTGCATTTTATTGAAACATTCCTAATACTTTTTGATCACAGTAGTAACAGTGTACTCCGTATACTCCAATTTGCTATCCATATTTTTGAAAATTATTAAGACTAGTATAATAATGAAAAGTAACTTTCCTCTTAGAGTAACAAACAAAAATGGTTAAAGGAATTGTTTAATATCATCATCTGAATTGATTGATCTACAGTATATGTTTATAGACCAATCAAGCAATGTATGTACAGTACAAGTATGTATAAATATCTGGATTTGTTGGATATCTAGTTTTGATATATTTTTTGGATATTTGTTGAATATCTGGATTTGGAATTTGTTATATGGTTTTTTTCTCAAGGCAAAACATTTTATTTAATTTAGAAATATGGCAAAATTTAATCAAAACAATTCAAAATAAATCCAAGAAAAACACTTAAAACAGGTTAATTTATGTATTCATAAAAGAACAACACCTGTTTCGGCAAGTTTTTATAATAATTACAAACTTGAAATCGTTATGGCTCAATCTGATTGATTGAGGGGCCTGTCATAAAAAGTACAGTGGAACCCTGGTTAACAAACTTAATCCGTTCTGCGAGTCTGTTTTAACCAAAGCAATTTTTCCCATAGAAATTAATGCAAATACAATTAATCTGTTCTAGCCGTCGGTATTTTTGTAATTTTATTTGTAAAATGGGTTTTCTTTGATGAAAATGTAAGAAAATGTAGTATCTGTCATTACAGCAACAAATATGTAAACTTTATTTAATAAAGTAGCACTGTACATACCTTTGTTTCTATGGAGCTTAATGCTTGGAAGAGGAATCTCCCTCATAAAAATATCGGATAGCATTGCATTGGAAGATTCTTCAAGTCGAGGTCTCTTTTGATAAGGAACAAGAAAGTGTCTAAAGTTGATTGTCTTACTCTCTTAATCAAAATTTTTCTAAAATGTGATAGTGCAGTGTCGTTCATTAAATTAATGACCCTACATAGCCACAACTTTGTTAGGATAAATTCCTGCACATCATTCCATTTTCTGCAAATTTCCTTGATCTCAGCACTGGTGATTTCTTCCCTAGCCTCTTCCTCTGACGAATGCTCTTCTTGTAAGACTTTCATCTGTTCATCCTGCATGGCAATCAGCTCTTCTATCATTAATTCAGTTTGATAGTCTTTCAGCAACTCCTCCATGTCTGCATCATCTACCTCTACTCTCAAACTCTTGCCAATGGACACGATTTCATGCACTACATCAGGAGAGCTCTCTTCTTCAAATTTCTGAAAGTTTCACTCTGGGACACAAGTTGGCCAAAGTTTCCTCCAGGCTGATTGCAAAGTGCAGTGAGAGACCTCACTCCAGGCTTTGTCAATAAGGTTGATACAATGCAGGATGTTAAAATGCTCCTTTCAAAAAGCTCTAAGAGTTAAGTCAGTATCATTGGTAACCTGAAAACACCTGGTGAACAGTGCCTTGGTATACAGCTTTTTAAAATTGGAAATCACTTGCTGATCCATTGGTTGCAGTAATGGAGTTGTGTTGGGTGGAAGGAATTTGATCTTAATGAAGTCATGTACACTATCCAAGTCTTCCTCCAAATTTGGTGGGTGTGCTGGAGCATTATCCATTAAGAGAAGACATCTAAGAGGAAGATCCATTTCCTGAAGATAATTTTTAACAGTAGGAGCAAACACTTCTGTGAGCCATTCCATGAATAAAGTCCAAGCTACCCATGCCTTGCTGTTTGCCTTCCATTGTACAGGCAGTTTGGACTTTATCACATTTTTGCTCTTAAAGGCACGGGGATTTTTGGTGTTGTAGACTAAAAGTGACTTGATTTTGAGGTCACTACTTGCATTAGTGCAAAATAAAAGAGTGAGTCTGTCCATCATGGACTTGTGCCCTGGAAGTGCTTTCTCTTCTTGGGTTATGTACATTCATCTAGGTGTTCTTTTCTAAAAAAGACCAGTCTCATCGCAATTAAACACTTGATTTGAGACATATCCTTCACATTTTACAAACTCTTCAAATTCATCCACAAATGCTTTTGTTGCTTTTTCACCTGAAATTGAAGCCTCCCCATGTCTTATGACACTGTGAATGCCAGTTTGTCGACGAAACCTATCAAACCACCCTCGGCTCGCTTTAAAGTCCTGCCTGTCTGCACTTGTACTGGGTGTCTGAGTCAACAAGTCATTGCATAAATTTTTAGTCTTTTCACAAATTATAGGTTCACTAACACTGTCTCCAGCAAGTTGCCTTTCATTGATCCATATTAGCAACAGTTTTTCAACTTCATCTAAAACTTCAGATCTTTGTTTCGATATCACATTCACTGCTTTAGCCACTTTGGCAGCCTTAAATGCTTTTTTGTTTTTAATAATTGTAGAGATAGTCGATTTTGCCATATTATATTCTTTAGCAATGTCAGAAACATGAATCCCATTCTCATATTTTGCATAATTTCTTTTTTTAATGCTACACTAAAACGTTTTCTATTGCCACTATCACTTTTCTCTTTCTTCGGTGCCACATTGATTAAATATATAAATAACAAAACTAAAAAACAAAGTTTTGTACACTTGAAAAGCAATGCTTACCTCGCGCATGCCTAACAGCAACTGAAATTTGTGAGGTTCCAGAACAGCTGGAAACTATAATTTAATATCCACATGTTAAAAGCAAAAAGATTATTGTTAAGTCAGACCAAAGTTCATGTTAGTTATGTAAGGGAGAGGTAAGGAAAATAAGTGTAGTTGTCAAAACAAACGCAACGCGAAAATGAATGACGTAACGGATCAGGTGGAATGTCCGTGGAGAAGATGAGAACTCTGATAGAAGTGCTTATAAACAGTCGATCTACGTTAAATTTTCGGAAAAGGGGAAAGATTTGATGGGTATAGAAACATCGTGTATGATCGTTAAAGTTCTAAAATGACAGATAGTAGAAACAACGGGCTAAATTATAAGCGCAAGGCTTATAGGTTTATCAACAATCTCTGATCAGAGTCAACAAACAGGTGTCAAATAAACGCCTTGGAACAAACATTTCTCCTGACCTGATCTGGTTTCGGTTTTCACCTGGAGACAAAGAAGAAAACAATTTGGAAGCAAGGAATAGGATGCAGGACTAATCATAATGTGAGATTCAAGGAAGAAATACTATAAAAATCCCGAATCTCAAGATCAAAACACAGTTCTCCTAAAAATTCTACAGCGATTAATCTGTGTCGTCTTCAGCTGGATTAAGCCTGAATTCATGCCCACTAAAATTTGTGTTGTGTCTCACGGACCGTCCAGTCGTTACGGCTCCATCACCTACCATTGCTTCTGTGACCAAGCGAACCCATCTCGTCTGCTCTGGGGCTATGACTGATCAGTTTGCACTATCTTAGGTCCAGCGATATGCCACTCCTCAGTGCCAGGAGAAAATATTGTAGATAAACCATTTCCAACCACCTCAAATATGTAAGCATCTTCCCATTCTAATAAACTATTTTCACTGTAAAATACTTGTCATCTTTGTTTCCTCCACCACCACCAACGTACGAATGGACCCTAGACCATCACCGATGCATGATTAACTGATTCCCCCTAAAAGTCGGCAAGCTTACAAATTTGACACAAAAAGCCGTTAAGTTCGTTATCTGAATTTCATTTGTTATCCGAGACAAAATTTTTACAAAATAAAAGTTCATTAACCGGGGTTCCATTGTACTGCATTTCTAATGGCATTTCTAATTTTAAATGTTTCTTGCACTACAAATATTAATAAAATTTTTTCTCTTGAATAACCACATTTATATCTTCATAGATTCTAGCAAATGGTCTTGAAGAGTTACTTGCGTATGAAGATGATGACATGGAGGAAGTTTTCTTACAGACTTTTCGAATTATGTATCAGGATGTTTTTGATACTGTTCTTTCTCATGATCTCAAAGAAGGTGGCAATCAAATCCTAGTCAATCAAGATAATAAACAAGTAAGAAAAAATTAATGTAATTAGTCTAAAAAGTAATGGTATAAAATTTTACTTGTTCTTTTAAGTATTTAATCATATAACTCTGTTTTGTTTGAAATAGATATATGTATGACAGTATTACATTAACAAAAATGTTAGAAAGTAATGTCATCATAATATTTGACAACTAATTTCTAGGATTTTGCAAAAAAAGTTACAAAAGATAATACATTTGTAACTGTATTGATAATATTTAGAAATAAATAGAGGTGCACAAAGAAAGACTAAATATGATAACATGAAATAATTGTGGACATAAACTAATTCAAGTTAATATTCTGAATTGGAAATTAAGTTATAATAATGCAGTATCAATATTTTATTGTTATCTGTCTAGTTTTCTTCCTGTTTCTCTTTTTTCTGTGATAGCTGTTTCTTTATAGTTTATAATTCTTTATTTTTACATAATTATCCAAATCTACAATATGAAATTCTCATGTTCACATGTTCAGAATATTTTCAGGACCAAAAATTTTCCCAGAACATACACAAAAGTTTCCCAAATATTATTGCACATAAAATAAAATAATAATTTAGAAACAAGTTAATAATTATTACTATATGTTTAGAAAATTCAAATTAAATTATACAAATAATTAATTAGGCCTACTGTATAATTTACTGTCCAACACTAAACATAAATTAATATTAAAAAATTTTTTAATTAACAAGAATGCACACATTTAATTTAAGTACACATCATTATTCTTAGAATAGCATTTACAATTATAAATTTGTTGTAGTAAGTTGATTAATATAGATAAAATCAAAGTCAATATTACAAATGATTTATTTTTAGAACATGATGATAATGATAAACTTTTTGATATCCAAAAACCCAAAATTTATTTACAACTATGATGGTTGTATGGTGTTTTTTTATTTTTTGAAAAACTATTTAAGAAATGTGCCAATTTTTTACGAAAAGACAAACTTTTTTTAGAGTTTTTGATTGACTAATTTATTATTATCATTATGTTGGGTTTAGTGGGTTATACTCGGTTGATACCAGTTGCTGTGTACAATGCTGGACCAGAGTCAAGGCATAGCAATCAAAACAACAAAAATTAAATAAGTGTGTCAATGTATGTGCCTGTATTCAGGAATTTCCTAACAATATGACATGTATTCAATATAGTGGCCTTCTGTAGTGTGATGTATGTGTTTCTATTCAATTGTAATGTGCCCAGGCTTTTGTGTAGTGTGTGTGGTATGTCACCTGTAGAGGAGACAATGACTGGTACAATAAGCACCCTATCCATCCTGCATGGATGTCTTATTTCCTGGGTAAGGTCTGTGTATTTGCTAATTTTTTCAGTGCATGCATTTTGTATATTATGAGTGTTTGGAATGGCTATGTTGGTAATGTATGTGATTTTATTGTGTTTATCAATGAGTGTGATGTCTGGTCTGTTGTGGTAAATTGTCTGTGATTATAGCTCTGTTGTAGTACATTTTGTGCATGTTGTTTTCCAATACTGTCTGTGGGATGTATTTGTAGTATGGTTTGTGGATGTCTAGTAATTTGTGTTTGTTTGCAAGCTCTTAGTGTATTATATTTGCTACTTGATTATGTCAATGTAAACAATCTGTCTGTGCCAAGAGCTTGCAACCAGAAGTGATGTGTTGTATAGTTTCTGGCATGATGTGACATTTTCTGCATGTATCATTTGTGAGTGTTGTATCTTTGAGTATGTGTTTTCTGTAGTTTTGCTATTTATTTATTTATTTTTATGTTTTAAAATACAATAAAATGTTAATATTTTTCTTAGTATTTAGCTATTTAATCAAGATAATCCAGAATTTTTTTTAAAATGCAGTTTACATTTTCCACTTGGTGAATGAGTAAATATTTTGTTTTAATTCAAGCCAACATGAAATTTCACCCATTAAATAGTGTCAAAAAAGTTTTTAAATAGAAACAGAGTTTCTTTTTCAGTTCTTTTTAGAGCTCTGTTTCTGTTTCAGTTATTCATAAAAATCAAAACTGAAGTTCAGTAGAAAAAATTCAAAAAAATAAATATTTTTTAATTGCTATCTGGATTTTGTCATGAATCGGTGATATAGTCATAGCTTTTCTACAAAATGTAAGAGTTATTGTTAACATTGAGCATATAAAGAGTTCAAAGTTTGTGAATAGGATTTTATCAGATAAGATTTAAATTTTTTCTATAGAGCTATACTGTAATGTTATCCTAGTTAGAGATGGTGTCAATACAGCTTGTAAATACTAACTTTATTGGCTCTGTCCCAATCTAGGAATTCATTATTGTGATATAAATAGATTTGGTAGAAACAGAATTTTAGATTAACTTTTATACAAATAGTTGTTACTGTTATTTCCCACTGTGTACATCTCAAAAAAGTTTTTTTGATATATAGTATGGCTCATAACTAAATTTAAATGAAAAATGAAATTAAATAAACAATTTTTACATTTTAAAACAAACTAGAAGTTCATTATTTAATAAAACTTTGTTGTATTTGTCAACATACTCCATTTCATGTTTTTACAGAAAAATTATTAAAAGAATTGATAGCTAGATTTAAATAATGCATAAATGTATACATTATTTTCTATTTTTTTTTATTATTATAAATACAATAAATTTTTTGATAACTGTTTATATCAGTTAGTTAAAAAATTTTCATTTATAGATGTATAAAATATATGCCTGTACAGAATGAAAATGGATTGTTCTTTACATAAAGATTATTAATTTATTTATTAAATCTTGTTTATAAAATATCAAAATTAATTATGTATAATAATACAATTATTATATATTATATTAAAATGATATTATTGTGAGGAACCAGACGAGGTCCGAAATCACAAAAATGCAGAATTCTGTTGTGAAAAAAAAAATATATCGATAAATTATATAAGAGAGAGAAGAGAGAGAAAAAAAACTCTTAATCAAAACAACGTAACGAAAAATGTAAACAACGAGTCTCGGGATGACGTCAACACGTGTTAAACGACCTGTTAATGTTTAATCCAAAGGTAGAACTCTGACGCACGCACTCATAAAGAGGTACAAGTTTGACACAAGTATTCAAAGAAAAAAAATTGACTTAGGAAAACAATTTCAGAAAAAGGAAAAATTGGAGAGATAGAAAAATATCGCGTGATCGTTAGAATTCCAAAATGACATCAATTGCAAACAACGGATTAAATTATGAGTGCAGGTGTTGTGGTTCTATCAACAATCTGGAGCATAGTCGACAAAGGGTGTCAAATAGACACTTCGAATCGGACCTTTCCCGCGACCCGACATGGTCTCGTTTTGCACTTGAAAACAAAGGGGAGACCAATCGGGAAGCAAGGAAAGGGACGAGGGACCAATCCGCAAGGTGGATAGTACACGAGAAAAACGTATAAAAACTGGGACTTCAAGGTCAAGAAAGAGTTTTTTCGGAAAAGACGGACATGCCTCTTGTGGATTAAGACAGTGTGTGTAGTGTCGTCACTCGGAACTTTAAGTGTGTCACCGCCCGTCACCATTGTCTAACGGCACTTCTCGTCTGCCCGGGACTAGATAGATCGACCAACCGAACTCGTGCACGTTACTGAAGATCGCTGAGATTTGGAACAATCAAACCGATGTAAGCATGAATTCGTCCAAATAAACGGTTTTCTGCATGTAAACACTTGTCATCATTTGCCTCCTTCGCAACCGCCCACATACATGGGTTCCCTTAAGCTCATCCTGACGTGGGATTAATTGTATCCCCCCTTTAAAGTCGGCGAATCTTACATATTATTGTATATACTCATGTAAAAGTCGAATTTTTTTTAATATCATTTTTTAAGGTCAAATTTATGGGGTTGACTATTACATGGATACTACTTTTGAGAGGCTGAAATTCAAGCTAGAATCCAAGGTATCAAAGCAGAAGCCCAATTGATCTCTAAATGAATAAAAACAAAAACATAATGAATTACAGTAAATATTACTGATTCAGCACTCCTATAGCAAACAGGCCCCAACTTAGGGGCCCACTTTTTATAGGAAAGCAAAATTTAAAAAGTTTTTTGTCCACATGAAAATAATCAAGTGATTCCTTTACAAGTAAAGATGGAGCTATTTGTTTTTTAATAACACAGGCTATTCTTTCAGCTAGGAAGCAATGTAGTGATTTATCATGCCAATCTACTTTTAAGTATGACTTTAAAAGTAGATTTAAATTCTAATCAACTTCCATATTTCAGGTGTGATAGTAAAAGTTGCAGAAAAAAGCAGTCTGTTTTCTGTAACAGTTTTTTTAAGAATATGAAACTAGAATTATGTGAATTTTTATATTTAATTTTCATCTTTGTTCTCAATAAAAAAATTCTGGCAAATATTGACCTGTTGTCTGTGAAATACTAGGGTCGGCTTTTACACAGGACTGACTATTACTCGAGTATATTTGGTATTTACTTACAGGAATAATAGAAATAAATTTGAAGTCAATAATATTAAAGTTTGGATCAGTGTGTTTGCATGATAATATAAAAACTTTCATATATTACAAAAATAATTTTTTTTCAGAGGTGGAAATATTTGATATAAATTAACTTGCCTACATGCAAAGTAAGTTCAATATAAAACTGGAAAAATGTCATTAAGATTCAGGAGGGCAAGAGATAATATAGTAATTTTGACATGTGAAACCATGGCTGCAACCACAGTGAATGCCATGCAGAATCTTCCACAGATCTCTGGTTGGTTTTTGAATGTAGAACTCTATTCATGTACCTGGATCATTCAGTTGTCTCCATACTGTATCTGCATTTGCTGATGGACATTGGTTTTTATACTTTAGCTTGTCAAAAGTCAAACTATGCTGCTCTTTCATCATGCATTACTGGAGAGGTTTTACGATTTTCTTGTGTCTGTCATCACAGTTATAGTGATACCTCTTTTTCATTGATAAATCGTCAGAAAGCAATCGGTGAAATCTGAAACCGACGAAAACCGAGGCAATTATTTCCATAAGAATCAATGTAAATCCAATTAATTCGTTCTAGACACTCCAAAATACATACCAAAAACACATTTTATAGAGAATTAATATAGTGCTAAATACTAAAAGCAATAAGAAATTAATTTAAAAAACTAATCTAAAGGAAAGCAATGGAATTGTTTGGCTAGACATGATGGGTAATGTCTTGTATTGTAGAAGTTAGTTGGAATGAGCTTCTAGCCTATATCTCCCCGTGGTAAAGTGTGACGTAATTGTCATGTAATAGTAGTTCTATGAGTTTATGATGGTCGTATCGCAGTGGGGGAATAATGCCTTCCGGGAGGTCCATTTAAGGGTAACTGGACCCTCTTCAGGTGTTACAGATATGGAGAAAACCTGTAAAACCTTACCAGGACATGGCCAGCCCATCCTGGCAAAGTGCAATCCCACGACCAAACTCCCAGTGTTCAGGGAACCGTTGGCCAATGGTTGGTAATGCTCACACAATGAGAAATAACGCCACACTGAGCCGGAAAATGCGTGGGTTGCCCTTTGTTTTTGCAAGATTAGCAGTGAAGTCACTTGGGCACACCGACAAAATCTGAAGCAATCGATGAAAACTGAGACAAATTTTTTAGCGAAAAAAATCGATGAAAACCGAAACCAACGATAACTGAAGTCAACGAAAACCAAGGTTTTACTGTACTATTAAATCTGACTGGGAGGTTTCATGTCAAAATTACTAAGATATCTCTCACCCCCCTGAATTTTAAATAATACTTATGTTTTCTATTGAACATGCCTTGTATTTACTGATAAGCTGAAAATAACAGCCTTCACATGACATTAAAAACAATTATTATAACAACAAACTCTGACTAAATTATATTTTGACTGTGCAATGGAATTGGAATTCAACTGAACTAAAATTTTTTCAATTTTCATTTTTACTGTTTAACCAGAATAATCAGTGAATACATTAAATTTTTTATACCATTACTAACTTTTGTCATCAGTTCTTTTGCATAATGAAAATGAATTACTGGATGATAGATTATGCTAAACATTTTTCAGATATTTATCATTTTTACACATTATTAGCATTTTATGTTAGACATTTTCTTTTATTATGAAGGCTGTGAATTTGAATTAAGTCATGACATCAGAATTTTTCAGTAAATAAAATTTTATTATACAAATCACTTATTCATGAATTCCTTCTATGTAGTTCTCCTTCATTATTTTGCTCTGGCTTTTTGAAAGCATGAATGATTTCATCTCTGTCATGTAGTGTTTTCCATTTAAGAGTTCTTTGATCTCTGCAAACAAATTAGTCATAATGGCTCATATCAGGAAAGAAGGCTGTTCTGGTACTTTCCAGCCCCACTGCAAAGAATTAAGTTATCCTTAACTTTGGCAGATACATGTCAGTGAACATTATTATGCAGAATGATTGGCAATTCTGAATTTTCCTGTTAAAATACAATATTTGAATAAAATTTTTACTACCATTTCATAGACATATTGGCTCCTTTTACAAATACTAAATGGAATTGTTTAGTAGTAATTGAGTTAACTCTAATGCAGACAGTTGCATTCAACTGTATATGAAAGGATGCATGGTATTATGTGAACTTTTTATTTTTTTTATAACTTCTGTTAAAGTTTAAATAGTTATCAGCATGGTGTTCTAATTATAGTTTTGTATGTCAATTTATTCATAATCCCCTAAGTCAGTGTTCTGCAACCAGTGTGCCGTCACATGGTGAAAGGTGACATGAACTTTTACATATTCTATTAATTGTCAAGTTTTATTTATATATTTTTATCACAGTTACTGTGTTTCTTATACTTGTATTTCATTCTTTGCCACAGAACAGATGATGTTTGTTTATTCTTTATTACAAGCCATGTATTTTTATGTATTCTAAGAAATTAAATGTAAAATAAATTTGCTCACAGGTGTTGTCTGTTTAATAATAATGATAAGAAGAAGAATGATAATAATAATAGGTTAGTGGCATTATGTAATTCTATTAATAGTATCGTATCATATGTATTTTAGGGTAATAATATTTTGGTATGCCGCAAGTAGAGAAAGTTTTGCAAAACCCTGCCCTAAGTGACGACCTCACTTATGTGGCTAGAAATTGTACATCTTAAAGGTAGTCAAATAAGTGAGATTTTACTGTAACTATATAAGTAATTAATAATATTTGTTTTATTACATAAATTGAAAATGTTTAACTATAAATTTGAATTTTGAGTTGGCAATACTGTCAGCTAGCTGTAGTTAATCAGTCTGCTTTGTGCGGTCATCGTGTGTGTTCTTGGTTTCTCGCATTGGTTATTTTTAAAAACTCAAGTTCCAATGGCTCCAACAAAGCACACTGAAGAAAAACAGAAAAAATAAAGCAGATTTCAGGAAGAGTAAATTGCCTCTTTGATTAGCAAGTCCTGCATTTAAAAGACATTCACCATCAATGAATCACACTTCTCTTCTATATAGATTGAGGATGGATTGTATTTTTCAGTTTTCTTTTATTTTATCCTCAATATATATATATATAAATTAAATATTAAAAAAATTTTTACACAGGAATTTGTGGACCTCTATGCAGATTTTTTGCTCAATAAATCTGTGGAGAAACAATTCAAAGCATTTAGAAGAGGTTTTCAAATGGTGACAGATGATAGTCCTTTGAAAATGTTGTTTCGACCAGAAGAAATTGAATTACTAGTCTGTGGAAGCAAGGTATCATTTTAGATTTTTGTATTAATAAGTTTGATCAATAATAATAATAATAATAATAATAATAAAACACAGAAACACACACATGGCATATATAGACTACAGAAAAGCATTCGACAGTGTTCCACATAGTTGGCTGCTACATATCCTACACATGTACAAAATACATCCATCACTCATTGCATTCTTTCAAAACACTATGCAGCACTGGAGAACAACACTACATCTCAGGGCCCATAACACTTCCATACAAACAAACCAAATTTTTATTAGGCGAGGAATTTTTCAAGGAGATTCCTTGAGTCCTCTCTGGTTCTGCTTAGCCCTGAACCCATTATCCAACATGTTAAACAACACGCAATATGGTTACAATATCAGACACAAAAAAACAACACAGTTTACACTGTCACATCTCATGTACATGGATGACATAAAACTTTATGCATCCACACAAAAACAACTTCATCAACTCCTACAAATCACACATTCATACACCAAGGACATACAAATGGAATTTGGCCTAGATAAATGCAAAACAGTTCACATAGAAAAAGGAATCCTGAAGAAAGAAGATTTTGCACTTGGAAATGGAGACATTATTGAATCCATGGAAGAGGGCGAGTTCTACAAGTATTTAGGATTCCAACAGGCCAAACTAACAGAACATACACAAATAAAGCAAAGATTAATTAAAGAATACCAAAGTAGGTTAAATGCTATTCTCAGAACACAATTAAATGCAAAACACACAGTTAAAGCAATAAACACATATGTCATCCCAGTACTCACATATTCTTTTGGAGTTATACATTGGACTCACACTGATCTTGAGCAACTCCAAAGGAAAACAAGAACAACACTTACTAAGCATAAACAACATCATCCTAAATCCGCCACAGAAAGATTAACCCTTCCACGTAAAGATGGCGGACGTGGCCTGATTGACATAGTTAACCTTCACTACAAACAAATACAGTCACTGCGAGAGTTTTTCTACAAAAAACAAGAAACATCACAATTACATAAAGCAGTAACTCTAGCAGACTCAAATAACACACCATTAAACTTACGCTCACATCATATGGACACAACGCAACATATAAAAAGCATAGACACCATTAAGCAATTGTGGGCTCGAAAGGCACTCCATGGCAGGCATCCTTATGATCTAGCTCAGGATTTTGTTGACAAAACTGCATCAAACAGCTGGTTAGCTCGGGGATGCCTCTTTGGGGAGACGGAAGGATTCATGATTGCCATACAGGATCAGGTCATAAATACTAAAAACTACGGAAAACACATACTCAAAGATGCAACACTCACAAATGACACATGCAGAAAATGTCACATCATGCCAGAAACTATACAACACATCACTTCTGGTTGCAAGCTCTTGGCACAGACAGATTATTTACACAGACATAACCAAGTAGCAAATATAATACACCAAGAGCTTGCAAAGAAACACAAATTAGCAGACATCCACGAACCATACTACAAATACATTCCACAGACAGTATTGGAAAACAACACGCACAAAATGTACTATGACAGAGCCATAATCACAGATAAAACAATTTACCACAACAGACCAGACATCACACTCATTGACAAACACAATAAAATCACATACATTATAGACATATCCATTCCAAACACTCACAATATACAAAACGCATGCACTGAAAAAATTAGCAAGTACACAGAACTCGCCCAGGAAATAAGGCATCTGTGGAGGATGGATAGGGTGCTTATTGTACCTGTTGTTCTCTCCTCTACAGGTGTCATACCACACACACTACACAAAAGCCTGGGCACATTAGAATTGAATAGAAACACATACATCACACTACAGAAGGCCACTATATTGAATACATGTCATATTGTGAGAAAATTCCTGAATACAGACACACACACTGATACACTTCTTTAATTTCTGTTTTGGTTACTATGCCTTGACTTTGGTCCGGCATAGTACACAGCCACCGGTGTTAACCGAGTATATCTCACTTAACCCAATATAATAATAATACTTTTTATATTTGTTTTTAGAATTTTGACTTTAATGCCTTGGAAGAAACAACTGAATATGATGGTGGCTATACTTCTGATACAACTATTATTAGGTTAGTTATTATTATTTATATGTATTTTTTTTAATCATCGTTTAATTAATGTCGTAATTTTTGTCTTTTATTTTTGAAGTCTCAGTAGATTATTGTTGACTAGCATAATTCATGTACCCGAGTAAGAGTAATAAATTTTATAATGATTTTTTCCTATTCAAGACTAAAATGGCACTGGTAATAGATAATATACTGCTTTCAAACTTTTTATTTTTAGAATGTGTAAAAGAACCATTAGGAGCTCTATGTTAGAATCATTGAAATAGTTACTGAAATACAGGGTGTTTCACAGCCTCTCCACAAAGTTTTTTTTAAAATAACTTTTGAACCACGCAGTTTTCGGCCTCAATTTTTTGTAGGTGGCGTTTTGAGTAAAAAGGAATTGCTTCTATCACAAAGTCAGATGAGAGAAAGCATCATGAAGGGCATCTCAGATCAGACCTGTAGTAATGTGATTGCTAATTTCCAAGAGAGACTGTGCTAATGCATCTCAACAGAGCGCAGACATTTTGAAAATATCTTGCATTAATTTCCTTTTTCATCTTCTATCTTTGCTGAAAATTTCATTAAGAAATTCGAATTTTCAAAAAGTTATTCAAAAAAAACTTTGTGGAGAGGCTGTGAAACACCCTGTAAATTAATTTTGTTAAAAGGACATTCTTTCATTTTTCTTTATAAATTTTTTTGTTGTTACAAGATTCTAAAAACATGTAGAGTTCCTCTATATTTTGATCACTTCACACTCATTAGACAATTATTAGATGCTAATCATTCTTCTCCAAGAGAGAATATACACAGTGGAGTCAATTTTGTCATTTAACTTAGGAATTAATTTAGAGAGGAGTGCAAAAATATCACAAAGAATGCATAATAGACATTTGCATATCTTTTCTGAAAGAATATTGCAATGTCTATTATTTTCATTAGAAAAGAAATAATGTGTAAATGAAACTTCATAATGAATTCAGACATTTAAATGAAATATTTCAACTATTGAAAGGAATAAGAATTTTTTGGGACCAATATAAATAACATATAAATGCAAAACATATAAACAACATTTTACATTATAAAACACTTCAAGAAGAAAAAAAAATTTTTGCAAAATAATGTGTGTTACATCATTACAGTAAATATGATATACAGTTTGTATTTTATTTGATTTAAGTAGTATTTGCAAATATAGTAAATATTGTTTAAAATTATATCAGTTGTATGGTTACAAAAGTATAAAATTAGAGTAATAATTATAATTTACATTTTTCTCCCAAAAAATTTATTCTGATATATATAAAAAATTTATATAAATCTGTATAACTAATTTTTAAGTTTGTTTGAATTTTTTCATTAAATTTTCAGTAATGTAAAAAAACTTTTTACTAAAAGTAATCACTTAAATTCAGAAATTGAATTTCAAATATTTTTGTATATAAACTGATTTTTTAAAATTTAATTTAAAAAGAAGTTTTAATATTTTTCTTTCTTCATAGATCATTCTGGGGAATTGTCCATGATTTTAGTTTGGAACAGAAAAGAAAATTGTTACAGTTTACAACTGGTAGTGACAGAGTCCCAGTTGGTGGTCTTTCAAAATTAAAATTGGTAATAGCTCGACATGGTCCTGATTCTGACAGGTAATTATTTTTAAAAGGACTATTTCATTTACATAAATCATACTTACTATTATTGTTATTAAATTAATCATTGATAACTATTTTAATTTAAATATCAATAAAATAAATTTCACTATAAATTGATATGCAAAATGAAAGTAATATTCAACATTAGCAGAACTGCAGGGAGATTTTTAAAATTGTGATATCTTGCTTCAGAATTGCACTAGAATTGATCTGTTTTTTGTTTTTTTATCAAAAACATATGACAGTTTATGGTTATTTAAGTTATAATATAATTTGGATTTAAAGTAATATTTAAATTTCAAATTTTCAAAGAACAAGAAAAAAATAACTGATTTAAAAATATCTGCTTTATTTGCTACTTAAACCTTATATACAGCTATATATATAACCCATTGAATGCGTGTCTGTCCGTGTAATGTTATGCCAAAAACAGGCACTAGAGGCGCCCCTATCATGTGTCATATTTCAAACATTTAAATTAACAATATAAATTATTATTTAAATTACCAATATAAATTATTATTATTCATTTGGCCAATAACAATATAAAGAATTTAGTATATTTGTAATAGGAATTTATTATTGTCATAGAATGCCTGTAATGTGCACTAATGGTGAATAACAAATGTATTGATCTGTTAAGATTAGTTTTTAAGATGAAAATTTGTATATATTTATACTTGATTTCTTAAGTATATTAATTCTATTTATTTGAACTATTTTGAATAAAGAATATCTTCACTTTCTAATATAGAAATACTGTTTGCTGTTTGTGTATTGATTTTTTAAGTTTTTAAGATGAAGAATTGTATACATTTATATATATTAAGTGCATCGAACTTTTAAAAATTAATATATGAAAGTTTTAAGTGCATCAAATGTACTTTATAGGAATTTGTAATGCTGCTAGAACGCCCACTAGGGGGCATCCCGAGAATATATGTTACCGGCAAAACCCAATTTTACGCCAAACTAGTTTTGCCTAGGCCAAACTAGTTTGGCGTAAGTGTGTCAGGCCAAACTAGTTTAGAATTATTATTCAAGTATATTAATGGTTAAATATATTAATAATTAAAATAAAATTAAAAGGCAATCAATTAGATGAACAATATTTATTCAAACATAGTCTACTTAATTATAAAAAATGGGGTTAATGTTACCCTAGATATCGAAGATGGCGGCTCGTCTCCGATTCCAGCAATCAGAAGACAGGGAACAGTGGAGACACATGTTCTAACCTAACCTAACCTAACCTATTATAATAAATTACCATAATTATTAGCAACCAAATTATTAGAATAGGTTAGGTTAGGTTAGAACATGTGTCTCCACTGTTTCCTGTCTTCTGATCGCTGGAATCGAAGACGAGCCGCCATCTTCGATACCTAGGGTAACATTAACCAAAAACGATATTGATTAGAAGTCACACAACACTTGTACAAAACTATAAAATAAAAATAAGGCAATCAGTACTTATCAGTTTGTATTTTTTTTAAATTAAGCCATGCACTTTTAAAGGTAATTAACTTTCGAAAATATTTTCAAAAATTCAAACAAATAATAAAAATAACTTTTAAAATCAAACTAAAATTTAAAATGGACTTATCTGTGTTTATGATGAACTTAAATTAACCATTAATATACTTGAATAATAATTCTAAACTAGTTTGGCCTGACACACTTTCGCCAAACTAGTTTGGCATAAAATCGGGTTTTGCCAGTAACATATATATATATATATATATATATATATCTACTTTCAAACAAAACAAACTCCAGCTGTTTAGCTACAGGGGAAGTAATTTTATGCCCTATTGTTTACATGCTGTTTCAGATGATATGTTGCAGGAGATGACCAAAGTAAAGTATAGAGTACTTGCACTCCGGGCTTTTCTACCTGATAAGTTATCAATGTGCATGACTGTATTCACCATTTTGTAAGATATTAAAATGGTGTATCTGGAGTTTATTGTATAGTTAATTGTCTCAAATTGAGCAGTTTTCTTCTCTGACATGTATTTATTATTTTTTGTCTTGTAATTATTTGTTAATCGTTTTTTGAATAAATATTGACTTAATGGCAAAAGTTACAGAAGATATTGTTAGCTGTCAATTGTTATAATTATAAAGTAAATAATTAAGATAAAAGTATTTCAATTTTCCTTGTGATGCAGAAAAATAATTTTAATTATTTTTATTATTGCTGTATTAAGTTAATAATAAATCAATAACTTAGAATATTAATTAAAATATATCAAAAAGTGTTTAATAGAGAGACATGGCTATAAAAAATGATATTTTAAAATAAAACTGAATTTTTGGTTTACAAATAGAAGACAAAGTATCAATTCGATTACTAGAAATGAAATTTATAATTATGTTTCTATTCAGAATCAAATAAATTTTTGTATTTTATACTATTTTATTACTGTATTATTTGGGATATATTTTTGGTAATGAAAATCTCTACAATTCTGCATTCTTTTTACATAAAAATTAGTTTATACTTTAGTGATCGGGCTGTTCTGATTTTTAAATTTTGAATTGCAAAGAATAAAAGAGTTATAAAAGTTTCTAAATTGATAACTTGCACAGATATTTTTAAAATAGTGTATGTAAAATGGGTTATAAACCTGAAAAGAAAAGATTTACTGAAACATGATTGTATTTATCTGTCAAAAAATATGGCAAATTTTAGACATGCTCATAAAGGAAAAAGTAAGTTCCATAATATATATACATGAAACATATTGTGATGCCAGTGTCCTGTATGCCTAAAGATTTTCTTTTAAAACATTTCATTAGACTCAGAATTTACTGTTGCTTGAAGTTGTTTAATAACCAGAGCAAAGAAAGAAAATAAACATAAAATTTTTTAATGTAAATAATATAAATGAATTGTTATAAATTGTTTATAATGAAACTTTTGTATAAATAAAATGTGTATATATATTTATAACAATAGAATTTAAATAAATTACAAAATTTCTGATAGTTTTCAATAATAATAAACAAAAGTTGAATTGAATTGTTTCTTTACATTGTCTAAAAATATTTAGAACATGGAATTGTAAAATATTTGTTAGAAAAATGTTCATAAAATGTAAGCATGATATGCATATCTACTGTATACATGTAATAGTTTAACCTTTTTGATAAAAGCATTAAGGGAAAAAGTTTAATAACTTCTATGTAAATTGAAGTAAAACATTAACTGTTCAAAAACATCAACAATATTAATTTTAAACATATTTAACCTTTAATATAATTACATAAAATATTGCACCAAGAAAATAGTGAAAAAGGCCTGTTTTGTAAGTGTACTTTGCAGTGTTAATTCTAATTACTTCATTTAAACATGGTGCTCCACTATGCTTAAATGAAGTATTACTGCTTGTCAGCACAACATCAAAGACAATGACAAGTGCAAATACACTATACTTTACTCCGGGTGACCTTGGCAGGAGATTTATGACTTGATGCTTCCTTGTTACTGTAGTTTCAATCAACATAAAAATGGCTATCCAGAGTTTAAAATGGCAAATTAAGAAATCAGATATAAAATTGAAATTTTAAGTAAGTTATCTTGATAGTTCAAAAATCAAAAATTTGCCATATAATATGTAATATGTAATTACTATTAGGACATTTTAGCATAGCATACATTATATTACTTTACTTTCTAAGTATTGATATAATATCCTAATTTTATAGATTTATAAGGTGTAGGAAAATTTTTGTTTTGATCAAACTAAAAAAACTGAAAATATTTTATAAAATAATAATCAGAATAATTTATTGTAAAGAATTTAAATGACAATTTTTTTAATATAGTAATTTTCAAATTTTACAGGTTACCTACTGCTCATACGTGTTTTAATGTACTGTTACTTCCAGAATACTCCAGTAAAGAAAAACTACAAGAACGTCTTCTGAAAGCAATTAATTATTCAAAAGGATTTGGCATGCTCTGATAACACAATTATTTGTGTAGGAAATTGCTTCATATATAGGAACTGTGAAATTTTTTTAACATAAATTAAATAATTGTTTGTGTAAAAAAATTTTTTTCCTGTAGAAATTTCAAATTTTTAATAATCTTCATCCCTACATTTTCTGCACATTAAAATGACAATATAATTTAAACCTATATTTTCCTCAAAAGTATTTTGTCAATTAGGTATCAACAATTGTGTCACTAACAAAATTTGTGTGAATCATTTTCCCAAGTACAGATGTTATATTTTTAACATAACCTAAGTAAAACTTTTATGTAAATGAAATTAATATTTGAAAAACTTTGTAATTATTGCTATCATCAAATGTGTAACATGATGATAAAGAAACTTTTGTTATAATGTTTCTTTGTATATAACAAAAGTAGAAATAATTCATAAATATATTGCCAGAAGATATCTTAAACTTCTAAGTTTATTGGTATACTCAGAGGAATTGTGTCTTGATTCAGACACATGTATATAGATTATGTACAATTTGTGCTGTTTAGTCATTGATTAGAAATTTTGAAAATAAATTTGTTGACATAAAACCAAAATTTATTGTATATTCATTTCTTGTAATATAAATATTATATATAATTAAAACTTTTTTTACTTAAGCACATCTAAAGCAAAAAATTTTCATATATCAATTTATTAATAAAAATTTAAAAGATGTGCTTTTATATTTAAAGTATTTAGTCATTTTTATTTAACATGTTACCAAACAGATATGTTCTTTATATAATAATAAAAATTTATGATGTTAAAAAAGTGATAAAATTTATTTATCTACAGTGTTATACTGTAGATGAAAATTTTAACTGTTAATGCCTAATAAAAGTTGAAATTTTTGAAATAATAACCTTTAATTTTTGAATCAATCAAAATCAAATGTAATAACATTAATTCATAATACATGCCTTATATCAAATTACTATTACTTTAATTCTGATAAGAAATATACAAATGTGTGTTATACACAAACAATTATTTATATTTAAGATGCTTTGATTCTGATTTCTCATTCAGAATGTTAATAAATTTCTAACAAATCAATTCATTTTTTGCATGCAAAAGAATGTTACATAACAGTAATGTGACTCTAAAAAACTATTTATTTTATTTATATTGTAGTATGATCAAATAAACAACTTTCAATAATAACAAAAATATTTAAAACAGAAAAAGCTTATATGTCTATATTTGTCAATAAATTTTATTACAATATTTTTAAATAAATTATTTCATGTGGAAAGAGAATTGTAGTATTATGAAAAATGTGTAGTGGCAACTTGTTAAAGATTCTATTTCATTTTACATACATAAATTATTTTTATTAATACTTTTGCTGTGATGTGTCATGCAACTTTCATTACAGTTATGGATGATGTGATTTGCATCATTTGGATGCTGGAAGTTTTCGGTAAATTGTGTGTTTGGATGTCGTTTACTACTTGGAAGTGTATGAAACATCTTAGAGATTATATTTTATTTCTTACTTTTCCATTACATATTTAATTATAAAAGTTTTTCATTTATATCCTTGAGTAGGTGCCAATGACTCGAATTTCACATCATCACATATAATTCCATAAAAATTACTCAAAGTGGAAAAAAAAACATAACTTTCTATTATTCTTAATTTGTGTATAACTGACATATTTTGTGGAGGAAAAAAAAAATCAGCTTATTTGGTGCAACTTTTTTTTTCAGTGGTGACAGCAACAGTGTTAATAAAATTACCAACTATATCAAAGTATCCATACACTAGCTTATTACATTTTTAATTGCAACATATTTCTGTTAAATAAAAAAAATTCAATAATTATAACTTTCAAATATAGAAATATGATTGGCAGTAATAATGGTAACTTGTGTGTTAAATCATATAAAAATAGAGAAATGGTACTATATGTAATTTTTATACTAAAATTATGTCTGAAACAATTAAGATCGATATTTAAAAATGAAAATTTTTATTTTTAGAGTTGAACTCAAAACAGAAATTTCTGCTTATGAAGATTACATATTTTGGAGCCAACTTTGATTTCTAACCTCGTATTACATAAATCACTTTTTTTAAACTTTTGAATAATCTAACAGTTCAATAACATAATCACTGAACATATGATTACCAAACCAGTATCAACTTTTTCATAATATTTTATGTATATCCACACACACATATAGTGTGGTTGCAATTTGTGATTTTTGAAATATTGAAATAACACACTTTCTAATGGAAATGTCAAAAAAGTGATTAATTTTTATCTACCATGTTATACTACAGATGAACATTTTAACTGATAATCTTATATATAAAATTCTCGTGTCACAATGTTAGTTACCTTACTCCTCCGAAACGGCTTTACTGATTTCTACCAAATTTTATATGCATATTCAGTAGGTCTGAGAATCGGCTACTATCTATTTTTCATACCCCTACACCATTTCCCCCTTTCAAAAATATATTTATATATGGATTAAGGCTTTTATGTCCAACAGATGGCGCTAACTTCCGACGACCTAAGTTTGCTTTTCTGTGAGGCATTATGCTTTTCTGTGAGAATGGACTGAAGCAGATCATTTTCTATCTATCTATATAAATAAAATATAACGTTCGTTTGTTCCTACCGATTCCTTTGAAATTTTGACACAACATTGCATATATAATATACATGTCGAAAATTCCCCCCACTGCGGGGAGATGGACGGGATTAAGGCTTACCGTGAAGAACTCGGCTTCTATTATACTATTTTACATGCGGTTTTTTGCATTTTTACTTGCGTTTTAATAGGTTACGTCAACAGAATATACACTAAAAAGGGATTTTTCGATATTCCCCAGCGGGAAAAGTGATGGGATTAAGGCTTACTGTGAAGAACTCGGCTTTTATTATACTATTTTAGATGCGTTTTTGATTGCGTTTTAATAGGGTACGTCAAGAGAATGTACACTAAGAAGGGATGTTTTGAAATTCCCCCACGGGGGAAGTGTTATACATTTATAATAGATACATTTTGAGCCACAACAACGCGTGGCCGGGTCAGCTAGAAATTACCTAGAAATAATTTATATGGCAAAACAACGTTTGCCGGGTCAGCTAGTATATTATATATATACAGAGTTGGTGCAAAAGTATGTATACAGTTGAGAATCTGAGAAATACAAATGTTTGATGTTTATTATTATTTTTATTATCTTTTATTAGTTTGTATTCCTTATTTGTGATTTAATTTTTACATAAAAATAAATGTTTTTTCTTCCTATTTTCTTCCTGTATGGTTTTTTCCATAATAACAACTGTATACCTACTTTTGCATCCTTTTTATATATCAATTTAGTAAACATTCTTTACACAATGTATTCAAATGGAGGAAAAATTATAATAATAATCAATTTAGATATATATGTCAAGAAATAAAAAACTGCAATGAATAATATATACATATTGTATTTTTTTAAAAAAAATAACATTATGAGAAAAATTCAACTAAAAAGTACTTATATAAACTACGAGGGCTATTTTTTAAATAAGGTCCGTTTGTGAATGAAAGTCAGAATAATGTGCAATCACGGCAGTATGCATACGCTTCTGCTCCGAGCAAGCTTGGCGCGCGTTTTGACGCCATTTGTAGCCATATCGTCTGTCTGTATGCTGAGCTGTAGAAGTTTAAAATGTTTAAGAAAATTGAATCTCCCGCCGACTGTGAGATACGATCTGTTATTCGATTCTTGAGTGCAAGAAACTTGGTAGCAGCGGAAATTCACTGTCAGATTTGTGAAGTTTACGGTGATAATGCTATGAGTGACAGTAAAGTTCGAAAATGGGTAAGAATGTTCAAGGATGGGCGAGTTAATGTGCATGATGAGCCACGCCCTGGCCGACCTTCTCTGATTTCTGAAGATTTGATTCGTGATGTGGATAACAAAATTCGAGAGGACCGACGATTCACGATTTCAACGTTATCAATTGAATTTCCACAGATTTCAAGATCAGTTTTGTATACCATTGTTTCGGAGAAACTGAATTATCGAAAATTGTTTTCTCGGTGCGTTCCAAGACTGCTTTCTGACGATCACAAAACAAAAAGATTAAACAGTGCTTTATCGTTTTGACTCGATACGATCATCCACACAGTCCAGACCTTGCACCCAGTGATTTTCACTTGTTTCGATACTTAAAGGAGTTCCTTGGTGGTCAACATTTCAACGACGAAGAAGAAGTGAAAACTGCAGTCGTGGATTGGGCTTCTTGACAGGCGGCAGATTTCTTTGAAGTCGGAATTCAAAAAATTGTTGAGCGGTATGACAAATGTTTAAACAAAATGGAAATTATGTAGAAACAGTAGATAAAAGTATGTAGAATATGGAAAAAAATATATTTTAACGATATTTACAGTATTTTTCTTCTTATTAAAAAACGGACCTTATTTAAAAAATAGCCTTCGTATATGCAAATTTTCATTCCAAATTTCATTTTGTTCATATTGTAAAAAGTTCTAATAATTTTCATTTATTTTCATAAGTCAAAAATTATATACTAACTAGCAAGTAGGCCCGGCGTTGCTCAGGCAAAAGTAACGATAGCAAAGATTAAGATTACCTCTTTTTTTGTGACTATAATGTAATAATTTCATCAACGAACTAAGTTTTTCTAAAGAAAGATCGAATTTGAATCGAATGTTCTAATATTGTTCGATTTTCACGACGTGTTCTGATTATATCGTTCGATTTTCATCGAATGTTCTAAAGAAGAAAGGTCGAGAAAAACCGAACTAATCTGTTTAAATTTGAAAATCGAATATGTTCCAACATATTACTCTTTCTTTTTTTTTCCAGCGCCCGTAAATCTTGCACGTCGCTTTCTCTTGTTCTCCATTGTTACTTAACACTTCCACTGTTACTTAACACTTCCACTGTTACTTAACACTATCCTTGTTACTTAACACTTTGGTACTTAAATCTGGTACCCTAACTGTGTACCAAATTTCAACTTTCAACTACTAACCGTTTTAGCGAATATTAAGATTATTACGTTATAGTCAACCTTACCCGTTTTCACAGGATGCAAGAATTGGGTCTTCTCTGTTTCCAGACTAATTACAGAATTTTTAGATAGGTCTAAAAATATGTTCGATTTCATGCAAAAACGAAAAAACTGCATCTGCGTCTTGCACGTCGCTTTCTCTTAACACTTTCATTGTTACGTAACACTTCCATCGTTGATGGAAGTGTTAAGACTTAATCCTGTCCCTCTCCCCTGTGGGGAGGAATTTCGAAAAATCCCTTCTTAGTGTGCGTTCTCGTGATGTACCCTAACTATGTACCAAATTTCAACTTTCAACCCCTGACCATTTGGGCTGAGCACTGATTATTATTATTATGTTGGGTTAAGTGAGATATACTCGGTTAACATTGGTGGCTGTGTACTATGCCGGACCAAAGTCAAAGCATAGTAACCAAAAACAGAAATTAAAGAAGTGTATCAGTGTGTGTGTCTGTATTCAGGAATTTTCTCACAATATGACATGTATTCAATATACTGTAGTGTAGCCTTCTGTAGTGTGATGTATGTGTTTCTATTCAATTGTAACGTGCCCAGGCTTTTATGTAGTGTGTGTGGTATGACACCAGTAGAGGAGAGAACAACAGGTACAATAAGCACCCTATCCATCCTCCACAGATGCCTTATTTCTTGGGCGAGTTCTGTGTACTTGCTAATTTTTTCAGTGCATGCGTTTTGTATATTGTGAGTGTTTGGAATGGATATGTCTATAATGTATGTGATTTTATTGTGTTTGTCAATGAGTGTGATGTCTGGTCTGTTGTGGTAAATTGTTTTATCTGTGATTATGGCTCTGTCGTAGTACATTTTGTGCGTGTTGTTTTCCAATACTGTCTGTGGAATGTATTTGTAGTATGGTTCATGGATGTCTACTAATTTGTGTTTCTTTGCAAGCTCTTGGTGTATTATATTTGCTACTTGGTTATGTCTGTGTAAATAATCTGTCTGTGCCAAGAGCTTGCAACCAGAGGTGATGTGTTGTATAGTTTCTGGCATGATGTGACATTTTCTGCATGTGTCATTTGTGAGTGTTGCATCTTTGAGTATGTGTTTTCTGTAGTTTTTAGTATTTATGACCTGATCCTGTATGGCAATCATGAATCCTTCCGTCTCCCCAAAGAGGCATCCCCGAGCTAACCAGCTGTTTGACGCAGTTTTGTCAACAAAATCCTGGGCCAGATCGTAAGGATGCCTGCCATGGAGTGCCTTTCGAGCCCACGATTGCTTAATGGTGTCTATGCTTTTTATATGTTGTGTTGTGTCCATATGATGTGAGTGTAAGTTTAATGGTGTGTTATTTGAGTCTGCTAGAGTTACTGCTTTATGTAATTGTGATGTTTCTTGTTTTTTGTAGAAAAACTCTCGCAGTGACTGTATTTGTTTGTAGTGAAGGTTAACTATGTCAATCAGGCCACGTCCGCCATCTTTACGTGGAAGGGTTAATCTTTCTGTGGCATATTTAGGATGATGTTGTTTATGCTTAGTAAGTGTTGTTCTTGTTTTCCTTTGGAGTTGCTCAAGATCTGTGTGAGTCCATTATTATTATTATGTTGGGTTAAGTGAGATATACTCGGTTAACACCGGTGGCTGTGTACTATGCCGGACCAAAGTCAAGGCATAGTAACCAAAACAGAAATTAAAGAAGTGTATCAGTGTGTGTGTCTGTATTCAGGAATTTTCTCACACTGTTGTGTGAATCTATGGTGTAGTTGTTGTCTGTATGCTGTCATGTTTGTTTAAGTTTTTTGATGGTGTAGTAAGTATGGATGATAAACTCGTTCATTTCTACTGTCCATTTCATCCGTTGGCGTGGTTTTCTAGCCTTTGTGGTCTGTGGATGCCTTACCACAGAAACACCAAGGCTGGGTTGGTTCCTCACATCTATTGAGGGCATTGCAGTAGCCATGCTTAGGCCGGTGCTGCTTTCGCCACCGGTAACCAAGGGAGACTGTGGCCTATTTTTCGAACTGTGAGCCTCTGCCTAACCCACGAATGCAGACCTTGTTAACCCGGGCGACGTCTGTGCCGGTATCACACTTTGATCTGGTTATTACTATAATAAATATCTCCACAGAATGTGGGTGTGGTCACTTTTAGCTTCATTTCTCCCCATAGACCTTACTGGCACGGGTGTCCCTATCAGGAGCTTGTGCTCCAGCCTGCATTGCCCTATGGATCAGTAAAATTACTGGGCTCTCTCACCACGACCAGGTGGTGACCCCGGGAGAGTTATTATTATTATTATTATTATTATTATCAACTCGTCTCGATTATATACATAGATTACGCATTTGTCAATTACATCTTATGAATTTGAATACATTTTTTTTTGTTTGATATATATATTTGTGTAAATTGTTTTTAATACAGATACCCTGCAGAATGTCTCCAGTAGTCTCCTAGCTTTTGTGAAGACCCAGACGAGGTCCGAAATCGCAAAAAAATGCAGAATTCTGTTGTGAAAAAAAATAACGATAAATTATATGAGAGAGAGAGAGAGAAAAAAAACTCTTAATCAAAACAATGTAACGAAAAATGTAAACAACGAGTCTCGGGATGATGTCAACATGTGTTAAATGACCTGTTAATGTTCAATCCAAAGGTAATACTCTGACATACGCGCTCATAAAGAGGTATAAGTTTGACACAAGTACTCAAGGAAAAAAATTGAACTTAGGAAAACAATTTCAGAAAAGGAGAAAAACTGAAGAGATAGAAAAATATCGCGTGATTGTCAGAATTCCCAAATGACATTAATTGCAAACAACAGATTAAATTATGAGTGCAGGTGTTGTGGTTCTATCAACAATCTTGGAGCATAGTCGTCAAAGGGTGTCAAATAGACACCTCGAATCTGACCTTTCCCACGACCCGACATGGTCTCGTTTTGTGCTTGAAAACAAAGGGGAGACCAATCGGAAAGCGAGGAAAGGGACGAGGGACCAATCCGCAAGGTGGATAGTACACGAGAAAAACGTATAAAAACTGGGACTTCAAGGTCAAAGGAGAAGTTTTCCGGAAGGACGGACATGCCTCTTGTGGATTAAGACAGTGTGTGTAGTGTCGTCACTTGGAACTTTAAGTGTGTCACCGCCCGTCACCATTGTCCAACAGCACTTCTCGTCTGCCTGGGACTAGATAGATCGACCAACCGAACTCGTGCACGTTACTGAAGATCGCTGAGATTTGGAACAATCAAACCGATGTAAGCATGAATTCGCCCAAATAAATGGTTTTCCGCATGTAAACACTTGTCATCATTTGCCTCCTTCACAACCGCCCACATACATGGGTTTCCTTAAGCTCATCCTGACGCGGGATATTTTCTTTTTTAACTCTTTCCACCCAGTGGGCACAAAGAGGGCCTCTTATAGCAAGTCCATTATGGGTTCGGCCAGGCCCACAATGGGGCGGCCGGGTGGTGAGGGACGGGGACTGACATATCTGGACGGACCACCCCCCGAAAAATTCCTAAGGACTTTTCGACCCGTCCGGATTCGATCCCGGGTCCCCCAGGGCGGCAGGCTGCTAACCTTGACCGCTCGGCCATCCAGCCGCTGACGCGGGATATTTAAGCCCAGTCTACACCAGTCCAAATCTTACACTGGTGTCAGTGACGCGGGATTAATTGTATCCCCCTTTAAAGTCGGCGAATCTTACACTTTTAATACTTGAACTTCATACAACATAATGTCTCTTGATACATTTTCAGTAAATGTTTATATAGGAAAAAAATGTTTTTAAAACTCTATGTTTTTAACAAGACTATATGCAGGAAAATTATACATTCCAAATACAATTGGTAAAACATCAGAATCAGTAATAGACATTTTGAAAAGCATGCCTCCAACTTTCTTCAAGCTTGGAATCGGGATCGGGTTTCTTGGTTCGGTTATGATTAAACATTGGCTCTGCGTTGGATTGCGTTTTTGGAATTATTTTGCACCTTTCTGTAAGTTAATCGGTTTTTTTCTGTTGCTGAAGTATTCCGGCTAATACTAACGCTTAAATTGTTTCAATCGACCCAATTTTTTGGGTTTTTAGGCCGTTTTTAAACCTCTATGCGGCGAGCGTTAACAGTCAACTTTCGAACTTCATTTTAGAATTCCTCGTTTCCTGTTTAATTCATCCGGAAAGGCTTTTACTAACGCTTAGTAGATATTATGCGGATCTGAAAACCGTTTTTAGTTTTAAGTTAAGCCTAATTTTTGGCCATTTACTAAGGTCGTAATTTTGCGCTTCGCGGGTCGCTTGTGGGTTTCCTGCACACCCAATGCGGCCGTTTGCGGGCCGTACGTTGGGTGTGCCTTTTGTAGTAATTTTAGCTATAATTAGCATAAGTTTCACGCTTCTAGCTTAATTAGTTTAGGGGTGCGTTCATTAATAGCGGTCGCTCTGCGTCTCCGTTACTACGGGAGTGCGTTGCTGTTCGTAGGCATCAGACGAACGACGGTGAAAGAAAGATGGCGGCGCCCGCTCTATCGATAGTATCATGATGGAGGAATCTATAATTCTAAAATATGAGCATTTAAAGGCAAAAGAAGGGTCCCAATTGTAAAATTTAACCATAAAATGGCTTATTTGTTGAAAGAGCATTCAAAATAGCCACGAAAAAAATTCGAAAAGGCATTTACATCACTGTGTACACTAACTTACGCTTTCACAACTTCTAAATTTTCATTCATAAAACCGCATAATGGATCCCAAAACGAAACCATCTGAAGCCATGGATGACGCCATGTTGCTTTCCACCGTAAACTACTGCTACAAGCAACCGGTTTTGCCGTTCGACGGCGTGCACTCCCACCGGAATTTAGGTACGCGTTCCGCAGGATTTTTTAAATGGATGTCGCTCGCGCGGAGTTACATGGAGGAATAAAAGAACGCACCCTAGGAGTTTCAACGCTTTTTGTCGGGAGTAGTCGTCAAGGTCAATGACCTACTCCGATCGAACCTATTACGGCAGTGATGGGGTCGCTCTGCGAGCTTAAGTCGTAAAGCGGGGTTTTCGGCCCTTAAGCTGTTTCTACTTTATTTTGTATTGGATTTTATCTTTTCTTACCTTTTAAGCAGGGTGGTACTTTGTCTGATGGGTCTCTTTTCGCTTTGAATCCTATCTTTCATTCTGCTCCAGTTCAGCGCACAGCTGTTCCGTGTAGAGTTTCCTGGGCAATTGGGCCCATCCTTTCAACCACCCTTCTAGCCAGAGCCGTAACTAGGCAGGTGTAACAGGTGCACCCGCACAAGGCCCACTTGGAAGGGGCCCCAAAATGCATGTATTTGTTTTATTATTTTCGCAAACCTAATTAATTAAGTGGCCTAAACGCAAGTTCTTGCACAGGGCAAAAGAATGGCTAGTTACGGCACTGCTTCTAGCTACTTTCTCAGGTCACTTACACGGTTAGGTTTCCTTTTACCCCTGTGTGGTTTTATCTCACTTATTTTGGCTTTGCTTTGTTTTCGCTTGGTGTTTTTCTCACGATGGAGTCTTTTGAACCTTCAACACTCTCAGACACCCAAGTTACCTCACCAGAGGACACAGTCCTTTCCGAAACCAGACAACAACTGCAGATGATTCTAGACCACCTTCCGGCCACTCACAAATCTAATCTTAGAACTGAGGAGATGAAGGAGGTCAAGGAGAGGGTCTTTCTTCTGCATTCCTGCATAGGCCAACTCTTTGGAATCCTACTTCACGTGAACTACGATCAACACAGTGTCAACAACCAAAAAAAATCCACCAGCCACGCACATATTCTGAGGTCACAAAAACAGGGATCAGGCCAAGCCAAAACACGAAAACCATTACAAAATCCTTAAACACAAAAATGGAAAACGAGGGCAACGGCAGAAGCTATGCTGTCCTTTTATATCCCAAGGAAACAACAGAAGAGCCAGCACCTAATATGGAAGAAGTTACCTCAAAATTATGGAGAAAATAGACCCCCATAAATTAAAAATCAAAGTGAAGAGAGTCAGAAGTGAAGGAGTATGCATTCTGGTGGATAGCAAAGAGGATGGAAAAACACTAAAACAGGCCATCGAAGCTATACCAGAGTTGAAAAACAAAATAACCTGTAGAACATCCAAAGGAAGAATACCAAGAGTCAACCTTCTAAATGTTCCTGAGTCTATTATCGACGAAAAAATAATTCAAGTCTTACTAGAACAAAACAATATATGAGGAGACTTGGACACAAACAAACTAAAAGAGGAATGCAAAATAAGTACCATTATAAATATAAGAAAGGTCAAGCACAATAACAGACATGTTGTCATCACAGTCCCTCCAAAAGTGTGAAATATACTAATAAAACACAGGCACATCTTGATGTCATGGAGAAATGTGTATGTAGACGATTATATACTGGTTACGCATTGTTTTGAATGCTGTGGTTTCAATCACTATATGAGAGACTGCACCCAGGAACAGTGATGTAGTCATTGTGCAAAGACACACATGTATAAAGACTGTACACACAGGCATCACACACCAATGTGCAAAAATTATAAGACAAATGTAGCAAGAAAAGATAACAAGAAAAGGTCAACTAACCACAACACATAACACATTTAGTTGACAATGCCAGATACTGGAGAAACTTAAGGAACAAGCTATAATAACCACTGACTATAACCTGTAACATACAAGACAACATAACTCAGAAATAATATGAGCAGGGCCGTGCCGTGCTATGATGCAGAGAGACAGCTGCATCAGGCGGCACCATAAGGGGATGGCATAAAAACATTTAAGGGGCGGTATTTCGAAGACTTGCATCATACTGAGAAAATCTACTGCATGATCCTGAATATGAGGAACCCCAATTCTACAAATAATAACAAAATAGGAAACCTCTTTAATATTCTGCAGATAAACGCACAAAGATACAAGGCAGCATGTTCAGTGCTTATGAAAACAGCGAAAGACATTCACGCTGATATTATTAATATCCAGGAGCCTTTCACAGTAAAAAACAGCATAGTCAGGCGTTCACGAGTAATTGGCATTTTTAAAGTTGCACTCCCGAGTGGGACATCTTGTACAAGAAATGCACAATTTTAAAAATACATTAGAAATGTCTTTCATATAAAAATTTTAAGCATAATACAATTATATTATATTCAAATTAACTTAATTACTTAGTGTTATATTTTTTTATACTTTTGAGATTTTTCTGGAAGGGTGAAATTATGCTTCTTGTTGCAACATGTGTTAAAATATCATTTGTTATAGCAGGAATTCAGATAATGCAGCTTTACCGTATTTTAGAATAAATCAAGTTCACTCATTCTTTATGTATATTTTTAATTAGGTATGATTTGATGTACAAATGAACTATTCAAAATTGCATAGATAGAAATATTTTAATTAATGGATAATATGATGTAACTGACATATCATTATATTAAATATGAAACAAGTAATACACATTTGAATAGATAAATGTTATTAAAAGAAAAATAAAATTCATCAATCAAAATATATCTGTGATTAAAATAAAATATCTTCAAATTTCTTACAAAATATTTATACAAAGTTATTGAATATAAAATTTTATCATCATTTTCTTATTGAATGTATTATTTCTTGTTTTGAAAAGATTTTTTTGAAGAATTTTTTAAAATAAAATGCTTTTCAAGTCAAAGAATAGTAGTCTACTTGCAGTAACATTTAAAAATATGGAAAAGATAAAATACCAAATATTTCTGGAATGCAACTTACTTATGTTATTCAGTAAAGAAAGAAAAAATGAAAATTACTTAGTTATTTTAAAAAAGCACTAAAAAATCCTGGAGATAAGCTAATTATTACAAAAAAAAGCTAAAAATAAAAATATGACAATTACAGTTTAAAAAAAAGAGTTTCACTAAATTCACTTATAAAAAAAACAATCATCATATAATTATAACTTCTGAATACTTAAAATGCAAATATACATTTATTCCTTGAAAAAAAGCACTTGTTTTATATGAAAAAGATATGTAAATGAATAAACAGTCTTCAAATGTCACATACAAACTTGAAGATGTTTTCAGCTTATGTATTAATATTACAATTTAGTTAATACAGTTTTAAGTTTAACATATGCATGTATGTATGAACAGTACATATACAACACAATAGTTTTTCAAGATTTTATCAGTTATAGCTTTTTTTATAAAAATAAAAGATATTATCTTTTAATATTTAATTTGTTGTTAAATGCAACAATGTCTGCAAATGATACATTTCTTGGGAAAATCCAAAAAATAATGAGCAATTATTTATTGTAATATAGTCACAATGCCAGCTGCAATTTTTCATCACAATGTTCTGTTTTTTTTTTTAGTGTTGTCTTGCTCCTGCACATCACACTTTTCTTATTAGCAATAGTTGTGACAATCATCTAACTCTGTTCAGGGGAAAATTTTTGAATTGGAAGTTCGTATATAGTTAAATCTGGGCCTCCTTTCCCTAAGCTTTCCATATCTTGTCTCAATTTTCCTATCTACCTAACTCCATTCTCTAGATCAGCAATTCTCAACCTTTTTAGCTCCGCAACCCCCCAAATAGTAAATATAAATATAAATTAATATTTCACAACCCCTCCACCCAAAGGAATAATAACAGTAAGCCTTACTATTACTAATTGAATTTTTACTGTAATTATAAATGTAAATTTTTTTAATTATTATATAATCACATTGCACTAATTTTATACATTAAGAAAATACCGACAGTATAAAAAATGTAATACAACTATTCCTATTATTTTATGTCGCTGCGTTTATAGCGATGGGTATGAACATGCATGTATGACATGTATACATACATGAGCAATTTACAAGTTCCAACTTGATGTGTACGTGGTCTTTGTAATTTGATCCTTTTTTAAAGAAAAAAGCCTTTTTTTTTCTTTAAAAAAGGCTTTTTTATTCTAATTTAAATTATTTCATCATTTAAAATACAAGCTGGATTAAGATTTTTAAATAAAAGGCTTTCATTATGAAATCTTAAAGCATAACTATTTAACATGTTGTATATAATGAAATTTAGGTAAAAGATATTAAAAAATAATTATGAATAAAATTCATAATTACAATATTTAGTGGTAAAATTTATATATAAGCAGATGCCAGTTATAACAAATTGTTTCATTTAACATTTAGTTAATGAAATAAATAAGCCTGTAATCTTCTACTTGTACTCAATAATAAATGTAATTATTTTATACAAAAAGACATATCAAATAAAATTCATTAAATTCTCCAAAAGGATAGCATCATATTTTCAGGTCATATCATTAAATAATTTTTATTTGAAGTTTTTCATTATCATTAAAATAAATTGTAAATCATATCCTTGTACATTAGATATTGAAAATATTTTATTATACTCTCATTAATTTGAAATGTATTGAAATTATCTATCTCGGAATAGAAACACTTTTCACGAACTTTTTTTAGTATGCTTTTTCACATTCAGATAAATAAGCAAACCGACAATTCCCAATTCGATCAATATGATGACAATTAAAATAAGTTTGTCGGTAATCACTCTTCGATACATAGATCTCAGGATTTTCCTACTTCGCGACATATTTACATCTGTGGCGTCTAATCTCTCTCTCGTGCGTAGAAGCGCTTCTCTCTGCGTATCCAATTCGCTAATAACGGTAACACCGACGGCATCGGTTTCTGCCGCAATCTGATGAGTTCTTTCTATTCCTCTGCTAGTATTGGTGAGAGTTTCATTAATTTGCAAAACTTTGGATCTCTCTCCAAAATCTGCAGGTCCCGCAGCTTGCGCTCTTTGCCCGAACAACTCTTTACGCGACGAATTATTTGACAAAACATTCAATTTATTGGTGGCTCGCTCTAGATCACTTTTATATTGTCTGATTCTATGATTGACTTGTTGTCTGTAAGAGATAGGAGCACTATCACTTTCTGTCTGTATTTCTTTCAGCACGGAATCAACTTCATCTATTTCTCTTTCCACTTCTCTCAAAAGAACCTTTTTCGATTCACCTACAGATTTCTGAAGATATTCCAATTTCTGAAATATCTTTTCTAAAGCAGAAACTAAGTCCTCTTGCAAATTCTCCAATTTTTCCGAAGACATTTTCTTCGTTTAATAAACATCTACTTCCGATTTCGACATGTCATATGACTTCGATTTGAAATCCCTCTATCGGTTGTTAAACTCTAGTTTAATAAGTTAATAAATTTAATCGTAAAATTTAAAATTCTTAGTATTTTATTATTAACACAATTTAAAATTATATTAATAACTTAAAGTTTGGTTAGTTGCTAATAAGATATTTTTTGAACGCTCAAGTTGAAAATTATTTGTTGGTTTTTCGGATTTTAACTGTCGAACAATGGTTGTTGACGGCTTTAAGATTTTATTTCCGGAAGCTTTCGGAATATAGTTGGCGACTTTTTCTGACGTCACAAACGAATAACCCGATTAGCCGAACGACTCCTAAAACAGGGGAGTAATGGCCAAGAAAGTAAGAGCCAATGTTTTGCCGAAGTTCGTGTAGAGGACGTTTGGAAATAGACGCTCGTCATCTTTGCAACGCATTTTAAACCGCGGTTCAGCCAGCCAACGTCTATAGGCCGTTCTGTTGTTAAACGTCGTTTAACGTAAACTCTGTCTCTGCAATCGGCTGCCAGTGTTCAGGGAACAAAGACCGCTTGGCCGTTGGTGAGCCTCCCTAATTTTGAACATCAGAAAAGTCCAAAAAAGATGCGCATTAGAATCGAAAAAATAAATACTAACACGTATTTTATTAGATATTATTTTTATTGTGTGATTTTATTACGTTTATCTGAATAAATTTTCTTTTTAACGAAGTTTTACATTTAACAAATATTTTGCCAAATCCGACATTTAAAAAATTGTTAAAAAGAAGCTTTTCTTTAAAAAATGCAATTAAAACACCTGAAATATTACATCTATGACGTGGAACTTGTGACGTAACGCGTGACGCATTGCAACGTTTGACGATTCGAATTCGTTTCAATTCGTATCGCCGGCGCCATCTTGGAATAGAACGTTTTCAGGAAATTGTGAATTATTTTTCCCTCTATTTTAACATTTTTCGTATAAATTTTAATAATGAAAACTTTTGTAACGTAGGTAACTTAATATTTCTCGATTAATAAGATATCAAAATTGAATATCTTCGGATAGAATGTTAAATTGAAACGTCTTTATATTTTTCATTTTCATTAAAAATGTGTAAGATTTTTTTCCCTAGTTCCGAGGGGTGGTATTCATAGGTGAATAATCTCTTCATTTAAACTGCGCCTATAATTTTTTAAATACAATATCACTATTGTATTTTAATTAGTTAAGCTCTTGGGCTAAAGACTATAGCTATTACAGTAGAGCATCGATTATCCGACTCAATTGGGGGACTGGGGTTTGTCGGATAACTGAAAAAACGGATAACCGAAATGTATGAAAAAATACATTATTAGTATAGTATATAGGATATATTAGTATATCCCATGTAATTAGTATATTAGTATATCGCTGTTAACCTACTTCGCGTCAAACGGCCGGATGGCCGAGCGGTCAAGGTGGCAGCCAACCGCTCTGGGGGACCCAGGATCGAATAATCCCCTGGAATTTTTCGGGGGGTGGTCTGTTCGGATATGTTGTGCCCCATCTCTCACCACCCGGTCGCTCCATTGTGGGCCTGGCCGAACCCATAATAGGCCTTCTAAAAAAAGGCCCTCTTAGTGCCCACAGGGCGGAAAGAGTTGAAAAAAAAACCTACTTCGCGTTGAGTTTTCATCGATGTTAAAACGAACAAACTTTTTTTTAAATAATAATCATCGTTAAATTATTTCTTTATTTTGCACAAAATAAATACAAAAATAAAGACAAAGTAGAAAATTAAATCTCGTTTAAATACTGGCCTCCGTTTCATGGTCGAGCTAGTGTTGCCAGCTAAAACACGCAAAATTTTAACAAAAATAATATTAAAGTAGCCAAGACATAGCCAAATATTGTAGCGCCACATCACTAGCCAACAATTGAATTTGCCGACTAGAACGCGGTCGGTTAACCGATGTGACGGTTAATTGGGAGTCGGATAATCGATGCTCTACTGTAGTATAAACTAAGCCGCTAACTAGACTATGAAAATATAAGTAAATCTACTACAAATAAATTCAGCATATGGAAGCAAAGTGATTGACAAACAAATTATAAACGATTAGGAACCACAATACTTGTAAATATATTATATTTCCTCCGTATTCTTTTTATGGGTGTATAATTATGGATTTCATAATAGAGATAGCGTTTAGAATGAAATCTCTTAATTATCGTCGACTAGAGAAGTGAAATAATAATACAGATAATGTTAATTGAATATATCAGAAGTGCAGTGCCTGCGGTACATTTTAGGCCCAGAATTAGGTACGACAAAATAACCAGGAAATTGATAATACTTTAAATGCCATCGAAATATCGTCAATGTGAAGAAGATATATTTTTTAAAGTCGCGAAAATGGATAGTGTTCAATATATGAGCAATTATTTATGGTGGCATCGTCACAATGCCGGGCTTCAATTTTTAATCACTTGATAGCAATGTCGAACTGCGAAACACTGCTCATTCCTCACCTGCAAAATTATAGAAAGGTAAACCGTCTCTGCGCTCGTTGGTATCTGCTTTGCACTTGTCTTCGATCGGTTGACTCGTTAGTGCCATAAAAGTAAACGAATTCGACTGGGCGAATCGAAAAATAAGCTCCGATTGCATCGGACGGGAATCGAACCCGGATCACTCGCGTGGAAGGCGAGTATTCTACCATTGAACCACCGATGCGTCTGTTCGGATTCTTTGCTTCGTCATATGACGGTAAAATCGGCCCGATGCTTTAGCCGTAAATATGTATTTACGTACTGTACATTACCTTCCCACTAACGTTATTACTCGCGTTATTAAACTCACTGCATCATCCAGAATTGGTGTCAACAAGCCCGTGTCACTTCGTATTACGTTGCATCTTGTCAGATCGTCAGTCGCTTCATTTCCAGAGTTAGCCATACAACTTTAATCCAATTTCGAGCCGGTCCGAACGTTGCGGATAACCAGCAAGTGTTGCTTTGTGTTTTTGAAAGCAGATGTATAAGTTTAAGCTTATCGTCAGCGGCCACCCTTCTGTCGACTTTCGCTGTCCGTCAATTAAACACCAGATATGCTTTTCTGCATCGGTCGTGACCAGTTTGCAATTTCCAGTCCGGAACGCCATATTTTCTTGCACAATGCAAAACGAAGCTAAACCACGCGGTCGAATTTCTGCAAAATACCGTTACTTTCAGCGAAGAAAATCGTACAAAGCCGCAAAAGTTAAATTATCCGCATGCATCGGCCGGGAATCGAACCCGAATCACTCGCTTGGGAAGCGAGTATTCTTCCGTTGAACTACCAATGCTCTTCGCGCTGTCATCTCTACAAGAAATTCGACTTAAACTCGTCAGTGACTTTTCACCAACAGCATTTCATTGTCGAACCATCCACTAAGACGGCTCGCTAAGCGTTGCAGCGATTTCCTCTTACCCGAAACACAAAAACGATCAGTAAAATTAATTTAATGCGTTCAATTTTTCCCTCCTTCTTACAGCAGTTCGAAAGTTGAAGAGTAAACTGTTATAAGTTTTCAGTTTCAGTTTGGCAGGCAGATTAATATCAAGCAATGAATACGTGGCAGTCGTTGGAGCAAGCTTCGAATGTTGCGTCGTCTGAATCAGTTCGATGTACGACAATCGCGGTGACACACCAGCAGAGCATTAAATATTCGTACGTTGCAGCTCTAACTGACTATACGCGAACGTCATCGAGATTGATACAGTAGTAATAAATAGTCAGTGGTTTGAGAAACAGGCATCGGTGGTTCAATGGTAGAATACTCGCCTGCCACGCGGGTGATCCGGGTTCGATTCCCGGCCGATGCAGCGTGCTGGCGTTTCGTTTTGTCTAACCTGCTGTTAACGCGTGGCGCTTTCGTTTTATCAAAATGCATTTTTTCTTTAGAAGTTTGTTACATTTTTTTCGTTAAACGTATTGTTAAATTATTTAATAACAAAGCAAACAGCATCGAATTGTGACTCTGCAAAAGCGCAGTTTGAACGTATCTGTGCCTGCATTGCAGATTTTAAGCACGAAGTCGCCAAAAAATAATTAGAAAAAGTGTGGTGTTCGTAACAAGAGGTACACGATCCCGCGAGCGAAATGGTACAAAATAAAACTTAATACAAAGTAGTTTTATTCTCTCTGAACAGGTTCTTTACATAGGATCCCAACTTTACAACTTCCAGAATTTAATATATATAGGAATTAAATGTTTGTCCTCAAAAACAGTTATCTTGCACACACGCGACAATCTGACGAGGACCGTATTCACTTACACTAACTTATACTAACTTAAAACTAAAAGAAATTGGAAGAATAGAAGAAATAAGGAAAGATAAGAAAAGTAGTAGAAATACCCGGGTTTCTTTGCGATGTGTCTTTTGGTGGGGAACAACTTCGGATCTCTCTCTTTTGTTACGTTTGTAGCCCTTTTCCTTATAGATCTTTCGTCTATAATCTTTTTCTTTCAGACTGAGTCGTCTTTCCTCGATGATCTCTCTCTGCACTTTATCCTCTTAGATCACCCTTCTCCCTTTCTGGAGCACTCCTTTTCAGCTCCTACCTCTTCGGGATTCCAACCCAGACTTCCTTCAAAGTTCTCTTATAGGAATTCCTTCCTATCGATTCCTTGGCTCCTCGTAGCCTCCAATCGTCGGACACTCGATCTGGAGCTCTACCTTCTCTCGTCAAGAGCTCGACCCAGACTGGCACTCTTTCTGTCTGTTTTGCTTCAGGGCCTCACTCCCTCTTTTGTTCTTACTATTGAGGGAAAGATAATCCTCCCCCAAGGGCAAAGAGTTAGACAAAGAAAGTTCTAGAAAGAGTTAGACAAAGAAAGTTCTAGAAAGAGTTAGACAAAGGAACAAAGAAAATCTAAGACTAATTCAATATAAAATATACAAAATATACAATATCATGGCCGACGGCCACATACGCCCCCCTCATAAGAGTCACACTCCGTAGTGCAATCTACGGTAGTTGACTTTACATCTACGCGTATTATAGGGGTGTTGCGGCGTTTTTTCTTTATCATCTTCAGTACACCTTTCACCGGCACCCTCGTTCTCGACCTCTTCCACATCCTGTGTGGGTGAATTTAGTACGGGTCTTCTCCTGGGTAACCATGTCCGTATGTAATCAGTGGGATCTTCATCTTCTTCCTCATCTCTTACGGGTGACTCTCTTCTCTTCACATACTGAGGGTTCCTCCTCCTACCTTCTTTATATATTGGAGCGTAACATGGTTTGATCCGGTCGGTGTGTACCACCCATCTCTCATCTTGGCGGTTACTACCAAGTTCAACAGTTACAGGACCCAACACTCGTACTATTCTATATGGGCCCAAGTACTTTGGAGAAAATTTTCCGGTGCTCTTTCTCCTCCCTCTCCGGAGTAACCATACCCGCTGCCCTTCTTCCCATAATTTTTCCTTCCTACCCTCGTTTTCTCTTCCCCTATTTTTTAGGTTACGTTGCCTTCCTAATTCATATGCAACTTTCCTGATGTCTTCCCTTCCGATATGACCCTTAAAGTTTTCCCTCGTCTTCCTTAAGAACTCTCCATCTCCTTGTGATTCCACTACTTTACTCCAGAGTTCTTTATTCTCTCTTACATTATTATTCACCTTCTCAGCCCTATTGCTATTAACGTTCATCCGTGATAAAGTATCCGCCACCTTATTGCGCTTCCCTTTTATGTGACTTATTTGAACATTACAGTCCGCTATCTTTGCTGACCACCTCATTAACCTTTTATTGTGGTTTCTCATGTTACCTATAGTATCATTTGCATAATCATCGTACACACCTTTACTTCCCCCATTACTGCTTGCACTTTCCTCCATTGCCCTTCTCACACTACTGATTATTTCATACATTCTCCCGAGTATATCCATTCCCAAGATACCGTCGTATTCTGTGTGTCCAGGAAGCTGCATGCATGCTACGGTTATCTTGGATGCCTTATCCCTATATCCCACCTCGGTGTACAAAACTCTCTCACATTCTGTTACTTCGCCATTTATGCCTCTTATCCCTAAAAATTCACCCTCAATAGTTGCCCTAGCTATGTCTTGTCTGGAGATACGTTTCATTACCGTGGAACTCAAGACTGACCTTTCGGCTCCCGTATCTATAAGAAAGCACAGTCTAGTACCCTCAACTTCACCATTAATTAGTGGAAGACCTTTTCGTGACTTAAAAGCTTTGTCGGCCAGCTTAATTCTTACACAAGGAGCGCTATGCCGGCCTGTATGGCACTCCTTTATCAGGTTAACCGATTCCCTTTTACGTTTTGGACAGTTACGGGCAAAATGGCTAGCATCACCACATACGTAACATCTTTTATCATTCACCCTCCTATCCTGATTCCCTTTATCCAATATCTTATTCACTGCTTCTACTAATGATTCGATTTTCTTTTCCAACCCCTTAATTTTTTCCTCATTTTTATTATCCTGAATTCTTGGATCTTCCCATCCTTCGGCACCCACGGCAGATTGTTCCCCAATGTTCACATTTGCCCCTCTTTGTTCGAACCTGCCACCACACACCATTTCTATTTTTTCCTCTCCTTCCGCTACCTCGAAAGCTTCTTCCAGCGTTTTTGGCGCTCTCCTTAGTACGTTGGCCTTAAGGTTCCCCCTCAATCCCTTTATAAATCGCTCCAAGATTATATCATCACACAGTACGCTTATTTTATTATTTTCCCTGGTAGCCCGTGCCAGTAACGTCTTTGTACGGATCGTGAAGTCCGTTACGGACTCGCTATGCCCTTGCTTCAAACTTAACAACTTATCTACGAAGTCCTTTTCTGCAGCCTCTCTCTTCCCAAAACATTTTATTAAATCACATTTTATCTCCTTGTATTTTCCAGGGTATTGCTCTACCAAACATAAGAATGTGGCCAATGGTTCACCTTTTAACCGCGACTGCAGTACCGCTACCTTGACCTCGTCATTCCATCCGGCCAACTTAGCTATATTTTCTATTGTCTGGAAAAACTGCTTAATGTTGACCGTATCACCCTGCGTTCCAGAGAACATAGGGATCATGCCCAAGAATCCTGTAACGACTAACGGTGGGCTCGGATCGAAACCTTCACCAGAATTCGAGCTCCCCACTTGGTTGTTCGTGGCCATTACAATACGTATATATACAAATAAGATAGACTAAAATTACAATGGGATATTACAAGGAGAAAGATATACGACAAAATGTCTTCGTGTTACAGTTGGGATCCTGTCGCGGACGCCATTTGTGGTGTTCGTAACAAGAGGTACACGATCCCGCGAGCGAAATGGTACAAAATAAAACTTAATACAAAGTAGTTTTATTCTCTCTGAACAGGTTCTTTACATAGGATCCCAACTTTACAACTTCCAGAATTTATATATATACAGGAATTAAAAGTTTGTCCTCAAAAACAGTTATCTTGCACACACGCGACAATCTGACGAGGACCGTATTCACTTACACTAACTTATACTAACTAAAAAATCTTCGTGCTTATCGTATATTTCATCATACAAGCATCATGGCAGCTGGTTTTGTTCATCGAGAACTGTCTTAAGCTGGAAAATTGATATATTTATTCACATTTTATGCGTCGCGGGCCGCAAAATATATGAATGCGGCCCGAGGACCGCAGGTTGCTCATCCCTGCCCTAGACCATCACTGACGCGCAATTAACTGATTGCCTCTAGAAGTCGGCTTTTTACAGCAACGCAGCTTCCCTGCCATCAAACACGGCACGCCACTGAATCTTATCATTTATTTCACATGTAGTATAGAAATTTGTAATAAGATACATAATGCAATTATAATAAAATATTAATTTTAATTAATTCAAACTACGTTAAAATATGAAAAATTTATATTTTAGAAAATTCGGTGGAAGCGCTGCTTCCAGCGCTTCCAATGACGGCACGCCACTGCCGTAAGCAATCCTATTATGGGTTTAACCAGTCCCACAATGGGGCGACCGAGTGGTGAGGGACGGGGCCCGACATATTCGGACGGACCATCCTTTGAAAAATTTCTGGGGATTTATCGACCCGCCGTTCACGTTTTAGGCTGAATACGACGGTTGCGACCTCTCCGATGTGTCGATAGGAATTTTTGAGTTTAACAGTTGATGTTGAAACCGAAAGTCTGATATATTGTAGATGAGTCCAGAATTACAAAATCAAGACCATCGGACTGAAGAGCCGATATGGTGGTTCTGTACGTGGATAGTAATAAACAAGACGGCAGAAAATGGGAAGCGACAAGAAATATTTAAACAAATATAACACTCGAAGGGTATACGTTCACCAGAGTGTATATGGAAGAAATTAAGACGAGTCTTTTCCAGTTAACTCGAGGGATTATGAGTTAGACCCTACGTATATATATGGTTATAGTGTTCACGATTTTCAGTTTGCACATTGAGTATGATGGGAAGATATGGATGGAGGTAGTGTTTTGTGATTATCTGGTAAGCATAGAACTGTGCCAGAGCTCTTTATTGCCATATAGGCTGCTTCATACTTACTTGAGCGTCAATTTTGGGGGATAAGACCAAGGGTTAGAACCTCCGTATGAACGGAACTGAAGTGAAAGTGAAGTTTGAAAGAAATTGGCAAAATAATAGTTTTTCGTTTAAAAGTGGAATAACATTAAATTGCAGGTATTTCTCATACCACACGGTAACTTCTACAACACGGTTTCTCTCTAACACGGTAGGAAAATTGGGGATATCCCACGTAAAATACGACTTTCGGTTTCGCTCTGACACAGTTTGGAAAATCCGTACAAAATTTCACAATTTTTAAGTGTAAACTCCGTTATTCGATTTTCTTTTTATTCAAGCAAGCACGTGTGTCGTCTAAAATTTGCCCATAGATTTTAGAATATTGAAATTTTCAGTTTGTTTTGTGCCTTTTGTCGGGTTTGCTTTAATGAAAACTGATAGTATAATTTTTTCTTCCTTGCACTAGCTCTTCTATTCACCGATGCTGTTGTCGTTGCTTTCAGACCGTCATTATGTTTTGTTTTTATACTTATAGATTAAATAAACTTTATTAAATACGAAGGTTAAACACTTTTAGATAAGTGTTATTAAACTTTTTTAATCATGAGTAAAATAACGAACGAAATACGGCTATATCTCGGTACTCGAACAATTCGGTGTTCGAACACAAATTTTGGCAAACAGTCGCTCGGTACTTGACTGAACAAACGTGACCTGCTAAAACAAATTATCAGTTAATTAATAACATATTTTGTCATCTATAGCAATTTCTTATGATAAAAATAAAAAATATGAGAATGTTGCTGATACTTCCGATCAACATCAACAAAAAAGCTGAGATGACGACTGTACTTCTCGTAAAAAGAAAACGCTTGCGTTTAACTACAATTAATATTAATGCATAATACAATATTGGGGTTGTTAATTAATTATTAATTGGAAATAAATTATCAATTGCTTTAATAAACACATTTCTCTTAGTAACGTAGTGTTTGCGAATTCGGCCCATGATTGGCTATGATTCTGGAGTAAAGCAAGACATCAGGATTACAACAAAATTTATTGTATCAAAAAACAAATCTTGTAATTTTCAAGAAACTTAAAAATTAAATATCACATCAATCGATCAAATCTCCGAGCCAAATTTCCATACAATCTCAGCAGGTGAATAATACCCGTACAATATAAAATACAGTATTAAGACCAAGCACAACTAAAACAAATTAATTCTTTAAAAACACTAAAAAACTTTAGGTTATAATCCAAGTAAAATAAACTACTCTTTAGCTCCGACTTCGAGTGAGTTATTTAGACAATAAAGAACGAAAAAATGCTATACTTTGATCAACTTCTTTATTTCATTTCCCAAATGCATTTCGCAACGCCTCATCAGTGGGTAGTTGAGTCTCGGTAACCCATTCCTTTTATGCTGGGTGATGTTTTCCCAGCATGCATCTATCTGCATACTGTCATTCAGGTTAATTAAATTTGCATATTCTTTTATACAAAAATGTTCTATTATTCTACGTTTTAAACAATCTTCTTCTTTATAAAGTATTTTTACATTATTTCTATCTATTTTACAAAATTTATTTTTATAATGTAGGTACCACGGCGATTCTTCTCATTTTAATCTTATTGCTGCCTCGTGCTCTTTTAAACGTGTTTCCAACTTCCTTCCGGTTTCTCCAACGTAAGACTTCGTTTGTGGACAAGTACAAGATAATTTATAAATTACACCTGCAACATCAAGTTTGTTTAACATATTTGTATCATCTTTGTTTATGACATTTACTATATTCAACAATTTGTTCTTTTGTTTTGCCACGATACATAAAGATTTCTCGGTCGCCGTCGGGGTTGCCGGTTTCGCGGATTAATGCAACATCAAACTGGATAAAGTTAATATTAAAAATACCGAAAAACCTTTATAATACGGCCAAACGAAAATGAAGTCCGACACATAGGATAAACAGATTGAGCCAGGGACAAGCCACCATTCTTTCTCCTCGAATTTCTGGCTTTAAAAAAAATCCTATGTGTCGGACTTCATTTTCGTTTGGCCGTATTATAAAGGTTTTTCGGTATTTTTAATATTAACTTTATCCAGTTTGATGTTACATTAATCCGCGAAACCGGCAACCCCGACGGCGACCGAGAAATCTTTCCGAAAATCGAAATAATATTGGGCGAAATCCTAGGAATTTGATTTATTTCACGCCATGGCCGAAAATGAACGAAAAAGATGTTTATTCAAACGAATTTCGGGCGATTTTCGGAGATGGTCAAGCCTCCAGACGTAGAATTGAAAAAGATCTCCACGTTGGACATTCTGCACTATGTAAATGCAGAAGATAATTTATTTATCAAATTCCGAACACAAGAAAATGACTGAAGCAAAATTTAAAAAGAAAAAAAATATATATATAAATGAATTAAAAAAAATAAAATTGATTTTTTAAATTCGAATTTTTACGTTATTCGAACATTGTTGACGCGTCTTTTAACGTTTGTTCGAAAAACGTCACGCATGACGATTCGCAGTTCGATTGTGTTTCTGGTTGTGGTCGGACGTGCTTTTCTTGTGCTCTTGGATTGCGTTGGATTTTTTTGCGGTTTGCGGACTGTTGCGGAGAAGACTGAAGATTTTTGAGGTAAGTCTTAGTCCATATTGACCCTAGACGTAAGAATTTATTTAATATTACTTGGAGAATCGGTCCCAGAAGACATCGTTCGATGGTCGTCCGTTTGCGCTTCGGATTCGAATCTTTTAGATTTAAAAAGGCAGCTGCGGTGAGCATTTTGTTTTTCTCGGAAGAATTTAAGGATTAATTTAAGCTCGAATTAGTTTATCGAAAGATTTATGATATTTTTTAAAAGATTTTTCAAGTTTATTTCGTGTTAATTTTATATGTTCTTCCTTATGTGCTTTTAAAATGGCGTTGAACAAACGAAATATTAGGAAATTTGGTAACAATAGCGTTGTCGGTCGATCGGAGAATACTGGACGAACGAGAGGAATGATTTGTTCTAGTTTTGGGGGTGGCGAGGTAAAGATGACGTTCGATTATAGAAAATCTTGCTTCTAACCCCTTGTGGAGAATGGAAACCGAAGGCGGAGGGTGGTAGGGAGTCTCTCGATCCCAATCCGTCGTCACTCGGGGGATAGAAACGTAAAAAATGCAGATATTTAGCCTTAAAATTGAAAAAGAATCCATTACGTCAATCGCATTCGAATTCGTTAGGCGCTTTCTAATCTCCATAGAAACGGCAACAATTGCCGTTTCTATTGTTGCAACACGATTTTGCGTCACTTTGCACGTTTTTCGCTTGCCGGACGGACGTGTGCGCTCTGTGCTCTTGTTTTCGCTGTGTTTTTTGCTACCGGAACGTGGTTTTAAGAAGACTTTTGGACGCCTACATTATACCAAGTAAGATTTTAATTAGAATTTAGCTAGCTGTAAGATTTTATTTTCGTTTCGTTTAGTCCAACTTTCAAAGACGACATCGGCCGGCGTATTTGCGTTTAAATGTGCCGTCGCTTGTGAATTCTTCTTCTTCTTCCTGGTTTATATGGAGATGTTAGCCTTGTATGCTCTTTCTCCGAACAGACGTCGCTTGTGAATCAGGATCCCAAATGACTTTTAAACGAGCCGCCACATTGGAAAGCGACCGAAGCGCCGGAAACGGATTAAGTATTTGCTCATTGGTTTATTTTCGTAATTAATTCTTTTATATTTTATAAACACGGTCAAAGAATAAGGATTATTTATAGAAATTCAATTAAAAATTATTTAATACTAAGTTTAAATAGAATTCCTCGTAATTTTAACTGAAATATACTCTGGTAACATTGATGGACGGAGACCGTATTCCGAAGCATGGGATGTTCCTTGGACAGGTCAAAACTTTCGCCCTTTGACCTCCGACTTTTCCATGCAATTTATGTACTACTTACAACGCTTTTCAATGGCTTATTTTGTCAGAATTAAATTGTCTGCAAACACATCTAATACTAATACACTTAACAGTTATCTATACAGGCTGGACACAAAGAATTCTTTTCCTTAGGCTCTTTGTCTCTTTCCACGAGGTGGTCTTTTCTGAGTACAGTCGATCTGCCAATGCTTTGTGCCAGTTAAACGTTCGTGTCCCGAATGGCGAGTTGGGATGTGGGCACGTTTCGCTTCTTCGTACGTTTCTCTTGTGTTTTGGTCGACTCGTTGGCAATTTCTTTGTACGAAACTCTTTAAATGCCGTCGTTGCGTTTATGTGACGTACACGTTAGGGTAAATTGCTCTAGAAGGAAACACTTGTTACGACTCTGGCTCGAGTGCCTTTTCCTCGTGGCTACGTGCGGCGTGTCTTTAATTTACTGTCGTACAAATACAAATTACACGTAAGAGAGTTTCTTCGTTTCGGGTCGGTCGTCTCTACTGCAAATACAGTTGGAACGTTCTAGCAATTTCCGGTAGGATCTAACGCAAACTATCCGAATTCCGATTCGTCGTGAGTATAATCTTGGACTTTTTCTGCGCTAATCGGTCCCAGAAGACATCTCGGCACATCGTTCGATGGTCGTCCGTTTGCGCTTCGGATTCGAATCTTTTAGATTTAAAAAGGCAGCTGCGGTGAGCATTTTGCTTTTCTCGGAAGAATTTAGACATTAATTTTTTAAGCTTTTGTTTTAATCGACTAATTGCAAACTTTTTTTTTCAGAATGAAGATGTTGGAGTGGTTTCGCCGGAGGTTCCGACGGAAGAATGCGGTGGCGCCGGAGGGAGGGGGTTCCTCGGACGGCTCCGATGAGACGTTCGAGGATCCGGTGGTGGACTTGGTCTCTGCCGAATGTTCGGTGTCGTTGGAGACCGTCGAGCGAGAGGCAGCGGGTGGTGACGACCTTCCCCCAGTGCGTGTGGCGTGGCACTCTCCCGGAGGCGGGAGAGTTCTGAGTCCATTCCACTTGGCCAAGGTCGTCAGGGATCAGCCAGCCACAGACCTTGTTGTGGAAGAAGTACGGCGTAACAACACCTACGAGGTTTCTCGGAATTCGTTGTTACTTCGTATGTTCGGGTTGTCTGCCTCTTCGTCCACGCTCGCGACGTCGTCGCCATCGTCTTTCGGAAGTCGGAACGGGGAAGAATCGGAGGAGAGCGCCGCCGAAGTCGAGGGACCGCGGTTTTGTTGCTGCGGGTGGCTGCGTTTCCCTTGGCCTAGGCGGTGATCCTCCTCGATTTTCCCCAACTCGTCCTTTGCACCCGGATGCGACATTCTGACCGGATTCGACACTTTTCTCCCGGACTCGACACCTTTTCCCGGACGTGACTGTCTCCTACCCGGACGTGACCCACGGACTTGTCTCCCGAACGTGACACTCGATAGACGACAACGGATTTGACTCCCGATTCTGACCACCCGGACGTGACACGTTTACTCACCGGACGTGACATTTGACCGACCTTTCTTCCCAAACAGCTGTTACGAGGATTGAGCTTCCGGTTAGGTTAGGTCAGGTCCTTCGCTCTCCTCATGACACTGTTCGGGAAGAAAGACTAGCTGATACAGGTAATAATGTTGAGCTTAGATAATAAATGAATGAACTTCTTCTTTTCTCACTGTCTTTGTGTTTTGTAGGAACATTTGGGAGGGAGATACTTCTCCCTCCCCAACTTTACCACGAAGAGGACGAAGTGGCCATTTATCGTAAAAGTGAATATTTTCCGAAGTCTCCGATGGTAAGATCTCTTTCGTTTCATTTTCAACACATCTTATTCTCGTACGTAATTTACTGTTTTTCTGTTTTTAGACATGCCGAAAATGTTCTTCGATCACACGCACACACACACACACGGACATAACATCACTGTACACGAAGATATACACCGTTTAAGCTTTACTCGAATTCTCGCACTCACGCACTTACACATCAAGCGCCTCGTTCTGTGTATGTAATTCGACACAATGAAACAACCCGAACACTCGCTTCCCACAAATCCAACCCCTGGGTCCTCGTCCCGGGAAGTGGAAACGCCAATTTTAAAGATTAAAGTACTTTAAATTGGCGGCCGAAGGGGCTCTGGTAATCACACTTCTTGCATGGATTAAATGGAATTTCACACATTAGCATAAATAATCGTTTTGTGATGAATTTTTCTGTTAAATTTAGTGTGGTAAGAAATTATCTGCGCACAAATCTCGCTCGTATTTCAGTATCGCTAACTCGTTAAAGATCTTCGTGCTTATCGTATATTTCATCATACAAGCATCATGGCAGCTGGTTTTGTTCATCGAGAACTGTCTTAAGCTGGAAAATTGATATATTTATTCACATTTTATGCGTCGCGGGCCGCAAAATATATGAATGCGGCCCGAGGACCGCAGGTTGCTCATCCCTGCCCTAGACCATCACTGACGCGCAATTAACTGATTGCCTCTAGAAGTCGGCTTTTTACAGCAACGCAGCTTCCCTGCCATCAAACACGGCACGCCACTGAATCTTATCATTTATTTCACATGTAGTATAGAAATTTGTAATAAGATACATAATGCAATTATAATAAAATATTAATTTTAATTAATTCAAACTACGTTAAAATATAAAAAATTTATATTTTAGAAAATTCGGTGGAAGCGCTGCTTCCAGCGCTTCCAATGACGGCACGCCACTGCCGTAAGCAATCCTATTATGGGTTTAACCAGTCCCACAATGGGGCGACCGAGTGGTGAGGGACGGGGCCCGACATATTCGGACGGACCATCCTTTGAAAAATTTCTGGGGATTTATCGACCCGCCGTTCACGTTTTAGGCTGAATACGACGGTTGCGACCTCTCCGATGTGTCGATAGGAATTTTTGAGTTTAACAGTTGATGTTGAAACCGAAAGTCTGATATATTGTAGATGAGTCCAGAATTACAAAATCAAGACCATCGGACTGAAGAGCCGATATGGTGGTTCTGTACGTGGATAGTAATAAACAAGACGGCAGAAAATGGGAAGCGACAAGAAATATTTAAACAAATATAACACTCGAAGGGTATACGTTCACCAGAGTGTATATGGAAGAAATTAAGACGAGTCTTTTCCAGTTAACTCGAGGGATTATGAGTTAGACCCTACGTATATATATGGTTATAGTGTTCACGATTTTCAGTTTGCACATTGAGTATGATGGGAAGATATGGATGGAGGTAGTGTTTTGTGATTATCTGGTAAGCATAGAACTGTGCCAGAGCTCTTTATTGCCATATAGGCTGCTTCATACTTACTTGAGCGTCAATTTTGGGGGATAAGACCAAGGGTTAGAACCTCCGTATGAACGGAACTGAAGTGAAAGTGAAGTTTGAAAGAAATTGGCAAAATAATAGTTTTTCGTTTAAAAGTGGAATAACATTAAATTGCAGGTATTTCTCATACCACACGGTAACTTCTACAACACGGTTTCTCTCTAACACGGTAGGAAAATTGGGGATATCCCACGTAAAATACGACTTTCGGTTTCGCTCTGACACAGTTTGGAAAATCCGTACAAAATTTCACAATTTTTAAGTGTAAACTCCGTTATTCGATTTTCTTTTTATTCAAGCAAGCACGTGTGTCGTCTAAAATTTGCCCATAGATTTTAGAATATTGAAATTTTCAGTTTGTTTTGTGCCTTTTGTCGGGTTTGCTTTAATGAAAACTGATAGTATAATTTTTTCTTCCTTGCACTAGCTCTTCTATTCACCGATGCTGTTGTCGTTGCTTTCAGACCGTCATTATGTTTTGTTTTTATACTTATAGATTAAATAAACTTTATTAAATACGAAGGTTAAACACTTTTCGATAAGTGTTATTAAACTTTTTTAATCATGAGTAAAATAACGAACGAAATACGGCTATATCTCGGTACTCGAACAATTCGGTGTTCGAACACAAATTTTGGCAAACAGTCGCTCGGTACTTGACTGAACAAACGTGACCTGCTAAAACAAATTATCAGTTAATTAATAACATATTTTGTCATCTATAGCAATTTCTTATGATAAAAATAAAAAATATGAGAATGTTGCTGATACTTCCGATCAACATCAACAAAAAAGCTGAGATGACGACTGTACTTCTCGTAAAAAGAAAACGCTTGCGTTTAACTACAATTAATATTAATGCATAATACAATATTGGGGTTGTTAATTAATTATTAATTGGAAATAAATTATCAATTGCTTTAATAAACACATTTCTCTTAGTAACGTAGTGTTTGCGAATTCGGCCCATGATTGGCTATGATTCTGGAGTAAAGCAAGACATCAGGATTACAACAAAATTTATTGTATCAAAAAACAAATCTTGTAATTTTCAAGAAACTTAAAAATTAAATATCACATCAATCGATCAAATCTCCGAGCCAAATTTCCATACAATCTCAGCAGGTGAATAATACCCGTACAATATAAAATACAGTATTAAGACCAAGCACAACTAAAACAAATTAATTCTTTAAAAACACTAAAAAACTTTAGGTTATAATCCAAGTAAAATAAACTACTCTTTAGCTCCGACTTCGAGTGAGTTATTTAGACAATAAAGAACGAAAAAATGCTATACTTTGATCAACTTCTTTATTTCATTTCCCAAATGCATTTCGCAACGCCTCATCAGTGGGTAGTTGAGTCTCGGTAACCCATTCCTTTTATGCTGGGTGATGTTTTCCCAGCATGCATCTATCTGCATACTGTCATTCAGGTTAATTAAATTTGCATATTCTTTTATACAAAAATGTTCTATTATTCTACGTTTTAAACAATCTTCTTCTTTATAAAGTATTTTCACATTATTTCTATCTATTTTACAAAATTTATTTTTATAATGTAGGTACCACGGCGATTCTTCTCATTTTAATCTTATTGCTGCCTCGTGCTCTTTTAAACGTGTTTCCAACTTCCTGCCGGTTTCTCCAACGTAAGACTTCGTTTGTGGACAAGTACAAAGTAGTCTTCGAAAGAAAAGAAACGACACGCAACATACAAAACACGGTGTTCCTCAAGATAGATATTTGTATCATCTTTTGTTTATGACATTTAACTATATTTCAACAATTTGTATCTTTTGTTTTGCCACGATACATAAGAGGATTTCTCGGTCGCCGTCGGGGTTGCCGGTTTCCGCGGATTAATGCAACATCAAACTGGATAAAGTTAATATTAAATATACCGAAAAACCTTTATAATACGGCCAAACGAAAATGAAGTCCGACACATAGGATAAACAGATTGAGCCAGGGACAAGCCACCATTCTTTCTCCTCGAATTTCTGGCTTTAAAAAAAATCCTATGTGTCGGGACTTTCCCCGGACTTGGTTTTCGGTTCGGCCGTATTATAAAGGTTTTTCGGTATTTTTAATAATTAAAACTTTATCCAGTTTGTGATGTTACATTAATCCGCGAACCCGGCAACCCCGACGGCGACCGAGAAATCTTTCCGGAAAATCGAAATAATATT